>NC_064627.1:12018231-13349898 GCF_023864275.1 Schistocerca cancellata | reverse complement strand
AAACACCTGCACTGTATTCTTCGGATTCACATTCAGGTGATGGTGATCGTTCAAGTGGGTTGTTACTAAACCACTACTAGTGGTGATTATAGCAATTCCTGTACAATGGATGTGATGCTAATACCGTTATTTGAGGACCAAGATATTTCTGCAATATCTGACAGAATTCCAACTGAAGTGTTTTTCACTTTTCTTAAACACCACCTTCTTGTGTCTTTTTCATAGTCCACCCAACTCAAACTTTCACTACTGTCTTTCCTCACTGACATTGTATCTAACAAAAAGTTCAAACCAAACACAAAACTTGATGCAGAATGGTTTATGTGCACGTTCTCACTTATTTGTTATAAACAAAAGATATCTGGAAACACTGTTGCCAACGTGCATATTTTACACAAGAAATTCAATGATGAGAAATATGCAGAATATCGAAAAATTTTTAATACTTCACACAGAAAAATACTGCCCACTGTGTTTGCACTGACTACTCACATATTAACAAAACAATATTTTGTGTCATTCTCAAGTTTTCAGATGGAGGTTTTTTGAGTAAATAATTCTTAAAACTCAAAAATTCATTTTTCTTACATTTTTAGTAATAAATGTTTACATAATCTAGATAGCTGAAGCAGAGAAGATACTGTTTATAATTACACCAGCAGTATGTGGCAATATAACAGAAAAGATAGCGTCCCGTGACTCTCGAAATTAGAAAATTTTTTTTAAGTGGTTGGTTGGTTGGTTTGTGGGATTGAAGGTTCAAATGGCTCTGAGCACTATGGGACTTAACATCTATGGTCATCAGTCCCCTAGAACTTAGTACTACTTAAACCTAACTAACCTAAGGACACGACACAACACCAGTCATCACGAGGCAGATAAAATCCCTGACCCGCCGGGAATCAAACCCGGGTGGGATTGAAGGGACAAGACTACTAGGGCCATCGGTCCCTTTTTCCACAAACTTTAAACATCCACCAAGAATAAGAACAAACAATGGATATGACAAGAGATGAGACTGGACAAGAAAGACACAGACAGAGACCAGAAAAAAAAGGATCAAATTACACCTAGTGTGACAGTGGTTGGCTAACCATAGAAACAAAAAAGGAAAAGCTAACCACCAAGAAACTCACTAAAAACTCCAGTCAAAAATCGTAGGCCAAAGGCCAGACTCGACACACACACACACACACACACACACACACACACACACACACGTAGATCAAACGATAAAAACCTCCTGCACGAATAAAACTCAAAACTAAATCTGCCTTCGCAACATCATCCGAAAAAATTGCAGGAAGCATATCAGGCAGCGCAAACGTCTGTCTCAGTGGAGTTAAAAGCGAGCAGTCGAACAAGATATGGACTACCATCAAAGCTGACCCGCAGCGACAAAGGTGGGTCCTCGCAGCGCAATAAATACCTGTGTGTCATTGAGGTGCGGCCAACGTGCAGCTGGCAGAGAACAGAGTCCTTGTGAGAGACCCGCAAGGAGGAGCGCCACACGACGGTAGCCTCGTTCATGGCCCAAAGTTCATTGGGTGAAGCAAGGGTGCGCCATTCTCCACCCCAGGTTCAAAGTACCTTCTGCTGCAAAACTGACTTGAGGTCACTCTCCAAAAGGCCAATCTCCGCGGCTAGTGCACCGACAGCCTGTTTGGCCAGCGTGTCAACACGTTCATTTAACAGGATGCTGACATGACGCGGGGTCCACACAAAGACCACAGAGCGGCCACAATGGGCAAGAGTATGGAGGGACTCCTGGATAGCCATCACCAGACAAGAGTGAGGGAAACACTGGTCGATAGCTCGTAAACCAGCTCAGGGAGTCACTACAGATAATGAAGGTCTCACCTGAGCAGGAGCGGATATACTCTAGGGCGCGAGATGGTGACGAGCTTGACAGTGAAAACACTGCAGCCAGCCGAGTGTTGTTCACAATGATCCCCTAGCGTAAGAGCATAACCGACACAACCAGCAACCATCAAACCATCAGTATAGACTACGTCAGAGCCTTGAAATGTGGCAAGGATTGAAAGAAAGCAATGGCGGAGGGCCTCAGGAGGGACTGAGTCCTTTGTGCCCTGTGCCAAATCGAGCCGAAGGCATGGGCGGGGCACACACCATGGGGGTGTACGCAGAGGGGCACGGAAAAGAGGTTGAAGAGGGAGAACCTCAAGCCCAGGGAGAAGAGCTCTGACGCAAACCGCAATCTTCCCCACTACCGGGGCCGCCGTTCCGGAAAATGGATGACCGACTGAGGGAACAGGAGGCGATATTTGGGATGCTCGGGCAAGCTACAAATGTGTGTAGCATAAGCGGCCAGTAATTGTTGGCACCGGAACTGCAATGGAGGGACACCTGTCTCCGCAAGTATGCTGTTGACAGGGCTTGTCCGGGAAGCTCCAGTGGTGAGTCGGGTCCCGCTGTGAAGGATGGGGTCCAGCAATTGCAATGCAGAAGGGGATGCCAAACCTTAAGCCAGGCTCCCATAATGTAGACTGGACTGAATTAATGCCAGGGACAGCTGTAGAAGGGTAGACCAATCGGCACCCCAGCTGACTGACGCAAGCAACAGAGCATTAAGGTGCCGCCAGCACATCTGTTTAAACTGCCAAATATGAGGGAGCCAAGTCAACTGGGTATCAAAAACCAATCCCAAAAACCGATGCGTCTCCACCACAGCAAGAGGTTCGCCATCAAGATAAAGCCGTGGCTCAGGGTGAACAGTGCGTTGCCAGCAGGAATGCAGAACGCAGGTCTTGGCAGCCGAAAAGTGGAAGCCATGCACTACAGTCAACTAGCACCCTGCGGCTGCTGTTCAGCAGCTGCAATGCCAGTGGAGCTGTAGTACAGGCAGAAGTCGTCAGCATACAAGGAAGCTGAGACAGACGTTCCCACCGCCGCAGCGAGCCCATTAATTGCAATCAAAAAGAGGCAGACACTTAAGACAGATCCTTGGGGTACCCCATTCTCCTGAACTCGGGTGGTTCTACGGAACGCCGCAACTTACACACGGAAGGAACGAAGCGACAGAAAATTTGGTATGAAAATTGGCAGCGGACCCCGACAACCCCAACTATGAAGCGTAGAGAGGATGTGATGTCGCTATGTTTGTATCGTATGCCTTCCGAATGTCAAAAAAGACTGCGATCAGATGCTGACGGCAGGCAAAGGCCATATGGATGGCAGACTCCAGGCACACCAGATTATCAGCGGCAGAGCGGCCCTTACGGAACCGATCCTGAGACGGAGCCAAAAGCCCCCCCGAGACTCAAGTAGCCAACTGAACCTCTGGCTCACCATGCATTCGAGCAACTTGCAAAAAAAAAAAAAATTGGTGAGGCTAATGGGGCGTAGCTGTCCACCTCCAGTGGGTTCTTGGTAGGTTTCAACACAGGGATTACGAGGCTTTCCCGTCATTGCGACGGGAACTCGCCCTCAACCTAGGTACGGTTGAAAAGGTCGAGGAGGCGTCGCTGGCAGTCCACCGAGAGGTGTTTGAGCACCTGACAGTGGATGTGATCTGGCCCGGGAGCCGTTTCAGCGCAAGCAGCTAGGGCACTTTGGAATTCCCACTCACTGACCCCTGTACGATTCAGGGGGGCACATGTGAAATAAAGGCTCTGACGTTCTGACTGCTCTTTCAGGGAGTGGAAGAGCCAGTGAGCAATTCGCAGAAGCATAACTCTTGGCAGTATGCTCCACTAAGAGGTTTGCAATTGTGTCTGAGTCAGTACAGACTGCTGCATTCATTCAGTGAAAGCGCAGGTATGCTGACGGGGTCCGATAGCCATAGAGTTGCCTGACTGGGGATGGGGAGGTACGGAAGCCTACGTTGGAGACATACCTTTCCCAGCGCTCCTGCTTACGTTGGCGAATGAGGTGGTGGGCTTGCCCATGGAGCTGTTTAAAGGTGATGAGATGTTCATTGAGGGATGCTGCATGTGACACTGGAGTGCCCGCCTGGGATTTTTAATCGTCTTAGCGATCTCGGGCAACCACCAAGGCACAGTCCTCCGCCCGAGGGACACAGAAGAACAGGGAATGGAAGATTCTGCAGCAGTAACAATGCCGATGGTGACTGAGTGAACCACCGCATCAATGGCATCATTGGAAAGAGGCTCAATAGCAGCAGTGGAGTAGAACAAATCCCAGTCGGCCTTATTCATAGCCCATCTGCAGGGGCGCCCAGAAGAGTGACGCTGTGGCAGTGACAGGAAGATCAGAAAGTGGTCACTACCACACAAGTCTTCGTGCACACTCCATCGGACAGATGGTAATAGGCCAGGGCTGCAGATCGAAAGTTCGACGGCCGAGTACATGCCGTGCACCACATTGAAATGTGTGAAGGCACCATTATTTAAAAGAGAAAGGTCAAGCTGTGTCAATACTTGCTCAACGATGCTGCCTCACCCTGTTGTCACTGATCAACTCCCATAACCCTCTGTGGGGTGGAAGTCACCCAGTAACAGAAAAGGTGGCAGCAATTAGGCTATCAGCGCAGCCAGAACATGCTGCGAGACCCCACCATACGGTGGAAGAGAGACCGCAGAGAGTAACAGCCTCAGGCGTCCATACCCTGAACAGAGACAGCCTCTAAATGTGTTTGTAGAGGGACAGACTCGCTGTAAACGGAGTGAAGGATGTAGATGCAGATGCCACCAGATACCCTCTCATAAGCTGCCCGGTTCCTATAATAACCCCGATAGCCACGGAAGGCGGGGGTTCGGATCGCCGGAAACCAAGTTTCCTGAAGAGCAATGCAGAGGAAAGGGTGAAGGCTGAGAAGTTGTCGGAGCTCAGCAAGACGGTGGAAAAAACCGCTGCAGTTCCACTGGAGGATGACACTGTCCACGGCTGAGAAAGGTGTGAAGGGACCGAGGAGGCAGATCAAACCACCGGGTCACCTGCTGCCACCAACTGAGTACCGACGGGGGCAACATCCGTCACGTCCGAGGGACCAGCGAGATGTGGGTCCTCAGTGGACGCCAGCATCTCCACCACATCCTCAGTTGCAGAGCTCGTAGGTAGCGGTGGAATGGGTGCCACCGCAATTTCCTCGGTCTTAGGGTCTTTGATTTAGATTTATCACGCTGTTCCTTTGGTTGCCCTTGCTGGGAGGGCTTCTTTGATTCAGTCTCCAGGACTGAAGAGGACCGCGAAGCCCTACGACCAGCTACCTGGGGCTTCTGCCAAGGGATCCCTTCCTAGTGAGAGAAGCCGAAGAAGACTCCAGCTTAGAAGTGGGGACTGGTGCCCCCGATGGTTGAGGGGGTGCTGCTCCCACGAGGTAGGTGGTCCGTGAGCAATACGGGGGGTGGGGGGTCCTTCGGCTCCGAGATATGATGTATGTGGTCCAACGGATGGAGCTGTAACAGGAGTGACAGTGGCAGCGTAAGACGACAACATGCATACGGAATGAAGCCGTTCAAATTTCCGTTTAGCCTCAGTGTAGGTCAGTTGGTCCAGGGTCTGGGATTCCATTATTTTCCATTCCTTCTGTAGAATCTTACAGTCCGACGAGCGAGGGGAATGGTGCTCTCCACAGCTGACACAGATGGGAGGCGGGGCGCACGGAGTATCGGGACGGGATGGGATCGACGACCACAATCACGACATTTGAGGCTGGAAGCTGTGAAGGCATTGCTAATTATGCATATAAATTTTTTTTTGTGATTTTCTTTAGATTTCTATTATTTTTCTTTTGTTCATATGGGCATTTCTAATTGTGATTATGTAACATTCTACTGTGGTTTCTAAATGTAAAGATTTAATTGTGATTATTTCGTTTGCCAATGGATAAATATGTTTCTTGCTTTGTACCTGTTGTAAAGTTTGTACAGTTCTCTTTTGGAATATTATTAATTGTGAAAAATGCAGTCAATAACATTTATAAAGGTTTATGTAACTACAATAACGATATCTAGAGTCTAAAGGTTGTTGCGTAGTAGAGGGGACGGTGGATGGCGTATCTGAAGCGTGCGCAGGAAAAATAGTACCGTGTTTCGTGAAAAGCGTAGGTAATTGTACGGACAGTGATACCGAACCGTCAGATTGTTAATTCTCTTTACCACTGCAGTATGTAATGCCATTGCCATCGAACTTTAAGAGCAAATAAACCGGACTGTGAAAGTGCAGCTAACATTACTTTGTTGTGGCCGACACGAACTGTGCTTTTATGCGAATGAACTTTGCTGGTATAGGTTTTGGGTGGTGGAACTGTTGTGTATCACATTCTATCAAGCCGTGAAAGTGAAGACTAATTAACTGTGCAATATAAATGGCTTTCAGTGACGTTGTCGAAGTTTGAAATGCGAGAACAGAGTGGACATTGTTTACGGTGTGCTTCACACACAAGAACAATTCTATGAACTGTGTATTTGTGGCTAAGACTATATGAATGTGACGAACCGTGTAATTATGGACGATAGCATCACGGACAGTGCATAAAGTGTAAAAACGAGCGATGTCTACGTCATGTACTTTGAAAGAGAGGACATGTCAACAACGTTCGTATACTGGCGTCTTGTGGTTTGTTAATCACCACGGGGTTAATGATACAGCTGTGCCGGAACTTTATTTGCATTTCACCGGAGAAGATTAACCAGCGGAACTGTCTGTATCCTGCTCTCATCATCGTAACCCGCCGACATCGTGCTGCCTAACGCAACACTTTGTATGCAGCAAAAAGTTAAGGGATTTCGCCGAACACTATCCCCTGACCTAGAAACTTTCTTTCTCTGTTAAAAGTATAAGAATTACAGACTATTTAATTAAATTCTTTGTTTAGTTAGTTTGCTTTCTGCTAACGAAAATAAAATTACAATCAGTGAATTAAAAGTTGCCTGGTAGTCATTGTTGAAACACCAGTAAGTATAAACTTACTCCTCTTATTAGGACTAATTCTCCTTGCATGTCAAAATTATTGTAGTTATTTTATGTAGTTTTATGTATTGTTATGAGACTAGATATGTGACCGTGACTAATAAGAGTATTTTATCGCGAAATATGGCTTCACGTGAAAATTACGGCGACTGCCATAATTGCTTGCGTTCTGACCAATAACGTAAAAGCTGCTATTCCCGTATTGGTGCTTTTCCGGACGTGAGCGGGAATTATAAATGTCAGCTGTCAAATGACGTAGAGACTGTTTACACAGTAATAAAAGTTTTTGATATTGTATTGCTACGAGTCGTAGTATTAACAGACCCTGGTTATACTCAAAAGTGGGTAGATGTATGGTGAAACCACCCAGTGTTCATGCGATTGTTAACAGTATTGTGTGTGATTCACGAAATTTTGTCACTTTTTCTAATTCCTTTCAGATATTGTCTTAGATGTCTTTGAAGTTACAGCGAATATGTACACAATTTTGTCGTTTGAGGTTAATTTCAGAGCAGTTTCTCGTGAATATTAGAGTTTTCAGTTCATAAGCAAAGTGGGATCGTGACCAATTGAGAAGTATAACAAAGAGTGTGGTTTTCCAAGTAGAATTTTGGACGACTTCACAGTTCAGGTTTTGATAATTATTTTTCCTGTGGGTTGAGGTCATCACAAAGCACAGCGGGAAGACATATGGCCAAACTTCCAACTCTTTAAGCACCGCATCAGGGGAGGGATATATGGCTTAACATCACAGCGGTAGACAATCACCTTCAGCTTCTCGGGTAATGTGTCACCCTCAAAGGCCAAGATGAAGGCATCGGTGGCAACCTGATTATCCCTCGGACCCCGGTGGACACGCCAGGTGAAATGGACACCTCCTCACTCTAAGTTGGCGCACAGCTCGTCATCGGACTGTAAAAGAAGGCCCCTGTGGAAGATAATGCCCTGGACCATATTTAAGCTTTTATGGGGCGTGATAGTAACAGAAACATCCCCCAGCTTCTTACAAGCGAGTAATGCCCGTGACTGGGCAGAGGATGCTGTTTTTATTAAGACTGACCCGGACCACGTTTTTTTAACAAGCCCTCCACCTCCCCGAACTTGTCCTCTAGATGCTCTACAAAGAAATGAGGCTTCATGGACACAAAGGATTCCCCATCAGCTCTCGTACAGACTAGATACCGGGGCGAATAGGTCTCGCTGTCATTCATAGCCTTTCATTCCTCCCATGGTGTGGCCAGGGATGGAACAATTTGGTGTCATACATGTTTGCATTAAGTTGAGCCCTCGAACACTTAGACTGCTGGTGGTTGGCCACCAGCAAGAGAAGACGTGCCACGCTTCATTGCATGTAATCCACTCTGATGCCGCCACGCCAACCGAAGGCCCTCCCTATGGGTGCCACCCAGCCACAAGAAGGGCCACCTGGCAGGATGGCCACTGCCGGGAGTCCTGATGCCCCAGGGAGATAGGCATCTACTACTTGGCATACGTGGAAAGTTAACGGCACAGCCATCAGTAGAGTGATCCCTGTGTTGTCAGGGGGCTACAACTAACAGTGTACATGGCAGCCCCACCACAACGGACTGGCTACCATGCTGGATATTAGGTGGCAAGTGGCCCACGGTAGTCGTCAGCACAGAAAGCAACAGTGCACAGTGCATGGTGGAAATCGCACCCAGGAATGTTTCCTCGCACAAAAGGTGGAGAAGGGGCAGGACTGCAATGCAACGATGAATAAGCTGGCTGAAGGTCTCGATGCACAATGGACACAATGCACCTAGTAAGGCACCCTTCCCCAATTGGCTTGCTCTTCGGAATAATTTTGAAATATGGTGGTCAAATCCAAGAGGCTTATGAGAAGCCCGCCTGGTTAGCTATGTGGTCAATTGCACTGCTGTCCAGGCAGGAAGGAGCGCCTGTCCCGGCACGGATCCACCCGGCG
Source organism: Schistocerca cancellata (assembly GCF_023864275.1). Taxonomy (NCBI): domain Eukaryota; kingdom Metazoa; phylum Arthropoda; class Insecta; order Orthoptera; family Acrididae; genus Schistocerca; species Schistocerca cancellata. The sequence continues at coordinate 13,341,059 of NC_064627.1, read as the reverse complement.
GATTAGTGTCGAGGTCCGGTGTGCCGGCCAGCCTGTGGACGGTTTTCATGGGGGATTTCCATCTGCCTTAGCGAATGCGGGCTGGTTCCCCTTATTCCACCTCAGATTGCTGTGCCAACACTATCTTCACGTACGTGTACACCATCATTACTCTACGACGCAAACATTTGGGGTTACACTCGTCTCCGGTGCGAGACATTCCCGGGGAGGAGGGGTGTCCCCGGGAGGCCGAACCGCACAATAACACTGGGTTCAGTGTGGGGCAGCGCTGGGGTAAGTGGACTGTTGGGGCCTGTTGTGGGGTTGTGAACCACTGAGGGCTACAGCAGGGACAAAGCCTCTCTGACATTTCTAGGTCCCCAGTTCAATACAATACAAACAATACAATACAATAATTAAAAGAGGAACTAACTCAGTATTCTGTATAGAATCAGACAGGCCATGGAACCTCATTCAGATTTAATGATTACAGGTGTTTCTCAACAGCACTGGCAGTAGCCCCTGCATCATTCATCTTCACAGTGATGGGAGAATTCAACTGGGTCAACAGACCCCGAGTTTCATTGCTAAATGAAAATTTAGGATTTCTAATTTTGCTTTGCTACCCTTATTTTCAATTCCTTTGTCCACCACAAGTGTCTGGACACTAACTTTGGTGTTAGTGACAGCCTTTACATATGACGAATTTTTTTTTAGTTTTGGGAGATGACTTTCAGTAACATTCTAATAAAAGTAGCTGAAGATTCACTCCCTGTTCTTTTGACAGGCAAGCATTTCATTTAGCATTTCTTGATCTACAGCCTTTCATTTTCTTGAACACCTACTGTGCAATCAATACTGCTTATTTAGAAGTTTCTTCATAGAGATTGTATACCACAGAGCGTCACAAATTTTTCCTACGCATCAGTCACCATTCGTCTAGGTGCTCCTCCCCTGCCTTATACATTTGGAGTTCCTCCTCGAGATGTGACACTACTTCCTCTTTATCTAGTTCCTTGCACATTTAAATCTCTCTGCTAGCTTTAGCTGTACTTTGTACTCTGGTGATTGTTGTTGCTACGACTGCCATTTGGTCACTGATAATGACTGAAATGTGGATGTCCTGAAAGTACTTTTATTTATTCGTGGCCACTATCCCCCATTTCCACAACTAGTGGGCTTCTGCATTATCTGTTCTAGGTAGTTTTCAGAGAAAGCATTTGGTACTGTTTCACAAGTTGTCTTGCCATGCCGACAGTTGGAGCAGCAACACTTCACTGTAGTGTAAAAACAGCCACTCAGATCCTATAAGCGAATATGGAAGTCAAACTGCCTGCAGCGTAACACCAGGAATTTGACAATGTCCATATGTTCTGCTGGTATGGGAAGTTGCTTCTCCACTTAAGGCATTCACATTTTTCAGAATATCTGCAACGCAAATACTTGCCGAGCCAGATAAACGTAACAGTGTCAGCATTAACACAGTATATCATTAGCATCCCAGGGTCGTGAAAACAAACTTACACTGATTTGTGTCTAAACATGCCAGTTTCATCACTACTCCTCCTCCTACAATAAGGAATCTAATTTCAAGTTATTTTAATTTCAAATAAAGGTATCAGTTTTATCTGTCGAAGACAGACGTCTTTGAAGTTTTGCACAACAAAACATACCAATCGATAGCAGCAAATCCAGCAGGTCGCTGTGTCAATTTTAGTATTTACAAAATTAAAGTGCTTCCAGTATTTGTAACTGCACACTACAAAAATATGCATTTTAATTGAGGCATTCCACAGCAGACCTTCCCAAAATGTACTGTTCCCACTGCAAGTCCATGTGTACAAATGGCACAGAGGCTGGTGGAAATGGATAAAACTTACTGGCCACATCAGTTCTGGATAAAATCTCGAGGTTTCGACGATTACCTCCATCGTCATTTTCAGGAGCAACTGACTGTCTTCACTGCTGCTGTGGTAGCCTTTTGTATAGCCCGTGGGCGGCTTCGTATTGGTTGGCTTATGACTGGTCGGCGATCACGTACTGCTGTCCCAGAAGATGTCACTGTGTGCGCCGGTGGCGCCACCACTTCCGTTTGAACGTAAACCTTGGAAGGAACGTCTCTGCTGCTTCTCTGCATCGAGTGCTCATTTCCGCGCACAGCTCAGATGGTATCCGCTATCGTGGTTAAAGTTATTTTGGCTCATTCTTTATTTCAATAGCCTCCTTAACCCTAGGATGCATATACAGGGCCTCCGAGGCCCTTGTATGTCTTCATTTTTAAAAAAAATTCTGTAATTTTTTTGTTTGATTTCAAACTGCTTTCCAGTACTCTTTCACTAACACTGTTTTTTTTTGTGTGGTTTTAGGGCGCACAACTTCAATGGTCATTAGCGCCCTGACTACTCTAAGAATGCACCGCGAGGCACAAGTTGACAACAACAACAACTAAAAGGGAAAACACGATAAAAGACAGACTGACAGGCATAGGATTAAAAAACAGCATCATCAAATGTCCTTAGCGAGGTTTGTCAAATTGATAAAATGAAGAACACGAGCAGCTGCTCGTGGGTCATCCGCTAAAATGGCATCGAAAGTATTTGGCAGGTTAAGATCGAGGCGCAGTGTGTTAAGATCTGGACAGGACATTAAAATGTGTCTAACCGTCAGCAAGTGCCCACATGGGCAGAACGGCGCCGGCGCAGCCGTCAGCAGATGGCGATGGCTGAACCGGCAGTGTCCAATTCTTAACCGGGCTAAAACGACCTCCTCCCGCCGAGAAGGGCGTGAGGAGGACGTCCAAGCCACGGGAAGAGGTTTTAAGGCCCGAAGCTTGTTGTCGGTAAGTGCAGCCCAATCGGCATGCCACAGCGATAAAATGCGCCGACAAATGACCCTGCTAAAATCGGACGAAGGGACACAACAAGAAGCTGTCCGAGGCTGGAGGACCGCAGCCTTGGCCGCGGCATCTGCAGCTTCGTTCCCAGGGATACCGACATGGCCAGGAACCCACATAAAGCTAACCGGAGAACCGACGTCCACCAGCTGCTGAAGAGAGCGTTGGATCCGGTGTACGAAAGGGTGAACCGGGTACGGATCACTGAGGCTCTGGATGGCGCTCAGGGAATCTGAGCAGATGACATAAGCAGAATGTCGGTGGCGGCAGATGTAAAGAACAGCCTGGTAGAGGGCAAAGAGCTCAGCTGTGAAGACCGAACAATGGCCATGGAGCCGGTATTTGAAACTGTGTGCCCCGACAATAAAGGAACACCCGACCCCGTCATTGGTCTTAGAGCCATCTGTATAAATGAAAGTCATGTTGATGAACTTCGAACGAAGTTCCAAAAAACGGGAGTGGTAGACCGAACCGGGGGTGACCTCTTTTGGGAGCGAGCTGAGGTCAAGGTGAACGCGGACCTGAGCCTGGAGCCAAGGTGGCGTGCGGCTCTCGCCCACTCGAAAGGTTGCAGGGAGTGAAAAATTAAGGTGTTGAAGGAGGCGACGAAAGCGAACTCCAGGGGGTAGCAGGGCAGAGACATACAACCCGTACTGACGGTCAAGAGAGTCGTCAAAAAAGGAACGATAAGACGGATGGTCGGGCATTGACAGTAGCCGACAGGCATACCGACAAAGCAGTATATCGCGCCGGTAGGTGAGTGGCAATTCGCCAGCGTCAGCATGAAGACTCTCTACGGGACTGGTATAAAATGCTCCGATCGCAAGTCGTAAACCCCGATGTTGTATGGAGTTGAGGCGGCGTAAGATGGATGGCCGTGCAGAGGAGTATACGAAGCTCCCATAATCCAGCTTGGAGCGGACGATCCACCGATATAGACGAAGTAGGATGGTTCGATCCGCTCCCCACGACATACCACTGAGAACACGGAGGACATTTAAAGAACGGGTACAACGGGCGGCCAAATATGACACATGTGGAGACCAGCTAAGTTTCCTGTCAAAGGTAAGGCCTAAAAATTTGGTTGTCTCCACGATTGGGAGAGCAACGGGACCGAGTCGTAAGGACGGTGGGAGAAACTCTTTGTAGCGCCAGAAGTTAATACAGACCGTCTTCTCGGCAGAAAAACGGAAGCCATTGGCGACACTCCAGGAGTAAAGACTGTCAAGAGAACGCTGAAGACAGCGCTCCAGGACACGTGTACACTGCGCGCTGCAATCGATGGTAAAATCGTCCACGAAAAGGGAGCCTGATACATCAGCTGGGAGGCAATCCATTATTGGATTGATCGCGATGGCGAAGAGAGCGACGCTCAAAACTGAGCCCTGTGGCACCCCATCCTCCTGGCGAAAGGTGTCGGACAGGACAGAACCCACATGTACCCTGAACTGTCGATCTATTAAAAAGGAACGAATAAAAAGAGGGAGGCGACCGCAAAGGCCCCATGTATGCATGGTGCGGAGAATGCCCGCCCTCCAACAGGTGTCGTGAGCCTTCTCCAAATCAAAGAACACAGCTGCGGTCGGGCGCTTCCGCAAGAAGTTATTCATAATGAAGGTCGACAAGGTAACCAGATGGTCAACAGCAGAGCGGCGCCTACGAAATCCACATTGTACATTGGTAAGTAGGCGTCGAGACTCGAGCAGCCAAACCAATCGAGAGTTAACCATTCGCTCCATCACTTTAGAGACACAGCTGGTAAGCGAGATAGGTTGATAACTGGAAGGCAAGTGCTTGTCCTTCCCCGGCTTAGGAATCGGGACAACAATAGACTCGCGCCAGCATGCGGGAACATGTCCCTCAATCCAGATGCGATTGTATGTACGAAGAAGAAAACCTTTACCCGCAGGAGAAAGGTTCTTCAGCATCTGAATATGAATAGAATCTGGCCCTGGAGTGGAGGACCGTGATCGGCCAAGTGCGTTTTTGAGTTCCCGCATGGTGAATGGGGCATTATAACTTTCACAATTCGAGGAGCGGAAGTTAGGTGGCCGAGCCTCCTCTGCCTGTTTGCGGGGGAGGAAGGCAGGGTGGTAATGAGCGGAGCTTGAAACCTCTGCGAAAAAGCGGCCGAATGCATTGGAGACAGCCTCAGGGGCCACAAGGACGTCATTCGCGACCTTCAAGCCAGAAACTGGTGAGTGGACCTTAGTGCCAGATAGCCGGCGCATGCTACCCCAGACAACAGAAGAAGGAGTAAAACTGTTGAAGGTGCTTGTGAAAGCAGCCCAGCTGGCTTTCTTGCTTTCTTTAATAATACGACGACACTGAGCACGTAATCGTTTATAATCGATGCAATTCGCCACTGTAGGGTGGCGTTTAAAGGTGCGTAAAGCACGTCGACGAGCACGTAAAACGTCTCTACATGCTGCGGACCACCAGGGGACCGGTACGCGACGTGGAGAAGGAGGGTGAGGGATGGAATATTCAGCAGCAGCGAGAATGACTTCCGTGAGGTGTGCGACCTGACGATCGCAGCTTGTGAAGGTTTGATCCTGAAAGGTCGCCCTGGAAGAGAAGATCCCCCAGTCTGCCTTGGAGATGGTCCAATTAGAGAAGCACGGAGAGGGGGTATGCTGCAGGAGATGGATAACACACGGGAAGTGGTCGCTCGAATATGTATCAGAAAGTGCATACCACTCAAACCGGTGTGCAAGATGGGGAGTACATATAGAGAGGTCTAAATGGGAATAGGTGTGAGATGTGTCCGAAAGAAAAGTAGGGGCGCCAGTATTGAGGCAGACAAGATTGAGCTGGTTGAAAAGGTCTGCTAACAAGGAGCCCCTTGGGCAGGATGCTGGAGAGCCCCAAAGGGGATGGTGGGCATTGAAGTCTCCAGTTAACAAAAATGGTGCAGGTAGCTGAGCAATAAGTTGCATCATGTCTGCCCTGGTAACGGCAGATGACGATGGAGTGTAAACGGTACAAAAGGAAAACGTAAAAGTGGGGAGAGTAATGCGGATGGCAACTGCCTGCAGGCCGGTGTGCAACGTGATGGGATCGTAGTAAATATCATCCCAGACCAGCAACATAACCCCTCCATGAGCTGGGATACCTACCACAGGGGGTAGGTCAAAACGCACAGAGGTGTAGTGTGCCAAGGCAATTTGATCGCATGGGCATAGTTTCTTTTCCTGGAGGGCTACGACGAGCGGACGGTGCAAGCGGAGCAGCAACTTCAAGTCCTCTCGGTTGGAGCGAATGCTGCGAATATTCCAGTGAATAAGTGCCATCGTAAGAAAAGGAAGATGATAGAAGGGGTCACCTCGAAGGCCGCTTAGGGCCTGGCTTCGAGCGAGCACTGCCGCCGCTATCAGTAGGCGGACAGTCATCGTCCATTGGGTCGATAGGGTCATCGGCCATCTCGGGAGGATGGCCGGGAGGGGGAGCTTCCTCCGCCGGTGAACGGCCAGATGTACGGCTACCTGCGGTGCGGCCAGGCGAAACGGATGACGGCCTGGGGCGGCAACCGCTGGGTGGCGCAGGAGAAGAAATGCGCGTGGCAGAGAAGGAGAACTGTGCTTCCTATGCGCCTTTTTGGAAGGACGTTTGGTGGAAGTACCGGTCGAAGGCTGGGAGGTCGAGGTACGGAGGAAGTCTGCACGGGATGGTTCCTTCTTGAAGGCCCGTGCATCTGACTTCGGGGTCTTCGTCTTAGCAGAAGCTGAGGAAGGGGCTGGTGTCTGTGGGGTGATGGGAGGAAGAGGAGACGTCGACCGCACGATCTTAGCACTGGCCGAACGGATGACCGTGGTGCTGAAGGTCAGATCGCATGTCTGGGTTGCTACCTCCCGGGTAGTCCGAGGAGAGGCGAGGACAGTACTGTATTTCCCCGCTGGGAGCAGCGTGGGCTTCCTACTAGCCAATAGCTTGCGAGCAGCCGAGGTGGACACTTTCTCTTTGACCTGAATTTATTGGATACAGCGTTCTTCCTTATAGACAGGACAGTCGTGGGAGGATGCGGCATGGTCACCCTGACAGTTCACACAACGAGGAGACGGAGGTGGACAGTCACCCTCATGGGCATCCCTGCCACAAGTGACACATTTAGCCGCATTGGAACAAGACTGTCGAGTGTGATTGAAACGCTGACACTGGTAGCAGTGCGTAGGTGTCAGGACATAGGGGCGAACAGAAATAACCTCGTAGCCCGCCTTGATGCGCGATGGCAGCTTAACACTATCTAAGGTCAAGAAAAGTGTCCGGGGCGGTACAAGGTCATTGTTGACCTTTTTCATGACCCGATGGACAGCCGTCACGCCCTGCTCAGCGAGGAAAGATTGAAGCTCCTCGTCAGTCAATCCGTCGAGGGAGCTAGTATAGACTACACCACGAGATGAATTCAAAGTTCGGTGGGCCTCCACCCGGACAGGGAACGTGTACAGGAGGGTGGCCCGAAGCAGTTTTTGTGCCTGAAAGGCATTCTCAGTTTCTATTAATAAGGTGCCGTTACGCAACCTGGTACAAGATTTGACAGATCCGGCTATGGCATCTACGCCCTTCTGAATAACGAGAGGGTTGACAGAGGAAAAATCCTTTCCGTCCTCAGATCGAGAAACTACGAGGAACTGTGGGGCAGGCGGTAGTACTTTTGTCACTGTTGGCTGGTCACGTTTCCGTTTTTGGGTCGAAGTCGAGAGAGATGGAGTAGAATCCATTGCGGAGGAATCCCCCATGATTGCCAGCGTCTCCGATGGCGCGCTCCTTCCTTGTGGGGACCCTCTCAGAGGGCACTCCCGCCTTAGGTGAATGTTTACACCTCAGGTCACACCTCCCGAGAAACAGACGGAGGGACCAATCGGCATGGTCAGAAGGTATCAGCTCAGGCAATCACCCCTCCCCGGGCCTGGCCTTTACCAGGGGGTACGCACGTGCCTTACATGTCTACCCAGGGCGGGGAATTACGCGTTACCCCGTCACCGGCTACGCGTGCGAACGCGTGGGTCGGCCTTCAGGCACGCACAGGGAGGAAGGAAGAAGAGGAAAAAGAAGAGAGAGAGGGAGAAAGAGGACAGACTGTCTCAAACGCCAAGGCGGAGACCAGAAAAGGCAAGGAGGAGGAGGCAATGAGAAGGCAAGGAGAAGAAGGCTATGTGAAGGCAAGGAGAAAAAGGCTATGTGAAGGCAAGGAGAAAAAGGCTATGTGAAGGCAAGGAGAAAAAGGCTATGAGAAGGCAAGGAGAAAAAGGCAATGAGAAGGCAAGGAGAAAAAGGCAATGAGAAGGCAAGGAGAAAAAGGCAATGAGAAGGCAAGGAGAAAAAGGCAATGAGAAGGCAAGGAGAAAAAGGCAATGAGAAGGCAAGGAGAAAAAGGCAATGAGAAGGCAAGGAGAAAAAGGCAATGAGAAGGCAAGGAGAAAAAGGCAATGAGAAGGCAAGGAGAAAAAGGCAATGAGAAGGCAAGGAGAAAAAGGCAATGAGAAGGCAAGGAGAAGTCAAGGGAAAGAGTAAGGAAGACAGTGAGGTGGAGAAGAGCAAAGAAAGGAACCAACAAAAGGAAGAAAGAGACGAGAAGTGAAAAACCAAAATAAACCACGAGTATAGGTCGTGGAACCATCCGTCTCCGGACGCAGGCGCTAACTACCCCCGTGAGGGGGATGGACTCCTTTTAGTCGCCTCTTACGACAGGCAGGAATACCTCGGGCCTATTCTAATCCCCGGACCCGCAGGGGGGACTAACACTGTGACATTCTTCCTATCAAGTCTGAGCGAGATACCTTTTTAAGTTTTTTTGTATAATTCAATACGTTTACCCATACACCGTGAATGCATAAGCAGGGCTTCAGAAGCCCTCACACATTTATAAATGTTCTTTAGCCTATATTGTCTTCAACATTTGTTTGGGAGCAGTTATTAATTCAACAATAACTGTAGTGGTATTTTCAGCAACAGGACTGCCAACAGCAGCAGTAGCTGTAGTAGTAATAGTATAACTAAAAAATAACACACACTACTTTCACATATTGGCGAAGTTTGTGTATTATTGATCTTTTTGCTATCAAATGTTTTATTATTGCTTAGTATTGTTGTCCTGTGCTGCTCTTGTCAGCCTCATTGTTACTGTAGTTAGTTGGTTGCTGCAAGTCCCATATTGTTACGAGTATGACTCATTTAGTGCTGCACAGGCTGCTGTTCGAGAGACACGCCTTTTGCTATGGCTTCGACACGCAAAGCATGAGAGTCAGTGCGTGCAAATGCAGCTAATTTTGAATGTGTTGTGGCTCAGTGGTTTGAAGAAGATGATTCTTGCGAGGAAGGAAATATTTTTGAAGATGCAAGTAGTGAAGAATCAGCCAATGAACCTGCGGATGTGAATATTGAGGCAGATGACAGTCCTTCTGATAATATTACTTCATCAGAGTCTGAAAATGAAGAACCAGCACAAAAAGGTATAGAAGAGAACACATACATTAGCCGGAATGGAACAATTTGGAAATTAGATCCTCCTGCAACTTTCGTACACCTGTCCATAATATCGTAAAGAAGGCACCTGGACCAGTCCGTGGTTTGAAAACCTGTAAACCTAAGGATGCCTGGGACTATTTCATCTCCAAGGAAATACTAGAGGAAATCATCAACTGCACAAATATTGAAGGCAGAAGAGTGGCTGCTTTACGTGGTAAAACGTGGAAAAACGTGGAAAAATGTTTCGCTTGCTGAAATGAAGGGTTTTCTTGGTCTTTTACTGCTTTCTGGTGTTGAGAAGAGTTGGGATGTCCCTATTAGAGAATTATTCTTGGATGAAAAGGCAAATCCTACATATAAGGCCACCATGTCAGTAAATAGATTCAAGGATATAAGGAGAATGATTAGATTTGATGACAGGCGTACCTGTGAAGCTCAATCTGCAGATGACAAACTTGCAGCTGTTCACTATGTATGGGAACTATTTCTTGACAAGTGTAGAAATAGAATGATTCCCAATGATTCGCTCACTGGTGACGAACAGCTAGTCCCATTCCGTGGAAGATGCAGCTTCACCCAGTATATGCCCTCTAAACCAGCCAAGTATGGCATAAAAATATTTTGGTTATGTGATGCTAGATCTGCATATGCTTTAGACTGAATTGTTTACATGGGAAGGAAGCCCCATGAACCTATTCAGAAAAATCTCAGATTGAATGTGGTGAAAGACCTTGCTAAAAGCATTGAAAGATCATCAAAAAATTATACTGTTGACAACTTCTTTACTAGTGTGCAGCTGGCAGAAGAGATGCTTCAGAAGCAATCAAACAAAATAAACCAGAAATTCCTAATGAGATTAAACCATCTGTCTCAAGAGCGATTCATTCCTCTGTTTGCATTTACAGGTGACATTACAATGGTGAGTTATGTTTTCAAAAAGAAAAAAAAAAAGAGTCTGTAGTTCTCATTAGCACAATGCATCATGACGAACATTGATGAAATTCATGCAAAAACGAAACCAGATATAATACAGATCTATAATTCCACGAAGAGTGGAGTAGATCAAATGGACCAGACAATTCATTATTACACTTGCAAGAAACTAACAAGAAGATGGCCATTTGCATTATGGACGAATATGATGGACGATGCAGCAATGAATAGTGAAATTTTATTTTCCGCCCAGCATCTGACATACCACAGTGGAAGAAGTGATAAAAGGTGTTTGTTCCTAAGAGATTTAGCAGAGGAAATGGTAAGACCACTAATGGAACTTCGTATTCAGATCCCTAATCTTCCAAAGAAAATCGTTGATGCCATGCAAAGATGTGGTGTTCAAAACGATGTCATACTGCCGAACCAACTACCTGTTTCAGGAAAAAGATGATGCAATTATTGTCCACATAATAAACACAGGAAAAGTGCTATGACATGCATTAAGTGAAAACTACCATTCATAAGGAACATAGTGACGTTCTTTGTGCTTTTTGTTTGTCACATGTTGAAAACCAAGAAAAATTCAATTTTATGTGAACAATGAATAATAACTTTTTGTCAAAATATTGCCTATATACATAATATTGTGAATAATGAGTACGTTTTAACTGAAGAAATTGGTTGTAATAAATGTTATAAAATGTAAACTGCAACTTATAAGTGAATTAATAATATTATTTGTATATGTTGTATGTAAATGGATGTAACTAATAAAAATTCATTCAGAGTTTTTTAAAAAATTAATAAAATGTTAATCAGTCCCACCAGACCCTGTTACAGTATCTTAAGAATCTTTCAATATGACAATATATTCGACAGAAATAAATTTAACTCCAAAGAATGATTATATGAAAAGAGGAAAATTTTAAATTAGGGCTGGGCCTTTGAGGCCCTGCATATGCATTCATTTGTGTTTTTGGCACCATGCATCCTAGGGTTAATAACAGAATCCCAGTACGTGGAGGCATGGGACAAAATTTTTGATTCATCAAACAATATTTTGTGTTTGTTCGCGAGGCTGTGCTGCATAATTGCCGATTTCTTCAGTTCTCTATTTTTAATATGGTGTTGGTGTTCTGCACAGCGGTCAGAAGCAGTACAAATTGTCTGACCTATATAATTGCTTCCACACTCACAGGGGATATTATGAACTCCAGGAACCCTGAGGCCGAGATAGTCCTTAACAGGGCACACCATCTCCTTAATTTTCTTAGGAGGACGAAAAATCTGTCTCGTACCCCGTCTACCCAAGACTCTTCCTATTTTGCTGGAAATCGCACCACAAAGGAAGAAGCGCAATCGGTGTTTCATCCTGCGAGTGTGCAGCATTTTCATGTTTCCTTTTTTTTGAGAATGCTGCCTTTATATTGCATGCACCATAGCCATTCTTTCAGAACACTTACTTCAAATGGTTAATCTCGGACCTTAAGTGGTTTTTGTAGAAACAGTTTTTGCTCTATATACCAACGTGTTCAAAATGGCTATCTTCTAAGCAGGATGATGGAAACACTGTACATTCAGGTATAACTCGGTATGCATCGGCCTACATTATACAGAGTGGTCAAGATGCCTGCCCACCTGTTGTCATACTAAAATGTCTAAAAGGCAGTCTCCCTTCCTTCTCCATCTTGACAGTGAACTGGATATTCGAATGTATGCTGTTCATGTGTTCCATGAATTGTTTGAGAGCCTCTGTGCCGTGTGGCCAGATCATAAATGTATCATCAAACGTAATGATAAAATAAAGATGGATGGTGGAAAGCCAAATTTAATGCACGTTCCTCAAAATTCTCCATAAAAAAGTTAGCCAGTGATGGAGACAACAGAGAGCCCATCGCCATACCGTCCGCCATTTCATAAAATTTGTTACCATACAAGAAGTAGGTGGTCATCGTCACATGTCAGAATAACTTTATAGTTTCAGGAGGAAAAAGATCCGCCAGCATTTTCAAAGTGTCCTCCACAGGAACTTTTGTGAACAGAGATCACATCCAGGCTGACTAAAATGTCATTTGGACCAACTCTAATCTGTTTGATTTTCTCAATGAACATCTGGGAGTTTTTGATGTGATGTTCACAAAACCGGCCCAATTATAGGAGTCATCAACTTTGTTAGGTATTTGGCCAGCTTATAAGTAGGAGAACAATTGCACTGACAATAGGTCTCATGGGAACATTATCCTTGTGGATTTTCGGTAGTCCGTACAACCTGGACGGTCTAGGGGCTCTGACCATGAGATTTTTTGTAACATCGTCTGGCAGCCCAGAATTCTTCAGTAACTTCATGGTTTTCCTGCTGTACATCAAAGTTGGGTCCGATTTAAGACATTTATATCTACTGTCCTCAAACAGTGATGTCATTTTACTATTATATTCGGTAGCAATAAGGACCACACTGGCATTTCCTTTGTCAGCTTGTAATATGAGGATCTTCATCCTTCCAAAGTAAACGGAGCCCCTCTCTACTGATATTAGATCTGGGAGGTTTAGCTGAGGCCAAAAAGCGACTGGTAACAAGTCTCACTTCGTCGGTGTCGTCCTGTGCAAGATGCTGCACTACCTGTTCTACTCCACTGATAAGATCCACGATTGGCATAATATGTGGTGTAGGAGCAAAATCAAAACCTTTATTAAGTTCCCATCATTCTGCTCACAAGAGCGCTGTTTTGAACATATTGGTATATAGAGCAAAAACTGTTTCTACAAGGACCACTTAAGGTCCGAGATTGACCATTTGAAGTAAGTGTTCTGAAAGAATGGCTATGGTGCATGCTATATAAAGGCAGCGTTCTCCAAAACAGGAAATGTGAAAATGCTGCACACTCACAGGATGAAACACCGATTGCGGTTCTCCCTTTCTGTGACACGATTTCCAGCAAAATAGGAAGAGTCCTGAGTAGACAGGATACGAGACAGATTTTTCGTCTGTCCTAAGAAAATTAAGGAGATGATGCATGCACCCTGTTAAGGACAATCTCGGCCTCAGGGTCCCTGGAGTTTATAATATTCCCTGTGAGTGTGGATGCAATTATATAGCTCAGACAATTTGTACTGTTTCTGACCGCTGAGCAGAACACCAGCGCCATATTAAAAATAGAGACCTGGAGGAATCGGCAATTATGCAGCACAGCCTCACGAACAAACACAAAATATTGTTCGATGAAACAAAAGTTCTGACCCGTGCCTCCAAGTACTGGGATTCTGTTATAAAGGAGGCTATTGAAATAAGAATGAGCCAAAAGAACTTTAACTGCGATAGCGGATACCATCTGAGCTGTCCATGGAAATGAGTGCTCAATGCAGAGAAGCAGCAGAGACATTCCTTCCAAGGTTTACGTTCAAACGGAAGCGGTGGCGCCACCGGCGCACACAGTGACATCGTCTGCGACAGCAGTACGTAATCGCCGACCAATCATAAGCCGACCAATACGAAGCCGCCCACGGGCTATACAAAAGGCTACCACAGCAGCAGTGAAGACAGTCAGTTGCTGCTGACAATGACGATGGAGGTAATCGTCGAAAGCTCGAGATTTTATCCAGAACTGACACGGCAAGAATACTGGGAATGTTTTACATATAAGTGCCGTCGTGAAAAACTTCGTTCCCATGTTACTGGACGATGTCACATCTAGGTCAATAGCTCTTTATGCAGGAAATGAAAGGCAATTTCTGAGCCTCGAGAAAAATTCAATAACAGATGTAAAGAAACACCTTTCAGCTACCAATTCTGTTAACTATTGCCATCATATTTACAGCAGTTTTGCACAGACATGCAAAAAAGCCAACTTTTGTGGCATTTAGTAAAAATTTCAAATTTCACATTGTTTTGGGTTCTTCAGTCCGAAGACAGCTTCAATGCTGTTTCCCATGCTACTCTCCCTCTACTGCAAACTACATCCACTGAACCTGCTTACCGCGTCCCCCCCCCCCACCTTCCTGTCCATTACCAAACTGATTACTCCTAAATGCCTCAGGGTTTGTCTTCTCAACTGTTCCCTTCTTTTAGTTAAGTTGCACCATAAATCTCTCTTTTTTCCAGTCCAATTCCATACCCCTCCATCAATTATTTGATCTACCTATCTTCAGCATTCTTCTGTATAACCACACATCGAAAGCTTTTATTCTTTTCTTGTCCAAATTGCTTACAGTCTACATTTCTTTCTGTACGAAGCTACCTTCCAGACATTACTCGGGTAGAAACCACTGATTCTGTGTTATATGTCTTTCGTATAAAAAATTTCTAACACTAGTAATTACTATGAAAAATTAAATATTTTTTCTAAAGCTCTAAAGATCTTTGTAATATGTGTAACAGAAAAACCTTTTTGTGATTGTAAATCAAAGAGGATATAACAGGTTCTAGATGAATGCAAGTGTAAGCTTTCACTACTGTCATCAGTTTCAGTTAAATTGTTCAGAGTGTGTGATAACAGAAGGTGCACAAATCCTAAGCATCCCTTTTCTATGCAACTGAGCACAAAGAGGAGTGGGCCAGCGCTGTGGTGGAGGGCCACTCCTCTGGAGCAGTAGTACGGACAGTGGACGGGCGGAAGAGGCTGTATTAATTACGATTGCCCATTCCTATAATTAGCCGTGGCTCCACAATATCCTACCGTCTTCATTAACAGCAGCAGTTCCGGCAACACAGTTTTGTCGTCGGCTCCGATTTTCGTCGTATGCATGGCACTGAGGTAAGACTGTTCACTGGTAGAAAGTATTAACGGCTAACCCAGTAGCACACCTGAATGTGATTCGATTGATAATATTTATTTAAATAATAATCAGTTAAACTCAGGGCGATCGTGTTCTCATTGCCACCAGACATAGTAACCGAGCAGAATCCTTGTTCTTTTTTTCCCAGTATGCTAACTGAGTGTCATAAGAAACAAATTGAATAGTTACAACCAGTTTATTAATGAATAATTTCTCTTTTAAGAATTTTAGCCTCAGTCTACTTTCAATTAACTGTTGTACAACAGAGGCTTCAGTGTGTGACTAAAGTAAAGCGATTTCATTTTTCAAGTTTGAGAATCAATCACTGGAAAAAATCCAAATCTACAGAAATGCACAAATTAAGAGTGTGGAAGTTTTATTTATTTTACATATAGCTTGGAGCACATGGCTGTTTGGTTTGGAATGTATTCTAGTATTTAATTCTGTTCAAGTAAGTAAAAATTGCTCAGTTGTTCAGACAAAATTAAATCCAATTTACAAAATAAGTAATGGCAAAGTAAAAAGTGCTTGCTTTTTTTCTAAATTTCTTTGATGACATTATGCTGAGGTCACTGAAAGTCATTTTTCAGTAACGAAGTTCAGTACTAACATACAGTTTAATTGCATATTTTCCAAATCATTACTCGATAGCCTTTTTCAAAATTTAATGCCAAACATTATGTAAGAGTGAATTCTCAGTTTTCTTTATCATTACATACTCACTTAAAATTAGTGTAAAAGAAAATGTGTTTAATAATACGTGTTTTTCTTTCCCATCATCTTGTACAGGATTTTGGATGTAAATTGCCCTAGTGGGCTGGCGACCGTTAATTACTTTCTTTTCATTCATAAGTGTAACTTTTTAATGATCTCTGTCCAGTGTTGTTCATGAGTGAATGCACAAAATAACTTTCATTTTCCAAATTACAGCCCTGTTCGGTTTAATTACTTTTATTTTTAGTAGACTTTCCATCAGAAGGGTCGGTTGTGCACTTTCCTCCTACTTATTGGTATCACTTCTTTGGGAAAGATAGCCTTACACAATTAGAAAAAATCCCTTAGGCATGCAGGCGATCCACAGTCGTTTCATGTAGCAAGCAGGATAGGTTGATTAGTAAGAGGGAGGTTACATTCTTTCGCATTCTGTCTGCTGCTTCTATTAATAGCTTTATGTATATAGATTAAGCTTCACCTTCGGCAATTTTAATTTGCACCCATTGTTTTCTACATAGCACGATAGTGAATTTTAGTGAACCCAAATAAAAGGGCAACAGGTTTGCTGTCCAGCTTGGCACTCACATCCTACCCGTGGAAGGTGATGAAAAATGTCACTACCTGTTTCATTTGTGTAAAATGAATTTTGTAATTATTTGATTAGTTATTTTCTCCTACATTTTAAATATGAGTTTTGTAAGATATTAAAAATTTCGCTGGACATGACTTATATAAAACCGCTTATTATTGAATATAATACACTACTGGCCATTAAAATTGCTATACCAAGAAGAAATGAAGATGATAAACGGGTATTCATTGGACAAATATATTATACTAGAACCGACATGTGATTACATTTTCACGCAATTTAGGTGCATAGATCCTGACAAATTAGTACCCAGAACAACCACCTCTGGCCATAATAACGGCCTAGATATGCCTGGGTATTGAGTCAAACAGAGTTTGGATGGCGTGTAGAGGTACAGCTGCCTATGCAGCTTCAACACAATACCACAGTTCATCAAGAGTAGTGACTGCCGTATTGTGACGAGCCAGTTGCTCTGCCACCATTGAGCAGACGTTTTCAATTGGTGAGAGATCTGGAAAATGTGCTGGCCAGGGCAGCAGTCTAACATTTTCTGTATCCAGAAAGGCCGGTACAGGACCTGCAACATGCGGTCGTGCATTATCCCGCTGAAATGTAGGGCTTCGCAGGGATCGAATGAAGGGTAGAGCCACGGGTTGTAACACATCTCAAACGTAATGTCCACTGTTCAAAGTGCCTCTCAATGCAAACAAGAGGTGACGGAGACGTGTAACCAATGGCCCCCATACCATCACGCCGGGTGATACACCGGTACGGCGATGACGAATACGCGCTTCCAATGTGCGTTCACCGCGATGTCGCCAAACATGGATGCGACCATCATGATGCTGTAAACAGAACCTGGATTAAAAAAAAAAATTTTGCCATTTGTGCACCCAGGTTCGTCGTCAGGTACACCATCGCAGGCGCTCATGTCTGTAATGCAGCATCAAGGGTAACTGCAGCCATGGTCTCCGAGCTGACAGTCCATGCTGCTGCAAACGTCGAACTGTTCGTGCAGATGGTTGTCTTGCAAACGTCCCCATCTGTTGACTCTGGGATAGAGATGTGGCTGCACGATATGTCACAGCCATGCGGATAAGATGCCTGTCATCTAGACTGCTAGTGCAACGAGGCGATTGGGATCCAGCACGGCATTCCGTATTACCCTCCTGAACCCACCGATTGCATATTCTGCTAACAGTCATTGGATCTCTACCAATGTGAGCAGCAATGTCCCGATAGGCTACAATCCGACCTTTATCGAAGTCGGAAACGTGATGGTACGCATTTCTCCTCCTTACACGAGGCATCACCACAACGTTTCACCAGGCAATGCCGGTCAACTGCTGTTTGTGTATGAGAAATCTGTTGGAAACTTTCCTCATGTCAGCGCGTTGTAGGTGTCGCCACCAGAGCCAACCTTGTGTGAATTCTCTGAAAAGCTATTCATTTGCATATCACAGCATCTTCTTCATGTCGGTTAAATTTCGCATCTGTAGCACGTCACCTTCATGGTGTAGCAATTTTAATGGCTAGTAGTGTAATATTCTCTCACTCCAATAAAACAAATCCCTTTTTTATATTTTGTTAGTCCTTTATACATTTTTTTCATATTACATTACTTTTCTTAAAGACTACAAACGATATGCACTGACCTTGTACGCATCAAGACAAGAGGAACTACTACAGAAAAATTGTTGGCACCTGTAACAACGCGGCCATGTATGCTGACCAGAGGACAGAACCGAACTCTTGTCAAGTAAGAGACAACCAAGTACTCTGACTGACGTACTTGTGCAGTGACAGTAATGTGTTGCTGCTATAATGCAATGCAGACACGAATGGGGCAAAAGTGTTCCCACAAGTTTCAAGATGCCTGTACACACCAAGAATGCCCGATGTGGGATTGCATCTTTTTCCACGTGAAAAGTTTTGTTTTGTCGACTGCAGATTTTTAGTTAATCTATGGGTCCAAATGTATTAGCTGAAAGAGTGAAGAATACCAGTTTTTGCACTAGATGAGAGGGAAAAAAAAGAAAAATTCTCAAAGTTTGGAACGATGTCCTCTCCAGAAATTGGGACTTTCTATTTCTATGGGTTGTAATATTGCCACAAGCAATTGTAGAAGAGGACTATGGCTGTTTAATTTACATGCTCATATGACCATATACTAGCCCTGAGATACACAAACTAACTGCCCTAAGAAATGAAGCTTTTTTCGACTTTTGTTGGTTAAAATTAAAACAAAAACCCATGGAAGCACTGCAGTAATGCCAACATGACGAGTTGTGAAGTTTTGTAAGCATAGAAAGTTTTATATGTTGTATCGAAGTGAATAAGCCTTTATTTCTTTTCCTCCATTTTGACGAGTATTAATGTGGAGTTATTTGCCAGTTATTTTTGTTGATTTTCAACAGCATTTCAGTTCAGCTTCTTAAATTTTCATTTTCAACCAATCATTACGGACATTTTCAACCAAACATTACAGATTATGAATAAATTTTTCTGTGAATATTTTCTGGTTGGTGGTGTAACATGTGATTCTTAGGAACAACAAGTTCCACTTTTATCCCTTCAGGCAGGCAAGTGATATTTGTGAGAAGTGAAAACATTACTTAGATAGTTATTAAATGCAGAACATTCCACTGTGTGCACTCATTTTATGTCCATGCAGACAAAGTCGAATGTATAAAATAGTAAACAACTGAAAAATCATTATAAGAACACAGTCTCTCTCGCCCCCCCCCCCCCACACACACTCACACACACTCACACACACACACACACACACACACACACAAAAAAAAAAAAAAAAACCTCTCGTGAATGTCTAAGCAACATGTATACGTTTTAGTCTGTCGTGAGTTATGAAATAAGACAGATTTATTTATTTATTTATTTATTTTTGTTTGGGGTTTAAGGGTGCTAAACTACTGAGGTCGTTAGCGCCCAGTCACAATTGTTAGAGCACATAGAATCTAGTAAAACTAGGGGGTGGGGGGGTGGGGGGGGAAGATAAAATAAGTGAAAGAGTTAGATGTCTTTGGACAATCCAGTCAAAGTAATGAAACGAAGAACACGAGCAGCTGCTCGAGCATCATCCGTTAAAATATCCTGTAAAGTAGATGGCAGAGACAGGACAACACGAGATTGACTAAACGGGGACACGACAATAAAACATGGCGCACTGTTAATGCATGACCACAAGGGCACTGCAGGGCTGGGTCACTGGAGAGCAGGTAGAGGTGGCTAAACCGGCAATGCCCAATC
The DNA here is from genome assembly GCF_023864275.1 of Schistocerca cancellata. Classification (NCBI taxonomy): domain Eukaryota; kingdom Metazoa; phylum Arthropoda; class Insecta; order Orthoptera; family Acrididae; genus Schistocerca; species Schistocerca cancellata. The sequence goes on along the minus strand of NC_064627.1, from coordinate 13,321,437 downwards.
CGCAACCTGGTCAGAAGGACCTCTTCTCGCCGAGATGGTCGGGAGGAGGTTGTCCAAGCAGTTGGGAACGGTTTTACTGCCCGGAGCTTGTTTCCTTGAAGTGAGGACCAAGTATCCCACCACAAGGACAAGCCTCTTACAAACAACCCCACCAACGTCAGATGACGTGTCACAATGGGAGGCTGGCCGAGGCAGGAGGACTGCAGCCTTGGCTGCAGCATCAGCAGCCTCATTCCCAGGCACTCCTAAATGGCCGGGAACCCACAGAAAGCTGACAGGAGAGCCACCCTCAGCGAAAGAATGGAGGGACTGCTGGATCCGTTGCACCAAGGGATGGACCGGATATGGAGCTCCAAGGCTCTGAAGAGCACTGAGTGACTCAGAGCCGAGTACATACGATGAATGGCAGTGGCGGCTGGCATACTGAACGGCCTGATGGAGAGCAATAAGCTCGGCCGTAAAGTTGGAACATTGGTAGAGGAGCCGGTATTTAAAGGTGACGGCCCCGACGACAAAGGCACAGCCGACACCATCGTCAGTTTTGGAGCCATCAGTGTAAATAAAGGTGTGACTGGCAAGTCACGGACGAAGTTCGACAAACCGTGAGCAATACACTGCAGCCGGAGTACCCTCCTTCGGGAGTGAGCTGAGGTCGAGAAACATGAACCGGAGCCTGGAGCCAAGGTGGTGTCGGGCTCTCACCCTCTCTGAAGGTGGTAGGGAGGGTAAAATCCAATTGTCGAAGCAGGCGATGAAAGCGGACTCCAGGGGGCAGCAGGGCAGAGACATACAACCCATACTGACGGTCGAGAGAATCGGCGAAGAAGGACTGATAAGAGGGGTGGTCGGGCATTGACAACAGCCGGCAGGCATACCGACAAAGCAGTACGTCGCACCGGTAGGTCAATGGTAATTCGGCAGCTTCAGCATAAAGACTCGACGGGACTAGTGTAAAAAGCTCCGGTCGCAAGACGTAACCCCCTATGGTGGATGGAGTTGAGACAGCGTAAGAGGGATGGCCAAGCAAACGAGGCTCCCATAATCCAGCTTTGATCGGACTATGGACCGATACAAGCGAAGCAGGACAGTGCGATCCGCTCCCCAAGATGAACCACTAAGAACTCTGAGGACATTAAGGGAACGTGTACAACGAGCAGCCAAATAAGAGACGTGCGGAGACCAACAAAGTTTCCTGTCCAGTGTGAGCCCTAGAAACTTAGTTGTTTCCACGAATGGGAGAACAACGGGACCGAGATGTAAGGATGGCGGAAGGAACGCTTTATGTCGCCAAAAGTTGATGCAAACCGTCTTCTCTTCAGAGAACCGGAAGCCATTTGCCACACTCCACGAGTATAGGCTGTCTAGACAACACTGAAGGTAGCGCTCCAGGAGGCATGTTCTCTGGGCACTGCAGTAGATCGCGAAGTCATCGACAAAAAGAGAGCCTGAGACATTAGGTGGAATGCAATCCATAATCTGATTGATCGCTATGGCAAAAAGGGCTACACCCAAAACTGAGCCCTGAGGCACTCCGTTCTCCTGGAGGAAGATATCTGACAATATGGAACCCACACGTACCCTAAACTTTCAATCTGTTAAAAAGGAATCAATAAAAAGGGGCAGGCGACCGCACAGACCCCACCTGTGCATAGTGCGGAGGATACCTCCTCTCCAACAGGTATCATAAGCCTTCTCCAAACCGAAGAACACGGCGACCGTTTGGCACTTTTGCAAAAAGTTGTTCATGATTAATGTCGACAAGGTCACAAGGTGGTCAACAGCGGAGCGGCAGCGACGAAAGCCGCATTGAACATTGGTAAGTAGCCATCGAGATTCAAGAATCCAAACTAACCGAGAGTTAACCATGCGCTCCATCACCTTACAGAGACAGCTTGTAAGAGAAATGGGCGGTAACTAGAAGGAAGGTGTCTATCCTTCCCGGGTTTGGGTATAGGAACAACGACGGCATCACGCCAACGCATGGGGACTTGACCTTCGGTCCAGACGCGATTGTAGGTATGAAGAAGGAAGCTTTTGCCTGCCAGAGAAAGGTGTGCCAGCATCTGAAAGTGAATGGCATCTGGCCCCGGAGCTGAGCAACGGGACAGTGCAAGTGCACGTTCGAGTTCCCGCATAGTAAAGGAGGCACTATAATTTTCCAGATTCAGAGAGTGGAAGGAAGGTCGCCGAGCCTCTTCTGCCTCTTTCCTGGGAAGGAAGGCAGGGTGGTAATGGGCGGAGCTTGAAACCTCCGCGAAAAAGCGGCCGAAGGCGTTTGAGATATCCACAGGATCAACAAGGACCTCATCACCTGAAGTCAGGCCAGGTACCGAGGAGTGGGGTGGCCTACGCTGGCTGTCTGGCATTAAGGCCCAGACGACAGAAGAGGGAGTAAAACTGTTAAAGGAGCTGGTGAAAGAGGTCCAACAAGCTTTTTTGCTGTCTTTGATGACTCTACGGCATTGCGCTCGGAGTCGTTTGTATCCAATACAATTCGCCAACATAGGATGGCGGCGAAAGGTGCGTAAAGCACGTCGTCGAGCACGGATAGAGTCTCGACAAGCCTCATTCCACCAGGGGAGGGAAACGCGATGTGAAGGAGAGGCAGTACGAGGAATGGAACGTTCGGCAGCATTGATGATAACAGCCATGAGGTATTCAACCTGACTGTCACAACTGAGAAAATCGTGGTCCGGAAAGGTCGCCAGGGAGGAGTAAAGTCCCCAGTCAGCTTTCGGTATGTTCCAGCTCGAAGGGCGGGGGATGGGGTGTGGTGCAGGAGACGAACGACACAGGGGAAGTGGTCGCTCGAATAGGTGTCAGAAAGGACATACCATTCTAACCGACGGTCAAAAGTGGTAGAACAGATCGAGAGGTCCAAGTGGGAGTAGGTATGAGTAGAGTCCGAGAGGAAAGTCAGGGCGCCAGTATTGAGGCAGACAAGATTGAGATGGTTGAAGACATCCGCCAAGAGGGAGCCTCTCTGACAGGATGCATGAGAGCCCCAAAGGGGATGATGGGCATTGAAGTCGCCAAACAATAAAAACGGCGGAGAAAGCTGAACAATCCGGTGCATCATGTCAGCCCGACTAACTGCGGATGACGGAGTGTAGACGGTACAAACAGAAAAAATGAAGGCAGAAAGAGTAATACGGACAGCTATTGCTTGGAATGGGGTGGTCAATGGGAGGGGATGGTAATAGACATCGTCCCGAACGAGCAACATGACCCCACCATGAGCTGGAATACCATCCACAGGGGTTAGGTCAGATTGCTCGGAGGTATAGTGGGTAAAAGCAATACGGTCAGTTGGGCGCAACTTCGTTTCCTGGAGACCAAGGACGAGCGGACAGTGCAGGCGGAGGAGGAGTTCTAATTCCTCCCGATTAGATCGAATACCTCTTATGTTCCAATGTAACAAAGCCATCGCTAGTCAGAAAAGAGGGGGAACGAAACGGGTGAAGAGCTGGTCACCTCGACGGCCGCGGAGGGCCAGGTGTCGAGGGAACAACGCTACAACCAGCGGGAGGTGGATCCTGTTCCATCGAGTCATCGCCAGCGGCGGCTGCTTTCCCGGGTTGCGTAGGAGGGGCAGCATCATTCGCCGACGAGAGGCCAGCAGAGCGTCCCGGTGAAACTGAGGACGGCCGGGAGCAGCGACTCACGGATGGAGCATCAGACGAAACGCGCCGGGGTGGAGAGGGGGATAAAGATTTCTTCTTCGAGGCCTTCTTGGAAGGCCGATGAGGCACGGGGATGGTGGGCTGGACCCGAAGAAGGTCCTCACGCGCGGGGTCCGTTTTGGAACGCCGGACCTCGGAAGCCGGGGTCCGGAACGTTTCCCCGATGGACGCCTGAGAAGAGGATCGCTTCTCAGGCATCGGAGGGCGAGGAGGAGGAAGGGTAGCCCCCGGGGCAGAGGGGGCAGGGGCCGCGAGGGAGGAGGATTTGGAAGGGGGGGATTTGGGAGGCGGAGGCGTAGACCCCGGATGGGGTGAGGAGGTGGAGGGGGGATAGGATAGGGGTGAGGATACTGTGGAAGGAGTGGACACTACTGAGGCAAATGAAGTTGTCAACGTCACGGGATGGAGGCGGTCATACTTCTTCCTGGCCTCAGAATAAGAGAGACGATCCAAAGTTTTTAATTCTTGAATCTTCTTCTCCTTCTGATACGCGGGGCAGTCTAAAGATCGAGGCGAGTGGATGCCAGGACAATTGACGCACCGAGGTGGTGGGGTGCAGGTATGTTCCTCACGAAGAGGACGTCCGCAATCGCCACAAAGAGGCTCAGCCTCACACTGTGACGACATGTGCCCAAAGCGCAAACACCGAAAGCAGCACATAGGAGGCGGGACGTAAGGTCGCACGTCACACCCGTAGCACATCACCTTTACCTTCTCCGGGAGAACGTCCCCCTCGAAGGCGAGGATAAAGGCTCCGGTGTCGATGCGACGGTCGTTGGGGCCGCGCTGAGCTCGCCGGACGAAATGCACGCCTCGGCGCTCCAGGTTGGCCCTGAGCTCCTCATCAGATTGCAGCAGGAGGTCCCGATGAAAAATAACCCCCTGCGTCCTATTCAGTGCCGGATGCGGGACAATAGACACTGGGATGTCCCCTAGTCGGTCGCACGCCTGGAGCGCCGCCGACTATGTGGCAGAGGCGGTCTTTATAAGAACGGACCCCGAACGCATTTTACTGAGAGCCTCGATTTCCCCGAAGATGTCATCGATGTGCTGGACAAAGAACATGGGCTTGGAGGTGGCGAACATCCCCCCATCGGTCCGAGAACAGACTAAATAGCGGGGGAAGTACTTCGCCCCAAGCCGGCGGGCCTGTCCTTCCTCCCAGGGAGTGGCCAAGGGGGAAAGGGCAGGAGAACCAGAACCAGAGACAGTACCTTTCTCTTTAAAAGGCTCGGCCGCAGAGCGACCTGACATGTTGACGTTTCATCTGCGAAACGTCCGCCCCGATACCACCCACTCCGACCAGGGGCTCTCCCCATGGGCGCCACCCAGCCTCAGCAAGGGCCACCTGGCAGGATGACCGTTGCCGGGAGTCCCGATGCCCCAAGGAAACGGGCATCTACTCCTTGGCCGACGAGGGGAGGGTGCAGCTCAGGTATCGGCAGTATGATCCCTGTGTTGTCAGGGGGTTACAACCTAGAGGGTACATGACGACCCCACCACAACGGGCTGGCTACCGTGCTGGATTTCGGGTGCCATGGAAAGTTCATCATGATCGTAGGTGCAGATGGGGACGCACTATGGGCGTAACTTGTGCAACCCATCAGGCGTTTAGGCCCAATTTGAGGAATAGTGGGTGTGGTTACAACGCCGTTACAATGCTGAGTGCCAAGGTCTTAGTGCACCGAGGACCAGTGATACACCACGTAAGGCGTCCTTCCCCAAAAGGCTCTTACTTCTGTAGAATTTTGAAAAAAAGGAGGTCAAACCCCAAGGGGGACCATCATATGGAAGGCCGAAACGGTTGAAACTCCTTTTAGTCGCCTCTTATGACAGGCAGGAATACCTCAGGCCTATTCTTACCCTGGACCCGCAGGGGGCAAGACAGATCTGTTCACCCATTATTCTCACTGAAGTTTTCCACGAAAAACAGTGCAGGTGTAATACTGAAGAGTTGACACGAAACTGTTTACGTCATTTAGTAGTTTGGACAGACTAAAGATCTCTCTCGGCAGCCATAGGTCCAACAACAGAACCGTGCCACTGCACAGCAAGACCACAAAAGTAACTTTGGGAAAGCGATCTGAAAGTATTTACCAGGTAAAGCCGACATGTACAGCAGTATGGAGCTGTAAGTTCAACCTCAGGAACACTACAGGCTTTAGTTTAAAACTCACTGAATACCTTTAATTTAATAATACAAGGAAGGAAATTCAGATCACCAAATCAAAAACATGGCAATCATAAACAAGCTTACTGTTTAGGTAGTAGTCACCTACCTTAAAAAGATTACACATGCAACCGCCAGTCAGTTGAGATACGAGATTCCTGTACTTCACATTAAACTTGGTTCTCAAGGCACGACACATTTTCAAAATTACTAAATTGGTAACACCTCAACTAGCAGTGAATGTTGATGATGAATCAGGTCATTTTGTGAGTTCCAGAGTCCCTCCTGAGGTACAGTGTGGCTCCAGTGGCGCGCACGGACACACACACACACACACACACACACACACACACACACACACACACAGTAAAGTGAAACTGCAGGCATTGAGGCATGGTTGCCAGCCACAACCCGCTGTGTGACATGTTGAAGTTATTGGAGAAACAATATTCACTGCATTCTGTAATAATCCAAGAGATGTTAGGAGCTCAAGAAGAGCTCAATTTGTGTGTCTCGTAAATGCTGTTAGGTTTGGAGACATGACTTTCATCTGAATTGTTGTGTTTGTCCCAAAAGTTTCACAGATAAAATTCTCCGGTGAACCAACCGGGCTAGAGCGATGCAGTTTTCAGCAGTGGTGGTCAGGGATCTCCACTAACAAATGCAACTCAGCTCAGTCAGATCCAGACAGTGAAAGAATGAGGATCACCTTCCATGCACAGTGCACTTTGGTGACGCATTGAGACATGACAATTAATTGAGTGACAATACAAGCTCAAGTTTTGTTTTAAACCAAAAAATTTAACTCTGAGAGAGCGCCCAATTCGGGAAGCCTACAGGGAAGGAAGCCATGTCCCGACTGAGAATTCACAGTGGCCCGAGATGTTCTAGAAGGTCCGAGAAAATGTCAGCAACAAGTGCTTCAATTGATATCGCTGACATCCCGAATACACAAAAACGTGGATAAAATTGAAAGTTTTGAACGGTGGCAGAGACCCAAATGTGTGACAGCACAGAGTTTTAATATGCTGAAACCTAACATTTATCACATTTTGAGACAAAAGAGGGATGAGAAAGGTGTGCATGAAGATTGTCCCAAAGGCTCTGTGCTCTCAGAACAGAAGAAATCCACATGCTGAAGTACAGCAAGTTGACCAAAAACAAAAAAACGGACACTATTTTCTTTTAGAGAGCGTACTTATAGATGACAAGATGTGGGTTTCCGAGTACGATCCCAAATAGTAGGTCATCAGAGGGGGTACAGAACTCTTCGATACATTGCCTCGAGGAGGTTCCCGATGACAGTTTTCGGGAAGCCTGTACAGACTGGGCGAGGCAATAGAAAAGATGTACAGATACAGAAGGAATGAAGATTTTTAAGGTGTTGCACATTACAGAAGCAATGTCTTTAAAAAATACATTGGAGTTACCGAGAAGTAGTGACATTCCAAATTTTAACCGACAGATTCCCAAAATACAATACTGTCAATTTCACATCGAAAACAGAAGACTTTTCTCAAGGTTTTGATACGATGAACATGGAGCCTCGCACCACCTCCATACTGTGATATTAACCACATTTCTGGCCATTTTAGGATGCAGCTTTTACCAGCATGATTTACATGCTTGGTGGTGGTGGTGGTGGTGCTCGTCAGGGATCTCTACTAACAAATGCAACTCAGCTCAGTCAGATCCAGACAGTGACAGAATGAGGATCACCTTCCGTGCACAGTGCACTTTGGTGTACTAATTTCATTCCCCTATTGACAGCCACCAGAATATTCTCGAAGAGTGATTGTGAGTGCTTATCTGACAGTCGACACTCCCCTGCCAAAGGGCAGCAGCAATACAGCTCAAAATATTTGCCGGGAAATTTTTTAACTGAAACAAGCTCACTAACTTCACAATAGTGCATTCTAACTCGGCTTTGTGAAAATAAAAACTCAGCACTACAATCACTGGATAAACGCTCTCCTCATAAACAATACAATTTGATAAAAAACTATGATATATGCCACTTGCTTACACCACAATTTTTTAATGATGCGTGACACCATTCACACTACACATCATGCACATTGTTGTCATGTCATCCATTATTATTAAAACTGTATATGTAGGACTGATAAACCTTTACTTACCTCATCCGAGATGAAAATATCTGCTAAAAAGCTGGATTTCTCATGTACTGTCATGTACGAAAATATTCCGTTCAGCACTCTAACTGTTGCTTCACTGTCAGCAGCCTCCTTCAGTCGGTAAAGCTCCCGTAACTGGTCCTGCGTCACTGTCACAAGTATTGAAGTGTCTTCCACAGCACCATTCTGGCAATGATTTATCAACAAATTGACCAGTCTTTGCAAAAAATTCTTTTCCATTCCATTTCTTTCACTCGGGCAGTTTTTACACGCCTTAGAGCGTTCTTTCCTGTAACAGGATAAAATATTTAGAAGCTCGGGAATCCAACAGGTTCACTCACCGACAAAAACCTGGAACCTCGGTCGCAACTCACAGGAACTGAATCCTAATTAACTGCTCAATGGGATGGGGCAATAAACTTGCCAGCCTCTTAATTCAGAGTCTAGCTGGCAGTCTGCACTGTTTTGTAGAGAAATTTTTGTATTCCGTTCAAGCTGTCATCCGAGTACGTGCTCGTGGTCTAGTGGTAAACAGCTTGCAGTGTAAATGTAAAGCCTTGTGCTTTGAACCATTCGTTGCATAATTTTTTATACCCTATTTTTTCTGCAAGCGCAAAGAATCTCCTGTGGAACTACAATTAAAATTACTTTTCTTTTCATCACAAAAGTAGTAGAACAGCCATCAAAAAATATTTTCACAACAGCTGGACATCTATCTCAACATCGTCTTTGGGAGTTTACAATTATGCAGGGCTTCAGCCGACAGCTGCAAGCCACCAGTAACCACTCACGTTTCTCCTCCACGTCCTCGTGAATGCCTATGTTCTGTAGTAGCTTCTACTGTCCTCAATTTAGCGAGAATTAAGTTATTTACTGTCGTCGTCCGTATTTCCAGAGAAAATGTCTTCTACAAACTGAGTGAATACTGGACTGTGCACATTCAATGGAAATGCCACCAGAGTTCGATTCCCGCAAATGGAGTTACGAAAACATCGAGCTGACAAAGTAATATTACAGCTGCTCAGCTACACTTATTGAAAATGAGTTATTTTTTATGCTGCTTAACACAGAAAAATGGAATAACTTCTCGGCTATGAATGACAATTACTGAAAATTTATATATAGGAATAGCAAAGTACACTGGTGTAGTTTTTCTACGTCTGTCTTATCTTCAATGAAGATGCAAATAGCCGAAACTAAATTCAGGTTATTAAACTTTTATCTGAAAGATTATTTTTGGAATTCTGCACCAAGTAATTTTTCACTTATTTATGAATACTCAATATGACTGATTACTGTGCAGCACTGAACAATGTAAGTTCTCACCCACTTGCACACTAGTTAGCTTTTTAAAAGATTTTTCATTTTGACTCTTGTGGTCTTTAGCCCTAAGAATGGTTTGACACACCTCACTGTATCCTGCACGACTCTCAACCTCCAGCTACTTACTTCCACTTGAACGTGCTTACTGTGTTCGTCCCTCAGCTTCCTCACCTGCTCACACTCGCTCGCTCCCCTCCTTACCAAACTAAACACCCATTCACACATCACAATGTGTCCCATCAACCGAGCCCCTTTTTTCAGTCAGTCTGTGGCATACATTTCTTTTTCCCCGAAATCCGATACAGAACCTCCTCAGTTAATCTACCAAAATAATCCTCAGCATTCTTCAGTAGGACCACAAAAAGCTTCTCATTTCTCGTCTGAATTGCTTACCGTCCGTCTTTCACTTGGTTACGAGGCTACACTCCAGGCAAACACATTCAGAAAACACTTCCCTACATTTAAATTTATATTTTATGCTAACAAATTCCCCTTTCTCGGAAATGCTTTTTGTGCTATCCTTTACCACTGACGAGGCTTTTGCACTCACTTGTCGACGTATCACCTGACAGCTTTCGTCTCGGGATCTTCGACCGACATTTAACGTATTTTCTGATATTTTGTCAGCATTAACGGCTGGCACTGCCTAAGGTTTCTCCTCCACTAACAGTGGTGACCTGGTATCTCCTGCAGCTCGAGGCTATACATGCCAGTCACGCTGACATCTGCGGGCATTTCGCCAGTCGTTACTGCCGTGGCTCCCCCTCCTCACTACCTGCGGAGATTGTTTGCTGCGCCACGGGAATCTGTAGTCTCTCTACCTCGAGGCTTTCATCTTGCTTGTCAAACCTGTTGTAATGTTTGCGAATTTCTATAGCTTTCCCAAGCAAGTGAACACTATCTCTTCTCTTCAGCAAGAATATCTATTCATCAAATTTTATTATGTGGTCGGTCTCTCTCGGGGCATGCTTCACCGGGCACGATTTCTTCACCTGTCCTGGCCTGCAATACTGCTTTTGTTGGGTGATGATGGTATCCCCGGACCATCCATTCGTTCCGACACTGGCTTTTCTGTACATAGAACGTATGTGGTATATTCCCAGCATTACGACTGGGGTCCTTTTTGCCATTTGCCTATCATTCCAATCAACTGTTCTCCCTAGTTCTTTGCTGTCTCTCACAGAATTACAATATAAATGGCAAACCCCAATTTATTTCATACTCCTGAACTTGAACTCCTATAACTGCAATATATTTCTGTACATGTGGTACATAATCTTTTGCTCCCACTATTTTATCACTACTGTCTTCAGATAATGAAAGAGTATGTTCCACTCAACAATGTCAAAATCTCTCTCTATACATACAAATGCTAGTAACTTAGACTTGCCTTTCTTTAGCCTATCTTAAGATAAGTCACAGGGTCAGTACTGCCTCACATGTTCTTTCATTTCTCCACAACCCAACTGATCATACCTGAGGGAGCGTTCTATCAGTTTTTCCAATGTTCTGTAAATTATTTGCATCAATATTTTTCAAGCACGAGTTATTAAACTGATCGTTCAGTAATAGTTGCATCTGTCATTGCCTGTTTTCTTTGGAATTAGCATTACAGCATTCTTCCTGAAGTCTGGGTGTATTTCACCTGTCTCATATCTTGCATACCAGATAGAATACGCTTATCGTGGCTGCCTTTCCCAAGGATCTCGGTACTACAGAAGGAATATTGTCTAAATCATGGTCCTGTTTCAACCTAGGTCTCTCAGTGATCTGTGTTGTTCTTACAGCACTACCTGCATCTCCCATCTCATCTTCATCTACTTCACCTTCCCTTTCTATTCCATTTTTCCCTCCTCTTCTATTCGTGGAAGTCAAAAAATCTGACATCCTATCTGCATCGCCTGTGACTGCACGCTGCACATTATTTATTTACTCGATTATAGACATTTTACATAGAAACTCAAACATTTAATAGCTTAATACTTGTCAAAATTAGAGCAGTAGCAGATACACTGCCTGTGAGAGACAGGAACAGCGCAGCCTGCAGTGACGGCAGCTGGCTGATAGCTTTACCACAAGAATGTGTGTGAGTGGATCTGCTGTTTCTATGCCAATATCATTTTTGTTGTTACTGATAGGTAACAAAGATTCCGAAGAAAGTATCAAACACGTTGAAAGTAGCAAGTTCTCATCTATCCAAAAAACAGTTTTCATGTAAACAGACCAAATTGTAAGTCACCGTGTATGGAGAGAGCTTGGTCCTTCAAAATTAGAAATTGGTACAGAATTTTCCAGGTCATCAATATAAATATCAATTAAAACTTGTTATATCTGAATCACACCGAATCTTGCTACGAGGAGACTTAACTTCATGAAGGAAGTACTGGTCAGCAATTCTGTCCCTTGTAGCTTTACAGCTATACCACATTTTCAGGGAAAAAGCTCATACGTATTTGAATGTTACACTGACACAGGTGATAAAAATATTTAATGTGCTCACAGTTGTGAAGTAAAATCAATGACTAAATTTTTACTTGTGAGCCAATACTTATAATCTCAAATCCATAACCTTGCACAATGAAAACAAATTTAGTCAGCTCTTACAATACCATAGCAAAGACGAGCAGATATCTGCCTACTTTATTACTCCCATAAAAAGCAAAATTTATTTCAATGTAATTTGACAGTTAATACCTACACCATCTTCCTTTCTCCGTGGCTGTAGCATGTCATATCAAATGGATCGATCCATTCTTGTGTTTCTTGATCCTTAGAAGCATCAATTCTGAAACAATGGGAAACCATTAAAAATAAGAATTTCTGTAAGATATCACAGGTCAAACACAATGCTTTTCACATCAAAATAAATCTGAGAACTGCTTGAAATGTATGACTTCTGCAATGTACAGTTCAATGTTATCAAATGGATGTAGGACACAGTAGTACTGTACATATAATAAGAATTTAACAAGATAGACTATAGCTTAGAGAGTTGCAGACTGATAACTACGACAGCAGCTTATACTGAAGTGCCATTGCTGACAAAAAAACAAACGTCTTATTTTTCAATAAGTCAAGACTCGGATATGGCAATTTAGATTTATCTTCTATCATGCAAAATATTTGCAAACACTCTACACATTAACATACAAAATAAAAAATATTAATTAGATAAGTTATATGTAATGGAGAATACAGATAGAACATACTAATTCCACTTAAAACTTCTGGGCTGAAAGGTCGTGGTCAGTATCCTGACTCCCCAACATTTCATGTCCAGTTGCAAGGGAGATCCTCTGAGGTGAAGCAATGAACTGCTATTGGAACTCAACACAGTATCAAATATATGGACAGGACTATCAAACATTTGTCCAGTAAAGTGGGCTACAAGAGCACCTCTAGTAGTGCTGGCATTTTCAACTGAAATGAATCTATAGTCATTCCGTCAATAGGAAGTCAACATGCATGCTTTATCCAATTCAACACCCTCTTCTTTTCTGTTAAAATTACTATGTTTATAAATGTCAATAGCCTCTCTATACACACATGCACGATAATGTGACAGTTTCGATAGGACACTCATCTCACTGAATTTTATTTCAGAATTATCCTCTTGGTACGCATGTTCTACTGCAGTCCATTTATCCATTTTATATTCCACATGCAAATTCCTCTTACGTTCACCTAAATGGGTCTTATTTCTTTTTGTGGTACCAATATGTACTAGTCCACAACTATACGGAATTTTATATACAAGTGTTGCCAAAATCCAAAATGATGTCATATCTTTTGCTGCTCTTAAATATTCTTTTAACTTTTTGGTTGGTCTGAAAATAGTTTCAAGTCGATAATCATCCAAACTTTTGCAGTGCAAGGGGAGTACAATAAGTAATGCCACACTTTTTTTCTGAAAGCAGGTTGATTTTATTCAGGATTCCAATACACCATATTATTCCCCACTTTTTTGGCTTCAAAATCCTATTTTTCAACATAATCACTGTTCAATGCGACTGCCTTCTGCCACCTTACTGTGAGTGCCAGTGTACCTGCAAGGTACCACTATTGGTTGACATCTGAGCCAATGTCTTGCTGCATCAATAATTTGCCCATCATCCATATACTGCTTTCTGCAGAGTGCATCCTCCATTGGGCCAAACAGATGGAAATATGAAGATGTGAAATTGGTCGAGGAAGACCTCTTAGATACATAGACTTATATAAGCCCCGTGTTGTCGCGGAGGAGAAGGATGAGACTGATTGCATTTTTGGGGGTAAGAATGCGCTTAAGTAATTTCTTCAGTTTCCTGAGGGTGGCACAGATTTGTGCAACTGGTCAGCATGTGGGAGATCAGACAGGGTTGCACAACCTCGTTGCAACGATGACAGACATCTCGCCCAACAACTCACTGGGCTTTTATTCACTGCCAGGTCACCGTAAACATCTGCAAGCACCTAGGAGTATCTGTAATGATCCAGTTTTGTGCCAAAAGAAGCTCAACAACTTTTCTCCACTCGGAATGCACTGCCGTTACAGACGTCATTTTGAAGGCTACATATAAGCGCCATCACCTACTGGAACTTCACGAAATTACGGGGGCCAAAGCACAAGTACTCCACTATGTCCCACAACACATTCTGTATTTTTCAACTGAAACTGGACAGGGAAAGATGAGTCACATTACTTACCAAATGCCCTTCGTGTAATCTTACTAATAAATGGAAGATAAACTCTCCTGTCAGGTGGCAACTGTTTCTCACTGATCCGAATTCTCTTCTTAGGGTGTAGAGCTCGATCTTCCTCCTCTGTAGAATTACTGTTGTTGTTAATGGGTGACCATACGTGGTTAACCTTGTATTGTACATAAAATTTTGCAAGCCCTATCAACCAAGGTGTGAATAACATCTTTTTTGTCTGAGGTGTGGCCCACCAGGAAGATTAAGGACAGACAGGCACAACCACTAACAAACTGTGTCACCATGAACGGTCACTGTCAACTGTACTGTGGTTGCAGCTAAGTGGTACTGCTAAGTGGTACTGCTTTCACAGTTAGCACTACCTTTAACAGGGAAGGGTATGACTGTTACAGGACTGGAGTATGTTTCCGTGGGACAATGTATAGGGTAGGTTTTCCCTATGTCTACTGAAGTGATACGAGCTGTCGGGCACGGGGTTAGGTAGGGACCGACGAGGATATTGTGTAGGTCGGGTGGGCAGCTGCAGAATACCACTGTGAAAAGGGTAGGGGGGATGATTCCATGTCAGGGCATGATTAGAGGTAGCTGAAACTGTGGCAGAGAATGTGATTCAGATGCTTCAGCCCCGAGTGGTACCAAGTCACGAGAGGAGTGGCCGACTGGCCAGTGGTTATTTGAGGGATGGTAGGTGACTGGGGAACAAAATGAAGGATACCTGTTTCTGGACAAGATGTTGGGAGTAATTTCAGTTTGTGAAGACATCAGTGACACCCTCAGCATATTTAGAGTGGGACCCCAGATCACGTAAGAAACAGATTGCCTGATTGCTTGGTCAAGCAGGCAACCCTTTTCAGGGAACGGCCACCAGGCGGCAACAGCGTCACACCCTTACTTGTAGAATCAACCACTAGATGGCACTCCGTTCTGTGAAATATGTGGCAACATCGGCTGAAAGCGTGCTGCTTTCCACTATTTGGCGTCTGTGAAGTACTGGTGGTAGTGGATCGAGTCGTCATGCCGAGGGCCTGTGAGTATATCAGCTGTGGAAGGAGTAGACGAACAAATCCTGAACTAAAAATGTTCAGATTTCCCGTCAAAGATAAAGAAAGGTTACGCGAGTGGATTTTAAATTCAGGTAAATCAATAAATTAGTTACGAGTAAGATTTAATAAAGAGCCCTAAGCATTCGATCCTATCTAAATTTTGTCGATCTTCTATTCTGATATAACGTGGCAGCCCTTCCTGTACAAGAATCATATCATATAATTTTTAAATGAAATCTGGTGCGATTTGGACTTTTTTAAACTGTTTATTCACTTCACTATCTTAATTTTGGGTGTAGAGGCATTTTTGTGTGCAATGTGAAAACTGAAACCAATATAAGATATGGATAACAAAATCCAAAGCATAGTGTGGTAACATTTGGTAAACAATTTAAGAAGCATTACCTTACAAGACCTTTCCCTTGGTACTTTAAAATGGCTCTAGAGCTGAAATTGCAACAGTGAAATAAATGAATAATAGCCATCATCTAACTGCTAGGTCATCGGTCCCTCTAAATCCTGGTATATATTAGAGCAAACTAAGTGAACGAGTGTAAAACCTTGTTTACACTGCTGCAAATGAGTAGTCATGGATAATTCGCCAATGTTCACTGCCACTCGTTTATACATGTGAACAAGCGTTAATACTGGAATGGAGGGAAGAGAATAGAAGAGCGAGCATAGCATACAAACTATAGACGCTGCCTATTTTAATTTTTTTTATCTGTGCGCTAATAATCCTCACACAGCTTTCACTCAAAAACAACACTAATTATAGTTACAGGTCTGAGCGAGTGCGGATATCCCCAGTAATAACTGTGTTGCAGATAAAAGTGTACGTCTGTTGCGAATATTTGCGGGTTATCTTTAAACTGTACAAAGCTAATTTTTAACATAATTATGGTTTGCCGTCTGTGGCTCTTCAAAGTTGACACCGCCAAAATATGCTTGAAAAACACTCTTTCGCTTGTATATTACTGCGTTTGCAGCCCCCTTTCAACAACAATCCAAAATTCATCGTTTTGTGCCACTCTTATATCATTTACGATAAGTTACACGCAAAGTAAAAGAATTTAAATTTGAAATGACTGTCACTGAAATATGTCAAGCCTTAATTCGCATCACAACCGATGTGCAGACATCGGCAGACAAAAATTCAGGCCAGGCACAAGTCTCTTTTCAGAGCAGTGGTGGGTTAAACTGCTTTACAAAACGTTAATATCTCAGAATGTGGATAACCAACTTGGCAGATGTGGATAATGATCTTGTGGATGCAGTACACATACGGATGGCGGCATTTTTCCTGTCCGCACAGATTTCTAGTTACAGCTACGATGTAAATCTTTGATTTTGAGATAGATTATTTTGCCCGCTGGTTTTGACAAAGCAAACAAAGTGGTGTAGGAAAATAAATATGTTGTTGGCTTAATTTGTTACGTAAATGTGAAACGCTTGGAAGAAGTGCCAGCGCACTTTACACTGAATTGCAGCTCCAGCCTTCTTTAGATTTATTCCAGAAATTTGCACATATGTCGGTTGACAACTCTCGCTGGCTCCTCATTACACCTGACGAGGAAATTTACTAGCAGCAACATAAAGCAGTTCGAAAGAAGACGAGTACTCTTCGTGCTGGTAACGCCAAAGGGCAGACGAGGCAAACTTATTTTGATGCTTTGCTCAAAAACCAACAGCCAGCTGAACACTAACACTACCGAATGCGTACCGAAAAAGACTGAATGTTATTGTCTCGCAGTGGTGAATGGAATTAACACTACAGAATCAGCATTTCATCACGCAAACACTTGCAAACATTGATGTTATGCTTTAGCTACTTAATTGTTTCTCACTGTGAAAAGCTAACCACTAAAGGGGAAACAACATTATACGCAATGTTTGTTTTAATTACAAAGCAAGTAATGTCACTCAGAAAAGATTAGAAATCACGTGTTTCTTAACTTTTGCAGGAACTTCTGAGGCACTGAGGGCACCGAGTAAAGTTTATGAACCAAACACGACTGAATGTTGTTTGCTCAAATTCGTCTACACATATGAAAATGCAGTTTTTCCTGTTTTAGTTCGCTCAGTGTTGACCAGGCTTAAAACGCCATAGGGCCACATTCCCAAAATTAATCATAATATTTGAAAGTCCAAAAAGGTTGCACACAAAGATCTCTCTTAGCAAATACTTAATGAAATATTCGTTCCTATCATGCTAATGTAGACTGAGCTACTATATGTGTTAACGGTATATACATATATGTATTTTTCTGATAGATAGTTATTGTTACAGGCCGTCAAACTGCTGGATATGGACCCAGAAAAACTGCACAGTAGACTGCTGTGTGATGTCCATTTTGATGAAAAGTCATTCATGAACAGTACGAAACAACGGCTTATACACACAGCAGTTCCTGTAAAATTTACATCTGACACTCTTTTTTCAGCAGGATGTGAGGGAACTAGTGATGAGAATAGTTTGTCAACTGAAAGTGAACATTCCAAGGAGAACATATGGTGCAGCTAGTCACCTTCTGGTAGAAACAAATGCAACACCACAAAAGTGTGAACCATTTCCAGACCTGAAAGAAATCATAGAAATGCCTGCGAGACAAGTTAAAAGAAAACTCTCTATGCTACGTCATGATGATGAGGATACTCCTAGATAGCAAAAACTGAAACAGAAAATACATAATATGAACAGATCACTGAAAAACAAAACTTCCCACTTGTCAAAAGTTAAGAGTAGATTATTGCATTGTAGGAGCTCAAATAATATTGAGCATGTGTTAAGCAGTTTCTGCTTCCCATCTGATTATGCCAGGGCACTGGCTGCAATGCAGTGCAAGAGCAAAAAACGTCTGTGGTCTTCTATCGAGAAAAATCTCTATCTGATGTTTTACAAATCTCCTGCAGCATATAAATTTTTGTGAAAATTGGGTATCTTATTACCTGGACTGTCCACAATTAGATGATGGATTGGCATCACAAATTTCTACCAGGGTTTAACAAAAACCTTTTTAGTCAACTTAGCAAGAAATTTGAGGCACAAACTTATTCAGAAAAGGCATGGGTAGTATCTTTTGATGAGATGTCGATAATGCGTCATCTGGAATATGCAAAAGATCTCGATTTAGTAGAAGGTCTAGAAGATTTGGGTGATAGGGGAAGAAAACCACTTCCTGCAAATTATGCACTTGTTTTTATTGTTAGAGGCATCTACAGAAACTGGAAATTACCCGTTTCATATTTTTTGTCCAATTCAGGAGTAAAACATGCGGATTTATTGGGAATCTTACAGGAACTAATTATTTTATTGCAAAATGCAAACCTATAGCCAAAATTAGTAATTTGTGATTAGGGAGCTAGTAATCGAAGTGTTGTGAAGCATTAACATGTTACTCCTGAAAAACCTTATTTTATTGTAAATCGACAGAAATTGTTTTCTATTTATGATGTCCCACATTTATTCAAAAGCATACGAAACAATCTGCTTAGTGGAGACTTCATTTTCAACAATGCTGTTGTTTCATTCGAAGATGCCAGGAAAACATATGACATTGATAAGAAGAACAAAAAAAGCAGAATGTTGGTAAAACTCACTGACCGTCATTTGCAACTTGATTCATTCCAGAAAATGAATGTAAAAATGGCAGTCCAGGTCCTCAGCCACTCTGCTGCTGCAGCTATCGCAACTTGTGTAGCGACTGAAGAATTGCAGAGTGCTACAGCAGAGAGCACAGCTACTTTTATAGAATTTATGAACAATTTGTTTGACGTTTTGAAAAGCAGGACAGCATTTTCCTCTAATCCATATAGGTGTGCATTATCAGAACAATGTCCAGTAGTAATGGAAACGCTACAGAATGCAAAGGATGTCTTAAGTACCACAAATAAAATTGAAAAAAAGACGGGTAAAATAACACCACCACGCATTACGGGTTTAATCCAGACTGTATGCTATTGCTCAGTTTTTTCTTGAGGAACAAACTGTCAGCATTAAATTTTTACTGACCAGCAGATTGAATCAAGATGCTCTTGAGAATTTATTTTCTTTGTACCGTCAGAAAGGAGGCTACAACCCTCTAATCCAACAGTTAGAACACTAAGGTGCTTGTCCCGAACAAGCACTATTAACTCACTAATGAAGACTTCTGATGCTTCAAATTGTGAGAATGACACTGACAAGATGCTGTTACTGAACAACTGTGTGTTGCAAAAAGAAGGTGATGAATCTCAGCTGTGGGAGAGCTCTGGAAATGTCGGAATTCCGAACACCCCTGGTTCCTCTACGGATGAAGAAGGGAGTACCATCGAGGCCGACGAGTATTTGTCTTCCTCACAGAAGACCTTTCCTCTGAACAGTGTTCAGTAGCATATTTTGCTGGCTACTTAGCACACATATGCATCGGAAAGTATGGTTGTTTGAGATGTAAGGAGGCACTTACATGTAGCAGTGAGCTTCAAGAGAAGAGGGAATTATTTATTCTCCATAAAAAAAATACGCAACTGGGAATCTGTGTCATTCTTCAGTGGGACTCGGTGCTCCAACTGTTGAGTTTAGCAACGTTATTGAAATATATTTACAGGCATATGAGTCCTGTTTTTTACACTTTATTTATAAGAGAAATATGAAGTTTAGGATTGTTAATTACATCAAATCAAAACGTGAAAACTTTCATTGGTTGGACGATGAGGAATGTGGAGAACACAGACTTTTCATTTTGAATCATCTTGTGAAATGCAAATTGTATTACAGTTGCAGAACTATGTTCAAAGACAAGTGTAGTAGAACTGTCTCAAAACTGAAAATTATAAAAAATATGTAGTTTATTCATATTGTATTTAAGTACCAAATAAAGATTCTCTGTTAGGCTGCACAAATAAGTTTCGTTGCCTTTCCTTGATCACTCTACCACTTTTAACTAGAAAGAAGTAATGTGTTAAATCTGAGCAAAACAGTTCTGCTTGTGACAATAGTATATGTGCTGACCGCAAAGTTAAGATGTTTACCATCACAGAATTTTTTTTTACTCTCGATATTTAAAGTTTCACAATATTTATTTTTTTCGAAGATATCGTTAAGTGCATACATGAAATTATATTCGTTTACAACTAACAGTAATCAAATGCAAAATGTGGTTATACTTAAGAACGCTTACAGAAATACTTGGAAAGGAAGCAAAATCTGTTTCTTAAACTTATTTACAGTCTCAATGTGAAAAATATATTCTCGTTATAACTCACCTAATCCCTATACATACTCTATGCAAAATAAATAATTATGTCGGTAATGTCAGGACGCGAAACCTACTGCTCAGTGCAAAATTTGTCAGTAAATTAATGGATTATATTTCAAAGACGTTGAGAAGATTTTGAAAACTTTCTAGTGTTAACCTGCATGTGGAGATCTTTTTTACCACCATAATTCGTATCAGAAGAGCTGTATAACGAAGAGGAAATAGACGGCGAGTGTAAAATCTATGCGACTGCAATACAGTCTGCATTTAAACAGTAACTCACGAGAAATATTTGTGTGTTACTTTTCATTTATTTTATTTCGCATATGATTGTGAGAAGTATTCCTACAGTAGAAATAAACTTGATTTGTAGAATTACAGGAGCTAATCTACATTCTTCGATTGAAAACTCAGGAAAAACCATAACCGATCATGGTCTACAGTCAGCTGTGTGACGAATGCATTTCGCGCGCAGCGCTCTAGCCGAACACAAATCAGCGTCATTCACGTCACCGAAGATACAGCGTTGCCAATTCCGCGACATGGACAGGTCAGTTAGCATTGTAGCATTGCCTGTGACATCTGTTGACCGACGGGAAAACTATTTTTACGGTTGCCTGTTGTGCCGTAAGGACGATCAATCTGTTTCTTACGTGATCTGGGGTGGGGCTGCTTGTCACTGGAGATGTGATTAACATGGTTGGCTAGCCTCATATGGAAGGGAGTTCTTGGCATGCAGAGTGTGG
Organism: Schistocerca cancellata; assembly: GCF_023864275.1. Lineage (NCBI taxonomy): Eukaryota > Metazoa > Arthropoda > Insecta > Orthoptera > Acrididae > Schistocerca > Schistocerca cancellata. The sequence continues at coordinate 13,300,402 of NC_064627.1, read as the reverse complement.
TAGCTGCCCAAATGGAGGTACTGCCAGTGGTAAGTAGGTTCAATGTGGATAAGAGATCCGATTTAGCCACACTCGAGGTGGAAGTAGACACTGAGGACGTGACATCATTATCTTATATTCCACCCCTCCAGAAATCATCTCCTTCCTATGGGAGAGCATCTGCAGTTTATTACCTAGAACCTACATACAAATGAAGGACACAAACCATCTCCTCTACCAATTCTCCATGCCTCCCAGACCCACAGCCTCATCTTCAACAAACTACCTTTCGCAACACACTAGTCACTCCCAACCTACAACCTCCGTGGCCAACTGTTTTCTCAGAGGAATTCTCCTCATTCTCTGAGAAACCCAATTACTCACTTGGTTCAAACTGATTGTGACATCTTCATAATCTGGACCAAGGGTGAAAACACCGTGTGCCTATTCCTCCAGAACATCTACCCCCTCTCCCCATTCCCTTCACCTTGTCCTCAGTCCAACAAGTCACATCCCTCAAAGTCAACCTCCACTTTGCAGATTGCTGTTTAGTACCTCTACCCTTAAACAGATCGTAATAATATCTGCACTTTGACAGCTGCTACCTACTCAACACCAAGAAGTCCCTTGTGTACAGCCTAAACATCCATGGTCATACTCTTTGTATCGACTTACAATCTCTAGCCAAGCATGCCTAGGGTCTCACTCCGGCTTTCACAGACTGAAATTGCACTCCATGTATTGTCCAAAAACAGATCTCATGTGCTCTTCTTCAGTCTACTACCATCCCCCACACACCCACTAATAGTACGTAAACTCTTACAGAAGAGAGACTGCAGTTATAAGAATCAAAGGATGTGAACAAGGAAGAAATGTTCCAGAAGAGGGTGAAGCAGGATTGTAGCTATCCTCCATATTATTCAATCTGTACACTGAGCAATCAGTAAAGGAAACAGGAGAAATTTTGAGAGGGAATCTAAAACTAGAGAGAAGAAATAAAAACTTTAGAGGTTTGCAAATGACACATTCTCCAGAGGTGGCAAATGACTGAGGAGCAGTGTAACAAAATGGATAGTGGCTTGAAAGAAGCTTATAAGATGAACATCAACAAAACTAAAACAAAGGTACTGGAATGTAATAAAATTAAATTAGGTATTGTTGAAGGAATTACATTAGGAAATGAGAAACTAAAAATAGTGAACTGATTTTTCTGTTTGGACAGCAAAATAATTGGTTATGATTGAGAGAGAGAGGATTTAAAATGCAGACAGGGTATAGCATGAAAAGCATTTCTGGAAATGAGGAATTTGTTAACACCTAATATAAATTTAGGAAGTATTTCCTGATGGTATTTGTAGGAAGTGTAGCTTTGTATTGAAGTGGAATGTGTGTGATAAGCAGTTAGGACTAGAAGAAAATAGATTTTGAAACGTGATGCTACAGAAGAACAAAGAATATCAGATGCATAGAGAGAATAGCTAAGTAGAAGGTACTACACCAAACTGCAGAGAAAAGGATGTTGTGACAACTATTAGTTCAACTCAGTCGATAGGACACGTCTCGATGCATTGACAATGTGACAGTTCTTATGTGAGGAAGGTGTTGGGAGGGAGGGGGGAGGGGGAGGGGGTGTAAAACTTGTCGGGGGGAAACCGAGGTTCAAATACAGTAAGGAGGGGCAAATGGACATAGGTCGCAGGCCCACATGGGAGAGTAGCAAGAGAAGTTCATCAAATCAGTGTTCACTGTTACTCTGAGCAATACAGAATTACACACATTCTGCTATCAGAGGGAGATCGAGGTATGTAAAGGGTGTCCCAGCTATCTTGTCCACCCAAAATATCTCTGGAACAATAACAGCTATTGGAAAACGACTCACCGGTATCGATGTAGGGCTGGGGCCCATGAATGTACATATTTGGAAACATTCTAAAACGAAAGCATATGTGTTTTTTAACACAAACTTATGTTTTTTTTTAAATGGACCTCCTATATTTTTTCTTCAGCAATCCATAGCATCACATAGCACATACACAATGGCGTTGATTGCATCGCAATATTCCCATTACATCCCGAGATATTAAGACGCGAAGTTGACGTTTGAAACACCCGACATGCACTGCTAGCGCACGTCCTGAGGCTCAGGCGTGAACCCCATGCTGCCCGTAATCGCGATGTGATTGACAAGTAAGTGTCCCTCTTGATAAGTATGGAGGTGTGATTACACATGTCAATCACATCGCGATTGCGGGCAGCATGGGGTTCACACCTGAGCCTCAGGACGTACGCTAGCAGCGCATGTCGGGTGTTTCAAGCGTCAACTTTGCGTCTTAATATCTCGGGATGTAATGGGAATATTGCGATGCAATCAATGCCATTGTGTATGTGCTGTGTCATGCTATGGATTGCTGAAGAAAAAATATAGGAGGTCCGTTTAAAAAAAACATAAGTTTGTGTTAAAAAACACATATGCTTTCGTTTTAGAATGTTTTCAAATATGTACATTCATGGGCCCCAGCCCTACATCGATACCGGTGAAAGTCTTTTTCCAATAGCTGTTATTGTTCCAGAGATATTTTTGGTGGACAAGATAGCTGGGACACCCTGTATACAGTAAACAAGTTCGAATGAAAGTAGGTTGCAGTGTTTATTCACTAAAGAGGCTTGCATGATGTGCAGAGCTGCATCTAACCAGTCTTCAGACTGAAGACCACAGCTACACCATCTGTAAGCATACATAAATCGATATCAATATGAAGCTGTTTAATGTGGAATACATAATGTATCAAACCGATACGGTCTTACAGGAATTTTCTCCATTTCACTGCACGTACATAGTCTCATGATGTGCTTTTTTATGTCTAAACAATATTTAAATACAAATATTACAACTGCAGGGTCTTTTTCCAATTCTCCATTTTGAAGTTGATCAGTAAAGTAACATGTTTCTTATACTTGCCAGAACCTCTATACAGATTGTTCGCAGCAGATAAGACTCCTCGTAAGTCTAACTTTACAGCATAGTCTCTCTAACAATAGTGTTTCAGTGAAATATGAAGGGGGTTTGAGAAGTTCTACTTCATAAAGATATACACGAAAGCAAAGGACATTCGTTTCTATTTCCAGAATACACTGGGGGACTCTGCTCTTTTGTATTGAACTGTTGCCAGGTGGACAAACGAATTTGAATTTGGTCGGGAGAGCTCAGATGACGATCCAACAGTGGTCGGCGAAGGTGCGCCACTGCTCCAGGAATCATTGCGAAAGTGCAAAAAATGATCACGGAGGATCACCAACTAAAAGTGCGTGAAATTGCTTACACTTGCCAGATCTCATCTGAAAGGATATATCACATTTTAACTGAAGAATCAGAAATGAAAATCATTATCTGCAAGATGGGCACAAACTCTCGAGGCTGGATCAAAAACGCACAAGAAGGGCCATATCTGAACAACATTTGGCCCATTTTTGGAGAAACAGAATTTTCTGCGCCAGTTTATGACCACAAATGAAACTCGAGTGCTCTCGTATAAAATAAGTCAAAACAGTGGAAACATGCCGATTCTCCACCACCAGAGAAAGCAAAGACAATTCTTTCGGCGGGAAAGGTCACAGCACAGTATTCTGCGATGTGTAGATTTGTAGATTATCTCCCCACTGGGCAAACAATTACTGGAAAAATTGCAACAAAAGATACACGAAAGAAGACCAGGTTTAGTAAGGAAGAAAGTCTTCTTCCATCAAGACAACGCGTGCCAGCACACGTGCCGTCACCGTGGCAAAATTACACCAACTTAGGTATTAATTGTTGCCACACCTGCCTTATTCAACTGACATGGCTCTGTCAGACTTCCATCTCTTCCCAAAACTGAAAATTTTTCTCGGTGGATGAAGATTCACTTCAAACAAAGAACTGATAGCCGGAGTTGACAACTATTTAGCGGGCTGGAGGAAACTCGTATTCAAGATGGGATCAAGGCACTGGAACATCACTGGACCAAGTGCAATAATCTATGAGAAGACTACATTGAAAAATAAAAAGTTTGAGTGAATTAAGTACTTTTTTCCTATTCCGTTCCAAGAACTTTTCAAACCACCCTTATATTACCTCCATTAGAGTTTTACGAACCTCTCCATTACAATCTGAGCCCTTACTACGTAAAAAACATTTCATATGAAAGGAACTACACTAGTGTTTAAATAACAATGAGGTTACATGCTGGTGCTCAATCAAAAATCTAGGTTAAATGAGCCACCCTGAGAGATATTAAAACCTATGTCCGAGCAATATAAAATTGCAAAATACATTTTACATTTCCTCACAAATAAAATACAGTAATTTAAAATTTGATACAATATGGGTGCTATGTAACAAATACTTCATTCTGGTGGGTGTTCTTAGATGTGGAATCAAATTTGTGTCAGAGGGCAATGTCGACGTCATCCACTATCGACTATCTCCGAGTACTCGACTGTTATTTTAAATGAATTTTTGCATCGTTCATGGAGTTTTTAAAACAGTCTATGTGATTTCGTGGTTACACCATCTTGCATAGGGTCAAACAAGAAACTGTCACTTCAGCAAGCATAAGTTATTCCTCAATACCGTGGCAGTTACTTTATCGACAACTTAATATCATCCCCTCTTTAGCATACACAATCTAAAAAATATACAGGGTGTTACAAAAAAGTACGGCCAAACTTTCAGGAAAAATTCCTCACACACAAAGAAAGAAAATATGTTATGTGGACATGTGTCCGGAAACGCTTACTTTCCATGTTACAGCTCATTTTATTACTTCTCTTCAAATCACATTAATCATGGAATGGAAACACACAGCAACAGAATGTACCAGTGTGACTTCAAACACTTTGTTACAGGAAATGTTCAAAATGTCCTCCATTAGCGAGGATACATGCATCCACCCTCAGTCGCATGGAATCCCTGATGCGTTGATGCAGCCCTGGAGAATAGCGCATCGTACCACAGCCGTCCACAATACGAGCGTGAAGAGTCTCTACATTTGGTACCGGGGTTGCATAGACTAGAGCTTTCAAATGCCCCCGTAAATGAAAGTCAAGAGGGTTGAGGCCAGAAGAGCGTGGAGGCCATGGAATTGGTCCGTCTCTACAAATCCATCGGTCACCGAATCTGTAGTTGAGAAGCGTACGAACACTTTGACTGAAATGTGCAGGAGCTCCATCGTGCATGAACCACATGTTGTGTCGTACTTGTAAAGCCACATGTTCTAGCAGCACAGGTAGAGTATCCCGTATAAAATCATGATAACGTGCTCCATTGAGCGTAGGTGTACATACTGACAAAATTAAAATGAGCTCTAACATGGAAATTAAGCGTTTCCGGACACGTGTCCACATAACATCTTTTCTTTATTTGTGTGTGAGGAATGTTTCCTGAAAGTTTGGCCGTATCTTTTTGTAACACCCTGTATACAGACACCTGTTAATACGAATACGAGGTGTCCCCATCCTTTGCCTCTACAACAGGTCACGACAGCCGGTGACACTTCCACGAGGTGTCGATGTCTGCGGAGGAATGGCAGTCCGTTCTTCTTCGGGAGGCAAAATCTGAGTAAGTAGTGTGTCTGGCAGTGCGGTCTGAAGCAAAGTCGACATTCTAAATTGTACCGAAGACGCCTCGAGTGGTTCCGGTCGAGACTGGGCCGGGTAGGCCAGTCCATTTTGGGAACTTTTCCGTCCACAAACCGGAGCCTCGAAGATGCTCCTTTACGATCGAGTGTCTCGTCGTAGTGCACAATCCTCATTTCTCAACTTTTCCTCGACTGTACATAATATGTAAGCTGTAAAATGTATTTGTACCCCCTTCTGCATTAAACATTTTCTTAAGCGCAATAAGGGGACCACACCCCGACAGTGAAAACAGTCTCGATACCGTAACACCATTACCTCCGTACTTCGCTGTAGGCACTACGCGTGGTGCCGGGCAACATTTTCTGGGTGTCTGCAAAAACCTGATCCCGTGTCTGATAAGCACAGGGTATAGTACGATTTGCCACTGCAAATTTCTTATTACCAGTCATCCACCGTCCAGCGGCATCGCACTCTACACTGCCTCCAGCATCTCTATGCACGGATTACATAAATGCGTAGCTTAGGAGGAGCTGCTCACCTGTTGTACCCCATTTGTTTTAAACTCGCTACACACACTCATTGTGCTAATTAGATTTCCAGTAGCACTTTGTAATTCACAAGTGACTCCTTCCATCAGTTCAGTGCTATTTTTCACTGCCACCCTCTGTAATGCTCGGTGGTTCTCTTCTGTCAGTACACGCGGTCTGCTCGGTATCTTAACGGTCACTCTCTAGCATTTCCACTTGGCAATTACGTCACCGACAGTAGACTCCGACAGTTTGAGAAGGGTCGAAATTCAGATCTGTTACTCACACGACATCCGACCGACGGTTCACATTCTCAGTCCTCGAGCTCTCACGGTGACCGATCCTCCCGCTACTGCTTCCCTACTGACAGTAAAACGCTCCCCGCTTCCTTTTCTACTGACGGATCTGCTGCTCGTAACACCTAGTGGTCGACTGTGTATTTCGTAGAGTTTCCGGATACTTCCGATCGACTTCGAGGTGGGCTCGCCGTGTCGGTAAGCTAGTTTCATTGTCATGTTTGATACCTCATTTATCTTTGCACCCAGTAGACCACCACATATTCCTAATGCTTCTGCAAAACTTTGGACACGAAATATATACAAGCATTTGGCGAAGTTCTCGCAATGCACTAGATATATTAAGAAAGTGACGGAACATCCTGCTGTAATGATATCGTAAACTGGAGCACCGAAGAAACTGGTACAGGCATGCGTATTCAAATACAGAGATATGTAAACAGGCAGAATATGGCACTGCATGCAGCAACACCTATATAAGACAGAACATGTCTGGCACAGTTGTTAGCTCAGTTATTGCTGCTACAATGGCAGGTTATCAAGATTTAAGTGAGTTCGAATGCAGTATTATAGTCGGCGCACGAGTGACGGGACATGGCATCTCCGAGGTAGTGACGAAGTGGGGACTTTTCTGGACGACCGTCTCACGAGTGTGTCGCGAATATCGGGAATCCGGTAAAACGTCAAATCTCTGACATTGCTGCAGCTGGAAAATGATCCTGCAAGAACGGGACCTGTGACTACCAAAGAGAATGGTTCGATGAGACTGAAGTGCAAATTGCAGCAGATTTCAATGCTGGACTGCCAACCATTCTACAAAACATGGATATGGGCTTTCGGAGTTTAAGGCCCACGCACAGTGTACCCTCGATGACTGCACAACACAAAGCTTCATGCCTCACCTGGGCCAGTCAACACTGACATTGGGCTGTCGATGACTGAAAACGTGCTGCCCAATCAGTCAAGTCTCATTTCAAATTGTGGTCGTTGTTGGGATGTTTAAGGGGGACTCGAATAGATGGATGTGGAGAGAACATCATGAATCTGTGGACCCTGCATGCCTGTAGGGGACTGTTTAGGCTGGAGGAGGCTGTATAATGGTGCGGAGCGTGTGCAGTTGGCGTGATATGAGACTCCTGATACATCTGGATACAATTCTGATAGGTGACATGTGCTAAGCATCCTGTCTTATCACCTTTACCCATTCCTGTCCACTGCGCAGTCCGACGGACTTTGGCAATTCCAGCAGGACACTGCAACACCCACACGTCCAGAATTGTTATGGAGTGGCTCCAGGAACTCTCTTCTGATTTTAAACACTTCTGCCGGGTCACCAAACTCCCGAGACACGAACGTCATTGAGTATATCTCTGATGCCTTGCAATGTACTGTTCAGAAGAGTTCGCCTCTTCTTACTCTCACAGATTTATGGACTGCCCTGCAGGATTCGTGGTGTCAATTCCCTCCAGCACTACTTCAGACGTTAGTCGAAACCACAACTCACAGGGACCCTACACAATATATTTTCTGAGGAAGATGTTTGTTACAGCTCCATTTTATTTCAGGATACCTGGTCCCTTCCTTAGGAGCTCCTACCTCCGCCTAGTGGTCCCCTGATAAGTGCGACAGAGCTCATCTGGTCACCGGCTGGCGAGTCACCAGATGGCTCAACCTGTCGCTGTCTCTATGGCCAATCAGTGTGTGGTCCTCTCTAGTGTGAACATAATGTTCATCTTCTGTTTTCTTTCTGGTTCAGAGGAAGGACAAGAAATGTGTATGCGAATATCACAAGAGAGACAAAAGTAGACTGCAGGATAGCAGAAAGCAGGTGTCACAGAGGGAAGAACACAGATCGAATAAACTAGCACAGACTAAGACAATACGATTTCTGAGACCAATAATGAGTTACGCAGCCAACTCTCATCTGCAGAGCAAAAAGCACTGCAGCTATGGGTGAGGCTACAGGCAGTGACAAAACACTAGCAAGTCTTATGATGTAGCATTTTTATCTATACAAAAATGTCTATTGTATAGAGTTGCAGGTTCTTTCCAGCCATTCTGAGAGAACGCAACAGCTGTCACTTGTTCAGAAAGCCAGGCAAAAAGTGCAGTTTAGTTAACATACAATATATAACACTATCAATTACTCTCTTTAATTAGGTATGTCTCGTAAACAGTGCAAAAATGGTGAGGTAGATAATTTGTTCTCAATCCTCACATTTCATGTATGTCTCGCAGACATTAACTCTGTAATGGAACCTTAGTCCACGAGCCATTAGAAAGCTTTGACCTCTTAAGTAGAGGATTTGAGACATTCCTACCACAGGTAGTGCAGTTACCTATTTCAGTCATCTACGGCACAGTATCACAGGAAGTATGTTTTGTGACTCACAGCCCTCTTGAGCAGAACAGAGCCCACAATGTGGAAAGTTATGCTTCCCAGAAAGTTAAGCACGATACCTATGACATAGCTGGCTTATTCAGTTAAAGAGTACAGAGTAGGATTCGTGGAATGCTGATTATGTGTATGTTTGGGCAATATATTTACTCAGAAATTACTACTTTTGGTGAAATTAATATCAGAAGAAATGTAAAGGTTGTGCAAAACTGAATAATCTTATCTTGTCTGTGGTAGACTATGATATGGGAACTGCGAATGATGAACCTTGTGAGACAAGACAATTGTCTATAAAAGTCGCTTATTTCCCTCTTTCACAACACATTCTGAAGGCCTACGTACTCATCTTCAGGTGGATCAGCGGATTACATTGTCACCTGATGACAGCCTAAGAAGCCAAAAGTGAGTTTTTGATAAAATAAATAATATTTGCTGAACAACAGGGAAGTTTTCTCTCTTTAATACTGTAATGTCCTGTCAATCATCAAAAAATTCCATTAAGATAACATTAGAATTTCTTTCCCTGGCTGCTTATGGTAAGACTGATTTCGAAGAGTCCAGCAAAACAGTGGCTATAAATACACATTTATATTGTTGAGTAGCATGGGTGTCTACTGCTCAGTTATACAAGTATGTATTTACAACTGCCCTCAGTGTCCTTTTTGCTGCAACATCTTCACAACCAAGACTAAGACAAACAGTTGGCAAAATCCAGGAAAAGAAATTCCAAAGTAATCCACCGATTCACCAGAAGATGACAGTGTATGCCCTAAAACAGTGCCACGAAAGAAGAAAATAAGAGCGACTGCAAAGGTAATTGTTCCAATTTGTCTCCTGTAGACAGCTGAATACTGGTACTAGGAAGAAGGGGATACACGTAAATTTCATAAGAGGCAATGGGTTGTCAACAATACAGACTCGCCATAAAATCATACGGCTAAGATTTATCAGATGCCAGTCTGGGACTCTAATAATGCTGTTTCTACACAGGTTTATACAGAATGAACACATCTTGTTACTCAATGGTCTGTCCCTTACTATCCTCAGTTTCTTTATTCTGGGCTTATTAGTTTAAGTGTGATTCTTCCAGCTTCTAATAAATAATGTACTTAATACAGTGAGAACTGTGGTGCAAAAGAACGTTCTCAGCAGAAAAAAAAGACTGTATACATGAGAAATAATCTTATAAGTTACAATTTATAAGATGGATAGTGTCAAACACACTACATAATGGAAACACACAATATTAAATACATGTGGCCAGGAACGGACAAACACAGTGGTTTCATCAAGTGTGGGCAAGTGACAGCTTTCCTGGACCCATTGCAGTAAGGGACGGACGGTATGCAGCGCACAAAGGCTCTTAAGGGAACAGAGTGTCAGAGCAAATGACGCAATTGAAAAGCCTGTGTCTCCTGGTGTACTGTGCAGCCTGATACTGGGTGAAGAGCTCTGTCGTATACGGAGCAGTGTTCCGGAAGCCGATACTGAAAACCACTGGTGCCAATGACTAAGGCACACCCGACACCACAGTCGGAGAGCCATCAGTGACGGGAACAGAGCAACTCTGGAGTCGTTTTTTTAGGAAGCGAACGAAGTCCGAGGTGGCACACGGTTCACACTCACTGGGACAGTGGCAGACAGAATGAAGTTAAGCTGCTGGAGCAATAGCCGAAAGCAAATTTCAGAAGGTTACAATAACAATGAACACGTCTCCCATACTGGCAGGCAAAGGAGACTTTGAAGGAAAGGGCATAAATTGGGTAGGGAGGCACGGCAGACAAATGGCAGGCGTATCTGCCGAGGAGATCACCACATCGGTATGACAGCAGTAGTTCAGCAGCTTCTGCATACAGACTCTCAACCGGGCTAGTGTATAATGCGCAAGTGGACAAACGGATGTCACAATATAAAAGACATATTTATGCCAGTGACTGTAACACTTCATTGCCCAAAATAAATTTTGTGAAATAATGTGTTTCATGAAGTTCTACATTACTGTGAACCCCAGGTATAAAAAGTTAATTGGGATGCCACAATGGTGGATCGAATTGAGATTGTGTAAGATGGATGGAAGTGCAGATGCGAAAACGAAAAACTGTTTATTTTGGAACCGACAAGGGATTGGTAGAAACAGAGGAAGCACCGCTGAGGACAACTAGGACACTGAGGAACCGTGTACAGTGGGCAGCCACGTAAGACACCTGGGAGGACCAAGAAAGTTCTCTATGAAGCACAAGACCCAGGTATTACATAGTTTCATTGAATGGAAGAGCAACAAGCCCCAGGTGTACAGACAGTGGAAGAAACCCACCACGCCACCAGAAATTCATACAAATGAATTTGGCAGTTGGAAAGTTAAAGACACTGTCAATGCTGCACAAGTAAATACAAACAAGACATCGCTGAAGATGCCACTCCAGGCAACAATATGGTGGGAAAATGCAATAGGTGGAAACATCGTCAACGAAAAGGGAGCCGAAGATGTTCAGTGGGAGACAGGCCATAGTAAGGTTAATGGTGATAGCAACAAACAGGAAAGAAGCCTGAAGCATACCATTTTCTTGGATATAGGTGTCCAACAAGGTCAAACCCACACGTACATTGAAAACTGTCTTTTCAAAATTCCTGAAGGAAATGAGACAGGTGGCCTCTGAAGCACCACATGTAGAGAGACGGAGGATATCAGTACTCCAGCAGAGGTTGTAGGCTTTCTCCAAATCAAGAAACACGGCCACAGTCCGGTATTTCCAAAGAAAAACAATTAACGACACGGGTTGACAAAGTGACGTGATGGCGAACTGTAGAACAGCGCAATCTAAACACACATTGTGCAGTGGTTAGTGGACTACAAGACTCTAGTCACCATACCAGCCGGGTACGGATCGTATGTTCCATCACCTTCCAAATGCAACTGGTGAGAGAAATGAAGCAGTTGGTGTAAGGGAGCTGTTTGACCTTAGCTTAAGGTACAGGCACGACAGTGGCTTCACGTCAGCGTCTGAGAAATGTGCCCTTTGCCCAGAAGCGGTTGTATGCATGAAGGAGAAAGTGCTAAGCCGCAAGAGGTAATAGTATCTACTATGACATCAACTGTTACGGTCTGGCCAGAAATTGGGGGAACGCACCTCTGTTCCAGAGAGCACCGGAGGTTCACCCACACAAAGGAAGAGGGAGTGCAGCAGTTAAAAGAACTAACAACAAAAACACTATTAGCTTTTTGCTATCTCGAAGAATGCAATGACACTGCACACGCAACTGTTTTAACGAATATGGTAAGTCACTGTGCAATGACAGTTAAAAAACACGGAGAGCACATCTCTGCATAGGATTGTGTTATGGGACACCACAGTCTGCCGAGAGACAGAGACACGGAATAGTAAAGGTGAAGGTGAAGGTGAAGGTGAAGTACAAGGAATAGAATATTCTGCACCAGTAAGGATGACGTCTGTAGGGTATTCTACCTGGTCATCACAGATGGGGAAACAGTGTTCACCCCAAGCCACCATGGGAGGAGTAAAGCCTCCCGTCTGCTTTAAGGTTGCCACTTTGGTTTACACATAGGTGGGGTAGGAGTCAGGAAACTGATAGCACACGGGAAATGGTCGCTCAATTATGTGTCATAACAACCCACTCGACGCAACGGGAAAACTGGGCAGTGCAGAACGAGAGGTCCTAATGGGAATAGGAGACCGTGGAGTCTGAAAGGAATGTGGGTGCTCCAGTGTTAGGGCAGACAAGGTTCAGTTGATTGAAAAGGTCAGCCAAGAGGGCACCTCTGATAGATCCTGGAAGAGCCCAAAAGGGGATGGTGTGCATTAAAATAAGTAAGCAACAAAGAGGGGTGATGTAGACAGATATTCAGTGACAGTTTGACTACAAATGTCGTCCCAGATGAGCAGCACATTTTCCTTCACCCTTTCACCTGTATCTCCCGATGGCCCACTTGTCGAAATACACACGAAATTCTCAGGAGGAGACTGCACGGTCCCCATTGCAATTGATACAGCGGTGAGAAAGAGGCAAGGCAGTCGCCCTCATGTGCACCCCTACCACAGGTTACACACTCGGCCGGGTGTCGAAAGGACATTCAACTGTGGTTGTATCGATGACACTGGTATCAGCACTTCACGTTTTCAATCCACAGAAAGACTGTCAAGACTTCATAGCCTGCTTTGATCTCGAAGGGAAGCATTACTTCCTAATCAAACGTGAGAAAAAGAGTGGGCACTAACTATGCATCTACCTTTACCACCACCCCACGGACTGCAGTGATTCCCCAATCAGACAGGTAAGCTCAGATTTCTGCCTCAGTCAGATATCGAGCAGCCTAATGGAAGTAACACCACGGGATTCGGTGTTCGACAGGCTTCGACACAAACAGGATACCCTCGGAGGAGTGAAGCTGCAAGCAGAACTAGTCTACAAAAGCAAAGTGCCATTGTGTAAACGAGAGCACGATTGACAAGGCCGGCAATTGCATCGACACCTTTCTGAATAATAAACAGGTTAAATGTAGCAAATGCCTGACTGTCTTAAGTATGTGAGGAACTGTGGTGCAGCTGGAAGGTTCTTCATATTGTTAGCCTCATTCTGTTTATGTTTACTAGATGAAGACCATCGGCTCATTGCAAGCAAATCCCCCACAATTATCAGCATACAGGATGGCGTACTCCTTCCGACAGACAGCAGATCCACTGGCAAATATGCCGCACCCCGCCAGTCGGCAAATAAAATGCAGTCCAATAAAATGAGGTGCACCACGATCTGCACGCCACAAGCACCATACATTGGAGGGTCCTCTCGCTGGAGTAAGAAATCGTGTGCTGTGGCCTATGCGAAGACGAGTAAGAAGGACCTAGTTTCACCGACGTGGCTGGAAGGAAGTACTCCACGGCCAAGTTGTGGGCACGATGACACACAGATTGTTATCAGTCACTGCCAGCCACTCCTCTTCCCACCCACAAGACTTTATACATCAACAGCGAGATGACAGCATGCAGGGGGATGGCACACCGAAATACCAGAGGATCACGACACGCCTACTCGGCTGCTCGATCCACCCTTTCATTCCCCACAATTCCAATGTGCCCAGGTACCCAGCAGAAAGACACCTCCTTCCACAGTTGCACAGTTGCCGTAGTTGTAGGGAGTATCCCGGATATTCTTGGTTACTGTATGTGTCTGGTACAAATGTCTGATGTCAGAGTCGAGGGCACTCAGAGAATCTGAGCAGACAAATCTAACACCAGGGGAACGTCTCATCTGTTCCAGTGCTCACAGAATTGCATATAATTCTGTGTCAAAGATGGTAAATTCCAAAGGCAGTCTGACTGAGGACACAATCCCAGAAAATGACAGAGCAACCAAAGGTTTTTTTTTTTTTTTTTTTTTTTTTTTGTGGTTTTAGGGCACATAACTGCAGTGGTCATTAGCACCTAGACTAAATTATGAATGCACTGCGAGGCACAATGTTAAAACAGCAACTAAGAATGACAACACTATAAAAGGCACATGAACAGGCAAGGGATTAAAAGGAAACATCATAATCAAATGTCCTTAGACAGGTTTGTCAAGTGGATGAAACGAAGAACATGAGCAGCTGCTCCTGGGTCATCTGCTAAAATTTCATCCAGAGTACATGGCAGGCCAAGATCAATGCGCAGTGTATTAAAATTCTGACAGGACGTTAAAATGTGGCGTACCGTCAGCAATTACCCACCTGGGCAGAACGGCACTGGCGCAACTGTCAGCAGATGGCGATGGCTGAACCGGCAGTGTCCAATTCGTAACCGGGCCAAAACGACCTCAAGAGGTCGTCCGAGCTGTGGGAAGAGGTTTCAAGGCCCAAAGCTTGTTGTCCGTAAGTGTAGCCCAATCGGCATGCCACAGCGATAAAATTCGCTGACAAATGACCCTGCTACAATCAGATGAAGGGACACAACAAGAAGCTGTCCGAGGCTGGAGGACCGCAGCCTCGGCCGCGGCATCTGCAGCTTCGTTCCCAGGGATACCGACATGGCCAGGAACCCACATAAAGCTAACCGGAGAACCGTCATCCACCAGCTGCTGAAGAGAGCGCTGGATCCGGTGCACGAAAGGGTGAACCGGATACGGATCACTGAGGCTCTGGATGGCGCTCAGGGAATCAGAGCAGATGACATAAGCAGAATGTCGGTGACAGCAGATGTAAAGAACAGTCTGGTAGAGGGCAAATAGCTCAGCTGTGAAGACCGAACAATGGCCATGGAGCAGGTATTTGAAACTGTGTGCCCTGACAATAAAAGAACACCCGACACTGTCATTGGTCTTAGAGCCATCTGTATAAATGAAAATTGTATTAATGAACTTTGAACGAAGTTCGACAAACCGCGAGCAGTATACCGAAGCTGGGGTAACCTCCTTTGGGAGCCAGCTGAGGTCAAGGAGAACACGAACCTGAGCCTGGAGCCAAGGTGGCGTTCGGCTCTCGCTCACTCTAAAGTTTGCAGGGTGTGGAAAATCAAGTTGCTGAAGGAGGTGACGAAAGCGAACTCCAGGGGGTGGCAGGGCAGATACATACAACCCGTATTGACAGTTTAGAGAGTCATCAAAAAAGGAACGATAAGACGGGTCGTCGGCCACTGATAATAGCCGACAGGCATACCGACAAAGCAGTATATCGTGTCAGTAGGTTAGTGGCAATTCACCGGCTTCAGCATGAAGACTCTCGACGGGATTAGTATAGAACGCTACGATCGCAAGACGTAATCCCCGATGTTGTATAGAGTTGGGGCGGCGTAAGATGGACGGCCGTGCAGAGGAGTATACAAAGCTCCCATAATCCAGCTTTGAGTGGATGATCGACCAATATAGGCGTAGTAGGATGGTTCGATCCTCTCCCCACACTGTACCGCTGAGAACACGAAGGACATTTAGGGAACGGGTACAACAGGCAGCCAAATATGACATGTGGAGACCAGCTAAGTTTCCTGTCAAATGCAAGACCTAAAAATTTTGTTGTCTCCGCGAATGTGAGAGCAACGGGACCGAGATGTAAGGATTGTGGGAGAAACTATTTTGTAGTGCCTGAAGTTAATACAGACCATCTTCTTGGCAGAAAAATGGAAGCCATTGGCGACACTCCAGGAGTAAAGACGGTCAAGACAACGCTGAAGACAGCGGTCCAGGAAACATGTACGCTGCGCGGTGCAATAGATGGTAGAATCGTCCACGAAAAGGGAGCCTGATACATCAGCTGGGAGGCAATCCATTATTGGATTGATCGCTATGGCGAAGAGAGCGACTCTCAAAACTGAGCCCTGTGGCACCCCATTCTCCGGGCGAAAGGCGTCTAACAGGATAGAACCCACACATACCATAAACTTTCTGTCCATTAAAAATGCACGAATAAAAAGAGGGAGGTGACCGCGAAGGCCCCATGTATGAATGGTGCGGAGAATGCCCACCCTCTAACAGGTGTCTTAAGCCTTCTGCAAATCAAAGAACACAGCCACTGTCTGGCGCTTCCACAAGAAGTTATTCATAATGAAGGTCGACAAGGTAACCAGATGGTCAACAGCAGAGAGGCACCTACGAAATCCACATTGTACATTGGTAAGTAGGCGTCAAGATTCGAGCAGCCAAACCAAACGAGAGTTAACCATTCGTTCCATCACCTTACAGATACAGCTGGTAAGGGAAATGGGTCGATAACTGGAAGGCAAGTGCTTGTCCTTCCCCGGCTTAGGAATTGGGACAACAATAGATTCGCGCCAGCATGTGGGAACATGACCCTCAATACAGATGCGATTATAAGTACGAAGAAGAAAACCTTTACCCGCAGAAGAAAGGTTCTTCAGCATCTGAATATGAATAGAATCAGACCCCGGAGCGGAGGACTGACCGGGCAAGTGCACTTTCAAGTTCCCGCATGGTGAATGGGGCATTACAACTTTCACGATTCGAGGAGCGGAAGTTAGGTGGCCTTGCCTCCTCTGCCTGTTTTCGGGGGAGGAAGGCAGGGTGGTAATTATCAGAGCTCGAAACCTCTGCAAAAAAATCAGCTGAAGGCATTGGAGACATCCTCAGGGGCCACAAGGAAGTCATTCGCAACTGTCAAGCCAGAAACTGGTGAGTGGACCTTAGTGCCAGAGAGCTGGCACAGTCTACCCCAGACAACAGAAGGAGTAAAACTGTTGAAGGAGCTTGTGAAAGCAGCCCAGCTGGCTTTCTTGCTTTCTTTAATAACACGACGACACTGTGCACGTAATCGTTTATTATTAATACAATTCGCCATCGTAGGGTGGCATCTAAAGGTGCATAAAGGATGTCGACAAGCACATATAATGTCTCTACATGTTGCGGTCCATCAGGGAACTGGTATGTGACGTGGAGAAGAAGTATGAGGCATGGAAGATTCAGCAGCAGTGAGAATGACTTCCGTGAGGTGTGAGACCTGACTATCGCAGCTTGCGAAGGTTTGATCTTGAAATGTCACCCTGGAAGAGAAGAGCCCCCAGTCTGCTTTGGAGATGTTCCAACTAGTTGAGCATGGAGATGGGGTATGATGCAGGATAACACAAGAGTAGTGTCGCTCGAATACATATCAGAAAGTGCGTACCACTCTAACCGGCGTGCAAGTTAGGTAGTACATATAGAGAGGTCTAAATGGTAATAGGTGTGAGTTGTGTCCGAAAGAAAAGTAAGGGCGCCAGTATTGAGGCAGACAAGATTGAGGTGGTTGAAAAAGTCTGCTAACAGGGAGCCTCTCGGGCAGGATGCTGGAGAGCCCCAAAGGGGATGGTGGGCATTGAAGTCTCTAGTCAACAAAAATGGTGCAGGTAGCTGAGCAATAATTTGCATCATGTCTGCCCTAGTAACAGCAGACTACGATTGAGTGTAAACAGTACAAATGGAAAATGTGAAAGTGGGGAGAGTAATTCGGACGGCAACTGCCTGAAGATCGGTGTGCAATGTGATGGGATCGTAGTAGATATCATCCCGGACCAGCAACATAACCCCTCCTTGAGCCGGAATACCTGCCACAGGGGGTAGGTCAAAACGCACAGAGTTATAGTGTGCCAAGTCAATACGGTCGCACGGGCGTAGCTTTGTTTCCTGGAGAGCTACGACGAGCAGACAGTGCAAGCGTAGGAGCAATTTTAAGTCCTCTCGGTTGGAGTGAATGCCGCAAATATTCCAATGAAGAAGTGCCTTCGTGAGAAGAAAAAGAAAAAGGAGAAGCAAAAAGGGGTCACCTCGAAGGCCGCTGAGGGCCAGGCTCCGAGCGAGCATTGCCACCACTATCAGTAGGCAGACAGTCATCATCCATTGGTTCTATAGCTTCGTCGGCCATCTTGTTAAGATGGCCGGGAAGGGGAGCTACCTCCGCCGGTGAACGGCCAGATGGTCGGCTACCAGCGGTGCGGCCAGGCGAAACGAATGACAGCCTGGGGCGGCAACCGCTGGGCGGCACAGGAGAAGAAACGCGCCATGGCGGAGATAGAGAACTTTTCTTCCTATGAGCCTTCTCGGTAGGTCGCTTAGTCTAAATACTGGTCGATGGCTGGGAGTTCGGGGTACGTAGGAAGTCTTCACGGGATGGTACTTCTTGAAGGCCCATGCATCTGACTTCTGGGTCTTGGTCTTGGCAGAAACTGATGAAGGTGCTCGTGTCTTAGGGGTGACGGGGGGAAGAAAAGACGTTGACCGGACGATCTTAGCACTGGCGAAACGGACAACCGTAGCGCTAAAAGGAAGATCGCATGTCTGTGTCGATACCTCCCAGGTAGGCCAAAGAGAGGTGAGGACGGTGTATTTCCCCGCTGGGAGCAGCGTGGGCTTCCTACTAGCAAATAGCTTGCGAGCAGCCGAGGTGGACACTTTCTCTTTGACACAAATTTCCTGTATACAGTGCTCATCCTTTTAGATGGGACAGTCGCAGGAGGACGCTTCATGGTCACCCTGACAGTTCACGCAACGAGGAGATGGAGATGGACAGTCACCCTCATGGGCATCCCTGCCACAAGTGACACATTTAGCCGCATTAGAACGAGACTGGCAGGTGTGATTAAAATGCTGACACTGGTAGCAGCGCGTAGGTGTCGGGACATAGGGGCGAACAGAAATAATCTCGTAGCCTGCTTTGATGCGCGAT
Source organism: Schistocerca cancellata (assembly GCF_023864275.1). Classification (NCBI taxonomy): domain Eukaryota; kingdom Metazoa; phylum Arthropoda; class Insecta; order Orthoptera; family Acrididae; genus Schistocerca; species Schistocerca cancellata. The sequence goes on along the minus strand of NC_064627.1, from coordinate 13,281,451 downwards.
GGCAGCTGAACACTATCAAAGGACAAGGAAAGTGTTCACGTCAGTACAAGGTCATTGTAGGCCTTTTTCATGACCCTATGGACAGCTGTTATGTCCTGCTCAGCGAGGAAAGACTGAATCTGCTCGTCAGTCAATCCGTCGAGTGATCTAGTATATACCAAACCACGAGACGAATTCAAAGTGTGGTGAGCCTCCACCCGGACAGGGAACGTGTACAGGAGTGTGGCCCGAAGCAGTTTTTGTGCCTGAAAGGCGCTCTCAGTTTCTAGTAACAAGGTACCGTTACGCATCCTGGTACAAGACTTAAGAGATCCGGCTATGGCATCTACGCCCTTCTGGATAACGAAAGGGCTGACAGAGGAAAAATCCTTTCCGTCCTCAGATCTAGAAACTACGAGGAACTGTGCGGCAGGCGGTAGTACTTTTGTCACTGGTCGCTGGTCAAGTTTCCGTTTTTGGGCAGAAGTCGAGAGAGGAGGAGGAGGAGGAGGAGGAGGAGGAGGAGGAGGAGAAGAAGAAGAATCCATTGTGGAGGAATCCTCCACGATTGCCAGCGTCTCCGATGCCTCCACGATTGCCAGCGTCTCCGATGGTGCGCTCCTTCCTTGTGGGGACCCTCTCAGAGGGCACTCCCGCCTTAGGTGAATGTTTACACCTCAGGTCACACCTCCCGAGAAACAGACGGAGGAACCAATCGGCATGGTCGGAAGGTGTCAGCTCGGGCAATCACCTCTCCCTGGGCATGGCCTTTACCAGGGGCTACATGCGTGCCTTACTTGTCTACCCAGGGCGGGGAATTACGCGTTACCCCGTCACCGGCTACGCGTGGGTTGGCCTTCAGGCACGCACAGGGAGGACAACCAAAGGAGTTCCCCTGCTTCGACCTATCCATAAAAAACAGCTACATAGTTGTGGCATTTAAAAATCAGAGAATATCACATTAAAAACAGAAGCGGGAGTGCTCTCCCGTGTACCGCACCAAATCTAAAATCACTGTGGACCTCTCCAGTTACCAGGACAGCAGACAGTTAAAATGAAATGATAATTAAATCGACACCCTAGCTGCAAACAGGCATCGATATACATCATTGGGAACAAGTCGAAAATGTGTGCCCCATCTGGGACTAACCCGGGAGCTCCCGCTTACACGGCAGACGCTCTATCCATCTGAGCCACCGAGGGCACAGAGGATAGTGCACCTGCAAGGGATAAATCCCTGCAGGTGCACTATCCTCTGTGCCCTCGGTGGCTCAGATACAGCGTCTGCTACGTATGTCTCCAATGATGTATATCAATGCCCGTTTGCAGCTAGGGTGTCTATTTAATTATTTCATTCAAGAGAAGCAGAACGGTCATCATAGGTATCTGTCCCCTCGGGAACAGATACTACCTTCATATATAGGCAGTTAAAACCCTGGATTTGGGGTTGTACTAGTTCCACACTGAGTGACTCCAGCAAATGCTGCACACGGATCCTAAGTGGCACTGCAGCTCACGGACAGCTGGAAAACCGGCATTCCAGAGGTGGACGAGCAACAGTACGGTGTAAGGGTGAAGTCTGAGTTGCGAGGAACTCGCAGACCCGATGCACCCCGAGGATCCAGTGCCGGACGGTAAGTGGCGGTTCCTCGCCTCAGCACACACGCTAGGCACGGGACCGGTCCGATAAGCACCTGTGGCTGACCGAATCCCCTCACAATCCACAAGTAAGAGGGACTCGCTGACCCGTACACTGTGCAACCGTAGTCCAGCCGTAAATGCACAAAAGCCCTGCTCGCTCCCCCGAGACCTGTGGCTGAGGTACTTTACGCCGTTCAGTGCCTTCAGAATTCTGGCTTTCAGGTCTCACCGATGTGGTAACCCTGACAATTAGGAGTCAAAAATGAGGCCCAGAAATTGCACCACATCTAAAATGCAGGACGGCGTCCCCCGTATTCAAGGCAGGCAAATTAAAAAGATGACGAGAACGAGACTAAACAAATGTGCGCATGCACAGAAAACTGGAATATAATCTTTGCAGCCCACTCCTCTAACCGCCGCACTCTAAGTTGCAACTGACAGCTCGCCATTACAACACTGGAGGAGGAACAGAAAACAGCAAAATCATCTATAAATAAGGAGCACTTCATAGGACTCCATACTGTAGATGTGATACTGTTGACGGCTATGGCAAAGAGGATAGCAATTAAAACACTGCCCTGAGGAGTACCATTCTCCTGCTCAAATCAGACAGCGTATCACCATTCGGGTCCTAAAAAACTGCAGAGACAGAAAAGACCGTACGAATATTGGGAGGGGGGGTCACAATAGCCCCTTTGATGCAGTTTTGAGAGAATACAGTCTCTCCAAGCAGTATCAAATATCAAATACATTAATTCCATAAATTATCTGGGAGTATGCATTAGGAGTGATTTAAAATGGAATGATCATATAAAGTTGATAGTCGGTAAAGCAGATGCCAGACAGATTCATTGGAAGAATCCTAAGGAAATGCAATCTGAAAGCAAAGGAAGTAGGTTACAGTACGCTTGTTCGCCCACTGCTTGAAAACTGCTCAGCAGTGTGGGATCCGTACCAGATAAGGTTGATAGAAGAGATAGAGAAGATCCAACGGAGAGCAGCGCACTTCGTTACAGGATCATTTAGTAATCGCGAAAGCATTACGGAGATGATAGATAAACTCCAGTGGAAGACTCTGCAGAAGAGACGCTCATTAGCTCGGTACGGGCTTTTGTTGAAGTTTCGAGAACATACCTTCACCGAAGAGTCAAGCAGTATATTGCTCCCTCCTACGTATATCTCGCAAAGATACCACGAGGATAAAATCAGAGAGATTAGAGCCCACACAGAGTCATACCGACACTCCTGCTTTCCACAAACAATACGAGACTGGAATAGAAGGGAGAACCAATAGAGGTACTCAAGGTACCCTCCACCACACACAGTCAGGTGGCTTGCGGAGTATGGATGTAGATGTAGAGCCTCAGAGTCTAGTGCATCCTGCTGAGGTAAATACAGTGATCAAACAGTGATCCTTCGCACACATGAATTTGAACTGCAACTGCTTGCAGGTCAGTAGCCAAGGGGACAGCAGGCCCCGATAGGTTATCCTCGCGGTATAGCGTATATCCCTGTAGCACAGTGACCTCTGTATCTTTAAAATGCGTTTCTTGTAAACAAAAGCACAAGGGACATGTCTGTGCTAGAAGTTTCAGTTCCTCCACACAAGTCCAGAATCCAGTCGTGTTCCAGTGTAGTATGAAAGCCATGTCATCAGTGCATTTTTAATTTACCACTATCTTTGCACAGAGGAGGTGAAGCACTTTAAGAGCGAGGGGTAGTGGAGAGGCTGCCTGGATCCAAGGCATTTAACTCTACGATATCCTCCTCATCAGTTAGACAGGAGAGAATGTTGTCCGACAGTGCTCGGGACAGCTTTTGACCTGAACGTTGTGAGACTTTCCCCTCTATCTTCGAGGATGAGGGAGGAAAAGGGGTGTTGAGAGGCACTCTGCTTTTCTTGTACCTTCTGGATGGTCACTGCGGAACTGTTGGTCTTTCCTGGTGCAGCTACCTGGATTGCTCTGTCATTACTCTTTCCCCTTGAGATGTACACGTGCAAGTACAGGTGCTTGTGGTGGATACAGGCACCCTAAGCATCATCTGTGTTTAAACGTCTGCCTTGGGAATAGGTTTCTGCACCACAAAAGAATATGAGGTAGCGAAGACGGGGGTTTCATCATCTTATATTCTTTTTTGGCTTCAGCATAGAGGATCTGCTCAGTCACTTATGTCCTGTATTTTGCGTTCAGTGAAAACAGGGCAGTCTCTGCTACAGACTGGGTGGTTCCCAGAGCAATTGATGCAGATCGCTGGAGATGAGCAGTCAGTCCCAGGACGAAGAGTGGCTTTTCTGCAGTTCCCGCAGATCAGTTCACCTCCACAACTGATGGCTGTATTGCCGAAATGCTGGCATTTGTAGCACCACATAGGGTTTGGAAGTAAGGCCGAACATTAAGTCGAAGGAACCACATCTTAAGATGTTCAGGCAGTGTTTGAGAATTAAATGTGACAGTGAAAGTTGTAGTCTTTTAAGTTGCTCCAGTATTCCAGGGCGTTCGTTGCTCCACATCGACTGTTCCCTGGGATGCTCATTCTTGCTTTAGTTCTGCTATGTCCACAATATGTCAGCATGTGACAACGCCCATACTGGAGTTGAGAGAACTGTGCATCTTAACAATGATATCTCAGTCACCCAGTTTCTGCCATTTCTTAAGAAAGTCTACATACTTTGACCTGCTAGTTTCAACCAACAATTAGCCATCACACAATTGTTTCATAGATTTTAACATTCCAGCAAGGTCATCCAAACCCTTATGGATATAATAGGGGGACACTTTTTCAAATGCCCCTCCTTTCTCATTATCACCAGAAGCCCTGTTACTGCAGTCCAAAGTATTCTTATTATCAGGAGGATTAGCCTCTCACATTCTTTTGGATGAATGGGTGTGAATACTCCCAGGCAGAACACTCTTCCTATTGGGAGGAGAAGATCATTTCGAGGGTTCCATCTCGGTCCCACGAGCAGCTAGAGAAATAAAGGTCCACTCGGACAGAGCCCAATGTGCCCGAGGAAGTCTTATAGAACTGGGGTGTGGCAGGTTCCCCAGAGGTTGCCCTCTAACTACCGTTCCACCTCGACAACCGCACATCCCACCAGCACGCAGCACACCTCGAGATTGAGGTGTCTTTCTTTATAGAGGTTCATCCTATCCTCACGAACTGGGCAGTTGAGCCTAGATCCCCGTTCGCCGAGACGTGCGACATTCCGCCACAGTACCACACGGTGTTCGCTGAAGCGTGCCCGGGCTTACAGTGACGGGGGAATGGCGGCACTTACCAGTCCCCAGCTCAGGAACCCTGGTGTTGCCAAGCCTGTACCCAGCAGATCAATGCTGAGCGCCTGAGGGGTCCAGCTTTCTCTCCTCCAAGACTTTTGTAAAACAAACAATACTGTTCCTCGATAATTCTGGTGTGCCAGAGGTCCAGGTTTTATTTTTTCCTGAAGTTTTAGTGCTCCACGGTATTTCAGTTACAACTGGAAGACTGAATCAGAGTTTTAGAATTTTCTGGTAACTGGCAAACTTTTTAATTGTTTAACATGGAAATGTTTCAAAAAGATACGATTAACATTGCCTTTGTAGTATTACAGCTATGTTACCATATGTCATTGTAGTTTATTTCCTTCACTGTCAATTTTTTTTATTGTTCAACTGTTCTTTCTGCATGGCACTGAAAATCAGCAAGTTCATCTCTTTCACTTCAACAACTTCATACAGCCTCCATTTTCAAGCAGCGTGAATAACAGAATACCATCCTAAAAACACACAATATTTTTTGCAGTCCTCTCTGAATAGGCACTAACCGAATCACTGTCCACTAAAAGGTGGCCAGCCTCAAAGACTCACTGCCATATTATGAGGACGTCTAGAGATTATACAGCCTGAAGAAAAACAGTGCTCACATTGACATTTCAATTTTGTTCTCTGCAGGTGCACGAGAACGAAACAAGTGGATAACCATTTTCAATCTTCTGGCATTCTCAACATACACACAATGCTATTTCAATCGATTCACATTTAGCAACACGTAATTTCTAACTTTGGTTAGTGGACTGGAGTTAAGGGACCGAACTGCAAGGTCATCAGTCCCTTCATCCTTTATGTATCGAATCGAGAATAATCCTCAGAAGAAGAGCCCAACTGCAAGCCAGATATAATAAGACAGAAATAAAATCGAGGAGAAGTAGGAGGCGATCGAGACAGTGTAAGTCGGGCAAGAGTTGGAGGTCCCCAGAGCAATGTATGCAGTGGCAGATGCACGTCCTACATGCTACCAGTACCACTTCACTTCACCATCTATTACCCCAAGAAAAAGAGCAGCACAGGCAAGATGATGACATTTTAGGGAAGATGAAACATTAAGAACAGCAAATGTAAAAGAATAAGGAGAATAAAAAGGTGGGAAGGGTAGGGGCCAGGCCAGACTGCCAAGAAAGAGTTTCACGGAACACCTGGTAAGCCTTTTGTAGGTCAAAGAAGACAGCAATAATATGTTGACAGATGTCAAAAGCTGTCGTCCAGATGGCAGATTTCAGGCAAACCAAATTATTAGCAGTGGAACAGCTCCGGCAATAACCAGTCCGCGTCAGAGCGAGAAGGCCCGATGCAAAGAGCAGACACAGGCGCCGGCTCACCGCGTATTCGAGCAACTTACAGGTGACATCGGAGAAACTAATTGGGTGCCTCCAGGGGATGCTTATCCAATTTCAGTACTGAGACAATGGTGCTTTCTCAATGTTGAGGTGGGAGCCCACCCTCACTCCAGATACAGTTGAAGATGGTACGGACACGACACTGACAATCCACTGACAGGTGTTTGAGCATTTGGCTGTTGTTGTGGTCCGGCCTTGGGGCCGTATCTGGACAAAGGGCTAGGGCAACGAGCAATTCCCACTCAATGATGGGGAAGGTAACAAAAAGCAGGTTGACTGTTCACAGACAGAGGCCCAAGTATAATGCATAGCAAACTGTTCTGTGTCAGTGAAAACAGTACTGTTCAACAAAATACCAAATACACCATATACAGGCCTCTGATCTCTCACCCTGACTTGGAGGTGTATATTGTCCAATGACAAACTTACCATTCCCAGCATTCTTGCTTTGTCCTTTTCTTAAATGGTGTGTACCTGGGCATGGAGCCATTTAAAGGCAGTGAGCTGCTCTATCTATGGATGCTGCCTATGGTGTTGGAGAGCCCACCTGCTATCTCTAATGGTCTCTGAAGTTTCAGTTTCAGAGGTCCACCAAGGTACTACCTCCCAACAGGGGGGGGGGGGGGGGGGGGGGGGGCAGGGGAGAGGTGTTCAGAAGAATATGGAATCACTAAGTCAGCTGCCAACAGAATAGCTGCTGTTGCATTCTGGACAGCCTCTTTGATGCTTTCATTAATGGGGAACTCAGAATGACAGTGGAGATGAAAGAATTCCAGTCGGCATTGTGGAGAGCCCATCTAAATGGACAACCAGGTTGGTGATGCTGAGGGAGGGACAAAGATAAGACAGTGGTCACCACCACACAGGTCATCACGGACCTGGATGGACGGGATAAGACCAAGGCTGCAAATAGAAAGACGAATAGCTGAGTAAGTTGTGTGTGCCACAGTGAAGTGAGGGGAGGCACCAGTATTCAAGAGACAGAGGTATAGCTCTGCCAGTAAGTTTTTGATGTCTTTCCTGTGGCCAGTGATCACGGCTCCATCCCACAAAAGTTATGGGCATTGAAATTGCCCAAGCTTAGGGAAAGTGGGGAGGGGGGCAGGGAGCTGAAAAACCATTGCTGACAATATGTTCTGAGGCACTTCACCATCAAATGGGGGATTAAACATTACAGATGGTAAAATCCTGAAATGCCCTTACCCAAACAGCCAGTCTCCAAAGCTGTATCAAGAGGCACAAGTTCACTATGTACAGAGCTCAGAACATATGTGCAAACTCCATCTCACACGCTATCATACTTGGCACAATCCTTAAAATATCCCCAGTAGCCTCAAAGGGCAATGCAGAAAGCAGGGGAGAAGCTCAAGAGATGCCATAGATCAGCCAGGTGGTGGAAAATATCACTACAATTCCACTGGACAATTTTACTGTCTGGATACTTTGAGGGCACGAAGGGGCCAAGGAGGCAAGTTACATCCCACGTTCGCCTACTGCCAATGGTCGAGATGGTATACTATCAAGACATGCAGGTTGTGAGACATGTGTGGTGCGATCTGGAGCCTCAGGGAACAGCGGGATCTGTGCTGCGGCCACAGGTGCACAACACGGGGGATCTGGTGGCACGGGGGCCAACAGAATTTCCTTCGTCTTTGGAAACTTCATTTTATCTTTCTTTTGTTTACGGGGCTCGGATGACTGGGAGCGCTTCTCTGAATTAGCTAGACTGACAAAGTTTGTAGAGCACTACAAGCAGCAGCCAGAGGCTCTTTCAGCCACTGGCTGGTATCCAGTTGCAGAATGGCAGAAACCTCAGAGGGAATCGGTCCGAGCGAGCCCCTCCCGGTGTGAGAGGCTAGAGGAGGGTGATGCGTCTCCGTCTGAGGGACGGGGATTCACCTCCCTGGTGGGTGGGGAGCCATTGCTCCGAAAGTGGGTGTCGAGGAGCAGCAGAGCCGGGCACAGGAGGACAGGCACAGTAGTGCCGGCAGTTCTGATACTCCAGAATGACGAGCAACCATTCCTAGGCATACATAGGGAGGCAACAACTCTGGTATCAGAAGTGTGAGCCCTCGGCTGTCAGGGGCTCAGCTCCACCACACAGATTGGCTACACGTGCTGTTGAACTAGTGGGACAAATGGGCACTGTAGTGGGGAAGGACGAGTGGCAGGATGGGGGGAGAGGAATCCGTGGCATAGGCCCTAGGGAGGGAGTTTTTCCACAAATGGCTCATACTACAGACAGAAAATTTACAAATGGTTGTCAAACCCCAAAGGGGGACCAAAAATGGCAAAACGGACAAAACAGAAAAGGCCAGAGGAACAAAACGGCAAGGAAGATACGAAACCAGGTACATAGCCAGGTCAACATAAGTAAGAAAACAGAGAGGGGAGCCGGGAAGGCAGTAGGATTGGGGGGGGCGGCATGGAACTGTATGCCACACATGATCTCACAAAAGAACTGTGAGCCCCCTGGTGTGTGACTGGGCTAGCATGTGGCATCGCAACATGAAGACTTGCCCGAATTTCATACATTTGAAGCATCGCACAGGGTGGGCAAGGGAGGGGGGGGGTCAGAGAACGGCCTCACGTCAGACTGGTGTACCATCACCTTGACCCTTTCAGGCAACAAATCACCCTCAAAGGGCAAGATGATGACCTCAGTAGCAACCTTGTTGTCCTACGCTCCCTATGGACACGACAGACAAAGTGTACACCCCTTTGCTCCCAGTTGACATGTAGCTCATTGTCGCACAGCAAAATGGAAAAGGATGCTGTGAACAATAATGTATAGGTTATCATGGTGAGGGGTAGAAACCAGAGTGTTATCCAGCTTGTTACAAGCAAGCAATGCCCTCGACTGGGCAGGGGATGACTTCCAGAGAGATGTTCTCTACAGTCTCCATAAAGAATAAAGGGTTTGTGATAAAAAAGAATTCCCATCTGTCCTTGTGGAAACAAGAAATTGGGGAGAGTTTTACTCTGCTTGTCACTTAGCCCAACATTCCTCCCACAGTGTTGCCACGGTAGGAAATATTTTGGGATTGTATCTCTCTGCACTGAGCGAGTTCTTTCCTTCTGAACAGATTACTGGGGCCATATGACCACCAACAGGACAAAGCTTCATATGCAAGCCATCCACCATGGTGCCACACACTCCAAATGGGTGCTCTCCCCATTGGTGCCACCCAGTCTCAGAAGTAACTCACTGTTCTGAATCTCCATACTCCAGTCACGATGGGCACATACTCCTTGGCATACATGGGGGGGATATCAGCTCAGGCATCAACAATGAGATCCCTTTATGGTCAGGGGGACACCACCGTGCAGTAATTTATGACTCCAACAGCATCGCTGCCATGCTATGTTCGGGGCATACCATCTCAATGGAAAGGCAGGCTGCCAGGATGGAAATGCACAAAGGTGCAACAGACTCCACATTGGGTGACCTTCCCTGCAACATCTGCACTTTTGAAAAAAGTGGCAGGTCAAACCAAACAATGTTGTTGTTGTTGTGGTCTTCAGTCCTGAGACTGGTTTGATGCAGCTCTCCATGCTACTCTATCCTGTGCAAGCTTCTTCATCTCCCAGTACCTACTGCAACCTACATCCTTCTGAATCTGCTTAGTGTATTCATCTCTTGGTCTCCCCCTACGATTTTTACCCTCCACGCTACCCTCCAATACTAAATTGGTGATCCCTTGATGCCTCAGAACATGTCCTACCAACCGATCCCTTCTTCTGGTCAAGTTGTGCCACAAACTTCTCTTCTCCCCAATCCTATTCAATACTTCCTCATTAGTTATATGATCTACCCATCTAATCTTCAGCATTCTTCTGTAGCACCACATTTCGAAAGCTTCTATTCTCTTCTTGTCCAAACTATTTACCGTCCATGTTTCACTTCCATACATGGCTACACTCCATACAAATACTTTCAGAAATGACTTCCTGACACTTAAATCTATACTCGATGTTAACAAATTTCTCTTCTTCAGAAACGCTTTCCTTGCCATTGCCAGTCTACATTTTATATCCTCTCTACTTCGACCATCATCAGTTATTTTGCTCCCCAAATAGCAAAACTCCTTTACTACTTTAAGTGTCTCATTTTCTAATCTAATTGCCTCAGCATCACCCGACTTAATTCGACTACATTCCATTATCCTCGTTTTGCTTTTGTTGATATTCATCTTATATCCTCCCTTCAAGACACCATCCATTCCATTCAACTGCTCTTCCAAGTCCTTTGCTGTCTCTGACAGAATTACAATGTCATCGGCGAACCTCAAAGTTTTTACTTCTTCTCCATGGATTTTAATACCTACTCCAAATTTTTCTTTTGTTTCCTTTACTGCTTGCTCAATATACAGATTGAATAACATCGGGGAGAGGCTACAACCCTGTCTTACTCCCTTCCCAACCACTGCTTCCCTTTCATGTCCCTCGACTCTTATAACTGCCATCTGGTTTCTGTACAAATTGTAAATAGCCTTTCGCTCCCTGTATTTTACCCCTGCCAGCTTTAGAATTTGAAAGAGAGTATTCCAGTCAACATTGTCAAAAGCTTTCTCTAAGTCTACAAATGCTAGAAACGTAGGTTTGCCTTTCCTTAATCTTTCTTCTAAGATAAGTCGTAAGGTCAGTATTGCCTCACGTGTTCCAGTATTTCTACGGAATCCAAACTGATCTTCCCCGAGGTCGGCTTCTACTAGTTTTTCCATTTGTCTGCAAAGAATTCGTGTTAGTACTTTGCAGCTGTGGCTTATTAAGCTGATTGTTCGGTAATTTTCACATCTGTCAACACCTGCTTTCTTTGGGATTGGAATTATAATTTTCTTCTTGAAGTCTGAGGGTATTTCGCCTGTTTCATACATCTTGCTCACCAGATGGTAGAGTTTTGTCAGGACTGGCTCTCCCAAGGCCGTCAGTAGTTCCAATGGAATGTTGTCTATTCCGGGGGCCTTGTTTCGACTCACGTCTTTCAGTGCACTGTCAAACTCTTCACACAGTATCGTATCTCCCATTTCATCTTCATCTACATCCTCTTCCATTTCCATAATATTGTCCTCAAGTGCATCGCCCCTGTATAGACCCTCTATATACTCCTTCCACCTTTCTGCTTTCCCTTCTTTGCTTAGAACTGGGTTTCCATCTGAGCTCTTGATGTTCATACAAGTGGTTCTCTTATCTCCAAAGGTCTCTTTAATTTTCCTGTAGGCAGTATCTATCTTACCCCTAGTGAGATAAGCCTCTACATCCTTACATTTGTCCTCTAGCCATCCCTGCTTAGCCATTTTGCACTTCCTGTCGATCTCATTTTTGAGACGTTTGTATTCTTTTTTGCCTGCTTCATTTACTGCATTTTTATATTTTCTCCTTTCATCAATTAAATTCAATATTTCGTCTGTTACCCAAGGATTTCTACTAGCCCTCGTCTTTTTACCTACTTTATCCTCTGCTGTCTTCACGATTTCATCACTCAAAGCTACCCATTCTTCTTCTACTGTATTTCTTTCCCCCATTCCTGTTAATTGTTCCCTTATGCTCTCCCTGAAACTTTGTACAACCTCTGGTTCTTTCAGTTTATCCAGGTCCCATCTTCTTAAATTCCCACCTTTTTGCAGTTTCTTCAGTTTTAATCTACAGGTCATAACCAATAGATTGTGGTCAGAGTCCACATCTGCCCCTGGAAATGTCTTACAATTTAAAACCTGGTTCCTAAATCTCTGTCTTACCATTATATAATCTATCTGATACCTTTTAGTATCTCCAGGGTTCTTCCATGTATACAACCTACTATCATGATTCTTAAACCAAGTGTTAGCTATGATTAAGTTGTGCTCTGTGCAAAATTCTACCAGGCGGCTTCCTCTTTCATTTCTTAGCCCCAATCCATATTCACCTACTACATTTCCTTCTCTCCCTTTTCCTACACTCGAATTCCAGTCACCCATGACTATTAAATTTTCGTCTCCCTTCACTATCTGAATAATTTCTTTTATTTCATCATACATTTCTTCAATTTCTTCGTCATCTGCAGAGCTAGTTGGCATATAAACTTGTACTACTGTAGTAGGTGTGGGCTTCGTATCTATCTTGGCCACAATAATGCGTTCACTATGCTGTTTGTAGTAGCTTACCCGCACTCCTATTTTTTTATTCATTATTAAACCTACTCCTGCATTACCCCTATTTGATTTTGTGTTTATAACCCTGTAGTCACCTGACCAGAAGTCTTGTTCCTCCTGCCACCGAACTTCACTAACTCCCACTATATCTAACTTTAACCTATCCATTTCCCTTTTTAAATTTTCTAACCAACCTGCCCGATTAAGGGATCTGACATTCCACGCTCCGACCCGTAGAACGCCAGTTTTGTTTCTCTTGATAACGACATCCTCTTGAGTAGTCCCCGCCCGGAGATCCGAATGGGGGACTATTTTACCTCCGGAATATTTTACCCAAGAGGACGCCATCATCATTTATCCACACAGTAAAGCTGCATGCCCTCGGGAAAAATTACGGCCGTAGTTTCCCCTTGCTTTCAGCCGTTCGCAGTACCAGCACAGCAAGGCCGTTTTGGTTATTGTTACAAGGCCAGATCAGTCAATCATCCAGACTGTTGCCCTTGCAACTACTGAAAAGGCTGCTGTCCCTCTTCAGGAACCACACGTTTGTCTGGCCTCTCAACAGATACCCCTCCATTGTGGTTGTACCTACGGTACGGCTATCTGTATCGCTGAGGCACACAAGCCTCCCCACCAACGGCAAGGTCCATGGTTCATGGGGAGGAACCAAACAATAGGGACCATGTATTTATTAATGAAAAGGTGTAGAGAACACCACAAGTGAAATAGGAAACTGGTGTCATAAATCATGTACTAGGCCAAAGAGGGGTATACCAGGAAAACCATCCGACTAAGTGGAGGGGGAAAGGCATAGTGGAAGTATAGGTTTGCAGTACAGAGAAGGAAGTATTGGTGCAAAGGCTGGGGTCCTGTAGTACCCAAGCACGTGGTCACAGAAAACTTGTGAGCATCCTGGGGATGTCTAGATTTCCTGGTATCACTATTTTATACCGATACACTGTATACAGCTAGTCTGTCTGTAGCAAACTCACTGATGCTTGGACAGTACCTTATAGCTTGCAGCTTCCAGAGCCAGTAAATAACAGTCACCTGCTCAGACACACTCCATTTTTTGTCTTTAGCTGCTTCTTTCCTCTTTAGGTGTTCTCAGTGCTGGTCTTTCTCCACCCCTTTATTTTCCTCAGAGATTTTGAAAGTGATAATAGTGGTTGCATGCATCTTTTCTAGGTACACAAAAGCCTATGTTAAACTCTGTATTGAATATTTGTCTGTAGAGACAATATTTTTCAGAAGTAACTTGTTCCTCTTCACAAAGTTTCTTATACAGGTCACACATTATCTGTATATTCAGATCACCTGGTAAGAACTGTCACACAATAGAAACCAATTTTATAGAGTTTTATAATCTCTCCCTCACCTCATCCAATCTCCTTATACACGGACAATGACGACCTCTCTTACCAACAGTCAAAATTGTATTGCTGCTGCCTTTTCTTTATGTACTGCGCAGATACACTACATGTTCTACAGGATTCAGGCCAGGACTCTGTGCAGGCTAGTCCATTACAGGGATGTTGTTGTTGTGTAACCACTCTGCCACAGGCCGTGCATTATGAACAGGTGCTCGAACGTGTTTAAAGATTCAGTCGCCATCCCTGAATTGCTGTTCAACAGTGGGAAGCAAGAAGGTGCTTAAAACATCAATGTACACCTGTGCTGTGACAGTGCCACACAAAACAAGGAGGCGCAAGGCCCCACCATGAAAAACACGACCACACCATACCACCACAGCCCCCACATTTTACTGTTGGCACTACACATTCTGGCAGATGACGTTCACCAGGCATTCAGCATACCCACACCCTGCCATTGGATTGCCACATTGTGTACTGTGATTAGTCACTCCACAGAAAGTTTTCCACTTGTGCCACTTCTCTGGCACGTTGCGTATCCGGCACTATCAACAGCCACTTTTATTTCAGTTTCCGTCTGGTTCGGCCTGTGCAGGCGGAGCGTTTTTCGCGAGGGGCCACGTGCGCGCTCGGCTCAGCAGTTGGATTCGCACCGAGCTGGTGGTATTTCTGCCTTCCACCCCGGCACGGAGGTGTGGTCTCGTTGATTTGGGCATTGGGCAGTGTGCCATGTTGATGATGTGGTGTAGTGGACAACTGATGAATTCCCGCACGAGATCGCTCGAGGTTCTCAGCCTCTGAAAAGGGTGCCACGATATCGCTTGGGTTTCTGCACTCAGCAGTTGTAAGGACTGCAGGGCAGTTTTGGTGTGTGTTTGCTCTGCCCGGTCTGTGTGGCGGGGTTTGTTTCACCTTACTTCAGCTTCTTCATATTTTCTGCATGCTTCGGTTTTAGCCGGAGTCTGGGTGTCGAGTTTTCTGCTGGGTGTGTACCCGGTCGTCGTCTGTTTTCCCGCCCCGGAGGGGGGGGGGATCTGTTGGTGGGAATTTAGCAGCGTGTGTTTTGCGTGGACCCGGTGTGCTCACGCGCCCTGGTTCCGAGTTGAAATTACTGTGGTCAGGCTGGCTCGGCTGCTGGCGTGTGTGTTGTTGGTTTGCTGGCGTGTGTGTTGTTGGCTTTCTGGCTTGCTGGGAACTGCGCGCGCGCCTGTTCCGTTTGTGATGTGGCAGCAGTCTGATATTTTTATGTGTGCTTGTTAAGTTGCTAGCAATTGCTTTTAGCCTTGTGCTTACTTATTTTATTTAAATTGCTGGGCATTGTCATTTGTCTGTCCTTTTACCTTTATTTGTAGTGTCAATTAAGCCTAAGACGATGTCCAAGGTGCTAGCAATTGATTTTAGCCTCGTGTGTACTTAATCCTATTTAAATTCTTGAGCATTGGCATTTGCTTGTTCTTTTACTCTTTTGTTGTGCCAGTTAGCCCTAAGATGATGTCAGACCTTGGTATCTCAACCTTATTTTTGGCTACTAGCACTCAGGTGCAATATTGCCGGGCTTATCCTGGATTTGTCATTAATTGATAGCTTCTATACAGTATTTTTAGTAGTAGGTTTGGCAAGTGCACTTGCGTATGGTATTTGATGATCAGCAATTCATGTCATGGCCTCCACGCTCTCCCGACTTAACCCCATGCGATTTCTTTCTGTGGGGTTATGTGAAAGATTCAGTGTTTCAACCTCCTCTACCAAGAAACGTGCCAGAACTGCGAGCTCGAATCAACGATGCTTTCGAACTCATTGATGGGGACATGCTGCACCGAGTGTGGGAGGAACTTTATTATCGGCTTGATGTCTGCCGAATCACTAAAGGGGCACATATCGAACATTTGTGAATGCCTAAAAAAACTTTGAGTTTTTGTATGTGTGTGCAAAGCATTGTGAAAATATCTCAAATAATAAAGTTATTTTAGAGCTGTGAAATCGCTTCAATCATTTGTAATAACCCTGTATTTACTCATGTACGTGTTGTGGCGTTAAGGATTTTAGGGCATTTTTAGCTGAGATACCTGCTGAAAATTTTATCACTCTTTTAAAGAAAGGAGTAACTTCAACTGAAAATTTAATTGTAAATTATACATTTGTGCTTCACTTTTAAAAATTTGACTGTATTATGTGAAAATATGTAGTTTAATGCGCAACGATTATTTGTTAAAGTATGAAATTGTAAAGTTAGTTTGGCAGTGATTCAAACAACACAAATAAGTTTCTCTGTACACATTTCACATTTTTATGACCTCATATTGTAAGCAGTTTGATTGTGTCACTAATTTGTAAACCATAGTGTAATTCATTACAATTAATTAATTGTTTTGGGGAAATAAACCTTGTATTGTATGTCCCCTTTTCATTAACCGAATCCCATCCAAATCGTCCACTCACCACTGTTCAATCGTCCAATGTTTATGCTCCTTACACCAAGCGAGGGGTCGTTTGGCATTTACCACCACGATAGGCTTACGAGCAGCCGCTCAACCACGAAATCCAAGTTCTAACCTCCCACGTAACTGTCTTAGTACTTGCAGTGGATCCTGATGCAGTTTCGGATTCCTTTATGATGGTCTGGATAGATTTCTGCCTATTACACATTACGACCTCTTCAACTGTTGGTGGTCTGTCAGTAAACAGATGAGGTTGGCCTGTACACTTTTTTGCTGTACGTGTCCCCTCACATTTCCGCCTCACTTTCATATTGGAAACAGTGGACCTAGGGATGTTTAGGAGTGTGGAAATCTCGTGTACCGATGTATGACAAGTGACACCCAATGACCTGACTACGTTCAAAGTCAGTGAGTTCTGCAGAGTGCCCCATTCTGCTCTCTCACGGTGTCTAAGGACCAGCGAGGTCGCTGATATGGAGTACCTGGCAGTACGAAGCACCTCATATGAAAAACTTAGGTTTTCCCCTTTTAATCTCGTCATGACAGCCCACTCACTCAAAGTAAAGCTCCTGCTAAACACTGCCTCTGAAACCCCTTGTGTAGCCGAGGAAAGGCTTCATTACTTCATATTCTGCACATGTTATTGGAGCAAAAGAAGATAACTTCTTTTATCACGAAAAAGCATGGCCTTTACTTTCCTTTTACAAACACACATGTCCTCCAATGGGTGTACAGGTCAGAGTGACTCATGAATTTGAGAAGAACACAACTTTACAAGATACACCTCGACGGCTCAACATGACACTAGAGATTATAAAATATTTCATTTGTCACACAAATATCTCTTCTTTTCTTTTCATTATCGGAGAGTGCAGTTGCTCTTCAACAGTCTTGCCACCGACAAGCCACAATGCCAAAACAAAAAGGCACCTCCCACAGCGGGTGAAGCCATTTGTCATCGAACCTCGCCGTTTTCTCAATCTACACATTCTGTTTGATGTCTGCACATACAAAAACAAATACCTTTGCACAGTATATGTTCCGCAACTTACTCCTCGCTTAATATTATTCTGTCATGATCACCTTTCCGTGTACTACACGAGGTGAGTGACATGTCGTTTGCCTAAACTGTATGTAACACTTCACTGGCACTTTGTTCTTGGCAGTTAGTGTGTATGTCTCTCCTGATGTCTGTTCATTTTTCTTATATTTCTTCTCCACTTGTCTGTGTTCTTACTGCTTTTTCTCGTTTTGATTTCCTTTTTGACTATTTTCTCTGTCAGACTGCACAGGTACTTTATCACTAGAATCTACAGTCAACTTACTTATTCCTTGTGCATGTTTGTTATCACAAAATCTTTGCTCAGATAAACTGAATAACCAGGACCAAACAGCTGTTTTGTCAATTAAGAGGAATCTGTGCAATTTATCACCTTTGCTAAATTGACTGGAATGAAGAAGATCATATTATTGATGTTAGTGCCTTAGCAATCATCACGTAACACTCCGAATCTCACCCAGACCTGCCCTGTTACGATTACAGTATGTGATACTTACGGCCAAATCTACCATTTTACCAAAGAGAAATATGGCCCAAAGTCTGCTGATGGCAACTTCTCTTGCAGTACAAGTGCAGGAAAACTGTAGTATGTGAAATGAGCTGCACACAAATGTATTTCCACATTTACTTCATAAATTAAGGAGTCAGAAGAATGTAAATGCTGATACATATTGCCAATCCCACACTCGTCTCTATAAACTTTCAACTCACATGCAGTAACTTAGTCTTGCCAGGAGAATAGATGGAGACATGTCATTTTGGCATGTGCACCCAATTACTGTGAGAATACACACAAAAAAAGCTGAAAATATCAGTTTTGAAGATACAGTCCTCTAATTCTTAAACAACGATACGTATTTATCTAGAGATGGTGGGTTTGAGCTTTAAACACATCTCTTCCAAATCTGTAAGATCAATTCATCGTAAGTAGCATGTCACGTCCTGTATCAGTTTCACCAAATATAGATCATTTTCGGGCTCTCTCAGATGAAATTTTTGTTTTCGTGACTGTCACTGCAATTTGAACACATGCAGAGGCTGATATTCCCCATTTCATAATGTTCACAAAAGCCCCAATTCTGTTCTGGCAACAACACTGAAATCGTCAGACACCTTCAGCACACATCGTGGATTACCCACAAAAATTTTGAAAGAACCAATTCCAAAAGTAACATTTTTGTCCAGTTTCTTCTACATTACCCTGTAGATTACACAGACCACAATCTGATTCAAGTGTGTACGGCATTTCTTGCACGATACAAACTGAACATACTCTGCAAGCACATCGGAAACAGATGTTATGGTCGGTCATTTGTGAACACATAATTCCCTACCGAAATTACTACACAGTCAGCCTCTTCCATTAATTTTATTTCTTTCGAGTAAAACCTAAACACATCGTGCACAATTTGGAATGACATCCGATTGTTTTTGAGTCATGACGGCTCTTGGAAAAAGAGATCTCCACTTTCACATAGTATTTTATTTATAAGATTAATATTTCATTAATAGCTTCTCAATATGATCCACACAGTAAATTATTTTCCACAAATTAGGAAATAATACAGGGAAAAATGAATATGGTTTAGCTAAAATAAATTATGGGATGTGTATTACCTTCACTGAAAAGTTCCAAAAGCTACACTGGTGCCTCACTCTTTGAGCTGCAGCACTGCTTTGTGAAGTGATGTGCACTTGTATGGGACAGTGGTAGTATTGTGTATACCAGGTAAAAAAGAGCAGTGCATTTGCAGAGCTGTCATTTGTACTTATGTGATTCATACAAAAGGTTTCCGATGTGATTACGGCCACCTGAGGAATTAAGAGACTCTGAAAGAAGATCGGTAGTTGGAGCTAGACCCATAGGACACTTTACTTCAGACATCATAAGATGGTTCGTTATTCTGAAATCCGTAGTGTCTAGAGTGTCATTTGCTTACTGTTGTCAGTGCTGACAGACAAGCAACATTGCACGAAATAAAGTCAACAAAGGATGTACGACAATCGTGCCCGTTAGGACAGTGTGGCAAAATCTGGTATCTGTGGGCTACGGCAGCAGACGATTTACGAGTGCTACTGCCGACAGTACGACATCGCCTGCAGTGCCTCCCTGTGCTCGCGATCGTATCAGTCGGTCCCTAGATGACAAACTTTGTAGCCCAGTCACACACATCCCGAATTCAATAAGCAGGGTTTGAGTGTGATGTAGACACTGTGAAAATGTGGAGCCAAGTTGTCAACAATGCACAGTGCAAGCTGGTGGTGGCTCCGTAACAGTGTGGGCTGTGTTTACACGGAATGGAGTGGGTCATCTGGTCCAGCTGAACAGATCATTGACTGCAGATGGTTAAGGTCGGCTATTTTGAGACCATTTGTACCCATTTGTGGATTTTACGTTACCAGACAACGATAGAATTTTTGTGGATGACAATGCCCTATTTAATCAGAAAACAACTGCTTGCAATCAGTTTGGAGAACATTCTTGACAGTTTGGGCATTACAGATGGCTACATAGAGCACAGCTCAGTATTTATACAGGGGACTTCCGACAGTTTGACAAGTCCACACCGAGTTGACTTGCCGCACTACAGTAGGCAAAAGGAGGTCCGACAAATTATTAGGTTGTGTACTGTGACTCGTCACATCAGTGTATCTCTTTCACAGTCCAAATTATTTAACTGCAGGTGCTCTACTACGTAACTGATGTATATTGTTATATTTTATCCATCATAATACCTTCCCATGTCAAATGGGTCAATCAGTGCTGTTTCCACAGTGCCTTTAGCACAACTTATCAACGGTTGTACACAAAAGACGAAAGCGCTGGTCCAGAATACGAACAGGGCCATATCTGCAAGAGAGAATTATGAAAAATTACTTATTTGAATATTTAGTTATTTTGATTTAGTGAATTAATTAAAACACACAATGAAATTTTTACTCTATTTCAAATATTCTGAAATATCACATTAACAAGTAGAAGTAGTAGTTTTATTTGCTGCAGCCTTATTATTTAGATTATGAGAGGAAGGAGGGAACAAAAACCAAGGACAAAGTCAGCACAAGGACAGGAAATAAAACTGGCCGTACTCCTTTCAAAAGATCTTTTTCAACAACTTCATTTGTTTAGTAAAATAGTATCATAAGCCCATAAAAATATTACAAGAAGGAATGTTGCTACTCACCAAATAGCGGAGAGCACCAGTGCATGATGGGAGATGCTTCAGCTTAGACTGAGGGCAGGGGAGAGGTGGGGAAGGGAGGGTGGGGGGGAGTAGCGGAAAAGGAAAGAAGCAGAAACACTGGGTGTGGTGGTAGAATGACAACTGTGTAGTGCTGGAATGGGAACAGGAAAGGGGCTGGATGGATGAGGACAGTGACTGACTAAGGTTGAAGCCAAGAGGGTTGAGCCATTCCATGTCAAATCAACACACTTTAAATAAAAATTTTACCTCACCCTCTTAGATTTTGCTAAATGTTGGTATACTTATAGTGTGGGTGCTGAAACTAAGAAAAATACTGAATTTCAATTTTTTACCTCAAACCATTCCTGAAATATGGTCACGTAAACTTTTCAAAAACTGGCCAAAAATGTGTGAACGGACTTTTTTAAATTACCCTAGGAGCTGCCCTAATTGAGTAGAGAACTGGGAAAGGTGTCCTTTTGCAGCATTTTTCATGCTCTTTCCAGTGATAAATATTTTGATTTAATTTTTTTACAAAAAGTACATAATTGAACATTTTCAAAATATTTCCATAACTACTTCATACTGTTGTAAATCACATGGCAAAATATAAATGTGGGATGCTGATGGGTTCATTGTTAAAAAAAATTCCGGACTCTTGTTTTTCACTAACAGCCCTAGTTTGACCAAACTGACCTTTAAGGTAGTACGTCAGTAGAGGATTGTATACATAGGGCTTGATGTCTGTACAATAATTCGGAGACTGGAGCCATTGTTGAGATGATGATGTCCGCATTGTTACTATCTAAGGCTTTGTGTGCCTACAGCATTATTGTGCACTGTGGTTTTAGTGCAATTCAATTGTTACCTCTGTGTTGACCAGTCTGTATCTATTTTATTTACTAGTTCATTTTCAAGTAAAACTATACATTGAAGGACAATTTATAAGTGGTTTTTGTATAAATATGGAACCAAGTGAAAAGTGCAGTGCTGTAATCCATTGAAGGAGTCAAATCACTATTAGAGACAGAAAAAAACTGAGAAATGTCAACATGAAAGTCCAAATTATTTACTCAAATACCAAGTGCTGCCAAGATTTGTGATAAATGTGGGAAAGATGTAACCAAATTGAAAAATATACCAGAGCCTATCAGTGATGAATGTGTTGAAGAAGAATCTTCTGGGTCAGAGATAATCATCCGAGACCAAGGCCCTGACTTCACTCCAACTTCAGCAGCTGTTAAAACATTTAACACAACGCTTCAAGAACTAGGTGAGTCCCCAATTGACAAGAGAAAACTAACATCTAGGCATTACACCAAATCAAAAGTGAAGAAAATTTCATCAATGACATGTAAACTTTTTGTTGCTCCTGAAACTTCGTCAGATACTGATACTTAAGAAAAATCTTAAAAGAAACTTTAAAATTCTATAAGTAGAGCAAAAAAAAAACTAATGATTCTTACAAGTTTACCTGAAAAGTGGAGTGTCAGGAAAATAATGAGGGAATTTCATGCTCCTAATTACATTGTTCAGCAGTCCAAAAAGATTTTGAAATAGAAAGGATTCATGGTAGGTCCAAACCCAAAACCAGGGAAGTGTTTACCAACAGAAACTGTCAAAACTGTACATTCATTTTATGAAAATGATGACGTTAGCAGGGTAATGCCAGGTATTAAAGATTGTGTGACAATTACAGAAACAAGTGGAAATAAAAATATCAAAAAGACTTATTTTGTGTAACAAAGAAGCTTACAAGCATTTTAAAGACAAGTTTCCTAACATAAAACTAGGTTTCTCTAAATTTGCTGAGTTGAGACCAAAACATTGTGTATTAGCTGGCCAGAGTGGCACACACACTGTGTGTCTGCACAACTCACCAAAACATAAAATTAATGATCGAAAATGCCAAACTAAATGCAGTAACAAACAGCAGCTTAAACAATTATAAGCAGTGCACTGCAAAAATGCTTTGCAACCCATCATCAGTTGATTGCAACATGGGAAACTGTGAATACTGCCCAGGAGAAACTGTCATACGTCAAATTTTAAAAGACTCATTTCATGAAAACTTAATTGAACAAGTTCAGTTCTGACAGTGGATGTCAGTTAACAGATGTAATCTGGAAATTGTTCAGAAAACTTCTGAAGAATTCATAGATTTATTTTGTAGTAAGATGACTGATTCGGCACGACTTTGTTGCCAAGCAACAACGAACATTCCTTAGCTCCTTTGCCTTCATGAGGAAGACTTCAACATAAAAGCTGAGTGGCACTTTTCAGCCACAGCACATGGGAAAGGGCCTTGTGATGGAGTAGGGGGTTCAGTAAAGAGACTGGCAGCTCGTGCGAGTTTGCAAAGGCCATACCAAAATCAGATCCAAACCGCACGAGATCTATTTGAGTGGGCAGTAGATAATATCACAAATGTTGATTTTGCATATTCCACTCAAGAAGACTACGCTGCTTCAGAAACACAGCAATTTCACGCTTTCATTCCCAACACTACATCAAAATTAATAGTCAAATACTTGTCAGGTGATATGCACAGTTGGGAGAGGGAAGTAACTACATCACCAGACAAACTGAAATTACAAGATGTATCAGGCTATGTCACCACTGTATATGGCAGAAACTGGTGGCTTGGGTACATTTTAGAAAAAAACGAAGTACTTGATCAAGTGAAAATAACGTTTCTTCATCCATGTGGACCAGCTAAGTCATTCTCTTATCCTGCACATGCAGATGTCCTGTGGATGTTCTCACAAAAGTGAATCCATTTACTCCGACAGGGAGAACATACATTCTTAATGAAAGTGATGTAAACCTACCCAGTCAGCTTTATTAAAATATAATATGTGAAGTTCCAAGACAATTTATTGGCAAACTGCTTTCAACTCAAAACTTAATTTTTGTCTGAGGTTGGTGTTAATGTATATTTTATAGAAAGTTGTTTCAAAATTATTGTTAGTACCTATTGTGTTAAATTTAGCTATGTACAGATACCTGTTACTTAAAAACAAGCATTACGTATTTAGTTTCTTTAATAGTTCCATTTAAAAAATCATGGACCAGAACTATTATGTAAATACTTGTACTTATTCATACTTTATTTTAGTTTGTAGTTAAATGCTCAATTTCCTGTTTTTGTTATATCGGTTAATATACTGTTAGTGAAGTTGTATGAAATTAAAATAAGTAATCAACTTAATTATAAAATATGCTCATTAGTTTTGGTTTAATAAGGTGATGTTTTTATATTTCTGATACTTGTTTACTTACCTTACAGTATATTTTAATGAAATTCCTGTTTGTGAAAGGTCAGTTTGGTCAAACTACGGCTCTTAGTGAAAAAACAAGTGTCATGAATAATTTTTTTTAACAACGAACCCATCATCATCCCAGATTTACATTAGTATGAAGTAGTTATGGAAATATTTTGAAAATTTTCCAATTATGTACTTTTTGTAAAAAATTAAATCAAAATATTAATTAGTATTTTGAAAAAGGTTATTAATTAGAAGCTATGTTTTGTTGTATATCTCTGGAAAGAGCATGCAAAATGCTGCAAAATGACACCTTTCCCAGTTCTCTAGCTCAATTAGGGCAGCTCCTAGGAAAATTTAAAAAAAGTCCGTTCACACATTTTTGGCTGGTTTTTGAAAAGTTTACATAGCCATATTTCAGGAATGGTTTGAGATAAAAAATTGATATTTGGTATTTTTCTTAGTCTCCGTGCCCACTATAAGTATACCAACTTTCAGCAAAATCTAAGAGGGTGAGGTAAAATAGGTGTGTTGATTTGACATGGAATGACTCCGTTACGGGAAAGTTCCCACCTGCGCAGTTCAGAACAGCTGTTGGTGGGAAGGATCCATATGGCACAGGCTGTGAAGCAGTCACCGAAATGAAGGATGTCGTGTTTGGCAGCGTGTTCAGCAACAGGGTGGTCCAGTTGTTTCTTGGTCACAGTTTGTCTGTGGCCACTCATGCGGACAGACAGCTTGTTGATTGAGATTTTCACTCTGCAGCGGAGTGTGAGCTGATACGAAACTTCCTGGTAGATTAAAACTATGTGCCGGACCGAGACTCGTATTTGGGACCTTTGCCTTTCGCGGGCAAGTGCTCTACCATCTGAGCTACCCAAGCACGACTCACTATCCATCCTCACAGGTTTACTTCTGCCAGTACCTCGTCTTCTACCTTCCAAACTTTACAGAAGCGGAAACATTCCCCAAGCTGTGGCTAAGCCATGTCTCTGCAATATCCTTTCTTTCAGGTGTGCTAGTTCTGCAAGGCTTGCAGAAGAGCTGCTGTAAAGTTTGGAAGGTAGGAGACGAGGCACTGGCAGAAGTAAACCTGTGAGGACAAGGGGTGAATCACGCTTGTGTAGCTCAAATGGTAAAGCACTTGTCCGCGAAAGGCAAAGGTCCCGAGTTAGAGTTTCAGTCCGACACACAGTTTTAATCTTCCAGGAAGTTTCAGCTTGTTGATTGGCGTGCCCACATAGAATGCAGCACAGTGGTTGGTTGGAAGGTTGGTTGGTTGAGGTTTAAGGGACCAAACAGCAAGGTCAACAGTCCCTTGTTTCAAATAGGCTCCATTCCGCTAATGGGACTTCGCAGTAAAGTCAGAAAAATAAAACGGAAAAAGGTAAAAACGTAAAAGGGCAGTCATGTTGTCATTGGTAAAAAACAAAATGAGGGAAGTCGGCAAGAGAACGAACCCAACACTATGCTGAAGCAGCATAGGCAAGACCACCTGTGACGTACAAGGTACAACTGCTAGAATGTAGAAAGCACGTATGGGAATAGAAAGACTAACCAAGCCTTTAAAAAAAGGGTAAAAACAGAGTAAAAGGGGAAGAAAAGAGGATTTCGGTCAGGGAGGGGAATTGGGAATCTCCGAACACTGCTTACAGTGGGAGACACCCAAACACTCACCGCCCTGCCCCAACACCAGAGAGAGATTAAAAACCTTAAAACTGAGAATAAAAACCACTTTCCCGGAGGAAACCGAGAACCAGAGAGACCATCCGGTAATCGTCAGCCAACATCAAAGGTAAAGTGTGGGGGAGCCTATACTTAGCACGCAGAGCCAAAAGAAGGGGTCATTCAACCAAAATGTGGGCTACTGACTGGAAGGCTCCACAACCACATAGTGGGCGTGGCTCATCACGCAAAAGAAAACCACGGGTCAGCCTGGTATGGCCAATGCGGAGACGACACAGTGTGGTCGAGTCCTTTCGGGAGAGGCGAAAGGAAGAACGCCACGGGCCTGGTGTCACCTTAATTGCACGAAGTTTATTAGACAGTGGAGTAGCCTCCCAAGAAGTGGCCCATGACTGTGCGAAGTGGGATTTGATGTGAAGCCGTAAATCTGCTGCAGGAGGGGTTACAGGAAACGGGGGTAAGTGACTGCTCCCCCAGCCAAACGATCAGCGAGCTCATTACCCGGGATACCCACATGGCCAGGGACCCAAAGGAAGTCAATGGAACAAGCAGCACGGTGAATATCAGCGAGATGGTCATGGATGGCAGAGACCAAGGGATGGTGCGAAAAACACCGGTCAATAGCAAGAAGGCCACTCATCAAGTCCGTACATAACAAAACGCGGTTGTGTTGGGACTGTTTAATAAAGGTAAGGGCCTGGGAAATTGCCATCAATTCCGCAGTAAACACCCCACATGTAGGTGGCAGCAGATGATTTTCCGTTCCGACAGAGGACGTGAAGGCATACCCCACATGATCAACAGATTTAGAGCCATCAGTGTAGAAAACAACAGCATCCCAAAACTCCCATAAAATTTGGCGGAAAATGGAACGGAACACCACCGGGGGGATGGAATCTTTCGGACCACGCTGGAGATCCATCCGAATTCGAGGCCGAGGAACTAACCAAGGAGGGGTAGAGGGGAGGGAGCGAGGAAGACAGGACAAAGAAGGAAGCTGAAAATCACGGCAAAGAGACGCAAGGCGCAGCCCAACTGGTAAACCCGCCCGAGGGCGGGAGTCGGGTGGGCGATGTCCATGGTCTGGGAACAGGATAGAATAGGAAGGATGAGTGGGAGAGGAACAGATACTGAGTGCACAAGACACCAGAAGCTGGGACTGCCGAACAGAAAGGGGGGGATCCCAGCTTCAACCAGGAGACTTTTTTTGTGGTTTTAGGGCACAAAACTGCTATGGTCATTAGCGCCCGGTCCAGGACTTAAGAAACAGTAAAAAACCTAAAATAGAAACCAGCAGCAACGGGAACGAAAGTCATAAAATTGGAGAAATTAAAAGCAGAAGGAAGGCTTAAAAATCCACTACAGAAAGGGGTTGGTTATCCAAAAAAAAAACTTCAAATGACTGACGTCATTTCACTGGCACGAAGAACTCTAGAACGCGATCGGCCGATCGCGTGTCATCTGCTAAAATTGACGATATATCAGGCGACAGCTGTAGACAGGCGCGTAACGGATTAAAATAGGGGCACTCATTTAAAAGGTGTCTTACCGTCCACAGCTGAGAGCAGTGGGGACAGAGTGGGGGAGGATCGCCGCTTAAAAGATGTCGATGGCTAAAAAGACAGTGCCCTATCTGGAGTCTAGTTAAAATTACCTCCTCCCGACGACGCGCTCGGGAGGAAGAGGTCCAAGCACAAGGAAGAGTTTTCACATCCCGCAACTTATTTTGGAGAAGTGTCGACCAATGCACGTGCCATATATGAACAACACAACAACATAAAACGCTCCGTAGATCGGCGAAGGAAATATATTGAATAGCTGGCCGAAGAAGAGAGATTGCAGCCTTGGCTGCAATATCGGCCGCCTCATTGCCACAGATACCAACGTGTCCCGGGAGCCAGAGGAACGCCACCGAGACGCCCCCCAGGTGGAGCAAGCGCAGACAGTCCTGAATCCGGTGGACCAGAAGGTGCACAGGGTAAAGAGCTTGGAGACTGAGGAGAGAGCTGAGAGAATCGGAGCAGATAACGTACTGTATCTGCCGATGGCGGGGGATGTAGTGGACAGCTTGGAGAACAGCATAAAGCTCCGCAGTATAAACCAAACACTGGTCGGGAAGCCGAAAGTGATTTGGGGTGTCGCCAAC
This sequence comes from Schistocerca cancellata, assembly GCF_023864275.1. Lineage (NCBI taxonomy): Eukaryota > Metazoa > Arthropoda > Insecta > Orthoptera > Acrididae > Schistocerca > Schistocerca cancellata. The sequence goes on along the minus strand of NC_064627.1, from coordinate 13,253,892 downwards.
AACATAGGCACTCCCTACACCTAACGATGTTTTCGAGCCGTCGGTGTAAATAAATGTGGCGTCCGTCATTTGTGCACATAGAGCAGCAAATGCCCGACGATAAACAAATGAAGGGGTACCATTCTTCAGAAATCGACAAAGGTCTCGGAGCAGGCAGATCCGGGCAGTGCTGTACCCCAAGTTGTCAAGAAGGTTTTAGGAAAGCGGAAGGAAAGAGAATGGAGCAGTTGACGGAAGCGGACTCCCGGGGGTAGTAGGGAGGAGGAGCGGCCTGCATACCCTACATCAAAGGAGGCGTCGAAAAAAAGGTCATGGGCTGGATTAGCAGGCATGGAAGACAGATGGCTAGCATAACGACTCAGGAGGACTGCTCGCCGATTGGACAGCGGAGGTTCAGCAGTCTCAGCATAAAGGCTTTCCACAGGGCTGGTGTAAAAAGCTCCAGACACTAAACGTAATCCACGGTGGTGGATAGAGTCGAGACGCCAAAGAATAGACGGCCGAGCAGAGGAGTAGACTATGCTTCCATAGTCCAGTTTCGAGCGCACCAAGGCGCGATAGAGGCGGAGAAGGACCACTCGGTCCGCTCCCCAGGAGGTACCATTCAGGACACAGAGGGTGTTGAGGGATCGCAGACAGCGAGCCGAAAGATACGAAATGTGGGAGGACCAGCATAGTTTCATAAGACCCAAGAATTTAGCGACGTCCGAAAACGGAAGGTTGACAGGTCCTAGATGTAAGGAGGGTGGAAGAAACTCCTTACGTCGCCAAAAATTAACACAAACGGTCTTACTGGGAGAAAAACGGAAGCCGGTTTCGATGCTCCAAGAGTGGAGGCGATCGAGACATCCTTGAAGACGTCGTTCAAGAAGGCTGGTCCGTTGAGAGCTGTAGTAGATCGCAAAATCGTCCACAAAGAGGGAGCCCGAGACATCAGGAAGGAGACTATCCATAATTGGATTGATGGCAATGGTAAACAGTACAACACTCAGCACGGAGCCCTGGGGTACCCTGTTTTCTTGGGAGAAAGTACGGGAGAGAGCAGTGTTCACCCGCACCCTAAATGTGCGCTCTGCCATAAATTCGTGAAGAAAAAGGGCCAGCCGACCTCGAAAGCCCCAAGAGAACAGTGTGCAGAGGATACCTGTCCTCCAACAGGTATCGTATGCTCTCTCCAGATCAAAAAATATTGCTACTGTTTGGCGTTTCCGGAGAAAATTATTCATGATGTAAGTGGAGAGAGCAACTAGATGGTCAACTGCAGAACGATGCTTTCAGAATCTGCATTGGGCAGGTGTTAAAAGACTGCGGGATTCCAGCCACCAAGCTAAACGGTAATTAACCATACGCTCCAAAACCTTACAGACACTACTCGTGAGAGAAATGGGGCGATAGCTAGAGGGGAGATGTTTGTCCTTTCCAGGTTTCAGAACAGGAACGACGACAGCTTCCCGCCATCGTCGGGGAAAAGTAGTGTCGGTCCAAATTCGATTATAAAGGCGAAGGAGGTAACGCAGACTATGGGTTGATAAATGCAGCAACATTTGGACGTGGATACCATCCGGTCCTGGGGCGGAGGAGCGAGAAGAAGAGAGTGCATGTTGGAGTTCCCGCATGGAGAAAACAGTACTGTAGCTTTCGCGATTTGGAGAGGAGAAAGCAAGAGGTCGCGCTTCCGCTGCACGTTTCTTCGGGAGAAACGCTGGCGGGTAATTGGAAGAGCTCGAAATCTCAGCAAAGTGCTGACCCAATGAGTTAGAAATTGCGACGGGGTCCACGAATGTATCATGCGCAACAGTGAGCCCAGAGACCGGGGAGAAACTAGGCGCGCCTGAGAACCGTCGAAGCCGACTCCAAACTTCCGAGGAGGGAGTGAAGGTGTTAAATGAGCTAATAAAGAATTTCCAGCTTGCCTTCTTGCTATCGCGGATGACGCGACGGCATCGCGCACGGAGCTGCTTATAGCGGATACAGTTGGCCAAAGTAGGATGGTGGCGGAAAATGCGAAGAGCACGTCGCCGCTCACTTAGTGCGTCACGGCATGCCTCGTTCCACCAAGGAACTGGGGGCGCCAGGGCAATTCGGAAAAATGTGGGGACCCCAGTGTTGAGGCAAACTAGATCCGCTTGGTGGAAGACGTCTAGCAATATGGAGCCACGTGGACAAGGATGTGGAGATCCCCAAAGCGGGTGGTGGGCATTGAAGTCCCCAACCAGCAAATAGGTGGGTGGAAGCTGACCAAGAAGATGAAGGAGATCAGCTCGTGCCATTGGTGTGGACGATGGAATGTATACAGTACAAAGAGAGAACGTGTATCCAGAAAGGGAAAGACGGACGGCGACAGCTTGGAAGGAACTGTTTAAGTGGATCGGGTGATAAGGGAGAGTATCATGGAGAAGAATCATGAGTCCTCCATGGGCTGGAGTGCCTTCAACAGAGGGGAGATCAATTGGACAGACTGAAAATGAGGGAGAACAAAGTGGTCATGGGGACGCAGCTTTGTTTCCTGAAGACAGAAGATGACCAGCGAGTAGGATCGTAAGAGGATCGACAATTCATCCCGATTGGCTCGAATGCCGCGGATGTTCCAGTGGATAATGGACATAGGGTGAACAGAAAATGGAGGAATGCGCCGAAGGTTGCTGTCAACTCAACAACTGCTCAGAGCTTGCGACCGACAGCATGGAATGGCATTCAGCCGAAGGCAGAAGATCCTGATCCATAGGTTGTTCAGGAGCAGCTCCTGCCACCAGCGATCGGCCGGTTGATCGGCCGCCCGCAGTGCGCCTCGGCGACACAGAAGACGGCCGAGGGCAATTTCCACCAGGTGGTGCTGTAGATGGGACATGCCTTGGCGGTGGAGGAGATGAACTGGGTTTCTTTGTAGCCTTCTTGGAAGTATGATGTTTAGATGAAGGAGGAACCGATGGTTGGGAAGTTGGGGTACGTAAAAAATCTTCACGAGTATGCTCTTTTTTTGAAGTCTTGGTGTCTGACTTTTGGGCTCGAGATTTAGTAGAACCCGACGAAGGGTGAGCCAGAGAGTGGGCAGGCGAAAGCGGTGAGGTTGAACGGGCGATCTTTGCACTGGCCGATCTGACGACCGTGGCACTAAAGGTGAGGTCGCAAGTCTGCGTGGCCGCCTCCTTTGTTGGCCGAGGAGAAGCAAGGACAGTGCTGTATTTTCCTGTCGGAGGCACGGTGGGCTGTCGACTGGTGAATAATTTTCGGGCAGCAAAGGTCGACACCTTTTCCTTCACTCTGATTTCCTGTATGAGCTTTTCGTCCTTAAAAACAGGGCAATCTCGAGAGGAAGCAGCGTGGTCACCCATACAGTTGATGCAGCGAGGGGATGGAGGTGGACAAGCACCCTCATGGGCATCCTTGCCACACGTAACACATTTGGCCGGATTGGAACAGGACTGGCTGGTGTGATTGAACCGTTGACACCGATAACAACGCGTAGGGTTTGGGACGTAAGGGCGAACGGAAATTATCTCATAGCCTGCTTCGATTTTCGATGGGAGTTGAACTTTGTCAAATGTCAAGAAGACAGTGCGGGTTGGAATGATGTTCGTGTCAACCCTTTTCATAACTCTATGAACAGCCGTTACGCCCTGGTCAGACAGGTAGTGCTGAATTTCTTCGTCAGACAATCCATCGAGGGAGCGTGTATAAACGACTCCACGCGAGGAATTTAAAGTGCGGTGCGCTTCAACCCGGACAGGGAAGGTGTGGAGCAGTGAAGTACGCAGCAATTTTTGTGCCTGGAGGGCACTGACCGTTTCTAACAACAAGGTGCTATTCCGTAATCTGGAACAAGACTTTAAAGGACCTGCAACTGCGTCGACACCTTTCTGAATAATGAAAGGGTTGACCGTGGAGAAGTCTTGACGTTCGTCAGACCGAGAAACAACAAGGAACTGCGGCAACGATGGAAGAACCGTCTGTGGCTGAGACTCAGTATACTTACGTTTGTGAGCAGACATAGTGGAAGGTGAGGAAACCATTGCGGAAGAATCCCCCACGATTACCGGCGTCTCCAATGGCGCGCTCCTCCCTTGTGGGGAGCCTCTCTGAGGGCACTCCCGCCTTAGGTGATTGTTCACACCTCAGGTAACACCTCCCGACAAACGGACGGAAGGACCAATCGGCACTTTCGGAAGGTATCAGCTTGGGTAATCACCCCTCCCTGGGCCTGACCGTTACCAGGGGGTATGTACGTGTCCTACCTGTCTACCCGGGGCGGGGAATTACGCGTTACCCTGTCACCGGCTATGCACAAAAAGGCGTGGGTCGGCCTTCAGACACGCACAGGGAGGAAGAAAGAGAAAGGAAAAGGAAAGAAGAGAGGTCTCATCGCTACAGCGGAGAAAAGCGTAAAGAGAGGAGGTAAGGAAAAGAGAAGGACAAAGGAAGGAAGAAGACATACAAGCAAAGAAGGCGAAGAATGCGTTACATTTACGATCGTCCGTCTCCGGACGTAGGCACAAACCATACTCCCAGATGGGGAGAAAGGGAAGGAAAGAGCCAGAGGTGAGGGGAGGAGGGGCGAAGATGGGGGAGAGGGAAGGATGCGGAAAAGGAAGGTATGCAGCCCGGAAAGGAAGGAGGGCCACATTAGCTCGGGGTCCCGTGCTCGCTACGCACGTATCCACAAAAGAGTTGTGGACCCCCTGGGGGGAACCAGGAGACTATCAACAGGGCTAGTAGGGAAGGCACCAGTGGCCAAACGGATACCACGATGGTGGACTGGATCCAGCACGTGCAGTGTGGAAGGAGCAGCTGAACCATAAACTTAACAACCATAGTCCAAGTGAGACAGAACTAGAGCACGATAAAGACGGAGGAGGAGGGAACGGTCCGCACCCCAAGAGGAGTGGGCAAGGAAGCGAAGTACATTGAGTTTACGGAAACATCCTACCTTCAGGAGTCTGGCATGGGGCAGCCAAGTGAGCTTGTTGTCGAAAAGAAGACCCAAGAAACCAAACTGTGGGACCACAGGCAATCTTTGTGCAGCGAGATAGAGCTCTGGATCAGGGTGGATCGTAGTACGGCGACAGAAGTGGATCACTCGCGATTTTAAAGGAGAGAATTGAAACCCGTGTGCGGGGGTCCATGCAGAGGCACGCCTTATAGCTACCTCGAGCTGCCGTTCTGCAGATGCCATCGAGGAGGAACTAACCCAAATGCAGAAATCATCCACATACAGGGCAGGGGCGACCAAGGGACCGACAGAGGCCACAAGTCCATCGATAGCAATGAGGAAAAGAAGGACACTCCAGACAGAACCCTGTGGGATGCCCGTCTCCTGGGTCCGTGGAGAACTAAAAGCAGTACCAACTCTGACTCTCATGACCGATGGATCAGGAACTGGCGGATAAAAATCGGGAGTGGGCCCCGAAGACCCCACTGATGAAGGGTAAGTAAGATGTGATGGCACCAGGCCATGTCATAGGCCTTGCGAAGGTCAAAAAAACACTGCAACCAAATGGTGGTGCTGGGAAAAAGCCTGCCGGACTGCGGATTCCAAGCGGAGTAAATGATCGATTGGAGACCGTCCCTCTCGAAAGCCACACTGGTAAGGGGACAATAGATCCCGAGATTCGAGGACCCAATTGAGCCGACGGGCTACCATCCGTTCAAGTAACTTACAAACAACATTGGTCAAACTAATTGGCCGATAGCTGTCAACAGATAGGGGGTTCTTACCAGGCTTTAAGGACAGGAACCACAATGCTATCCCTCCACTGAGAAGGGAAGTCACCCCGGAGCCAGATACGGTTAAACACCCAAAGAAGATGTTGCCGTTGTGGAGCACTGAGATGTTGAAGCAGTTGGTTATGAATGGAATCTGGGCCAGGGGCCGTATCATGAGAAGAAGATAGAGCAGAAAGAAATTCCCATTCAGTAAAAGGTTCGTTGTAAGATTCTGACTCACAAGGGGTGAAACATAAGGTGGAAGCTCCAGCCCGCTGTTTTTGATGAAAGAAAGCAGCTGGATAGGAGGCTGACACTGATGCCACTGCAAAATGGGTCGCAAGATGTTCTGCAAGAACTAATGGGTCCGTACAAAGGCCACCTGGGAGGGTGGACTGCCGATGGCAACCTTGGAGAGAGCGAAGTGTAGCCCATACCCGTGACAGAGGGACAGTAGAACCAAGGGAAGAAACGAATCGTTCCCAACATATCCGCTTGCTCTGTTTGATTAAATAACGGGCTTTAGCGCGAAGGCGTTTAAAGGTAGTAAGGCTGGCTATGGATGGGTGCCTCTTAAAGTGTTGCAAAGCTCGACGGCGATCACGGATGGCAATGGCAATAGCCATACTCCACCACGGGACTTGCCGGCGACGAAATAGTCCAGATGAGCGCGGGACAGCAAGGCTAGCAGCGCGAACAATCGCGTCAGACACGTCACGTAGGACATCATCAATACAACCCGACAAAGAGGGAGAAAACACGACCTGTGCAGTGTATAGAGGCCAATCGGCACATTGGAAAGACCAACGAGGCAACCTGTCCATCGGGGAGTGGGAAGGGAGCGTGATAATCAACGGGAAATGGTCACTATCACAAAGGTCGTCGTGTGGCGACCAGTGAAATGAAGGGAGGAGAGAGGGAGAAGAAAGAGAAAGATCAATGGCAGAAAAGGTACCATGACCGGCACTGAAATGAGTAGGGGAGTCATCATTAAGAAGGCACAGGTCGTGGTCTGCAATAAATTGGTCTATAAGAAGACCTCGTCTAGATGGAAAGGCACTGCCCCACAAAGGATGATGAGCATTAAAATCCCCGAGGAGGAGGAAGGGAGGAGGGAGTTGCTGAAGAAGGGCGGTTAAGGTAGCAGGTGTAAGAGTCCTGTCAGGAGGGAGATAAAGATTTCAAACTGTGATTGCAGAATCGAAGTGGACCCTAACAGCAACCGCTTCCAATGTAGTTTGAAGAGGAATCCATGTGCTAGCAATGTCTGTACGGACCAATGTACAAACGCCACCAGAAGCCCGCAGGGGTCCGACCCGATTTCGACAGAAAACACAGAAACCACGGAGGGGCGGTGAGTGAGCATCAGTAAAATGAGATTCCTGGAGAACCACACAAGCTGCAGAGTAGGACGAAAGAAGGGATTTCAATTCCGGAAGGTGGCGATAGTATCCATTACAATTCCATTGGAGAACCACAGAACGATGGTTTAAATGGGGGCTGAACACTTTAAATCCAGTCATACCACCGGGTCCCCACCAGTCACCGACAAGGAGGGGGCTACATCCATGAACGACAGGTCAGAATCCGGTTGTGAAGTTGGGGAAGGGACCTCCGGTGACACCAGAGGCTCTTTGTCCCGAGACTTATGTTTCTTCTTCCGTTCAGGCTGAGATCGAGGAGGGCTGTGTGGCATGAAGGAGCCAGCTGCAACAAGATCAGGAACAGAAAGAGACCGGGCGACCTGGGGGCCGACAGACCGCGGCTCTCGCGGTCGTCGCGCGGCAGCAGACCTTTGGCCTGGAATGTGCCGAGAAGGGGCATCCCGGGAGAGGCGCCCTTGACTGGCAGACGCCAAAGGAGTGGGACACTTCTCCGGCTGGGGAGGGGGAGCAGTGCCCAGAGGAGAAGGTGTGAGAGCCGCATGGGAGGGGGGGAGGAGAGGGGTCCGGGATGGGGGTAAGGAAGGGGAAGGAAGGGGTGAAGATGTAACCAAGGCGTAACTAGATGTCATGGACACAGAGTGGAGTCTTGCATATTTCTTACGGGCCTCTGTGTAGGTTAAACGATCGAGGGACTTATACTCCTGTATCTTTTTTTCCTTCTTATATATTGGGCAATCTGGTGAATGTGGAGAATGACTACGATGACAATTTACACAGACAGGAGGGGGAACACAGGGACTCCCCTCATGGAGTGGACGTCCACAGTCACCACAGAGAGGGGCCTGTGAACAGCGGGAAGACATGTGACCAAAACGCAAGCACTTTAAACACCTCATAGGAGGTGGGATGTACGGCTTCACATCACAACAATAGACCATAATCTTAACTTTCTCAGGGAGGGTATCCCCTTCAAAGGCCAGGATAAAGGCACCAGTATCAATACGATTGGCTTTAGGACCCATCTGAACCCGCCGAACAAAGTGAACACCCCGCCGTCCGACATTGTCCCGAAGTTCCTCATCAGTTTGAAGGATGAGGTCCCTGTGAAAAATCACACCTTGTACCATATTTAGAGACTGGTGGGGGGTAATGGACACAGGTATTGTGCCAAGATGGGTACAGGCACGAAGGGCCGCAGATTGGGCAGCTGAAGCAGTTTTTATCAGCAACGAACCCGACCGCATCTTGCTCAGGGAGTCCACTTCGCCAAACTTGTCTTCAATGTGTTCCACAAAGAATAAAGGTTTGGTATTGGTGGAAGTACCTCCATCAGTCCTGGTGCAAAGTAGGTAACGGGGGAAAGATTTTGCCCTTAGCCGACGGGCCTGACCCTCTTCCCAGGGGGTAGCCATGGAAGGGAAGGCCGAAGGGGCAAGAGAAGCAGCACTTGAGGAATCAGTTCCACGCAGAGAGACGGCCGCAGAAGAACGGCCAGAGTTCTGGACCCGTATGCGTTTCATTTGCATAGCGTCCGCCCTGATACCACCCACTCCGATCAGGGGCTCTCCTCACGGGCGCCACCCAGCCACAGCAAGGGCCGTCTGGCACGGCGGCCATTGCTGGGAGTTCCGATGCTCCAGGATGACAAGCAACCACTCCAAGGCATGCATGAGGAGGTCACAGCTCAGGTATCAGAAGTGTGATCCCTGTGTGTTCAGGGGGTTCAACCAAAAGGGTACATAGCGACCCCACCACACGGGCTGGCTACCGTGCTGGCTATGCACCCTAGCATCAGACAACGACGTGAAAGAAAAGATGGAATGTACTAGGAGGGCGCACGTCTGAGACACTAGGTAAGGTGCTCTTCCCCAAATGGCTAACACTATGGAGGAGAAATTTTGTAATGGAGGTCAAACCCAGAGGGGGACCAAGGAACGTCAAGAGGAGGAGATGATTAAGATAAAAAGGCAAATTAGAAAACCAACAGAACCAGGAGGATAGCAGGGCCAACATAAGCAAGGACACCAAGAGAGGGAGAGGAGAGGGCGAGGGGAAAGGAGCAAGGAGGGGAAAGGAAAGGAAATGCAGCCCTGGAGAGAAAGAAGGCTGCAATGGCTCGGGGCCCCATGCTCGCCACGCACGTATCCACAAAAGAGTTGTGGACCCACTGGGGGGTGCAGCACAGTGGTTGCAGCTTAGCCTGTAGACCACATGACTGCTTTCACAGGCCTCTGACAGGATAGGTGGTTTTTTTTTTGTGGGGTTTTAGGGCGCTCAACTACTATGGTCATTAGCGCCCAGTCACAAATGTAAGTGCACATATAATCTGGTGAAACTCAAGGGGAACATCAGGAAGTTCTTACAAAGACGCAGATAAAATAATTAAAAGAGTTAGATGTCTTTGGGCAAGTCCGTCAAAGTAATAAAACTAAGAACACGAGCAGCTGCTCGAGTGTCATCAGCTAAAATTTCCGGTAAGATAGATGGTAAAAACAGGACAATACGAGATTGATTAAAATGGGGACACAACGATAAAACATGGTGCATTGTCAATGCATGACCACAAGGGCACTGCGGGGCGGGGTCACCGGATAGCAGGTAGCGGTGGCTAAACCGGCAATGCCCAACCCGCAACCTGGTCAGAAGGACCTCCTCTCGCCGAGATGGTCGGGAGGAGGTTGTCCAAGCAGTTGGAAACTGTTTTATGGCCCGAAGCTTATTTCCTTGAAGTGACGACCAAGTATCCCACCATAATGACACAAGCCTCCTACAAACAACCCCACTAATGTCTGACGATGGGACACAAATGGAGGCTGGCCGAGGTAGGAGGACTGCAGCCTTGGCCGCAGCATCAGCAGCCTCATTCCCAGGCACTCCTACATGGCCTGGAACCCACATGAAGCTAAAAGGAGAGCCATCATCAGCAAAAGAATGGAGGGATTGCTGGATCCGTTGCACCAAGGGATGGACCAGATATGGAGCTCCAAGGCTCTGAAGAGCACTGAATGAATCAGAGCAGAGTACATACGGAGAATGGCAGTGGCGGCGGACATACTGAACGGCCTGATGGAGAGCAATAAGCTCGGCCGTAAAGCTGGAACATTGGTCGAGGAGCTGGTATTTAAAGGTGATGGCCCCGACGACAAAGGCACAGCCGACACCATCGTCAGTTTTGGAGCCATCAGTGTAAATAAAGGTGTGACTGGCAAGTCGCGCACGAAGTTCGACAAACCGTGAGCAATACACTGCAGCCGGAGTACCCTCCTTCGGGAGCGAGCTGAGGTCAAGATGAATGAATCGGAGCCAAGGTGGTGTCGGGCTCTCACCCTCTCTGAAGGTGGTAGGGAGGGCAAAATCCAATTGTCGAAGCAGGCGACGAAAGCGGACTCCAGGGGGCAGCAGGGCAGACACATACAACCCATACTGATGGTCGAGAAAATCGGCGAAGAAGGACTGATAAGAGGGGTGGTCGGGCATTGACAACAGCCGGCAGGCATACCGACAAAGCAGTATGTCGCACCGGTAGGTCAATGGTAATTCGGCAGCTTCAGCATAAAGACTCTCAACAGGACTAGTCTAGAATGCTCCGGTCGCAAGACATGACCCCCGATGATGGATGTTGAGACGGCGTAAGAGGGATGGCCCAGTAGACGAGGCTCCCATAACCCAGCTTTGATCGGACTATGGACTGATATAAGCGAAGCAGGACAGTGCGATCAGCTCCCCAAGATGAACCACTAAGAACTCCGAGGACCATTAAGGGAACGTGTACAACGAGCAGCCAAATAAGAGACGTGCAGAGACCAACAAAGTTTCCTGTCCAGTGTGAGCCCTAGAAACTTAGTCGTTTCCACGAATGGGAGAACAACGGGATCAAAATGTAAGGATGGCGGAAGGAACGCTTTATATCGCCAAAAGTTGATGCAAACCATCTTCTCTTCAGAGAACCGGAAGCCATTTGCCACACTCCATGAGTCTAGGCTGTCTAGACAACGCTGAAGGCAGCGCTCCAGGAGGCATGTTCTCTGGGCACTGCAGTATATCGCGAAGTCATCGAAAAAAAGAGAGCCTGAGACATTAGGTGGAATGCAATCCATAATTGGATTGATTGCTATGTCAAAAAGGGCTACGCTCAAAACAGAGCCCTGAGGCACTCCGTTCTCCTGGAGGAAGACGTCTGACAATATGGAACCCACACGTACCCTAAACTTTCAATCTGTTAAAAAGGAATCAATAAAAAGGGGCAGGCGACCGCGCAGACCCCACCTGTGCATAGTGCGGAGGATACCTCCTCTCCAACAGGTATCATAAGCCTTCTCCAAATCGAAGAACACGGCGACCGTTTGGCGCTTTTGCAAAAAGTTGTTCATGATGAATGTCGACAAGGTCACAAGGTGGTCAACAGCGGAGCGGCGGCAACGAAAGCCGCATTGAACATTGGTAAGTAGCCGTCGAGATTCAAGAATCCAAACTAACCGAGAGTTAACCATGCGCTCCATCACCTTACAGACACAGCTTGTAAGAGAAATGGGGCAGTAACTAGAAAGAAGGTGTCTATCCTTCCTGGGTTTGGGTATAGGAACAACGACGGCGTCACGCCAACGCATGGGGACTTTACCTTCGGTCCAGACGCGATTGTAGGTATGAAGAAGGAAGCTCTTGCCTGCCAGAGAAAGGTGTGCCAGCATCTGAAAGTGAATGGCATCTGGACCCGGAGCAGAGGACCGGGACAGTGCAAGTGCACGTTCGAGTTCCCGCATAGTAAAGGGGGCACTATAATTTTCCAGATTCAGCCAGCGGAAGGAAGGTCGCCGAGCCTCTTCGGCCTCTTTTCTGGGACAGAATGCAGGGTGGTAATGGGCGGAGCTTGAAACCTCCGCGAAAAAGCGGCCGAAGGCATTGGAGACATCCACAGGGTCAGCAAATACCTCCTTACCTGAAGTCAGGCCAGGTATCTAGGAGTGGGCCTTAATGACCGACAGCCGGTGCAGGCCACCCCAGACGACAGAAGAGGGAGTAAAACAGTTAAAGGAGCTTGTGAAAGATGCCCAACAAGCTTTTTCGCTGTCTTTGATGACTCGACGACATTGCATCTGAGTCGTTTGTAATCAATACAATTCGCCAGCGTAGGATGGCGGCAAAAGGTGCGTAAAACACGTCGACGAGCACGGATAGCGTCTCTGCAAGCCTCATTCCACCAGGGGACTGAAACGCGACGTGAAGAAGAGAGAGTACGAGGAATGGAACGTTTGGCAGCATTGATAATAACAGCTGTAGGGTTTTTTTGTGGTTTTAGGGCGCACAACTACAATGGTCATTAGCGCCCAGACTAAGTTAGGAATGCACCACGAGGCACAAGGTTAAAACAGCAACTAAAAGGTACAATACTATAAAATACAGACAGGCAGAGGATTTAAAAAAATAGCATAATCAAATGTCCTTAGACAGGTTTGTCAAGTGGATAAAACAAAGAATGCGAGTAGCTGCTCCTGGGTCATCTGCTGAAATGGCATCCAGAGTACATGGCAGGCCAAGATCAACACGCATTGTATTAAAATCTGGGCAGGACGTTAAAACGTGGCGGAGCGTCAGCAATTGCCCACATGGGCAGAACGGCGCCGGCGTAGCCGTCAGCACATGGCGATGGCTGAACCGGCAGTGTCCGATCCGTAACCGGGCCAAGACGACCTCCTCCCGCCGAGAAGGGCGTGAAGAGGTTGTCCGAGCCGTGGGAAGAGGTTCCGAGGCCCTAAGCTTGTTGTCCGTAAGTGCAGCCTAATCAGCATGCCACAGCAATAAAATGCGCTGACAAATGACCCTGCTACAATCTGATGAAGGGACACAACAAGAAGCTGTCCGAGGCTGGAGGACTGCAGCCTTGGCCGCGGCATCTGCAGCTTCGTTCCCAGGGATACCGACATGACCAGGAACCCACATAAAGGTAACCGGAGAACCGTCGTCCACCAGCTGCTGAAGAGAGCGTTGGATCCGGTGCACGAAAGGGTGAACCGGATACGGATCACTGAGGCTCTGGATGGCGCTCAGGGAATCAGAGCAGATGACATAAGCAGAATGTCGGTGACAGCAGATGTAAAGAACAGTCTGGTAGAGGGCAAATAGCTCAGCTGTGAAGACCGAACAATGGCCATGGAGCAGGTATTTGAAACTGTGTGCCCTGACAATAAAAGAACACACGACACCGTCATTGGTCTTAGAGCCATCTGTATAAATGAAGATCATATTAATGAACTTCAAATGTAGTTCGACAAAACGGAAGCAGTATACTGAAGCTGGGGTAACCTCCTTCGGGAGCGAGCAGAGGTCAAGGTGAACGCGAACCTGAGCCTGGAGCCAAGGTGGCTTGTGGCTCTCGCCCACTCGAAAGGTTGCAGGGAGTGAAAAATCAAGGTGTTGAAGGAGGCGACGAAAGCGAACTCCAGGGGGAAGCAGGGCAGAGACATACAACCCGTATTGACGGTCGATAGAGTCGTCAAAAAATGAACGATAAGACGGGTGGTCGGGCATTGACATTAACTGACAGGCATGCCGACAAAGCAGTATATCGTGCTGGTAGGAGAGTGGCAATTCATCGGCTTCAGCAAGAAGACTCTCGACGGGTCTAGTATAAAACGCTCCGATCTCAAGACGTAAACCCCGATGTTGTATAGAGTTGAGGCGGCGTAAGATGGACGGCCTTGCAGAGGAGTATACGAAGTTCCCATAATCCAGCTTGGAGCGGACGATCGACCGATATAGGTGAAGTAGGACGGTTCGATCCGCTCCCCATGACATACCGCTGAGAACACGGAGGACATTTAGAGAACGGGTACAACGGGCAGCCATATATGACACATGAGGAGACCAGCTAAGTTTCCTGTGAAATCTAAGACCTAAAAATTCTGTTGTCTCCACGAATGGGAGAGCAACGGGACCGAGTCTTAAGGACGGTGGGAGAAACTCTTTGTAGCGCCAGAAGTTAATACAGACCGTCTTCCCGGCAGAAAAACGGAAGCCATTGGTGACACTCCAGGAGTAAAGACAGTCAAGAGAACGCTGAAGACAGCGATCCAGGAAACATGTACGCTGCGCGCTGCAATAGATGGTAAAATCGTCCACGAAAGGGAGCCTGATACATCAGCTGGGAGGCTGAGCCCTGTGGCACCCCATTCTCCTGGCGAAAGGCGTCGGACAGGACAGAACCCACACGTACCCTGAACTGTCAATCCATTAAAAAGGCACGAATAAAAAGAGGGAGGTGACCGCGAAGGCCCCATGTATGCATGGTGCGGAGGATGCCCACCCTCTAACAGGTGTCTTAAGCCTTCTCCAAATCAAAGAACACAGCCGCGGTCGGGCGCTTCCACAAGAAGTTATTCATAATGAAAGTTGACAAGGTAACCAGATGGTTAACAGCAGAGAGGCGCCTACGAAATCCACATTGTACATTGGTAAGTAGGCATCGAGATTCGAGCAGCCAAACCAAACGAGAGTTAACCATTCACTCCATCACCTTACAGACACAGCTGGTAAGCGAGATGGGTCGATAATTGGAAGGCAAGTGCTTGTCCTTCCCCGGCTTAGGAATCGGTAAAACAAAAGACTCGCGCCAGCATGCGGGAACATGTCCCTCAATCCAGATGCGATTATAAGTACGAAGAAGGAAACCTTTACCTGCGGGATAAAGGTTCTTCAGCATCTGAATATGAATAGAATCAGACCCTGGAGCGGAGGACCATGATCGGCCAAGTGCGTTTTCGAGTTCTCGCATGGTGAATGGGGCATTATAACTTTCACGATTCGAGGAGCGGAAGTTAGGTGGCCTAGCCTCCTCTGCCTGTTTTCGGGGGAGGAAGGCAGGGTGCTAATGAGCGGAGCTTGAAACCACTGCGAAAAAGCGGCCGAAGGCATTGGAGACATCCTCAGGGGCCACAAGGACGTCATTTGCGACCGTCAAGCCAGAAACTGGTGAGTGGACCTTAGTGCCAGATAGCCGGCGCAGGCTACCCCCAGACAACAGAAGGAGTAAAACTGTTGAAGGTGCTTGTGAAAGCAGCCCAGCTGGCTTTCTTGCTTTCTTTAATAACACAACACTGTGCACGTAATCGTTTATAATTAATACAATTCGCCATCGTAGGGTGGCATCTAAAGGTGCGTAAAGCACGTCGACGAGCACGTAAAGCATCTCTACATGCTGCGGTCCACCAGGGGACCGGTACGCGACGTGGAGAAGAAGTAGTGTGAGGGATGGAATATTCAGCAGCAGTGAGAATGACTTCCGTGAGGTGTGCGACCTGACTATCGCAGCTTGTGAAGGTTTGATCTTGAAATGTCACCCTGGAAGAGAAGAGCTCCCAGTCTGCTTTGGAGATGTTCCAACTAGTTGAGCACGGAGAGGGGGTATGATGCAGGAGATGGATAACACACGGGAAGTGGTCGCTCGAATATGTATCAGAAAGTGCATACCACTCAAACCGGCGTAGAAGTTGGGTAGTACATATAGAGGGGTCTAAATAGGAATAGGTGTGAGTTGTGTCCGAAAGAAAAGTATTGAGGCAGACAAGATTGAGGTGGTTGAAAGTCTGCTAACAGGGAGCCTCTCAGGCAGGATGCTGGAGAGCCCCAAAGGGGATGGTGGGCATTGAAGTCTCTAGTCAACAAAAATCTTAGCTGAGCAATAATTTGCATCATGTCTGCCCTGGTAACGGCAGACGACGATTGAGTGTAAATGGTACAAATGGAAAATGTGAAAGTGGGGAGAGTAATTCGGACGGCAACTGCCTGCATGCCGGTGTGCAATGTGATGGGATCTTAGTAAATATCATCCCGGACCAGCAACATAACCCCTCCATGAACCGGAATACCTGCCACAGGGGGTAGGTCAAAACGCACAGAGGTGTAGTGTGCCAAGGCAATTTGATCGCATGGGCATAGTTTCTTTTCCTGGAGGGCTACGACGAGCGGACGGTGCAAGCGGAGCAGCAACTTCAAGTCCTCTCGGTTGGAGTGAATGCTGCGAATATTCCAGTGAATAAGTGCCATCGTGAGAAGAAAAAGAAAATGCAAGAAGGGGTCACCTCGAAGGCCGCTGAGGGCCTGGCTTCGAGCGAGCACTGCCGCCGCTATCAGTAGGCGGACAGTCATCGTCCATTGGTTCAATAGGTTCGTCGGCCATCTTGTTAAGATGGCCGGGAGGGGGAGCTTCCTCCGCTGGTGAACGGCCAGATGTTCGGCTACCAGCGATGCGGCCAGGTGAAACGGATGACGGCCTGGGGCGGAAGCCGCTGGGTGGCGCAGGAGAAGAAACGCGCCGTGGCGGAGAAGGAGAACTGTGCTTCCTATGGGCCTTCTTGGAAGGTCATTTAGTGGAAGTACTGGTCGATGGCTGGGAGTTTGAGCTACATAGGAAGTCTGCATGGGACGGTTCCTTCTTGAATGCCCGTGCATCTGACGTCTGGGTCTTCCGTCTTGGCAGAAGCTGATTAAGGTGCTCGTGTCTGAGGGGTGACGGGAGGAAGAGGAGATGTCGACCGGCCGATCTTAGCACTGGCCGAACGGACGACCGTATTGCTGAAGGTCAGATCGCAAGTCTGAGTCGCCACCTCCCTGGTAGTCTGAGGAGAGGCGAGGACAGTACTGTATTTCCCCGCTGGGAGCAGCGTGGGCTTCCTACTAGCAAATAGCTTGCGAGCAGCCGGGGTGGACACTTTCTCTTTGACCCGAATTTCCTGTATACAGCGTTCTTCCTTGTAGATGGAACAGTCGCGGGAGGAAGCTGCATGGTCACCCTGACAGTTCACGCAACGAGGAGACGGAGGTGGACAGTCACCCTCATGGGCATCCCTGCCACAAGTAACACATTTAGCCGCATTAGAACAAGACTGGCGAGTGTGATTAAAACGCTGACACTGGTAGCAGCGCGTAGGTGTCGGGACATAGGGGTGAACAGAAATAACCTCGTAGCCCGCTTTGATGCGCGACGGCAGCTGAACACTATCTAAGGTCAAGAAAAGTGTCCGGGTTGGTACAAGGTCATTGTTGACCTTTTTCATGACCCTATGGACAGCCATCACGTCCTGCTCAGCGAGGAAAGACTGAATCTGCTCGTCAGTCAATCTGTCGAGTGATCTAGTATATACCAAACCACGAGACGAATTCAAAGTACGGTGACCCTCCACCCGGACAGGGAACGTGTACAGGAGTGTGGCCCGAAGCAGTTTTTGTGCCTGAAAGGTGCTCTCAGTTTCTAGTAACAAGGTACCATTACGCAACCTGGTACAAGACTTAAGAGATCCGGCTATGGCATCTACGCCCTTCTGGATAACGAAAGGGCTGACAGAGGAAAAATACTTTCCGTCCTCAGATCTAGAAACTACGAGGAACTGTGCGGCAGGCGGTAGTACTTTTGTCACTGGTCGCTGGTCAAGTTTCCGTTTTTGGGCAGAAGTCCAGAGAGAAGAAGAGAAATCCATTGCAGAGGAATCCCCACGATTGCGAGCATCTCCGATGGCGCGCTCCTTCCTTGTGGGGACCCTCTCAGAGGGCACTCCCGCCTTAGGTGAATGTTTACACCTCAGGTCACACCTCCCGAGAAACAGACGGAGGAACCAATCGGCACGGTCGGAAGGTGTCAGCTCGGGCAATCATCCCTCCCTGGGCCTGGTCTTTACCAGGGGGTACGTGCGTGCCTTACTTGTCTACCCAGGGCGGGGAATTACGCGTTACCCCGTCACCGGCTACGCGTGGGTCAGCCTTGAGGCACGCACAGGGAGGAAGGAAGAAGAGGAAAAAGAAGGGAGAGAGGGAGAGAAAGGACAGACTGTCTCAAACACCGAGGCGGAGGCAAGGAGAAGGAGGCGGCAAGGGAAAGAGTAAGTAAGACAGTGATATGGAGAAGAACAAAGAAAGGAACGAACCAAAGGAAGGAAGAAACCAGAAGAAGTGAAAAACCAAAATGACCGCAAATATAGGTCGTGGCTACCCCCTTGAGGGGGAGGGACTCCTTTTAGTCACCTCTTATGACAGGCAGGAATACCTCGGGCCTATTCTAACCCCTGGACCCGCAGGGGGGTGCCATGAGGTATTTGACCTGACTGTCACAGCTGAGAAAATCTTGGTCCGGAAAGATCACCAGGGAGGAGTAAAGTCCCCAGTCAGCTTTTGGTATGTTCCAGCTCGAGGGACATGGGGACGTGGTGTGGTGCAGGAGACGAACGACACAGGGGAAATGGTCGCTCGAATAGGTGTCAGAAAGAACATACCACTTGAACTGACGTGCCAGTATTGAGGCAGACAAGATTGAGATGGTTAAAAACATGCACCAAGAGGGAGCCTCTCTGACAGGATGCAGGAGAACCCCAAAGTGGATGATGGGCATTGAAGTCGCCAAACAATAAAAACGGCAGAGGAAGCTGAGCGATCAGGTGCATCATTGCAGCCCGACTAACTGCGGACGACGATGGATGTGTAGACAGTACAAACAGGAAAAGTAAAGGCAGAAAGAGTAATACGGACAGCTATTGCTTGCAGTGGGGTGGTCAATAGAATGGGATGGTAATGGACACCGAACGAGCAACATGTCCCCACCATAAGCTGGAATAACGTCCACAGGGGTTAGGTCAGATTGCTCGGAGGTATAGTGGGTAAAAGCAATACAGTCAGTTGGGTGTAACTTCGTTTCCTGGAGACCAATGACGAGCAGTCAGTGCAGGCAGAGGAGCAGTTGTACTTCCTCCCAATTAGACAAATACCTCTTATGTTCCAATGTAACAGAGCCATCGCAAATCAGATAAAGGGAACGAAACGGGTGACGAGCTGGTCACCTCGATGGCCGCGGAGGGCCAGGTTTGGAGGGAACATCGCTACAACTGTCGGGAGGCGGATCCTGTTCCATCGAGTCATCGTCAGCAGTGGCCACATTCCTGGGTTGTGTCCGCCGATGACAGGCCAGCTGAGCGCCTGGCACCAGAGCGTCCCGGCGAAACTGAGTACGGCTGGGAGCAGCGACTGTCGGATGGAGCATCAGACGAAACGCACTGGTGTGGAGAGGAGGATAAAGACTACTTCTATGAGGCCTTCTTGGAAGACCGATGAGTCACAGGGATGATGGGCTGTGGGGACTGGACCTGAAGAAAGTCCTCACACTCGGGGTCCTTTTTTGAACGCCGGACCTCGGAAGCCAGGGTCCGTAACGTTTCCCCGATCGACGTCTGAGAAGAGGATCGCTTATCAGGAGGAGGAGGAGGAGGAGGAGGAGGAGGAGGAGGAGGAAGGGTGTCCCGGGGCTGAGGGGGCAAGGGCCACGAGGGAGGAGGATTTGGAAGGAGGGATTTGGGAGGCGGAGGCATCACAACCAAAGCAAACGACGTTGTCAACATCACAGGATGGAGGCGGTCATATTTCTTCCCGGCCTCAGAGTAAGACTGATGGTCCACGGTTTTCAATTCTTGTATCTTCTTCTCCTTCTGATATGCGGGGCAGTCTAAAGATCTAGGCGAGGGGAGGCCAGGACAATTGACGCACCGAGGTGGTGGGGTGCACATACGTCCCTCACGAAGAGGACGTCCACAATCGCCACAAAGGGGCTCAGCTTCACACCGTGACGACATGTGCCCGAAGTGCAAACATCGAAAGCATTGCATAGGAGGCGGGATGTAAGGTCACACGTCGCACCAGTAGCACATCACCTTTACCTTCTCCGGGAGAACATCCCCCTCGAAGGCAAGGATAAAGGCCCCAAGCCGGCGGGTCTGCCCTTCCTCCCAGGGAGTGGCCAAGGGGGAAAAGGCAGCGGAACCAGAACCAGAACTTTTCCTCTTAGAAGACGCGACCGCAGAGCGACCTGATGCATGTAGACATTTCATCTGCGAAACGTCCGCCCCGATACCAGCCAGTCCGACCAGGGGCTCTCCCCACAGGCGCCACCCAGCCTCAGCAAGGGCCACCTGGCAGGATGACCGTTGCCGGAGTCCTGATGCCCCAGGTAGACGGGCATCTACTCCTCGGCTGACGTGGGGAGGGTGCAGCTCAGGTATCGGCAGTACGATCCCTGTGTTGTCAGGGGGCTACAACCTAGAGGGTACACGACGACCCCATCACAGCGGGCTGGCTACCGTACTGGATTTCGGGTGCCACGGAAAGTCCACCATGATCGTAGGTGCAGATGGGGACGCACTACGGGTGTAACTTGTGCAACCCGTCAGGTGTTTAGGCCCAAATTGATGAACAGCGGGTGCAGTTATGACGCCGTTACGATGATGAGTGCCACGGTCTTAGTGCACTGAGGACCGGTGATACACCACGTAAGGTGTCCTTCCCCAAAAGGCTCGTACTTCTACAGAATTTTGAAAAATGGAGGTCAAACCCCAATGGGGACCATCACACTGAAGGCCAAAATGGTTGAAATTCCTTTTAGTCGCCTCTTATGACGACAGGCAGGAATACCTCGGGCCTATTCTTACCCTGGACCTGCAGGGGGAGGGATAGGTGATGTTTGTGACTAGACTGGAGTAGGTGGTGGTGGTGGGAGGATGTAAGGGACAGGTCTTGCATCTAGGTCTATTAGAGGGTATGAGCCATGAGGTAAGGTTGGTTGGTTCATTTGAAGAGAGAGAAGGGACAAACTACGAGGTCATCAGTTTCTTGTCCCTAATAAAACAATGTCACAAGCGTGAGAATAAAACGGACAAAACATATAACACAAATGGAAAGAAAGAAAAAAGCCACAAGAATGAGGGGAAGGTAACTAATACTAAAAGGAACAAAGGAGGACAAGGAAACAACAGACACTAGAAACAGAAGGGTGTAAAACATGAAAGCTGATTACAGTGGCTGGCCAACCATGAGAATAAATAAGGGAAATACAGCCACTCTGCGACACATTAATACCTCCACCCTAAAAGTACTAGGGTGGACGACACAGAGGATCAAAGGACATGCGCTAAAACCTACACAGAAGTATAAAACCCACTCTCACGGATAAAATGTAAAACTAAAGCTGCTGTGGAGGCATTGTCGCCAAACACCAATGCCAGGGTGCTGGGAAAGTTAAAAGTCTGCCGCAGAGTGGCTAAAAGTGGGCAGTCCAGCAAGAGGTGGATGATAGTCATTTTGGAGCCACAGCGACACTGAGGTGGGTCCTCGTGACAGATTAGGTTACAGTGAGTTAGCCACGTTTGGCCAATGCGGAGCCGGCAGAGGACAACTGATTCCCTGCGAGAGGTCTGCATGGAAGACTTCCACACATTCGTAGTATCCTTAAGGACACGCAGTTTGTCGTGCATGCTGTTATGCCATTCTGTCTCCCAAAGCCGAAAAACCCTGCGGTGTAAGACAGAATGCAGGTCAGCTTTGGAGATGCCTATCTCCAGAAGCAGTTTCCGTGTCACTTGTTTGGCCAGCCTGTCGGCAAGTTCGTTGCCGGGGATTCCGACGTGTCCTCAGGTCCACACAAACACCCCTGAATGGCGGGACTGTTCCAGGGCATAGATGGACTCCTGAATGGATGCTACAAGAGGGTGGCAAGGGTAGCACTGATCGATAGCTTGTAGACTGCTCAATGAGTTAGTACACAGGAGAAATGACTTGCCAGGGCATGAGTGGATGTACTCAAGAGCATGAGATATGGCGCCAGGTCTACAGTGAAAACACTGCAGCCAACTGGCAAGGAGTGCTGCTCCATATGCCATCCATGAACATATGCAAAGCCTACGTGACCATCAGAAATTGAGCAGTTGGTGTAAACCACTTCAGAGCTCCAGAACACATCAAGAATTAAGAGGAAGTGACAGTGGAGATTGGTGGGGTTAATAGAGTCCTTAGGTTCATGCAAAAGTACCAGAGAAGACTGTGGCCAAGGCGTACACCATGGAGGCGTACATGAATGGACTGCAAGTAGAAGTGGTAAAGGGAAGGACTCCAGTTCAGAGAGAAGGGACTGCACACAAACTGCAGTCATTAGCCCCGATCTGGCTGCCGATGCAAGAGATGGACTACCGCGCATGGGAAAATAGACGGTAATTCGGATGCTCAGGGGAACTATGAATGTGTGCTGTGTAACTGGAGAGCAGTTGTCTATGTCTGATCTGCAGAGGAGGGACACTGGCCTCCACCAGTACACTGGTCACCCGACCCGTCCAAAAGCTCCTGTCACTAATCGAACCCCACAGTGGTGCACAGGGTTGAGTAAATGCAATGCTGAAGGCGCTGCTGAACAATAAACCACACTCCCATAATCAGTTTGGGATTGGACAAGGGCTCTACAGAGCTGCAGCAGCATACAGTAATCTGCACCCCAATTGGTGTTGCTCAGGCAATGGAGGGCATTGTGGTGCTGCCAGCACTTCTGCTTAAGCTGATGAAGATGTGGGAGCCAAGTCAATCGAGTGTCGAAAACCAGTCCTAGGAATTGATATGTCTCCACTACATTGAGTGGATCATTAAGAAAGCGTGTGTTCAGGATGAACGGTACGACACCGACAGAAGTGCATGACACACGACTTTGCGGACGAAAACTGGAAGCCGTGGGCTAGAGCCTATGACTGCGCCTTGTGTATGGGTCCCTGAATGTGCCGCTCAGCAACAACAGTACCGGAGCAGCCGTACAAATTGCGAAAGTCATCTGCATACAGAGACGGTGACACGGAGGGTCCGACAGCTGCTGCCAGATCGTTAATGGCCACTAAAATAGAGTGTCACTCAATACAGAGCCCTGTGGGATTCCATTCTTCTGGATATGGATGGAACTTGGACACTGAAAGTACGGAGTGACAGGAAGTGTTGGATAAAAATCTGGAGTGGTCCCCAGAGACCCCACTCATACAATGTGGCAAGGATATGACATCGCCAAGTCTTGTTTCCACCACCAGCACAAGATGATCGACTACTCTTCATCGCATGTCAACCACCCTGATGCCACCCACTCCGACCAGGGGCCCCTCCCAACGAGGGCCACCCAGCCGCAACAAAGGCCACCTGGCAGGATGGCCACTGCCGGGAGTCTCTATGCCCCAGGGGGATGGGCCTACCCCTAGACATATGTGGGGAGTTAACGCCACAGGCATCAGCAGAGCAATCCCTGTGTGGTCAGGGGGCTACAACCAACAGGGCCCCACCACAACAGACTGGCTACCATGCTGGATATCAGGTGCAAAGAAGTCCACGTTCATCGCCGACGCTGCATAGTGCATGGCGGAAAACGCACCCAGGAAAGTATCCTCACCCAAGAGATGGAGAATGGGCAGGACTGCAATGCAACGACAAGAAAGTGGGCTAAAGATCTCAATGCCCGATGGACACAATGCACCTTGTAAGGCGCCTTTCCCCAATTGGCACGCTCTTCGGGAAAATTTTGTAGAATGGAGGTTCAATCCTACAGGGGACTATCACAAAGGCCGAAACATGTGAAACCCCTTTTAGTCATCTCGTTCGACAGGCAGAAATATCTCTGGCCTATGCTAATCCCGGACCTGTAGGGAGGAGGTACGATGTTTGGCACCTGCAAGGCACCATCGTATACCAACCTATTTGTGGGACATCTAAAGTATTTCTTTCCCACCACCAAGAAAACCGAATCCCTCTTTAGGTTCAGATTCACAGATAACATCTTTATCTGGACAGAGGGCAAGGGCATCCTATCCACAACCCCCCCACAACCTCAACACCTTCTCCCCATTCGCTTCACCTGGTCCAACTCAACCCGACGAGTCACCTTCATCGATGTTTACCTCCACCTCACAGGTCAGTACCTCTGCCACTATCAAACCTACCAACCACCAGCAATACCTCCACTTTGACAGCTGCCACCTGTTCCATACCGAGAAGTCCCTTTCACACAGCCTAGCCACCCACGGCCATTGCATGTGCAGTGACGAGCCGTCGTCCACAAAACACACCGAGACCTTTACAAACCATAATTACACCCAACCTTGTACAAAAACAGGTCTCCTGTGCTTTATCTTTCCAGTCACCCACCACCTCTCTAAGTCCCACTGTATGGCCACAGAGGAGCATTCCCCTTATAACTGAGTACCACCCAACATCGGAGCAACTGATCCGTATTCCCCGGTACGGTTTTGACAAAATCTCATCATGCCCTGAAATGAAGAACATCCTACTCACTATCCTTCCTGTCCCTCCGACAGTGAAATTCTGTCTCCTACTGAATGTACACAATATCCTCATCTGTCCCTACTCCGTGCCTGCTCCCAACCCCTTGTCTCACAGCCCTTATCCTTCTAATACTTCTAGATGCAAGACCTGTCTCATATTTTCCCACCACCACACCTACTCTAATCCGCTCACAAGCGTGACCTATCCCATCAAAGGCAGTTGTGTGCTCTGTAATGAGTGCTTCACAGAATGGATTGTGCTACTGACACTAGATATTATGAACTGCAAATACAAAATATAATGAATGTTTAACAAAATATAAAAATTAATTAAAACACACAGTTATTATATAGCACTTAATTTTTCAATGTGTGCCTGCTGCAGTGCTATGTTTAATGAATTCAGCTGTTCTTTTGCTCCAATTATTGTTGTTAGCAGATTGTCCCACATCCCTCTCAATTCCCTGTACTGTACTGCCTGTTCCAGAGCACTAGTCAGTGACAATTTTTAGCCATTTTCCACTTAAAGAGCATAGCTTTCATTCTAGTATACCCTGTTTGGAGTCCCTTCAAGTGACGATGGTTTCCTCGAAGTGTCAGATTGAATCTGTCTAGGGCATATAGTTGAGGTTCTGAAACAATGCCCATGCAGATCTTCACTGTACTTTCAAGTCATAGGTGGTGGAATGTGGTTCCAGATAGATGTCCTAGATTTAAGCCTACTATGGGTTAAGGAGCTCAATCTATTACCTGTTGGCAAATCTCCAAAGACTGAGATATGGAAGATGTTGTTCTATCCCAATCACCTGTAGCTGTGGCCTAAAGTGAGGGGGCATCAATATTCGAGATAACTGTAGCCATGGAAGAGACGCGAGTTTGGCCATTCTAGATATTAGCCTACTTTTATTGTTAAGACATATCTACATGTTTAACAAGACAGCTTCTCCTCCATACACAAGAGCAATAATCAGCAACACTATCTAGCAATGCTTGTGCTGCTATGCGCAGTGTCTTTGCAAGTGCTCCCCAACTCTTAGCAGAAATTTTTCTAGTCTAAGCTCTTTCTGATTTTCAATGTTTCTTGCATGGTTTCAAGTTGCTCTTTAATGGTGAGAAAGTTATATGTACACTCCGTGAAATTTTAAAAACTGACCGTCCTTTACCTTTCTTCCACAACAGAATACATTTAGTTCTCTATTTGCAGTTTGACAGCTCAGATGACAACAGCACACTTCTGTTTTCTGGAGTGTGGGGAGGGGGGGTGGGGGGTGGAACACAACCTCTATTTCTTATGATATTTAGTTACATATCTATATTTACTGAATATACGCTTGCATTGTGCACAGTCCATAGACTGTGTTGCTATCACCATGCACTCAGCACAAAGGAGAGCTGGTGGTGGAAATGGTATCTTTTCTACAGTAGGCTAGGTTACAGGTAAATAAGCTGAAAGTGTTTGTCCAGAAGAGCAGAGTTTCTCTCTGTGGGGGCACAGTAATCTGACAATTGGGCTTCCAAGACAGCTGGGCTCATGAACGTTAGGAAGTATGTAGAAGGTAGGAGCATGGGAATGTTAGGGATGGGGCAGAAGATAGACACAGGACAGAGGTTCTGGGAAGGGCCTAAGAATTTGATGAGGGATTAGTGATCTTGCTGAATTTCTGGAATGGGGTTACTGTGGCAGGGTTTCTAGGCAGACAATTTGATGGCTTGTGGAGTTCGGCCACGAGGCAATCCATGTGGTTCATAACCACTGTGGTGGATCCTTTGTCAGCAGGTAGGATTGTGAGGTCAGGATCAGTTTTTACATGGCGGATTGGGATTCTTTCTGAAGATTTAAGGTTGGCTTCCATGTTGAGGGATTTGGGGAATGACGATCAGGCAAAGATCAAGGTTAGGAAATTCTGGAAGGTTAACAGAGGCTAATTTGGGGCAGTGGGGGTGGATCAGAGTTACTTGGAGGGCTGAACTGAGTCAGGCAGGCTTCAATTTTGGTTTTGGATTGAGTCTGATTGGTAGGGTTGGTGACAAAACTGTTTCCACTGTAGGGACCAGGAGAAGGAGATAAGGTCTTTAACAAGCACAACACGACTGAATTTAGGAGTGCGACAATATAAAAGGCCTTTGGAAAGGCTAAAACTTCTATGAGAGAGACACTTGGAGGAACAGTTTCATATCTGTTTAGGTTCTGGATTCCGTATGGCGGTGGGTGAGAATTTAAGGATATGAAAGAACGGTATGTTTAAAATCAAACCAGCCAGTGGGGAAAGAAAGAGTGATCAACACTGAGCATTAAAATAATATATGTTGAAAAGAGGGCTCTGTGCACAGAACGGAGGACTAATACAAACGTAGCAGTGAAATTACATTACAAAATACTGTAAAATTCTAACCTGTATTATGTGGAAGGCCAAACATATGTATTATGCAAAGGAAATTAGCAGGTTATTGGCTTGTGATAAAAAGTGAGAAAATAGGAACATAAAATCAAAACAAGCAAGAATACGACAGTCCTCTGGTAATGGTTGCAGCCTCAGATTTCAATACTTTTTTTCTCTATAGCTGAAAAACACGGAACCGTAATAAACTCCCACAGAAACCCTACAGCTAACAAATCATTTGTAACTCACACCAAACATAGCACTTCATTTCAAATGCCCAACTCCTAAAGGCTCTCAATCCTCTAGATATGACAGTGTATAAAATCAGATTTTAAAATCATGTGCAGACTTAATCACTCAACTATTCTGCTATCTGTGTAATCAATCAATGAAAACTAGTGTAACCGAAGCACATGATAGTGATGTCAATCCACAAAAGTAGAGAGGACAGTAATATCGAAGTATTGGTCCATCTCTCTGCTGTCCGTATTCTCAAAGATATTTGAGAGACTAGAGTATGATAGGATCTATAGCCAATCGACACCTACACCAGCTTTAGTACAGGATTCTCCACAGAGAGCTATATTTAGTATAACAGATAAAATTCTGTGAAAACTGTATTTTAGGAAGTACCCAATGGGGGTCTCTGACAAAAAGGAATATTCTGTACAATTAACCAGCTTTGCCTGGCAACATAGGAAACATGCAACAAATGGCAAATCAATGCTGTATCAATAACACAGTATCAGTTGCAATTTTTTCCAACAGGATAAGCTAAGATCAGTCTGCCACCACAACCAAAATAACTGAATATACGCATCAAAAGGTGACACTACAGCAACTACTGACATTATGTCAATGGCCAAAGCTAACAACGCTTCCTCACCATCATACTATGTCACCAAAGGCAAATCTCTGGATTGACTAGAATCTTAATTACACAACAACAATCAAAAATCTTTTCTCTGGAAGTAGGTGTAAAAACAGGGTAGCTACTCAAACTTAGGGGGCAGGAGGGGGGGATCCCTGAGAATTTGAGGTGTGAGGATGATTTTGTCAAGAAGTTCTTGGTAAATTAAGGATTGGTAGGGCAGGGAGGGGGGGATAGGCAGCTATAGCCCAATAATTATTTTTTCCCCTTCTCAGCTGAGCCATATACCAGCCATACACAGTAGCTTAACAGCTCTTTTCAAACATTGATAATTTATATGGAATAATAATCACATAATTAAAACCACTTAGAAAAATTATGTATTCTACAACTTGTGATGTAACTCAATACAACTGAATGTTAATGCTAGGTTAACAACCCAGATTTTATGAAATCCCTAAACCTCTTAGATTTACCAATCTTTCCACTGAGAATTCCAGGTTTTCCAGAAGAATCAACACCCTGAAAAAAACTCAGACGGAGGAAGTGTTAAATACAGAGGCCCTCTGAGCTTGATCCTCTGGCCACTGATTTTCTTGATCTACATTAGTGCTCTAACAATTACAGTTACTAACAGAGTAAAAATAGCTGAGTTTACTGATGATCCAAGTATTCTGATCACAGAGCCGAACTCAACAATGCAGGATACAGCCCTGACCGTCACTTATCAAATACATCAATGCTCCACAGCAAATAGCCTAACAATTTTTCAGAAGCTAATGTCATCCTGTTTCAGGGAACAAAATACTTCAAGTTCCAGAAATGGATATTAACAATCAGAAAATTAATGTATGGAAGTGAAACATGGACGATAAATAGTTTAGACAAGAAGAGAATAAAAGCTTTCCAAATGTGGTGCTACAGAAGAATGCTGAAGATTAGATGGGTAGATCACATAACTAATGAGGAGGTATTGAATAGAATTGGGGAGAAGAGGAGTTTGTGGTACAACTTGACCAGAGGAAGGGATCGGTTGGTAGGACATTTTATGAGGCATCAAGGGATCACCAATTTAGTACTGGAGGTCAGCGTCGAGGGTAAAAATCGTAGAGGGAGACGAAGAGATGAATACACTAAGCAGATTCAGAAGGATGTAGGCTGCAGTGCATACTGGGAGATTAAGAACCTTGCACAGGGTAGAGTAGCATGAAGAGCTGCATCAACCCAGTCTCAGGACTGAAGACAACAACAAATACAAAATTCCTAGACACCTAGATGGATAGTCTCTGTAGATGGAAAGAGCAAATTGATCAGCTGGTCAAGAAATTTAGCCTAGCATCCTCTAAATCTGATAACTACTTTGTACTCTGTTGTCATATTTTGCATATTTCTATTCCATGCTCTCCTATGGTATAATCTTATGTGGAAATGCTGCAGGAGTTAAAAGTTTTTAAACTTCAAAAATGAGCCATGAGATTAATATATAGGGTCTCTAACAAACTACAGGGGGCCCTTCATATCTCAGGATATACTCAATATACGTACATACTGATTATGTTTGTAGTCAGCAACAGGGAAATTGTGACACGTAATGACAAGATAAGTGAAAATTTTTTACTAAGACTATACATTTCTCTCGAAGTACACAAGGGAGTTTGTGAGTCAGGTATAAGAGTAAGCCTATACAATAATCTTCCCATCAACATAAAAAAGGAAATTAATAATGCACATGAATTTAAAAGGAAACTAAACATTCCCAGATTTTTAAAAAATAAATGAATTCTTAGTATTATAAAGCATCCTTAAGTTATAAGATTAGAACAAACCAGTTAGGTGAAAACACTCTTGAAAGAAAGAAAGAAAAATACTTCTGTCACAAAAACAAAGCTTGGAACTTTAAGATAAATTATAAAATGTAAATTTATGTGTGTCAGTAGGATAAAAATTTGGACTTCCATATATTTCACCGTTTTAAACTTCCCCTTAAACTTTTAGGCCTACCAATGATTGTAATATTTTATGGAACCAATTGTTCTCAGAAAAATAAAATATAAACTTACAACATATTATGATATCTAAAATGTCCATGTAATACTACATTATTTCACTTTATCTGTCCTATATTATTAGTAATCTGTAATTAATAGGAACAAATAAAAATCAAATAAATGCTCAACTCAACCGCCGTATGTTGCTGACTTCACAAACCTTAAATATGCAAGGCACAAAATCCATGCAATGAAGGAGATAACTCACAAAATCAACCTATGATGAAAACTGTATTTATCTGACTGAGTAATTAAACCTACAATAAACATACTACACGAATGTCTTTTAGGAGCAATTAATTTGCGTTAACATAGTAGCGGATCCTATTGAGTCCACTATGGCGCTACACATAATAATCAGAGAAATGAATACGGTATATGAACGGAACAGTTTAACTAAAGCCCGGTAAAATACTGTGGATACGTATTCGTGCAAACGAAAACTTGGTTAGGTAGACGTGTCATTATCATTCGTCTTTCGAAGAAAGTGCTGTGTAGTGAGTTCCTACGTATTTTCCATACCACAAGAACTGATCACAATAGAAAACAATGTTAATGCATTTCCAGTTTACCTGGGTACCGTACTGGTAAAATTAGGCTTCCGCGTTTTAAAATGATTTGTTGGGCTTTACTTTCATGACAGCCTTGATAATGTCGCCTCACCTGCAGTAATGTGTGCGCAGTGTCTTCTCCAACTCTTTTTACACGTGTCACGCAATTCTATTTTACATTTACCTAACCTCACATCAATTAACCGGCCCACCACATGTTTACATGTTCATATAGTCCGTCAAACCAAGTTGACACTCGGCGCGATGGCTGATGGGAGCGACCACAGGGGATCCTAACTATCGATACTACCCATTTAACTTTTTTTAAATTTTACTGCTTGTTGGAAAAATGCAGTTATTACGACTGTTTATTAAGCCTAACGATGAAAGTTAAATCTTAAGTATACAGCTAGAGATTTGTATCTGCTCGATGC
The DNA here is from genome assembly GCF_023864275.1 of Schistocerca cancellata. NCBI lineage: Eukaryota > Metazoa > Arthropoda > Insecta > Orthoptera > Acrididae > Schistocerca > Schistocerca cancellata. Next base: position 13,223,417 of record NC_064627.1, on the reverse strand, counting down.
AGGTAACAGGTTATTACACTGTTAATTTAGAAGCCATGCTGACTCCTAGCAACGGCATCTACGTTTTTGAAGTGTTTTCCCACAGTTCACTATGCTATGCAACATGTTTAGAACATTGCAAAATATTGTGGTTCTGCTCTCTGCCGTCTTTTGGATGTTAGCTGTATGTGGAAGAATCTATCACTCATATCCTACAGAGATGCACATTCAAACAGGCATGTCCCAACCTTATACGAATTGTGAATTGTGGTTTATTAGTCTCATAACGTAAATGATCTAAATCATTTGACTCACGTACAGGTGACATGGCAAAACTGCGATAAAATTAATTCCACCTTAAGCATATAACAACTGGTGGTAACAAACAGTGTCATAATACAATAAAACACTTAATTACCCTTGCTCAAATTATCATTTTATCCTCCACAAATTCTTCTCTTGAACAGTAGCATTTCTCCCACAGATTCTGCTGCTGTTTTCAAAACGTCTGGGTCCTATTAAATATATTTTTGCTCATTAACTTGTTATTATATAGAAGATGGCGGAAAGTGTAAACTATGCGTGTGTTAGCTCTACAAATATAAACGTAAATTGAACGAAAAATGTACGACATACGTAAAAATCAGTGAATACTGCAATCGTAAATGCATTGTGCGTGATACTATAACTCAAGTGTCCGGAAATTCGGTCTAGAAATAGTGAACTACTGGTATGTATATGAAGTCAAATGAAATGGCTCACGAGTGTGATGTGCGCAATGTTCTACCACTCGGAAATACAGCTGTTGAAAGTGAAAATATACCATGTAAAAATGTGTAACAGATATTGAACATTTAAAAGAGTGCATCATAAGTATGCAAGCAGCGGTTAACACTTTAAAGAATGGTTTAACGAAACTTCGAAATGAAAATACCGAACTGTTAGGTTATCTGAAATCGAGTGCTCCAATCAAAACAAAACCGACAAAAACTGTAAATAGTGAGAAAGAAAAGCAGCATGAATGGATCAGAAGCAAAAATACTACATCGAAGACGCAAGTGCTTGTGTTATGACGTGCCCTGACAAAACCAACAGCGTTAATACAAATGAAAACAGTAAAAAAAGCAATCGGCCAGTGCCCCAAAAAATGATACATAGTGATAACAAGAGACAGAACGTATTAATTCTTTCTGACAGTCATGGTCGTTACTGTGCAAAAATTATGATCAGTTCTCAAAATCAAAAATACTACATCTCTTCTGTAATAAAACCTAACGCACAGTTAAAGGACATGGTTTCTAACATAGACGGGAAGACGAAAGAATATACGAAAAATGACAGTGTCATCATTCTAGGTGGGACTAACGACATGCTAAAGAAATTTCAGGATTTCAAATGTACCTTAACAGATTCTCTTCATAAGACAATCCACACAAAAGTTATCTCGTGCATAATTCCGTACAGATACGATGTACCAAAACTTAACAACAGAATCTATGCTGCAAACGAATTCTCATTGAGGACTGCAAAAAATTATGAGCATGTAATGGTAATGGGCGTTAATACATTCCTCAGTAGAAGCGATTATACAAAGCATGGACTTCACTTGCGAATGGAAGGCAAAGAGAAGAAATAGACTTATCCAACTCGATAGTTGTGAAAGATAAACGAGTAGGCGCAAAAAAGAACTGTATTACATCTTCATCACTCAAAGAAGACACAGCAAAACAAAACTATCATCGACTAAACCAGGCTGTGATACCGGCAAAAGCATCTAACCCAAAAAAGCAGAAGAACCAAGTTCCACGCCCGAAGATATTCAAGATACAACAAGACGAACTGGGCACTGGAAACCAAAAGCAGTAGGCCTACCTACAGGAGACCCACTAAGGACATCAGCAGATCCAGTCTCAAAAGTATCACCAAGGACATCTAATTTTACATGTATCAATGAACACCAACAATCAACTACTACCACCCCAGCAACAGGAGGAAGTTCAGCAATTTCAATGATAAGAAATGTAAGGCGACCATGTCATCTACAAGATTTTTTATTCCAAAAAAGCCTTAAGACCAAATTAGGATAACTAGTGCACCTCTCAACACCACCTACAGTAGCAGTCCTTGCAGCAAAAGCAGAAACCACCTCAGCATCGACCACACAAGTAAACTGGCCAGAGAGATGGAGAACTGCCCCTTTTCACCATCAGGACATTTTCTTATGACCAATGGAAAAAACCAATTCACACTTCTAGATGAGGATGAAGATTTCCCACACAATTTAAATTCAGGAATAAAGGTCATTCTTCATCAGAATATACAGTCACTTAGGCATCAAGTAAATATTATTTTGATCTTGCTTTTCCATTGAAAGCCAAAACAACCCAAACCACTAAAAGCAACAAGTGGATTACTAGTGGTATAAGGAAATCTTGTGCTAGAAAACGGCACCTTCACAATATTGCAAGAAGCTGCAACACGACTCAGGAGTTTGACAGTTACTTTAAAAAATATAAATCTATCTTAAATAAAACAATAAAGGAGGCAAAGAAACGAGACAATGACAAATACATAGAAGATGCTTCAAACAGAACCGAAGCAATCTGGCAAGTTGTAAAGAAAGAAACCAAATCTTACAAAAATAGAGTTAATAATATAGTATTAAAGGCTGGCTTGGAAAACATTAGTAACCCACAGGAAGTAGCTAATATGTTTAATAACTATTTTATAAATGTAACCGAGAAACTACTACAACAGATAGAAAACAGCATACAGAAACAGGGGAAAATGTTTCAAGCAGATCAATGGTTCTGTACCCAACAAATGTAGAAGAAGTACAGGTTACAATAAAAAGTCTCAAAATGAAACACTCTGCAGGTGTAGATGATATACCTGATTTCACTATAAAGAAGTGTGGGGACTTGATTACAGAGCCCTTAGCCTACCTATGTAACCTATCTTTTGCTACAGAAACTTTTCCTTCATGTTTGAAAATAGCCAAAGTAAAGCCATTATACAAGAAAGGAAACAAAGATGATATTTACAACTACAGACCACTGGCACTTCTGTCTGTTTTCTCAAAAAACATTAGAAAGGCTTTTCAATAAGAGGATAACAGACTTCTTAGAGGATAATGGCGTTCTGTCAGAATCTCAGCATGGATTAAGAGCAAACCACTCAACTGAATCAGCAGTTCACTCCTTTCTATTAGAGGCACTGATAGCATTAGACAACAAAAAACTTACCATGGGCATATTTTCAGATTTGTCAAAAGCATTTGACACCATAAATCATGACAAATTGCTACACAAGCTAGAAAATCTTGGCATTAAGGGAACAGCTAACAACTGGCTCAACTCTTATCTTAAGAACAGGGAACAATATGTGGAAATAGATCAAGAAAGGGACAATGTCATTAGGAAATATAATTCCAAGCTACTGACTGTTAAATATGGTGTGCCACAAGGATCAGTAATGGGCCCTGTTCTGTTCTTACTCTATGTAAATCACCTAAACATAAGCAATGACAGCAGTAAAATATTTCAATTTGCTGATGATACCAGTGTTCTAATTACAGGAAACTCTTGTAAAAAACATAAAAGAAGCCAATGACAGGCTAACATGTTACTTTGATGACAATGACTTAATAATAAACACTGAAAAAACTGTAGGTATGGATATACACACAGCACAAACAAAAAATCTATCACCCAATCTAGAGCTATATGGACAGTCAATGGCCAAAACAGCCTGTACCAAATTTCGTGGACTTCATCTACAAGACAACTTGAAATGGAAAGCACATATTGAGCAAATGAACAAAAAATTAAGTACTTCTTATTTGTTTTACATACATTAAAAAACTGTACTAACTACATCACACTACAGTGTGTATATTATGCAGTTGTACACTCTCACCTCCCATTATGTTCTGGGGAAATTCTGGAGATGCGATCAAAACATTCAAAATAAAAAAAAAATTATAAGAATAATAGAAGGGGTAGATAATCGCAAATCATGTAGACGATTGTTTCAAAAAAGGATGATCCTGCCACTTCCTTGCACATATATACTTGAAAATATAATGTATTTAAAGCAAAACTTACATACAAAAAGACCACTCCACTCAAAATCACACAATACTCAGCTATGATACAAGACAAAAATTAGATTTACGTGTTCAAAGCGCCAACACAAATTTATTTCAAAATGGACTTATCCATCCTAGTATCAAACTATACAATGCCTTACCAGATACCATTAAATACATACAAAACATTGGTCACTTCTAATCTAAACTGAAGTCGTACTTGGTTGATCACTGCTTTTACACAGTAAACGAATACGTACAAAACTAAATTTTTCTGTGTTAACCAAATGTAGTCTCATTCAGAACAACATTTGTATTTTATCTCTCTGTACATAGCGTAACAACATTTATTTAAGTATTCATCATTAATTGATATATTAATGTGTGTGTGAAGTTCGGTGGCAGGAGGAACAAGACTTCTGGTCAGGCGAATACAGGGTTATAACTACAAAGTCAAATAGGGGTAATGCAGGTGTAGGTTTAATAATGAATAGGAAAATAGGAATGCGGGTAAGCTACTACAAACAGCATAGTGAACGCATTATTGTGGCCAAGATAGATACGAAGCCCACACCTACTACAGTAGTACAAGTTTATATGCCAACTAGCTCTGCAGATGACGAAGAAATAGAAGAAATGTATGATGAAATAAAAGAAATTATTCAGATAGTGAAGGGAGACGAAAATTTAATAGTCATGGGTGACTGGAATTCGAGTGTAGGAAAAGGGAGAGAAGGAAACGTAGTAGGTGAATATGGATTGGGGCTAAGAAATGAAAGAGGAAGCCGCCTGGTAGAATTTTGCACAGAGCACAACTTAATCATAGCTAACACTTGGTTTAAGAATCATGAAAGAAGGTTGTATACATGCAAGAACCCTGGAGATACTAAAAGGTATCAGATACATTATATAATGGTAAGACAGAGATTTAGGAACCAGGTTTTAAATTGTAAGACATTTCCAGGGGCAGATGTGGACTCTGACCACAATCTATTGGTTATGAGCTGTAGATTAAAACTCAAGAAACTGCAAAAAGGTGGGAATTTAATGAGATGGGACCTGGATAAACTGAAAGAACCAGAGGTTGTACAGAGTTTCAGGGAGAGCATAAGGAAACAATTGACAGGAATGGGGGAAAGAAATACAGTAGAAGAAGAATGGGTAGCTTTGAGGGATGAAGTAGTGAAGGCAGCAGAGGATCAAGTAGATAAAAAGACGAGGGCTAGTAGAAATCCTTGGGTAACAGAAGAAATATTGAATTTAATTGATGAAAGGAGAAAGTATAAAAATGCAGTAAATGAAGCAGGCAAAAAGGAATACAAACGTCTCAAAAATGAGATCGACAGTAAGTGCAAAATGGCTAAGCAGGGATGGCTAGAGGACAAATGTAAGGATGTAGAGGCTTATCTCACTAGGGGTGAGATAGATACTGCCTACAGGAAAATTAAAGAGACCTTTGGAGATATGAGAACCACTTGTATGAACATCAAGAGCTCAGATGGAAACCCAGTTCTAAGCAAAGAAGGGAAAGCAGAAAGGTGGAAGGAGTATATAGAGGGCCTATACAAGGGCGATGTACTTGAGGACAATATTATGGAAATGGAAGAGGATGTAGATCAAGATGAAATGGGAGATACGATAATGCGTGAAGAGTTTGACAGAGCACTGAAAGACCTGAGTCGAAACAAGGCCCCCGGAGTAGACAACATTCTATTGGAACTACTGACGGCCTTGGGAGAGCCAGTCCTGACAAAACTCTACCATCTGGTGACCAAGATGTATGAAACAGGCGAAATACCCTCAGACTTCAAGAAGAATATAATAATTCCAATCCCAAAGAGAGCAGATGCTGACAGATGTGAAAATTACCGAACAATCAGTTTAATAAGCCACAGCTGCAAAATACTAACACGAATTCTTTACAGACAAATGGAAAAACTAGTAGAAGCCGACCTCGGGGAAGATCAATTTGGATTCCGTAGAAATACTGGAACACGTGAGGCAATACTGACCTTACGACTTATCTTAGAAGAAATATTAAGGAAAGGCAAACCTACGTTTCTAGCATTTGTAGACTTAGAGAAAGCTTTTGACAATGTTGACTGGAATACTCTCTTTCAAATTCTGAAGGTGGCAGGGGAAAGTACAGGGAGCGAAAGGCTATTTACAATTTGTACAGAAACCAAGTGGCAGTTATAAGAGTCGAGGGACATGAAGGGGAAGCAGTGGTTGGGAAGGGAGTAAAACAGGGCTGTAGCCTATCCCCGATGTTATTCAATCTGTATATTGAACAAGCAGTAAAGGAAACAAAAGAAAAATTCGGAGTAGGTATTAATATCCATGGAGAAGAAATAAAACTTTGAGGTTCGCCGATGACATTGTAATTCTGTCAGAGACAGCAAAGGACTTGGAAGAGCAGCTGAATGGAATGGATGGTGTCTTGAAGGGAGGATATAAGATGAACATCAACAAAAGCAAAACGAGGATAATGGAATGTAGTCGAATTAAGTCGGGTGATGTTGAGGGTATTAGATTAGGAAATGAGACACTTAAAGTAGTAAAGGAGTTTTGCTATTTAGGGAGTAAAATAACTGATGATGGTCGAAGTAGAGAGGATATAAAATGTAGACTGGCAATGGCAAGGAAAGCGTTTCTGAAGAAGAGGAATTTGTTAACATCGACTATAGATTTAAGTGTCAGGAAGTCATTTCTTAAAAAAATTTGTATGGAGTGTAGCCATGTATGGAAGTGAAACATGGACGGTAAATAGTTTGGACAAGAAGAGAATAGAAGCTTTCGAAATGTGGTGCTACAGAAGAATGCTGAAGATTAGATGGGTAGATCACATAACTAATGAGGAAGTATTGAATAGGATTGGGGAGAAGAGAAGTTTGTGGCACAACTTGACCAGAAGAAGGGATCGGTTGGTAGGACATGTTCTGAGGCATCAAGGGATCACCAATTTAGTATTGGAGGGCAGCGCGGAGGGTAAAAATCGTAGAGGGAGACCAAGAGATGAATACACTAAGCAGATTCAGAAGGATGTAGGTTGCAGTAGGTACTGGGAGATGAAGATGCTTGCACAGGACAGAGTAGCATGGAGAGCTGCATCAAACCAGTCTCAGGACTGAAGACCACAACAACAACAACAATGTGTGTTATTATGTACAAAGATATATTATATGAAAAACTGTTAATATCAACATAAAAATCCAAATATTGTTTGCACATTGTGCAGCTGTAGATGAAAATGGATCAATAAATAAATCATTGCCACTCCCGAGCCTGTGCATGTAATTTCAACTGTTGTATGGGTAGCATAAAACTATTTTTATTTCTCGTGGTATATGTGTGGTTAAAATGATTCTCCTCAAATAATTTTTGTCTGCTGTGTAGGAAGATTATAATTTCATAAATGTATGTGGGGGGAACAGTTAGAATTTGTACTTTCCAAAATAAGGGGCGACAGGACTCTGCTGTCCAGTTCACATGTATCTGACAATTTTCCTTTTGCAGTTTCAATATTGGAGACATGCTGTTTGATCTTCTCCAGAAAATTATACCATACCTAATGACAGATTGAAAATAACAATAATATGGAATTTTTTGTGTACTCAAGTCACTGGGATTTGCTAGTTTTGCATAGCAAATGTAAAACTGCTTGGTTTATTTGATAGGAAGTCAATATGTGTACTCCAGCTTAAGTTCTTGTCCACATTTAGTCCTAGGACTTTGATCATGCCAACTTCTCCATAAACTGATTGTTACAGTGTATTTTAAGTTTCACACAGTTTGAATGAGTGGTTTTGAAATGTACCATAAGTATTTTTGCAATGTTTAATTTCAAACCATTTAATTGGAGCCAGTTTTTGAGAGTATCCAGCACACTTATGATGGAGCCCAGAATTTTTTCTGCATCTTCATCTTCAGTTAAAACTGAAGTACTTGTGATTCTGTACTCAGTTTAGAATAATAATCCACGGCATCTGAAGTAATAGTTACCCTTTGTTTTCTCTTTTGTAACTATGATGATCCTTCATGTCGTTTTCCTTTACTTTTGTTTCTAATCTACATTTGGTATAAAGATAGCCCTTGAGCTACAGAAGTATGTCACAGAATGGGTGGGCTTCTCTCTTAAGTCAACTTAGTTAAATAGCACATAGGGGTTCAGAGTCTACATATCAGGCTAAAAGGAGATTCCGTTTCACAATGTAGCCATTTCAGAGTCAAGCAGTTGGTGCCACACCATCGACAATTTTTTCTGACCATTAGAGAATTCTCCAAGTTTCTGCCTGATAAAAAGTCCGAGAATTTCATTTCAGTGACCTCAAATCTGATGGATGTTTTATTTGCTTACCTAAATCCTGATTCCAAGAATTTGTGATCAATGGCTGAAATTTCATACTTGGATCTTGACTTAACTTCATGAGAGACAAAGACATTTTAATGTTCTTTTCACGAGTGGTACACTATTCTGAATATAAGGTTAAGTTATTATGTGTAGAGGTTACATACTCTTACAGATCTTACTCCAGGCCTTCAGAAATACTGGAAGATAAAGCCTTTAGCTTTCTGGAACCACCTCTTTTCATAGACCTCATAATTGGACCTGACTGAACAAGTCCCCGTTACATACACAATTTTCTGACTGTAATCTCTAAGTTTCCAGAAAGGATGAAATATGTTTTGTCACTCTTCTTCTTAAGTTAATTGTGGCATTGCAGCTTGCAGCAGGGAGCATTAGCACAAAGGCTTTTAGCTTCCTTGTACGGCACAGTTCCATTTGTAAGTAGACTGTATAGGTTTTTTTATTGGTAACGCCACATAGCGCTCTGTATGAAAATCACTGGCTGTGCTGTGTGCAGTCTGTGGCTAGTTTGCATTGTTGTCTGCCATTGTAGTGTTGGGCAGCTGGATGTGAACAGCGCGTAGCGTTGCGCAGTTGGAGGTGAGCCGCCAGCAGTGGTGGATGTGAGGAGAGAGATGGCGGAGTTTTGAAATTTGCAAAACTGGATATCATGAACTGCTATATACATTATGACTTTTGAACACTATTGAGGTAAATACATAGTTTGTTCTCTATTAAAGTCTTTCATTTGCTAACTATGCCTATCAGTAGTTAGTGCCTTCCGTAGTTTGAATCTTTTATTTAGCTGGCAGTAGTGGCGCTCGCTGTATTGCAGTAGTTCGAGTAACAAAGATTTTTGGTGAGGTAAGTGATTTGTGAAACGTATAGGTTAATGTTAGTCAGGGCCATTCTTTTGTAGGGATTTTTGAAAGTCAGATTGCGTTGCCCTAAAAATATTGTGTGTCACTTTAGTGAATGTTTGAGTACGTTCAGTTTTGCTCAGCTGTTTGAAAAGCAAATAGTGTAAGAGGTTTATCAGCACAGTAATTCAGAAATTGTTCTAAGGGGACGTTTCATATTCGACCCTTAGCCGAGGATACCTCTCTGGAATCTTCTGATTTTTTCTTGTAGTTTGTGCAATTAGTGCAGTCTTTGTTTATTGCTAGTGCGTAATTGTAGAGAGAATTTCCTTTGTAGTTGTAGTTTTCATTCTTGTACAGTAAACCACTTGTGGCATGCATGTAGATTTGCACCAAGTATTTCGCAGATGCGCTTGCAATTAACTGGATATTATTTTCAGTGCGAAGTTAATGTGTTCTCTTATTTTTGCTCTTCAAATTGTGTTTTTCTATGTTATCGTGTGAAATATTGTGACAATAATGGCGTGTGAAAAACGTAATACTAGGCTCCAAAGTAAACTGAGAAATGACAGTGAAGACGAAAGCAGTGTGTTAGCGCCACCATGTAATGAATTAACTAATATTCAAAGTAGTAATTTGGTAAGTGTGCATAGGGAAATGGAGCGGGCGTCAAATAATGGTGTAGACAGTGAAACAGGTAGTGAACAGGGAAGCATTATCGATCGATCGGTCGGCAACAGCTCGCCTCAGGAATCAGGAATGACAGAACACAATATTGCAAATACTGTAGACTCAAGTTTTGGGTTCTCAACGTTTTCTCAAATGAGTCAAGACACAGTTTCCTCTTGTCAAAATGTGAATGTTGCCGGTGCAACTTCACTGCCGAAAAGCACTGAGGAACATGTTTCAGACGCCAGTGCATTGTTATTACAGTTAATGCAACAAATGGGACAAAGGCTACAAAAGTTAGACACAACGCTTGAACAAATTCAGAAACAAATGGGACAAAATCTTCAAAAGTTAGACACAATGGAACAAAATCTTAAAAAGTTAGACACAATGGAACAAAATCAGAGACAAACACAGCAAAAGCTTCAAAAGTTAGACACAATGGAACAACACCAGAGACAAACACAGCATCAGTTAGACGCAATGGAACAAAATCTTCACACCACGCTTGAACAAACACGTGAAGATTTAACTACTGAGTTACATAAAATAGAATCAAAATGTCAAAAAGTCTGTAATGACGTAAAAACACAAATTTGTGAGCATTTCCAACCTATTTTTTCGCGCCATGAAAATTAATTACAGAATCACGAAGCACCCATAAAATAACTACAAACTATTGTTCATGAAAATCATGAGACCTTGCAAGCTAAAATGGACTCAGTTGCATCTACCGATTCGGTTATGCAACTTGCAAAAACTCAGGAAAACTTAAAGGACACAGTAGATACGATTTCAACACAAATGAACACTCTGAAACTTGGTTCAGAAAAACACACAGAGGAAATAATTTCACTAACGGATAAAGTAGCCGAACTTTCAGATCAGTTCACTAACTTATCTACAAAGGTAGATGATGATCTGAATGACACAAGACCTGTAGCCATCACTGACACAGAAGAGTATGAACAAATTAAGAAATTCAAACAAAATCAGAATCAAATTAATACGCAACACAAAAGAGAAATCCGGGAAGTACAAGATCAGTTGGCACAGGTAATACAAAAATTACATATTTCAGAGGACACTCGCGCTCCAACACGGGAAGAGGGACTTATAAATACGGAACAACCACAAAATAATAACACAGGACACTTCGGAAATTATGAAAGAAATTGGCAAGGCGCACCGAATTTTGAGATGGGACCGCCGAAACGACATAACAATGACCGACATGTGACTCGCCGACATGATGATTTTGACTATAAGCTGTTCATTACTACACGTAAATTCAAAACATTTAAGAATTCTGGCAACGACATTCATCCACAAGCATGGCTCCATCAATTCTCTCATTGTTTTCCTCCCGACTTGTCGTTTGAGCACAGATTAGAATTTATGTGTGGCTACTTAGAGAATTAACCAGCTGAAAGAATGCGATCGGTCATTCACGATTGTCACAGTGAAGGAGAATTTTACCATGCGTTCCTCTCAGCATATTGGTCTCAAGCTACACAAGACCGAGTAAAACATAGCATCATGATGATGAAACACTTTGAACAATCTGAATTTTCCTGTCTTTTCAAATATTTTGAAGACATGTTGCACAAGAATCAGTACCTGTCAAACCCATACAGCCCCTCAGAACTCATCCGCATTTGCTTGATGAAATTACCTGAAGATTTACGACATATTATTTTGGCAGGACGTTGCAAAGACGACATTGAAGCTTTTCAGGGGCTCTTACAAGAACTGGAAATTGACACTGACAATCGCGGAACGCGAGAACAGGAGCACAACAATTACAGGTCACATCCGTCACAATTCCGCGGTGACAGAAATAATAACTGGACGCGACAACGCTATTCTCACAACACAAATCGTGACCAAAACAGACACCACCCGTATGACAACCGTTGGCAGAGTAGTAATAATTACAGGGAAAGATCACCTCTCTGCGGTAATGACTATCAAAGAGACAATCAGAGAAACAGACAATATGGGAACCAAAACAATTATTATTATGGGAGACAGAATAACTTTAGACGCAACGGTCCAGCGCGCAGTTACGATTCAGGGAGAAATTCTCCACCACTTAACCGACAAGAAAGAAACTACAGGAACTACCGACATGACGACAGACTATGTGATTGTAATGACAGACCTGAATTGCATCAGAACTGGCGGGATTTAAACAGGGCAGGTCCCTCTCGGCAAGGTGAATTTGTAGAAGTTAGGTCTCCAAACCCCAATAACGACGCGCGCCAACAAAGAGACAATTGGCAATGACTCATACCGCTGGCAGCCACAAAACGTACGTATGACACTAACGACGCAGCTGCCGTAGCTAGTAATTACGTAAAAATGGAAGACATTAGGGACATCTTACTCCAAGAACACGACGTAAAACATAACAACATTGCATATCCTGTGATTCACATTACAGTAAATGACGTAAAATTTACGGCAGTACTTGACTCTGGCAGTCCCATTTCAGTAATTAGTGAAACAGCCTTTAGCAAATGCAACAAATCGAACGATTGCCCCACACTTCCGTTACGTAAGATTACATTACAAGGTGCAATCTTTGGAAAAAGTGTAGATGTACGCCAACAAACCAACTTAGAATTCTTTTGTCAAAGCCACAGCTTCTCTATGAACTTTCTTATTGTTCCATTATTGTCGACGGAAATTATACTGGGAGTAGACTTTTTGAATGAATACAAAGCAATCTTAAGCTTTCACGATGCTGAAATAAGTTTAGAGAAAGAAGGTAAGTCAGTAGCTTTGAAATTTGAAGATTGGCTCTCAAACCATGACGAAGAAATTAATCGGCTTTACCTCCTGTTACACAACAGTTCGGAATTTTCGACGGAACTTGACACTAACAAATACTCTGCAAGTACTGACAGGGATGATATCGACAGCGCATTTGATACTAATGAGTTAATTCAGAATAAAATTCAAACAATTGAGAATTGTAATGACACTGATTGGGAGGACCTTTTTGAGATTTTACAAGCACATTCCACAGATTTTACTCAGAAAACAGGAACAATCAAGGGATTTCAATACCAATTTCGTGTTCGTGAGCATACTAAATTTTGTGTTAGACCATACGTAATTCCGGCGCATTATAGGGACCGTGTTAGAACAGAAATACAATCTATGTTTGACGAGGGCATTATTGAGCCTGCAGTAAGCTCATACAACAATCCATTACATGTTGTTGAGAAGAAAAATGGATCGATCAGACTTGTCTTAGATTCGAGACAAATCAATACTATCATCATTCCTGAAACAGACAGGCCGCAAACGTTAGAAGAACTTCTTCAAAATTTTAATGGTGTAAAAGTGTTGTCTTCTATTGATCTCAGATCCAGCTTTTATGAGATCGAACTTCATCCAGAATGTAGAAAATACACAGCTTTCCTTTGTTTCGGCGTTTGTTATCAGTTTCGGAAACTTCCTTTTGGTTTGAACATTTCTTCGGCAGCATTCATTCGCGGGCTAAATTCCATATTACCTGAGTTCTTAAAACGTCACATCACCTTATATGTGGACGATATTCTAATAGCAGAAGCTTCATGGGAACAACATAATCGCATCCTCAACAGTTTGTTACGTATTTTTGCAGAATCTGGAATTACAGTTAACTTGGAAAAGTCTGAATTCGGTAGGACAAAGGTGATGTTTTTGGGACATATTATTTCTTCTGAAGGCATTCAGCTGGATCCTGAAAAGTTAGAAGCAATCAGAGCCATTCCAGTTCCATCCACAAAAAGACAAGTCCGCAGTTTTCTAGGTCTCGTAAATTTTTACCGTCGTTTTCTGAATATGCAAATTCTTGTTACACCAAAACTTTGTTCTCTCACTGGAAAAAATACTATTTGGAACTGGGACGAAAAAGCACAGTTGGAATTCAATTCTTTGAAAGAATCGCTAGTTAACGCGCCAATACTAGCTCATCCAGATCTGTCACAAGATTTCTGCCTTAGCACGGATTCTTCTAAAGTCGGTCTTGGTGCCCATTTATTTCAAGAAGCCACAGAAAATAACACTATCATTCAGAAAACCATTGCTTTTGCTAGCCGAGTGCTAACAAAATCTGAAAAAAATTATTCCGTTACTGAATTAGAAGCTTTAACTATCGTTTGGGCATTTAACAAATTCCGTTTCTTTCTTTCTGGCAAGCACGTAAAAGTATACAGTGATCATAGTGCATTACAATTTCTTATGTCTTCAAAATTAAATCATGACAGGTTAAAACGTTGGGCATTGTTTCTGCAAGAATTCCGCTTCACAATAGTCTACATTCCTGGCAAGGAGAACATTGTTGCGGACGGGCTGTCACGCGCACCAGCTGGGCTTGAGAAAAGTAACACAGAAGGCAACCCCGAGAAAAATTTCAGTATTCTTTACATTCAGAAAGTCGCCTTTGAAAACTTCATCACCACATCTTTAAAGGACATTGCTCACGAACAAGATAAAGATCCGATTTGGAAAGACATCAAAAGTAAATGGCATGAAAAGACACACACTCAGATTTGGCATTATTATCTGATTAGAAACAACATACTCTTCAAACGCTGCACTGTTGATGACAAGCTATGGGTACTTTGCATTCCAGACGATTTTGTTAATAAGCTCATTTGGTACATTCATTTCAGCTACGCACATTTTGGTCCACGAAAATGTTATCATATCCTTCAAACGACTTGTTATTTTAACAATATGGAAAAGAGAATTCAAAGAGTCTTGTCTATTTGTAAACTTTGTCAAAAGGCGAAACCATCTACTATCTCACATCGTGCTCTGTTGTTTCCTATTAATTATTATTAATTTCTAAATTAAAAGAATTTCCTGCTGTTGATCTCTTGGGACCCCTTGTCAGAACATCGAATGGATTTTCGTATGTTCTAGTCGCTGTTGAACTTACTTCAAAATTTGTTTCTTTCACTCCGTTACGTAAAGCCACTGGACGGTCTGTATCCAACGCCTTTGTTAAAAATTTCTTCTGTGAAGTTGACCATGTTGCTAAAGTCATTTCAGATAACGGACCGCAATTCAGATCTGCTGTTTGGTCACGCATGCTTCAGAATCATAAAATCAAACCTGTTTTTATTTCATTGTACTCACCACATTGTAACCCGTCTGAACAGATTATGAAAGAAATCAATCAGCTTTGCAGACTTTATTGTCACAGAAAGCATCAGCATTGGGACGGATATTTACACTTATTTCAAATTTGCTGAATGAAATGCCTCATGATTCCACTGCTTTACCACCTACTCTTGTACTAAAGAATGAAGAACCACCGAACAGAATCAGAGAGCTTGTACCTTTCCCGAATACACGTAAACTTCGACACAGAGACATAATTGATATGGCTCTCAAAAATATAAAATCTGCAGCAAACAAAAGGAGAAAACTACACGGTAAAGCAAATGCAAAGAAATTATACATTGGTCAGAAAGTTCTCATTAAAGCTCATTCATTGTCACATAAGAAGAAACACTTGAGTCACAAATTCTTTCTAGTTTACAATGGACCTTACAGAATCCAACATATACCACATGATAATTGCGTTGAAGTTGAAACTCTGCGTACTAGGAAGAGTAAAGGTTTACACCACATTTCACATGTAAAACCGTTTATTGAAAGATAATCTGCTTTTTAACTTTGTCTTTGCCATAAAACGTTTCACTTCACATTTCTAGTATGCATTGTCAGACTTAGAAACTGTTACCATGCAACAATGTTTGAAGTTAAATATCCAGTCCAGAACCAAGAGAACTTATTTAAACAGAAATTACGAATGCATTGTTATTGTGAACAGACGACACAGTGTTATTGTGTGTGTGCATTCTTGCTTGTTAGTTGCACGATTACGTAACGACTATAAGGCTCACATACTTAGAACATTTACCAGTACTGCTAATGAGATTTTAATGCAACATTTTGGTTTACTTGAAAATACATTCTGGATTTAAAGTACTTTCTGTGAGATACCAAATGACACAGTGGTTAGTTTATGTGACAGTTACACGATTTTATCACGACACTACTAATGAGTGACAATTTACAATGTTGCTTTTGCGGTGTTTCTGTTTTATATCTGCACACTTTTTCTGAATTATTCTGGAAAGTAAAACATGTTTTAGTAGTAACTTTTGTGGTATAGCTACAATGAGACAGCCTTTTCCGTAGGACAACAATACGTTACAGCACAGTACTTTCCTCATCATGGCAATAAGCATAATAACTAAGATATCTATACGCAAAGCATTTCACTTTTATGCATCATGAGGTAAGTACATTGACTTCTGCAGAACTTAACTTTCGGAGGACGATACCTACGACACTTCCTACAACAAGACGCACAGTTTAGCGCTACAGTACACATATTTGAGTGATTAATTTAGTACTTAAAACATTTACTTTTAAAGATATTTGAAGTACAATGATACAAAGGTTTTCCGTGATACATTTCATTCCATTGCTGTAATCTGTAACACCTGAGTGTATAATTACATTAATCCTCAGGGGGTATACGCCTACTTTGAGTACGATGTGTTTGGCAAGCACAAGGAGCCCTATCTAATATGGTATTTGCTTATACAACTTTACACATCGGTACCATATTTCTCTAACACACAAATTACACAGCTATCTGATCATTTAACTGAGAGATAAACATTTTTTTTACTATGTCAGTGACACATGTTTACGCAACTACACAGTTGGATAATTTCACACTTATGAAATTGTATTTTGTCTGCACTGTGTGAACTGTTCATATTTTTTCGGAACCATTGTGATACTATGAGAGCTTTGAATGATGTATTTGGTATGAGATCATGATTTTTAAAGTACGTTTGAGGTAGATGACACTACGGAAATGAGCAGAGAATATTTTTTAGGTTTTGAAATTATTGCAGAAAGCTACGACGATTTTGAGATTTGACTGAGGTGTTTTGATGTTATTTTTACGATTACGATGTGTATTATGCTGTTGAGGTTTGTTTATGATCAATAAGCTGATGCTATATGAGAAATTTGATTATGCTATGTATTTATTATGATGAAATATTGAAGTGTCGTCGCAAGATTGACGTGTCGACGAATATATATATATATATATATGTGTGTAATAAGGTAAGGAGTAATGAATAGTGGTTAGGGACTCTGACTTGTGAAAAAGGATGTTGGAAACCAAGAATCGTACTTTAAGAGTTATGAAATGTGTGTAAATGCGTGAATGTATCACAATGCCAGCGAAAATTTTTTGGACACTGTTATATTCATAAGATTTTGTTTCTACACATTGGCATTTTATATGAGACAGTCGCCTGGAAAAAAAGCCATTAGTGTGTGCCTTTCAGAGGCTCAGGTGGAGTAAAAAAAGGAGGCCATTATCCTCGCTATTGACATTCCTTTGTTGAAAGCATCGCAAATACGACACGCTCAAACTTGAAAACATATGATTATACTGTGGAGCTCTTAATTTATGATATTTACTAAAATGCCTAATAAAACGATGAGAAACATTTCACGGCTATTGTCTTGCTAGTTGAGAGATTTTTTTTGCCTTTGGAGACGCCATTTGCCTAGTGAATGACATTTCATATGTTGCTTTATATATATATATTTGCTCATTTTGTTTAATATCTAGTTTCTAGCTGCACTGCAGCATTGGTTAAAATAAAATTTAATAGATTACTCATATAGTTATTTTATGCCTACAGATCCAGTCAATTATAAATTTATGATCTACTTCCAAGAAAACAAGGGCACATAAATAGACATTTCCCTTCACAGGAATTGCATAAATAATTTTTTTACGATTTGGTAACTTATCTGGTAGTGTACGTTTTTGTGATGCATCACTCTAGTGTTAAGATGTGACATAGGTATTAAACATGGCCATTTTTACTGTAATATTTTTTCTGCTTGAGCTTTCTCATGTTTAGATATAAGTTATTGCATTTTCTGCGGCTGTTTGCCAGGCATAGTGCTACTAAATTTCACTTTGTATTACTCTGTTAAGCTAGTTTTACTACTGATTTATTTTTCTTGTTTGCTGCACAGTGCCTTATATTAGTTGTAATATTGCAATTGCTTTGCCTATTTAAATTTTTTGTCATTGATGTTTGTGTTAATTGTTTTGTGCTGCTGCATTGCCTCGTCCCTTAGTTTAGCATCTGAGCTCAGTAGATTTAAGTTAGCTTAAGAGGGGGTAGCCTATAAGAGAATTAGTTGCGATGAATTTGAAGAAATGCACTGAGAGGCTATACGAGAAAAGTACAGAAAGCAGGTATAGATAGGACTTTTGGAAATAATGAAGAACGAAGGGAGATCTCCGAGAAGTAAAGAAAGTTTTGTTTGCAAAATACTGCAGTCAAACAAACCCTGTCCTTTCCTTGTATTATTCCGCTATATGTTTGTGTACCCTTGTGTATTTATGTTCTTCCTGTATTTATATGTTTATCTGATAAGACTTATGTTGTAGAATTTTTCTAATACTAAGCTACATTCACTATGATGAGGAATACTGTTATCCTCAAATATAATTGGCATTAATAATATGTTATTTACCTTGTAAATATGCTTAGACATTATTTATTCTGTTTTCTTTTAATGCTCATGTGTGAAGTTGATGTTTCAAAATTTATTCTGATCTTTTATGTATTTACTTATGTCATAATTCCTGTAACACTGATGTATATGTTTATTTCTATTATTTTGTAAAGCCTGTATTACTACAAATGTTATCTGTATTATTATGTTTTTAATGATGTATTTTGTACCTTTGTTATTGTATTCTTATGTTATAAAATTGTAATTGACAGCAGTTCATCAAATTAAGTAACTTGTAAGTTACATTTCACTGCACACGTTTCAGTTGGTCATAGTATATGGACAATATGTGAGAAGCACGGACTGATAGTGTTTGCACATGTGTTAATAATTCAGCAAGGGACTGGATAACAGCATTGCTGGTTCTAAGGACATTTCAAAAGAAAATTTGTGAGTGCACAAGTGGTGGTTATGGACTTGCTATATTATCTACAAGATTCTTCAATGGTGATTGTGCACCTGCACAGTCACAACAGATGGCTGCTGGCCATCTCTACAAGGACTACAGTGGGTCTGCATGTTTGATGACCCAACAATACCATTATTTCTACAAGGACTACAGTGGGTCTACACCTTTGCTGACTCACCAGTACCATTATTTCTACAAGGACTGCAGTGGGTCTGCACCTCTGGTGGCCCACCAATACCACAATCTCTACCAGGACTACAGTGGGTCTGCACCTCTGATGGCCCACCAATATCGTAATCTCTACCAGGACTACAGTGGGTCTACTCTGTGATGACCTACCTACCAATATTCTTCAAAACTTCGAATGACTCTGCTGTGGGTTTGCTCTGTTGTGACCCATTACCTGTCTGCATGTCAAGAGTCAGCATTGTCTTTCCGTTGGAAGGACAACACTACTTCTTCAAGACTGCATGGAAATCCACTACTTCCATGTGCATTGTCTTTTACTGCTCAGACTTTGAGAAAAGAAACGGCAGTTTTACTGTGATGAATGATCAGGACTGTCTTTATGGACTGTGAGAAAATTTTAGCTTTTGACCAACACTGTATTAATAAGTGTGTGCATTTGATTTCTTTGTTATTGTAATTATGAAAAAATTTTTCAAATCTGTATTGGCCACTGCCCAAAACAATTTATAAAATTTTTTGTGGGGAGCATGGGGGCTATGTAAGTAGACTGTATAGGTTTTTTTATTGGTAACGCCACATAGCGCTCTGTATGAAAATCACTGGCTGTGCTGTGTGCAGTCTGTGGCTAGTTTGCATTGTTGTCTGCCATTGTAGTGTTGGGCAGCTGGATGTGAACAGCGCGTAGCGTTGCGCAGTTGGAGGTGAGCCGCCAGCAGTGGTGGATGTGAGGAGAGAGATGGCGGAGGTTTGAAAGTTGCAATACTGGATATCATGAACTGCTATATACATTATGACTTTTGAACACTATTGAGGTAAATACATAGTTTGTTCTCTATTAAAGTCTTTCATTTGCTAACTATGCCTATCGGTAGTTAGTGCCTTCCGTAGTTTGAATCTTTTATTTAGCTGGCAGTAGTGGCGCTCGCTGTATTGCAGTAGTTCGAGTAACGAAGATTTTTGGTGAGGTTAGTGATTTGTGAAACGTATAGGTTAATGTTAGTCAGGGCCATTCTTTTTTAGGGATTATTGAAAGTCAGATTGCGTTGCCCTAAAAATATCGTGTGTCACTTTAGTGAATGTTTGAGTAGGTTCAGTTTTGCTCAGCTGCTTGAAAAGCAAATAGTGTAAGAGGTTTATCAGCACAGTAATTCAGAAATTGTTCTAAGCGGACGTTTCACATTGCTATTGCCGAGTACTCTTCTAACACTTATGAGGATGTTGTGAATGCCCTTTCCCTCTGCTCTCTGCATCATCTTGATCACAGATATTATTCTCAGCCACTGTAGAATCACCACGTTCCTCAGCAGCTGTGTCCTCTCCTGTATTAAAAGAGAAACGTGCTAGCATACCATACAATGACTATGAAAGAACCATCAAATGTAGTTATCGTACATTTAAGCTCCACAGCCGAATCTGGTTATTAACTCGTTACTTAATTCTGATTTATCGTCAGTTAATTATCATTTATCAAATTTACAGAGTCATAAACAGCATACCTGAGCTGGAACACATATACCCCAACGTGTTATATTCTATATCTTCAGACGAATCACTCACAATAATCGGTCCACTATAATTATAGTTCCTGTGCATACGAAATTAGCGAGGCCACAAGTTGTCAAGATGCTACACACAGAACACCAAAATGCCGGAAACTGATAGTAATGCTCGTAGCAACCTCGCAGTGAACTTTGTATTCGCAAAAATATGATGCAATAATCTGTATTCTTGCTTTGCGAAATATAAATACTTATATACTTTATGGCTGGGTTTGGTAGTCTGATGGTAAAGTGTATTTATTTCTAAAACCCAATATTGCAACTTCAACCATGTAGCTGTTATCAAGTGGAAATTATGTTCCTGATTACTACCTTCTTGTGTATAATACACTCTTTCAATTGCATTGTAAATATGCTGCTTGAATTCTGCCTAATTTTTGTCCTTATCCGCAATATTGGGTGGAGTAAATTATTCCACATTTGTTTTTGTTTCATATAATACAAAATCTGGTTTCATCACATGGTATTCTGTGGACTCATGTCTATTTGTTACTTCTTGTAAACCCATGTGTGAACTGCTCGACCTAAATGCATTGTAAGTACTGTATATTGCTCATTTGTGTTCCCATTAGCTTTTCGTGGTCTCAAATTAATGGAGGCCACCAAAATTTTCACTGACTCCAGCTAAACCGTACTGTTTGCAGTACGTTTTAATAATGTGCGAGAATATTTGCATAACTACTGTTGCAGTTTAGTATTTGCAAGAAAGAATGCTCTAGTCACCAAGACTACGAAGCATACTCATCTACATCTACATCCATACTCAGCAAGCCACTGTAAAATGACTAGCACTCATTGGCAAGAAGAAACACCATTAAAAGCAGAATTAATACTCATTTACTAAGAAGATGTACCAGTAATAAAGTTGAATCCCAATACTGTCAAAACCTGCTAACATTGGGTTCTCTATTACATGTGAGAAAGCACAGAAAAAACAAAAATAAAGTAGAACAAAAGCAATGTACTTAACATTTCAAACTGATTACGTATTCCTGTATTACTGGAAGGCTTTTGCTGGTTAAAATGGCCCTAAGCACTATGGGATTCAACATCTGAGGTCCTCAGTCGCCTATACTTAGAACTACTTATACCTAACTAACCTAAGGACATCACACACATTCATGCCCGAGGCAGGATTCAAACCTGCGACCTTAGCAGCAGCACGGTTCCCGACTGAAGCGCTTAGAACCGCTCGGCCACAGGGGCCGTGAGGCTTTTGACACAGTACCACACAAGCGGCTTGTAGTGAAATTGTCAACTGTTACAAATGTTATTTCCCATTCGCTACTGCTAGTATCCTATTCTTCAGTTGACTTATATAGCTCAACTGTAGAATGGGATACACATTTTACTGTTGTCGGTTTTTTTTTTCGTCGCTAGCAAGCCCTATATAGGTCAACTGAAGTATGGGGCGCAAATTTTGTTATGTGTCGTTTCTTTCCGCCTTCGCGTAGTTGAACTGAGGTACAGGATGCCAACGCTTCATTCGTCGATTTCTTCGTTTTCGTTAGCGATAGTATCTTATTCTTCAGTTGACCTATATAGGTCAACTGAATTATGGATTACAAATATTTTGTATGTACGTGTTTCCGCCTTCTCTAGTAATACTATTTACGTAAGAGCAGAATGCTAGTAGTAGCGGAGGTGAAAGAAACAACACCTGCAAAATTTGTAAACCGTACTTCAATTGACCTATATAGGTCAACTGAAGAATAGGATACTAGCGCTAACGAAAACGAAGAAGTCGATGTGCGTTAAATTTGTATCCCGTACTAGAGCTAAGCTATACAGATCGACAGAAGTTCGAGATACAACTCATATATATTTCAACTGAGTTATTCCATGCTACTGTTACTTCTAACCCTTTTCTTTCTTTACTTTTTATAGAAGTACTAGAACTCAAACAAGCGATATCCTTAACATTATGTTCGAAATATTACTGGACTTGACATATGTCTACCATCTGTTTTCTCTCCTGCATTCCCTTGTTTATGAACACTCGTCTGTGCTGTTAAATCTGTCTAATAAAACATCTGGCTCTTCAGTAAATACATCTGAGGTCTTTGCTTAGCAACGAAATAAGTAACGCTGTTTTTCCGATCGGTCTCAAGAACATTGAGAAAGTGTGATTAATTATTAACAGTTCGACTCTAAACTGTGTTGTCTGCAGTGAAAAACTTTTCGACGAGCGGGTGACGGCAGATTGTTGCTTGCAGTTACGGCAGCCGCGCTCGGCAGTCGTTTGTGCTTCGTGCGGCGGCCGCCACCGATTCCATCAGGTGTTTCGTGGAACTGTTATTAAGGTTTTTTAGTGTAATCTACTGGATATTTTACCTACAAGTAGTTAGCAACAAGTGTCAAAGCATCGTCGCTGGGAGATTTCTCTCGGCGGCTATTTTTAAAATGGAAACTAATGATGAAATCCCAGTCGATACCGGCCAAGGGTTGGCTATCGCTTTGCATGTGAGTCACAACATCGAGACTGTCCCGATGCACCCTCCTTCAACGGTGTTAATTACAAATAAGCATCGACTGAGTACCATCGAAATGTGCTCTCAAGATCACTGTCCTCAGAGCCAGCGACAAAAGGCAAGACAGCGATCACCATCACCCAACAGCCAGTAGCTCCTGATGCAAATGTTCCGAAGAAGGAAAAGGCAAGTGAAAAGCGTAGTGGTAACGTTGAAGGGGACGTAGATATGGTAGATATTGATAATGTTGCTTACACTGTGTAAGTTCTAGGAGTAGACAATAACTTGAGCGTAAACATAGGAGACAGGAATTGTAATGAGCAGCCTGCTTCCCAAAAGTCTGTTAGTCGTAAAAACTTGGACAATTCAGTGACCACAATGGTACCTCCTACAGGAAATAACACGTTCCCTAGTAACAACAAATATGATAGTAAAGATAATACATCGTCTTTGTAGAGGGAGAAAAAGGTAATATAGGAATGTTACATCCTACGGCTCTTGGAAGAATGTTGTTCACAGAAAGTAATAACTTAAGACATGAAAAAGTTAAAATCTCCGCTATTGGTAGATACAGGTATAAAATTGAAACCAAAACAGGGCAGTCTGCAAACAGGTTGCGGTTGCTTGATGTTTTTTCGGTTGAAGAATATGGAGGCTTATATTACAAATTTCCTAGCAAAGAGAAGGGGCGTTATCCGTGATGTTGATATTGCATTATCCCACCAAGACATCCCTGCAGAAATAAAGTCGGAATTTTTAGTAACCGACGTACGAAGATTCACAAAGAAAGTAATAGAAAAAGGAGAGTTGAAAGTACTTCCCACACCGAAATGTGAAGTAACATTTAAATCCCAACAACTTCTCCAGTATGTATATTTGTGCGGTATGCGATGCCCTGTTGCACCGTATGTCCAGTCAGTTTTGCAATGTCACAATTGCCTTAGATATTTCCATTTAAGTTTGCAATGTCGCAGTAGTGCCCACTGTGCCAAATGCACAGACCTCACAGTGCTCACAGGTGTTTGCACTGCAACGGAAACCACCCCAATTTATCAGCAACTGCCGTCTGGTCACCGCGACCATCGCTTGCGCAGACTACTGCTGGTGTTTCTACAACACGAGAGCTCTCTCCTAGTGACTAGCCTAAGATATGCGAGAAACCAAAAGGTTTGAACACGACGGACAAACGGCTACAACAGCGACCTAAGCATGCAGTTATGTCGGTTCCAGCTCCCAGGTCTTACAAAAATAAACCATTTACTAACAGTCCATACAAGCAGGGTTATGCTGACATGTTATACGAATTTCAGGGTCCATAAAACTCAATACAAAACAATCCATATCATCCCACTCCTCTGGCAACATCTTATACTGGTCGAGAAACTACTATTAACAGCATTTGTGCTTTTTTAATGCAGATCTTTCTTTCTCTTAAAAATGAAACAGACACGGTTACGACACAGATACGTAATGCTGTTGAAGAGTTCTGCAAATATAACAATGGCTTTTAAAATATTCTAGTGGAATGCACGGTCAGCAATCTCGAACAGAGAAACTCTTTACCGGTCACTTAGCAGGAACCACATACTGGTAGCTTGTATTAGCGAAACTTGGTTTCAGCCAACCCAACGAATACAATAAAAGGATACGCTGTTCTCAGAAACGACAGAGACGATGGAAAAGGAGGAGGAGTAGCCATTTTGATTAGAGAGACGGTTCAGTTTAAAAAATTGGACGTCACTATTAGGACAACAGAATGACAGGGAGTTGTTGCTGCAATTTACACTCCTAACGGCGCATTCACCATCGTCAACATTTACAAACCACCTAAGTGTAAAATACAAGATCTTCCACAGATTGTAGTCCAGGTTCAAACGCCATTTCTCCTTTGTGCAGACTTCAACGCACACCACTCACTATGGGGTTGAGTAACACATGACGCGGATGGCAGAGAGTTAGTTACACTTTTTGAGAAGTTCAATTTGATTCTTCTAAATGATGGATCTCCTACTATGATACATAACCCAAACAGACGACCGTCGGCCGTCGATTTGACATTGTGCTCTGTTGACTTTCACCGTGTAACAGAGTGGTCGGTCAAACGAGACTCTCTTGGCTCAGATCATTTCCCTCTGGAAATCACAATAGACTTACCTATAAATACAGTAGAAATTATCTACCCCAACAGCAGGTGGAAAATAAAGGATGCTGACTGGCCAAAGTATACTGCAACAGTCCAGGCGAAGTTTCAATCTTTTAACAATTTGTTAGCACCGAAAGAGGCCTACCAACAGCTAATTTCAATTATTGAAGACGCTGTAACAATTTCCATTCCAAGAAAATAAGAAGTCATCGTTTTGAAGCAGCGGCCCCCAGTCTGGTGGACACCAGAGTGCTCTAGAGCTGTAGCACAGCGCAAATTTGCGTACAGTAACTTCTGTAAACAACAAAATGTAAAAAACTTCATTGAATATCGGAAAATAGCAGCGAAAGTTCGAAGGCGGTTAAAAGACTGTAAAAAGAATAGCTGGCAAAATTTCTGTGAATCTTTAAATAACAGTGTTAGTATCGCTGATGTTTGGAAGAAATTAAGATTTTTCAAAAACAAAAACTCCACTATGTGTCAGCCATTAAGTGATAGATGGCTTGAAGACTTTGTGAATTTAATCTCACCAGCTTCCGCAGCCGAGCAGCCATATTGCCCCCCGTTGCAATTGGATTACAATCATCCGCTCGTGGTACCGTTGTCGTATGAAGAACTGATGAATGGTATTAAAAAGAGCGTAACTTCCACACCCGGAAAGGACGGTATACACTATCAGATGATAGAAAAACTCCCAGACATAGCACTCAGAAAACTGTTACAGATATTGTACAAATATGGATGAATGACACGCTAATAGATGATTGGACAACTCAAGTAGTGGTACCCATACTGAAACCACATAAGGATGAAGAGCAGGCCAAATCATATAGACCTATTTCTCTTTCTTCCTGTTTCGGCAAAACTTTAGAGCGCCTGGTAAAAAATCGCTTGGAATGGTGATTGGAATCAAATCAGACCCTGTCATCGAGTAAGTATGGCTTTAGAAAAGGCAAGGGAACTATAGATAATTTAAATATTTTAACCTCGGAGATCTATGACGCAATAACAAGCAAAGAGAATGTAACAGCTATACTCCTGGATATAGTTGGAGTGTATGATAATGTTCTTCTACCTCTGTTGCTACGGAAGTTGGAAACAGTTGGAATCCCGCCACAACTGATTTATGGAATCAGCACTTTCCTCGCTGAAAGACACATATGGGTTCTGTTCCAAAATAAGTTAATTGGACCACGTCGTCTTACAACAGGTCTTCCACAAGGAGCTATCCTCAGCCCCCTACTCTTTGCACTATATACTAACGAGCTGGCGAGGATTATCCCTTTTCCAGTTAAAATCCTCCAGTATGCAGATGATATTTGTTTGTATGTGTCGACCAAAGGAAAGGATCAGGCTGTGTGTGAGCTATCTATCAAAGGCAATGGGCACACTGGATCAAACATTACGTAGCTGTGGGTTACAGACTTCGGCAGAAAAATCGATACTTGTTCCTTTCACGAACCAAACTAGGCTAGGCTGCTTCAATAGTGTAAGACTTTCTGGTCATAAAATACCACTAAAATCCCAGAGGAGGTTTCCTGGTGTTATCTTCGATTCGAGAAAAAAGTTGGATACCTCATATTCAAACCGTCGTCAGTACGTGTGAGAAAGCACTGAACCTTATCAGATCAGTGACAAGAGTATGGTGGGGGGCTAACGTTGATTCGTTCCCGTATAGACTACGGGTGCACGGCCTATCACACTGCTGCTAATAAGTACCTAGCACTACTGGATAAACTGCACTACAGAAGCTGCCTCGGAGCTATGCATTCTTCTCCCACCAACGCTCTACTCCTGGAAACATCAGAAATCCCTCTACATATTCGCAGAAAAATGATGTGTGATCGTTATATCTTACAGCGGATGGCAGATACTAAACATCCACTGTTAAAAAAGTGCGAAACGCTCTCTCAAATCGGGAATAACAGAAATGTCACGAAACAGCAGTTTTATATCTACAAGCGGAATGAAGACCGGAAATATATCCAAAAGAAAGCATATCGAAGTGAGATTCTTCCAATGTTCCTATATGACTATCACAGTTCTTATCAACATATTCCTGTAACATACGTCGACTATTCCAGCAAAGGAAAAGGATATGGGCAGTGTTCACCTACATCGCACCTGGCAGAAGAGTGGGCAGGATATTTTAAACTGTATACAGATTTCTCAAAAATGGGGACGGAAAATCATACCGGATGTGCTTTCTTCTGTCCAGAATCTGCAGAAGGAAGGAAGTTTCAACTACCAGGTGATGCTTCCAAATTTCTTGCTGAAACTTTCGCTATTATAGAGGCAATCATATATGCAAGATCTCTCAAAATACCCAAGGCAGTAATACTCACTGACTCTCAAAGCGTTCTGAAATCCATCAGATACAGGAATTGGGACAAAATTAATAGTAACTACACCCTCGACATACTGGATCATTATCACAAAGCTAAGAAGACTGGCCAAACTATGGAATTTGTATGGGTCAAATCCCATTCCGGCATTCTATACAATGACAAAGCAGATCAAGTAGCGAGAGATGCGATTAACAGTGGAAGACTTATGGACATTAAACTCCCATACACAGAATACCTCCTAAAGCGATTTTCTCATGGCAGGAAGAATGGAATGAAAGCCAACAAGAGTTACAAGCTATGCACGTATACAGACTTTCATACCAAGACAGACATGGTTTGCGAACTTCAAACATTCAAGGAAAATTATAACGTCCATTGTGAGAATGCGTCTCAATCATGGATCTTTCCCTGCCCACTTCATAGAATCGGCGTATCGGAGACACCCCACTGTCAATGCGAAGCGGAAACAATTGCTGATGTAAATCACATCTTATTTCAGTGGAGACGCTATGACAAAGGCAGAGTCAACTTTTTAAAGGAGCTCTTAAGGCTTGGTCACTGCCAGCCGCTTTGCACGATTCCAATTCTTGGAGACACGACCAGGAGTACATACGATGCCATATCCCGGTTTCTAGCGAAAGAAGACATAGAAATCTAAAATGAATTGAACTTCACTAAAGAACTCAATTAACAAGTAAATTTTTAGCAGTAAACTGTGTTTTTTAATCTGGTTACAATAATTTTGATCTGAAAACATATGAATGTATGCCCTAAACAGTATGTATGACGAAGAAAAAATGTTATCTTGTTATGTCTGTCAGTATATTTATTTGTGATGGCTAAAAGGTTTGCATGCTATAAGCCAATAAAAAAGGAAAAAAAAGATCATCTCTGGCAAATTATGACGTCAATGGTGAAAGCCGAAGGGTTGTATCCCGTTCTTCAGTAGTCCCAAAACATGCATGGAAGACTAAAAACTAGCCAATAGAAAAGCGAAATGATTGACTGATGAACTTGCAGCAATCCATGTGGCCTGGCAGCAAAACTAGGTCATGTTACCAGCAGTCCCTGTATGAGGTTCGATGCTACATAAAAAACTTTATTTCTTATTAATGCAATGCCATGAACTGCCTAAAGAAACAGTTACAAAGAGTACTCAGCTTTCAAGGAGTACACAAATCGTCACTTAGTCTGCTCCAAAGAAAATAGAAAAGTACACTGTGTGCAATTTATTCCGCTGGTGGCGACTCCCACACCGACAAAACAAACTGTGACAATGGACATGTTCCCGTTGTGCTCTGAATAAAAGGACTGCTTCTCTCCATGCTTAACAGTGTTGCCAATGTCGGAGTAGTTATTTACAATATGTAGACACGGATCTTTTATGCTCTGAAAGCAGCTTTCTAATTAGTACCGATACTTAAAAGTGGAGTAAGTCCGAAATGATCAAAAATAGACTTAATTTCCTTGTGCCCTAAACGCCCCTTATACCATATGTGATGTATACACACAATTTTTTAGGTTCCTACACACACACTTTCACGTACGGAACATAATAATCTATCCATCTATCGCTTGAGCGTTGTCCCGCTGTTACGCAGGGTCAGCCATCGTTAATCGGATTTGGCGTGTTAATGGTGGCTGGATGCCCTTCCTGCCGCCACCCCGCTCCCCCCGGGACGGAGTCAGTGTACCCCAACTGTCTGCGTCGACTGCAATCCACGGGATAGTGAGGATGTGTGCAGATGTCTGCGAGCCGTGTAACTGAGGCGGAACATGGGGACCAGCCCGGTATTCACCTAGCAGGATGTGGAAAACCGCCTAAAAACCACATCCGGGCTGGCCGGCACATCAGCCCTAGTCATTAATCCGCCGGGTGGATTCGATACGGGGCCGGTGCGCATCAGAGCTCTCGGCTACCCTGGCAGGTGTATGGAACATAATAATTATGTACTCGTAATCTATTAAAAGTGAAACACTACGTCAGTGATGGGGTTATGTTGCTATTGGCAAGATGAAAAGCTTAGAGAAATTACAAATTTCAATGACTGAAAAATGAAAAATATAGAGTCATTTTGATCAAGACAAATTCCTTAATATTTATACATAAGTTATGTAGTGGGAAAGAAGATATACATTACGTATTCGGTTTCTAAATATTCCTTAAACGAATATAAGTAGTGGTTTAATAAAAATTGTTTCAGTCTAGCTTTCCATTACTGCTCCGGTTTTTTTGAGTTTTGATGGATGATGACGATATACTTTGATTCCTATATACTTTTCAGTGTTTCCATATATTTTCGTGTTATGTGTTATAATCTATAAGAGACTTTTGTTTCTTGTGTCGTGGGAGTGATGATCCGGTTTTCGCTTAGGGACTCTTAACTGCTATACTGTAAAACAAGTCAAATTAATTACGTATACATATGGTAAGGACAGTGTGGTGTCATTACAACAAACCAGTTGTGCACTGGCTATCAAAAGCCCATCCGGCGCTGGCTCGGCGGCCAGTTCGTCACCGCAACTCGTCCCTTCAGTTGGACAGCTCAGCGGCTGCTGTTAGGTCTGCGAGAAACGGCACAACTAGAAAGGTAGTTTACTGTTGAGTTGACAAAAGACTTTATTCAGAGATTGGAAACGCTTTTTATAGTCTACATGACTGCTTCTCAAAAGATAAGTAAATATGTTTGATTATTCCGTCACAGCGCTGTCTACTGTAGGGTGGCAGCCTACTCACGCTGTAGTAAATTCACATCAGTTTCCATTGTGTGCCAGCCAGTCTGCTGTAACCAGCTCTGACGTCATAAATGTTGCGCAATACCTTAAAAATCAAGCAAATGACCTAAAACTTTTCCAGCATGTCAGGAATAATACTAAATTAATGTGTGTTAAATATCAGTTCGATAACTTCAGCCATTTTCGAAATTTGGACGTTTTGCTAAAAAAATCATTGGCACAACAGAAAAGAGCTAGAGACTTCAAAATTTATATTTAGATTCATCTTTCATAATGATTTAATAAAAACAGTACTTTGGATTTCACAGATTAAGACTTGAGTGGAAATTCATGATTTTCTGGTTTTCGTCTCAAAACTGAAGGAAGCAAGATAGATTAAGTAGGCTAATAAATAAGGCTAGGATGTTTAGATTTAAATAGGTTGGAGGTCCGCTATGACTGTGAAGATGTGAAAAATTTCTTTTGAATACCTATAAAATTATAGCGATAGCGGATCTCAAAAGGGCCAGTTCAGAGCTCATCTACTGCGTGCAGTGTAATTTAATTAATTCTCTCGCCCAAAATATTTAACTTAGCCACGTCAAAATTTTATTATCAATACTTACCTGCGTGCTGAATGCACGTTTAAATTAAGAGCTTCATCGGCCATCAGCAAAAGAAGCTATAAATTATTATGTAACTTGAAGTGGTGCGTTACTAGCCCAGCGGCTAGTCGGGAGAGCCGATTTGATCAGGCGTTCTCTTAGCCGTCCGCACCGCGACTATATATATAAGAGCGCTGCGCGAGGAAGGAAGGCCCCAGTTCTCTCCAGACGCTGAATAGCACGTCAGCTGTGTCGGGAGTTGCGTCGCTTCGGTAGCACTGCTACAAACAGCCTCGGGTGCCGTATTAAGTTACTACAGATACGCGGAACCGTGAAAGCATTTCAAGTGAAGGGTAATTCTGGGATGATTTTCATTATCTAGCTTCAGTTTGCGTATTGTCGTATTTTCACGTGCCGTCGCGGGACAGACATTCTACCAATTATTTAGCGTGGCGTTTGATGAAATATTCTCATCAAATTTTGGCGAGCATTCTTTTTAACATTTAATTCGGACATTTATAGTTGCATCAGCGCATTAGACTCTGAACTGCTCTGTTAGTTAGGTTGTAGGGATACTTGTGTTTTTTATCAGTGAATTTCAGAATATACTCAACTATTTTGGAAAATCGTTTTTGATTAGAAATCCCGGACAATCTCCTAATTCCTCAGAGCTATAAGCTGCAGCTATAATGGTATTCTCAGATGAAGTGGGCACTAGGATCTCTAATTACCGGTTTCACGTTTGTTTAAATCACTTTCTGGGAGCTAAAAAAGTAAATAGAGAGCCAGTGTTGAGAACGGCGAAAAACAGCATTAACAACATTCTAAAAGCCTGAAACTGATTCAACATTCAAACATTTAGAATTGCAAGCATTTATACAGCAAAGTTATTTTTACAACGAGTTACTCGCCGCCCCACACTACTGGTGCTCTATAGTGTGCCCAGATTGCCTAGTATGTCTCATGCTTCCTAGTCTACGAATTACTGTTGCGACCACCCAGGAGACAATGGGCAGGATTCTAATAAACTGTGGCCTGCAGTGTTCATGTATCTTTTTAAAAGAGAGTTTTCTCACTACACGCTTCTGTACTTTAAAAATGTAAGATTCAGAGTTATTTCGTCAGAAAATCAGAACACAGCTAACAAGAGACTTCTCAGCACAGCTAAGGCAATAACCATCTGAACAAATTACGTTTGCACGTTCAAACAAATCAGCTAAAATAGCACAAGAAATATTAACACTTGCGTGCTACGAGCATTAAACATTTATTAACAAATACAGAACACAGAAGAAGATATTCCTTAAGAACTTGAGACTGCTTAAGCTCTAGAATAGCGCTAGTCGACATCTGTCTCTATTTGCACGGAAGTTCTCACTGTCATTTTCACAGAAAGTCGCTAAAAACAAAGAAACAAATTAACCATCAATGCTTCTGGCGACTGGTGTGCAAGCTCTTTGACAGCTGTGTAGTGCAAACTCAGTAGCCGACGATTTTGACAGCTGCATCAGCTCCGTAGCGAGAGGAGGAGTGTCTTGCGGGAAAGTGCACTTGTTCCGCATTTGGACAGTGAGGCTGGTTTTGCAGCACAAATGTAGGCAGAACTCCTGGAAATATTTATGCACCTTTAACTCTATCGACTGAGAGTGTAACAGTATATCCAGAGTACATGCTCCTCATTTCACGACTCGATGTGGGCGCGAGTATGGAGGCTGTAGCAACAGTTTGACACGCTACGTGTGTGTCGCTGATGGCTCCCGTGACCCACAGTAGACCCGAGTTAGTGTTCGAGTGTGGATCTGCCACGTGTTACGTCTAGGGCGATGTTCAGAGGCGGCTCTACAATACACTACGTCCGGGATAGGGTTCGAAGGTGGATCCACCGTACGGTATGGCCGAAGAGGTATTCTGTGTCTAAAGGTGAGTAGTGCATTTGTGCCAGGCGTCGACAACTGTATTACATTTACAAGCAATTTTAGAATATGTAGCGACAAGTGATGTCACGATCACATGGGCAAAAGTGACATAAAGGCGATAAAACTGCAAAGATTGACGGAAAATACGTATGAGTGGAAATATGCCAAAATGTGCAGAAACTGATGGGGAATGAGGGATTACTTCCATGTCTTCTGCTTAGTGCGAGAAAATTCTTTATGTGGAGAAGAGTATATGACAGCAAGAGGAATACGAGAAAAAGTTGACATGAAAGCATTGGGAACCAGAGAGACAATCATTTTTCGTCGACAAAGATAAGACAGCTGCAATAGAATATTTAACACGGATGACTACCAAATGTAGAGTAATAAATTTGTATCCGACGAATCACAAGCCCAGGTGTGACCCCAAATTACAGATTTTTATAAAGTGTCCTTAGATGAAGAGCGTTGTATTACCAGCTGAGGGACCCCAATATATAACTACAGAATGGATCACGTGTTTAATACTGTGCCAGACTGTTTAGGTGTTTTAAACCCTAACAACAGTATTCACAATGTGCTTCCACCAATCACAACCATGCAGCGCCAGCTAACAAATACCGTACAGACCACGTGTTGCACTGTTTTTAACAATAATTTGACTGCAGCCTTTGATGCTTTCCTGGAAAAGAGAATCATCTGCCTCTAAACGGACATAAATTTGCTATAAAGTATGGTAGAAACTGGATCGAGTGATCGGCTGAGAGGGGCTGCAACGAGGTACGGTTTAATGGTATGCTGATGATGCATTCTAGGGAGAGGGAGATGTTGCTGCAGGTCATTAGCACGCATTTAACCATTTTCTTCCGTCGTTCTCTCAGGGTGTATCAGTTGTGTGGTATAGCTTGCAATCGACTCATATACAACTGCGTGTTCTTTGTGTCAGAGTGCTGTCTACCTGCAGTTGTTAACAGCAAACGTCTCCGTACCACAGCCAGCAGAGGGCTTCCAATGCACGTGTGTTGAGTCGTGTCCATTGGCTGAAAACGTATTTCCACACCCTCCTCTAGACAAACGTCAGTGAATGTGAAGTACTCCATTTCTCTGTCACATCTTGAACATAATTTGAGTCTTCAGTTTCATAACTGCAGTGATTCTAAGTTAGTGACGTACTGCAAACCCTTTGAATACAGCTGCTCGTTAGTGGTCCTGTTTACAGAGTTAGTACAGCATGGCACGTATTTTCACATGTCAAACACCGCTGCTACGAGTTTGTCTGCTCCCGTTTAACAGGCATTCTCTATTGCTGACAGAATAGTATAATTTCTGAACCATAATCAGATGTGAACAGTGGTCGCTATACACCTCCAGAATGCTATATTTGGCATATATCAGGAAGACTCTATGGTTTTCTTTGGTGTAGAAGGAAGTAGTTTTATCATCTTAAAGTTTTTCACTGTAGTGAGTGGGATAGAAAACTTGCAGGGTGGATGTATGTGAGACGTTCGGCATAAAACATTAGAGTATTTAGAGCACTGTACTCTGCATGACTAATATTTTGGAAACCACACAGCTATAACATTATAGTGTGTTTAAGAGCAGAACTGTGTAGCCTTAGGAGTGCATGTGTTTATTTTATACGATTATTTTTCTCTTGCCAATACCTTCTTGAAACTGACCCTAGACACTGGAACAATATTTTAGAATTCAAAGTAGAGTTGATTTACGCAAAGTGCTTAAACTCTGCCTATCTGGAGTTCCATCATGCGTAAAGCACTCGTTTCTTCTTAAACGTCTGTTATATCGTCACAACACTTCCGTATCTAACATATACCAATAAGGGGTACTAAACTCCTCGACAAGTGCGCATCTGGAGAGATCTATCGTGACTGAGACTGGTTTGGGATAGTCTTGACTGAGCAACTCAGCTGGCTCTGTTCTCTCCCAAGACGTGGAATGTAACAGCTATAGTACCCTCCTACTTTTGGTCAGTTGCAAATTAAATTGGTGACAGTATTGTAGGGAGTGTTGGTCAAAGACAATGAAGGGAGATCTTTCAATCTCCAACTTTATTCTAAGAGTGTGGGAATGCTCTGTGACTCCGACCCACATAGGGAAAGACGGGCAATCGTAGTCACAAATTACACGCTATCATCGAAGTGCTAGAAATAAGTAGATAACCTAATTGCGTCGTTATAGGACGCTGTCTGGTATACTTTGCTGTATATGTTCGAAAATTAACCATGAACTGGCATACTGCAGTCATCTATCAATATTCACGATTCATGCACGCAGAGTAGTGAAGGGATGGTTTAGTGATAATACAGAACGTGGGAAGTGTGCTGCTGTAATTGGTCAGCATTGAAATTACAGAAAAACTAGTGAAATTGCTAAAATTATTGCACTTTCAACTGTAGTGCTTATTACAGGACACTTTCCCATATCGACAGTGTCATTTCCGCGCCATCTATCCACTGGTACACTGTTGATTACCACATAGTGATTGACTGATACCACTTGTTTGAGATGGAGAGACACTTGGCGATAGCAACACATTCCGGACACGGCCAACATCGAAACAGCGATCACATACATGGCTGCAACGTAAGGAATCAATGTTCTCGGTCTCTTCAAAACGGTGCGCCTAGACACCTGCTACATCATCACTGTGAAAGCTGCGATTAAATGTAGAGGTCACCACCTTTGGACAGCTGTTTGGAAATACTCAACAATGCCGCAATTTCTTCCAGTTCCACAGACTGCGATGTATTCCGCGTTTTTATTACCAAGATACACCAACTCTGTCTTTTATTTCAACCATCCTGAGTGTTGAGGCAACAACATAGTTTACACAATGTAGTGTCTAGCTTTCTGTAAGCGCCGATGGATCGAAATGTCTTAATCTAGGTTTAGTGGAGAAACCAAAGGTATGGTGTTGTACAAAGCTGTAGTCATACACTGCATGAATGTGTTTCATCATAAAAACAATGTTGTTCTTGTTGTTGTTGTTGTTGTTGTGGTCTTCAGTCCGGAGACTGATTCGATGCAGCTCTCCGTGCTACTCTATCCTGTGCAAGCTTCTTCATCTCCCACTACCTACTGCAACCTACACTCCTGGAAATTGAAATAAGAACACCGTGAATTCATTGTCCCAGGAAGGGGAAACTTTATTAACACATTCCTGGGGTCAGATACATCACATGATCACACTGACAGAACCACAGGCACATAGACACAGGCAACAGAGCATGCACAATGTCGGCACTAGTACAGTGTATATCCACCTTTCTCAGCAATGCAGGCTGCTATTCTCCCATGGAGACGATCGTAGAGATGCTGGATGTAGTCCTGTGGAACGGCTTGCCATGCCATTTCCACCTGGCGCCTCAGTTGGACCAGCGTTCGTGCTGGACGTGCAGACCGCGTGAGACGACGCTTCATCCAGTCCCAAACATGCTCAATGGGGGACAGATCCGGAGATCTTGCTGGCCAGGGTAGTTGACTTATACCTTCTAGAGCACGTTGGGTGGCACGGGATACATGCGGACGTGCATTGTCCTGTTGGAACAGCAAGTTCCCTTGCCGGTCTAGGAATGGTAGAACGATGGGTTCGATGACGGTTTGGATGTACCGTGCACTATTCAGTGTCCCCTCGACGATCACCAGTGGTGTACGGCCAGTGTAGGAGATCGCTCCCCACACCATGATGCCGGGTGTTGGCCCTGTGTGCCTCGGTCGTATGCAGTCCTGATTGTGGAGCTCACCTGCACGGCGCCAATCACGCATACGACCATCATTGGCACCGAGGCAGAAGCGACTCTCATCGCTGAAGACGACACGTCTCCATTCGTCCCTCCATTCACGCCTGTCGCGACACCACTGGAGGCGGGCTGCACGATGTTGGGGCGTGAGCGGAAGACGGCCTAACGGTGTGCGGGACCGTAGCCCAGCTTCATGGAGACGGTTGCGAATGGTCCTCGCCGATACCCCAGGAGCAACAGTGTCCCTAATTTGCTGGGAAGTGGCGGTGCGGTCCCCTACGGCACTGCGTAGGATCCTACGGTCTTGGCGTGCATCCGTGCGTCGCTGCGGTCCGGTCCCAGGTCGACGGGCACGTGCACCTTCCGCCGACCACTGGCGACAACATCGATGTACTGTGGAGACCTCACGCCCCACGTGTTGAGCAATTCGGCGGTACGTCCACCCGGCCTCCCGCATGCCCACTATACGCCCTCGCTCAAAGTCCGTCAACTGCACATACGGTTCACGTCCACGCTGTCGCGGCATGCTACCAGTGTTAAAGACTGCGATGGAGCTCCGTATGCCACGGCAAACTGGCTGACACTGACGGCGGCGGTGCACAAATGCTGCGCAGCTAGCGCCATTCGACGGCCAACACCGCGGTTCCTGGTGTGTCCGCTGTGCCGTGCGTGTGATCGTTGCTTGTACAGCCCTCTCGCAGTGTCCGGAGCAAGTATGGTGGGTCTGACACACCGGTGTCAATGTGTTCTTTTTTCCATTTCCAGGAGTGTATATTCTTCTGAATCTGCTTAGTGTATTCATCTCTTGTTCTCCCTCTACGATTTTTACCCTCCACGCTGCCCTCCAATACTAAACTGGTGATCCCTTGATGCCTCAGAATGTGTCCTACCAATCGATCCCTTCTTTTAGTCAGATTGTGCCACAAATTCCTCTTCTCCCCAATTCTATTCAATACCTCCCCATTAGTTAGGTGGCCTACACATCTAATCTTCAGCGTTCTTCTGTAGCACCACATTTCGAAAACTTCTATTCTCTTTTTGTCTAAACTGTTTATCGTCCATATTTCACTTCCATACATGGCTATACTCCATACAAATACTTTCAGAAAAGGCTTCCTGACACTTAAATCTATACTCGATGTTATCAAATTTCTCTTCTTCAGAAACGCTTTCCCTGCCTTTGCCAGTCTACATTTTATATCCTCTCTACTTCGACCATCATCAGTTATTTTGCTCCCCAAACAGCAAAACTCATCTACTGATTCAAGTGTCTCATTTCCTATGTAATTCACTCAGCATCACCTGATTTAATTAGACTACACTCCATTATCCTCGTTATGCTTTTGTTGATGTTCATCTTATATCCTCCTTTCAAGACACTGTCCATTCTGTTCAACTGCTCTTCCAGGTCCTTTGCTGTCTCTGAGAGAATTACGACGTCCTTGGTAAACCTAAAGGTTTTTGTTTCTTCTCCAGGGATTTTAATTCCTACTTCAATTTTGTCTTCTGTTTCCTTTACTGCTTGCTCAATAAACAGATTGAATAACATCGGAGACATCTTACAACTCTGTCTTACTCCCTTCTCAACCACTGCTTCCCTTTCATGCCTCTCGACTCCTATAACTGCCATCTGGTTTTTGTACAAATTGTAAATAGCGTTTCGCTCCCTGTATTTTACCCCTGCCACCTTCAGAATTTGAAAGAGAGTATTGCAGTCAACATTGTCAAAACCTTTGTATAAGTCTACAACTGCTATAAAGGTAGATTTGCCTTTCTTTATCTTCTAAGGTAAATCGAGGGGTCAGTATTGCCTTGCGTGTTCCAACATTTCTACAGAATCCAAACTGATCTTCCCCAAGGTCAGCTTCTACCAGTTTTTCCAT
Source organism: Schistocerca cancellata (assembly GCF_023864275.1). Classification (NCBI taxonomy): domain Eukaryota; kingdom Metazoa; phylum Arthropoda; class Insecta; order Orthoptera; family Acrididae; genus Schistocerca; species Schistocerca cancellata. The sequence continues at coordinate 13,184,832 of NC_064627.1, read as the reverse complement.
TCATCGGTAAAGAATTTTGCAACAGTGACTTGTTAAGCTGATAGTTCGGTAATTTTCACACCTGTCAGCACATGATTTCGTTGGGATTGGAGTTATTATATTCTTCTTGAAGTCTGAGGGTATTTCTCCTGTCTCATAAATCTTGCCCACCAGACGGAAGAATTTTGTCAGGACTGGCTCTCCAAAGGGTATCAGTAGTTGTAATGGAATGTTGTCTACTCCCGGGGCCTTTTTTTGACTCAGGTCTTTCAGTGCTGTGTCAGATTTACACGTAGTATCATATCTCCCATCTCATCTTCATCTATGTCCTCTTCCAGCAACCTTATTGCCCTCAGGTACATCGCCCTTGTATATACCCTCTATATACTCCTTCCACCTTTTTGCTTTCCCTTCTTTGCTAAGGACTGGTTTTCCATCTGAGCTCTAGATATTCATACAGGTGGTTCTCTTTTCTCCAAAGGTCCCTTTAATTTTCCTGTAGGCAGTATCTATTTTACCCTTAGTGATATATGCCTCTACATCTTTACATTTGTCCTCTAGCCATCCCTGCTTAGCCATTTTGCACTTCCCGTCGATCTCATTTTTGAGATATTTGTATTCCTTTTCGCCTGCTTCATTTTTATATTTTCTCCTTTCGTCAATTCAATATCTCTTCTGTTACCCAAGGATTTCTACTAGCCCTCGTCTTTTTACCTATTTGATCCTCTGCTGCCTTCACTATTCCATCTCTCGAAGCTACCCATTCTTCTTCTACTGTATTTCTTTCCCCTGTATTTGTCAGTCGTTTCCTAATGCTCTCTCTGAAACTCTCTACAGCCTCTGGTTCTTTCAGTTTATCCAGGTCCAATCTCCTTAAATGACTTTCTTTTTGCAATTTCTTCAGTTTTAATCTACACTTCATAACCAATAAACTGTGCTTAGTGTCCACATCTGCCTCTGGAAATGCCTTACAGTTTAAAACCTGTTTCCTAATTCTCGGTCTTACCATTATATTATACATCTGAAATCTTCTAGTGCCTCCAGGCCTCTTCCACGTATACTACCTTCTTTCATGATTCTTAAACCAAGTATTAGTGATGATTAAGTTATACTCTGTGTAGAATTCTACCAGGCGGCTTCCTCTTTCATTCCTGATTCCCAGTCCATATTCACGTACTACTTTTCCTTCTCTTCCTTTCCCTACTATCGATTTTCAGTCCCCCATGACCATTAATTTCGTCTCCCTTAACTAACAGAATAATTTCTTTTATTGCATCATACATTTCTTCAATCTCTTTTTCATCTGCGGAGCTAGTTGGCATATAAACTTGGCACTTCTATGGTAGGCGTGTGCTTCGTGTCTATCTTGGCTACAATAATGTTTTCACTACGCTGTTCGTAATAGCTTATCCATGCTCCTATTTTTTCATTCCTTATTAAACCTACTCCTGGATTACCAATATTTGATTTTCTAATTATAACCCTGTATTCAGCTGACGAGAAGTCTTGTTCTTCCTGTCACTGAACTTCACTAATTTCCACTATACGTAGCTTTCCCTTTTTAAATTTTCTAACCGACCTGCCCGATTAAGAGATCTGACATTTCACGCTCCGATCCGTAGAACGCCAGTTTTCTTTCTCCTAATAACGACGTCCTCTTGAGTAGTCCCCGCCCGGAGATCCGAACTGGGGGACTATTTTACCTCCGGAATATTTTATCCAAGAGGACGCCATCATCATTTAACCATACAGTAAAGCTGCATTCTCTCGGGAAAAATTACGGCTGTAGTTTTCCCTCGCTTTCAGCTGTTCGCATTACCAGCACAGCAAGGCCGTTTTGGTTAGTGTTACAAGGCCAGATCAGTCAATCATCCAGACTGTTGCCCCTGCAACTACTGAAAAGGCTGCTGCCCCTCTTCAGGAACCACACGTTTGTCTGGCCTCTCAACAGATCCGAAGTGGTCGCACCTACGGTACAGCTATCTGTATTGCTGAGCCACGCAAGCCTCCCTACCGACGCAAGGTCCAGGGAACACGGGGGAAAAAAGAATGTATGAAGCTGCTTATGAAAAAACAACACAGACACCCTCTCTTGCGATTGATGGTCTGTGGGATACGGTTCTCCTACAATATGGGCGTTGAAAGTTTTACACTGGTCTGTGAAAGAGACTTGGATCACTGGCCACCTGCTCCAACGGACCAATACTTGTGTATGTAATAGGCTCGCCACATATGCTCTATGTCAGCACATAGATGGCATTTGCTTTTGATATTTCAGAGGAGAGGGCTCAGTAATATCTTATGGAGTTCTGTAATGGGTGATGTTAGCGGAATTTTTGTAGTTTGTAGTTTTTCTCTGTCGGATGGTAGAAAAAAACGAGGGCAGTGTGTGTGTGTGTGTGTGTGTGTTGGTGGGAGGCACGAATGTACCCTAAGTTATGCACCTGTACGTAGTTTGGAAACGCATCACAACGCAGTAGCAAAATCATCATCCTTCTTCCAGTTCCCGTACCGTGTGGAGTCTTCCTAATTTTCCCGATAAGGAACGCCACCGGGAGAAAGCTTCAACTGACGCCAGCCGTACACTGTGTACACAGCTGGCAGAGCTGGCTGGCTGGCTGATTTGAGGGAGCGGACCAAACAGCGAGGCCATCAGTCACATCACATTAGAGGAGGAGTCGGCCACGCCCTTTCAAAGGAACCGTCCTGGCATTTGCCTGAAGCGATTTAGGGAAATCACAGAAAACCTAAACCAGGATGAAGCTTCCTGGCAGATTACAATTGTGTGCCGGACCGAGACTCGAACCCGAGTTTGAGTCTCGGTCCGGCACACAGTTGTAATCTGCCAGGAAGTTTCATATCAGCGCACACTCCACTGCAGAGTGAAAATCTCATTCTCTAAATGAGGATGGCCAGACACAGGTCTGAACCGTCGTGAGCGCTGACCGCTGCGCCACCTCGCTCGGTTTGACTGAGCTACGACGACGCGAGGCATCCGAAGCACGGCCCTGCAGCACAAACTCAGCTCAGCCCGTTTCTCCACAGGGCTCAGAAGGTGGTGCATCTAGTACTCTCTGACTTCCGCTCAGTTCCAACTTAAATTGGGATGATCACACGAACAAAGCTGAAGGCAGGCTGGGGCACAGACTGAGTCAGAAGGACTATGTAAAACCACATTGGAGTTTTGCTGTATGGTAGGTTCGAAAAATGTGACTCTTTTCGACAGATGAAGTGCCGCAAATGTGATTCACCAGTTGCTGTAATACTGAAACGACTTCTCAATAGGATCCATCGCAAATATTTGGTTGAATGGAGAGACTTGATTTTAAATAGCAGACAGCATTTCTACCAGAAAGCGTAACACTATAGATCTGAAAAGCCGATGTATTGGTCATAGGATTTTGTACATTTCTTACGACTTCAATCTAGTACTACATTTTTAACTGATTCCTCACACAGCACACCATCTACTGCATGTGACATCACCTATATTCAATGTCGAGGTATTTGTGTGGAAGATCACTTGTCGCTTATAAGACAATGTGCATATATATATATATATATATATATATATATATATATATATATATATATATATATATATATATATATATAATTAAACAACTTACCTGTATACTCTTGGCATACTTGATGTTTTTTAGTTTTTTGCACAGAAAAAAATTGACTTTTCTTTTAATCCACAAATTTCATAAATTGTGAGCCAGTCGTGTTGTGAACTTACTTCTTGTGTCCTTGGTTATATTCGTCTTCTTCCGCCACGAGTATTCTCTTGACCGTGTGTTTAACATTAGTTCTCGATCGGGCTCTTCCGATGCAGGCCGCTCACATTGAGATGATGCGCGAAAGAAAGGAAAACTTTCGTGGTTTTGCACAAATAATAATTATTATTCAGACAACACAAATGGCTACCTCACACATCTCACAAAAAAAAAGTATTCTCTACTCGAGAACTGAAGACAGAGTCTCTTTATTAACAAAAAAAAAAAAAATTGAATGGAATTTTTTATCATTTGTTATCCGCCTTCCGGCGTAGCAAAATATACCTTTATCGGCGCTTACAGCGGCCGCACTAATAATTATTATCACTGGTTTTAAATTTTTGTCGTAGCTTGTTGGGGCTTCTCCTTATGTGCCTATACAATTGCCCCCACACTGTGCGGTGACGTGCAATGGAGGTGCACAGTGTCTTGTATACACTCATACAGCTTATTTAAATTTGCGCCGAAGGGGTACAATGACCTTTATTTGTCGGCATATTTCTCTTTGTATTTTTGGGTTGGATATGTCAGCTTGTCTTCCTTACACTTTATCTTACAGGAAATACATAACTTACATATGGAATGATAATTTACCAAGTATTTACATGAGGGCACTCCAAGGCCGGTTACTCATCTCTTTGCCAACATTGCTAGTCTCTCGTGCTCATGCGCGCTAAATAATATGTTTGTTGACTACTCTGAGTGCCGTACTATCCGTAGAATAGGTCGCTGTGGCGTGGTTTTCCAACGTAAGTGCGATGCATGTGCGTTTACTCTTCAAGAACCGATGCTGGGACAGATAATTCACCTTTCATACGGCCTGGGAAGGATCTTCTCCGTCGTATCCACATTTTCAGTGGGGTGAATACTGCACATCAACACCCGACGTCAAGGTAAGTGCTGCTTGCACAACTGTAGTTTGCTGATTAATATATCAGACGTTGCGTAGCATGACATTACCATAATTGAATGATTGCACACGCGTTTGGATACCATTATCTATTGCGTCGGCCACTTTGGCGTGAGAATTGATTTTTGTCGTTGAGGTTTTTTCCTTTTCTGTTAGTTTTTCAAACTCATCTTTTACGCATGGCTCGACATACACTTAAAATTCACACAAACATTTTGACATAACAATGCATATTACAATGGCTTACATCTACGGCTGACACTCCACCCATTATTTGTATCAAAAGTAAAAAATTCTTGAATACTACACATTACAAAATTCCTTCTCCAATTACAGTTACTGGTTAGTACAGCTTTTTTGTTTGTTAACTTCCAAAAAAAAAAATTCCTTTGTACATAAATACAAGTAACTTATTTGCATTCCTTTACATTGTGTTACTATGGGCCAATGTACATCTAATGCATCCGCATTTTATTTTCCAGTCACACACACATCTGTTATGAGAGTTTAATATTTTCCTAGGGAGAAACAGAGAAAAACATTTACATCAGGATTTTACTTTACGCGTTGCTGACTTAACTACGCTTTGGCGGCGCCTCCTGCGTTGGGGAGGGAAAAGGGAATACTATTCTACTGGTTCATGGATTACTAAGGAAATGATATTCGTCCTTTCTTAAGTCACTTATCAGGGATCTCCCTTTTCATGGAAACGAAACGTATTAACGACTCATATACTATATACCATTGTGTTGCTTATAATTGTTTACGTGTAGCTTTGTGTTCGTAATGCAAAAGTTTTTGCATTACGTCATGCTTACCCCTTCACGATTATGTTGAAAAGTCGTCGTTTATATTCGCATGTGACGCGATATAAGTTGATTAGTTTTATTTGAGGTCAGTTTATTTGTCACATGCCTCCGTGTTTATGTCCACTTTGTAGTCAGTAGGTACGGGTAAATGTTTTGTAGTTGCACTGCGACGATGTATATTCTTATTCTTCATTTGCTTGATGACCAAAATATACACATAGACATACTAATAACTAAATATTTCCTTGAGGTGCGGCCCGTTTATTCATTTGGTACCTACAACACCCGTCGTCAATCTCTTCTTCTGCGCCGTGTCGATGCACTCGTCACTGCACTATACAAAACTTATAACTAACTTAAAAACTAAGTGTGTTTCGTAGCTCATAGGCCACACATATACTCGGTCATTACATTCGTTAGCAGACGTTTTTCATGTCTCATTCTTATTTGTTAATATATTTATTCACTTGCATTTGTATTCCTTTTATTCATTTACCCTGCAAAGAAAGTTACTTTGACATCTCCTATGGTATCTTATGCTTTTGTTAGCTAATACGTCCTATATGTTTCGTTGTAATGATTTCTTCTAATTTTAGTGACACTGTATATATTTTAGTATTGACGCAACTTCGCATGTTGATATAAATGTAATGGATAGTGTTAAGTTTATGTTCATAATCTTTGGTTAGTCCTGGATTCTTATTAAAAACACCTGGATATTTAAAAAGTAAGTCAGAAAGCTCTTGTCGTTGTGTAGCATCTAGAATATTTGATTCGTTCAATTTTTGTTCTACTAATTCCTGGTTATCTTTAGTGTCGGTTTAGTGTTCATTATCACATTTGTTCACAAAATACACGGTGGGATATGAACACTGTACAGTGACATGGGGTTCTGGGTTTACTTTCTCATACCTCTTCGGTGTGGTAATCAGCTGACAGAAAATCCTTCACAAAAAATGTCTATTTGAGTTTTGTAGATTCTAAATGTGTCCATACCTATCAAACTGCTGACTATAAGTATGTTCACGGTGATAAGAGCTTGGTGTTTTACTAGTTGGTTTTGCCGCCGATAGCGGTTTGTACTTTATAGTGTTGCACTGGCAGAACAGGAAATTTATTCCGTCTTTTTAATTCAGTGAAAAATGCTTCAGACATTAAATTAGTCGTAGACCCTGTATCAAGTATTAACTGCGTGTCTATACCAAAACTTTTCACTCTGATTACTGATTGCACTTGTTCTTCCAGTGTATTTTTCACCGATTCTATTTCGTGTTGGCATAGATCGTCTTTGATGTCTCCTTGTTAATCTAATCGTACGAAACATGTTTTCAAATCTGGTTCGCCCGATGGCTTATAAGGTCTATAGTATGGGGCTCAACTGCGACCAATTCGGGTTTTCCTGCGGTGTAGTCTGACCTACTTCCGTACACATCCAAGGCAAGTGCTTTGTAAAGCAGCTTCCAACTGCCTCTGTTAGCAGCGTCAAAGCGTACCGTGCTACGGCCAGCTACATACTGCGACCGTTCACACAAAGGAACCGCTCAGTTCGACCGCTTTTACATCGGGCCATTCCACTTCCGTTGCGGGGGGACGTGACTACAGCTTTTGCATGTTACAAATATAAGTGCCCTAAGCATGAACCAGCTTTCAATAAGCATTTTCTTTTTATGAACATACACGTATTATAATAATTCATCATTTTAACATATCCTTTTGCTGTTTTTATATATACATTACAGAACTCTAATTTTCTTGTCGCATATCAAGGAGTTTAAATAAATCAGAATACACATTCCGTAACTGCAGATACACAGTTAAATAATACAAACCTACTTCTAATCAGTATAAGGATTACAAAGACATCTTTAGTAGATCTCTTATTCTCCCCCATAAAAGTATATACTGTTTATTTATAAAATTCAATTCGCAGGGGTTGGATATTTTTTTTATTTGGCAGGAAAAGCTCATCATTCTTTGCTGTTTCAGAAGATGCAGGTCTTGTAAAATACACTCCTGGAAATGGAAAAAAGAACACATTTACACCGGTGTGTCAGACCCACCATACTTGCTCCGGACACTGCGAGAGGGCTGTACAAGCAATGATCACACGCACGCCACAGCGGACACACCAGGAACCGCGGTGTTGGCCGTCGAATGGCGCTAGCTGCGCAGCATTTGTGTACCGCCGCCGTCAGTGTCAGCCAGTTTGCCGTGGCATACGGAGCTCCATCGCAGTCTTTAACACTGGTAGCATGCCGCGACAGCGTGGACGTGAACCGTATGTGCAGTTGACGGACTTTGAGCGAGGGCGTATAGTGGGCATGCGGGAGGCCGGGTGGACGTACCGCCGAATTGCTCAACACGTGGGGCGTGAGGTCTCCACAGTACATCGATGTTGTCGCCAGTGGTCGGCGGAAGGTGCACGTGCCCGTCGACCTGGGACCGGACCGCAGCGACGCACGGATGCACGCCAAGACCGTAGGATCCTACGCAGTGCCGTAGGGGACCGCACCGCCACTTCCCAGCAAATTAGGAACACTGTTGCTCCTGGGGTATCGGCGAGGACCATTCGCAACCGTCTCCACGAAGCTGGGCTACGGTCCCGCACACCGTTAGGCCGTCTTCCGCTCACGCCCCAACATCGTGCAGCCCGCCTCCAGTGGTGTCGCGACAGGCGTGAATGGAGGGACGAATGGAGACGTGTCGTCTTCAGCGATGAGAGTCGCTTCTGCCTTGGTGCCAATGATGGTCGTATGCGTGTTTGGCGCCGTGCAGGTGAGCGCCACAATCAGCACTGCATACGACCGAGGCACACAGGGCCAACACCCGGCATCATGGTGTGGGGAGTAGAGATGGGCAAAACTGTTCTTTTCAGAGATTGGATCAGAACTGTTCACTCCCTGAAATGAATTAGCTCTTTTTCATGACTCACCACTCATTTACAATATAAAATAAATGGAAGGCACATTGCCCTTTAAACTTGATTTATTCCAGTACTATACCTGTATTTTGATCTTATTTGATCCTATTTTGAAGTAACACAGATAATGAGTAAGAATTTTGTATTGTTTATTGAAATTTCCACGATATGACAAAGTTTTTGATTATTGATTTATTTTGCACTATCGTGGTTTTTTGGGTGATCGGAAAATGTTGTAACTTGAGATTTACATTAACAATATATTTGGCTATAACGTATTAAAATTTCATTAACCTCATACAAATACATCGCAAGCCATATATTTTTAAAGTGAACGTTTCCTTTTGAAGACGCCTAAAATCGCAAAATCCGTACCAGAATAAGAAAAATATATATAAATTTGACTGTAAAACGAAAGTGCTGCATATAGCCTTACGCAGAATAAAACAAGGAAAATATTGGTGTATCACATTTTGCGATACGTTTATCGGTTCGCTCGTAATTAAAGCGTAAATTCGAGTGTCTATAATAAAAATCCTATAGTAAGAGGAGTCATCAGGAACCTAAACTAATCAGTTTAAACAAATAAAAATAAAATAAAAACAATTGATGTATACATAACATAATAATGTAATATACATAGCGGCATTACTATGAAGAACAATATCCAGTGGGGACGAACTCCGATGCAGAGGCGCTGAGTCGAGCAGGTCGAGCCGCGAGCTGTATTACTGCGTGAGCTGAGACCGCAGAGACCTCAGTGACACGTGAGTCGCTTTGCTCGACGCTCTGGCTAGAGTCGAGACGGTGGGGCGAGCGTTGAGCGGGCGAGTTCCGAGGGAGGGGGTAGCGGTGAACTCACCTGCTCCGAGACAAATAGTTCGTTCCCTTGCGAGCGGGTTTTTGCAAGTAGTTCCTATGTTATCCGCTAGGTGGCTCTCTGTCCTGTTGCTCGCATCAACTGCCCAGAGGGCAGGACGTGCGACTGAAACGATCGCCGACAGAGTGCGATGCGAAGTTACGCTGCGCCAGACACTGCGCGGCAGACGACGCACAGAGACGCCACGGCATATGTGAAACACAAGATCCAATGGGGCACTGCACAATGCAGGCAGCCAAGGTAGAAGCAGGGCAGAGGCCGGCGCTGGCTGTGTTGTGTGGCGTGCACTGTGCTGTGACCAGCAGAGGCGCTGCTGATATGCTCCGTCTCTCCTCTCTCTCTCTCTCTGCCATGGGAAACGTTTGGAGCTACCGTTCTTTTTTTCTGAATCACTGATTGTTCACTCCTTTGAAAGATTGAACTCTATGAATTAGTTCAAGAGCGGATCCCCCATCTCTAGTGGGGAGCGATCTCCTACACTGGCCGTACACCACTGGTGATCGTCGAGGGGACACTGAATAGTGCACGGTACATCCAAACCGTCATCGAACCCATCGTTCTACCATTCCTAGACCGGCAAGGGAACTTGCTGTTCCAACAGGACAATGCACGTCCGCATGTATCCCGTGCCACCCAACGTGCTCTAGAAGGTGTAAGTCAACTACCCTGGCCAGCAAGATCTCCGGATCTGTCCCCCATTGAGCATGTTTGGGACTGGATGAAGCGTCGTCTCACGCGGTCTGCACGTCCAGCACGAACGCTGGTCCAACTGAGGCGCCAGGTGGAAATGGCATGGCAAGCCGTTCCACAGGACTACATCCAGCATCTCTACGATCGTCTCCATGGGAGAATAGCAGCCTGCATTGCTGCGAAAGGTGGATATACACTGTACTAGTGCCGACATTGTGCATGCTCTGTTGCCTGTGTCTGTGTGCCTGTGGTTCTGTCAGTGTGATCATGTGATGTATCTGACCCCAGGAATGTGTCAATAAAGTTTCCCCTTCCTGGGACAATGAATTCACGGTGTTCTTATTTCAATTTCCAGGAGCGTACATTGAAAAGAAATAATTAAATAGATCAGTTCTCTTTTCCATCGTTTAATGAATTCCGTTCCCGTAATCGATTTCAAGGTAACTCACTGCACATAATTACGCTGTTAAAAAATTTTACGGTCAGGTGATGACAGCAAGCGCAGAGCAGATGTGGCAGGAGTGGTGGCGCCCAGGGTTTGCCGACCACAGCCGGGCACCCCGCCCCACTCCCAGCACCTGCTTCCTGGCGCGCGCGACTGCTCGAGGCAGTGCCGACCGACCTGTCCAAACCAGAAAACCATAGTGCCTCAGAATACCGGGCACTTTTTTTTTTTTGAGACCGTCTGGCAACCATGTTACCCCCACAACCGCGTTGCCTTTCACCTTTGCTACCTCCTGGGCTGTTCTCTGCTACAGCACCTGCACAATCTGCTCCCACACACGCACCTGCCGTACCAGGTCAGTGGAAGCAGCTGCCCTATGTGCAGATACTCACTGAGTTAGTTTACAGTACCATCTGCAGAAACGCTAGGGGATGAAGCGTCCTTCCTCACCCCTCCTTCCTGCAATTCCCACCTCCCCTCCCCTTCCACTTCTACTTGGATAAAGCATGAGGTGGCAGGAACTCTTTGATATCGATAGCTGGGAAATTCCTCTCTGTCTTTCTGTTTCTCTCTCTCTCTCTCTCTCTCTCTCGCTCTCTCTCTCACTCTTTCAGGTGTCTACTTCCTTCCCAGCGAGCATCTCCCATGTGCGACATAAACCACTACTTTATCCTCAACAAAGTAGTGGATACCTGGTAAATACCCAGCTGTGGATGTCTTGGAAATATTCCCTCACTCTATCAGACTAACTGACTAATTCATTAATTAAATCGATATCTTTTGTGTGCAGGAAGTTTTTCCTTGCATCCTATTAGTGGGTTCTAGGACTGATATATTTGATGGGATTCAATTCTGCAACTATCTGGTTTCGGAACCCTCCTGGAATTTTTTTTTACTTGCATCCTATTGGCGGACAATGGCAGAGTTAGGTCATTTGGTAGCAAGTCCATTACGTTGGAGGTAGCTGAGAAACACGAATTTCAGCTCAGCTGCATGCTATGTACTTCGACAATCTGCGGAGGGGTTGGATTGCTGTGTCTCCTCGCAGTACAACTGTCAGTAACAATAAATTGATCCGTCGGGAATTTGATGTTGCAATCTCATTTTTAAATCAGTATATGACCGGCTTCCTAGGAGGAAGTTATTGTCTGTTCTACAAGATTATGGAATAGGAGGCAAACTTTTGCAAGCAATTAAAGGTCTTTACATGGATAGTCAGGCAGCAGTTAGAGTTGACGGTAAATTGAGTTCATGGTTCAGAGTAGTTTCAGGGGTAAGACAAGGCTGCAACCTGTCTTCATGGTTGTTCATATTATTTATGGATCATATGTTGAAAACAATAGACTGGCTGGGTGAGATTAAGATATGTGAACACAAAATAAGCAGTCTTGCATATGCGGATGATTTAGTTGTGATGGCAGATTCGATTGAAAGTTTGCAAAGAAATATTTCAGAGCTAGATCAGAAACGTAAGGACTATGGTATGAAGATTAGCATCTCCAAAATGAAAGTAATGTCAGTGGGAAAGAAATATAAACGGATTGAGTGCCAAATAGGAGGAACATAGTTAGAACAGGTGGACGGTTTCAAGTACTTAGGATGCATATTCTCACAGGATGGCAACATAGTGAAAGAACTGGAAGCGAGGTGTAGCAAAGGTAATGCAGTGAGCGCTCAGCTACGATCTACTCTCTTCTGCAAGAAGGAAGTCAGTACCGAGACTAAGTTATCTGTGCACCGTTCAATCTTTCGACCAACTTTGTTGTATGGGAGCGAAAGCTGGGTGGATTCAGGTTACCTTATCAACAAGGTTGAGGTTACGGATATGAAAGTAGCTAGGATGATTGCAGGTACTAGTAGATGGGAACAATGGCAGGAGGGTGTCCACAATGAGGAAATCAAAGAAAAACTGGGAATGAACTCTATAGATGTAGCAGTCAGGGCGAACAGGCATAGATGGTGGGGTCATGTTACACGCATGGGAGAAGCAAGGTTACCCAAGACACTCATGGGTTCAGCAGTAGAGGGTAGGAGGAGTCGGGGCAGACGGAGGAGAAGGTACCTGGATTCGGTTAAGAATGATTTTGAAGTAATAGGATTAACATCAGAAGAGGCACCAATGTTAGCACTGAATAGGGGATCATGGAGGAACTGTATAAGGGGCGCTATGGTCCAGACTGAACGCTGAAAGGCATAATCAGTCTTGAATGATGATGATGATGATCCCTAAGTCGGTTCTCGTCACTACATCAGGACAAAGATAGAGCAGGAAAGGGTTTACCGTGTGACAGGACAGTAACAGAAACAAATACCTCTGCGAGACAGAGTCCACTGACCTTTACTGAGAAGCACTAAAGCTCGTTCCATCGCTGCCAGAGGTCGCCGGAACACTCGCACGTGGCGCTGCAGGGCACCACCAGCTGACCCCCGCCGGCCACGCACGCCACCCGCCGCAGCCGCAGCCGCCGTGCACCACGCTCTGCCCCGCCCCCAGCACCCACACGCCTGCCGTGCCGAACGCTCAGAGGTCGCAGTGAGGCTGCCACCCAGTAGTCAACCGATCGAGTTGCGTGCGCGGAATGATCGTCCAGCACGAGCAGCCATCTTCTCCTCACGCGACACACACAGCTCTACCGGCAAATCGGCTGTCCAGAGAGCGCAGCGGAGGCCGCCGCCAGCACTCGCCCTCGGCCGACTGCCCGACCAGACACGACTTTTCTCCGAACCCGACACTCGCAATAGCCTTAAACCAGAAATGTCAATTCGTTCTGGGCCTCGGCTACCTCTGCCGTGCAAACCGAACACAAAATGGTGTCGTCCTAGGAGACGGACCACGTATTTATCACTGTAATTACAATTAAGTATTACGACTGCAGCCCCAATCTGGTGACATTCGACGGTGAGTGAACTATCGAAAATACGTCCTCCTGATGCCTGTGGCTCTGGAAATACGAATACCTGTCTCTCTCTTTCTTACGACTGGACATCACTTTCCACGTATAATCTTTTCATATCCCTTACGCCTATCGATCCGTTGAAATCGCAATTTTCCGCTTCAAATCCATACATTCCTTATAACTGGACATCGTCATTTTCTTTGCACATGTTGGAACACTGGCCACAGTAACTTTACACCCCAACAAATATTTTATAAACCTGCCGAACACAGCGAATCTATTATCTATGCCCTAATAACCGTAATACTTCGCCAATAACAGAATGCTGGCAGCAAAAACCAAGGTTGAGCGAAAATTGCGGAACGGATGGACATATTCTATATGTTGTTCTTGTGAGTGGTACCATTGTGCCTTAGGGAGAGAGAAGTAATAATCTTATAAGCGATCAGCTATTAAAAATACGATCGCAAAGACCGTGTTACTGTCACCGTGCATAAAGAGCAGTCTTGTTTCTACAGGCACACACTAGAGTCACTAACGATATTCGTGTTAAAAACTGTACGTGCTTTATAAATCGAGGTATCGTATTGCCGGCCGGAGTGGCCGAGCGGTTCTAGGCGCTACAGTCTGGAACCGCGCGACCGCTACCGTCGCCGGTTCGAATCCTGCCTCGGGCATGGATATGTGTGATGTCCTTAGGTTAGTTAGGTTTAAGTAGTTCTAAGTTCTAGGCGACTGATGACCTCAGCAGTTAAGTCCCATAGTGCTCAGAGCCATTTGAACTATTTTTGAGGTATGGTATTGCATCCGAATGAATTGATCTTCTGCACAAATACTGCGACATTGAATATAGATTGGCCGTCGGCCTTGCCGCAGTGCTAACAACGGTTCCCGTCAGATCACCGATGTTAAGCGCTGTTGGGCTGGGCTAGCACTTGGATGGGTGACCGCTGTTGGCAAGCGGGGTGCACTCAGCCCTTGTGAGGCAAACTGAGGAGCGACTCGACTGAGTAATAGCGGCTCCGGTCTCGCAAACTGACATACGGCCGGCGTATAGGTACATCAGGGGACACGCTACGACAAAAGTTAGAAACCAATGACAATAAACACTAGCGCGGCCACTGTAAGCCTCGGCAAAGATGTATTTTACTACGCCGGAAGACGAATGACAAATGATGGAAATTTTGTTAAATTTCTTAGAAGACTCTGTCTTCAGTTCTCGTTCTTGTGAGAAGTATGTAGTAAACAGTGGGTTACCTGCACAATAATTTTTATGAAAGTATGAAGTGTGAGAGTTCTTTTTGGTGCAAAACCACGAGTTTCTTTTTTCTTCCGTGCATTATGCTAACGTCATGTCACTGTAGCTGCCTGTCTCTGAAGAGGAATTCCGATAAAAATCAGCATTGTATTCACGGTCAAAAATGAGAACTACTTATGGCGGAAGAAGAAATATATATGTAACTAATTTACAGAAATCTCAACGGCGTAGAGAAAGCAAAAATTGACGTAAGTTCACACTACTACTGACTTACAGTGTACAAGAATTGTAAATTAATACCGAAAGATAATCCATTCGATTCAATTCACTCCCAGCAAGGTTGATTCGCGCAACCGCAAGGATACATTAACCGCGGTAATGGACAAGAGAATGGAAATGAAAAGAACGAAAGATTTAAACGAAACTTTCTGTTTAACAGAAAGGATTACCATTAACAAGCTAATTTCAACTCCTCATCTCAAAATTATGCATAGCATGTACATAAAAACAGTCAGTGACACCAATGGACGCCGCACGACGACAATAACTTGCCATGTGCCATACCTTTGCCCAACAAAACCACAATACGGCAACATTTCACAACAGCAGTATGAAAACTCGAGAAAGTAAGTCGCGAGCTGGTAACGATACAAAATGGAGCAACAATCACACAGTACAACGGACAGAAATTGTTCCGTGCGCAGAAGTAGATCAGACTACACCGCAGGAAAACCCGAATTGGTCATAGTTGAGCCCCGTACTATAGACCTTACAAGAGGTGGGGGCAAATCAGATTTTCAAACATGTTTCGTACGATTCGATGAGCAAGGAGACATAAAAGACGATCTATACCAACATGAAATAGAATCGACGAAAAATACACTAGAAGAATAAGTGCAAGCAGTAATCAGGGTGAAAATTATTGGTATAGACACACAGTTAATACTTGACACTGGTTCCACGACTAATTTAATGTCTGATGCATTTTTCACTGAATTAAAACGACGGAATAAATGACCTGTTTTTCCTTAGCAAAAGTGCAAAGTAAGAACCGCTACCGGCAGCAAAACCAAACTAGTAAAACACCAAGCTCTTATCACAGTGCAAAATGAACAGTTATCTGTGGAGTCTAATTTTTTTAATAGTAGACAAACTTCTGTGGTTCATGGTGTGGGTTCCTGTAGTCATGTCCTAGTTCATGAACCACGGGCAACGTATGAGTGGCCAAGTAAGTGGTCCCGACAGTCGGGATACCAGTTACTTTGGAATAAGGCTGGGCATCTCGGACATATTCTGAGTCGTGGTCACCTTTGTGCTCATACGGCAAAGACTACCAAATCCACCGGTTAGTCCCTCAGCCGTTAGGGGTAAAACTCAATGGGACTCGGGGCAAGTAAGGCTAGCAACCTGCTTCCCTGGCACTTTAAATATGATGCTGGCAACAATCAGAGCAAAATGCCTCGGACCTTTGGAGGTGACGGAGTCCCACCTCTAACTGACAACTCAGGGACTCCTAAGATACGACTTGGCAAACAAATGGTAATGAGATGGGGAGCTATTAATATCAATGGGGGCTACTCTGGGAAGAAGGTAGAGCTGGCAGAGGCTGCAAGTAAGATGGGGCTGGACGTTTTAGCTGTTAGTGACATTCGGGTAAGGGGTGAGAAGGAAGATGAAGTGGGAGAATACAAGGTCTACCTGTCAGGAGTCAAAGCAGGAATAGCACAATGGGGTGTAGGGATTTAAATCAGGAAAGAAATGGAACCCAGCGTAGTTGCAATAAGGTATGTAAACGAATGAATGATGTGGATAGATTTGACAGTGTCTAGCAAGAAAATTAGGATTGTGTCAGTATATTCGCATTGTGAAGGGACAGAACAAGATAAGATGGATAGTTTTTATGAGGCACTCAGTGATGTAGTTGTTAGAGTAAAGGACAAGGACAGTGTTCTGCTCATGGGTGATTTTAATGCCAGGATTGGAAATCGAACAGAAGGGTATGAAAAGGTTGTGGGTAAATTTGGAGAGGATATGGAGGCCAACAGGAACGGGAAACAACTCTTAGATTTCTGTGCCAGTATGAGCTTAGTAATCACAAACTCCTTTTTTAAACATAAAAACATTCACCGGTATACTTGGGAAGGCAGGGGAACCAGATCTGTCATTGACTCTATAATAACAGATCAGGAATTCAGGAAGGCTGCGAGGGACACACGCGTATTCAGGGGTTTCTTTGATGACACTGATCATTATTTAATCTGCAGTGAAATAGGGATTGTGAGGCCGAAAGTGCAGGAGGTCAGGTCCATATGTAGGAGGGTAAGAGTGGAGAAACTTCAGGATAAGGAAATCAGGCACAAGTACATATCAGTGATCTCAGAAAGGTACCAGCTAGTTGAATGTAGTCAATTACAGTCATTGGAAAAGGAATGGACAAGGTACAGGGACACAGTACTAGAAGTGGCTAAAGAATGTCTTGGAACAGTAGTGTGTAAAGGTAGGAAGAAGCAAACAGCTTGGTGGAATGACATAGTCAAGGCAGCCTGTAAAAGGAAAAAGAAGGCGTATCAAAAATGGCTACATACTAGAACTCAGGTAGACAGAGAAAGTTATGTTGAAGAAAGAAACAAAGCCAAACAGATAATTGCAGGATCCAAGAAGAAATCTTGGGAAGACTTTGGAAACAGGTTGGAGACTTTGGGTCAAGCTGCTGGAAAACCATTCTGGAGTGTAATTAGCAGTCTTCGAAAGGGAGGTAAGAAGGAAATGACAAGTATTTTGGACAGGTCAGGAAAACTGCTGGTGAATCCTGTGGATTCCTTGGGCAGATGGAGGGAATATTTTGAAGAGTTGCTCAATGTAGGTGAAAATACGATCATTAATGTTTCAGGTTTCGAGGTACAATGGGATAGGAATGATGATGGAAATAGGACCACATTCGAGGAAGTGGAGAAAATGGTCAATAGATTGCAATGCAATAAAGCAGCTGGGGTGGATGAAATTAAGTCGGAACTCATCAAATACAGTGGAATGTCAGGTCTTAAATGGCTACACAGGATAATTGAAATGGTCTGGGAGTCGGAACAGGTTCCATCAGACTGGACAAAAGCAGTAATCACACCAATCTTTAAACATAGAAACAGAAAAGATTGTAACAACTACAGAGGTATCTCTTTAATCAGCGTTGTGGGTAAAATCTTCTCAGGTATTGTCGAAAGGAAAGTGCGAGTACTAGTTGATGAAAATCAGTGTGGGTTTAGGCCTCTTAGAGGTTGTCAGGACCAGATCTTTAGCTTACAGCAAATAATGGAGAAGTGTTATGAGTGGAACAGGGAATTGTATCTATGCTTTATAGATCTAGAAAAGGCATATGACCGGGTTCCTAGGAGGAAGTTATTGTCTGTTCTACGAGATTATGGAATAGGAGGCAAACTTTTGCAAGCAATTAAAGGTCTTTACATGGATAGTCAGGCAGCAGTTAGAGTTGACGGTAAATTAAGTTCATGGTTCAGAGTAGTTTCAGGTGTAAGACAAGGCTGCAACCTGTCTCCACTGTTGTTCATATTATTTATGGATCATATGTTGACAACAACAGACTGGCTGGGTGAGATTAAGATATGTGAACACAAAATAAGCAGTCTTGCATATGCGAATTAGTTGTGATGGCAGATTCGATTGAAAGTTTGCAAAGTAATATTTCAGAGCTAGATCAGAAATGTAAGGACTATGGTATGAAGATTAGCATCTCCAAAACGAAAGTAATGTCAGTGGGAAAGAGATACAAACGGATTGAGTGCCAAATAGGAGGAACAAAGTTAGAACAGGTGGACGGTTTCAAGTACTTAGGATGCATATTCTCACAGGATGGCAACATAGTGAAAGAACTGGAAACGAGGTGTAGCAAAGGTAATGCAGTGAGTGCTCAGCTACGATCTACTCTCTTCTGCAAGAAGGAAGTCAGTACCGAGACTAAGTTATCTGTGCACCGTTCAATCTTTCGACCAACTTAGTTGTATGAGAGCGAAAGCTGGGTGGATTCAGGTTCAGGTTCAACAAGGTTGAGGTTACGGATATGAAAGTAGCTAGGATGATTGCAGGTACTAGTAGATGGGAACAATGGCAGGAGGGTGTCCACAATGAGGAAATCAAAGAAAAACTGGGAATGAACTCTATAGATGTAGCAGTCAGGGCGAACAGGCTTGGATGGTGGGGTCATGTTACACGCATGGGAGAAGCATGGTTACCCAAGAGACTCATGGGTTCAGCAGTAGAGGGTAGGAGGAGTCGGGGCAGACCAAGGAGAAGGTACCTGGATTCGGTTAAGAATGATTTTGAAGTAATAGGATTAACATCAGAAGAGGCACCAATGTTAGCACTGAATAGGGGATCATGGAGGAATTTTATAGGGGGGACTATGCTCTAGACTGAACGCTGAAAGGCATAATCAGTCTTAAATGATGATGATGATGATGATGATGATGATGAGACAAACCTCTAGTCAACTGCTTTATAGGCATGGGCACATATAGAACCTACAAAACTCAAATAGACGTAGGTAATGGTAAGTGCCATTTTATGTGAAGGACCAAAGATTTTCTGTCAGCTGATTACCACACCGAAGAGGTATGACAAAGTAAACCCAGAACCCCATGTCACTGTACAGTATTCATACCCCACTGTGTATTTTGTGAACAAATGTAATAACGAACACGAGATCGACACTAAAGTTAACCAGGAATTAATAGAACAAAAATTGAACGAATCAAATATTCTAGATGCTACAAAACGAGAAAAGCTTTCTGACTTACTTTTTAAATATGCAGGTCTTTTTAATAAGAATCCAGGACTAACCAAAGATTATGAACATAAACTTAATATCTATCCTCACGAAACATTTTGTGATCTGTCTTACCCTATACCGTGGGCAAAGTGTGAAGCAGTTAAACAGGAAATCAATAGAACGTGCGAATGGGGAATCATATAGCCATCATTTTCTCTATATTGCAGCCCAATACTACCACTTAGCAATCCTGATGGATCAGTACGACTAGTTCTAGATGCTAGAGGCATAAACAAAATCTTAGTACCAGTAAGAACAAAACAAGATAATTTAGATGAACAATTGCTAAAATTTCATAACACCAAATATTTCAGCACCCTTGACCTTAAAAAATCTTATTGGAAAATAAAGTTACATGAGGAGAGTAGAAAATACACAGCATTTGTCTGCAATGGCAGGGGTTATGAATTTCAAGTTCTACTCTTTGGCTTAAACATTAGCGGAGGCGTATTTATATCAGCCTTGGACAAGGTCTTAGGACCTGAATTGCTCAGTAAAGTTACCATTTATGTTGACGATATGTTAATAGCCACATCAACTTGGGCAGAACACAGCAGTATAATAGAAAAGGTATTTCAGAGATTTACAAAGTACGGAGTAACACCAAATCTCAAGAAATCGAACGTTGGTAAAGAACATGTGAAATTTTTAGGACATATCGTATAAGAACAGGGTATATTACCAGACCCAAAGAAACTAGATGCCATACGTAATTGCCCACCCCCAAGGAACAAAAAATAATTGAAAGCATATCTAGGACTAACCTCTTTTTTCTGAAAATTTATACCACAGCAACTTATGAATAGCGATGCCTTACTTAGCCTGTTGAGAAAAAATAATCCTCGGCTATGTGATGAGAGATGCCAGGAGGACTTTACCAAAATTAAAAATGCATTAATATCAGCAAACATTTTGAGTCATCCTGACATGTCTAAGGGCTTTTGTTTAAGCACAAACACCTCGTCTCAAGGGCTGGGGGCATGTTTGTTCCAGATACAAGAAGAAAAAGGAACAACTGTACCCAAAGTCATCAGCTTTGCCAGCAGAACTTTATCAGAGGCAGAAAGATCATATTCCGTATCAGAACTGGAAAGTTTAGCAGCAATTTGGGCGTTCAAGAAATATGAGTATTTTCTTTGGGGTAAAAACACTAAAGTCCATTGTGGTCATCAATCATTATCTTTTCTCTTAACATGTAAACTGTTACACCGAAGACTAGCGAGGTGGTGTTTGTGCCTGCATGAATTCAATTTTGAAATAATACACATAAAGGGCAGTCAGAATGTTGTTGCAGATGCAGTATCCAGATTACCACAGGGACTAGACGAGTTCAGTGAACTGTCTGAACACGATACAGAAATCCGTACATTATTGATGCAAAGTAGTGCAGAAAAATTAGACTACAAAAATTTTGTAAACAAATGGCAATAATACAACAGGTGGGAAAAGGTAATACAAAATCTTCACCGGAATGCAAACCACAAGGTAAGTAAATGGTATCAGTTCTACAAAGACATTTTGCTCCATCAGAAGCACGAAAGTTCTAACCATTTGTGTGTATGCCTTCCAGAACAATATATCGACGAAGTATGGGGACACTACGGAGTAACAAAATGTACAGACAATAAATTATTTTCCTAATTTACGACGTGTTTCACAAATATTGAAAAAGTGTGCTATTTGCCAAAGAACCAAACCATCAAATATGTCAAAGTTTACAGAACTACACCCCATACTAACAAAAGGTCCACTGGAAATGGAGTCTCTCGATATCGCAGGGCCATATCCTAGAACAAAAGGGGGTGTCAAATACATAATATCTCTTTATGATATTTTCACAAAATACATCAAACTTTATAGCTAACACTTGGTTTAAGAATCATGATAGAAGGTTGTATACATGGAAGAACCCTCGAGATACTAAAAGGTATCAGATAGATTATATAATGGTAAGACAGAGATTTAGGAACCAGGTTTTAAATTTTAAGACATTTCCAGGGGCAGATGTGGACTCTGACCACAATCTATTGGTTATGACCTGTAGATTAAAACTGAAGAAACTGCAAAAAGGTGGGAATTTAAGGAGATGGGACCTGGATAAACTGACTAAACCAGAGATTTTACAGAGTCTCAGGGAGAGCATAAGGGAACAATTGACAGGAATGGGAGAAAGAAATACAGTAGAAGAAGAATGGATAGCTTTGAGGGATGAAGTAGTGAAGGCAGCAGAGGATCAAGTAGGTAAAAAGACGAGGGCTAGTAGAAATCCTTGGGTAACAGAAGAAATATTGAATTTAATTGATGAAACAAGAAAATATAAAAATGCAGTAAATGAAGCAGGCAAAAACGAATACAAACGTCTCAAAAATGAGATCGACAGGAAGTGCAAAATGGCTAAGCAGCGATGGCTAGAGGACAAATGTAAGGATGTAGAGGCTTATTTCACTAGGGGTAAGATAGATACTGCCTACAGGAAAATTAAAGAGACCTTTGGAGATAAGAGAACCACTTGTATGAACATCAAGAGCTCAGATGGAAACACAGTTCTAAGCAAAGAAGGGAAAGCAGAAAGGTGGAAGGAGTATATAGAGGGTCTATACAAGGGCAATGTACTTGAGGACAATATTATGGAAATGGAAGAGGATGTAGATGAAGTTGAAATGGGAGATACGATACTGCGTGAAGAGTTTGACAGAGCACTGAAAGACCTGAGTCGAAACAAGGCCCCCGGAGTAGACAACATTTCATTGGCACTACTGACGGCCTTGGGAGAGCCAGTCCTGACAAAACTCTACCATCTGGTGAGCAAGATGTATGAAACAGGCGAAATACCCTCAGACTTCAAGAAGAATATAATAATTCCAATCCCAAAGAAAGCAGGTGTTGACAGATGTGAAAATTACCGAACAATCAGTTTAATAAGCCACAGCTGCAAAATACTAACACGAATTCTTTACAGACGAATGGAAAAACTAGTAGAAGCCGACCTCGGGGAAGATCAGTTTGGATTCCGTAGAAATGTTGGAACACGTGAGGCAATACTGACCTTACGACTTATCTTAGAAGGAAGATTAAGGAAAGGCAAACCTACGTTTCTAGCATTTGTAGACTTAGAGAAAGCTTTTGACAATGTTGACTGGAATACTCTCTTTCAAATTCTGAAGGTGGCAAGGGTAAAATACAGGGATCGGAAGGGTATTTACAATTTGTACAGAAAGCAGATGGCAGTTATAAGAGACGAGGGGTATGAAAGGGAAGCAGTGGTTGGGAAGGGAGTGAGACAGGGTTGTAGCCTCTCCCCGATGTTATTCAATCTGTATATTGAGCAAGCAGTAAAGAAAACAAAAGAAAAATTCGGAGTAGGTATTAAAATGAATGGAGAAGAAATAAAAACTTTGAGGTTCGCCGATGACATTGTAATTCTGTCAGAGACAGCAAAGGACTGGAAAGAGCAGTTGAACGTAATGGTTGGTGTCTCGAAGGGAGGATATAAGATGAACATCAACAAAAGCAAAACGAGGATAATGGAATGTAGTCGAATTAAGTCGGGTGATGTTGAGGGTATTAGATTAGGAAATGAGACACTTAGAGTAGTAAAGGAGTTTTGCTATTTGGGGAGCAAAATAACTGATGATGGTCGAAGTAGAGAGGATATAAAATGTAGACTGGCAATGGCAAGGAAAGCGTTTCTGAAGAAGAGAAATTTGTTAACATCGAGTATAGATTTAAGTGTCAGGAAGTCATTTCTGAAAGTATTTGTATGGAGTGTAGCCATGTATGGAAGTGAAACATGGACGGTAGATAGTTTGGACAAGAAGAGAATAGAAGCTTTCGAAATGTGGTGCTACAGAAGAATGCTGAAGATTAGATGGGTAGATCACATAACTAATGAGGAAGTATTGAATAGGATTGGGGAGAAGAGAAGTTTGTGGCACAACTTGACCAGAAGAAGGGATCGGTTGGTAGGACATGTTCTGAGGCATCAAGGGATCACCAATTTAGTATTGGAGGGCAGCATGGAGGGTAAAAATCGTAGGGGGAGACCAAGAGATGAATACACTAAGCAGATTCAGAAGGATGTAGGTTGCAGTAGGTACTGGGAGATGAAGAAGCTTGCACAGGATAGAGTAGCATGGAGAGCTGCATAAAACTAGTCTTAGGACTGAAGACCACAACAACAACAACATCAAACTTTATGCTATCAAAACCACTACAGCCAGTAGCAACATAAAGAGAACTGAAAAGGATTATTCACGAAGAGTAGGGAAACCCAAAATCATATTAAAAGACAATGCAGCCTATTTCGTAGGAGGAAAATGGAAACAACTCATGAGCACACAGGGCATTAAACACATCTTGGTAAGTTTTTTCCATCCAGAACCAAGTCCCGTGGAGAGGGTGTTTAAAGAATTAAATAGATTTACAAGGTCTTAAGCTCATAATAAACATTCAAGATGGATTGAATACGTGACTCCATTTCTGCAAATAGTAAACAATCTCCCCCACTCTTCCACAGGTTTCACTCCTAATGAACTTATGTTTAACACAAAGCCAACTGACGAATGGGAATCATCCATACCAAAATTACCTACTAAAGAGTTAACTTTACAGGATAAAATCAAACAAACAGTAATTACACTAGAGAATAAAGCAGAATATAGAAAGAGAATATACAACAAAAAGTTAAAACGAGTTACAATTTTTTTCGAAGGGCAACGAGTCCTCTTGAGAAACATCCCAAATCGACAAAGATCGGTAAGTTGAACAAAAAATGGGAATTACCAGACTCAGGGCCCATATTATTGCAATAATACCTTATCTTGGAACTTACAGGTTGGTATATGGAAGAACAGGGAGAGACAATGGCCTCCACCCTCACAATGACTTAAAAGCTGTTCACAAGTAGTGACACAATGTCACAGCATTTTTATTGTCATAAAATATATTTATAAGTAATGTTATAGTTTTATAAGTAAAAAAATTATTATGTTAATTTTTGAATGAAATATGTATAGACTTATGTAATTTTCTTGTTTTGTAAGTAAAGACAAACATTTTTAAAGAAGGAAGAGTAAAAACGCAGCTTCACGTGAAGCGATATGCAAACTGGAGCAGCGTACAACTCAACTGTGCGCGCTGAACAAATGCATGTTTACGCCAGTACTAGGGGAGAGACATTGACCTTGCTCAAGTGCAACAGGCCAACTCACGGTGCAACCAAATAGAAATGCGAAGCTGCCAAGTATCAAACTCAATTTCAAAGTAAATGATAACATGTAACAACTATATTTAGTATCAGGGAACGAAAGAATATAATATTATATTAACGTACGAAGTTACGTCAATACTAAGATATATACATCATAAGTAGAAGTACAAGACAATATTACAACGTAACATACAAGACGTGTTAGCTAACAAAAGATGAGATACCGTAGGTGATGTCAAAGTAACTTTCTTTGTAGGGTAAATGATTAGAAAGAATGAAAATGCAAGTGAATAAATATATAAACAAATAAGAATGAAACATGAAAAAGTCTGCGAACGAATGTGATGACCGAGTATATAAGTGTCCTATGAGCTACGAAACACAATTAGTTTTTAAGTTAGTTATAAGTTTTGTACATTGCATCGACCAGTGCATCGACACGGCGCGGAAGAGGAGATTTACGACGGGTGTTATAGGTACCAAATCAATAAACGGGCCGCACCTCAAGGAAATATTTAGTTATTAGTATTTGTATGTGTATATGAAGAATAAGAATATACATCGTCGCAGTGCAATTACAAAACACTTGTATCTACTGACTACAAAATGCACATAAACACAGAGGCATGCGACATCAAATAAAACTAAACAATTCCTATCGCGTCACATGTGAATATAAACGACGGCATTTCCATGTAATTTTAAAGAGATAAGCATGAGTAATGCAAAAACTTCTGCGTTATGAACACAAAGCTACATGTAAACAAATATAAGCAACGCTATGGTAATAAGAAAAATGATAGTACCTGAGTAAATCCTTAATACGTTTCGTTTCCATGAAAAAGGAGTTTCTTGATGAGTGATTTAAGAAAGTACGAACAGTATTTCCTTAGTAATCCATAAACCGGAGGAATAGTAATTACTTATTCCCTCCCTAACACAGGAGGCGGCGCCAGAGTGTAGTTAAGCCAGCAACGAGCAATGTAGGATCCTGATGTAAATGTTTTTCTCTATCTCTCCCTCGTAAAATATTAAACTCTCATAACTGATGTATTCATGACTGCAAAGTACAATGTAGATGCATTAAATGCATATGTGTGTGGTGGTCTTCAGTCCTGAGACTGGTTTGATGCAGCTCTCCATGCTACTCTATCCTGTGCAAGCTTCTTCATCTCCCAGTACCTACTGCAACCTACATCCTTCTGAATCTGCTTAGTGTATTCATCTCTTGGTCTCCCCCTACGATTTTTACCCTCCACGCTGCCCTCCAATACTAAATTGGTGATCCCTTGATGCCTCAGAACATGTCCTACCAACCGATCCCTTCTTCTGGTCAAGTTGTGCCACAAACTTCTCTTCTCCCCAATCCTATTCAATACTTCCTCATTAGTTATATGATCTACCCATCTAATCTTCAGCATTCTTCTGTAGCACCACATTTCGAAAGCTTCTATTCTCTTCTTGTCCAAACTATTTACCGTCCATGTTTCACTTCCATACATGGCTACACTCCATACAAATACTTTCAGAAATGACTTCCTGACACTTAAATCTATACTCGATGTTAACAAATTTCCCTTCTTCAGAAACGCTTTCCTTGCCATTGCCAGTCTACATTTTATATCCTCTCTACTTCGACCATCATCAGTTATTTTGCTCCCCAAATAGCAAAACTCCTTTACTACTCTAAGTGTCTCATTTCCTAATCTAATACCCTCAACATCACCCGACTTAATTCGACTACATTCCATTATCCTCGTTTTGCTTTTGTTGATGTTCATCTTATATCCTCCCTTCGAGACACCAACCATTACGTTCAACTGTTCTTCCAAGTCCTTTGCTGTCTCTGACAGAATTACAATGTCATCGGCGAACCTCGAAGTTTTTATTTCTTCTCCATTCATTTTAATACCTACTCCGAAATTTTCTTTTGTTTTCTTTACTGCTTGCTCAATATACAGATTGAATAACATCGGGGAGAGGCTACAACCCTGTCTTACTCCCTTCCCAACCACTGCTTCCCTTTCATGTCCCTGCATATATAGAAATATATAGTAACATAATATATAGTAGTATAGTAACATAATATATAGTAACATAATACACTCCTGGAAATTGAAATAAGAACACCGTGAATTCATTGTCCCAGGAAGGGGAAACTTTATTGACACATTCCTGGGGTCAGATACATCACATGATCACACTGACAGAACCACAGGCACATAGACACAGGCAACAGAGCATGCACAATGTCGGCACTAGTACAGTGTATATCCACCTTTCTCAGCAATGCAGGCTGCTATTCTCCCATGGAGACGATCGTAGAGATGCTGGATGTAGTCCTGTGGAACGGCTTGCCATGCCATTTCCACCTGGCGCCTCAGTTGGACCAGCGTTCGTGCTGGACGTGCAGACCGCGTGAGACGACGCTTCATCCAGTCCCAAACATGCTCAATGGGGGACAGATCCGGAGATCTTGCTGGCCAGGATAGTTGACTTACACCTTCTAGAGCACGTTGGGTGGCACGGGATACATGCGGACGTGCATTGTCCTGTTGGAACAGCAAGTTCCCTTGCCGGTCTAGGAATGGTAGAACGATGGGCTCGATGACGGTTTGGATGTACCGTGCACTATTCAGTGTCCCCTCGACGATCACCAGTGGTGTACGGCCAGTGTAGGAGATCGCTCCCCACACCATGATGCCGGGTGTTGGCCCTGTGTGCCTCGGTCGTATGCAGTCCTGATTGTGGCGCTCACCTGCACGGCACCAAACACGCATACGACCATCATTGGCACCAAGGCAGAAGCGACTCTCATCGCTGAAGACGACACGTCTCCATTCGTCCCTCCATTCACGCCTGTCGCGACACCACTGGAGGCGGGCTGCACGATGTTGGGGCGTGAGCGGAAGACGGCCTAACGGTGTGCGGGACCGTAGCCCAGCTTCATGGAGACGGTTGCGAATGGTCCTCGCCGATACCCCAGGAGCAACAGTGTCCCTAATTTGCTGGGAAGTGGCGGTGCGGTCCCCTACGGCACTGCGTAGGATCCTACGGTCTTGGCGTGCATCCGTGCGTCGCTGCGGTCCGGTCCCAGGTCGACGGGCACGTACACCTTCCGCCGACCACTGGCGACAACATCGATGTACTGTGGAGACCTCACGCCCCACGTGTTGAGCAATTCGGCGGTACGTCCACCCGGCCTCCCGCATGCCCACTATACGCCCTCGCTCAAAGTCCGTCAACTGCACATACGGTTCACGTCCACGCTGTCGCGGCATGCTACCAGTGTTAAAGACTGCGATGGAGCTCCGTATGCCACGGCAAACTGGCTGACACTGACGGCGGCGGTGCACAAATGCTGCGCAGCTAGCGCCATTCGACGGCCAACACCGCGGTTCCTGGTGTGTCCGCTGTGGCGTGCGTGTGATCATTGCTTGTACAGCCCTCTCGCAGTGTCCGGAGCAAGTATGGTGGGTCTGACACACCGGTGTCAATGTGTTCTTTTTTCCATTTCCAGGAGTGTATATAGTGGTATCCATACGCATGTGCAATAGTGCAACGAAACAATTTTGGTAATGTTATGCTACGCAACGTCTGATATGGTAATCAGCAAACTACGATAGTGCAAGCATCACTTACTTTGACATCAGGTGTCGATGTGCAGTATTCACTCCACTGAAAATGTGGATATGATGGAGAAGATTTCTTCCCGGGGTGTATCAAAGGTGAATTATCTGACACGGCATCAGTTCTTGAAGAACAAATGCACATGCACCGCACTCACAATGGAAAACAACTCCACAGCAAAGTACTCGACGGACAGTACGACACTCTGTGTGAAAATGACACTGAAAGCGCGAAAGGAAACGCGAACGACCGTACACAACAAGTGGAACACTAATGACTCTTGCCCAGTCAACAAATATACAGGGTGTTACAAAAAGGTACGGCCAAACTTTCAGGAAACATTCCTCACACACAAAAAAAGAAAATTTGTTATGTGGACATGTGTCCGGAAACGCTTACTTTCCATGCTAGAGCTCATTTTATTACTTCTCTTCAAATCACATTAATCATGGAATGGAAACACACAGCAACAGAACGTACCAGCGTGACTTCAAACACTTTGTTACAGGAAATGTTCAAAATGTCCTCCGTTAGCGAGGATACATGCATCCACCCTCTTTCGCATGGAATCCCTGATGCGCTGATGCAGCCCTGGAGAATGGCGTTTTGTATCACAGCCGTCCACAATACGAGCACGAAGAGTGTCTACATTTGGTACCGGGGTTGCGTAGACAAGAGCTTTCAAATGCCCCCATAAATGAAAGACAAGAGGGTTGAGGTCAGAAGAGCGTGGAGGCCATGAAATTGGTCTGCCTCTACCAATCCATTGGTCACCGAATCTGTTGTCGAGAAGCGTACGAACACTCGGACTGAAATGTGCAGGAGCTCCATCGTGCACGAACCACATGTTGTGTCGTACTTGTAAAGGCACATGTTCTAGCAGCACAGGTAGAGTATCCCGTATGAAATCATGATAACGTGCTCCATTGAGCGTAGGTGGAAGAACATGGGGCCCAATCTAGACATCACCAACAATGCCTGCCCAAACGTTCACAGAAAATCTGCGTTGATTACGTGATTGCACAATTGCGTGCGGATTCTCGTCAGCCCACACATGTTGATTGCGAAAATTTACAGTTTGATCACGTTGGAATGAAGCCTCATCCGTAAAGAGAACATTTGCACTGAAATGAGGATTGACACATTGTTGGATGAACCATTCGCAGAAGTGTACTCGTGGAGGCCAATCAGCTGCTGATAGTGCCTGCACACGTTGTACATGGTACGGAAACAACTGGTTCTCCCGCAGCACTCTCCATACAGTGATATGGACAACGTTACCTTGTACAGCAGCAACTTCTCTGACGCTGACATTAGGGCTATCGTCGACTGCACGAAGAATTGCCTCGTCCATTGCAGGTGTCCTCGACGTTCTAGGTCTTCCCCAATCGTGAGTCATAGGCTGGAATGTTCCGTGCTCCCTAAGACGCCGATCAATTGCTTCGAACGTCTTCCTGTCGGGACACCTTCGTTCTGGAAATCTGTACGCCACGGCTATTTCCCCGTGCTAATCCATACATCAAATGGGCATCTGCCAACTCCGCATTTGTAAACATTTCACTGACTGCAAAACCACGTTCGTGATGAACACTAACCTGTTGATGCTACGTACTGATGTGCTTGATGCTAGTACTGTAGAGCAATGAGTCGCATGTCAACACAAGCACCGAAGTCAACATTACCTTCCTTCAATTGGGCCAACTGGCGGTGAATCGAGGAAGTACAGTACATACTGACGAAACTAAAATGAGCTGTAAGAGGGAAATTAAGCGTTTCCGGACACATGTCGACATAACATCTTTTCTTTATTTGTGTGTGAGGAATGTTTCCTGAAAGTTTGGCCGTACCTTTTTGTAACACCCTGTATTTTGTGCTCATGCACATAGTGGCAATGTTGCCAAAAAGACATGTGTAAACAAAACAAGCTGACATCACCAACCCAATATACAAAGAAAAATACGCCGATAAATAAAGGTCATTGTACCCCTTTTTGACAAAATTAAAATTTAAGATGTATGAGTGCACAAAACACTGTGTGTCTTCATCGCATGTCACCGCAAAGTGATGGGGCAATTGTATGGGTACATAAGGAAAAAGTCCCAACACGATAAAAGTTAAATACCAATGACAATAAACACTAGCGCGGCTACTGTAAGCGTCGGCAAAGACGTATTCTGCTGTGCCGGAAGGTGAATGACAAACGATGAAAATTTTGTTAAATTTTTGAGAAGACTCTGTCTTTAGTTCTCGTAGGGTGAAGACGTTTTCTTGTGAGAAGTGTGTAGTAGACATCGTGTTATCTGAATAACAATTTTTAAGAAGGTATGAAGTGTGAGCGTTCTTTTTGGTGCAAAACTATGAAAGTTTTTTCTCTACCGCGCATTATGCTAACGTCATGTCACTGTAGCTGCCTGCGTCTGAAGAGGAAGTCCGATAAAAATCAGCATTGTATTCACGGTCAAAAATGAGAAGTACTTATGACGGAAGAAGAAATATATATGCATCTAATTTATGGAAATCTCAACGGTGTAGAGAACGCAAAAATCAACGTAAGTTCACACTACTACTGACTTACAGTGTACAAGAATTGTAAAGAAGACCGAAAGATAATCCATTCGTTTCAATTCATTCACTCCAAAATTTATAAAAATCATATTTGATACTATTGTAATTAACTTGTTTGATTTGTATACACGCAAACCAGGAGAGCACTGTGTTGACGACACGCCCCTGCATATCCGCATCCAGTGACGCCTGTGGGTCCTTCGTGCCCTGTTCGGGAGGAGTTTAATTTAATTTTTGAATACATATTTCTGGGACGTGTATTAACAGACAGAAGGTGTGGGTGCATGACGTCAATGGTGTATTTAGAAGATTCGGCTGGGGAACGTGGTATGACGCAGATATTTGCAGCTCCCTCATCCCGATAGTAGATTTTTCTCAGACTAACAAACAGTATTTGCAATGCCATGTAGACAGTGTAACAGAAGTTCTGCAATATATCCACAGGCTTATAGGTGATGGAGGATGATGCTTGGCTAAGAACGAGCACATGCTGTAGATGGCGTGCTCTGAGAGGAATCACTGAAATATTGAACCACTAGACTGAAGTTGTCAGAAATCTACTAAATCCTATGACCAATACTCTGGCTTCTCAAATCTATAGTGTTATGCTTTCTAGTAGAAATGCCATCTGGAATTTGGAATGAAGTCTCTCCAGTCAACCAAGTATTTGCGTTGGATCCTATGGAGATGTCTTTAAATGATTACAGCCACTGCTGAATCACATTAGGGACACTCATATATCTCGAAATGAGTCGTCTTTTTCGAGCCTGTCTGCTAAGGATCCCATAAAGCAAAACTCCAGAGCGCTTCTGGACACTCCCTGCATCCATCTGGTAACTGTCCCTCAATCTCTGCCCCTCCCTCCCTGCACCTTTGTCCGTGTGATCGTTACAATTTAATTTGGAACTGATCAGAAGTCGGAGAGCGCTTGATCTATGGTCTTCTGCATGCTGTCTGTGAGGAAACGGCGTGGGTTGAATTTGTGCGACAGTGCCGTGTTTTGGCCACCTGGCGCTTTTGGGGACCTGTTGCTGTAGCTCCATCGGCTGTGTGCGGTGTGTAAGGCTGGCGCCAGACGAAGCTCTCTCCAGCAGCACGAGATAGCAGAGAAGACAGTACGAGCAGTTACGGTGGTGTTCCTTATCCGAAAAACTAGGAAGACTTCACGTCGTACAGGGAAATGGTAGGAGGACAAGGACTTTTCTCTTGCACTGCACTGCAGTGCATTTGCATACTACATACAGGAACTGCAGTCCATAGGAGATCTGCATCTGTCAGGGTGCATTCATGTCAGTGACCTAAACAATCTCTGAACGATCGTTGTTTTGTTCCATGCAACAGAGAAAAATTACGAGCTACAAAAGCTTCTCTAACGTCACCCGGTGAAAGACTGGATAAGGTATTACTGCATCCCTCTCTTGCAATATATGGAAAACGAATACCGTCTGTGTGCCTGCATCAACCGTATGTGGCGATCCTATTAAATATACAGGAATTGGTCCACCGGAGAATGTGGCCAGTGATCGAAGTCGCTTGCACAGACCAGTGTAAATTTTCGTCAGCCATGTAGTAAGTGGACCTTATGCCACATACCAATCACAACCGAGGGTTCATATGTTGTTGTTTCATACCTTCTTGATACTTTGCTTTTCTGCAGTAACACGTTCAAACAGTCTGTCACTACAGCTTTGCTCACCATGATACATTTTGTTTTTCTACCATGACTTCAAGATCTGTGTCAGGTGCTAAACTGACATTAACGCATTTTGATCCATTGGTTCTAACAGAAAGGTGGTTATCACGTGATGTAAACTAAGCTGCTTCCACAACACACAGAATGGCTGAAATAAAAGACAGAGGCGGTGTTTCTTATTGACAAAAGTGTGGAGGACATCGCTACAAATGGAAAGCGCGACATTGTGGAGCATTTTCAAACAGCTGTTCGAAGGTAAAGATTTCTCAATTTAATCTCATCTTCCACAGTGATGGTGTAGGAGATGTCTCGGTGACTGTTTTTCGAAGAGACTCCGAGCATTCACGCATTATAATGGTGAGTAGTGGGACAAGGGGGTCGTCGCCCCAAGTACCGTTATCCAAGATGGCGTCCATGACGTCATCTGTAGACGTCATCCAAGATGGCGGATTTTGGCGAGAAGTTTGATTTTTGGTGGGAAGATAGGTCAATTGGGCTACCTCCACTAACCTAACCTGTCCTCCCCTCTCCTCCTCTGGAAAATGGCGGGAAATTCAAATTCCAACAGGATAATGCATCGCACCTAGGAAAATGGCGCGAAAAAAAGGCACTAGGGTCACCTCCACTAACCTCAGTCACCTCATCCTAGGAGCTGGTAGGAAGTCTGTAGTTTTGGTGTATATCTACTACTACTAGTAACGAAATGGCGCGAAAGAAAGGACACTTGGACTAACGCCAGTAACCCGACCGCCACCTCTTCCTACGGATTTGTGGGAAATTGAATGAGCTTGCACTGGGCTGCTGGAGAGAGGAAGGAGTGTACTTTATTTATTTTGCAAAAATTTATTTAGGTATGGAGTATATTTATCACACTGATACAAAACACACGCTCTGACATGCCTGAGGTCACTCCACACAGCCCACAGATCTGCAAACTACTCCTAAATAACGATCTCCAGACACGCAAACAACTCCTAATTTGCCGAAATAATTTCAGTACGGACATGCAGACTCCTCCTAAATAATGCAGCACAGTGATGTGTGGACGCGCTCAGTATTCATAAACTGTCCAAGTAATGACCAGCGCAGCTTACAGACCTGCTCGCAAAATAATGCAAGAGACACGCAGTCGACGCGCGCAGACACACTCCGCCATCCCCCGTCCAGTGGAGCGCACAGCAGGTTAGCGGCAACCCCCGCCAAGTGACGCAGCCGTCAGGCCTGAGGCGGCATCTCGTTCAGAGAAATTCCTATCACCTAGGCACCGATGGATGCTGGCATGACAGCCAGGGACACGCGCGCTGTCACAGTCGTGAGCCGCCACTGGACGCAGGTGAAAGTTCCATCTGTTTTCGAGTATACAGCCACTGGTATACCGGCTCCGAGGCGGAGCCCCCATATGCGAGACACCTCCGGGCAGCACATGTCTTTGCCATTGATGACAGAGTAGCTACAAACCTTCGCAAACCCATCTAACAACGTTCTCAATCCTATAATCATGTCACGTGACTATGTAAAAAACAAGAACTGAGTCGACCTCGCAGAACTTGTATACTGTCCCAGAAATAGTTACAGCTTGCTTTCTTGATGTCTCAGCTTGGATGCACGAAAATTCTTCTCTAAGAGAACCTGTTTAGGAAAGTAACGCAGAACAACTTGGAATGCAGTCTTCCCAGCGCTCCTAACGTGATAGGCTGCGCTCGACATACACAAATGTTCTCACCGCTATCTAGAGGCTCCTACAGCCCAGCACAAATGATGTGAATAGATCGAGCATTATGACTGGCCCTTATCGAATTTACCCGCTGAATTACTGTTGTCGTCGGTATTGAAGCACCATCAACCTTTTTTTTCTTTCTGCAATCAGGACTTTCAGCGGTAAAATTATTTTGCACACATCGCTAAAGTGCATTGACAGTTAAACCCGTAAAGTTGTCTAAAGATCATCAAATGCATACGAGACTCACAAGAAACATATTTACCAGTGTAACTACAATTAAATATTACGATTGCTGCTACAGTCTGACACCGATCGATATACAGGTAATGAATGTCTCCTCTTGATGGCTGTGATTCTGGAACGAATCTCAGTATCTATAGCGCACATAATTTGCCACGTAAAAAGTCTCCAGTGGTTATCAATGCGCTGAATCTATACGTACCTCACGATAGGACGCACAGTCATCCTTTCTCGTCGTGCCACAACGTGAACCACAGTAACTTTACAATGTAATATATACACATTTTACTCAACATAAGCCACATTAACTTTACAATGCAATATATACACATTTTACACAAACAGTGCAGTTATCTTTTATACCTGAACAGCACCTGAAAAGATTATGGTATACCTACACTCACACTGGCCGCATGTCACGATGCTCCTCTGTCCTAGGAAAGCACCGTCCGCCTTTTCTTTGAGTTTCAGCAGCAATAAACTATTTTATACTGATCGCCATATTGCAGCAACAACTAAACCTCGCAGAGTCCCATGCATATCGTCAAATACGGAAAGACTCTTACTCAATCACACTGCTCTCCCACTGATGACAGGAGCCCGAATACAAGAACGCAAGTATTTTCGCATCGTTTACCATAATATTGTATCATTTTCGCTGTACTTCTCGTTATCAAGCACACAGCAGCAGCTTCCCGATCGCTCTCGCAACATAATTCCGGAAATATACAGTGGAAATTATTTCTCTACAAACCCGAAACTTTAGCTAGGTGGAGCGTGTTCTAGACCACTGACTAACTAGAAACAAACAGATGAAAAATGAAATTTTCACCCGCGAATACCGATCTCGCTGATGTAACAGATTCAAAATCATCCCTATACTTTACAAGCCAACTACGGTGTTTCTCATGCCTAGAGAACAAGGAAACTTCTCTTTCACCTGCTAGGTGCACACCCCACAATCGATCTTCTCTCAACTAAATAAAGGCGCGAAATGTGCAGAAGCAGTCAACCGAACAATTTACAAGGGAGGGGGGGGGGGGGGGGCAGGTGATAACAGTCCAACGCAAACGAACCTCCATATTGATTCCCAATTTTCCACTCGATCACGAAAGCTGCCCAACACATGCTAAGTATTAGTTCGCTATTCGTCGTCTAGAGGATGGCAAAGTTAACTCAGATACTTTCCTACACTCCAACAGGCCTCTGCATTCGGACAGCTGCTGCTGCCATCATCGGGAAACATGGATCATTGCCACCACAGGCCATGCATACACGGAATCATTCTAGAAAACAGGTTACATATATGTTTTATCATTATACTTACAATTAAATGTTATGATGGCAGTCTCAATTGAACAGCATTCGACAGTGAGCGATGTACTGGAAAGACAACCTGCAGAAGGCTGTGGCTCTGGAAATGGAAATATATGTACGTTCCTTACGACTGAACATAGTCATTTCCTTTGCACAAACACATACTTTATAAACCTGATGCTCAAATGTGAACACATCACGCATCCCCTACTACTAGGTATAATACTTCGTCAACAGGCGATTGCCTACGATACGAAATAATACTGACCGAAAATCAACGATGGGTGTGCATGTCGCTCAGATTTCTTCCTGCGAGTGCTAACACTGTGTCTTAGAAAAAGAGGCGTAATCGGCCAGATAATAAAAAAAAAAAAAAAAACGATCGCAACAACTACTGCATGTTACTGTCACAAGCGATCTTGGTTCAACAAGTGCACACAAGTACCCATGTTAAAAGCTATTACCGCTTTACGAATCGAGGTACGGCATTACCTCTGAGTGAGGTGGGTTTTTTTCTGGACAAATACCATGACGGTGTTTGTAGGAATGTGTAGTATCAGCCCACGATGCAACATTGTGATAAAATTACCGCATTTTGAAAGTGATTCGGCTAAGGAACGTGGTATGTAAGTGGTATTTGCGACTCCCTCACACTGTCCCAGCTAGATAATTCTGTAGTATTTGTAGCGCATTCTGTCTCGACACCATATCAGAGGTTTCACGATATATCCACTAAGTTATAGGCGATGACTGATTGCGAAGGAACACAAACAATAGTAGTAGATGATATGCCGATTGAGGTTGTAAGGAAATGTACACTAGCTTCCCAGATCTCTGGTGTTACACTATCCGCTAGAAATGATGTCCATGATTTGGAACTGGGTCTTTCCATTCAAGCACATGCCTGTGTTGGATCCTGTTGACAATTGCTTTAATGATTACAACCACTACTCAATCATACTTCTGGCACTCTCATGTCTCGAAGCGAGTCACCCTTCAAGGACCTAGCTGCTACAGTAAAATTCCAACGTGACTTTAGTCACCCCCCACGCCTCTTGCAACTGCTCCCATTTCTACAGCTTTCTGCATGGGATCGTTCCAATTTAAGTCCAAATTGAGGATAGGTTGGAGAAAGACATATCCACCACCTTCTGCAACCCATGCAGAAACAGAACGACCTGAGTTACTACAACAGGACCGTGTTTTGACCATTTGGTGGAAATGCGCGCAATGTGGTACGTCTCCAAACTAGATACCGATACTACAGCCCGAAGCAGATCCGTGTCCATTCCAAATCAGTCAGCCCAACATGCTACCATCGTTATTCTCTACCCCAAACAGAGAAAAATTACGAATTATAAAAGCTCAACTAACTTCATCCAATATAGAAGAGCAAAGCTGCGGTGGGGGCTCCAGCGCGGAGAAAGAAATTTCGCAGTGCTCGCCAGAATAGCGCAGCGTGCATCCATCCAAGCATCCCTAACAGTATACACAGTACCTCGCCGAATTTACACCTCAAACTGCTGCTGCTGCTGTCTGACTGGGACGATACTATTAAATATACATGTATTGATCCACTGCAGAGGCCACTTTAAAGTTCGGTCACCAATACTCTAGGCGAATGATCGTATCCCACAGACTACAATAAGTTGCAAAAGCTGCTCTCTCTAGTTCTGTTTAGTTGTTTGAAACACTGTTTTCTAACACACATTTGTACAATGCTAAACACTTCTTTTTTCTGCCGTGACTTCGAGGCCTCTGCCAGGTTCTAAAGTGACGTTAAGAAGTTCCGATCCACAGCCTTTTGCAGGAAACTAGATGTTGTACAGTGTAAATCATGTTCTTACGACGGATACCATACCACGCAATACATCGGCTCATTTTAAATAAAAGACACTTACAACATAAGGAAACCATAGGAGTTTGATCGAGTTGTGTTGAGTCTCCAAACTACAGTCCGAACGTGATTCACGAGTTCTACATTTAGACTCGTCTCTCACACTGATGGAATAACTGAGAACCTTACGTTCCGTTTCGACTCATTCCTCACATTGCAGTCATGTACGCAATCACTGTTTCAGTGCAATCCACCCCAGAAGGTATAGCCCAGCCGCCAAAACTCTCTCTCCAACTCTAACAAGCGATGTCAACCAATCATTATGTGGTGACCAATAGCGTGCCAGTGCACGGATAGGATGGAAAATACGCCATCAATGTACTCTAATAACAAGCATCACAGTTGACAGCACGAACAATTTTAGCAATTTTACAATAACTTCAACACCTGCCAATGATGGGACAGCACGTTTCCCCCAATTTCAGTATCATAGCTAAACCACCCCCTCTCGACTATGTATCATTGTGAACATGAAAAGATGACTGTGCAGTAAGTCCATTCAGTGTCAATTCTCGAACACATAAATCATCAAAGTCTATCACACAGCGCTCCACATATTTCTATCACACTATTATTAATATTATTATTACTAAAATTATTATTAATTATTAATTATAAAATTATTAAAAACTAATTTACGATATATCTCCCTGTGTATGGGATTCACAGAGCATTCTCGCTGTCTTAGGGTAAAATTAAAGAGCGAAAGACCCTCCTCACACTCTCATTGACCAACACGCCGTGCAGCACCATTAGGGAATTAATCTGCAACCGATCACGTCTCGTGAATGAATAGAGCTTTCTGAGCACTCACTCATCCAAGTTCTGAGATTTATCGAAGTGCGCCCATGTCCGGGAGCTTAGCACTCCTTACCGATGTACAGTAACGGATTTCAAAGTGTCTAGATGTAACAGCATACGGTTATGAAGAACAAGAAACGAATGATTTTTATACGTGACGGATCTCCAAACATACGCGATGGATCTCCAGACAGATGGAGTTCGACAGTAGTGGAACAAGGTTCGTGTCACGTCACTCTGCATTGTTGCCAAATTTATTCAAGATGGCCGCGATGACGTCATCCAAGATGGCGGCATGTAGACTTAGCAACAGCGCATGGTGTCATACAAGATGGCGGCTTTTGGCGGGAAAATAGGCCAATTGTGCTATATCCACTAATCTAACCTAAAAAAAAAATGGCGGGCAGTTCCAATTTTCGCGGGACAAGGTCCTGTTGCAGTAACTGAGGTCATTCTGTTTGTAGACAGGCTGCAGAAGGTAATTGATATGTCTTTCTCCAACTTAAATTGCATATATCAGATGTGCAAAGATCTGGAAATGGGATCAGCTGAACGATGTGTAGGGTGTGACTAAAGCCAAGTTGGAATTTTAATGTAGCATGCAGGTTCGGGAAAGGTGACACGTTTCGCACTGGGTGCAGCCGTCTTGAATAATGGTAATTGCGTAATCAACCGACGTGATGACAGAGCACTCTGGTGGTTGTCATAGGAGCTAAACACAGTTGAACTTGGAGCCATTTTTGTTAGGTAACATGATATAAATAATAATAAATCATAAATCATAATAAATAATAATAAATGATCACAAATGATAATAAATAACTCGAGCAGCTGTCCGAATGCAGAGACCTGTTGGAGTGTATGGATCTGTAAGAGCGAACTTTGATGTCCTCTAGACGACCGAATAGCGAAGTAATAGTATGTGTTGGGCAGCTTTGGTGATCAAGTCAGAATTTGAGAAGATGATTGATTTCGGTTGGAGTGTTATTAGATGGGATGTGGATTGTTCCATTAACTACTTCTGTACATTTGCTTCCTTTATTTAGCTGAGTGAAGATCGATTGTGGTGTGTTGGATACATGCTTGGCTGTTCTCTAGACCTGGGACAGACCTTAGTTGACGTGTAAACTATAGCCAAGATCTCGAAAATGTTACATGACTGAGACCAGTATTCCAGAGTGGAAATATCATTTTGCGTATGTTTGTTTCTAGTTAGTCAGTGGTTTACAGCATGCTGCACATAGACAAAGTTCGGCGTTAGTAGAGAATTAATTTGAAGTCTATATCTTGGGAGTTATGATGAACTAGTGATCGGTAGGGTGTAGCCTAGTGCATGATATTGAGAAGTACAGCTAAAATGGTGTAATATTATGGAGAAAGTACATGTGTTCTTGCAGTCTATGAGTCTGAGGATGTTGGTAGAAAACAGAACAGACAAGGAAGGAGAGACAGTAAGGCGTTTGTGCTGAGGGGGGGGGGGGGGGACGATACCGAATTCGTAATAAGAGTTCTGAGGGTGACTTAGGTCCGCTGATGTAAGAGGGAAGATTAGCTCTGAGTGTCGGGTCTGTAGAGAGAACAGGTTGACGGTGCTTTCCTAGGATTGGAGAGCATTGCTGTATATAGACACTGTATATTTTTTTCGCATACTGTAGAAACATACTGGATAAGTGCACTGTTTTGTGTCAAATGTGTATATACTGTATTGTGAAGTTAATGTGGTTTACATTGTGTAGCGTTTGTATATACTGCACTGTAAAGTTAATATTGATTATGTTATGTGACGAGTAGAGAGGAAGTCGTAGGGACGGTAGAGATATTTCCAGAGTAACAGTGGTCAAGAGAGTGTATTTCCGATACTTAGCTCATTGTGGAATGCCAATCAAATGAGACCGCGATCGTAAGATTTAACTGTATAAGTATAATGACATCAACGACTTCGGTATTCGAGAGTGCGAATAGAAGTTTTTGGTCTGTTTGTTTCTAGTTATTCAGTGGTGTAAAGGATGCTGTACTTAGAAAAAAAATTGGTGTGTTCTTGTAGTCTATGAATCTGGATAAGTTCGTAGAAAAAAAGCGAGCCGGGGAGGAAAAAGAAGAGAGAGTAACGCATTTGTGTTGAGGGGAAGCGATCGCCGAATTTGTGGAACAGTTCTGAGAGGGACTTCCGTCCGTTGATGTAGAAGGGCTGATTACCGCTGAGTGTGGCGTGTGTAGAAAGAAAGAGCAGGTTCACAGTACATCCTTAGGAATGGAGAGAATTGGAGCATGTAGTGGGTATTGTAAAGTTAATGTGGCTTACATTGTGTAGGCTTTTTATATAGTGGATTGTAAAGTTACTGTTGTTTATGTTATGGGATGAGTAGAGAGGATGACCGTGTGTGTGTGTGTGTGTGTGTGTGTGTGTGTGTGTGTGTGTGTGTGTGTGTGTAGATTGAGGGGGCTGTGGAGGTAATTTAGCGATCTCTGTAAAAGTAAGCACAGGAAGCCTCAGAAAGAAAAGCAGGATGGTACATTGATAACGCGTCCTTAGGAAATTAGGCCAGTAAATTCGATAAGAAGGAATAAGAATGATTAATCGGTTGTGCTGGGATATAGGAGGGTAGAGAACATTTGCGAATGTTGAGAGCTGGAAAGGTAGGAGGTGGGGAGCGCATTCAGTATTATTTCGGTGAACAAGTTCTGTTAGGGTAAGAATTTGAATTTACAAATAAGCTGAGAAAACACGAAAGCGAGCGTTAACTATTTTTGGGGGCACTATACAATTTCGGAGAGGTTGACTGGGCTCTTTTTTTTTTTAATTTTCAAGTACTGATGGTGTTTACAGTTATGTGTACTGCATTATTTAGGAGCAGTTTGATATTGTGCACTGAAATTAGGAGCTGTTTGCGTGTCTGCCAACTGTGCAACATGACACCAGGTACATCAGGGCGGTGTTTTTTGTATGAGAGTGATAGGTATACTCGATGCGGAAATAAAATGTACGTTAAGTATTTGTGGGACGATATCGAATATGAGAGAGTTCGAGTTGGTTGCTATTTTTTCTGCTTGGAGGGTTTGTTAGATCGAATTGCTGAGGCAAGTAGCCATGAGAGCACGAGGGATGTGATTGCAGCATATCTCCGTCTCTCAGCGGTTAACTAAAGATGGGGCGAGCAATGTTCTCGGCTTAGGTACTGGGGGTGTGCTCTGGCCATGTGCTAGACCGTGTGGACTGAACAACAGTATTAGGGTCATAGTTTAGCTGGAATATTTACGGAGGAGTATGTCCGACGCGAGTATAAAGGTCCAGACTGTGATGTGCGCGGTCTCGCGCTCGCGGTGTGTGAGAGAGGCAAAGCAGACAATTTTGAGTCATCGCAGGTGACTTAGGTTAGTGGCTTCGTTTGCCACAATTTTCTTGTGTTTGGTAGCGAAATACGAACTGACCATCAGAATTGAAGCTCGGCTTATTTGTATAGACAGAATGTGATATAAGTTAATGTGGGTTAGTACACGTTACTGTACGTTAGTAAACAGAAACAAGCATTAGTACATGTTACCCAACGAACATGGGTCAGTAAAAGGACGTGGTGGTCAATAGGGACTTTAACTATTTCATTTCAAGTCCAGGTGGGTGTGGAAATGGCGAAAATTGATTCCAAGTCTAGGTGGACGTGGAATTTTTCCGCTTCAGAGAGGTTAATTAATTGATCAGATTAATTAAATAGTCATGCGGACTTTGTTACATTCGCTTGCGGAGGTACTAAGCTAGGTGCGCGCAATGGCTCATGTGTACGGACGTGTGTTTTCGCCAAGATCCTGGATTAGAATGGCTCTGAGCACTATGGGACTTAACATCTGTGGTCATCAGTCCCCTAGAACTTAGAACTGGTTAAACCTAACTAACCTAAGGACATCACACACACCCATGCCCGAGGCAAGATTCGAACCTGCGACCGTAGCAGTCCCACGGTGCCGGACTGAGCGCCTAGAACCTGGATTAGATAATCGAAGCATGTGGGCTGAATAATGAGAATCAGGTGATCAGTTAACTTAGTGAGAGCGTTCTTTGTCCGATAGAGCCACGTGGTCGATCACGCGTTGTGACGTCAAGGAAGTTTCCAACTCGGTAGAAAAAACATTCCAGTTCGAGCGTGTCGGTTCCTGTCTATCGGTCTCGAATTGCAAAGTTTATGGGAATGAGGGCGTCCTTTGTGCTCCATCACACGTGCTGGTGGCGCGTTATGTGGCGTGAGGGTGGTTTGGACAAAGCAAGCGCGTCGGTTCCTGTCCGTCGGTGCTGGGAATTTGCGAGCTTTAGAACAGATATAGCTTTTAGCGTGTCACGTGATAGAACTTTCCAAACATCTCGGGCGGTTGTGTGAGGTAGGTATCGGCAGGTTCGAACCT
This sequence comes from Schistocerca cancellata, assembly GCF_023864275.1. NCBI lineage: Eukaryota > Metazoa > Arthropoda > Insecta > Orthoptera > Acrididae > Schistocerca > Schistocerca cancellata. Next base: position 13,141,961 of record NC_064627.1, on the reverse strand, counting down.
CTACAGAAAAATAAATTTGGGGTGGAACGTGTCGTTTGTCGCGAACCGACCGGCCGATGTTTCCGCCGGCCGAGTGGCGCCCGTGACGTCAGCGGCGGCTTGCTGGCTGGACCAGCGGCGCGCGTGGGCTGCCGCCGACCGACCTCTGCTGGCGACGGCGTGAACTAAACCATTTGGGCTCTGGAGTTTGTGGTGTGGCCGTCTCGAAGTCAGTTGGGACACGCCTGCCTGACCGTAATGCCGGAAATAAAGAGTCATTTCCCCACCTTGTGACTTTGGTTAGTACAAGTGGCGCGATTTTTAATAATTTAGAGGCGGAAGCATAAGTGACCGCGAAAATTCAAACTTGGTGGACGTGAGCCAATTGGCTATCTTGCTGCCATCTTAAATGACGTCACGGCGACGTCCTGGGATACGAACTAACTCACAGTTTGACTCCAGACCTCGTAGCGACCACGGTGGATGCTGCTGCGATCTCGAAGATGTGATGTTAGAGAACTAGTGATGACCGCACTGTTTGAAATAAAGACCTCAGGCCATTTCCCACGAATTCTCAGGAGTTTACTTACATTAGTGGAAGTGCAGTTTATTATTATTATTTGACAAGATTTTGATAGCTTATGAGTGACACAATAAGTGACTGCGAGAAAATTCAAACTTAGTACGATGAGGTGGCCTATTTAGTATGTGTGACCGATTATAGTGTTCTAATTTGAACTTATGACCGATTTTTTGTTATGGTTGTAATGGAAATGGCTTTCTTGTCGCCAAAATCAGGTGTATTGATGGCGCGATTTTCTATGTTAGTGGAGGTAGGGCAATAATAATAATACATAATAATAAATGAACATAAATAATAATAAATGATAATGAATGATAATAAATGATTATGAATGTTAATAAATGAATATGAATGTTAATAAATGATTATGAATGTTAATAAATGATAATCAATAATAATGAATAATAATAAAGGTAAGTATGGTTTTGCATGCATTATCCTGTTGGAATTCAAACTTCCTGCCATTTTTTCTTCTGGAGCCTTAGGTTAGTGGACTTAGCCTAATTGGGCTATTTTTCTGCCATTTTATTTTGAGGTTAGGTTAGTGGACGTAGCACAATTGGCCTATTTTCCCGCCAAAATTCGAACTGCCCGCCATTTTATTTTGAGGTTAGGTTAGTGGACGGAGCACAATTGGCCTATTTTCCCGCCAAAAGCCGCCGTATTGTATGACGTCATGCACTGTTGCCAAGTCTACATGCCACCATCTTGGATGACGTCATCGCCGCCATCTTGAATAAATTTGGCAACAATGCAGAGTGACGTGACATGGACCTTGCCCCACTACTTTCGACTATTTTCACTTAAATCAACCAAGCTATCAACTCTAAAATATTGTCCTAGCGTCTAGGATTGGTACCTGGAAGGTATTGGTAAGAGAGAACATGAACACACACACTCCTAAGCCTACAACGTTCTGCACTTAAAACGCGCTATAATGTCAGATAGCATGCGTTTCCAACCTATCAGCAATACGGAATATAGTGATGTCTATATTCCAATGTAAGAAATATATTTCAAGCGCAGGACATACATCTTTCTTCCCGATTACTCTACGATAAACTATCTTATCGAACGGTAAAAGGAAAAAAAAACTATTTCCTTAAAACATTGACTCTGTCTGATACAAATACAATACAGCTTTCTGAAGATGTATAGCTCCCACTGTTGACATCCAATTATACTATACATGCATCAGCCCTATATAAAACGATCGTTAGTAACGGCGTATACCTCTTACACCTCTTACAAGGAAACAGATAAACGCATAGCAGCAGCGTCCAACACGCGAAAATCAAGGGTCCTTCCGTCACTAACTCTGTAAACAGCACTTATGTCGGGCAAATGTGTACGCGGGAACTGCAGCACGTCACAAGCACCTATCGCTAACGTTGTTATAACGCTGAAGTCTCAATTTTACACCCAAGATGCGGTAGGGGGAGATCGCATAAATCAAAGTTCGTTTAGAGGGATGTGTCGCGTCTCATCACACATGAGATGGAAGTCCTCTGATGACCGACAGGTTTACCGTTAACGACCGCAAGTAGACAGTGCTTTGAACCACATAAAGAACACGTGGCTCTGTATGTGTAGAACGCAGGTTACGACACGCGACTGATGCATCAAGGCACAGCAGTGGAAAAGAGACCTGCCACCCTCATGCCCTTCGTTTCGATGTCAACGTTTCCTCAGATTCCTCTTGCTGCCGCATACTTCTTCCCATGTACAAACTGTTCGGCGCGAACCGGAAGATACGTAAGTACTTGCTCAAATTCCCGCGTTTCAGTGTTCTTCAATCAATTTATACCTATTAGTGCCATATAAATAAATATATTTACAATATTAAATTTGTGTTTGTATTTTTATTTCTCTAGACAAAATGTCTCGTTAGTGCACGTTAGTACACGTTAGCGCACGTTAGAGGACGTTAGTACACATTTATGTACGTTGATGTACAGCAGGCAAAAGAGACGTTTGCTTATTCTCTAGACATGAGAAACATCTTAGTTGGCTTGCAAATTATAGGGATGATTTTGAATCTGCTACATCAGCGAGATTGGTATTCAAGGGTGGAAATATCATTTTTCATCTGTTTGTTTCAAGTTACTCACAAGGGAACCTCCCCATCGCACCCCCTTCAGATTTAGTTATAAGTTGGCACAGTGGATAGGCCTTGAAAAACTGAACACATATGAATGGAGAAAACAGGAAGAAGCTGTATGGAACTATGAAAAAAATAAATAAAATATGCAAACTGAGTAGTCCATGCGCAACATAGGCAACATTGAGGAGAATCTGAGCTCAGCAGCGTCGTGGTCCCGTGGTTAGCGTGAGCAACTGCGGAACGAGAGGTCCTTGGTTCGAGTCTTCCACCGACTGAACATTTTACTTTCTTTATTTTCGCAAAGTTATGATCTGTCCGTTCGTTCATTGACGTCTCTGTTCACTGTAATAAGTTTGGTGTCCGTGTTTTCCGACCGTGCCGCAAAACCGTGCGATTAGTAAACGAAAGGACGTGCCTCTCCAATGGGAACCGAAAACATTTGATCGCAGGGTCATAGGTCAACCGATCCCTCCACAGGAAAACACGTCTGATATATTCTATACGACACTGGTGACGGCATGTGCGTCGCATGACAGGAATATGTTGTCAGCCCACCTAACTTCGCGAATGGGTAAAAAGATTCTTCTACCTTGCCCGATTTAGGTTTTCTTCTGGGTGTGATAATCACTCCCAAAAAAAGTGATGAAAACATAAGAGTTTGTCACATAAACTGAAAATAAAAAATTTAACTTTTCACTCGAGGGAAGACTTGAACCTAGGACCTCTTGTTCCGTAGCTGCTCTCGGTAACCACGGGACCACGGCGCTCCTAGACTCCCACTCTCCTTGATGTCGCCTATCTTGAAATGGACTACTTAGTTTGTATATTTTACTAATTTTTTTGATAGTCCCACACAACTTCTTCTTGTTTTCTCGACTGATCTGTGTTCAGTTTTTCAAGGCCTATCCACTGTGGCAACTTATAACAAAATCTGAGGGGGCTGCGATGGGGAGGTTCCCTTGTCAGTGGTCTAGAGCACGCCCCACCTAGCTGAAGTTTCGGGTTTGTAGAGAAATGCCGGTCTTGGCAGCCGAGCGGTTCTAGGCGCTTAAGTCCGAAACCGCGCGACTGCTACGGTCGCAGGTTCGAATCCTGCCTCGGGCACGGTTGTGTGTGACGTCCTTAGGTTAGTCAGGTTTAACACTTTCACTGCGGCTGACGCTTACGAGCGCCACAAGAAGCCAGGAGCCAGTGCGGCTGGCGCTTATAAGCGTCCGCGCTTACTGTCGGATTGCTCAGTCCAGTTGCTGTGTCTAAGTTAGCATCAAAGCGTGTAAACTTTCGTTTTGTGTGGTCAGTTATCGAACGTATATTGTTCCTAATGGCGGATGATGAACCGACACCTGGCCCTTCCAATGTGAAAGGGAGCGGGAAAAGTGTTAAACTGACCCAGGAACAGTTACTTTGTGTGCTAGGCGACAGTGACGTTCTGTGTAGTGAGGACGAGGCATACCACGGAGGTGGTCATGTAGAGGCTGCAGAAGAATTGCAGAGTGATGATAGCGTGGAAGCACAGCCTTCGAATGTGTTTCGTGACAGTTCCGACTCTGACGATACGGATCACGACGATTGTGTGGAAATCGACGACGAAAAAGAGCCCGACCTCTCTCACACGGAGGTAATGCAGGCGAGTCCCGGCATAAAGAGCCACGTAATACGCAGTGTCACCCATTTACGAAGGAAGAAGTTTTGCAGATTCATCCTGCTGGTAATTCTCCTACGGATTTCTTCAGGTTATTGGTAACAGACGAAGTGTTGCAACTCGTAGTTGACGAGACGAACGATGACGCAGTCAAGATATTGCCGAGCTAAAATACAAAAGAGAGATCTACGATCTGTAAGTGGAAACCTCTAAGTATAGGCGAATTACTAGTTTTCCTGGGTGTTTCGTTACATATGGGTAACGTCAAATATCCGCGATTACAAGACTACTGCAAGAAAGAACCGCTCTTTGACAATAGAGGAATAGCGACGAGTATAAGCAGAGACCGGTATTTGATCATATTACGCTCTCTCCATTTTGCAAAAAATCCACTTCCAGGAAACCCGAAACCAGACGACGGTTTATATGAGATACGACCTGTATTGGATTATTTTAACACGAGAATGTCTCAAAGACCCGGGAAGAGATTTATCAATAGATGAATCAATTATTCTTTGGAGGGGAAGATTGTCATTTAGACAATACATAAAAAGCAAACGCAATAAATATCGCATTAAGATATACACGGAATACAAATTTTTCCTCAATGCAGTGGGTTTGTTGCTTGTTTGAATTGTGTTTTTTGTTACATTATCAACAAATCGCAAACATTTGAATGACGCCTGTGATCCCTATAGGTGTCAGACAGCAAACAGACTTTAAAACATGACCACAATACAGTCGAAGCTTATTTGAAGTAAGCGAGTACAGAACACGATCCTGCAGACATTACGAGGTCCTGACGCCAGCCTGTAGCCCAGGTGTGCTCAGGAGCGTCGGCTCCGAGCGCTGCCCGCCGTCCCGCAGTGTTCCCGGCCCCCGCCAGCACTCGCACGTCGCCGGGCCGCACTGGAGAGCTGCGCGCCGCAGGCAAACTGTTAAGCAGTTCTACGTTCTAGGGGACCGATGACCTCAGATGTTAGGCCCCACAGTGCTCAGAGCCACTTTTTTTTGTAGAGAAATAATTTCCAGTGTAAATCATCAGAATTGTGTGAGTGATGCGGAAGCTGCTGCTGTGTGCTTGATAACGAGAAGTACAGCGAAAATGATACAATATTATGGTAAACGATGCGAAAATACTTGCGTTCTTGTATTCGGGCTCCTGTCATCAGTGGGAGAGCAGTGTGATTGAGTAAGAGTCTTTCCGCATTTGACGATGTGCATGGGACTCTGCGAGGCTTAGTTGTTGCTGCAATATGGCGATCAGTATAAAATAGTTTATTGCTGCTGAAACTCTCTTCTATAGAAAGAAAGAAATGGCGGACAGTGCTTTGCTAGGACTGAGGAGCATCGCGACATGCAGCCAGTGTGAGTGTAGCTATACCATAATTTTTTCAGGTGCTGTTCAGGTATAAAAGATAACTGCACTGTTTGTGTAAAATGTGTATATATTGCATTGTAAAGTTAATGTGGCTTATGTTGAGTAAAATGTGTATATATTACATTGTAAAGTTACTGTGGTTTACGTTGTGGCATGACTAGAAAGGATGACTGTGTGTCCTATCGTGAGGTACGTACAGATTCAGCGCATTGATAACCACGCTAGACTTTTTACGTGGAAAATTATGTTCGCTATAGATACTGAGATTCGTTCCAGAATCACAGCCATCAAGAGGAGACATTCATTACCTGTACATCGATCGGTGTCAGACTGTAGCAGCAATCGTAATATTTAATTGTAGTTACACTGGTAAATATGTTTCTTGTGAGTCTCGTATGCATTTGATGATCTTTAGACAACTTTACGGGTTTAACTGTCAATGCACTTTAGCGATGTGTGCAAAATAATTTTACCGCTGAAAGTCCCGACTGCAGAAAGAAAAAAAAGGTTGATGGTGCTTCAATACCGACGACAACAGTAATTCAGCGGGTAAATTCGATAAGGGCCAGTCATAATGCTCGATCTATTCACATCATTTGTGCTGGGCTGTAGGAGCCTCTAGATAGCGGTGAGAACATTTGTGTATGTCGAGCGCAGCCTATCACGTTAGGAGCGCTGGGAAGACTGCATTCCAAGTTATTCTGCGTTATTTTCCTAAACAGGTTCTGTTAGAGCAAGAATTTTAGTGCATACAAGCTGAGACATCAAGAAAGCAAGCGGTAACTATTTCTGGGACAGTATACAAGTTCTGCGAGGTCGACTCAGTTCTTGTTTTTTACATAGTCACGTGACATGAGTACAGGATTGAGAACATTGTTAGATGCGTTTGCGAAGGTTTGTAGCTACTCTGTCATCAATGGTAAAGACATGTGCTGCCCGGAGGTTGTAAGTAGGCTATATAAGTAGGCTGTTTAGGTTCTTATATTGGTAACGCCGCGGCCACGTAGCGCTCTCTGTATGAAAATCACTGGCTGTGCTGTGTACAGTCTGTGGCTAGTTTGCATTGTTGTCTGCCATTGTAGCGTTGGGCAGCGCCAGGTGGATGTGAACAGCGCGTAGCCTTGCGCAGTAGGAGGTGAGCCGCCAGCAGAGGTGGATGTGGGGAGAGAAATGGCGGAGATTTGAAATTTGTAAGACTGGATGGCATATATATTATGATTATTAAGGTAAATACATTGTTTGTTATCTATTAAAATCTTTCATTTGCTAACTATGCCTATCAGTAGTTAGTGCCTTCACTAGTTTGAATCTTTTATTTAGCTGGCAGTAGTGGCGCTCGCTGTATTGCAGTAGTTCGAGTAACGAAGATTTTTGGTGAGGTAAGTGATTTGTGAAAGGTACGGGTTAATGTTAGTCAGGGCCATTCCTTTGTAGGGATTTCTGAAAGTCAGATTGCGTTGCGCTAAAAAATATTGTGTGTCAGTTTAAGCACAGTCTTGTATAATTTTTCTAAGGGGACGTTTCATATGTCGACCCTTACTGGAATCTTCTGATTTTCTCTTGTAGTTTGTGTAATTAGTGTAGATTTTGTTTATTGCTAGTGCGTAATTGTAGAGAGAATCTCCTTTGTAGTTGCAGTCTTTCATTGTTGTACAGTAAAACAGTTGTGGCATGCATGTAAATTTAAACCACGTATTTCGCAGCTGCGCTTGCAATTAACTAGATATTATTTTCAGTGCTATGTTAATGTGTTCCCCTATTTTTGCTCTTCAAATTGCGTTTTTCTGTGTTGTCGTGTGAAATATTGTGACAATAATGGCGTGTGAAAAACGTAACACTAGGCTCCAAAGTAAACTGTGAAATAATAGTGACGATGAGCGTAGCTTATCAACACCACTGTGTAGTGAATTAACAGACATTCGAAGTAGTAGTTTGGTAATTGTGCATAGGGAAATGGAGTGGGCGGCAAACAATGGCGTAGGCAGTGAAACAATTAGTGAACAGGGAAGCATTATCGATCGATTGCTTGGCAGCAGCTCGCCTCAGGAATCCGAAATGACAGGACACAATTTTGCAAATACTGTAGATTCATGTTTTGCGTCCTCACCGTTTTCTCAAATAAGTCAAGACACATTTTCTGCTTGTCAAAATGTGAATGTTGCCGGTGCAAATGCACTGCCGATAAGCGTAGAGGAACAGATTCCAGACACTAATGCATTGTTATTACAGCTAATACAACAAATGGAACAAAATCAGAGACAAACACAGCAAAGGCTTCAAAAGTTAGACACAATGGAACAAAATCTTCAAAAGTTAGACACAATGGAACAAAATCTTGAAAAGTTAGACTCAGTGGAACATACGCTTGAACAAACACGTGAAGATTTAACTACTGAGTTACATAACATTGAATCAAAATGTCAAAAAGTCTGTCATGATGTAAAAACACAAATTTGTGAGCATTTTCAACCTATTTTTTCGCTGCATAAAAATGCATTACAGAATCACGAAGCAGCTATAAAAGAACTCCAAACTATTGTTCATGAAAATCACGACACCTTGGAAGCTAAAATTGACTCAGTTGTATCTGCCGATTCGGTTACGCAACTTGCAAAAACTCAAGAAAACTTAAAGGACACAGTAGATACGATTTCAACACAAATGGACACTCTGAAACTTGGTTCAGAAAAACACACTGAGGAAATAAGTACACTATCGGAGAAAGCAGCCGAACTTTCGGATCAGTTCACTAACTTATCTGCAAAGGTAGATGATGATCTGAATGACACAAGACCTGTAGCCATCACTGACACAGAAGAGTGCGAACAAATTAGGAAATTCAAACAAAATCAGAATCAAATTAATACGCAACACCAAAGAGAAATCCGGGAAGTACAAGATCAGCTGACACAGGTGATACAAGAATTACGTATTTCAGAGGCCACTCGCGCTCCAATACGGGAAGAGGGACATACACTCCTGGAAATGGAAAAAAGAACACATTGACACCGGTGTGTCAGACCCACCATACTTGCTCCAGACACTGCGAGAGGGCTGTACAAGCAATGATCACACGCACGGCACAGCGGACACACCAGGAACCGCGGTGTTGGCCATCGAATGGCGCTAGCTGCGCAGCATTTGTGCACCGCCGCCGTCAGTGTCAGCCAGTTTGCCGTGGCATACGGAGCTCCATTGCAGTCTTTAACACTGGAAGCAGGCCGCGACAGCGTGGACGTGAACCGTATGTGCAGTTGACGGACTGTGAGCGAGGGCGTATAGTGGGCATGCGGGAGGCCGGGTGGACGTACCGCCGAATTGCTCAACACGTGGGGCGTGAGGTCTCCACAGTACATCGATCTTGTCGCCAATGGTCGGCGGAAGGTGCACGTGCCCGTCGACCTGGGACCGGACCGCAGCGACGCACGGATGCACGCCAAGACCGTAAGATCCTACGCAGTGCCGTAGGGGACCGCACCGCCACTTCCCAGCAAATTAGGGATACTGTTGCTCCTGGGGTATCGGCGAGGACCATTCGCAACCGTCTCCATGAAGCTGGGCTACGGTCCCGCACACCGTTAGGCCATCTTCCGCTCACGCCCCAACATCGTGCAGCCCGCCTCCAGTGGTGTCGCGACAGGCGTGAATGGAGGGACGAATGGAGACGTGTCGTCTTCAGCGATGAGAGTAGCTTCTGCCTTGGTGCCAATGATGGTTGTATGCGTGTTTGGCGCCGTGCAGGTGAGCGCCACAATCAGGACTGCATACGACCGAGGCACACAGGGCCAACACCCGGCATCATGGTGTGGGGAGCGATCTCCTATACTGGCCGTACACCACTGGTGATCGTCGATGGGACACTGAATAGTGCACGGTACATCCAAACCGTCATCGAACCCATCGTTCTACCATTCCTAGACCGGCAAGGGAACTTGCTGTTGCAACAGGACAATGCACGTCTGCATGTATCCCGTGCCACCCAACGTGCTCTAGAAGGTGTAAGTCAACTACCCTGGCCAGCAAGATCTCCAGATCTGTCCCCCATTGAGCATGTTTGGGACTGGATGAAGCGTCGTCTCACGCGGTCTGCACGTCCAGCACGAACGCTGGTCCAACTGAGGCGCCAGGTGGAAATGGCATGGCAAGCCGTTCCACAGGACTACATCCAGCATCTCTACGATCGTCTCCATGGGAGAATAGCAGCCTGCATTGGTGCGAAAGGTGGATATACACTGTACTAGTGCCGACATTGTGCATGCTCTGTTGCCTGTGTCTATGTGCCTGTGGTTCTGTCAGTGTGATCATGTGATGTATCTGACCCCAGGAATGTGTCAATAAAGTTTCCCCTTCCTGGGACAATGAATTCACGGTGTTCTTATTTCAATTTCCAGGAGTGTAGAAATACGGAACAGCCGCAGAATAATAACTCAGAGCACTTCGGAAATTATGAAAGAAATTGGCAAGGTACACCGAATTTTGAGATGGAACCGCCGACACGACGTTACAATGACCGATATGCTACTCGCCGACATGATGATTTTGACTATAAGCTGTTCATTACTACACGTAAATTCAAAACGTTTAAGAATTCAGCCAACGACATTCATCCATAAGCGTGGCTCCGTCAATTCTCTCATTGTTTTTCTCCCAACTGGTCATTGGAGCACAGGTTAGAATTTATGTGTGGCTACTTGGAGAATGAACTAGCTGTAAGAATGCGATCAGTCATTCACGATTGTCACAGTGAAGGAGAATTTAACCATGCGTTCCTCTCAGCATATTGGTCTCAAGCTACACAAGACCGAGTAAAACATAGCATCATAATGATGAAACATTTCGAACAATCTGAATTTTCCAGTCTTGTGAAATATTTTGAAGACATGTTGCACAAGAATCAGTACCTGTCAAACCCATACAGCCCCTCAGAACTCATCCGCATTTGCTTAATCAAACTGCCTGAACATTTACGACATATTATTTTAGCAGGACGTTGCAAAGACGACATTGTAGCTTTTCAGGGACTGTTACAAGAACTGGAAATTGACACTGACAATCGCAGAACGCGAAAACAGGAGCACAACAATTACAGATCACATCCGTCACAATTCCGCGATGACAGAAATAATATACGACAAGGCTATTCTTTGAATGTAAATCGTGACCGAAACAGACACCACCCGTATGACAACCGTTGGCAGAGTAGTAATAATTACAGGGAAAGATCACCTCTCTGCGGTAATGACTATCACAGAGACAGTCAGAGAAACAGGCAATATGGGAACCAAAATAATTATTATCAAGGGAGACAGAATAACTTTAGACGCAACGGTCCAGCACGCAGTTACGACTCGGGGAGAAATTCTCCACCACGTGACCGACAAGAAAGAAACTATGGAATCTACCGACATGACGACAGACGATATGATCGTAACGACAGACCTGAACTGCATCAGAACTGGTGGGATTTAAACAGGGCAGGGCCCTCTCGTCACGGTGAATTTGCAGAAGTTAGGTCTCCAAATCCCAATAACGACGCGCGCCAACAAAGAGACAATAGGCAATGACTCACACCGCTGGCAGCCACAAAACGTACTTATGAAACTGACGACGCAGCTGCCGTAGCTAGTAATTACGTAAAAATGGAAGACATTAGGGACATCTTACTCCAGGAACATGACGTAAAACATAACAACATTGCATATCCTGTGATTCACATTACTGTAAATGACGTAAAATTTACGGCAGTACTTGACTCTGTCAGTCCCATTTCAGTAATTAGTGAAACAGCTTTTAGCAAATGCAACAAATCGAATGATTGCCAAACACTTCCGTTACGTAAGACTAAATTACAAGGTGCAATCTTTGGAAAAAGTGTAGATGTATGCCAACAAACCAATTTAGAATTCTTTTGCCAAAGCCACAGCTTCTCTATAAACTTTCTTATTGTTCCATTATTGTCGACGGAAATTATACTTTTTGAATGTATACAAAGCAATTTTAAGCTTTCACGATGCTGAAATAAGTTTAGAGAAAGAAGGTAAGTCAATAGCTTTGAAATTAGAAGACTGGCTCTCAAACCATGATGAGGAAATTAATCGGCTTTACCTTCTGTTAGACAACAGTTCGGAATTTTCTACGGAACTAGACACTAACAATCACTCTGCAAGTACTGACAGGGATGATATCGACGGCATATTTGAAACTAATGAGTTAATTCAGAATAAAATTCAAACAATTGAGAATTGTAATGACACTGATAGGCAGGACCTTTTTGAGATTTTACAAGCACATTCCACAGTTTTTACTCACAAAACAGGAACAATCAAGGGATTTCAATACCAATTTCGTGTTCGTGAGCATACTAAATTTTGTGTTAGACCATACATAATTCCAGCACATTATAGGGACCGTGTTAGAACAGAAATACAATCAATGCTTGACGAGGGCATTATTGAGCCTGCAGTAAGCTCATAAAACAATCCGTTACATGTTGTTGAGAAGAAAAATGGATCGATCAGGCTTGTCTTAGATTCGAGACAAATCAATACTATCATTATTCCTGAAACAGACAGGCCGCAGACGATGGAAGAACTTCTTCAAAATTTTAATGGTGTAAAAGTGTTGTCTTCCATTGATCTCAGATCCAGCTTTTATCAGATCGAACTTCATCCAGAATGTGGAAAATACACAGCTTTCCTTTGTTTCGGCGTTTGTTATCAGTTTCGGAAACTTCCTTTTGGTTTGAACATTTCTTCGGCAGCATTCATTCACGGGCTAAATTCCATATTACCTGAGTTCTTGAAACGTCACATCACCTTATATGTGGACGATTTTCTAATAGCAGAAGCTTCATGGGAACAACATAACCGCATCCTCAACAGTTTGTTACGTATTTTTGCAGAATCTGGAATTACAGTTAACTTGGAAAAGTCTGACTTCGGTAGGTCAAAGGTGAGGTTTTTGGGACATATTATTTCTTCTGAAGGCATTCAGCCGGATCCTGAAAAGTTAGAAGCAATCAGAGCCATTCCAGTTCCATCCACAAAAAAACAAGTCCGCAGTTTTCTAGGTCTCGTAAATTTTTACCGTCGTTTTCTGAATATGCAAATTCTTGTTACACCAAAACTTTGTTCTCTCACTGGAAAAAATACTATTTGGAACTGGGACGAGCAAGCACAGTTGGAATTCAATTCTTTGAAAGAATCGCTACTTAACGCGCCAATACTAGCTCATCCAGATCTGTCACAAGATTTCTGCCTTAGCACGGATTCTTCTAAAGTCGGTCTTGGTGCCCATTTATTTCAAGAAGCAATAGAAAATGACACTACCATTCAGAAAACCATTGCTTTTGCTAGCCGAGTGCTAACAAAATCTGAAAAAAATTATTCCGTTACTGAATTAGAAGCTTTAGCTATCGTTTGGGCATTTAACAAATTCCGTTTCTTTCTTTCTGGCAAGCACGTAAAAGTATACAGTGATCATCGTGCATTACAATTTCTTATGTCTTCAAAATTAAATCATGACAGGTTAAAACGTTGGGCATTGTTTCTGCAAGAATTCCGCTTCACAATAGTCTACATTCCCGGCAAGGAGAACATTGTTGCGGACGGGCTGTCACGCGCACCAGCTGGGCTTGAGAAAAGTAACACAGAAGGCAACCCCGAGAAAAATTTCAGTATTCTTTACATTCAGAAAGTCGCCTTTGAAAACTTCATCACCACATCTTTAAAGGACATTGCTCACGAACAAGATAAAGATCCGATTTGGAAAGACATCAAAAGTAAATGGCATGAAAAGACACACACTCAGATTCGGCATTATTATCTGGTTAGAAACAACATACTCTTCAAACGCTGCACTGTTGATGACAAGCTATGGGTACTTTGCATTCCAGACGATTTTGTTAATAAGCTCATTTGGTACATTCATTTCAGCTACGCACATTTTGGTCCACGAAAATGTTATCATATTCTTCGAACGACTTGTTATTTTAACAATATGGAAAAGAGAATTCAAAGAGTCTTGTCTATTTGTAAACTTTGTCAAAAGGCGAAACCATCTACTATCTCACATCGTGCTCTGTTGTTTCCTATTAATTATTATTAATTTCTAAATTAAAAGAATTTCCTGCTGTTGATCTCTTGGGACCCCTTGTCAGGACATCGAATGGATTTTCGTACGTTCTAGTCGCTGTTGAACTTACTTCAAAATTTGTTTCTTTCACTCCGTTACTTAAAGCCACTGGACGGTCTGTATCCAATGCCTTTGTTAAAAATTTCTTACGTGAAGTTGGCCACGTTGCTAAAGTAATTTCAGATAACGGACCGCAATTCAGATCTGCTGTTTGGTCACGCATGCTTCGGAATCATAAAATCAAACCTGTTTTTATTTCATTGTACTCACCACATTGTAACCCGTCTGAAAGGATTATGAAACAAATCAATATGCTTTGCAGACTTTATTGTCACAGAAAGCTTCAGCAGTGGGACAGATATTTACACTTATTTCAAAATGTGCTGAATGAAATGCCTCATGATTCCACTGCTTTACCACCTACTCTTGTACTGAAGAATGAAGAACCACCGAACAGAATCAGAGAGCTTGTACCTTTCCCGAATACACGTAAACTTCGACACAAGGACATAATTGATTTGGCTATTGCAAATATAAAATCTGCAGCAAACAAAAGAACAAATCTCCATGGTAAAGCAAATGCAAAGAAATTATACATTGGTCAGAAAGTTCTCATTAAAGCTCATTCATTGTCACATAAGAAGAAACACTTGAGTCACAAATTCTTTCTAGTTTACAATGGACCTTACAGAATCCGACGTATACCATATGATAATTGCGTTGAAGTTGAAACTCTGCGTACTAGGAAGAGTAAAGGTTTACACCACATTTCACATGTAAAACCGTTTATTGAAAGATAATCTGCTTTTTAACTTTGTCTTTGCCATAAAACTTTTCACTTCACATTTCTAGTATGCTTTGTCAGACTTAAGAAACTGTTAACGTGCATCAATGTTTGAAGTTAAATATCCAGTCTAGAACCTAGAGAACTTATTTCAACAGAAATTATGAATGCATTGTTATAGTGAACAGACGACACAATGTTGTTATTTGTACATTCTTGCTTGTTAGTTGCACGATTACGTAACGTGTATAAGGCTCACATACTTAGAACATATACTGGTACTGCTAATGAGATTCTAATGCAACATTTTGGTTTACTTGAAAATACATTCTGGATTTAAGGTACTTTCTGTGAGATACCAGATGAGACAGTGGTTAGTTTATGTGACAGCTACACGATTTTATCACGACGCTACTAATGAGTGACAATTTACAATGTTGCTTTTGCGGTGTTTCTGTTTTATATCTGCACAGTTTTTCTGAATTCTTCTGTAAAGTAAAACATGTTTTAGTAGGAACTTTTGTGGTATAGCTACAAGGAGACAGCCTTTTCCGTAGCACAACAATACGTTATAGCACAGTACTTTCATCATCACAACAATAAGCGTAATAACTAAGATATCTATACGCAAAGCATTTCACTTTTGTTTATCATGAGGTAAGTACATTGGCTTCTGCAGAACTTAGCTTTCGGAGGAAAATAACTACGACACAGAGATTGTCTTACAACAAGATGCACATTTAGCGCTACAGGACACGCATTTCAGTGATTAATTTTGTACTTAAAACATTTATTTTTAAAGATTTTTGAATTACAAAGAAAGTTTTCCGTGATACATTTCATTCCATTGCTGTAATCTGGAGGGTATAATTACATTAATCCTCAGGGGGGTACACCCCTACTTTGTGTACCATGTGTTTGGCAAGCACAAGGAGCCCTAGCTAATACGGTATTTGCTTATACAACTTTACACATCGGTACCATATTTCTCTAACACAAATTACACAGCTATCTGATCATTTAACTGAGAGAGACAAACTTTTTTACTACGGCAGTGACTGATGTTTACGTAATTACATCGTTGGATAACTTCACACTTACAAAACTGTATTTTGTCTGTACTTTGTGAACTGTTCATATTTTTTCGGACCCATTGTGATATTATGAGAGCTTTGAATGATATATTTGGTATGGGATCACGATTTTTAAAGTACGTTTGAGGCAGATGACACTTTTGACATGAGCAGAGAATTTTTTTAGGTTTTGAAATTATTGGAGGAAGCTACGACGATTTTGAGAGTTGTCTGAGGTGTTATGATGTTATTATTACGATGACTATGTGTATTATTCTGTTGCGGTGTGTTTATGATCAATAAGCTGATGCTATATGAGGAATTTGATTATGCTATGTATTTATTATGATGAAATGTTGAAGTGTCGTTGCAAGATTGACGTGTCGACGAATATATATATGTGTAATAAGGTAAGGAGTAATGAATAGTGGTTAGGGACTCTGACTTGTGAAAAAGGATGTTGGAAACCAAGAATCGTACTTTAAGAGTTATGAAACGTGTGTAAATACGTACATGTATCACAATGCCGGCGAAAATTTTTTGGACACTGCTATATTCATAAGATTTTGCTTCTACACATTTGCAACGCAAATTCTCGACCCGTGAAATTTTGTATATGAGACTGTCACTGTAGCGGAAACTGCTGTTGTAAATATTTCCGTGAGAAAGTTAAGTGACCACCTGCACGTAATGCGTCGTGGGCACCCAGCTGTGTCAGACGCCTGGAGAACAAGCCATTAGGGTGTGCCTTTTCAGAGGCACAGGTAGAAAAAAAAGAGAGGCCATTATCCTCGCTATTGACATTCCTTTGTAGAAAGCATCGCAAATACGACACGTTCATTACTTGGAAACATTCTTACATCTGCACACCTGATCATGACAAGTATCTTTCCACGAGAGTTGAGAGATTTTTTTACTACTTTATGAAATGCCATATGGCTAATGAATGATGTTTCATGCCTTCCTTTGTACATATTTTCATTTTTTTTAATATCTAGTTTCTAGCTGCACTGCAGCATTGGTTAAAATAGAATTTTATAGATGTACCAATATAAATATTTTCTGTCTACAGATCCAGTAAATACTAATTTTGTAATACATTTCCCAAAATGGGGGAGCACAAAGACATTTCCCTCCACAGGAATTGCATAAATAATTTTTTAATGACTTGGTAACTTTCTTGCAGAGTAAGTTTTTGTGATGCATCACTCTAGTGTTAAGATGTGACATTGGTATTAAACATGGCCATTTTTACTGTAATATTTTTTCTGCTTGAGATATGTCTTGTTTAGATATAAGTTATTTCATTTGCTGCTGCTGTTTGGCAGGCACAGTGTTACTGAATTTGACTTTGTGTTACTCTTCTAAGCCAGTTTACCACTGATTTATTTTTCTTGTTTGCTGCACATTGCCTTATATTAGTTGTAATATTGCAATTGCTTTGCTAATTTCTATAATGCTGCTTGCTTCGCAAATCTGCATTTTTTTCATTGCTGTTTGCGTTAATTGTTTTGTGCTGCTGCATTGCCTCGTCCCTTAGTTTAGCATCTGAGCTCAGTAGATTTAAGTTAGCTTAAGAGGGGTAGACTATATAAGAAACTGACTATGGAGAATAGGTAAAGAATGCATTGCGAAGTAATATGAAAAAGATTTGGGCCAAAATGAGTATTGTACAAATAATTATTTTGAAAGAAATATGAATAGAATACAGGAAGGAGGTATAGATAGGACCTTTTGGGAATAATGATGAATCTCCAAGAGATCTCCAAGAAGCAAAGAAAGTTTTGTTTGCAAAATACTGCAATAAAACAAAACCTGTCCTTTCCTTGTGTTATCCCACTATGTGTTTATGTATCCTTGTTTATTTGTCATTTCCTGTCTGTATGTGTTGAGCTAATAAGATTTATGTTGTAGAATTTTTCTGATAATATGTTATTTTCTTTGTAAAGATGTTTAGACATTATTTATTCTGTTTTGTTTTAATGCTCATGTGTGAAGTTGATGTTTCGAAAGTTATTCTGATCTTTTATGTATGTACTCATGTCATATTTCCTGTAACACTGATGTATATGTTATTTCTATTCCTTGTAAAGCTTGTACTACAAATGTTATCTGTATTGTTATGTTTTTAATGATGTATTTTGTACCTTTGTTATTGTATTCTTATGTTATAAAATTGTAATTGACACCAGTTCATCAAATTAAGTAACTTGTAAGCTACATTTCACTGCACACGTTTCTGTTGGTCATAGTATATGGACAATATGTGAGAAGCAGGGACTGTTAGTGTTTGCACGTGTGTTGATAATTCAGCAAGGGACTGGATAACAGCATTGCTGGTTCTAAGGACATTTCAAAACAAAAATTTGTGAGTGCACAAGTGGTGGTTATGGACTTGTTATATTATCTGCAAGACTCTTCAATGGTGATTGTGCACCTGCTCAGTCACAACAGATGGCTGCTGGCCATCTCTACAAGGACTACAGTGGGTCTGCATGTTTGATGACCCAACAATACCATTATTTCTACAAGGACTACAGTGGGTCTACACCTTTGCTGACTCACCAGTACCATTATTTCTACAAGGACTGCAGTGGGTCTGCACCTCTGGTGGCCCACCAATACCACAATCTCTACCAGGACTACAGTGGGTCTGCACCTCTGATGGCCCACCAATACCGTAATCTCTACCAGGACTACAGTGGGTCTACTCTGTGATGACCTACCTATCAATATTCTTCAAAACTTCGAATGACTCTGCTGTGGGTTTGCTCTGTTGTGACCCATTACCTGTCTGCATGTCAAGAGTCAGCATTGTCTTTCCGTTGGAAGGACAACACTACTTCTTCAAGACTGATTGGAAATCCACTACTTCCAAGTGCATTGTCTTTTACTGCTCAGACTGTGAGAAAAGAAACGGCAGTTTTACTGTGATGAATGATCAGGACTGTCTTTATGGACTGTGAGAAAATTTTAGCTTTTGACCAACACTGTATTAATAAGTGTGTGCATTTGATTTCTTTGTTATTGTAATTATGAAATTTTTTTTCAAATCTGTATTGGCCACTGCCCAAAACAATTTGTAAAATTTTTTGTGGGGAGCATGGGGGCTATGTAAGTAGACTGTATAGGTTTTTTTATTGGTAACGCCACATAGCGCTCTGTATGAAAATCACTGGCTGTGCTGTGTGCAGTCTGTGGCTAGTTTGCATTGTTGTCTGCCATTGTAGTGTTGGGCAGCTGGATGTGAACAGCGCGTAGCGTTGCGCAGTTGGAGGTGAGCTGCCAGCAGTGGTGGATGTGAGGAGAGAGATGGCGGAGTTTTGAAATTTGCAATACTGGATATCATGAACTGCTATATACATTATGACTTTTGAACACTATTGAGGTAAATACATAGTTTGTTCTCTATTAAAGTCTTTCATTTGCTAACTATGCCTATCAGTAGTTAGTGCCTTCCGTAGTTTGAATCTTTTATTTAGCTGGCAGTAGTGGCGCTCGCTGTATTGCAGTAGTTAGAGCAATGAAGATTTTTGGTGAGGTAAGTGATTTGTGAAACGTATAGGTTAATGTTAGTCAGGGCCATTCTTTTGTAGGGATTTTTGAAAGTCAGATTGCGTTGCCCTAAAAATATTGTGCGTCAGTTTAAGCACAGTCATGTATAATTTTCCTAAGGGGACGATTCAAAGTGTCTCGCATATGGGGGCTCCGCCTTGGAGCCGGTATACCAGTGGCTGTATACTTGAAAACAGATGGAACTTTCACCTGCGTGCAGTGGCGGCTCACGACTGTGACAGCGCGCGTGTCGCTGGCTGTCATGCCAGCAGCGGTGCCCAGGTGACAGGAACTTCTCTGGCGTCCAGTATGAACGGGATGCCGCCTCAGGCCTGACGGCTGCGTCACTTGGCGGGGGTTGCCGCTAACCTGCTGTGAGCTCTACTGGACGGGGGACGGCGGAGTGCGTCTGCGCGCGTCGACTGCGTGTCTCTTGCATTATTTTGTGAGCTGGTCTGTAAGCTGCGCTGGTCATTACTTGGACAGTTTATGAATACTGAGCGCGTCCACACATCACTGTGCTGCATTATTTAGGAGGAGTCTGCATGTCCGTACTGAAATTATTTCGGCAAATTAGGAGTTGTTTGCGTGTCTGGAGATCGTTATTTAGGAGTAGTTTGCAGATCTGTGGGCTGTGTGGAGTGACCTCAGGCATGTCAGAGCGTGTGTTTTGTATCAGTGTGATAAATATACTCCATACCTGAATAAATTTTTGCAAAATAAATAAAGTACACTCCTTCCTCTCTCCAGCAGCCCAGTGCAAGCTCATTCAATTTCCCACAAATCCGTAGGAAGAGGTGGCGTTCGGGTTACTGGCGTTAGTCCAAGTGTCCTTTCTTTCGCGCCATTTCGTTACTCGTAGTAGTAGATATACACCAAAACTACAGACTTCCTACCAGCTCCTAGGATGAGGTGACTGAGGTTAGTGGAGGTGACCGAAGTGCCTTTTTTTCGCGTCATTTTCCTAGGTGCGATGCATTATCCTGTTGGAATTTGAACTTCCCGCCATTTTCCAGAGGAGGGGAGGGGATGACAGGTTAGGTTAGTGGTGATAGCCCAATTGACCTATCTTCCCACCAAAAATCAATCGCCGCCGCCATCTTGGCTAATGGTACTTGGGGTGAAGTCCCCCTTGTCCTACTACTATGGTGGTGCATATTATATCTCTATTAGAGTGTCTTAGGTCGTTGTCATTCTGACTTCCAAATCTTTGGACACCACATCTTTCAGTTTTATGACTTATATTGCATAACTACATGCATAACAAGGTGGTATTCTTCAGGAGCACGGATGGTATGTATCATCATCAGATGTCAATGCCACTGGTGGAGGAATGGAACGGTTTTGATACACCTAGGCGACCATGGAAGTACCCTCATTCAATCATATTTTTTGTAGTATTTTCATGAATTTTACGTATTTTTCATCAATTTTCGTAATTTTACTAGATTTTCCATAATTTCAACAAATTTTACTCAATTATTTGAGGTCCAAAACGCTACTCTTGACGAGCTGTCACATCAACAAAACATATCACTGTGTCGATCTCGTCATGCTATCAGCCAGTGGTATTGCAGCACGGTCCTCAAGTTCTGCATCCTTGTTCAGCTGTCCCCTTTTCTTTGTGAGGATTGTATATATGTCGACAGATCGCTAACCCTGTTACACAGCCTGCATCACGTGACAGAAATAATGTTTCTCAGTGTAGGAAATAATCATCAGCTGAGAGCAGGTGAAAAAATTACTTTGTGATCTGTATCCAGTTGTGTTGGTTCCTAAGTTTGTTGCTTGGTAATAACAGAACATGAGGTGTCAGTTAACTTCATCTGACCATCTCATCCTCTGTCTTAGTTTTCCTTCTAGAGTGGTTGCAGGAAGCATATCCTGCAAAACACCTCTATTTGGATTTAAATCATTTTCTGTGTGGCTAGCAGTGTCGCTACCATTGCGGACGGGCATAGGGTTCATGCGTCGTCCCCGACCATGACAGCGTTTCTCCGAGGCTTTATTAGTTTTGTCCTGAACCAACTAATCACACTAAAAGGGGGTTAGCCTATTAGTGGTTATTATTATTATTATTATTATTATTATTATTATTATTCCCATTTAAAGAGAGCTTATGAACTTAAATTCCCTTATGATGATTGTTTATGTTTTTTCTGAGCCCAAATTATCTTCATGTGCTTACTGTGTTGTTTCTTTCGCTCCACTGTCCATTTGCATCCCGGTCTCTTCTGTGTTGTGGTGTCAAATTTATGTTTTTTGATTATGTTCCTGAATCCAGTTCTATTTTCTGCATCGTTTACTGTTATGTGTGCTTCTTGGAGGTCCTCTTCAACTTCTTTTATCCATTTTGTTTTTCCCCTGCCTCAGTTGATGACTTTAAGAATTCGCTTTGAAATTCTGTTTTCATTCATCCTGTGAATATGTACATAGAATTGCATTCTTCTTTTCCTTATTGTATTCGTAATCCTGTCTGTGTATTTATATAATGCTGATGTTGGTCTCTTCTTCCAGATTCCTTGCTCTTGTATCGGGCCAAAAATTTTCCTGAGAATTTTCCTTTCTTGTTTCCCTATTTCTTTTATTTTAGTTTGCCCACCTATTTGTGTTGTTTCAGATGCATACAGTGCCTCCGGAAGTACGACAGTGTTGTAGTGCCTCAGTTTTGCGTTAATGGATTTGGACTTTTTGTTATATTAGTTCCACAGGAGATTATATGCTTTCTGTATATTTTTTTCTTTCCTCATTGGCCTTTAGGTTGATCCCTGATGGCTGGATGATTTCTCCCAGGTACTTAAAATGTGGTACTTGTACGATTTTCCCATGGGTCGTCACAATAGGCAATTTGTCTTGTGGCACTCTTTCTATGTACTGGGTTTTCTCATACGAGATTTGCAGGCCACTTCTTTGTGCAATTTCGTGTAACTTCTCTATGGCGTTAGTGGCTTCTTTTCTATTATTTGTGAGGATTGCAAGGTCATCCGCAAAAGCTAAACACTTCACATTGAATGTATTATCTTTCCTAATACCAATTTGGATTCCTTTGACTTCTTTTTCCCATGTCCTGATAATTTTCTCAAGAATGATATTAAAGAGTAATGGTGAAAGTCCGTCACCCTGTTGCACTCCAGTTTGGATTTCAAATGGTTCAGAGATATCCCCCATAAATTTAACCTTGGAGACTGTGTCAGTTAATGTTTCCCGAATGATTGCTCTTGTCTTTCTGTCAATGCTGAATTCTTCCAGCGTCTTGCAGAGCGCTACTCTGTCTATTGAGTCGTAGGCCTTTTTAAAATCTACAAAAGTAACCACTGTGTTTCTCGTGTTTCTCATCTGGAGAATCATTTTCAGATTCCAGATCTGTTCTATGCATGATCGTCCCTTGCGAAAACCAGCCTGGTATTCTTCTATTTCTGGGTCACCTTGTTCTTCTAATCTATAAATGAGAACTTTTGATAGGAATTTATATGTGACCGGCATGAGTGAGATACCCCTGTAATTATTTGGTACAGTTTTGTCCCCTTTTTTGTAGAGTGGATGGATGAGTGCGCATTTCCATTCAGAAGGGATCTGTTCTGTTTCCCAAATGTTTAATATGATTTCGTGGATTTTTCCTGTTAATCTTTCATCATTTAGTTTCCATAGTTCTACAATAATTCCATCTTCTCCTGGAGCTCTATTGTTTTTCAGTGTCTTGATGATTTGTACTAATCGTTGATGGTTGGTGGTTTAGCGTCGGGATTTGGTGTAGACGTCTGGTAGTGAATATCCTCTGTAGGTCTTTCGCATCCGGTTTCTTGAAGAAAAGATTGGGTGGCTGGTATCCTGCAATATGTTCTTTAAGCGTCTTATAAAAATTCCTGGTGATGTTCTTCTTACAGTTTTGTTCTATCTCATCTAGTCGCCGTTTGTCATAATTTCTTTTTTCCCTCCGAATAGTTTTCGACGCTTGTTTTCGGATTTCTAGAAATTGTTGCCATTTTTCTGATGTTTTGTGACTATTGAAGTTTTTCCAGGCATTGGTCCTTTCTTCTACTGCTTGGTCACATATTATATTCCACCACCTGTGTTTTCTCCTTCTCGGGGGGTTGACCCAATTTCATCACGGATTTGAGGACGTCCACAAGTTCTGTCCAGTTTGTGGTGTTTGTTTGACTAATTTCCTGTAAGATGTTTCCCTTGTTGAGTTTTATGTATTCGGGGTCTGGTCTCAGCACTTTGTTTAGTTTTGGCTTTTTTCTATTGGGTTGTAATCTGGTCTTTATCTGTAGACGATGGTTGTCTGATTCAAAAAATCCTCTTCTCGTTTTTACATTCAGAATTTCTGCTGTGTTACACTTGGTGATGGTCACATGGTCTATCTGGAATTGCCGGCCGTGGTGGCCGAGCGGTTCTAGGCGCTACAGTCTGGAACCGCGCGACCGCTACGGTCGCAGGTTCGAATCCTGCCTCGGGCATGGATGTGTGTGATGTCCTTAGGTTAGTTAGGTTTAAGTAGTTCTAAGTTCTAGGAGGCTGATGACCTCAGAAGTTAAGTCCCATAGTGCTCAGAGTCATTTTCAAAATAGCAGCACGAATTCTGTGGCCACAAATATTTTGAGTAACAGCACCAAGCAGCATGTGAACACTGTATGATTCTCCACGACGACACAAAAATTTGCAATGCGTAGTTAAACCTTGTAATTCATTGACCAGCTTTTCAAATGATTCAAATGGCTCTAAGCACTATGCGAGTCAACATCTCAGGTCATCAGTCCCCTAGAACTACTTACACCTAACTAACCAAAAGGCATTACACACTTCCATGCCCGAGACAGGATTCGAACCTGCGACCGTAGCAGCAGCGCGGTTCCGGACTGAAGAGCCCTGAACCCCTCGGCCACAGCGGCCGGCTGACCAGCTGTTCATGAGTTTCAACTGCTGCCCGCTGAGGGCGCGAAAACTTGAACCTTGCAGCAGCCACGAGTGTTGGTTCATCAAACTTGCTGACTGCAGTGTCAAACTCCAACTGTTCTGGTTTTTTTTTTTTTTTTTTGTCGGAAAACGATTTTCACTCCCAGACTGTAAACTTCCGTGCCATCTACAGAAAGAAAAAATACGCTTTGCTCTTCGTAGCTTGCAATTGGCGTGCCTCCATTTGATTCATCAACTGAGCTACGTATTTCGAAGAGCCCTCATGCTGTTTGTCGATACTGCGGAATGGTGGAACGGCTGGTGAAGGCTGTGGCTGTGTCTGCTGTGCTGCTGTCGTGTTGACTGAGTCACTGCTTGCAGCAATTAGTGTATCTGCTCGTCCTGTAAGTGAGTAACACGCATTAGAAAACCATCTTGTGAACTGGAGGGAATTTTGATTAAACACCGCACATAAAAGAACACACTAGTCCCAATAGTACTGTCTGCCCTTGACAAGAACTCACACAGTTATTGACGATTACTCAGCTTTGTACAGATCGGCTCAGGCAGCAGATGCTCAATTTCAACGATATTCCAGAAGCTAACGCTTCAGATTAGACAGTTCTTGTCTCACTAGAATTTACCCTGAAGACATGCTGATGTGGACTCGCTAGAAGCAGACGATGCGGCGCGAAGTACACAGGCAGAAGGCGGACTTCTCGGCAGTCGAGCTGCCCTTCCCTGCTGCGGCGCCGGCGCGTCACGTATCACTTCTGGGTGCGACTTCTTGATGCGGCAGTCGCTGCGCTACGCGCCGTCCCTGGAGTGGGTTGCCGACCTGTCGACGCCTGTGGTGCTAGATGGTGGTGTGTGCTTTGCTTACGACGCCACAAGAACGATATATTCTTTTAACAGCATTGAGAAACAGTTGGAAAGAGGACTACAGTGATAAAACGCTTGTTTACAGTTGCCACTGTCTTCGCAGAAAAACTGAAAGGCATCGCGGCAACATTCGGCTGTTACAGTGCAAACATCGCCCAGTGGGCCTCCCATACCAGGCTCCGCCTTCTTATTGGCCAGGTTAACGCATAGTGCCATTTCTAATAATAGTAGCTTACCTTTTTTTCTGTCTCGTATAAATTAGGAGCCAAGAGGAAAAATCTTTTTTCTTGTAAGTGTAGGCTTACCTTCTGGCTGCATACAACCACGGAACCTGCCTTGAGAGCCCCGGACGGCTGTGTTTACACCGCATCAGAGGATTGCTGCATTTCATAAGTATTTTTGCTAAAATTAGAACGTCACCCATAACAATGACTATAGCACTGTATTGTCCTTTTCAGCAGCTATGAAATGCCGTTAAAACGAAGAGGTTGGGGAAAATCAAATCAGACTGGAAAATATTTCACGCGCGTTAAGGTAGGCAAAAAATCGTCCATCCCAGGCGCGGATGACGTAAGTTGGGTTGCCTGTCTTACGGTGTATCAAATGTTTCCCATACTGGTTTCATTTTATAATACGACAGTCGCTTCATCATATCGGTTGTTGCGGAGAATAGTATCCCACAGCAAAACTAAGTGACGATCTGTACCGTCATTTGCCGATAACCACATTTTGGTATCTGGCATTTGTTCACGAAATAAAAGTACTGTTACGCCTCACGCGACTCTCCAGCTGTACGTGCACTGACCTCCCACACGATACCTACACGGTCCCTACAGGATTAATACGCCGCTGGCAGAACCTCTGTGTCGCACGGCCTTCCTATCTAAATTTACCAACACAGTTGCGTGAGAACTTCCGTTGATGTTCTAAAAATATATCTGGTAAAGATCCCATAGCACCTCCGTCACGGGCTGGTATGGGCTCTACAGACCTATTACGAACCTAACAAAGGCGGAGAAGTGATAAATACTGGAGGATAGTAGACAGTGGGTGTGGTATAGAAAGAGCGAAGGAGACAATGACGGTGTGAGAGAAAGAGATGGACACGGTGGCGATGGAGAGTGTGAGAGTATAATGCTAGGAAAAGAGTGAACGAGGCAGCGCCAATAGAAGCGGGATAATGAGAAGGAGAAAGTGGTAGTGCGTGAGAGCCAGTTTTAATGAGACACGGAGACTGTGGCAACGACGTTGAGAGAGGTAGTGACAGTGAGAAGAGACAACAGTAGTGAGAAGGAATGAGTGAGAGAGTAGCAGTGTAGACAGCGACAGTGAGAGGAGTCAGTGGTAGCTGGACAGGATTTCAGACATTCTACGAACTTTTTCTTCGTAACAGCCTCACAAATTGATAAAATGACAATGGTTCATCGCCTGCTAAATGTCCGTTATTTATGCAGCAAAACTTCAGCATGAAGAATGACATTTTCATTTATTATTGCTTTCTTACAAAGCCTAGTTGCTACCCATTTTCTTTAAAAGTACGCACAAATAGCGCTGAAGATACCTAGAAACTTTTACTAAAAAGTACAACTTCCGGTTTTCATCTGTGTCATCATCATCATCATCATCATCATCATCATCATTTAAGACTGATTATGCCTTTCACCGTTCAGTCTGGAGCATAGCCCCGCTTATACAGTTCCTCCGTGATCCCCTATGCAGTGCTAACATTGGTGCCTCTTCTGATGTTAAACCTATTACTTCAAAATCATTCTTAACCGAATCCAGGTACCTTCTCCTCGGTTTGCCCCGACTCCTCCTACCCTCTACTACTGAAACCATGAGTCTCTTGGGTAATCTTGCTTCTCCCATGCGTGTAACATGACCCCACCATCTAAGCCTGTTCGCCCTGACTGCTACATCTATAGAGTTCATTCCCAGTTTTTCTTTGATTTCCTCATTGTGGACACCCTCCTGCCATTCTTCCCATCTACTAGTACCTGCAATTATCCTAGGTTGTTGATAAGGTAACCTGAATCCACCCAGCTTTCGCTCCCATACAACAAAGTTGGTCGAAAGATTGAACGGTGCACAGATAACTTAGTCTTGGTACTGACTACCTTCTTGCAGAAGAGAGTAGATCGTAGCTGAGCGCTCACTGCATTAGCTTTGCTACACCTCGCTTCCAGTTCATTCACTATGTTGCCATCCTGTGAGAATATGCATCCTAAGTACTTGAAACCGTCCACCTGTTCTAACTTTGTTCCTCCTATTTGGCACTCAGTCCGTTTGTAGCTCTTTCCCACTGACATTACTTTCGTTTTGGAGATGCTAATCTTCATACCATAGTCCTTACATTTCTGATCTAGCTCTGAAATATTACTTTGCAAACTTTCAATCGAATCTGCCATCACAACTAACTCATCCGCATATGCAAAACTGCTTACTTTGTGTTCACATATCTTAATCTCACCCAGCCAGTCTATTGTTTTCAACATATGATTCATAAATAATATGAACAACAGCGGAGACAGGTTGCAGCCTTGTCTTAACCCTGAAACTACTCTGAACCATGAACTCAATTTACTGTCAACTCTAACTGCTGCCTGACTATCCCTGTAAAGACCTTTAATTGCTTGCAAAAGTTTGCCTCCTATTCCATAATCTCGTAGAACAGATAATAACTTCCTCCTAGAAACCCGATCATATGCCTTTTCTAGATCTATAAAGCATAGATACAATTCCCTGTTCCACTCGTAACACTTCTCCATTATTTGCCGTAAGCTAAAGATCTGGTCCTGACAACCTCTAAGAGGCCTAAACCCACACTGATTTTCATCCAACTGGTCCTGAACTATTACTCGCACTTTCCTTTCAACAATACCTGAGACGATTTTACCCACAACGCTCATTAAAGGGATACCTCTGTAGTTGTTACAATCTTTTCTGTTTCCATATTTAAAGATTGGTGTGATTACTGCTTTCGTCCAGTCTGACGGAACCTGTCCCGACTCCCAGGCCATTTCAATTATCCTGCGTAGCCATTTAAGACCTGACATTCCACTGTATTTGATGAGTTCCGACTTAATTTCATCCACCCCAGCCGCTTTATTGCACTGCAATCTATTGACCATTTTTTCCACTTCCTCAAATGTGATCCTATTTCCATCATCGTTCATATCCCATTCTACCTCGAATTCTGAAACATTACTGATCGCATTGTCACCTACATTGAGCAACTCCTCAAAATATTCCCTCCATCTGCCCAAGGCATCCACAGGATTCACCAGCAGTTTTCCTGACCTGTCCAAAATACTTGTCATTTCCTTCTTACCTCCCTTTTGAAGACTGCTAATTACACTCCAGAATGGTTTTCCAGCAGCTTGACCCATAGTCTCCAACCTGTTTCCAAAGTCTTCCCACTATTCCTTCTTGGATGCTGCAATTATCTGTTTGGCTTTGTTTCTTTCTTCAACATAACTTTCTCTGTCTACCTGGGTTCCGGTATGTAGCCAGTTTTGATACGCCTTCTTTTTCCTTTTACAGGCTGCCTTGACTGTATCATTCCACCAAGCTGTTTGCTTCATCCTACTATTACACACTACTGCTCTAAGACATTCTTTAGCCACTTCTAGTACTGTGTTCCTGTACATTGTCCATTCCTTTTCCAATGACTGTAATTGACTACATTCAACGAACTGGTACCTTTCTGAGATCGCTGTTATGTACTTGTGCCTGATTTCCTTATCCTGAAGTTTCTCCACTCTTATCCTCCTACATATGGACCTGACCTCCTGCACTTTCGGCCTCACAATCCCAATTTCACTGCAGATTAAATAATGATCAGTGTCATCAAAGAATCCCCTGAATACACGTGTGTCCCTCACAGCCTTCCTGAATTCCTGATTTGTTATTATATAGTCAATGACAGATCTGATTCCCCTGCCTTCCCAAGTATACCGGTGAATGTTCTTATGTTTAAAAAAGGAGTTTGTGATTACTAAGCCCATACTGGCACAGAAATCCAAGAGTTGTTTCCCATTCCTGTTGGCCTCCATATCTTCTCCAAATTTACCCATAACCTTTTCATACCCTTCTGTTCGATTTCCAATCCTGGCGTTAAAATCACCCATGAGCAGAAAACTGTCCTTGTCCTTTACTCTAACAACTACATCACTGAGTGCCTCATAAAAACTATCCATCTTATCTTGATCTGTCCCTTCACAATGCGAATATACTGACACAATACTAATTTTCTTGCTAGACACTGTCAAATCTATCCACATCAGTCGTTCGTTTACATACCTTATTGAAACTACGCTGGGTTCCATTTCTTTCCTAATGTAAAGCCCTACACCCCATTGTGCTATTCCTGCTTTGACTCCTGACAGGTAGACCTTGTATTCTCCCACTTCCTTTTCTTTCTCACCCCTTACCCGAATGTCACTAACAGCTAAAACGTCCAGCCCCATCTTACTTGCAGCCTCTGCCAGCTCTACCTTCTTCCCAGAGTAGCCCCCATTGATATTAATAGCTCCCCATCTCATTACCATTTGTTTGCCAAGTCGTATCTTAGGAGTCCCTGGTTTGTCAATTAGAGGTGGTACTCCGTCACCTCCAAAGGTCCGAGGCATTTTGCTCTGATTGTTGCCAGCATCATATTTAAAGTACCAGGGAAGCAGGTTGCTAGCCTTACTTGCCCCGAGTCCCATTGGGTTTTACCCCTAACGGCTGAGGGACTAACCGGTGGATTTGGTAGTCTTTGCCGTATGAGCACAAAGGTGACCACGACTCAGAATATGTCCGAGATGCCCAGCCTTATTCCAAAGTAACTGGTATCCCGACTGTCGGGACCACTTACTTGGCCACTCATACGTTGCCCGTGGTTCATGAACTAGGACATGACTACAGGATCCCACACCATGAACCATCTGTGTATGGGTGAATAATTCGAAACTAATAAAACCAACATAAAGAGCTTTCTCATCTTCAGCCATAATGGGTTTTCATGCTTGAAGTGAAATATTTAACACACGAAGTCTTTTGTAAAGTAATAGACGTTAGAAGCAGTTGTTATACGTGACAGCATTCTTGAAAGAATTGGGGGTGAAGGTTGCTGGTAATGCACTGCTGTTTTGTACCATGTTCTACGAGAGCAACGCTGTTTTATTTTTTTCCTCAACTTCCGATGGGACACGAAATGGAAACCGCAACGTAACTCAAAAATTTCTGATTTCTAACGTGCCAGATACATAGTCTTCTTCCTGACTTAGACATTTGTCACAGCGTGGTGTCAACTTTCCAATACGCTCGCGCTTTCCGCCAGTCCCCTATGCTGCTCCACAGCCCATTTTTGTTCCAAAATGCTTTGTAGCCAGCGATTCACGTGAGCAAAGGAATGAAAATCAGAGGGAGCCGAGATCGGGCTGTATGGAGAGCGATCAAACACTTCCCATGGAAAACGCTGCAGGAGCATAGTTGTTGCCCCTTCCGCGTGCGGCCAAGAATTTTCAAGGAGGACACGCCTGAAGGTCTCTCGGGCATGCAGCTGGGTTGAGTGGTCGTTGTAGAACGAATTTTCGATCACGTAACGTGCCACCATCAGCAGGTTACTCCTGTTGACTGACGTCCTAGGCCGGCGGGCGGTGTGGTGTATATACCTGTCGCATCTCCTCTCCACTGACTCCGCGTATGGACCGAGGGATGTGCAGGCCGCGGTGGTGGGGGTAGCTCGCGCTGACGAGTCAGTACGCAGGACGCCGTCGGCGGGTGTGGTGCCCCGTTTCCGCTGCTCCTGCAGAACTTTTATTACTGGATTCCACGCTCGGCTCAGTTGAAATCCGTTGTCCTTGTTAATAAGGTTCTCGTGCACCCGGATTTCAATTGCTTCCTTGTATACACAGTCCCAAAAGCGGGATGTGTTGTGCAGGACTTCTGTGTTCTCGTATTTCGTACGATGATTTGTCTCGGGGCAATGTTCTGCGAATGCAGATTTTGTAGGCTGTTCGAGATCGGTGTGCCGTTTGTGTTCGGTACACCTTACCTCGATCTTGGGAATCGTTTGCCCCACATACGCTTTCCCACACTCGCACGGTATGAAATAACCTCCAGATTTCCAGAGTCCTAAATCGTCCTTCACTGTCGCTTCAAGGGACTTGATCTTTGGCGGCGGGCAGTAGACGCATTTGATGTTAAGACGCCCTAGAATCCTGCCTATCTTTCCAGATACGTTGCCCGCGTATGGTATGTAGGCTGTCGCTTTCGGTGGATCATCATTGGGTGTCGGCTGTGGTGTGGTCTTCCGATTGAAGGCGCGTCGAATTTGGTGGTCACTATAGCCGTTCTTCTGAAACACATCCTTGAGGTGGTATAGTTCCGCTTTTAAGCTTTCTTCGTCGGAGATCACACGATCTCTGTGAACCAATGTATTTAGTACTCCTTCCATCTGTGACGGGTGATGACAGCTGGAGGCGTGAAGGTACAGATCCGTGTGGGTTGTCTTCCGGTAGACGCTGTGTCCCAGTCGTTCCATCAGGCGTTTTCCGTACCAGAACATCCAAGAATGGTAGCTGCCCGTTTTTCTCCACCTCCATGTGGTCTTCAGTCCTGAGACTGGTTTGATGCAGCTCTCCATGCTACTCTATCCTGTGCAAGCTTCTTCATCTCCCAGTACCTACTGCAACCTACGTCCTTCTGAATCTGTTTAGTGTACTCATCCCTTGGTCTCCCTCTACGATTTATACACTCCACGCTACCCTCCAATACTAAATTGGTGATCCATTAATGCCTCAGAACATGTCCTAGCAACCGATCCCTTCTTCTAGTCAAGTTGTGCCACAAACTCCTCTTCTCCCCAATTCTATTCAATACCTCCTCATCAGTTATGTGATCTACCCATCTAATCTTCAGCATTCTTCTGTAGCACCACATTTCGAAAGATTCTATTCTCTTCTTGTCCAAACTATTTATCGTCCATGTTTCACTTCCATACATGGCTACACTCCATACAAATACTTTCAGAAACGACTTCCTGACACTTAAATCTATACTCGATGTTAACAACTTTCTCTTCTTCAGAAACGCTTTCCTTGCCATTGCCAGTCTACATTTTATATCCTCTCTACTTCGACCATCATCAGTTATTTTGCTCCCCAAATAGCAAAACTCCTTTACTACTTTAAGTGTCTCATTTCCTAATCTAATTCCCTCAGCATCACCCGACTTAATACGACTACATTTCATTATCCTCATTATGCTTTTGTTGATGTTCATCTTATATCCTCCTTTCAAGACACTATCCGTTCCGTTCAGCTGCTCCTCCAAGTCCTTTGCTGTCTCTGACAGAATTACAAAGTCATCGGCAAACCTCAAAGTTTTTATTTCTTCTCCATTCATTTTAATCCCTACTCCAAATTATTCTTTTGTTTCCTTCACTGCTTCCTCAATATACATATTGAATAACATCGGGGAGAGGCTACAACCCTGTCTCACTCCCTTCCCAACCACTGCTTCCCTTTCATACCCCTCGACCCTTATAACTGCCATCTGTTTTCTATACAAATTGCAAATACCCTTCCGATCCCTGTATTTTACCCTTGCCACCTTCAGAATTTGAAAGAGAGTATTCCAGTCAACATTGTCAAAAGCTTTCTGTAAGTCTACACATGCTAGAAACGTAGGTTTGCCTTTTTTTAATCTAGCTTCTAAGATATGTTGTAGGGTCAGTATTGCCTCACGTGTTCCAATATTTCTACAGAATCCAAACTGATCTTCTCCGAGGTCGGCTACTACTAGTTTTTCCATTCGTCTGTAAAGAATTCGTGTTAGTATTTTGCAGCCGTGACTTATTAAACTGATAGTTCGGTAATTTTCACATCTGTCAACACCTGCTTTCTTTGGGGTTGGAATTATTATATTCTTCTTGAAGTTTGAGGGTATTTCGCCTGTCTCATACATCTTTCTCACCAAATGGTAGAGTTTTGTCAGGACTGGCTCTCCCAAGGCTGTCAGTAGTTCAAATGGAATGTTGTCTACTCCTGGGGCCTTGTTTCGACTTAGGTCTTTCAGTGCTCTGTCAAACTCTTCACGCAGTATCATATCTCCCATTTCATCTTCATCTACATCCTCTTCCATTTCCACAATATTGTCCTCAAGTACATCGCCCTTGTATAGACCCTCTATATACTCCTTCCACCTTTCTGCTTTCCCTTCTTTGCTTAGAACTGGGTTTCCATCTGAGCTCTTGATATTGATGCAAATGGTTCTCTTTTCTCCAAAGGTCTCTTTAATTTTCCTGTAGGCGGTATCTATCTTACCCCTAGTGAGATAAGCCTCAACATCCTTACATTTGTCCTCTAGCCATCCCTAGTTAGCCATTTTGGTCTTCCTGTCGATCTCATTTTTGAGACGTTTGTATTCCTTTTTGCCTGCTTCATTTACTGCATTTTTATATTTTCTCCTTTCATTAATTAAATTCAATATTTCTTCTGTTACCCAAGGATTTCTACTAGCCCTCGTCTTTTTACCTACTTGACCTTCTGCTGCCTTCACTACTTCATTCCTCAAAGCTACCCATTCTTCTTCTACTGTATTTCTTTCCCCCATTCCTGTCAATAATTCCCTTATGCTCTCCCTGAAACTCTGTACAACGTCTGGTTTAGTCAGTTTATCCAGGTCCCATCTCCTTAAATTCCCACCTTTTTGCAGTTTCTTCAGTTTTAATCTGCAGTTTATAACCAATAGATTGTGATCAGAGTCCACATCTGCCCCTGGAAATGTCTTACAATTTAAAACCTGGTTCCTAAATCTCTGTCTTGCCATTATATAATCTATCTGATACCTTCTAGTATCTCCAGAATTCTTCAATGTATACAACCATCTTTTATGGTTCTTGAACCAAGTGTTAGCTATGATTAAGTTGTGCTGTGTGCAAAATTCTACCAGGCGACTTCCTCTTTCATTTCTTATCCCCAATCCATATTCACCTACTACGTTTCCTTCTCTCCCTTTTCCTACTGCCGAATTCCAGTTACCCATGAATATTAAATTTTCGTCTCCCTTCACTACCTGAATAATTTCTTTTATTTCATCATACAACAACTCTTGGATTTCTGTGCCAGTATGGGCTTAGTAATCACAAACTCCTTTTTTAAACATAAGAACATTCACCGGTATACTTGGGAAGGCAGGAGAATCAGATCTGTCATTGACTATATAATAACAAATCAGGAATTCAGG
This sequence comes from Schistocerca cancellata, assembly GCF_023864275.1. Lineage (NCBI taxonomy): Eukaryota > Metazoa > Arthropoda > Insecta > Orthoptera > Acrididae > Schistocerca > Schistocerca cancellata. The sequence goes on along the minus strand of NC_064627.1, from coordinate 13,107,715 downwards.
AAGGCTGTGAGGGACACACGTGTATTCAGGGGATTCTTTGATGACACTGATCATTATTTAATCTGCAGTGAAATTGGGATTGTGAGGCCGAAAGTGCAGGAGGTCAGGTCCATATGTAGGAGGATAAGAGTGGAGAAACTTCAGGATAAGGAAATCAGGCACAAGTACATAACAGCGATCTCAGAAAGGTACCAGTTAGTTGAATGTAGTCAGTTACAGTCATTGGAAAAGGAATGGACAAGGTACAGGGACACAGTACTAGAAGTGGCTAAAGAATGTCTTGGAACAGTAGTGTGTAAAAGTAGGATGAAGCAAACGTCTTGATGGAATGATACAGTCAAGGCAGCCTGTAAAAGGAAAAAGAAGGCGTACCAAAAATGGCTACATACCAGAACCCAGGTAGACAGAGAAAGTTATGTTGAAGAAAGAAACAAAGCCAAACAGATAATTGCAGCATCCAAGAAGAAATCGTGGGAAGACTTTGGAGACAGGTTGGAGACTATGGGTCAAGCTGCTGGAAAACCATTCTGGAGTGTAATTAGCAGGCTTCGAAAGGGAGGTAAGAAGGAAATGACAAGTATTTTGGACAGGTCAGGAAAACTGCTGGTGAATCCTGTGGATGCCTTGGGCAGATGGAGGGAATATTTTGAGGAGTTGCTCAATGTAGGTGAAAATGCGATCAGTAATGTTTCAGACTTCGAGGTAGAATGGGATAGGAATGATGATGGAAATAGGATCACATTTGAGAAAGTGGAAAAAATGGTCAATAGATTGCAGTGCAATAAAGCGGCTGGGGTGGATGAAATTAAGTCGGAACTCATCAAATACAGTGGAAAGTCAGGTCTTAAATGGCTACACAGAATAATTGAAATGGCCTGGGAGTCGGGACAGGTTCCATCAGACTGGACAGAAGCAGTAATCACACCAATCTTTAAACATGGAAACAGAAAAGATTGTAAAAACTACAGAGGTATCTCTTTAATCAGCGTTGTGGGTAAAATCTTCTCAGGTATTGTTGAAAGGAAAGTGCGAGTATTAGTTGAGGACCAATTGGATGAAAATCAGTGTGGGTTTAGGCCTCTCAGAGGTTGTCAGGACCAGATCTTTACCTTACAGCAAATAATGGAGAAGTGTTATGAGTGGAACAGGGAGTTGTATCTATGCTTTATAGGTCTAGAAAAGGCATATGACCGGGTCCCTAGGAGGAAGTTATTGTCTGTTCTACAAGATTATGGAATAGGAGGCAAACTTTTGCAAGCAATTAAAGGTCTTTACATGGATAGTCAGGCAGCAGTTAGAGTTGACGGTAAATTGAGTTCATGGTTCAGAGTAGTTTCAGGGGTAAGACAAGGCTGCAACCTGTCTCCGCTGTTGTTCATATTATTTATGAATCATATGTTGAAAACAATAGACTGGCTGGGTGAGATTAAGATACGTGAACACAAAATAAGCAGTCTTGCATATGCGGATGACTTAGTTGTGATGGCAGATTCGATTGAAAGTTTGCAAAGTAATATTTAAGAGCTAGATCAGAAATGTAAGGACTATGGTATGAAGATTAGCATCTCCAAAACGAAAGTAATGTCAGTGGGAAAGAAATATAAACGGATTGAGTGCCAAATAGGAGGAACAAAGTTAGAACAGGTGGACGGTTTCAAGTACTTAGGATGCATATTCTCACAGGATAGCAACATAGTGAAAGAACTGGAAGCGAGGTGTAGCAAAGCTAATGCAGTGAGCGCTCAGCTACGATCTACTCTCTTCTGCAAGAAGGAAGTCAGTACCAAGACTAAGTTATCTGTGCACCGTTCAATCTTTCGACCAACTTTATTGTATGGGAGCGAAAGCTGGGTGGATTGAGGTTACCTTATCAACAAGGTTGAGGTTACGGATATGAAAGTAGCTAGGATGATTGCAGGTACTAGTAGATGGGAACAATGGCAGGAGGGTGTCCACAATGAGGAAATCAAAGAAAAACTGGGAATGAACTCTATAGATGTAGCAGTCAGGGCGAACAGGCTTAGATGGTGGGGTCATGTTACACGCATGGGAGAAGCAAGGTTACCCAAGAGACTCATGGATTCAGCAGTAGAGGGTAGGAGGAGTCGGGGCAGACCGAGGAGAAGGTACCTGGATTCGGTTAAGAATGATTTTGAAGTAATAGGTTTAACATCAGAAGAGGCACCAATGTTAGCACTGCATAGGGGATCATGGAGGAACTGTATAAGGGGGTCTATGCTCCAGACTGAACGCTGAAAGGCATAATCAGTCTTAAATGATGATGATGATGATGATGATTTCATGATACATTTCTTCGATTTCCTCGTCATCTGCAGAGCTAGTTGGCATGTAAACTTGTACTACTGTAGTAGGCGTAGGCTTCGTGTCTATCTTGGCCACAATAATGCGTTCACTATGCTATTTTTTATTCATTATTAAACCTACTCCTGCATTACCCCTATTTGATTTTGTATTTATAACCCTGTATTCGCCTGACCAAAAGTCTTGTTCCTGCTGCCACCGAGCTTCACTAATTCCCACTATATATTACTTTAACCTATCCATTTCCCTTTTTAAATTTTCTAACGTACCTACCCAGTTAAGGGATCTGACATTCCACGCTCCGATCCGAAGAACGCCAGTTTTCTTTCTCCTGATAACGACGTCCTCTTGAGTAGTCCCCGCCCGGAGATCCGAATGGGGACTATTTTACCTCCGGAATATTTTACCCAAGAGGACGCCATCATCATTAACCATACAGTAGAGCTGCTTGCCCTCGAGAAAAATTAAGGCTGTAGTTTCCCCTTGCTTTCAACCGTTCGCAGTACCAGCACAGCAAGGCCGTTTTGGTTAGTGTTACAAGGCCAGATCAGTCAATCATCCAGACTGTTGCCCCTGCAACTATTGAAAAGGCTGCTGCCCCTCTTCAGGAACCACACGTTTGTCTGGCCTCTCAACAGATACCCCTCCGTTGTGGTTGCACCTACGGTACGGCTATCTGTATCGCTGAGGCATGCAAGCCTTCCCACCAACGGCAAGGTCCATGGTGAACTGAATTTGGCGGTGGATAGAGTTCAGATGTTGTAAGAACAGCTGGAGCTTCTCTTGCCCGGGAGACCAAATGACGAATGTGTCGTCATCATAACTGTAGAAGACTGTTGGTTTTAGTGGTGCTGATTCCAACGCTTTCTCCTCAAATTCTTCCATGTACATGTTGGCCACCACAGGTGACAGACGGCTACCCATAGGTAGGCCGTCTGTCTGTTCGTAGTAATGGCCGTCACACGCTTGGCAGTTACGTTGGGTGGGCTGCATGAGATCGGGCTGAACCCCTTAGTGTCCACGTCACACTCGGTGGGAGCCGCTACTGCTCTGAGTACCTAACCTCTACGTGCTCACTGCACAGCCACAGCTGGAAAGTGCAACGTGGCGCGGTCAACAGCCGTACTAGAAACACCGCGCAACACATCAACACAGAGCTTCATCGGATTTTGAGTGCGGTTTTTATTCGGGACCGATCGCATCAAAAAGTCAGTCTGTGGAGACTCTGAACATAATACTTCCGTTCTTAGTCGACCATATCGTACCAATGTCGAACATTTTTCGGAAGTCGAGGGAGACGGAACAAATCGGATGTTCTGTATCTACTATTTCCAGGATATAGTCTACAAATGATGCAACCTATGATTTTGTTGGTTACTTTTCTTCTTTATTCCATGACGATTCTCTGGGAGATTCTTTTCCTCAACTAGGAAATTCTTAGACCATAGACTGCGGTTTAAGATCCCGCAGCGGCATGGACTGGTCTGTGATTCTACACTTTTTTACACTTTTTTTGAACAGGAGTGGCCTTTTTTAGTCACGGGACATTATTCGCTGCTAATAAAATTCTAGATTAACATGACCTAGGAAGGACACTGATTCCGCAGCGCAGTGAACGTGTGATATTACAGGATTATCGTAAGGGTGCGGTGCCGCGTTCAAATAGCGGTATTGCCGATATCAGTATGACTCATTCGTGAGACTTGGCTTTGATCAAAGAGATGTCGTTATCAGACGTTCAACATGTGTATGAGGTCTAACCACAGCTGTTACGTGTTTGTTTGATTTTGCCCTAGTGTTCGCAGTTCGTCATTGAAGAACCAGTCTATCAGTCCGACCGAACACACTCGGCGAACTTCTTTGCTGCCCTTATTGGCTGTGGTGCCTGTCGTTGCTGTAAAAACATCAAGACCCCTAATTCTTCTTTCTTAGGTGATCGTCTAGTCTCTGAAAGTTCGGGTCTGTTTGAGATCTACGAAACTTTTTTGTCGTAAGTTGGCTGTCAGATTGTTTGATCGAGGTAATTTTCTCACAGTGCTTACATTGCAAGACTGTTTGTTCTTACCGACTATAAGATAAGCGTAGTTTCCCCAGTCGATAAAGAGAATGTGAAAATTAGTACGAAATATCCTCAGACTATATCCGTGTAACCAAGTTTAGCTTATCTTTGGATTACTCTACGACCTACGTGTGTAAATTGCACCACCGATAGAAACATGCGATTATTAATCTAACTCCAGAGAATCACAATTATTGTGAAAGCCTGCAGTCGTTTTACTCAACAGACAGTAGACCAAGTGACAAAACAGTCTCGCAGATGAACTCGGCAGAATACTAATACACTGCACCTCAATGCGGTTTGTGACAGTCAGAAAAGGGTGCAATATTCAACAGAGGTCACACACTCCACTTTCACATATTATAGCTGAGTTGTGAGCGTGATGAACTGCAACGTGGAGGGCTCACAGTGCTGCCACGGAGTTGTCCTGGATAGGATAGCTGGTACGGGGTGAAGCCAGCCCGGCGAGGCCAGCTGAGGAGCTGGCCAGCTGTCCGGCTGATCAGCAGCGGTCCCAGTGTTCAGAGACGGCCAACGAACGCGACACCAGTGTACAGAACAACGTCCAGTGACGTCACTGGCAGAGGACGAGACGGCTTTCGGTCGGGCCCTATTGGCCCGTCTGGGGCCAGCACGCGGAACTCTACTCATTCTGACGTAAGTACAGTAGGCCAACACGTACTGATGATTCCTGTCATTCAGATCGGCATAAAACAGTATATTTCAGAACAATGTTAAACCAGATGCACAAAATCCCACTCGAAACAACGGACATAATCTTTCTCTCACATTACCTGCAACAAGTCGTAGATTACCCTGGCACCTCAGTCTCTTCCCACAAGTGGTCAAGATTATACTTTACGTCTGAAAACATGATTCCTGCCCCAAAATATACGTAGTAGAAAGGCAAATATTCTGAAGTGACATTTAAAGTAGATCACAGTGGAACAACAAAGAAATCAATCCTTACGCATTTCATAATTTTACTTATATATCACAAACATTAAAAGCACTCTCTTTACAATTACATATAAATTAATATATTTTCAATTAACTTCTTCCAGATATACTGGGCGTGCTAGGTTAATACCTCCCAAATAAATTTTTTGTATTGGTTTGTGCTGCTCAGTTGTATTGTTTGCGCTATTGTCTATAGTTAAATCTGCCAGCTTTTATCTGACACTTCAAGTACACGTATATTTTTGCATTTTTATATATCCTTCTGCCATCAATTTATGTTGAAAAACTTCGAGACCTGAGGGATTGAGTTGTTCAGTTCCCGTCTACAAAACTCTATCCCAGTCCCTATTAATGGTAAAAGCATTACGTGAGTGTGCTGGTAGAGCTGATAGCACATGTTACAGTGAAATTCGACCACCATATCAAATTTTATGCGGCGTAAATGTGGATCATTTTCGAGGAGAAACAGGAAAATTTAACCTGACTTACGTTGGCTATCTTGTGAGGCAGACTGAGGAGCTACTTGATTGAGCCATTTTGCTGTGGTCCAGAGGTCTTCAAGCAACAGCATCACATGACAGCAAAGGGTTTACTTCTCCACAGAACATCACAAGGAGATCAGAGATTACTACCGAGCCGCCATTTTTGTTGTTACGCCGCGTGAGAACAGGATGCCGACAAGCTACTGAGTTAAATGAAAATTAAAAAGCACAGTGTAAAGGAGTTTAGTCTATCAGTGTATTAAACGCCATTTGAATGCAAAGTTATCAAATTATTGTTAAACTTCACACATTCCAATACAACTGAAATTTTCATTAGTCGTTTTGTTGTTACGTTTGATCTGCATATCTTACGCAAAAGTGACTGCTAGTACGTATCGGTAAAGTATTTCTGTTCACTTAACTTCCGCATAGCAGTTATACCAAACACAACTGAATTACTTGTTAAAGTATCCATTCGCAATAACAAAAAGTTAACCATCAGTCAGTAACATGCAACAGAACTTCTACACATGTAGGAATGTATCTACGTAGGTACATATTTCTATTTATTATTTTGTAAGAGTGAATGCGAGTGTGTGTTCCCTTGCTTATCTGATTCAGGCATAAGAGGAGAGCTAGACAGTTCTAGGACCTAGTTAGTTGGATTTGAAGTGTCTTGTGGTAACCAGAATCTGTGAAAGAGGTGGTGTACTTCAGGCTGATTTTGGTCAGTTGTGGCTACGCTGAGCATTAATGTGGCAAGTATTTCTGACAGTGTAGCGAAATCTTGTTATAAAAGCATTATAGTTAATGAGGCGAAAGTATTAAATTGTTAGTTGCAGTCGGAATATTGTGATTCTCGTCAGTGAATTATTCTTAATCAAAATAGTGCGGAAGAGCTCTAACACAGTAGTAATTGTGGTACAGTCGAAGGTATCGCAGATTACATCAAAAATTTAAAAGCTGAACTAACCTTTGCTAAACTCAAGTAGCCGCAGTTTGAGGGTCGGTCTCTCTCAGATGATAGGAAAAGTTGGTGGCGTTTTAAACTTCCCTGAATACTTCCTGTCCAGGGGGTGGTAGCAAAACTTCCGATTTCTTTCGCTGCTGGCAGGGTGAAATTATGATAGTGTTTCTTGTCATTGACGTATGATTGAAGCTAGGATTGCGGGGGGGGGGGGGGGGGTTCAAATGGTTCAAATGGCTCTGAGCACTATCAGTCCCCTAGAACTTAGAACTACTTAAACCTAACTAACCTAAGGACATGACACACATCCATGCCCGAGGCAGGATTCGAACCTGCGACCGTAGCGGTCACGCGGTTCCAGACTGTAGCGCCTAGAACCGCTCGGCCACCCCGGCAGGCGGGGGGGGGGGGGGTGGGGGGGCAGGGTAAGAGGGGTCAGAGGCGAACACTAGTCTGATGAGTGTCGTATTTATAGTCAGATCAAACAGATATTATGTTCCTCAGACATGCATACAAACGGAGCACAACAAGTTAATAGTGTTAGTAGCACAAATATTACAAAGACTGTTTCAGTCATCGAAATCTGAAAGGCATTGCTCGAATATTTCAATAAAAAACAGAAGTTCAGTGGAATAAGACGCATCAGATAATGAGACGAACGAGCGAGCGAGAGAGAGAGAGAGACAGAGAGAGAGAGAGAGAGAAAGGAGTGACGATACAACGCCAGTAGATCATTCTGGCTTTACCTGAGAGGCAGTGCGTAGATGTCGACGCACGGTTTCGATCGCGTATTCACGCTAACATCGTTAAATTCGCCAAACTTCTATCGCGAGACACGAATGACAAAACGAACGAAATGATGGCCCATGGTAGTAGTGTTTACCCTGTTCTTCGGAGGCTTCGGCTCTCAGTAAAAACTCTGCCAACATGGCGCCTACGTCTCAGGTCGACGTGGCTTGGCTGGCAGACTACGATCGCGGAAACGTGTGCCCTCTCTTAGAAGTCCAGCGAAAAAGAAAGGGTATCTCTTCTCTAAGTTCCCTGTTTCAAGACTCGTATCCAGAAAATACTGTCTGCCGACCAGAATGGGAAAACCTCTTGCGACCAAACTAACCGGGTCTTCGATGTTTTGTTTCCCAGCCTTGGCGACATTTTATCACCACGTTCATCGTCCAGTAGCGTCCCCGCGCCTGGTGTGGACACCTCCTCACAAAGGCTCCGTTGTAGAGTGAGTCCTCATCCTGGCTATGATGTGTAACTCATTAATGACAATTATTATTTAGGTGCAAAAATCAAGAAAAACTAGTTCTGTATGTAAGGATCATAACAATGTTATCGTCATAACGTACATAAAGGTACATTCAAATTTTCGCACTCAATAACTACAATTTCTTTCGATCACTTTTTATCTTTAATATTAGCAAGGTATCTCTCTGCCTATACCACGACCGCTCTGCGACCAAACGAACTTGTTTCCGTACGATCGTCATCGCCTATTCGTGCGATCTCATGCTGAATTCATTCACGTCAAGTATAAGCCGTAAGATTTATTTGTGAGCATCTTTACGAGTAAACCAGAATTGTTCATTTGCTTCATCTACAACCGTGCCTGTGCGATTGTTTCCTTTCATACGCCCACACATTATTATGGGCAGATATGAATCCCGATGCGAATTATTAACCATTAAGGACACAACCTTATTAAGGGTTTGTTTGTTTTTACATCAGGTTGATGTCTGGATAATTTTGATTTGATATTACCAGAATTTTTATGTCATAACATTTCTGCTTCAATAAAATGATTTATGTGCAAAGATTTTCAAATATAACTGCAATGTGCGAGTACTATTCATCAGTTCCTTAACATGTCATATGTACAGCAATGACTTTTCCGGAAGCACAAATAAAAGTACTTCTTAGTGTAGATGATTCTAAATTTAGGAAAACTTGCAACTTTCGATTTGTCAAAGAGGCCTTAATCTAGTTTTAGATCTGCAGAGATATTCCATTCAAGGTATTTTATTTAGTAGACGTTGTTTTGAAACTCAACTGAAAGCTTTTCGAAATTTAATAAAAACATCAAATTTGAATGGTACCTGTTACCCAACCGAGTACACACTCCTAATGAAATCAAGTCATCATTCACACTTCGGGTTTGTTGGAGCGTACATCAAGCTGGTGGAGGATAGTGGTAGGAAGAGCCAAGTCCTGTCCAAAACAACAATCCGACATTCGCCTGCAATTCATTAGAGAATTGCGGAATTCAGGAAGGACAGGAGCTGATTTTAACGGTGTTTTTGTTATTAAAATCCCGGTGCCTTAAGCGCCTCACTACCTTCCCTACGACCTCTGACGAAATCACGTTTTCCATTGTGAAATACTTTTACATCCATCATATTATATTCACATTATTTTTCCCTCGTTTTTCATTATTTGCAGGCTCTTATAACTACTTTTATGGTAATTCAGTAACTCCTTTTTTAAATACGTATTACGTTTTAATAAAGGAAGGCATGCTTTAATATTCTTTCCAAATATGCCAAAAATTGCCTTTTTTTGTTGAACTTACCTTTCAACGATTAATTTTGATGTACATTTCAGTCGTAAGAAGAATGTATAATTCTAGTTGCTAATGACCTGGTTAGTGGCCTGAGAGAATAATTTATTTATTTCGGCATTCTCTTTATGTGTTCACCTTCTTCAGTTTTACGTATATCTTAATTTTTTTGTAAAGGAATGTCAAATAAGATACCTCTGCTTCTTTAATACTTTATTAATGAACACAACAAATAGCTTCAACTAAGCATTTTTCTTTTTCACATCAAAACACATTCTCTCTAAATATTCAAATATCGTACTGCCTTTAGTTAAATATTCTTACGCAATGTTCAAACATATTTGAGTGAAATACTTTTAAAAAATGCTGACATATAATAAATCCTATCGTTCTGTTTATCTGCATACGAAATTAATTTTTTCAGCACCTTCTTGCCGTGACATCAGTCAATCATTTTTGTCACTGCAACAAGATAATTCACATTATCCAGAGTTTTATCGTATTTTTTCACGGATCTGCAAGTTTTTCTTATTGAAAGATCCAAATAAATCAAATAAATCCGTTTCTCTGGCTGTTCTTCAGTTTCCTTACTAGGCTGTTGCCTGTACTTGTCTCCATCTTTTCTTTGATCTGCCGCCATCTCTTCCCAACGGAGATGAAATTTCCAAGTTTTTATATAAACTTCCGCCGGCCGGAGTGGCCGAGCGGTTAAAGGCGCTACAGTCTGGAACCGCACGACTGCTACGGTCGCAGGTTCGAATCCTGCCTCGGGCATGGATGTGTGTGATGTCCTTAGGTTAGTTAGGTTTAAGTAGTTCTAAGTTCTAGGGGACTTATGACCACAGCAGTTGAGTCCATAGTGCTCAGAGCCATTTGAACCATTTTTATAAACTTCCGTGAAATATGATCTTCAGATATTTCTTACAGTTTCTTATATTTTTTATGTACTGCCTATCTTTAATGTTCTCATTTCTTAGTCTGTCCCTTTACATTTGCCTTAGCGTTTGAAATTTTCATTGTGTACTTTGAAGACAGTTTCTTTGTTCCTTATTTAAAACTTACGTTTCGCTTTTGCACAATACAGACGGAAAACATCTATTTTGTAAAATTTTGTTCATGGAAAAAAGGTTTCAATCGTGAAGATCGCATAAATTATTCTTGATCGTCGAAATCCGTTTTCAAAGCTCTAGCTCTTAACTTCTAGTTTTAAAAAATTGTTGTTATAAAACGTGTTCCACTGTGAGTTAGTACCTCATGCAATTTTGTCATTATGGTGGATAAGGTGCAGCACATTATACATAGATTTGTCAAAAACAAACTTTTTTACAGTTAAAAAAACTTGTGCACATGGGCATGATCGCAAACATTGATCACTGTTAAACGCACGATATATAGTAAAATGCACATTTGTGTACCTCTTTACGTGATATGTTACATATATCGTGCACTCACATTAGCCGAAGTATGCGACGGACTTGGATCCAGGCGGTTACTGAATGTTTTTTTCCGAAGTAAAACATAGATCACTCCTTAGTTCTCAGTATGAGAAAATTTAGTTACATTTGATTTACGTTTCTTCTCGTGTGTTAATTTTGTAGAGACGTGTTGATTGTCTCCAATATATATATATTCTCTTTAGTTCATGTACAGTTATTGTAGCCAAAAATAAAGTCATAATAGAGGTAATTTAAAAAAAATTTTCGGGTCCTGTCAACAAAAAATTTATTACTCTCATGATTGCGGTTGAAGAGGCAATGTTTAGTTTTATGTGTTTAAATCTTTGCAGTTTAAATTATTATAATCCTCCAGGCATATAACAGTATCCACAACCAGAGAACCTTAATTTTACGTCATCACCCACGCTACCGCTAGGCTAATGTGCTAATGGTACATTTTGCTTTATTATTACCTCGAACGTAAAACAGCCTATGACAATATTGCAATACTACAATGTCCGGTGTTTTTTGCAATGTTGTTACCATCGTATATCTATTTATAAAAATTTGAAGTGACTTTGTCCCGCAGTACACCGTTTTCCGGCCGCACCTCAGAGAGACACGACTCCATATTAGCAGAGTTACATCACATTCTAATCGATAAATGCAGCATCGACTGCTGTAATGATTAGACCTTCAGTGGAAATTGTCACACTTGGTTGTAGACCACGCCAGCAGCGGGACAGATTCCATCTCTGGATTATTCCGGCCTAAGGATCGACGTTCCTCTCGTTTGTGCCTCCCCCTCCCCCTCCCCCCTCCCCCCATCCACCACGAGCTGACGTTGTACGATACAATCTCTCAGTGACGAGCAGCCACAGTAAAACGTCTCGTCTTTGCCAGTAGTCGTACACTAAATGATTTCCTTGCCTTGCAGATTCATCCCGAGCATTCTTACGTTCCTAATCAAAGATGGAATTAATTATTGATGTCACTTAATTACTGGCTCCCAATGTGGGGCAATATAACAATTCTGCACTGGCGGTTAATGCGAGAGATCAAAGACTTCTCAATTCATTACAGTTTTGAAAACATATTTAACAGATTTATTACGTCTTGTTACATATGCAGAACGAAACATCCTCTCTCTCTCTCTCTCTCACACACACACACATACACACACACACACACACACACACACACACACAGGGAGAGAGGGAGAGGGAGGGAGAGAGAGAGAGAGAGAGAGAGAGGGAGATAGAGAGAGAGAGGGAGAGAGTGGAACCAACGTGGAGTGGTCTTGAGATGTTAACGTTCGGTGACGTCATCAACGTCTTTGCCTACCCAACTGCTTAAGATGCCTAAAGAATCGTATTCTGTAGCTCTTTAAGTAAATTTGTTGTTTTCCCGTCACGAGATCATTATGTGTGACGTATGTGGGAGAAAGTTATATGCTTCTTGATTTGTATTGCACCGTGCACTCGCGGAACTTTAACATGACGTTTTTCTGTATTTGCTTACTAGCGCCGTTTTACACCAGTGTTAGTAGTATTGGACTCTTGTGCCGACAAAAACATGTTCCTCTGAATCTGTGGCATTTCCCAGCCTGGCAAGTGTCCCACAATGAGATGCTTAACGAGCGGATTCTTTCATATACGAACCGTACTGTTTTGGGATTATTACAATGAGTCTCTTTGGGAAATGCCCTCTTCGTTAGCGATTATGTGGTCATTCTTATAGCCGAGTATTTGATAGAAAAATATTCAAATGTGTGTGAAATCTTATGGGACTTAACTGCTGAGGTCACCAGTCCGTAAGCTTACACACTACTTAACCTAAATTATCCTAAGGACAAACACACACACCCATGCCCGAGGGAGGACTCGAACCTCCGCGGGACCAGCCACACAGTCCATGACTGCAGCGCCTTAGACCGCTCGACTAATCCTACGCGGCGAGTATTTGATAGTTCTTACTGATTTGAAAAAGGCTGATGACATTGTAATTAAACAATATAAATTTTTTTTGGGTACTGAAGAACATTACTTTACATTTCTTTAGGTTAACAGTCACTGGACAGTCTTCACCACAAGGAATGGTCCCATGCAGGTAATATTCCCTTTACCAAACCATTTTCTTCTGTTGGAGCTTCCCCGTACACACCTTCAGCAGAGCAACTGCAGCTGTCCACAAAGTCATCTATACAGGATTATTCATAATTATCCACAGGATATCAGAATACATTTGCGCAAAAATTACAACACATCAACGGATAGAACACTTCTCCGAGGTTCTAACTCAGATTACAGGTGCTCTGTATGGGTAACGGTAAACCTCAATATGTGCGTGCTTTTCACTTAACTATCTACTGGAGGAAGACGCGATGAAGCCTGCTGTGGAAACATGTTCATTGGGTTGCCGATTTTCAATCGCGAACTAGTTCGACGCTACTGTACAGACACAGTGGGTAACTGGTGTATGTTCCCACACACCTGCACCTTAATGGTACGCTCAGTAACTATCCCCCCCCCCCCCTTCTGCGTTATACGTTTCTAAACTTGGACAGATACTCCGATCACTGATACGTCTCATTTTCCTGTATGTCCTGCAGTTTACGAAAAATCGTCTTCTGAAAACCCACAAGTATTTGCCTGTGCGAATAACCCTGTAGGCCTTACATACACGGAGAGTTACTGATTGAGTTTTCGAAAATTTAAAGGATTGTGAAGGACAACACTCTGAAGGTTTTCGACATAGAAATTTCCGATCTAAAATGAGAAATGATTTTCTGGCTATGGTCTATTTAAAACTACATTGCACATCCCATAATTCAGGTTTTAAATGGAATTCATTTCCCTGGTTTGTCAAATTGTCCGTACCTCCAGTAAACAGTATTACCGTATAACAAAGACATTGATAAACAGAGCGCCTATGATCAGTCAGTTGGGTGGATCCGACATTCGAAACATTTGAATAGAACTGCTACTGCAGCAAAGTCGTTTTGCGGCAGTGCAGGTGGCTACAAACTGCGGACTCGGCAAGCCGCTTCAACAATAGGGTAGGGAGGAAGACGACGGAGAGGGGGTGATGGTCGAGGGGCTGCGCAGAAGCAAAGGCGGAAGGGCAACATTTTCAGCAAGGGCACGGTCGACTGGGCTCATCAACGTGAAACGTTCTCTCATGTTGGGAACCACGATAGCTACCTTTCCCCAGAGGAATATGGCAGGGTCATTCGTTCAAATTGTGTACTACAGCTACATTGGGGCATTTTACCGGCGCAACAAATCTCCGTGAAATATGAGCTGTGTGAAAGGTCCGTAACAGTGAAGACGACGTCCGTGTGGAAAGGTTTCCCCGTCCGATTCCAAACAAAAGAAGAAAAAAGGAAATTCAAATTCGAGTCGAATAAGTAAACCTCAGAACCCTTGTTTTATGTCTCACGAGCCACGTGGTACGTGATTAGCGCATAAATCTTGGAGGTCACTTACACTAGTCTAGTAGCGTTTGTTAATTTAGTTTGTGAGGTGTTCCCTCAAAGTGTCTGGGGTACTATCTTCCGCCTCCGCTGTAACCACGGGCAGTTGCGACTGTACCTCTGTCGGCTGCCCAGTGCGTTGGCGGCAGCTACTCACCAGCATTAAGACAGTACTTACAAAGAACGACGTGTCACTAAATAAACATGTAACTTTTTCGCGGCTGAACGCATTATGATTTAATAAATATATGTATAACGAATGGTAATATTTTATGCTTGAAATATGAGCCGCGTGTGTGTGTGTGTGTGTGTGTGTGTGTGTGTGTGTGTGTCATTGAATGTATCTTTTATTTGTTCGTATTCCGGCGGTAAGGCGCACCCATGGAAACTGAGAGGTTGCGAGATCGAATCGTGGATGGAGTACGCAAAATTTCGGCCTCACTGTCATCTGGCATTCACTTCTCAACGACGTGAAGAGTCTCCAGGAGCACTCGGTTCGGCTTCCACGTTAAGCTGTAGCCCCCTTTTCACGGCTGGCTATCTGCAGTAGACTAGGGCCACACAGTTCGCCTAAATGACGTCCACTTGAAAGATTTGCATTATGCTATGAGCCGCACAGTAGTTACTATTAATGGTGTCACTCGCTATAATTTGTAGCATTTCGTGCATCGAAAAGTGGGTGAACGAGTCATTTACAAAGCCGACAAATAATGACAAAAATTACAAACAGATAAGTTTGCGCTGGCTCTGTGGCTGCTATCGTTTGTCCAACGACATGTAACTGTCGCATGGTAGACGCACGCTTTACGTGTGTTCCTAGCTTCGGATACGACAACTGCTTGCCAACTGCTCGCCGTGACGCCGCTCTCCCGCTGCTGTTGCAGGTGGCGGACTGTGGGCGGGGCGGCGGCCTCGCTGGCGGCCCTCGGCCTGAGCCTGCTGCTCGCCGGTGAGTGACGCCCACTGCCCGCCTGTCAGGTTCGTCGCAGCGCCTGCCAACACAGCTGCAGACTGCTCGACGTACTTGCAGATAACACTTTCAAAGGCCACAAACACTTCCAAGAAAACTGTCCTACCAGTATCAGCATTCTGGACTTCAAGTCGCGCAGTTAATTCGTGGTAATGTACATAAGAAGTCAACGAAATTTCAGAGGACGCTGATGTTTCTATAAGATAGTACGGCAGATCCTCGATACGCGAGAAGAGCTGGGCCTTCCTTCCTACATGCACTCAGGAATGGTGATACATGCCGATGATGGCCCTGTCCATTCCTGGTCGTTCAGAGACAATCGTGTAGGCCGTATCAAAGAATAACAGGCATTCTCGGGCAATTCAAATGGAGATTTTTCGAAGAAAGGCGATGTAGTTTTCGCGAAACCCTGTTGAGTAAATTCAGACCATTAACAGCCCACTGACAGCTCTTGTGCCACCATCGCACGGTTCGCTAGAGCCCGTAGGAGTAACATTAGGACACACACAGAAGCACGTGTGGACAGTTTCTCCCTCGTTCAGAACACCAACGCAACGCCACAGAGTTTCGCTACAACTAGTACGAAACATCGTCCATTACCGTCTGTACAGCTACTTGCAGAGCGATGTATGCGTGTAGAGAAAAAATTCCCCATTTCCTCTGTGATATTTATTTCAACTAATCGCATAAAAGCAGTACCTGTGCATAATCCATCTTTGTAAATAAACTGCACACCACTAAATTTCGCCATTCACTGCACCCGCTAACTATTAGTTGATCTACATCAGGGA
Organism: Schistocerca cancellata; assembly: GCF_023864275.1. Classification (NCBI taxonomy): domain Eukaryota; kingdom Metazoa; phylum Arthropoda; class Insecta; order Orthoptera; family Acrididae; genus Schistocerca; species Schistocerca cancellata. The sequence goes on along the minus strand of NC_064627.1, from coordinate 13,091,696 downwards.
TGACAATTTTCATTCTTAGGATTAACCTCATACAACTCAAATCGAACGTCGTTCTGCTCTTGTACAACGTAACTTCAAAGCAGGAAGGAGAGAAAATGTTTGCCGGAGGTCTCCTCGAATCTGGTAGAAAAGGGAAATGCAGAACAACAAAGGCAACTGATTGATCGAGAGCGTGTTTCAGTCTTATCCGCGAAGGAACCTTCAGTCAGCACTCAGTCTTAGGATGATTGATGAATCGCCCAGAAATATTTCTGAGACAACCGGTTCTTTTTCTCCAGAGAAATGTGAAAGACAAAAGGGAACTGTACCCAGCTGTTCACTTTCTAAAAAGTAGGTGAAGGCTTAAATAAGACGGCTCTGACCTGCCCCGCGTTACACATTAACCTCTCGACAAGCCGTATTCTCTACCAGTACCTTTTAAACGGAAGTTAAATTTTACAATTTCATCTGAATTTCACTTTCTTTGTTCCATGTGTTAACAGTTATTCTGCTGTGACTGAAATAATTTCACCATCACCTCTTGATGCTCTGCTTGAACAACCGTTCCGTTACGTACTTTGAGAAATGTCACGATTCACCGCCAACAGCTGCTGATAGAAATTTCTTTGTCGTACTACCAGTGTCGGTACACAGACCATCATCAGCTATCATAAAACATTAACAATTTACGAGGTGATATAGGATCAATGGTAACAAATAATGCACACTGACAGAAAAAAGTAGCAGCACCGAGAAGGACTTGGGCGACATACACAAAATTTGATGTTTGTTAAGATTTCGCGCCAGTCGCCTAAGGGTGGAAATCAAGTTAGTTTTAAACAGACACTGTAAGGGTCGTGAGCGTGTGTTACGTTTGATCTGGACGTAGTGAGTCGATGTCATTCAAAACTGACTTTAAAGCGACAATGACTCCATTATGTGCGCCACACTGAGTTTGAACGAGGTCGTGTAATGGGGCTACAATAAGCGGGATGTTCCTTCTGCGCTTGTGTCGAAAGACGTGGCAGACATACAGCCACAGCACAGGATTGTTGGCAGCGGTCGTCAAGACAGTGTAAGGATGCAAGACGGCAGGGCTCCAGACGGCCGTCGTGCTCAGTGTATGGCTGTAGCTCATCGTTCTGCATCTGCGTAAGCAATCTGAGCAGCACCACAGCGACTCAGTGCAGTGTCACAGACGATTTCTTCTGGGACAGCTCCGAGCCAGGCGCCCTGCTCCGAGCATTCCACTGAATCCAGACCACCGCCATTTGCGACTTCAGTGTCGTCAAGCGAGAGCTCATTGCAGCGCAGTGTGGAGGTCTGTCGTGTTTTCTGATGAAAGCTGGTTCTGTCTCGGTGTCAGTGATGGCTGTGCACTGGTTAGAAGGGAGCCACTTAATGGCCTGCAACCGACCCGTCTACGTGCTACACAAACTGGACCTACGCCTGGAGTTACGGTCTGTGATACGATTCCGTATGACGGCAGGAGCACTCTCGCGGATATCCCACAACCCTCGAATGCAATTTCGTAAGTCATTCTGGTGATTCTTTCTGCTGTACTTTAACTCAAACAGCATTCCACAGGGTGTTTTCCGACAGGATAACGCTCGCCCACATGCCACTGTTGTAACCCATTATGCTCTACAGGATGTCAAGATGTTGCCTTGGCCTGCTCGAACACCAGATCTGTCTCCAAGCAAGCACATGTGGGATATCATCGGACGAAACCCACAGTGCCATCCCCCAACAGTATTAACTGTGCAGAATAGTAAGTGCAACCGGCACGAAAGTCCGTCCCTGCAAAGTGACATCCGCCATCTGTACAACACAATGCGATACCTTTGCAGGCTTGGATTCAACATTCGGTTACATGGGTTATTAATGACCAGCGCTTGACATTTGCAGTGGCTCATCTCGCTCTTACATTAGCCTGCGAACTTGGAATGTTAATCACTTAAGGATGTTACCTAGACAAATGTATTCCCAAAATTTCATTACTCTACATTAATCATTTTTTGGTGTTGCCGTTTTTCCGTCAATGTAAGATCCGCGATTCGTCATTGCTGTATTATTTAACACCATTGATCATGTTAGCTCATAAGCTCACACTTTTAAACAGCAGCAACCGTAAACAGATACTGTCAACCGGCCTCGTAAGCTGTTGTTAACATTTTGTGATAACTGATGATGGCCTGCGGACCGAAACTGGTTGTATAATAAAGACATTTTTATCAACATCTCTCTGCGGTGAATCGTGGCGTTTTTCAAATATTTCCGACCTGTCGACCAGCACCATTTTAATATATATATTATCAAGTTCTTTCTTGCTGCTTTTGTTGTACTAATGTGTGCTGTCATTCCTATTTGCTCTACTTTGTGAGATTTGGGCGGGCCACGACAATATGTTGGCCCTGGCATCTTAAATCTAGCTTTACAGTTGTACTCTTATGTAACTGTATAACGCGATGTGTGGCGAAGGTTACATAGTATACAAGCGACATATCGCCCCGTTCCATGCGCGAATGCTACGGCGGAGACGTCTGTGCAGAACGTGCCACTGCGATCAGACCAGTGGCAGAAGACAGTGCGGCGCCGACGGGCGGAGAGCACACTGCTCTCGCTGCCTGCGTCGATTTTCCAATCCGGCTGGCCTCACCGGGAACTGAAACGGGTTTCTCCGTATGGCAGTGGGGGTCCCAGCTTAATTACTGTTAGTGTCGTGGTCACTGCGTAACATAAATGATGGAGCAGTAACGTGTTTCTCGACTCTTTACGAGGAGTTGGGTCTTAGACTTTCTCTGGATAGGGGTCACCACGGTCCAAGTCATAACATCTCGCACTGCAGTTTTTTGAACATTCTTGCGGCACGTCCTCGTTGACTCAACAAACGAACGACAATACGTGCACTTCTTCGGTCAGAGCTTCTCATCTATTTCTGATGGTATAAGCGGAACGTCTCATACGTATTTTGGTCAAGTGACATGTGACTGGAAAGCTGCAGAGTAGATATCGCCTGAATTTTGCCGCGGCGGAAGGGGGTGAAACTGAGGTACCACGTGGCTACGGAAGCTGAGGGGCAGGGCTAACTTCCGACTCCGTGCAAACAAAAAATGTATGTACGTTCACCACAAACACTGAAATCACCTCCATTAGAGGTACAGAAAATCTAATGCCTGCTCATGCTCTGCTGCGACCGTAACTTCCAATTTCATTATGGCACTGTATGTGATATTATTGTCCTGTGAAGGGCTTCCATTCAAAGTAAATTTGAATTTTTTGCGAATAATTTCACAATGAAATACAGTAGTGTAGTCCACCTACACTAATTTGAATCTTTTGCGAATAATTTTGCAATGAAATACAGTAGTGTAGTCCACCTACACAAATATGCTAAGGGATCGTAACCTTTATTTTCCCTTTCATTTAATTAATCACTTATATTATTCGTGTGTTTTATGTACACTTCGATATATACATACTGCATTCGCACACTAACACAATGAATTACCTCGAAGGAAATGGTCTATTAACACATATTCAGCACGGATTCGCAAAATATTTTCTTGAGAGACAACTAGCTCTCTGTTCCCGCGAAGTAAAGACTGCTATCGGCAGAGGATCTCAAATTCATGTTCCATGTCTACATTTGCCAAATGATTTTAGTTTCTCACAAGCGATTCCTCATCAAATGGCGTACATACAGATATCGTCCCAGTTGTGCGACTAGATTCGTAATTTCCTCTCGGAAATATCACAATTCAAAGTAATTGAAGAAAAGTCGTCAAGTAAAACAGAATGATATCTCGGTTTCCCAAAGAACTGCTATAGGACTTTCGCTGTTCCTCATTTATACAAACGACTTACGAGACGATCTTAGCATCCCTCTTAGATATTTTGCTGATGATGCCGTCGTTTGTCGCCTAATAAAGACATCAGAACCTCAAAATCAATTGCAGAATGATTTAGACAACACATCTGTACGGTGCGAAAAGTGATATCAACATGAGTGCTAAAAGGAATCCCTTAAACTTCGGTCACACGATAAACGACTGAAATCTAAATGCCGTAAATTCAAATAAATAACCAGGAATTATAATTACGAACAACTTAAATTATAACGATCAGATAGATAATGATTTGGGAAAGGCAAACCAAAGACTGTGTGTTATTGGCAGAATACTTAGAAGAAGCAACAGGTCTACTAAAGAGACTCCCTACACGACGCTTGTCTGCCCCCTGCTAGAGAACTGCTGTACTGTGTTGTATCCACGCAGGCTGGATCGACGGTGGACAATGAAACAGTCCAAGGGAGGACAGCTTGTTTTGTATTATCGCGAAATGCGCGAGAGTGTCATGAACATGATAACCGATTTGGGTAGCAACCATAAAAAAAAGGGCGTTTTCTGTTGTGGCGAGATCTTTTCATAAAATTTCAATTACCAACATTCTCCTCCGAATGCGAAAATATTTTTGACACCCACCTACGTAGGGAGAATGATCATTGTAATAAGATAAGATATTAAAGTGTTCGTTTCTCCAGTGCTCTGTTAGAGAGTGGAAAGGTAGAGAAAAAGTCTGAAGGTGGTTCGAAGAGCCACCTGGCACACACATAACTGTGATTTGCAGGATAGTCGTGTGGATGTGAATATCATTCACTGACTGTTTCCTTGGACTTCCCATATGATCATTATAAGCTTCCATAGGGGCGCAATGCAACAGCGCGCAACAAGCCAAGCTGTCCAACGACTAAATTTTGTGATCGGGTATATACTCGCCACTTGGTTGGATAGATGATTAATTTCATCTCATAACTTTGCTACCATCAATCACACTGGTACTGTGTATCTTCCGTTAGTCTAATTTGGTAGCCCTTGATTAACAGAGAGTGTTTTTAAGTGAGCTCTTCTGACCTCCAATTATTCTTCCCTGGGTAAGGTGTTGAGAGCCTCTTTCGTTTGGTTCAGCACTGAAATAGTTCGTGAACGACAAACATTTTGCATATGAATCCAGTATACGACATCCAGTATAATCAAGTATGTCTTGAATCTGCCTTTCTCTCGTCTAGACTTGTGTGATAGTCCCACGTTACGCAGCTCTGGGCAGAAACTACCAGTTACTCGGACTCTGTGGGTGGTCCCAGAGGCGTCAGTGATCCCGTGGTGCAACGATATCGAATCTTTTCATCGCTTTACCGGCATTGTGTTACACTCCTTTATAATTGGAAACAGTTGTAGAACTTTAGACCAGACGCTGATAACCCGCCAGTCTCCGCAGTACTTTTCTACTGCTACCACTACCTGTGCGCAACCATATCATCTGTGAAGTACCTTTTTTTCGCTCAGACCGATATTTACGGATCTATCGCTATGTTTCTGTAGCTCAGAGACCCCAAATTAAGAGAACATACAACTCATGTGTAAAATGTTTGTCGTTCACGAACTGTTTCAGTGCTGAACCAAACGAAAGAGGCTCGCAACACCTTACTCACTAGGTGCTTAGCAGCGCTACTATTATTATCATGCAAGTGGAAAATACATTTATTTTATACGTTTCTACTGTGTACTGTCTTCAGTAACCTAGAAGTCATTCATGCGGAAGGTTGTTCCGAGGTGTACGCGCGTTCCACTGTTCTTCTCACAGCCCGTTCCAAAGCTTTATTCTGACGCTAGTTATTGACTAAACAATTGGCCAAACAAAAAATGGAACAGAAATTTTCTTCAACCAGTTACCTGTCCATTGTGAATGAGATGTTTCCGAGGGCATTGAAGAGTAGCTTGGCATGCATCGTGAACAACACCGCCCATACCATAATGCCCTGAGGTACACCGGATGTTACTTTTGCTGTCCTAGACAATATATACATATGGATCGTCCATGCCATACATCGGTCGTATTAAATTCGGAAACCACGTGACGGAGTGCAGAAAGTTGAATTTCTGTTATCACACGATATGCGAAGTGGAGACGACCCTTACAGTTCTCCTCATTTATAGATGGAATCAAGGAATGATTTTAACAACTGAATGACTTCTGAAGTAGAATTACACGTTATGTAGAACAGCTAACCTAATTTCTACGAAATTCCAATATTAATGTGATTGTTGTCATCGTCAACTTCTGTAGTCCTGTCTTCCTCAGTCGCATACACGGTATATTGACAAGTTTTACTTTTGGACCGTCTAACTACAGCTGAATGAAACAATTTTCGTGCCATACGCGTTTCGCCTTTATTCTCTGCAAGGCATCTTCAGTGGCAGGTTGCGTGGACGATTTTCTTCATATTATGTCTGCATTTTTGGTGCCGTTCCTCTTCTTCTAATTGCCACTTGCGGTTCTTGTTTCTCACATTTCACAGCACTAGGAACTTAACACTTCTTTACGCAGCACGAGCTGTGGTCCATTATCTGAAGTAGGTTAGACGTAATAATTGATTCTATACAAAATAGCCATTTTGACCATCATAACTGATTATAGACAGGGACGTTAGGTGACGATTCTGTGCGTCAGGATGGTCGTTTATGGTCTAAATTTGTATAAGCGTACAATTTTAACAGTGTTTTCGATAGGCATTCTTTTAAAAAATGTATATAACTTAAGACTTAACAGTGTAAGTCTGCTGTATCGCCCGTGGTTCTACAACTGCTTTACCCTGCAGGTGACTAAAGCTTTTTAGTGGGAACCAAAATAAAACTAGCGGAGTGTGTCCTCCTCCTTACAGCCTCTCTGCTTCTGCCAGTCCTGCCTTTCATCACACGGTGCCTCCATAGCCTCCACTATTCATGTCGAGATTCTTCTAATTGTCGCTCAAGGGCTCAGACTGTTACTCACACTGGATGGTCATACTGCCTTTCGGAAACATAGTAACCACCTAGTAATCTTTTTTTAATATTAGGAACTTATATGTTCCTATCTCCCACGACATCTCCTGAATTGTAACTCCAGGAACTGCACTACATTCACTTCTAGGCAACCAGTTGTTACAAGGTAAGATAAACAAAAGTGTCCCGGAAAATATTTCATGCACCTTAGTGTACGTAGCCCAACTAAGGTCACTTTACCGGTGGTGATTGATGTAAGTTGGATTGTCTATCCTAAGGTGCGTGAAATATTTTCCAGGTCAGTTTCATTTCGCTCACCCTGTACAAAACTCGTACAACGCTTCACTGTTCATTGACCTGCAACACTACATATCTATCATGGTCAAATATTAGAGTTTTTAAGCAAAAGTAACGAATTAACTGAAAGCTCCACAAGCGAATACTATTGCAGAATTCCAGTTGTCTGGGAGCAAAAACAATTACCTTACTTAGCTTCAAATATGAGAGCCCTTTATATGTATACCGCGGAACATCCCCCAGTTTTCTAAAAATAAATGTAAAACGAGTTTGCACTTGTTGTATTAACTGTCTTTAAAAAAAAGCACTAACGAAAAACATACGTAGACCTGCAAAGCAAGTACATTAATTTTCATTTGCAACGGTAACAAGAATAAAAAAATAACCTCTATCTAAATTGGGCTGTTACTGTTTACATACTGAAATAATATATTGAACATTAAGAACATTGCTTCTTCATCGGCTAGCCGCATAATAAGCGATGATTCGGACATATATATAGAAAGAAGTAAACATTGACAAAAAAATGCACCAAATTCATTTCTGACCCCATAGAAAACATTAAATCAAGCAAAATACTGCGATATGTTTAGCAAAAAAGTTGAACAGAAACTGAAAAGTAGCATGTACATTGTCAGAATTAATCAAAATAACAGAATCAATAAAAATATTCGAGGACTGAGAAATAAAATTAATGAATTAATAATTTGCATAGATGAATGAAGAGTCCTCAAACCCAGCTGACATAATCTGCCTCTCTGAACATCATGTGACCACTGGTTAGCATCTCACTTTTGTAGAGCAGAAATGGAGAAAGGAGGAGTTGCGACATTCATCAGGAACTGTCATAAATTTAAGAACATAGACATTCATAAATTTTGCCTAGAACAGCATATGGAAGCATGTGCAACAGAAGTAGAATTTACAAAAAATCCTTCATAATAATAAGTGTATATCGAGCACCTGCAGGTAACTTAAATCTGTTCATAAACCTCCTTCAAGCTGTACTGGCTCATTTAACAACCAAAAACAAAGAAAGAGTGGCTGCTGGCGATTTCAATGTAATTTCCTTAAAGACTCTCCCAATAAGAACTTATTTGAGTTAGTAACACTATCATTCAACTTAATTCCCACTATAAAGTTCCCCCTAGGGTAGCCAATTGTTCACAAACAGCCATTGATAATATCTTTATAGAAAAGTCCAATAAACAAAATTATATTATAAAACCAACAGTCAATGGCCTCTCAGACCATGACATGCAGTTCCTTCTGTTATGTTAATACTGAACAGGACATAAATTCTGCTAAATCTGGGCTCAAGAGTGTAATCAATAAGCCAAAAATTGATTATTTTAGGACACTCCTCAGAGACATTCACTAAACTGACGTTTACAGTGCTCATCGCATGAATGAAAAATATAACACTTTTGCTAATAAAGTGCTTACCTTATTTGAACACTGTTTTCCCCCAAAACTAAGTCCACAAAGAAGCCATGGATTAATCAAGGAATAGGGGTATCTTGTAAAACAAAAAGAAAACTGTATCTGTCAATCCGAAACAGTTCTGATGTTGATGCTGTAGCACATTACAAGAAATATTGCAAAATATTAAAGACTGTAATACAGATATCAAAGCAAATATATTACAAGGGATAGATAGTCATATCAGATAACAAAATAAAGATGATATGAAATATAGTGAAGGAGGAGACCGCTAGAACCAATCATGAAGAGGGACAATAGCATTAATAGTAAATGATACATTGGTGTCAAATGTGTATAGTGTTGCAGAACTTTATAACAAACATTTTATAGCCGTTACTGAAAAAAGATGGGGTTGTCAGGTTCTGTAGATGCTGCTGTGGAACACCTCAGACCAGACATTTCAAGTAACTTCCATAATATGAATTTGACCCTCACTACCCCAGCAGAAATAATGTCCAACATAAAAGCTTTAAAATCAAAAACAACTAGTGGGTATGATGAAATATCAACACAGTTAATTAAAGAATTTGATTCTGAGTTAAGTAATATATTACGCTATCTGTGTAATCAGTCGTTAGTTAATAAGTGAAATATTTCCTGAATAATTGAAATAAGGTGAAGTTAAGTCACTGTTTAAGAAGGGAGGTGAAGAAATAGCATCAAATTTCCGTCCAGTTTCACTTTTGTCAGCATTCCCAAAAATTTTAGAAAAAGTAATGTACAATCGGCCTGTCAAAGTCGCAGTTCAGATTTCTAAAGGATTCTGATATTGAGAAGGCTATCTACATTTACAGAGAAAATGTGCTTAATTCATTCGACAAAAAATTGCAGACAACTGGTATATTTTGTGATCTATCAAAGGAATCTGACTCTGTAAATGATAATACCCGTTTAAGTAAATTAGAATATTATGGTGTAACAGGAAATGCTGCAAAATGGTTCAAATCTTACATTTCTGGCAGGCACAAAAGGGTGTTATTAGGAAAGAGACATGTATTAAGCTATCAGGCATCATCCAACTGGGATCTAATAACATGTGGGATCCCACAAGGTTCCATTTTAGGGCCCTTACTTTTTCTTGTGTATATCAATGACCTTTCATAAGTAATGTTACCATATGCCAAGTTCATTTTGTTTGCCAATGATACAAACATTACAAAATTGTTGAGGCTTTCGTGGCCACTTGTTGACAAACTGCCTATTGGCTTCCAGCCACTCGTGCTGGCGAAACGTCAGAAAAATCATTAGATGAACGTCGGCCGAAGAACCCGAGACGGAAGCCAATAGGCAGTTTGTCAACAAGTGGCCACGAAAGCCTCAACAATTTTGTATTACGCCTCTACGGGGAGGAGATTTGCAGATTGTACCGACGCCTTGACCAACGACGGAAGAAGAAAGCGCGACTGATGTCCTCTCTCGCCTTTCTGTCACGGTGCCGAGATGAATGTGCTACACCGAAGTTCTTGAGATGCAAGCGCCTATTCACCACCGCCCAAGCACATCGTATCTACGACAGAATGGAACGAGCTTTTCTTCGTGAGCGAATACATACAACACGGAGAGACTTGGCAAGAACGGATCAGGAACTTCTGGACATTTTCTATCAACTAAGTAGCAGAATGCATCGAGACGACTGGGACAAGATCGACAGCATCACTCACAGGAGCATGCAGAACGAACTCGAGCGCTGCACCGAGCGGCAAAAGAAAAAGTTTGAAAGATGCCGGAAGCAGACCGACAAGGCGATTCCCGACATGTCACACACAGTGGTCAACCTCACTGAACGACAACTGACCGAAGAGGAAGTGTCTGTTCTTCAAAAAGGAGGGAATTTCGCTATCATTCCGAGAACTATACCTATGGAGGACATCATTGCCAACACCGAAGCAGCCATTCGGACCCTTCCTTGTGAAAGGGCAGAGGAAATACGCACTGAAACATCCAGGATACTGCGCCGAGCAAAACCACCAGCTTGCAACCTGAAGAAAGAAGAGGTACAAGCCATTAAGAAGCTCAACGCCGACAAGAGTATATTGGTACTGCCTGCCGATAAGGGGAATGCGACCGTCGTAATGAAGACCGAAGATTATGAGCAAAAGATCCGAGACCTATTAGATCCGACGACGTACCGAAAACTAAGCGCAGATCCGACGCAGCGTATCACTCGGAATACGAATCGATTAATCAAGGCGTCTTCTCTGCCGGCGGACATACAGAGAAACCTGCGCAACACAGAAGCCCTACCACCTCGGCTGTATGGATTACCCAAGATCCATAAGAACAACGTTCCACTGAGACCGATCGTTAGCGCTCCTGGCTCACCAACGTATAAACTGGCGAAACACTTGGCCTCTCTGCTCCAGCCACACGTGGGAAAGACCGACACATACATTAAGGACTCAGGACACTTCATTGAGAAGCTGAAGAAACTGAAACTTGCGCCAAACGACATCCTGGTCAGTTTTGATGTTGTTTCGTTATTTACGAAAGTGCCACTCAGCGACGCTCTGGAGCACATCGGTTCCATGTTCCCGCAAGACATCAAAAAGCTCTTCCATGCATGTCTCACCACGAGCTATTTCACGTGGAATGGCGATTTCTACGAACAGCTGGAAGGCGTCGCCATGGGTAGTCCTCTCAGTCCAGTGGTGGCCAACTTCTTCATGGAACAATTCGAAGCACAGGCACTGGACTCGGCGACTTGCAAACCTAAGGTGTGGTACAGGTACGTCGATGATACTTTCGTGGTGTGGAGCCATGGTGAAGAACAGCTCGGTGAATTCCTGAGACACTTGAACAGCCTCCATGCCAACATAACATTTACCATGGAAGTAGAAAAGGACAAGAAACTGCCATTTCTAGATGTACTGGTCACAAGGGACGGCGAAAACCTGGGACACAGCGTGTATCGAAAACCGACACACACGGACCGATACCTGCACAAACTGTCAAACCACCACCCGAGCCAGAAAAGAGGCATGATTAGTACGCTCGTAAAGAGAGCAGGACGAATATGTGAGCCTCAACACCTCAAACGAGAAATGCAACACCTTGAAACTGTTCTGAGGAGCAATGGGTACTCCACAAATTACATTAGAAGTGTAACAGAGCCAAACACTCGGCGAAGTAAGGAACCAGAAAAAGAAATGTCGGGTACGGCCTTTCTGCCATACATTCCCAGAGTGACGGACAGAATCGGCCGTATATTGCGCAAACACGGCGTAAAGACGATTTTCAAACCGACAAGGAAGATCAAAGAGTGTCTTAGATCGGCGAAGGAGAAAAGAGACCCACTTGCAATGTCGGGAATATACCGTATACCTTGCACATGCGGAAAAGTTTATGTCGGAATGACTGGACGATCCATTAACACCAGGATCAAAGAGCATAAGCGACATTGCAGGTTGGGGCAGGTGGAGAAATCGGCCGTGGCAGAGCACGCACTGAATGAGACCGACCACGCAATAAAATTCGCCGACACGGAAGTTCTGGCTGTAGAGAAGCACTATCACACGCGCTTGTTCAGAGAAGCTGTAGAAATCCAAAAACACGCGAACAGTTTCAACAAGAAGGAGGAAAGCCTTAAGGTAAACGGATCCTGGCTTCCCGTACTGCAGCGAACGACCGTCGCAGGTAGCAAGAGGAGAACCGCACCGGAAATGACCGTGGAGAAGCCCTCGGACGTTGGCGCGCCAGGTACATATAGTCTGCGGCCGCGAGCTCGCCTCCAGTTCACCACCGGCAATGGAGGGTGAAGCTTTGACAATGCCAGCCACTCGTGCTGGCGAAACGTCAGAAAAATCATTAGATGAACGTCGGCCGAAGAACCCGAGACGGAAGCCAATAGGCAGTTTGTCAACAAGTGGCCACGAAAGCCTCAACAATTTTGTATTACGCCTCTACGGGGAGGAGATTTGCAGATTGTACCGACGCCTTGACCAACGACGGAAGAAGAAAGCGCGACTGATGTCCTCTCTCGCCTTTCTGTCACGGTGCCGAGATGAATGTGCTACACCGAAGTTCTTGAGATGCAAGCGCCTATTCACCACCGCCCAAGCACATCGTATCTACGACAGAATGGAACGAGCTTTTCTTCGTGAGCGAATACATACAACACGGAGAGACTTGGCAAGAACGGATCAGGAACTTCTGGACATTTTCTATCAACTAAGTAGCAGAATGCATCGAGACGACTGGGACAAGATCGACAGCATCACTCACAGGAGCATGCAGAACGAACTCGAGCGCTGCACCGAGCGGCAAAAGAAAAAGTTTGAAAGATGCCGGAAGCAGACCGACAAGGCGATTCCCGACATGTCACACACAGTGGTCAACCTCACTGAACGACAACTGACCGAAGAGGAAGTGTCTGTTCTTCAAAAAGGAGGGAATTTCGCTATCATTCCGAGAACTATACCTATGGAGGACATCATTGCCAACACCGAAGCAGCCATTCGGACCCTTCCTTGTGAAAGGGCAGAGGAAATACGCACTGAAACATCCAGGATACTGCGCCGAGCAAAACCACCAGCTTGCAACCTGAAGAAAGAAGAGGTACAAGCCATTAAGAAGCTCAACGCCGACAAGAGTATATTGGTACTGCCTGCCGATAAGGGGAATGCGACCGTCGTAATGAAGACCGAAGATTATGAGCAAAAGATCCGAGACCTATTAGATCCGACGACGTACCGAAAACTAAGCGCAGATCCGACGCAGCGTATCACTCGGAATACGAATCGATTAATCAAGGCGTCTTCTCTGCCGGCGGACATACAGAGAAACCTGCGCAACACAGAAGCCCTACCACCTCGGCTGTATGGATTACCCAAGATCCATAAGAACAACGTTCCACTGAGACCGATCGTTAGCGCTCCTGGCTCACCAACGTATAAACTGGCGAAACACTTGGCCTCTCTGCTCCAGCCACACGTGGGAAAGACCGACACATACATTAAGGACTCAGGACACTTCATTGAGAAGCTGAAGAAACTGAAACTTGCGCCAAACGACATCCTGGTCAGTTTTGATGTTGTTTCGTTATTTACGAAAGTGCCACTCAGCGACGCTCTGGAGCACATCGGTTCCATGTTCCCGCAAGACATCAAAAAGCTCTTCCATGCATGTCTCACCACGAGCTATTTCACGTGGAATGGCGATTTCTACGAACAGCTGGAAGGCGTCGCCATGGGTAGTCCTCTCAGTCCAGTGGTGGCCAACTTCTTCATGGAACAATTCGAAGCACAGGCACTGGACTCGGCGACTTGCAAACCTAAGGTGTGGTACAGGTACGTCGATGATACTTTCGTGGTGTGGAGCCATGGTGAAGAACAGCTCGGTGAATTCCTGAGACACTTGAACAGCCTCCATGCCAACATAACATTTACCATGGAAGTAGAAAAGGACAAGAAACTGCCATTTCTAGATGTACTGGTCACAAGGGACGGCGAAAACCTGGGACACAGCGTGTATCGAAAACCGACACACACGGACCGATACCTGCACAAACTGTCAAACCACCACCCGAGCCAGAAAAGAGGCATGATTAGTACGCTCGTAAAGAGAGCAGGACGAATATGTGAGCCTCAACACCTCAAACGAGAAATGCAACACCTGGAAACTGTTCTGAGGAGCAATGGGTACTCCACAAATTACATTAGAAGTGTAACAGAGCCAAACACTCGGCGAAGTAAGGAACCAGAAAAAGAAATGTCGGGTACGGCCTTTCTGCCATACATTCCCAGAGTGACGGACAGAATCGGCCGTATATTGCGCAAACACGGCGTAAAGACGATTTTCAAACCGACAAGGAAGATCAAAGAGTGTCTTAGATCGGCGAAGGAGAAAAGAGACCCACTTGCAATGTCGGGAATATACCGTATACCTTGCACATGCGGAAAAGTTTATGTCGGAATGACTGGACGATCCATTAACACCAGGATCAAAGAGCATAAGCGACATTGCAGGTTGGGGCAGGTGGAGAAATCGGCCGTGGCAGAGCACGCACTGAATGAGACCGACCACGCAATAAAATTCGCCGACACGGAAGTTCTGGCTGTAGAGAAGCACTATCACACGCGCTTGTTCAGAGAAGCTGTAGAAATCCAAAAACACGCGAACAGTTTCAACAAGAAGGAGGAAAGCCTTAAGGTAAACGGATCCTGGCTTCCCGTACTGCAGCGAACGACCGTCGCAGGTAGCAAGAGGAGAACCGCACCGGAAATGACCGTGGAGAAGCCCTCGGACGTTGGCGCGCCAGGTACATATAGTCTGCGGCCGCGAGCTCGCCTCCAGTTCACCACCGGCAATGGAGGGTGAAGCTTTGACAATGCCAGCCACTCGTGCTGGCGAAACGTCAGAAAAATCATTAGATGAACGTCGGCCGAAGAACCCGAGACGGAAGCCAATAGGCAGTTTGTCGATACAAACATTGCAATAAATAGCAAATCAGGTGTAGTCTTATAAAGATCGGCTAATGAAACATTTTTAGACATCAATCACTGGTTCTTTGTCACTAAACTTTGAAAAAACACACTACATGCAGTTCAGAACTTGTAAAAAGTGCCCCACAAGTATATGCCTAACATACGATGACAAGCAGATAGAAGAAGTGAACAGTGTTAAATTCTTGGGATTACAGATTGATAGTAAATTCACATGGGAGGAGCAGACCACAGAACTGCTAATGCATCTTAACAAATCTCTATTAGCAATGTGGATTTTGTCAGACATAGGGGATATAAAAATGAAAAATCTGGCATACTATGCTTACTTTCATTCTATAATGTCATATGGGATTATTTTTTTGGGTAATTCATTAAGCCAAGCTAAAGTTTTCCTTGCACAACAACGTGCAGTAAGAGTTATATGTGGTGTGAACTCCAGAACATCATGCAGAAGCCTGTTTAGGAGACTAGGGATACTAACTACTGCTTCCCAATATACACTCCTGGAAATTGAAATAAGAACACCGTGAATTCATTGTCCCAGGAAGGGGAAACTTTATTGACACATTCCTGGGGTCAGATACATCACATGATCACACTGACAGAACCACAGGCACATAGACACAGGCAACAGAGCATGCACAATGTCGGCACTAGTACAGTGTATATCCACCTTTCGCAGCAATGCAGGCTGCTATTCTCCCATGGAGACGATCGTAGAGATGCTGGATGTAGTCCTGTGGAACGGCTTGCCATGCCATTTCCACCTGGCGCCTCAGTTGGACCAGCGTTCGTGCTGGACGTGCAGACCGCGTGAGACGACGCTTCATCCAGTCCCAAACATGCTCAATGGGGGACAGATCCGGAGATCTTGCTGGCCAGGGTAGTTGACTTACACCTTCTAGAGCACGTTGGGTGGCACAGGATACATGCGGACGTGCATTGTCCTGTTGGAACAGCAAGTTCCCTTGTCGGTCTAGGAATGGTAGAACGATGGGTTCGATGACGGTTTGGATGTACCGTGCACTATTCAGTGTCCCCTCGACGATCACCAGTGGTGTACGGCCAGTGTAGGAGATCGCTCCCCACACCATGATGCCGGGTGTCGGCCCTGTGTGCCTCGGTCGTATGCAGTCCTGATTGTGGCGCTCACCTGCACGGCGCCAAACACGCATACGACCATCATTGGCACCAAGGCAGAAGCGACTCTCATCGCTGAAGACGACACGTCTCCATTCGTCCCTCCATTCACGCCTGTCGCCACACCACTGGAGGCGGGCTGCACGATGTTGGGGCGTGAGCGGAAGACGGCCTAACGGTGTGCGGGACCGTAGCCCAGCTTCATGGAGACGGTTGCGAATGGTCCTCGCCGATACCCCAGGAGCAACAGCGTCCCTAATTTGCTGGGAAGTGGCGGTGCGGTCCCCTACGGCACTGCGTAGGATCCTACGGTCTTGGCGTGCATCCGTGCGTCGCTGCGGTCCGGTCCCAGGTCGACGGGCACGTGCACCTTCCGCCGACCACTGGCGACAACATCGATGTACTGTGGAGACCTCACGCCCCACGTGTTGAGCAATTCGGCGGTACGTCCACCCGGCCTCCCGCATGCCCACTATACGCCCTCGCTCAAAGTCCGTCAACTGCACATACGGTTCACGTCCACGCTGTCGCGGCATGCTACCAGTGTTAAAGACTGCGATGGAGCTCCGTATGCCACGGCAAACTGGCTGACACTGACTGCGGCGGTCCACAAATGCTGCGCAGCTAGCGCCATTCGACGGCCAACACCGCGGTTCCTGGTGTGTCCGCTGTGCCGTGCGTGTGATCATTGCTTGTACAGCCTTCTCGCAGTGTCCGGAGGAAGTATGGTGGGTCTGACACACCGGTGTCAATGTGTTCTTTTTTCCATTTCCAGGAGTGTATTTATTCCTTAATGAAATTTGTCATTAAAAATATATCACTTTTTCAAACCAATAGCTCAGTTCATGGAATCAATACTAGAAATAAGAATAATCTACACAAGGATTTAAAGTCACTTACTCTTATACAAATAGGTGTGCATTATTCAGGAACACACATTTTCAATAACTTGCCAGTAGCCATGAAAAGCTTAACAACCAATGAAATTCCGTTTTAGAGAAGCCTAAAGGATTTATTGGTGGCCAATTCCTTCTACTCCATTGATGAAATATGTATAAAGTGCAATATAACTTCTGCACCATTTGAATGCAGTAACGTGTTCATTGTAAATAAGTATTATAGTAGTTCTACTATATGTTTATTACGTTATAAATAAAACTGATGACGCAGGTAGGACTGGGAGTGAGTGATGGGAGACAGAGAAGATGGGGATACTTTATGGGGATGCATGTGAAGGGGGACACAGCACCAGGAGGCAGTTGGAAGAGGTGCGTAATGTTAAGAGGCAGGTGGAAGACGGACATGGAGTAGGGAAGCATGTGGAATAGGTACTGGGTGTGACCAAGTAGGTGGATGAGAGGAGAGACAAATAGACAGGGAAAAGTAGATTAAGAAATATGTTTAACTTATTTTGATGAACCATGGCTTACATCTACTATCGTTGATTGACTTTGGGTACTTTAAAAGAAACGCAGTTTTTCTCTGGTTTGTGCTGTTACTGTCAACCAACGGAATTGCAACGAGGAATGAGCCAATAATTTTGTCAACGTTTATCGACACCTAAGATCATGCCACACAGCAGTACTGCTGATAAATTTAACGTCCTCTCTGGTGTCACATGGTGTAAAACAGCTGAGAAACAGATATATTCGTATATGTGTGCAATATATGTGATGTACAGGTATATGCTCAAAGCCACAGGTGAAAAGCAAGTACAGTGTATCATAAAATGGGTGTGTGCACTAAGGTATAAACTAAATCCCACTGGATCAATTTCAACAAAACTTGGTAAATATAACACTGTCTAGAAAGAAGGTTGGGGGGTAGGAATGAAAATGAGGTGCACAGGAGGTGGATGCAGAGAGGGGAGGAAGAGATGTAGAGAAGGGGAAGATTAGATGGTCAGAGAGATAGGGAAGGAGGAGATAGAAGAGAGAGGGATGAGGAGCAGGAAAGACTATGTGGATAGAGAGCGAGGGGAGGAGCAGACAGAATGAGAGAGGGAGAAGGGGGAGATGAACTTAGTGGACGGAGAAAATGGAAGTATGGGTAGGAGATGATGGGCAGAGAGAGGGGGGAATAGGAAAGAGAGAAGAAAGAAGAGATGGACAGAGAGACAGCGTAGGAGAGAAGATCAGATGGGCAGAGAGAAGGTGTAGGGAGACATGGACAAAGAGTGGGACAAAGAGGAGATGGTTAGAGAGAGGCTGCGGAGACTATGGACAGAGAGTGGGTAATAGGAGATGGAATGAGAGGGTGGAGAGAAGACGGATAGAGGAGGTGATCAGGAGGAGATGGACAGAGAGGAAGAGAAAATGGAGGTTGGATGGGGACAAGGAGGTATACAGAGGTAGTGGTGAGAAGAAGAGGGACAGGGAAAGGGAAAGGAGAGAAGGGCAGAAAGCGGAAGAGAGGAGAAGGACAGTATGAGGATGGAGGAGGGTATGGACAGACAAAGGGAGAACAGGAGATGGCATAGAGAAGGGGGAGAGGAAATCGACATAGAGAGGGGGAGGAAGGGAGGGACAGACAGAGTGGGAAGTTGTAGATGGAGAACGAGAGTGAGATAGGGAAAAGGACAGAGAGAACAGGAGGAGGGTGTTATGAAGGAGGCAGGTGGAATAGTGATGAGAAAAAAATAAGCAGAAAGTAGAATTATGGAAGAGATTTAAATTTTCGATGATTATTTTGATGAACCGATAGCTTACATCTAGCATTATTGATATAGCTGGAAGTGAAATTTGCTCCTTATTTGCGATTTTTCCTTCTGATGACTTCATTCCTGAAATTTAACTCTTGGATATCCCTGAATACCTTCTCTAAAAGTCCACCTCATTCTCATATCATCAATCTTTTCCATTAACTGGGATTCAGCTGCCCATACTTCTGATCTACATGTCATATTACTTCCAAAACCTATTTTGTAAGTTTTTCTTTTCTTTCTTTTCTAATATGTTGATCCAATAAAATACCGTTTAACGTTGTAGTAGTGAATTTCCCAACAAATATTCCAGAATTCTTTTCGTTATCTTGTTCGCCATCATGTCTGACTTTTATTTCTAGATATTTGTACTCAGTATTGTAATCATTCCACCCCTTCTTCCAGAATCAAATATTGATTTGCTCGTCCAATTAGCATGTACTTTGCTTTATTCATGTTGACTTGAAGTTCCCATTTTATTACCTCTCCAATAATTTAGCTGGTAATGTAGTGAATGTCTTGTTCATCTACGCCAAAATTAGATGGTCATCAGAAAATTGTAATGAATACATGATACTATCATTTACTGGAATCTCCATGTTCTTATATTTCATCTTCCATTTTCCCAGCGTTCTCTCTGCATCTATTTTGTAAAATGTCAGTGATAGACTGTATCCCCGACGAAATAATTTTGTGACTTTAAATCCAGGAGGGAGAGAATTTCACAATTTATTATTCTTCTGGGTTTCCACATAGGTTCTGGACGCTTTTAATTATGATAGAATTAATATTTGATGATTGTATAGCCTTTCACAAAGTGCATAAAGGTATATTGTCATAGGCTTTATCTATGTTTACGAATACTAAGTAATGGGATTTATTTCGAATATTTTTCTTTCCAAATATTTTATGCAGACAAAAGACAATGCTGCGCAAAACTTAAGGACGAAGGTAATATTCGGACGGTACGTCTCTCGAATTAACACATCTCGATGAAAGTTGGACCATAGACAAAAAGAACTGGTATTGTATAGAATAGACGGACCCTGACAGAAATTCGGAATGAGACGAACAGAAATGACACAGTTTTTCAAATCAAATGATTACACTGATGTCACCGAGACTTATGGTGGACCTCTGATTGTTACAAAAGTCATGAAATGGTTCTTAATGGGGTGTTTGATCATCACGAACGGTAATGCGTGCTCTGAAACGTGTTCCCATGCTGGCCGCAAGGTCGGTAAGGATCTCTTGGGGTAGGGCGTTCCATTCCTCCACTACTGGGGTTCTTGTCTCTAGACGGTCGTTGATGCATATGGACGTGTTGCCGCGCTTCTCCCCAACGCGTGCCACACGTGCTCGAAGGGATTTAAATCGCCGAGTGTCCTCCGGTTCCAGCACCTTCTCCACCTGTGCTGTTCGAAAAAGTGAAGTCACGACGGAAGGCACCCGTGAGAAAGGCGCACTTGGGGAGAGAGTACAGTCGCACGACAACGTTGATCGTTGAGTGTACCGTGATAAGACATTGAGCGGTCAGAAGGCCTGTGCGACAGTATGCCTCCCTACACCGAAACAGCTGGACCACTTTGCCACCAAACCCATCGTGTTGGATAAAGGTGAACATACCCTCATGTAATGAGATGTGGGAACACATAATGCACCCGGGAGTGTCGAGCGTGGTCATGTTGGTGGGCCAGATGGTGGGGGGAGAGGCATCATGTTTCAGCTGTGAAGTGAGCTCCAGATCTCTGAACGCGGTAAAGTGACTGGACAACGGCGTTATGACACTGTACTCCTTCCACACGTGCGTCTCCTCACTGCTGCATCCGTCCCTGACTTCATCTTAAGGATCGCAATGCGCGGTCTCGTCGAACTATGCATGTGGAGGAGTTCCTGAGCGACAGGAGATTGGGCGAATGGACTGATCCCGACTTAAATCCCACCGAAGATGTGTGGCATGCGTTGAGGAGGCGTATTGCAGCACGTCCGTATGTACCAACGACCATCCAGCAGTCGTCAACGGCGCTTTTTTTCCCCGTGGTTTTAGGGCGCACAACTACAATGGTCATTAGCGCCCAGACTAAGTTAGGAATGCACTGCGAGGCACAAGCTTAAAACAGCAACTAAAAGGGACAACACTATAAAAGACATATTAACAGGGATAGGATTAAAAAAAACAGCATAATCAAATGTCCTTAGACAGGTTTGTCAAGTGGATGAAACGAAGAATGCGAGCAGCTGCTCCTGGGTCATCCGCTAAAATGGCATCCAGAGTACATGGCAGGCCAAGATCAACGCGCAGTGTATTAAAATCCGGACAGGACGTTAAAATGTGGCGGACCGTCAGCAATTGCCCACAGGGGCAGAACGGCGCCGGCGTAGCCGTCAGCACATGGCGATGGCTGAACCGGCAGTGTCCGATCCGTAACCGGGCCAAGACGACCTCCTCCCGCCGAGAAGGGCGTGAAGAGGTTGTCCGAGCCGTGGGAAGAGGTTCCGAGGCCCGAAGCTTGTTGTCCGTAAGTGTAGCCCAATCGGCATGCCACGGCGATAAAATGCGCTGACAAATGACCCTGCTACAATCAGATGAAGGGACACAACAAGAAGCTGTCCGAGGCTGGAGGACCGCAGCCTTGGCCGCGGCATCTGCAGCTTCGTTCCCAGGGATACCGACATGGCCAGGAACCCACATAAAGCTAACCGGAGAACCGTCGTCCGCCAGCTGCTGAAGAGAGCGTTGGATCCGGTGCACGAAAGGGTGAACCGGATACGGATCACTGAGGCCCTGGATGGCGCTCAGGGAATCAGAGCAGATGACATAAGCAGAATGTCGGTGGCGGCAGATGTAAAGGACAGCCTGGTAGAGGGCAAAGAGCTCAGCTGTGAAGACCGAACAATGGCCATGGAGCCGGTATTTGAAACTGTGTGCCCCGACAATAAAAGAACACCCGACCCCGTCATTGGTCTTAGAGCCATCTGTATAAATGAAGGTCATATTAATAAACTTCAAACGAAGTTCGACAAAACGGGAGCGGTATACCGAAGCTGGGGTAACCTCCTTTGGGAGCGAGCTGAGATCAAGGTGAACGCGGACCTGAGCCTGGAGCCAATGTGGCGTATGGCTCTCGCCCACTCGAAAGGTTGCAGGGAGTGAAAAATCAAGATGCTGAAGGAGGCGACGAAAGCCAACTCCAGGGGGTAGCAGGGCAGAGACATACAACCCGTATTGACGGTCGAGAAAGTCGTCAAAAAAGGAACGATAAGACGGCTGGTCGGGCATACCGACAAAGCAGTATATCGCGCCGGTAGGTTAGTGGCAATTCATCGGCTTCATCACGAAAACTCGACGGGACTAGTATAGAACGCTCCGATCGCAAGACGTAAACCCCGATGTTGTATAGAGTTGAGGCGGCGTAAGATGGACGGCCGTGCAGAGGAATATACGAAGCTCCCATAATCCATCTTGCAGCGGACGATGGACCGATATAGGCGAAGTAGGACGGTTCGATCCGTTCCCCACGACATACCGCTGAGAACACGGAGGACATTTAGAGAACGGGTACAACGGGCAGCCAAATATGACATGTGGAGACCAGCTAAGTTTCCTGTCAAATGTAAGGCCTAAAAATTTTGTCGTCTCCACGAATGGGAGAGCAACGGGACCGAGTGGTAAGGACGGTGGGAGAAACTCTTTGTAGCGCCAGAAGTTAATACAGACCGTCTTCTCGGCAGAAAAACGGAAGCCATTGTCGAGACTCTAGGATTAAAGACGGTCAAGACAACGCTGAAGACAGCGCTCCAGGAAACACGTACGCTGCGCGCTGCAATAGATGGTAAAATCGTCCACGAAAATGGAGCCTGATACATCAGCTGGGAGGCTGAGCCCTGTGGCACCCCACTCTCCTGGCGAAAGGCGTCGGACAGGACAGAACCCACACGTACCCTGAACTGTCGATCCATTAAAAAGGCACGAATAAAAAGAGGGCGGTGACCGCGAAGGCCCCATGTATGCATGGTGCGGAGAATGCCCGCCCTCCAACAGGTGTCTTAAGCCTTCTCCAAATCAAAGAACACAGCCGCGGTCGGGCGCTTCCGCAAGAAGTTATTCATAATGAAGGACGACAAGATAACCAGATGGTCAACAGCAGAGCGGCGCCTACGAAATCCACATTGTACATTGGTAAGTAGGCGTCGAGATTCGAACAGCCAAACCAAACGAGAGTTAACCATTCGTTCCATCACCTTACAGACTCAGCTGGTAAGCGAGATCGGTCGATAACTGGAAGGCAAGTGCTTGTCCTTCCCCGGCTTAGGAATTGGGACAACAATAGATTCGCGCCAGCATGTGGGAACGTGACCCTCAATCCAGATGCGATTACAATTTTCCTTCAACCTTTACCCGCAGGAGAAAGGTTCTTCAGCATCTGAATATGAATAGAATCAGGCCCTGGAGCGGAGGACCGTGACCGGGCAAGTGCATTTTCGAGTTCCCGCATGGTGAATGGGGCATTATAACTTTCACGATTCGAGGAGCGGAAGTTAGGTGGCCTTGCCTCCTCTGCCTGTTTAAAGGGGAGGTAGGCAGGGTGGTAATGAACGGAGCTCGAAACCTCTGCGAAAAAGCGGCCGAAGGCATTGGAGACATCCTCAGGGGCCACAAGGACGTCATTCGCGACCGTCAAGCCAGAAACTGGAGAGTGGACCTTAGTGCCAGATAGCCGGCGCAGGCTACCCCAGACAACAGAAGGAGTAAAACTGTTGAAGGTGCTTGTGAAAGCAGCCCAGCTGGCTTTCTTGCTTTCTTTAATAACACGACGACACTGTGCATGTAATCGTTTATCATTAATACAATTCGCCATCGTAGGGTGGCATCTAAAGGTGAGTAAAGCACGTCGACGAACACGTAAACCGTCTCTACATGCTGCGGTCCACCAGGGGACCGGTACGCGACGTGGAGAAGAAGTAGGGTGAGGGACGGAATATTCAGCAGCAGTGAGAATGACTTCCGTGAGGTGTGCGACCTGACTATCGCAGCTTGTGAAGGTTTGATCCTGAAAGGTCGCCCTGGAAGAGAAGAGCCCCCAGTCTGCTTTGGAGATGTTCCAACTAGTTGAGCACTGAGAGGGGGTATGCTGCAGGAGATGGATAACACACGGGAAGTGGTCGCTCGAATACGTATCAGAAAGTGCGTACCGCTCAAACCGGCGTGCAAGTTGGGGAGTACATATAGAGAGGTCTAAATGGGAATAGGTGTGAGATGTGTCCGAAAGAAAAGTAGGGGCGCCAGTATTGAGGCAGACAAGATTGAGGTGGTTGAAAAGGTCTGCCAACAGGGAGCCCCTCGGGCAGGATGCTGGAGAGCCCCAAAGGGGATCTTGGGCATTGAAGTCTCCATTCAACAAAAATGGTGCAGGTAGCTGAGCAATAAGTTACATCATGTCTGCCCTGGTAACGGCAGACGACGATGGAGTGTAAACGGTACAAATGGAAAATGTGAAAGTGGGGAGAGTAATTCGGACGGCAACTGCCTGCAGGCCGGTGTGAAATGTGATGGGATCGTAGTAAATATCATCCCAGACCAGCAACATAACCCCTCCATGAGCCGGAATACCTCCCACAGGGGGTAGGTCAAACCGCACAGAGGCATAGTGTGCCAAGTCAATTTGTTCGCATGGGCGTAGCTTCGTTTCCTGGAGAGCTACGACGAGCGGACAGTACAAGCGTAGGAGCAACTTTAAGTCCTCTCGGTTGGAGCGAATGCTGCGAATATTCCAATGAAGAAGTGCCATCGAGAGAAGAAAAAGAAAAAGGAGAAGCAAGAAGGGGTCACCTCGAAGGCCGCTGAGGGCCTGGCTTCGAGCAAGCACTGCCGCCGCTATCAATAGGTGGAGAGTCATCGTCCATTGGTTCAATAGGTTCGTCGGCCATCTAGTTAAGATGGCCGGGAAGGGGAGCTACCTCCGCCGTGAACGGCCAGATGTTCGGCTACCAGCGGTGCGGCCAGGCGAAACGGATGACGGCCTGGGGCGGCAACCGCTGGGTGGCGCATTAGGAGAAACGCGCCGTGGCGGAGAAGGAGAACTGTGCTTCCTATGGGCCTTCTTGCAAGGTCGTTTAGTGGAAGTACTGGTCGATGGCTGGGAGTTCGAGGTACGTAGGAAGTCTGCACGGGACGGTTCCTTCTTGAAGGTCCGTGCATCTGACTTCTGGGTCTTAGTCTTGGCAGAAGTTGATGAAGGTGCTTGTGTCTTAGGGGTGACGGGAGGAAGAGGAGACATTGACCGGGCTATCTTAGCACTGGCCGAACGGACGACCGTAGTGCTAAAGGTCAGATCGCATTTCTGCGTCGCCACCTCCCTGGTAGTCCGAGGAGAGGCGAGGACAGTACTGTATTTCCCCGCTGGGAGCAGCGTGGGCTTCCTACTGGCAAATAGCTTGCGAGCAGCCGAGGTGGACACTTTCTCTTTGACTCGAATTTCCTGTATACAACGTGCTTCCTTGTAGATGGGACAGTCGCCGTGTAACATTACGAGTCAAGATAGCTGTAACGGAAATTGAATAGCGTAAAGTTATCATTAAAAACGCACGCCGCGCGATTTGTGACGATTTGGTTGGTCATAATAGTAGTAACATGCTTTTGAATACAATTAAAATATAACGGCGATTCCTGTTTAGTGTTATTGGAAATAATATGTAGTAAATTAATGAGTAAGGTAGCCGATCCTATAAGAAGAGGTGAAATTGGGCATATTAAGGTGTTTTGCTTTATGTCGACTAAGCCCATGATACGGCGTCTTTTTTTCCATTTACTCTGAGAAAAAAAAAAAAAAAAATAAGTAACGAAGTGCTAATTGTGCGTTGTGAAAAATATAGGGGCGAATTTTAAATAGCTACAGTGTATAATCAGACTAACAAATGGACATTCAGTTACGCGAAATAGCGGACAGCGAAGTGTGGTCATTAAATTGAGTACACCTACAGGGCGGTCAATTCCGGGATAAGTCTATTCGCATCTCACGAGGGACGCGGTATTGAGACCGGTTTTTTTTTTCTTTATATCACGGAGAGCGGGCTTCAATTTATAAAAAGGAGAAAAGCTGTATCATTATCATTGACTGTTGGTGTTAAGCAACCAAAACTGTTCATCAAAGGGTTTCGGTGAATGAGTGGTGAATAAGTTATGTTACATAAAGCAGAAGAGACAAGACAGTTTGGTCGTATCTGTTATTATTCCATCAACCGTAACATTTCTTCTCGTTGTACGAAGCCTTTATAGACGATCGTTATAACAATTTGCTTTGAAGGGATCTCGTTACGAGTTAAGTTTTGGGGACCTGGTCAACAGGAGATAGTTCGTAGATCTTAGCTACTGCAGCTATTCTGGAATCAGGTGCTACCGTGACCGTTGTGTGTTGTCAATGGCTTAAGGTCATCATATCTCATGCTCTAAGATCGACGCGCCTTTCCTCTTGGTATAACGGTGTCTCACGGTAACAACGACAACGCCGACGGCGAAGGAAGATACGGTAGAAGTGGCGCCACAACGTGCGGCTCGATCGAGGAGGATTGCTGCATCGAGTCGAGTGTCATCCGGATTCACGAACCCTAGAGTTGGAAAATATAGTAGCAGCCAGTGAGTCTGTCCAATGAAAGAGGTATTCTTCAATAATCGCTAAAAGTGAGCGATACTACCAGGTATGATTAAAATAACTGTATAATAAAAAAAAAGAAGTTAAGACTTGTGATTTCGGTAGATAAATATATATAAATATATAGCGAAAATAAGTGTATGTCTTGGTAGTGAATAATCATGTGAAAACGAACGAAAAGAATACACGATAATGTGCAATTGAGTAGAGTAATGAGTAGAGAGAGAGACGAAAGTGAAGAGGATATGGATGATGCATCCCATGTGCTCAATCTGGGACAGGAGACATGTACAGATAATAATACAGTTATTGATTTAGAGCCGTTAGGAAATTCAAATACAATGATAAGTAAGGTGAGCAGCGTGGGAGAACATAAAGATCTTGAGGTTTCGGAAGTAGATCAGCAAGTTGATCTTCAAAATGGAAATATTAATCAAAAAATGTTTGATATGCTGCTATCAATAAATACTCAAATGGGTGTAATGAATGGAAGACTTGGTTCACTAGAAAAAGATAATAAGCAATTAAAAGAGGACAATCAAAAGTTAAACGAAAAATTTGAGGCCAAATTTGGTTCATTAGAAGTTAAAATGGATTCTTTGGAAAGCAAACTGAACACCTTTGATCATAAACTGGAAAATACTAAGAAAGAATTAAAAGCGGATTGGGAGACTCAATTAAATGCGAAATTTGGAGAACTAGATGTAGAGTTTTCTAACACCTTAGAAAGGCAATATAATACACTCCTGGAAATGGAAAAAAGAACACATTGACACCGGTGTGTCAGACCCACCATACTTGCTCCGGACACTGCGAGAGGGCTGTACAAGCAATGATCACACGCACGGCACAGCGGACACACCAGGAACCGCGGTGTTGGCCGTCGAATGGCGCTAGCTGCGCAGCATTTGTGCACCGCCGCCGTCAGTGTCAGCCAGTTTGCCGTGGCATACGGAGCTCCATCGCAGTCTTTAACACTGGAAGCATGCCGCGACAGGGTGGACGTGAACCGTATGTGCAGTTGACGGACTTTGAGCGAGGGCGTATAGTGGGCATGCGGGAGGCCGGGTGGACGTACCGCCGAATTGCTCAACACGTGGGGCGTGAGGTCTCCATAGTACATCGATGTTGTCGCCAGTGGTCGGCGGAAGGTGCACGTGCCCGTCGACCTGGCACCGGACCGCAGCGACGCACGGATGCACGCCAAGACCGTAGGATCCTACGCAGTGCCGTAGGGGACCGCACCGCCACTTCCCAGCAAATTAGGGACACTGTTGCTCCTGGGGTATCGGCGAGGACCATTCGCAACCGTCTCCATGAAGCTGGGCTACGGTCCCGCACACCGTTAGGCCGTCTTCCGCTCACGCCCCAACATCGTGCAGCCCGCCTCCAGTGGTGTCGCGACAGGCGTGAATGGAGGGACGAATGGAGACGTGTCGTCTCCAGCGATGAGAGTCGCTTCTGCCTTGGTGCCAATGATGGTCGTATGCGTGTTTGGCGCCGTGCAGGTGAGCGCCACAATCAGGACTGCATACGACCGAGGCACACAGGGCCAACACCCGGCATCATGGTGTGGGGAGCGATCTCCTACACTGACCGTACACTACTGGTGATCGTCGAGGGGACACTGAATAGTGCACGGTACATCCAAACCGTCATCGAACCCATCGTTCTACCATTCCTAGAACGGCAAGGGAACTTGCTGTTCCAACAGGACAATGCACGTCCGCATGTATCCCGTGCCACCCAACGTGCTCTAGAAGGTGTAAGTCAACTACTCTGGCCAGCAAGATCTCCGGATCTGTCCCCCATTGAGCATGTTTGGGACTGGATGAAGCGTCGTCTCACGCGGTCTGCACGTCCAGCACGAACGCTGGTCCAACTGAGGCGCCAGGTGGAAATGGCATGGCAAGCCGTTCCACAGGACTACATCCAGCATCTCTACGATCGTCTCCATGGGAGAATAGCAGCCTGCATTGCTGCGAAAGGTGGATATACACTGTACTAGTGTCGACATTGTGCATGCTCTGTTGCCTGTGTCTATGTGCCTGTGGTTCTGTCAGTGTGATCATGTGATGTATCTGACCCCAGGAATGTGTCAATAAAGTTTCCCCTTCCTGGGACAATTAATTCACGGTATTCTTATTTCAATTTCCAGGAGTGTATTTTAATTGGAAAACTGCATGACGTCGAAAAGAAATATGAGGTAGTTTCGAAGAGTTATGATGGCCTGTCCAATGCTAGCGCACAGATAGAAGAGCTTTCGAAACAAATAGTCGAGTTTGAGTCCGATGCTCGTAAGGGGATTGACAAGTATTTAGTAGATCAAACTAAAAGACATGACGAAGATCTATCTGAATGGATAGAAATAAAAGGAAATGAAATTGTAGACACGGTTAAGAATACTATTGGATCCCAGCCAAATGAAAATATCAATGAGCACCTAAGTAGAAATGATGAATTAATTAAGCTCTTCACTAGCGAAATTCAGAAAATAAAAGAGAAAATAGTTGATGAGTTACCTAAATGGCAAAAGGAAAGCAATCATAAATTGGCGGAGTTAGAACGAAAGTCATCACAAAATTTGTTGACAGAGGACGAATGTTCGGAGAATAGGTCGAAAAACAACCGAACATGTGAAAATACGAAGTACAATTGTGGTGAAAATTTGCATTGGGAAGTTGATGATTCGGTTGGTAAAGATGATGATTCTTTTGGTCAGCGAGGATATTTGTCTTCTTTAAAGGTGGAGAACAGCATTTTTAGAAGTAGACAATTCCCAACATTTTCCACTGAAAAGAACAACCTGCATCCGAAAATCTTTATCAATAATTTCAAAAGAATATTTCCACGTAGCTGGTCAGAACACGACCGACTTCAATTTATAGTATCCAAAATTACCGGAGAAGCCGCATTATGGGCCGCCGAAGTAAGTGAAAGTTGCCATACTTGCGCTGAGTTTGAACAACTTTTTTTGGCTAAATACTGGTCGTCGAGTAAACAAGAGAAATTAAGAAAAGAGGTTTACCAACCTGAGTATTTTAACAGTAAAAGGAGTACTTTAAGGCAATATTTTGAAAAGTACATAAATAAGACACGTTATTGGAGTGATCCAATTTCTCACAAGGTAGTGATCAGAATTTTGAAGGGAAGGTTGCCCATAAATATACGTGAAAAGTTAATAAATGTTCCTGACCACGATGTAGAACAGTTCTTGTCGGTGATTGACTCTATAGATATGATTATGGAAGACGCAAGACAAATGGGTGGTAATCAAATGTCGACTCACATTCATAGTAATACGAATAATTATAATAATAATAATAATAATTTAACGTATGATAATAATAATAATACCGAAAACCAGGTCAAACCCGCATCACAGGAGCGTGGACAATCTTCATCCTATGGTTGTAATAAAAACAATGATTATAATAAATATAGAAGAGATACTTACTGTGCTAGAGGTAAACCTCGATATGGTGATGCGAATGTGCATAGTAGTGATATTAATAAGAGTAACAGGTACCCAAGTGATGATCCCAATTGTATTCGACCTTGGGAAGATAATTCGAAGCATAATGTTCATCGGCAGGATGGAACAAATGCCTCGAGTCCTCATCCAGCACAAGGAGTTATACCAATGTGCGAAGGAGCCTCCAATGTGCGACGGGGTGAATACCATAACTCGGATCATACTATACGGATTGTGGAAGTTCATGAACCCCCACCGATGACTCAACGAGATAGATTAAACTAATACCAGTCACCAAATGCCTTCCTAGGATGACTGGAAAGGAGAAGGAAGGCAGGCATCAATTTGAACTGAGAGTATTAAGGTACAATAATGATCAGGAAATAAGGAATGAATTAATTGAAGAAAAACCTGAAGTTTCTAATAAATGTGGACAAATTTTACAGGCAATAATTCCAACAAGTATAAATAATGTTGATGTTGAAATATTAATTGATACTGGAGCAACTATTAGTGTCATGACGCTGGACTGTTTAAAACAGATAAGCCGAGGGGTAAAAATACCCACTTTTCCTATCACAGGATGTACCGTGTCTGGCGCGTTCAGCGCAAAAATGCAAAAAGTTGTGAAACAGGTACGTGTCGACGTTACAATACGGGGGGCTCAAATAGAAAGTACATTCCTGGTTGTTCCTAAAATTACAGTACCATGTATCTGGGGTTTGGATTTTTTATGTGAGACCGGTGCAATCATTAATTTAGAGAAAGGTGAATTCCAATGGTAATGTTTTGACAGCCACCCTGAGAAAGGGCCGAGTAATTCCAAATCAGTTGTGTATGAATCTAATGGTAAAATATGTCAGTATTGATGATGAAAATGTGTATGATATATGCCTTATTGAATGTTCTGAAGAAATGATTGATAAAATGTCATTGCAGGAAAAGGTGTTAGAATCAGAATATTTATATGTTATCCAAAGGGACGAACTGTACTACTTGTTGGAAGCATATCAGTCGATTTTTAGTAAACGTCCGTGTATAATAAAAGACTTTGAATTCCATATAAAGACGTATGCACATAAACCCTTTTGTCATACTTCCTATTCTATCCCATGGACAAAGAAAGAAGTAGTCAGAAAGGAAATCAATAAAATGTTAGAATGGGGTATTATTGAGCCCTCAGATTCCGAATATTGTAACCCTCTTGTGGCGGTAATTAAACCCAATGGTGACATCAGATTGGTGTTGGATTTATTTATTTTTTATTATTTATTTATTTATTGCCAAATTATAGACCTGTTACCTGATGTTTAAAACAGGTCGTACATCTTACAATTTTCGTTTTTCATCTTTTTACAGTTTTCTTTCCTTTTGTTTTATCTACAACATTTACAAAGAATGATTCAAAATAACAATAATTTGAGGTTGAAATATAAATAAAATTTTGTTGTTTTTAAGAAGAATATAAAAAGAAGATAGGATAGATGAGAGATTTGTTAGTACCATCACCGAGTGTGACTGACGGTGAATACCTCGGAATGATTTCATCGAGCCGTTGACCGCCAGTCACACAGACACACACAAATGGTTATTAGTAAAGAAATAATTTTTCTTATCCTGTTTGTTACTAATCCTATGTATTAACTACATTAGGTGCGCATCCATGTACAGCATTTGGTGTTTTCTTGGCTAGATTGCCAGCAATTTGTTTACTTACATTCACATCTCAGCTTCCTCCTCCTGTTCCTCCTCATTGTCACTATTTTCGCTGTCGCTGTGGGTATCGCTGTCCATCCTCTGGAGATTTCTGTTACGCTGCACATAGGCATGTCTGTGATGTCGTGTCCGCATATACTCTTCATGTGTTGTTTTTGAAATACTGTTTGTCAGTGCGTTTAATTGTGCCCATTGTTCTTCGTCTCTTATTGCTCTGTATATATCCATGTCTGTATCTGTGTAATCTAAGTGTAGTGTATGTCTATTGTTCGCGTATTGCCCGCAGAAAAAGACAGTGTGTTCTGGGGAACCTTCTTCCCCGCATGTGCATGTAGGTGTCTGCCTCAGACTCACGCGGTTTAAGTGCGTGGGATAAGGTCCGTGCCCGGTTAAGAAATGTACCATACCGCGGCTGGGATCGATATGTCTCATTCTCAACCGCTCCCTTATGTCAGGGAGAAAGTCGTGCAGTCTACGTCCCTTATCACTTACATCCCACTCACCTTGCCATGTATCCAAACGCCAACTTTTAAGATGACGTATCGTCTCTAGGGGCACACCGGTTATTGTGCGTACCTTATCTAGTCTCCCCACCTTTAACCAGTACCTTGCAGCTCTGTATTTGATCGTGATATCTATGGGGCATATTCCGAGCACCACACACAGTGCATCCGCTGAGGTGGTACCGAAGGCTCCAGATAGCCTAAGTAGGACACTTCTCTGCCCTCGTCTGACGGATGCTTTGTTGGTGACCACGTTCAGTCTACGTGCCCACGTGCTAGCGGCAAAGCTGAGTACTGATTCGAAGAGCGCACAGTGGTATGTACGTATGACTGGTAGAGGTAGTCTGTACTGTTTTGAATTTAGCCTCACAAGTTTGTGGAGTATTTTTTCTGCTTTGTCTGTTGTTAGCCTTATGTGTTCGTGGAAATTCAATTTTTCATCTATGTGTACCCCAAGATAGCGCGTAATGCGTGCTCGTTTGATGTTTGTGGCCCCAATTTTAACCGAAGGATTCCTTTGGAGTGATCCTTTCAGTAAAGTGTATGTTGTTTTGTTTTCGGCTATCCTGAGTTTGTTGTTGTGACACCACTGAGTAATTGTTTGTAGTAATCCACTGGCTTTCTCTTCTAACTGGGCTCTGTTGTTTGCAGTGACTACAACTAATAGGTCATCTGCGTAGGCGACAATTCCGTCTGACCTGTCATCCCCATCCAGAAGTTGTAGGAGGGGTTCGATTGTTATGTCCCAGAAGATGGGGCCGCAGATCGACCCTTGAGGACAGCCTTTGGTAATTCTTTTAATTACTTTCCGGCTGTCCATCTGCCATTCGACTACTCGGTCTTTACAGTAGTCCAGAAAACTGTCGTACAGTGATTGCGGTACCTCCAGATGTCTTAGCCTCTGAAACAGTGCTGGCCACCAAAGATTATCAAATGCTCCGGCAATGTCAATCATTATTGCCATGGCGTATTTCTGGTGTTAACTATGTGCAGGGCCTGGTTGATGGCATCATCTATTGATCTGCCAGATCTGAAGCCGAACTGGTGTTGGCTCATACCCCTGAGAGCTCTGTGTGTTTGCAGGCGCTTACACAGTAGCTTCTCCTGAATCTTTGCTAGGGTGTTTATTAGGCATATTGGCCTGTAAGTCTTTGGATCTGAAGAATCCCTGTCCGCTGATTTCTTAATAATGACTGCTTTGGAGGTTTTCCATACTGTAGGTACCCTGCCCAGCCGTAAGGCATCGTTCAGTAACGTTGTTAGGAACGGGGTGATCTGCGGTGCTAGTTTTTTCAGTGTTTCCGAGTGGATACCATCTGGTCCAGGTGATTTTTTGTTTTTGAGCTCTGAGATTGCTAGCGCAACCTCTTCTTGCGCAAAAGGACAGGTGACAGTTGCAGTGTTGTATGGTGTATGTAGATTTTCTCTTAGTGTTGCATGATATTGTGTGTCTGTATCGATAACGTCGTCAGGGAGCAGTTTATACAGCAGAAACTCCGCTGTATTCCTCCATCCCCTCGTCATCGTGCCGTCATCCTGCCTTAGCGTTCCCAGAACTAGTGGGGTTTTTATCTTCTCTATCAGTATTTTGTATGGTTCCCCCCGTATATTTTGCTCTGTTTGTGTTGTTACAAATAGCTCCCATTGTTGTCTACGCGTGTTGTATAGGGTCTGTCTGTATAAGTCTTGTGCATGCCTATATGCTTCAAATCTTATTCGTCGGTCCCTGTCTGCTATCGCCATTTGATATAATTTTCGTTTGCGTCTTGCGTCTTGTTTGAGTCTCGTAAGTTCGTTGGTCCATGGTACTGGTGAGCAATTTGTGTTCTTTGCTGTCGGTATTGATGTGTTTTGTGCATGTTGTATCACCTGTTTAACTTGTGTGCTCTATAATCGATACTTCCATTGATGTTTTGTAGATCGTGTCGTTGGATAATTTCCGTTAATTTGTTCCAGTCTGCTTTGTGCAACAGCAAGTGTCTGGTGTGTGATTTGGTCATTGTGTTCTGAATGTGAGTTAGTGTGTATGTTATGACATTATGATCACTACTGGTTATGTTGTCGTGTACAGTCCAGTTTGTTACGTATGCCATTGCTGCATTATTTGCTAGCGTGAAGTCGATATTACTGCTCGTACCATCGAACCCTGCATATGTTGGTATGGGTCCTTCCGTATTCATTACATGTAATTGTGTTTCTTGTATTAGATCGGTGATTATGCGTCCTCTGTCATCTGTTCTGTCTGAGTTCCAGAGTTCCAGAGGGTCGATCTGGAATTAATGGCAGCACTTATCACTAATTTTTTGCCTCTGGCATACATTACTAGGTCTCTGATGTAGTCTGCATACGGCTGTATTTGATGGCTGTATTGGGCGTACATGGATGCAATAACCCATGTGACGTTCCCGTTAGTTATCTCTATGGTAACCAAGTGTTGACTGCATAACTGTGTCACCTTAACTATGTTATAAGTTCTATTTAGAATTACTATTGCAGCCTTACAGTCATTGCTGCCTGTTATTGTGGTAGCATGTTTTGGTAGACATATCAGTTGCCCGTTTCTGTTATAGGATTCTTGTAAGCACATGATGTCTGCCTGCAGGTCTAGTGCTATTTTAGGGATTTCCGCGCTGACTGTCGTACTGTTTTTTGTATTATGTTGTAAGATATTCATTTTTTGTCTATGTGTTCTGGGTGTTTTACGTGTACAAAACATTTACTGCCAGTCTGTGAGTAATCAAAATATGTTCGTCCGTGTGCTCTTACATGATCTATATATATTTTGTCCAAGTCGAAAGATTCTGACCTGCGCAGGCAGACCTGGAGCATGAGATCGAGCAGCGGCTCTGCTGATGTAGGAATATTTTCTGTCTTTAGGATGATTCTGTCTGTTTTCTCAGTTACTGGAAAACAGAGAGAATCTCCCTTTGGATGGCACAATCTAAGTAGCATCCGCTGCGCTGTCTGCAGTATCTCTTTTTTCTCTAGCCTACTTAAAAGTAAGTTAAGTTCTAAATTATCATAATTAAGTGCAGCTGGCTTGCTGTTGGTGCTGGTTTCTGTTGCGGTCTCTGAGGTGGTACTGGACGGATTGTGGCTTGGTGTTGGCCGCTGATTGGGGGACATTTTAAGACCTCTTTGGGATGTCACACGGTTACTTTTCGTTTTGTCATACGCCTCTTCAATGCTGTTTGCCATCACACGTTTTTCACTGATGTTGGTGGTGCTTGCTGGCGTGGTGTCGGCGATGGTGGTGATTTGTATGGGACTGACTGTATGTGTTATGTTGTCTTTGTTTGTGTTTGGAGTGGAGGTTGTTGCTAGATGCACGTTGACATCGTTGCAAATGTCACATGTCTCTCCCTCAGATTTGTCCTCATCTAATTGGTCTACTTTTATAAGTCTGGGTCTAGTAGTTTTGAGTTTTGTATTGGTCTGTAGCCTGAGTGTTTCGATGTGTTTTGATTCAGGGACTGCATGCCTGTCTGTTCCTTGTTCCTTTTTCCCGGGGTGAAGAGTGCCTCCCGAGACAAATTTGACTGTTTGATGTACTGTTCACATTTACGTGTGTCGTAGGGTTTTCCATGTGATGATGATTCTGGTTTGTGTTCATCCTGTGTATGTGTGGTGTGATGTACTTCGGCTGGGAGAAATTGTGAGGGAGTATGTCGGTTTTGTTTGTACATTTTCTTGTGCACAATATATGTAAGTTCATCTTCCAACTCATCTATCCTCTGCATTAATGTTATTTGGAAGTTTATCCAGTGGTGTAATTGTCTTTTAATTTGCTTTGCCACCTCGTAGTGGATGGAACCACAGATTGTCATGTCATCTATATATTCTATCGTATTAATGCAGCTATCCTGTAACGTCGTTGAGTGTGTTATGGGCGGGATGGGTTCACTATCGACGTAATTCTCCGGCAGAAGATTCATTTGTCTTCTCCAGGAAATTGCTCTTTGGTAGCTTCTCTGTATTGTTGACGGTGATTTGTATTTATGTGTTTTGGGTGATTGGCTTTGGGCGTTCGTGTTTCTTGCGTGTGTGCTGATTTTAGCTGCCATAGACTATACTGTCCAGGAGCCGGTCATGCAGCTGTTTATAGGTCTGACAATCACCTCCTTTTGTTTTATTGCAGACGCGGCCTCTGTACTTGCAGGGGATACAGCCGCAAACCGCGGACCTGCACTCACTGCGCTTGTGTCCTCGGTTGCCGCACTTGGCACACGTGACGCCGGCTTTTCTGCAGGTTTTAGTCGTATGTCCTAGGTCGCAACACTTAAAACACTTGTTTACTACTGTATAGTCTTTCACAGAAAGTGATTCGAAGTCTATGTAGACTCTCTGTCTTCTTGTAAGAACTCTGTACAGGTATGGGCTGACCTCCAGTATCTGGTGACTGAAACCCCTTCCCCTAGGCCCTGTTTTGAATCTTATTTTGACCTCTCTGTCGAAGTCTTCTTTCG
This sequence comes from Schistocerca cancellata, assembly GCF_023864275.1. Classification (NCBI taxonomy): domain Eukaryota; kingdom Metazoa; phylum Arthropoda; class Insecta; order Orthoptera; family Acrididae; genus Schistocerca; species Schistocerca cancellata. The sequence continues at coordinate 13,055,021 of NC_064627.1, read as the reverse complement.
TGGTGTCACCGCTTAGATTCTGCTCGTAAAGGCTTTCTAGAAACTCTTTGTCGGTAAGTGTATCTGGCACGTGATATACTGCCACGAGTGGCTTGCGTTTTCGCGCTCCTTCACAGACAATGGTGTGCAGGTCTTTAGTCTTTTCTATTATTTTTCGACAGTCCTCCTGTGTTTCCGTTTCTACTATAACTGCAGTCTGTGTGGTTCTGATTGATTTTATATGTATATTCTCTTTCCTGGGATTTATATTCTTGGTGATGGTCTGTCGGACAGCTTTGGCGTCTTGATTTTCTGTCGATTTGACATAGAGGGTTGTGGCCTGTTTTGTTTTAGCCTGTTCTATTCTTCGAGCCTCTTTGGTTTTGGGCTCTGTTGTTAAGGCGGCAGCATATGTCAGTGTCTGTGCTTGTGTCTGTGCTTGTTGTGTGACTTTATTAGTTAGTTCTCTTATTTGTTGCTGCAAGTCTTGGTTCGCTACACTCAATTCCCTATTTTCGTTCTCTAATTTCTCAGCCTTCTCTTGCAAAGTTTGTATTTGTAAGTCTTTGACTGGATTCGAGGCTCTCTGTAGTTCTAGTCTTAGTCGCCTATTTTCATCGTTTAGGCAGGACAGTTTAGCTTCAAGACTAGTTATTTCGAAAGCCAAGGGAAACACTTTGTCTCTAATGACGGTTAATAGGGCAGATGAAACATGCTTAGCTTTTAACTCTGGTCCTATTTCACTCAATATTTTGTCTATGGCTGCTATCTTTTGACTGGGGGACATGGGCACAAGTTCTTCCTCCGTGTGTTGCATACCTGGAGTGACGTTGATGGCTCTAGCTAGCGTCTTACCCCATGCTTTGCTTCTTCTTCCGTCGGCCTCTGGTGTGGTGGTGTCGCTGCTTCGTCGGCTGGAATCCAGGGCCGAAGGTAGGCAGGCGGTTGTTTACCAACAGCAGGGAGCACAGCTGGTGGCCGCTACTGCTGACGTCGACGGCGGGGCGCGGGGCAGCTGGTGGACGCTGCCGACGCGTCGGATCCCGCTGCGGCTGGCGAGGCGAGGCGTCGCAGCGCGCGGCGCGGAGTGAGTGCTGACACGCGAGGACCGGCGCGGCTGACTGGCGAAACCGACACAGCGGGAGGGCGACGGCAGGGCGACGGCCTCTCCGTTGACGCGTTGCACACGACGAACGCACTAGAAGCACTTTAATCACTCTCTCTGTTTTATTTACAGTATTTAAAGAGTAAACGAGAACGGACTGTGTAAGATAACACTCCCGGTACACGATAATTAAAAATCAGTGTCCACAATCAAATCCTTACCGAAAAAATCTGCGTCTGAATGCGGAGCCACATCACACTGCAACCTACTCGGCCGCCATCTTGCAGCGTCCTGCAGTGTGTTGGATGCCAGAGAGATCAATAAGATCATTATACCTACATCTACATCTACATCTATACTCCGCGAGCCACCTTACGGTGTGTGGCGGAGGGTACTTATTGTACCACTATCTGATCCCCCCTTCCCTGTTCCATTCACGAATTGTGCGTGGGAAGAACGACTGCTTGTAAGTCTCCGTATTTGCTCTAATTTCTCGGATCTTTTCGTTGTGATCATTACGCGAGATATATGTGGGCGGTAGTAATATGTTGCCCATCTCTTCCCGGAATGTGCTCTCTCGTAATTTCGATAATAAACCTCTCCGTATTGCGTAACGCCTTTCTTGAAGTGTCCGCCACTGGAGCTTGTTCAGCATCTCCGTAACGCTCTCGCGCTGACTAAATGTCCCCATGACGAATCGCGCTGCTTTTCGCTGGATCATGTCTATCTCTTCTATTAATCCAACCTGGTAAGGGTCCCATACTGATGAGCAATACTCAAGAATCGGACGAACAAGCGTTTTGTAAGCTACTTCTTTCGTCGATGAGTCACATTTTCTTAGAATTCTTCCTATGAATCTCAACCTGGCGCCTGCTTTTCCCACTATTTGTTTTATGTGATCATTCCACTTCAGATCGCTCCGGATAGTAACTCCTAAGTATTTTACGGTCGTTACCGCTTCCAATGATTTACCACCTATGGCATAATCGTACTGGAATGGATTTCTGCCCCTATGTATGCGCATTATATTACATTTATCTACGTTTAGGGAAAGCTGCCAGCTGTCGCACCATGCATTAATCCTCTGCAGGTCTTCCTGGAGTACGTACGAGTCTTCTGATGTTGCTACTTTCTTGTAGACAACCGTGTCATCTGCAAATAGCCTCACGGAGCTACCGATGTTGTCAACTAAGTCATTTATGTATATTGTAAACAATAAAGGTCCTATCACGCTTCCTTGCGGTACTCCCGAAATTACCTCTACATCTGCAGATTTTGAACCGTTAAGAATGACATGTTGTGTTCTTTCTTCTAGGAAATCCTGAATCCAATCACAAACCCAAACCTGGTCCGATATTCCGTAAGCTCGTATTTTTTTCACTAAACGTAAGTGCGGAACCGTATCAAATGCCTTCCTGAAGTCCAGGAATACGGCATCAATCTGCTCGCCAGTGTCTACGGCACTGTGAATTTCTTGGGCAAACAGGGCGAGCTGAGTTTCACATGGTCTCTGTTTGCGGAATCCATGTTGGTTATGATGAAGGAGATTTGTATTATCTAAGAACGTCATAATACGAGAACACAAAACATGTTCCATTATTCTACAACAGATTGACGTAAGCGAAATAGGCCTATAATTATTCGCATCTGATTTATGACCCTTCTTGAAAATGGGAACGACCTGCGCTTTCTTCCAGTCGCTAGGTACTTTACGTTCTTCCAGCGATCTACGATAAATTGCTGATAGAAAGGGGGCAAGTTCTTTAGCATAATCACTGTAGAATCTTAAGGGTATCTCGTCTGGTCCGGATGCTTTTCCGCTACTAAGTGATAGCAGTTGTTTTTCAATTCCGATATCGTTTATTTCAATATTTTCCATTTTGGCGTCCGTGCGACGGCTGAAGTCAGGGACCGTGTTACGATTTTCCGCAGTGAAACAGTTTCGGAACACTGAATTCAGTATTTCTGCCTTTCTTCGGTCGTCCTCTGTTTCGGTGCCATCGTGGTCAACGAGTGACTGAATAGGGGATTTAGATCCGCTTACCGATTTTACATATGACCAAAACTTTAGGGTTCTTGTTTAGATTGTTTGCCAATGTTTTATGTTCGAATTCGTTGAATGCTTCTCTCATTGCTCTCTTTACGCTCTTTTTCGCTTCGTTCAGCTTTTCCTTATCAGCTATGATTCGACTACTCTTAAACCTATGATGAAGCTTTCTTTGTTTCCGTAGTACCTTTCGTACATGATTGTTATACCACGGTGGATCTTTCCCCTCGCTTTGGACCTTAGTCGGTACGAACTTATCTAAGGCGTACTGGACGATGTTTCTGAATTTTTTCCATTTTTGTTCCACATCCTCTTCCTCAGAAATGAACGTTTGATGGTGGTCACTCAGATATTCTGCGATTTGTGCCCTATCACTCTTGTTAAGCAAATATATTTTCCTTCCTTTCTTGGCATTTCTTATTACACTTGTAGTCATTGATGCAACCACTGACTTATGATCACTGATACCCTCTTCTACATTCACGAAGTCGAAAAGTTCCGGTCTATTTGTTGCTATGAGGTCTAAAACGTTAGCTTCACGAGTTGGTTCTCTAACTATCTGCTCGAAGTAATTCTCGGACAAGGCAGTCAGGATAATGTCACAAGAGTCTCTGTCCCTGGCTCCAGTTCTGATTGTGTGACTATCCCATTCTATACCTGGTAGATTGAAGTCTCCCCCTATTACAATAGTATGATCACGAAACTTCTTCACGACGTTCTGCAGGTTCTCTCTGAGGCGCTCAACTACTACGGTTGCTGATGCAGGTGGTCTATAGAAGCATTCGACTATCATATCTGACCCACCTTTGATACTTAGCTTAACCCAGATTATTTCACATTCGCATTCGCTAATAACTATTGAATTCTTTACTGCTATAAATACTCCTCCACCATTGGCGTTTATCCTATCCTTGCGGTATATATTCCATTCTGTGTCTAGGATTTCGTTACTGTTCACTTCCGGTTTTAACCAACTTTCCGTTCCTAATACTATATGCGCACTATTTCCTTCAATAAGAGATACTAATTCAGGAACCTTGCCCTGGATACTCCTGCAGTTTACCAATATTACGTTAACTTTTCCTGTTTTTGGTCTCTGAGGACGGATGTTCTTTATCAACGATGATAATGTCCTCTCTGGTAAGCCGTCAGGTATTTTATCGTTTCGCCCAAGGGGGGTCCCTCTAACCTAAAAGACCCCCTGTACAAACGCGACCGGAGAACCTAGAAGAGTTAGTACAAAAGTTTTATGGTGCCCGCTTCTTAACTTCTTTGGATATGCGTAGTTCATATTGGCAAACTAGAATATCGAAAGAATCTAGAAAATATACTGCATTCATTTTTCTGGGCCGAAGTTACCAGTTTACCGTCATGCCATTTGGGTTGAAAATAAGCGGTGGTGTTTTCATATCGGCATTAGATACCGTACTGGGCAGAGACATTTTGAATGAAGTTACGTTGTATGTGGATGATTTGATAATTGCTTCCGAAACTTGGGAGGAACATTTGGACTTATTAAGAAGAGTTTTTGCGAAATTTTTGGAATGCGGAGTTACTGTAAATTTGAGCAAATCCAAGTTTGCTCATAACCAATTGAAATTTCTTGGACATATAATCACTCCTGAAGGGATAAAACCAAATCCTAAAAAGATGGATGCGATTAACAGATGTGCTTATCCAAAAAATAGGACGGAATTAAAGTCATTTATCGGCTTACTTTCATTTTTTCGACGATTTTTACCCGATCAGTTAGGAAGCCAAGACTGTTTGTTACGGCTGTTAAGAAAAAATGTCATGTGGGAGTGGAACTCCGAATGCACGCAAGCTTTTGATAGCATCCGCAATGCTTTGACTAATGCTCCACTGTTACATCATCCGAGACTTGATCAAGATTTTTATATTGCTGCGGATGCTTCTGAAACAGGACTGGGTGCCACTCTTTTCCAGATGGACAATCCAGAAGATATCAGTACCATCAAAATAATTGGGTTTGCCAGCAGAACACTCTCTAGCTGTGAACGTGCATATTGTACTACTGAATTGGAAGTACTGGCCGTGGTCTGGTCCCTTAGAAAGTTTCGCTATTCTGTATATGGAAAGAAGATCATTGTATTCTGTGACCACAAAGCTTTATCTTTTATTTTAACAGGAAGGATGTTCCATTCACGTTTAACCCGGTGGGCCTTGCTACTGCAAGAATATGATATTACGCTCAAATACATCGGAGGGAAAGACAACATCATAGACGATGCTCTTTCAAGACTACCGGAAAGAAAGAATGACGACGAGTGTGAAGAACGGACTATTGACTTTAAAGTCATGAATTTATCAAGGCAATATTGTGAGAGGCAGATTTAACAGCTATGTCGAAGTCTTCCACAACTGCAAGAAGATGATAAGTTGTGGAAAGCCATTAGGCATGCTGTTGAAAGCAAAACGATAAGTCACTATCAAGAACAGTATCAATTACAATCCGGAATATTGTATCAAAAGAAGGATGAAGAAGATGTTTGGAAAGTTTGTGTTCCAAATAAATATTTAGAATCACTAGTATGGTACACTCACTTGAATTGGGGTCATTTTGGTGCCGCTAAATGTACAGCCAAAATAGCACAATACAGCTATCATCCAAATTTGGGATGTATAGCTACAAATATTCTTAAGAAGTGCAAAATATGTCAGAAGGCGAAACCCATAAACTATTGTCGGAAGATAGAATTACATCCTATCATCCCACAACAACCTTTAATGTTGGTGTCATGTGATGTCTGTGGACCATGTCCCATGACACGTGGACGGTTCAAATATGTATTGGCTTTCTATGATCTCTTTTTCAAAATATGTGAAATTATATCCTTTGAAAAATCTCCATGTTCGACCCATGTTACGCAAATTTATCAACAACTATATAACTGAGCTTGGCAAACCTGCTTATTATACAAGCAAAGTATGGAGAGACACTATGAAAGAACAAGGAATCCAGCACATTTACATCTCAAGATTTTACCCTTGTGAAAATCCGGTTGAGAGAATCTTCCGAGAGTTGAACCGATTTTTACGGACGTACATACCCAAACAACATTATACACTCCTGGAAATTGAAATAAGAACACCGTGAATTCATTGTCCCCAGGAAGGGGAAACATTCTTGGGGTCAGATACATCACATGATCACACTGACGGAACCACAGGCACATAGACACAGGCAACAGAGCATGCACAATGTCGGCACTAGTACAGTGTATATCCACCTTTCGCAGCAATGCAGGCTGCTATTCTCCCATGGAGACGATCGTAGAGATGCTGGATGTAGTCCTGTGGAACGGCTTGCCATGCCATTTCCACCTGGCGCCTCAGTTGGACCAGCGTTCGTGCTGGACGTGCAGACCGCGTGAGACGACGCTTCATCCAGTCCCAAACATGCTCAATGGGGGACAGATCCGGAGATCTTGCTGGCCAGGGTAGTTGACTTACACCTTCTAGAGCTCGTTGGGTGGCACGGGATACATGCGGACGTGCATTGTCCTGTTGGAACAGCAAGTTCCCTTGCCGTTCTAGGAATGGTAGAACGATGGGTTCGATGACGGTTTGGATGTACCGTGCACTATTCAGTGTCCCCTCGACGATCACCAGTGGTGTACGGCCAGTGTAGGAGATCGCTCCCCACACCATGATGCCGGGTGTTGGCCCTGTGTGCCTCGGTCGTATGCAGACCTGATTGTGGCGCTCACCTGCACGGCGCCAAACACGCATACGACCATCATTGGCACCAAGGTAGAAGCGACTCTCATCGCTGAAGACGACACGTCTCCATTCGTCCCTCCATTCACGCCTGTCGCGACACCACTGGAGGCGGGCTGCACGATGTTGGGGCGTGAGCGGAAGACGGCCTAACGGTGTGCGGGACCGTATCCCAGCTTCATGGAGACGGTTGCGAATGGTCCTCGCCGATACCCCAGGAGCAACAGTGTCCGTAATTTGCTGGGAAGTGGCGGTGCGGTCCCCTACGGCACTGCGTAGGATCCTACGGTCTTGGCGTGCATCCGTGCGTCGCTGCGGTCCGGTCCCAGGTCGACGGGCACGTGCACCTTCCGCTGACCACTGGCGACAACATCGATGTACTGTGGAGACCTCACGCCCCACGTGTTGAGCAATTCGGCGGTACGTCCACCCGGCCTCCCGCATGCCCACTATACGCCCTCGCTCAAAGTCCGTCAACTGCACATACGGTTCACGTCCACGCTGTCGCGGCATGCTACCAGTGTTAAAGACTGCGATGGACCTCCGTATGCCACGGCAAACTGGCTGACACTGACGGCGGCGGTGCACAAATGCTGCGCAGCTAGCGCCATTCGACGGCCAACACCGCGGTTCCTGGTGTGTCCGCTGTGCCGTGCGTGTGATCATTGCTTGTACAGCCCTCTCGCAGTGTCCGGAGCAAGTATGGTGGGTCTGCCACACCGGTGTCAATGTGTTCTTTTTTCCATTTCCAGGAGTGTAGATGGATCGATTGGATTTATGAATTTGAGAAAGTGTATAATGATTTACCACACTTATCGACTGGTTATTCACCTAACCAAATAGTATTTGGTGAAAGTATTGTGCCAGCATGGATGAAGAAATTACCTGCGATAGAACAAAAGATTACCAAGAAAGAACATATGGTGAAGAAGGTCTACGAAAACCTGAAGCATCAAGCACAATTGAGAAAAACCCGTTTTGATAAAAATGTGAAGAAAGTAGTCACATATGATGTAGGGGAAGAAATTTTATTGAGAAATCACCCAAAAGCATCAACCAGGAAAAGACTGAATAAGAAATGGCAATATTTATATACAGGTCCATACAAAATAATGAAAATACCTCATGAAGGGAGCTACCTCCTGGCAGATTGTGATACTGATGTAATTAAAGGCTTGTTCCCTCACATAGACCTGAAGAAGTATTATCAATAATGAGCAAAATATAGATTCAAGAAACATTGAATGATACCAAGACTACACTCAGTGGACTAAATAACAGCACCAGTGGATAAATACGTACTTATACTAACTTACAAAGAAAATTAAAGAATGTACCGACGATTTCCATGAGATACCTTCTTGGTATCAGCAACAATGTCGACGCTGAAATACGATTTATCCTCTCACCGAACAGCGAGGATGGATGATTTAAAAGTGGAATTAAGAGGAACAGAAAAGGACCAAATCCTCTCTGGTTAAACAAGTGGCCTAATAAGGGTTTTGGCCTAGGATGTCAATCGTCGAACCCGGCTGTGATCCCTGCCTTGCACAGTCGGTTGAAGAACTGAGGGCTTCACCCAAGAAAAAAAAATGTGGTGTGAATATGAAGTGATTAGTGTCAAGTGTTTCTAAGACAACCTATAAACAAATGTGGAATTTAGTTAAGGGCATTTTGTCTAGGCCCATTAACTCAACTTAAATATTGTAGAATGTATGTACTGACTTATTGAATGAATCTGAGAGTGAGTGTATTCGCCGAAACAAATACCCTCTCCTGTCACTGTACCCCAAAAAAAAAAAACAAAAAAAAAACCTATTCTGTCTGGAACCCTCTTCAAGACATCACAGTCTGGGGGGCCGTGTAACATTACGAGTCAAGATAGCTGTAACGGAAATTGAATAGCGTAAAGTTATCATTAAAAACGCACGCCGCGCGATTTGTGACGATTTGGTTGGTCATAATAGTAGTAACATGCTTTTGAATACAATTAAAATATAACGGCGATACCTGTTTAGTGTTATTGGAAACAATATGTAGTAAATTAATGAGTAAGGTATCCGATCCTATAAGAAGAGGTGAAATTGGGCATATTAAGGTGTTTTGCTTTATGTTGACTAAGCCCATGATACGGCGTCTTTTTTCCGTTTACTCTGAGGAAAAAAAACAAATAAGTAACGAAGTGCTAATTGTGCGTTGTGAAAAATATAGGGGCGAATTTTAAATAGCTACAGTGTATAATCAGACTAACAAATGGACATTCAGTTACGCGAAATAGCGGACAGCGAAGTGTGGTCATTAAATTGAGTACACCTACAGGGCGGTCAATTCCGGGATAAGTCTATTCGCATCTCACGAGGGACGCGGTATTGAGACCGGTTTTTTTTTCTTTATATCACGGAGAGCGGGCTTCAGTTTATAAAAAGGAGAAAAGCTGTATCATTACCATTGACTGTTGGTGTTAAGCAACCAAAACCGTTCATCAAAGGGTTTCGGTGAATGAGTGGTGAATGCGAAATGAAACTGTGAACTAAGTTATGTTACATAAAGCAGAAGAGACAAGACAGTTTGGTCGTATCTGTTATTATTCCATCAACCGTAACATTTCTTCTCGTTGTACGAAGCCTTTATAGACGATCGTTATGACGATTTGCTTTGAAGGGATCTCGTTACGAGTTAAGTTTTGGGGACCTGGTCAACAGGAGATAGTTCGTAGATCTTAGCTACTGCAGCTATTCTGGAATCAGGTGCTACCGTGACCGTTGTGTGTTGTCAATGGCTTAAGGTCATCATATCTCATGCTCTAAGATCGACGCGCCTTTCCTCTTGGTATAACGGTGTCTCACGGTAACAACGACAACGACGACGGCGAAGGAAGATACGGTAGAGCGGGAGGACGCTGAATGGTCACCCTGACAGTTCACGGCAACGAGGAGACGGAGGTGGACAGTCACCCTCATGGGCGTCCCTGCCACAAGTGACACATTTAGCCGCATTAGAACAAGACTGGTGAGTGTGATTGAAACGCTGACACTGGTAGCAGCGCGTAGGTGTCGGGACATAGGGGCGAACAGAAATAACCTCGAAGCCCGCTTTGATGCGCGACGGCAGCTGAACACTATCAAAGGTCAGGAAAAGTGTCCGGGTCGGTACAAGGTCATTGTTGACCTTTTTCATGACCCTATGGACAGCCGTCACGCCCTGCTCAGCGAGGAACGACTGAATCTCCTCGTCAGTCAATCCGTCGAGTGATCTACACTCCTGGAAATTGAAATAAGAACACCATGAATTCATTGTCCCAGGAAGGGGAAACTTTATTGACACATTCCTGGGGTCAGATACATCACATGATCACACTGACAGAACCACAGGCACATAGACACAGGCAACAGAGCATGCACAATGTCGGCACTAGTACAGTGTATATCCACCTTTCGCAGCAATGCAGGCTGCTATTCTCCCATGGAGTCGATCGTAGAGATGCTGGATGTAGTCCTGTGGAACGGCTTGCCATGCCATTTCCACCTGGCGCCTCAGTTGGACCAGCGTTCGTGCTGGACGTGCAGACTGCGTGAGACGACGCTTCATCCAGTCCCAAACATGCTCAATGGGGGACAGATCCGGAGATCTTGCTGGCCAGGCTAGTTGACTTACACCTTCTAGAGCACGTTGGGTGGCACGGGATACATGCGGACGTGCATTGTCCTGTTGGAACAGCAAGTTCCCTTGCCGTTCTAGGAATGGTAGAACGATGGGTTCGATGACGGTTTGGATGTACCGTGCACTATTCAGTGTCCCCTCGACGATCACCAGTGGTGTACGGCCAGTGTAGGAGATCGCTCCCCACACCATGATGCCGGGTGTTGGCCCTGTGTGCCTCGGTCGTATGCAGACCTGATTGTGGCGCTCACCTGCACGGCGCCAAACACGCATACGACCATCATTGGCACCAAGGTAGAAGCGACTCTCATCGCTGAAGACGACACGTCTCCATTCGTCCCTCCATTCACGCCTGTCGCGACACCACTGGAGGCGGGCTGCACGATGTTGGGGCGTGAGCGGAAGACGGCCTAACGGTGTGCGGGACCGTAGCCCAGCTTCATGGAGACGGTTGCGAATGGTCCTCGCCGATACCCCAGGAGCAACAGTGTCCGTAATTTGCTGGGAAGTGGCGGTGCGGTCCCCTACGGCACTGCGTAGGATCCTACGGTCTTGGCGTGCATCCGTGCGTCGCTGCGGTCCGGTCCCAGGTCGACGGGCACGTGCACCTTCCGCCGACCACTGGCGACAACATCGATGTACTGTGGAGTCCTCACGCCCCACATGTTGAGCAATTCGGCGGTACGTCCACCCGGCCTCCCGCATGCCCACTACACGCCCTCGCTCAAAGTCCGTCAACTGCACATACGGTTCACGTCCACGCTGTCGCGGCATGCTACCAGTGTTAAAGACTGCGATGGAGCTACGTATGCCACGGCAAACTGGCTGACACTGACGGCGGCGGTGCACAAATGCTGCGCAGCTAGCGCCATTCGACGGCCAACACCGCGGTTCCTGGTGTGTCCGCTGTGCCGTGCGTGTGATCATTGCTTGTACAGCCCTCTCGCAGTGTCCGGAGCAAGTATGGTGGGTCTGACACACCGGTGTCAATGTGTTCTTTTTTCCATTTCCAGGAGTGTAGTATAGACCACACCACGAGACCAAAGTGCGGTGAGCCTCCACCCGGACTGGGAACGTGTACAGGAGTGTGGCCCGAAGCAGTTTTTGTGCCTGGAAGGCGCTCTCAGTTTCTAGTAACAAGGTACCGTTACGCAACCTGGTACAAGACTTGACAGATCCGGCTATGGCATCTACGCCCTTCTGGATAACGAAAGGGTTGACAGAGGAAAAATCCTTTCCGTCCTGAGATCGAGAAACGACGAGGAACTGTGGGGCAGGCGGTAGTACTTTTGTCACTGGTGGCTGGTCAAGTTTCCGTTTTTGGGCAGAAGTTGAGAGAGAAGAAGAGAAATCCATTGCGGAAGAATCCCCCACGATTGCGAGCATCTCCGATGGCGCGCTCCTTCCTTGTGGGGACCCTCTCAGAGGGCACTCCCGCCTTAGGTGAATGTTTACACCTCAGGTCACACCTCCCGAGAAACAGATGGAGGGACCAATTGGCACGGTCGGAAGGTGTCAGCTCGGGCAATCAGCTCTCCCTGGGCCTGACCTTTACCAGGGGGTACGTGCGTGCCTTACTTGTCTACCCAGGGCGGGGAATTACGCGTTACCCCGTCACCGGCTACGCGTGCGAACGCGTGGGTCGGCCTTCAGGCACGCACAGGCAGGAAAGAAGAAGAAGAAAAAAAAGGGAGAGAGGGAGAGAGAGAAAGGACAGACTGTCTCAAACGCCAAGGCGGAGACCAAAGGGTGGACAAAAAGGCAAGGAGTAGAAGGTCGGGAGTAGAAGGTCGGGAGTCTACAGACGTAGGCACAAACTACCCCCTTGAGGGGGAGGGACTCCTTTTAGTCGCCTCTTACGACCTTACGACAGGCAGGAATACCTCGGGCCTATTCTAGCCCCCGGACCCGCAGGGCGCTTGTGCAGGAGTGGAGCGCCCTGCCACAGGAACCCCTCACCAGCCCTGCACAGAAGACTGGAGCACGTTTCAGAGCGAGCGTTACAGTCCGTAGTGACCAGACAGCGTATTAACAGCCGTTTCTCGCCTTCTGTAATGTCCAGGGGATCACCACAAATTATACTCTTTGAAAAAACAAAAATTCTCACTTCTGTTCGTTTCATTGCATATTACTTTCGGTTATCAACTGTGCTGTGCTGTACTGGTACAGTTCTTTCTAGGTATGGTTTCTAGTTTCATCGAGTTGTATGACATGGCAGCGACATATCGAGAGAAAATTACTTTCGTCCCTAAGTTTACCAGAGCTTTGTGTATTTTTCGTAACGATCACTGTTTGAGCGTGCGACGGGCAATTAGGCTGAGATGGCCTTTAGCCACGGAGTAACGCACGGACCTGAGCGGACCGGCTTCCAGAGGTTCCGGTTGTAACAGCCGCCTTCACGACGCCACATCACGGTCTCGCTTTATGTAGGAAGAGTTTGGCTCCCACACAGCCCCACCCCCACCCCCAGGCACCCGGCACACTGTTGGCTGGCTGGGCTGGTGACGACGTGTAGCCGCTGGCCGCGCAGTGGCTGGGGGCGGCGGTGGCGACACCCTGCGGCCGGAACCCTGTAGCCCCAGCAGCTCTGGCTCTGCGGGTTATCTCGCTCCAGCCGCTGTGCGCCTGCCGCCATCGATTGCCTCACCGTAAACCGAGCATTAGCCGGCACGGAAGCAGCTAAAGCATCACCGTGGTACACCCAGCAGCGAAACTGAATCTAGGTCGACACGGACACAACCGACGTACGTAGTTTGGGTTACGTATCTAGTGAGCTGGCGACCGGAATAATACACCGAGCGACCTGTTTTCAGTCAGTTTTAATGACAACTCGGGGCCAGCACGACACTAGTGGCAGCATGACACCACTCGCCGCCTTTCGCTGCTGCTGCTGCTGCTGCTGCTGCTGAAGCTGCCGCCGGTTTTTAAAGCTGCCTCGATGCGTCGAGACTGCTGCTGCGGCCATTGTCAGATTTCTTTGAAAACTTCTGAGACGAAGCTTTCGATGCAACCCTGCGGACAGTTTCTGCTGCCGCTGCTGACATCGTGTGGATGTCACATCTGGGTAAGGATGACGGTCTACGACTGTCGACAGCCAGATAGCGCGTGCTCTCTCTTCTGACGCACACGGCATTAACGGACCAGGGGAATAAACAGCCCCTCTGTACACGTTCAGTGTTCACAGTGCCGTCTGTTCAGTTACAGAGCGCCTGTAACACACACTGAACAGAAAAATTATGCGGCATTGGACGACAGAAGGTATAACATTCCTCTAAGCAGCCACTCAAATGAGCTCTTTTTCTGTAATTTTAGTCTCTCGGTCAATAAGCGAGACGTTTGCTGAACTAAGTGATAGATCTCCTAATTCATTATACAACGTGGGCTCTCGAAATTCTGTAAGGTGATCGGTAAAGATTACTGCTTACTTGTAGCGTCACCAACTGGTTTCTTGAATACCTCTTCCCATGCAAACAAAAAAAAATCCATAAACAAAGCGTACTTCCATTGTTCGGATCGGAGAATGTTTTCCAGGTGTCTTCTGTCGTACTACATTTACGTGTTCGGTCCATCTCAAGTCACTCTGGACAGAATTTTGACATACTTGATGGCTATCACTTGCTCCAGAGACTGGTACCTGACGCCGTAGTCAAATGAAGTCGAATCCTTCGGTTTATTAACGCGCACTACGTTACTTCTATTCGTGTTTTCGTTTAACTTGCAAGCCTTGCTTCGGTTACTGACCCAACCCAAGTTTCCGTGCATTTCGTAAGGAGTTTCTGACCGCTGGAGACGATCTGCTCCTCGTTTTGGAGACACGGTGGTGACGTCCTCGCATGGGTGGTGGACTGTATCACCGAAACCAGTCAAAATTTAATACACACAGCTGCTGTTCCGTTGCCGGCCGCGGTGGTCTAGCGGTTCTGGCGCTGCAGTCCGGAACCGCGGGACTGCTACGGTCGCAGGTTCGAATCCTGCCTCGGGCATGGGTGTGTGTGATGTGCTTAGGTTAGTTAGGTTTAAGTAGTTCTAAGTTCTAGGGGACTTATGACCTAAGATGTTGAGTCCCATAGTGCTCAGAGCCATTTGAACCATTTTTTGCTGTTCCGTTATCCATTAGAATTTGGATGTGCGGAATGCTTCTGAACACGTCACCTCCCCACTGGAAACCTGTACCCCAGAGCGAACTTGTGATTCACAGTAATGTCGGCTGAACCTCTGTAGCCCACTTCTGTCAGCTGCTGCGTGCACAAGATACGTCTGTTGAGCCTCCACCGTTTCCTACTGCTTCTGCGCGAGTGACTCGTATATCTACTATCTGGGTGCAGAGTGAAAGGTAAGCTTATGCCTTTGCTCGCCTTTATTGCTTGCAGAAAATCTGTGAAAGGAGAAATTGAAATATACTTTGCGTTAGAAGATTTACGACACTGGTCTACTTTGCTAAAATCATGTGTCAGTGAACATTACAGAATGCACTTGCGGCCTTAACTTTGGGATGTATTCGCGAAAACTTGCATGTAATCGAACGCGCAGTTACGAACCGAAGTAGCCTCAAACAGTAGCATAACTAACTCCGTAGGGTACGGCACTGCCGATGTGTGCCTCGCCACAGGGCAGGTATACCACGTTAGCGCCGACTCTATCTACTCAGGCTGGTGTTACTGCTCGTTTACACCTTCAGTGGCCACAGGTGGCAGACGGATACACTAGCTTCATCTTAGACGCTTGTTCTGGACAGGTCCAGTGAGAGTAAGACGTAAACGCCTGTTTGTGGCAACCCACTTGAATTATCCGATGCGCGGTTTGCATAACGGCAACGAGGGATCTCAGACTGCAATGTATGGGAGGCGTGATAACAGCACTCGATTCGCATCATTCGATACATCGTACGTCACGTGTGTCTATATGTAGGCAATCTATTTAACTGCACAGATGTCCAGTTTGCATAAACCAGAGAAGAAAATGCTCTTATATGATACTTAAGTGCATGGTGGATGCAGTAACAGTTCGTATTATCCTGGAACATGAGTAGTTCATCTCGTATGCGACATGTGAAATCTAGGGGGTGAGCGTAGCCTCCTCATTTTTGTAGCATTCACACACAAACGTGGCACTTAAAGATGATGTCTTGTAGCATTGCCTCTTAATCTCTTATTGACGTCACATGTTGATCGATGGAAATGTGTTATATTTTAACATATGGAAATAAAAACGCACAGCTTCTTTTTCTATAAAATATTTTACTGAGAATTTTGTAATCCAGTAGGGCATCCAGGAGGGGTGACGAAGACAGCCCATTGGGCAGCAACAGGCCGCCCTTCATAGCGGGTCAGCAACGTCATCTGCCACCCCGAGGAGTCGGCGGTCTTCAGCAGCACTCGGGGAAGTGCAGGAGTAGGGAAGGACTGGCCGACCGGTCCCAGGCCTTAAAAGCACGGAGTGAAACGGTATTCGCACTAAACTTTTTGTATTCGCGTTACACGAATACGGTTTAATGCGAATACCGTGACACTCCGTGCTACAAGCAGCGGCTGCCACCTCCTCGGTCAGCAGCATCGACGGCGATCCTCCTACCGCGGCATCGGACGGAGCGGAAGCCTGTGTCAGCATCGGAGGGAAACCTGGGCCAGAGCGTGCGGAGAGGCCGCGTGTCAGCTGCAGCAAGGGCCGACGCGCTAAACTGGCCGACGCCGTGCCACAGCTACAGGACCACACCCACGCTCCGGCCCCGGAAACCCCTCCTCTGCCGAGGCTACGACTCCGTCCTCTGCCACGGCAAGGGGGCAGCACTCCTCATACTGCAGGTCGGGAAAACCGACTGTCTCCGCTTCGACACGGGACGGAAATAAATACGTCCCGGTCGCAGCTCGGACGGGCTTTCCCGGGGCCGTAGCAGGATAAGGAGGCAAACCCTCTACGGCTACAGCTTCGGAGAGAACCGTTCGTCACCGCCTCGGCGCGAGACGGAAACGAGTCTGCCGCATAGCGCGGAGACTCGCCCGCCCCGGCCTCGGCTCGGACGGGCCGTCCTCGGCTGTAGCAGCGGAGGCGCCGCCGACTGCTGCCGGTCGGGAGGGAGCAGACGCGCTGCTCGGCCTGAGACGGCCGGCCGGCCGCTTCGGTACTCCGACACTGCCCGAGTGCGCGTGGACCGCGTCCTCTGGGGGAGGCCTCTCCCTGCCAGCCGGCGCGCGCCTGCAGCCCCAGCCCTCGAGGTGGCCGCGCCGTCTGCGAGCGCGCGCCTCCACACCGACAGAGTCTGCAACCACCAGAAACGCGCCGCTGTTCTAACACTGCTGCTACGTAGGTCAAGGTATCGGCCTCACTTTCCCCACCCCGTCTGTGAGACAGCAGTGGACGCTACTCACCCGCTGTGACGGTCGACGTCCGCGAATGCGTCGCCTCAGCCGGCCGGCGAGACGCCGGCGTGTGGCGAGCCTCGTAGACGGAGACCGCGGCAGCCGTCCACTGCTGGATGGAGGCTGTGGCGCCGCAGGAGGCGCAGCCGGGCGACGGCTGGGTGCGGCGGCGGCGGCGGCTGTGCCGGAGAAAGCTGCGGGGCGCGAGCGAGTCCCCGCAAGAGGGGGCCAGGAGGTGCGGGCCCTCCCCACGCCCCGCGTCCCTCCTGTCTGCCGGATTCTGTCGCCCGGCAACTCAGGCGCCCCTACTCTTATAGCCGTCCGACAATGCAGGACGCCGTTACCGGGGAAATGCCTTCTGACGTCTCCTTCCACCCATTGTCTCCAACAGTTCAGTGCACAAAATTCGCTGTCGTACGATCATCCGCATTCGACGGAGCGGAAAAGTGTACGGACCACCCTCCACCCTCTTCAGCCTACCTGCCTGTACTTTGATCCGTGACATTAAAGCATCCGTACCTCCTCTACACAGCCGTCACACAGCTACCCAAACATTGCCTCTCACCTCAATTTTCACGTATTATGAGTCTTCCCGGAAGGGAAAATCCCATCTAAAGGGATCAATACGAGTTCCACAAAAAAAATTCGCTCACTCCGTCAACCTGATGAATAGAGTACCAGGCAGAAGGGTCCATGTTGTTGCCGTGTTCTTTGACCTCCGCAGAACACTCGATACGGTTGCGCGCGGACGCTCAGTGAAGAAAATGTTAGCTATCAGTGGAGTGGACTTGAAATCGTGTACAAGATAGAATCTAGCACGTCGTTCGTAAGCAGACAAGACTCACGGGTGCAAAAATTACTTGGAAAGTGCTTAAGCGAGGTTTACAGGGCCTAAATGAGCAAGTTGGTATCCTGACGACGTTTGTGTATCATACAGTGAAGTAACAGAGCCATTTTTTGCAATGCAAGACCACTGTATTCAAATGCGGGAAGCCATTACACATATTAGTAGTTGGCCACGAACGTGAATAAACGTAGCGTGAGTAAGTATAGCCGTGCTCGACAGCAGGGCTGGTTTGGGCCGCCCTCTGCTCTGCTGGACACGGTCCCACAGAGCCGCTGAGTCTCCGGCCTCCTCACACGGCCAGCTACAGGGGGCGTGCAGTTCAACGTGGGCTCCGAACCGCGGCGCACTGCCACCGTTCTCCCAGTCGTAGATCAGTGCAAGACACGAATGAAACGGCAGTCAACGCGAAAACTTTCAGAGGCAATAGCGGATTGAGCGCCAGACCTTCTGATTTATGCCCTGTCACTTTATTTCTGAGTTACCTAAACAGGTATCACTCATAAACAGACGGAAAGACCGACACCTGAATCCATTACGAAATGCACCGATCTCCTTTGAAGTTTTGCTATCCCGTCTCTAACCCCCTCATATGGCTTCTCCAGTAAAAACGACGAGTGAACTCTCTTTTCTGGGAAATTTAGGAGACCTCCGCTGCCCAGTGTTTTCTGGTTTTTATATGCGAACAAAGCCCGCTGTGTTCCACACAAGAGGCGATTACAGAAACGAAGTCTATTCGTACGCAAAAAGTGTCACCATTCCCTAGCACAGTGTATACACCGAAGCCCTACAAGAAACCGACGTCAGTGAGCCGCTCTGTGCTTGTGCAGCCTCCTCGCAAACTGGAGCGACCTCGGCCTAACCAGTTCCGTGGCGCGCCGCGTCCCACGGCAGACTGGGGCTGTAAGAGGGGCCACCCGCTGCCCCACGCGCTCCACACAGAGGACAGTGGGCTCCCCATCACGTCCTGAAGACTTCCCTCCGTCTAGCGGTGCGAGCTATCTCTCGGTTCTACGCTCACTTACGTCTATACCTGCGTCCGCGCTATGCTCGAACGTGTCATCTGCTACGGTGAAGCAGTCTTGGATGAAAGTATTTCCATTTTCGGCTTTAATTTTATCTTTTTCCGTCCCGCTGCCATAATGATTCACGAGCATTCGGACAGAAGACCATTTCATTACTAACTTTACGTAGGACTAAAATTGTGTAGGTTCTTTTTGACAACTCTGCTGGTAAGACACATCCGAATTTATTGAGTCGTTATCGGATAGCTGTCACTACGCTCGTTTGCATTTGGTCAAGCTTTCGTCTACCGAGAAGAGTTCGGCTTCCTTTTGTGACGATTTGCCCGCCCATAGTTGTATCTGCCACGCTACCGACTGTACGAAACAAGTCCGCATGCCGCGTCCACTTCGGGGAGAGGCCTGGACAGGTTCGGCTCACGTAGCGAAGGCGAGAGTCGTTTCGGCCTCGGCAGTGGAGCGCACTGTCAGCGAGGCTGTGGTTTGCCGAGAGTGGAGCCGCTTTTGAAGGCCACGAGTCGAGGTTGTTGGACGGCGGTGCTTGTCTCGAGTGGGACGGCGTGGGAGTGTACAGCAAGATCTGTAGCTGTGGGCTGACACACGTGGGGAACGTTGTTTGTCGACCAGCAGTGAAGTTACATTTCGTATGTGGTTGGTCGTGACGGTTTGACTTGCCACTTGTACTCTGAGCTTAATTAATCATTTTCTTTAGGCGGCCGGAGTAGCCGAGCGGTTAAAGGCGCTACAGTCTGGAACCGCACGACCGCTACGGTCGCAGGTTCGAATCTTGCCTCGGGCATGGATGTGTATGATGTCCTTAGGTTAGTTAGGTTTAAGTAGTTCTAAGTTCTACGGGACTTATGACCACAGCAGTTGAGTCCCATAGTGCTCAGAGCCATTTGAATCATTTTCTTTGCAAGATACATGAGACTCTACAGTCATTTAGACATCGTGCTTACACTGTTTTGTATCTTCAAGGTGAATTGCTAGCACGTAATTTTAGTTTAACTGTGCATGCCTCTCTGGATCGTACTGTAAAGTGAACGTGTTATTGGCTGCTATGGAATGCCTCTGGCCGAAAGGGTTGTATGGCCAGTAAGGAAAACTTCTAGGGCAAAGTTACCTGAACTGCAATATGTTTTAGTTAGTAAATTATTAATTTAACTCAATTTACTTGCCAAGCTATTAAAGTGTCAAAGCAGTTTTGTGTATCGCAAGTTTCTTCTTGTGATGGTTAACATTAATAATGTGTGACATTAGCAAGAGTTCTTTTGCAGATTTCATCTAAGCATATTTTGGTTTGTTTTTGGTTAAGACTTGGGCCAATTGTGCCGCGCACTGGGCGAGGCTGCAGTCTGTCTAGGTGGGTTATGTAGAGCCCGTGCCTGAGACGCAGAATGATTTGTAAGTCAAAACTCGTGTGAAAGTATCTTAAAGTTTTAGGACTCGGAATCTTTCTCTTAGTAAGGTTTTTACTGTTTCTTTTTCAAATAATTCTTTGAGAAAGATGTTTCACTAGTCAAAATGGCATCGTTCTATGAATATAGTATCCAAAAGCAATTTTGACTTTATAAACTGTTTTTATGCGTAATAAATGTATCACAGTAACGTCATGTTCTTAGATGAATGTGCAGTATGAGTGCAACCTGCGTGTGATGTGGCTCAGCCCACCACGTCATCCTTATGTCCCGTCGAGTTTTCTTTTAATTTCAAGTTGACTCAATGCACAGGTAAAAATTCTGAATCTGCTACACTTTCTAGTAGCTTCGCAGTAGTTTAGTTGCAGTGCGAGTGGTCTGCTCA
Source organism: Schistocerca cancellata (assembly GCF_023864275.1). Lineage (NCBI taxonomy): Eukaryota > Metazoa > Arthropoda > Insecta > Orthoptera > Acrididae > Schistocerca > Schistocerca cancellata. The sequence continues at coordinate 13,034,464 of NC_064627.1, read as the reverse complement.
TTCCTCTCCCTCACACATGGCAGCCCTGTGTGCGGCCTACAGTGCGTCGGCAGCCTTCTTCCGTATTCTCGTCAAAACAGCTGACTGCTGCCTCTCATCCGTGTTCAGCTACTTCCTCATCATCCTTCTGTCGCACTTGTTAACCGTAAAACCTTTACTCTCTTAGTGAAGCCCTTGAGGTCACGCAGTCTATCAATAAACTTACGCTGCAGACGTTAAGGATGTTTTCTGACCAGTCGTGCTATGCATGTGAGAGATTTGGAGTACCCGGAACGAGACTTCCCTAAACGCCGCTTTACTTTTCAGCGTAAATTTTTACAAAGTGTATCGATTTAACTGAGCGCCTCATGAAAACCATCCGGACGCTACTCCGTAATGAGTAACTGACGGAGGTCCACAGTACACACGGAGCCGGGGAATATTCTGTTGTCAGTACAGAAGCAGGAATAGCAGATTGGGTCGGTCAGGAAAGCTCAGAGAGTTCGAACGTGGACCACTCACTGGATGTCACCTGACTAACAAGATCCGTCAGAGACATTGCAATCCTTCGATAGCTGCCCAGATCTGCTGCAGGTGATGTGTGACTGTGAAGTCGCGACGAGAAGGAACAAGCAGAGCTAAACCACGACCAGGCTGACTTTATGTACTGACGTACTCTGGAAGCATAAGCTATGACCTTTCCAGCACTTCCCAAATTTGTACTAGAACTGACGCTATTTCAAAACCACTTGCGTTGCTTTGAAGTTCTGTCTCGACGTTTTCGTATACAATAGTAGAGTTGTAGGAGATGTTAGCGCCTCTATAAGCACAAGGAAAAGATCTTTCTTGGTCCTCGTTTCAGGAAAACGTGGAGTCTCCATGCACAGTTCTTGCAAGAGAAGTGTCTTGGTAAAGCAGTCCTTAACTTCCTAAGAAAATTTCTCAGATCACACGTGTGCCGAGTAGTTAGAAAATTTGTGACTGCTCTTATTTTCTGACTCCATCGATATTCACTAGGTGTTTCCAGATTTTCATTTCTTGGCCGACGAAGAGGAATTTTTTTACGTTGAGTCCGAGGTCTGAAAACACTCCAACGCAGTTATTAGGCAGCTCGAATATTCTTAAAATATCTGTGAAACAATGGCAGTATCAAGCAGGTAGCAGAAACATACTTCCATTTAAGGTGTCGAAGCAGGTAGTTGAAGTGTTACACATCTAAACGGCATCATCTTAACTCAGAGGCCTCCAGGTGTTATGATGGTAGTCTGTTCGGCCTCCACTCGTCAGTAGCCTGTCTAAATGTCCATAGCTGAGTAACACATTTCTCCTTAAGAGCAGTCCAGGTGTCAGAAGTATGTGGCAATGGGTGCACATCCTTCTTTGTGGTTTTGTCCAGTCATCAGTAGTCGGCACAGAAACTACACGTGCCGTCCTTCTCCACAAGAAGCACGGAAGAGGACCAAGGATTTTCTGAATGTTCAATGATGTCATAATAACACCGTCTCCTCCACCTCCTTACAGATTATCTGTCGTTCAGCCAGCGACTTGCCATATGAGCGCTAGCTAACTGGTGGATGAGCCAGAGTGATGATATAGTGTTTCAACATGAGGTACTTGGTCTGTCTCTCATCCTGATTGGTTGTCCGAAAATTGGGGCACAATGGCTGTGACTCACCAAAGTGTTTTCTCGGTCAGGTCAGATCCTGTTTGTAGTTCGATAGTAGCTTTCTCCCTTGTATTGTCTCTAATGGTGGCAAAGCACGCTTCTTCATTAATGACATTAAGTTGCACTATCTGGATTAGTCCGGCTGCCCCTATGCACATACTTTAGGGACGAGCTGTGGCTGCTTGTAACAGTTAAGGATTCAAAGTCCATTCTGGTCACCTACAGTGCTTATTATCGTCGTTCTGAGGACTTGCTTTGTGAGCCTGAATAGTTTTTTTTACAGCCGATAAGAGATTCACATTTTACCTCAGTATCTCGACAGCCGGCTGGAACTCGTCTTGTTGATGGTGGCGGGATAACAACTTGTTCAACGGCAAATGACCGCTCAGAACAATCGTTTTTTGGAATAGCTTCGTCGATCTGGAGATCTGACCTTCAACAGTCTATGGCTTCATGTAGTCCCATTCAAGAACATCAGACCACTGAGGTGTCATCTTCTACATTTCCTATTACTTCCTGAAGTATGGTGTCGAAGATCATAGCTCCTGTCTCCAGTGTACTCGTTTCGACATTCCTGGCTGCCATACACTGTTCTATCTCTTCTCGGAGCGTGTTCAGAATGGTTCAAATGGCTCTAAGCGCTCCGGAACTTAACATCTGAGGTCATCAGTCCCCTAGACTTAGAACTGCTGCTATATGACTGCTCGTTGGCTGTATGCTGGTTCTTTATATATTTTTAATTTATATTGAACCTGTGTGACCATCTCCTCGCGTTACCTTAGAGGATTATACTCGACTTTGCGTCCTGGCTGCTAATATACCAGGCCCATAAGAAATGGTATCTATATTGTGACCCTTATTTGATTAACTTGGTAAACAAATTAATTATTTTAGAAATGTGCGCAACGGAAACTGGTGCGAGTTTCTCTAAGATAACACGTTCTGGGGTGGTTGGACTCAAAGCCGTCACTATAGCAGCTGCTGGCCTGTCTAAATTCTAATTGCAGATTATTTCTATCTTTCATTAAATTTAGAAGATCGAACTGAAAAGGCTTGCCATGTCTAATTGAACTGAAGAAGATATATCCTATCCATTTCATTTATCAGGTGACTAGGGGAACGTTTCTTAATTGGAATGCTGACTCATTTAATACATTTATTTTCTACTCTGATGAAAATATTTTAGAACACGACACATTAGAATTTCTCTTCAGTTACAAAACTTATGTCTGAATGAGCGTTAAACCTCTCATGGGTAGAACAATGACAAAACGAAAAAACTACACGATTAATTTCGTCATGGTCTCTTAACACAAAAATACACACAAGTGGGCCGCACCGTGCTTGGCGGGATAATCGTCATTCATTCCTTAAAACTCACGTTTCATCATGCATGAATTACACAATAGAAATTTAAGGTCAGCCACTGCTGAAGGTAGAAAATCTCAACCAAAGAAAAGATTCTGGGCAAAATGTTACTAAAAATTTTGTAGATTTTACAATAATTTATACGCCGCTGTCTGTTTCAATTGAAAGCACTATGTAATGAACAAAGTTAACTTCAGTTTTAGCATGGCAAGGGAGGGCACCTATTGTTCTATGCCTGCTATTGGCCATGTGGTCGAACATCAACTGCAGTGAAAATGCTAAAAAAATAGACTCACTTTCCAATCAAAAATTCATATTAAGGCATGCTGAATCACTTTTAAAATGTGGCAGCAGGAACGCAATTATCAGGCAGATGCGCGGTACTGGATTCACTTTCCAACATCGCGAAAGTAAGAAAGAATTAGAATTTATTATGGTTTAATCAGTGAATGCTGTTAAGTGAACTGATTAATTTGCTTTGAATGCTGAAAGTTGCTTTGTAGCGACGACTACTAGCCTGTAAAGCATGTGCTGCGCTGAGGGCGCAAACACGTGGTCGATCATATGAAATCAGAGAAACTACTTCAAATTCATCAAATAGTTAGGTACAAGCACAGTAGCACACTAATAACGGTTAAATATGTCACTGAAAACAACTGTAAGCATACTGAAACTCGAGACTGACCACTTTATCGGACGTTGTACTATTGGCGCCAAAATGCAGTGCGAACTTAACTCACAAAGAAAGTACCAAAAATAATTAAATTTCGCAACAGAAATTTCTCGATCTACCATACGATACGCAATCTGCACTCATTGAGCTAAAAGTGAAGCTTATAACGCGGGAAATAGCTAGATGAACTGATGCTTCCTGTTGCATGCTCACTAACACAAAGCAAAATTTTACAAACACATTTCCGAGAAAACTATTGCAAAAAAATTAAAACCGTAACCTGTACCGATGAAGACATGTTGAATGCGTGCTATGAGCATACCCTGTCGTGAATTTTTAGCCACATTAGGCCATTTTTATCTCACCAAATCTGCGAGGTGCTGTGCTCCCGCGTCCGGTCCGTCTCATGGCTGGCCCCACGCGCCAAAATCCGACCAACGTTCCTACTCAAACGCGGTGGTAGAGAGACTCACCTCACCCCCGCACCAACTTTGTAACCTACCCTCGTGCCTGTTTTTTATCTTTACTTGCTGCGCTGGCCTACCTGCCGTTATTCTTGTAATGTTGGCAATAACTGCTATTCCCTTAAATAGTTCCCTTTGGTCCATACTCCCACTACATTTCACTTCCATTCATACCCACGCACACTCATACAGGATGGAACAAGGAGTATACATATAAACGGCGTGTGATCTCTTCGTGAAATGATGAAATGAAATAAACAAGTGCGTCAAATATTCCTTTCACCCAGCGAAGTACTGAAGCTGCTAGCAATCAAAGAAAAACTTATATCTCGATACAGAAAACATGATTACTTCCTACTGTAATCTGAGGCAAAACGAAAGTAACGCCTCACTACTTAAACCTAACTAAGGACATCTCATACACCCATGCCCGAGACACGGTTCGAACCTGCGACCGTAGCGGTCGCGCGGTTCCACACTGGAGCTCCTAGATCCGCTCGGTCACTCCGGCCGGCACGGAGCGTGTGAAAGAGTAGAGCTCGTGGTGACCTTTCACAACTGCCGCAAGGAGCACATTCGGCAGTTGGTCACTCTTCTTTCATCACTGAACCGTGAATTTACTTTCAATATCTTTCCTTAAAGAATTTATTTTACTTACTAGCGATTCATCAAGAACATTTACACATTTAAACGTGGAATTAGTTGCCAGGGAGTAACTGATGAAAATGAAATCACCTTTAACAACTGGGAATTTTATTCATAAAGGCCTTTTCAAAAACATATTTAAAATTTATAAGCAGAAAAGCGCCCTCGAAATATCAAGTTACAATTTCATTTAGAGGCAGAAAGAACAATATTGACAGTAGGAGCTTTCGGGCTGAGAAGCTTGCCGCTCCCTTTCAACACGGCCGTAGTCACGACCGCTCACAACAACCTCTGAAAGACTACACTGGTGCACATCTGCAACACACCAGATTACTTTAAACTAAAAATTTTAACAACTCACACAAACACATTAACTATGCACCCCGTAAGAGGGATGGAAATAGTATAAACACTCACACTAAGAAATTATTTGCCACCGAAAGTGCAAATCTGTTTTTAAAAGGACTCTTACTGTGGAAGGGTGGCAACTTTATAAAAAATGACGATTTAAATAATACCCATGAAATTCAGACTTACATAAAATGTACAACATGCTCTACATTACACATATACCGCCTCGCAAGATGATAGGCAAGATAAAAACATATTGCAGGACTGCGGCCTTTACACATTAATTGTATAAATTCCTTAACACCGATTCCGACAAACATGGCAGAGGCAGCTATTAACGAACGGCAGACCGACAGACAGACACTAACAGCCTAACAAATGCGGGCGGGAGACAGACGAGCCAGCTGGGGACGAGAGACTAACAAAGAAAACAAGTAGAATTTAAGAAGTAAATCAAACAACATATCACCAATCACTTAACTGCTAATAAACTGCGATGTCGGGCGAAGACCTGGCGCAGCACCCCCAAAACGCTCTCCCGAACCGTCCGCTGCCAGCCGCTTCAACAGACGCAGGAAGGCGCTTCGATCTCCCGTCTCGCGACGTCGCAGCTCCCACCGGCCAGACCGATGTCATGGGTTGACTCCTGTTGCTCTCGTGTCGGTCGCGAAGCCACTACCCCTCTCTATACGCCGCGGCCCACTGGACTGACGTGGGGACCTCACATGCGCCGACGCTCGAGGCGGGCAAGTCATCTCGTGTCTCAGTGCGCGACCGACCAACCGATCGATCCAACCGCCACTGACCATTGCCTGAACAAACTCGAGCAGACTGGCGGCCTGACACATACTAGCACTCCGGACAACAGACGGACACTGACTGCCCCACACTGACCAGACTCACTGCGACTGACCGACTGACTTCTTCCCGACCTCATAGCGCCCCTTAAATGCACGTGAACAGGCAACTTTTCCCCCTTTCCCACCAGAGGGAGACACCAAAGCTGCGATTGCCACAGCGGCGCCACCGCCAGGAACGGAGGGCGACTGCTTCACACTACGCGCTGCGGCAATTTTTACCACGGCTCAATCATTTCTTTTTTCTGTTGCATTTCCACTATTCGCTGGCACCACCTTGTGAATTCCTCTGTCATAGTGACGGTCTTTACCAGATAAGCTCGATACACGTCTTCTGCGATCCCTTTCCTGTTGTTGTTGTTGTGGTCTTCAGCCCTGAGACTGGTTTGATGCAGCTCTCCATGCTACTGTATCCTGTGCAAGCTTCTTCATCTACCAGTACCTACTGCAACCTACATCCTTCTGAATCTGCTTAGTGTATTCATCTCTTGGTCTCCCCCTACGATTTTTACCCTCCACGCTGCCCTCCAATACTAAATTGGTGATCCCTTGATGCCTCAGAACATGTCCTACCAACCGCTCCCTTCTTATGGTCAAGTTGTGCCACAAACTTCTCTTTTCCCCAATCCTGTTCAATACTTCCTCATTAGTTATGTGATCTACCCATCTAATCTTCAGCATTCTTCTGTAGCACCACATTTCGAAAGCTTCTATTTTCCTATAGTGTGAGATTTCGAAGGCTTCTGTCATATCCGGATTTACGATGTGACATAGGGACAAAGCATTCTGTATGTACGACTGTGCCGTTTCTCTACATTTTTAGGCCTTGAACTTTAATTGTTCGACCGCTAAGCGGCCTTTCTGTTGATTGTCGCCAAAGGTTTCCTCCAGTTCGGTCTGAAATTTTTCTTGGCTATTGAGCTACTCTACATTGCTCTCGAACCACTGCTGAGCTTCGCCGTGCAATTAAAAATACAAATTTGTCAAACTCATCATGTCACCCCACCTGTTTTGTCTGGCAACTCAGTTGAATCCTTCCAGCCCTTTCGTAGAGTCCTGACCAGTGTCTCCGAGAGCACAGATAGATCGCTCATGTGCACCTGACTTACTGCTGTTTTGGAATCCACCTGTGTGCTGAATGTTCGGATCTTTGGAAGGACGTACGATTATGTATTCCGGTTCCCGTCCTTGTAGGCGACGGTTTTTAATTTGCCCAGTTAGAGCAACGGTGACGTAGATGGTTTGGAGTATCGGACGTCTCCACCAAACAACGTCACGCCGTAACCACAGTCAGGTCCAAACCCGAGGTGACGGTCGCCAGTGAGGTGCAGCACTTGGAATGGAAATCGCGATTTTTATTGACGCAAACGTACAGCCTGAAGAGAACTGAACTTATGGACGACGAGTGCGGCTGTTTATAGAAACATCTAGTATTTCAGAATATGTAAACATTGCTAACGTAAAATTGCAAGAATCTTCAGCGGATGGTGCATTCTTGCTAAGAGATAATTGCCCGTGGTCGGGGCTGAACAGGCGACCCGCTGCGCGCGAGTCAGCGACGGCAGCGAGTGCACCACACAGCAGGCACCACAGCTCGCGGCGGTGTATTCCTCTCCTCGCCTTTTCTGCGGGTAACGTTCTCATATCCTGCCAGTCAACTCAATTTTCGGCATCCTGCCATTATAAGGCGCGATCAAGAAGTTTCAGTTCGAAGGCCGCACTGTCCAGACTCGGTACGCCAACGACGCCGAGTCTCCGCGAGCATCGCGGCAGTCATCCCAGTGGCGCACCAGGCCGAACGCGGCCGCCTGGTGGAGCACCGCCTGCTGCTGCGTCAGGAGGTCTGTAACTGCCTGACGCACAGCCTCGTCCGACACGAATCGTCATTTCTTCAAGACTTTTTTTTTTACATTAGTCAAAGCTCAATAATCGCTTTCGGAGAGCTGAGAAGTATGGGGCAGGTGCTGGAATGTCTGCTACCTGAGTTGGCGTAGTTTCTACATTACAACATTTGCGATGTGGGGACGTGCGTTATCGTGAAGCAACACGGAACTTAGCGCACCATTCCACAACGGTGGTTGCGACAGACGTGTTGCCCGTAACTTCTTCATTCTCTGGTGGACGTCTACCGGCGTTCGTACCTGTGCAGCCAGGAAAAAAATAACAGCACGTCGGTTTTGTTTGCACGCATTTGGCAATAACGTCACCGTAGTTCACGTTTCCCCATTTACCGCACGCAATTCCGATTTACACGAATGCCACACTAATGTCTTGCCTGCGTGTCGGTGCTTGTATACCAGTTGCGTTACGCTGCACATACGCTGCAGCACAGCTCTCAGACGGGAACATTTTCATTTTCGCTTATACATCTAACGTCGAACGCTCCGATCTTTTCCCTTTCCGGTCTTCGTACACCCCACGACTCGCTTCCATACAGAGCTGCGGCAGGAGTCGTACATTCTCAGAAACATCTTCCCCAAAGTTTGTAGCCTATGTTTGACACTGGTAGAATTCTTCAAGGAAGGAATACTCTCTCTGACTCAACTATTCTCCTTCTCATATCCTCCCTGTATCGTCCATCACGCGTTGTTTTTATTCCAGCGTAAGTGAATTCCTTAGCTTTTTCTCCTTTGTGGATTCCAGTTCTCATGTTACGTTACCTCTGACCTCACATCTGCTACTGCCAAATACTACAAGCCTCATTTTGTGTAATCTTACTCCATAATATGTCGTTAGTAGGCTGTTCACTCCTTTCAACAGCTGCTGCGATGGCGCCTCGCTTTGGGTGAGGACAGCAGAGCATGTGCGAATTATTGATATGTTTCCACGGACAATTTGGAAGCCACTCCCGTAGCTTTCTTTTATTTACGTTATTACAATGAAGTGAAAAATTACATACGTATAAAACATTACTGTGTAACTAACTTTTGCGTAATATTGGTATCGTTGATAATGGGCAACACCCGAAACAAATCCAGTAAAGCGAAGTACTACCTACAAGCAGCTTCCGCCAAACAGATAGTTATTAGTATGACATATTCAAAACATCTATAAGTTGCAGAGCAACAAATGTACAACACGTTTACGTTATTCATTCTTCGATGTACAGGTTGGACAGTAACGCTGAAAGTCTGCATCCTTGGCTCATGCCATTTTCAACATCGGCACTTCTCCTTTGGTGACCACTTCTTATTTTTCCCCTTTGGTCCTTGCACATATTCCGTACTTTCTTGAAGAACCAGGATTTCCAGGATCGTCGCCAATTCGTTTTATTACTGTGACCGGTTTCGACGTATCTACGTTGTCATCATCTCATCTTGTAACATTATTAGATGTTACGAAATCCAATGATGGCAGCGTACATCCGTCTAAACGCGCATGGAAAGAAAAAGGATTGCTAGCGATCTTGGCAAACTTGGTTCTTCAAGAATAATGCAAATTTCAAATCGGCCCCAACGATTAAGGTAATGCCAGACATGTATAATATTACATTTTACTGTATAGCTTTCTGTTTTTTCTCAGATTTTGGAACATGTTACACGATTTTATTCTGTGGAGCCCTTGTATACGTCGACAGATCCTATGACGGTGGCTTGACTTTTATTAAGTCTTGGCTCCAATTATCGAACGGAACCTAACAACGATGTCTTTGGTGCCTTTACCTGTAATATATCCAAACTGTGAGTCAGTTTACCGTATGTGTTCCCGACTTTACAGGAATGAACTGTGCGCTGCATCATTGGCGTTGTTAGCAGTGTCAGTCTCATGAGTCGTCGTTAGGCGCCGCCACTGGTACGTAGGGTTCAAACACAGACATCGGCGTGCGTGCCGGTTGCAGACAGTCAGCACGAGTCTGGACAAGGTGATCGCAACTTCACTCGTAAGGCTGTTCTATCAAAACAGCAGCAATCCCGCTGCTGCTCTCTGTGCGTATCAACATTTCAGATGAATAAGGAGAGGTCCTCTTACCACACCAGGGTCGAAGTACATGATTAAGAAGCTGGTGACTTTAGAATTGCTCCTGGAAGAGACCGAAAGCCAATTGTGCCACAAGTTGAAGTTCCCATTTCCATTGCTGAGAATGCTCAACGCATTGTGCAGTTTTCAAGGAGTGCACCAGCTGTATCACGACAGCTGAACATTCCACGGTCCACCGTTCGGAAAGCGCTGCGAACACTCGTGGAATGGTATCTGACCAACTTTCCCCACGCGACGCACACATTTGAGTAGCCTCCGATCTTACATTTCTTGCTAGGGTTGAAGTTGACGAAGTGTGGCTTTGGAACATTTTGTGAAGTGAGCAAGTACATTTTAGACTCTAAGGAGTGATCAACACTTATAATCGTCACGTTTCCCACCAAAAATCAAACTTCTCGCCAAAATTCGCCATCTTGGATGACATCTACAGATGACGTCATGGACGCCATCTTAGATAACAGTACTTGGGGTGAAGTCCCCCTTGTCCTACTACTATGGTGGTGCATACTATATCCAGTTATATAAACTCTGTTTCAGTGTCTTAGGTCGTTGTCATTCTGACTTTCAAATCTTTGGACACCGCATCTTTCAGTTTTATGACTTATAGTGCATAACTTCATGCATAACAAGGTGGTATTCTTCAGGAGTATGTATCATCATCAGATGTCAATGCCACTGGTGGAGGAATGGAATGGTTTTCATACACCTAGCCGACCACGTAAGTACTCTCATTCCTTCATATTTTTTGTAGTATTTTCATGAATTTTACGTATTTTTCATCAATTTTCGTAATTTTACTAGATTTTCCATAATTTCAACAAATTTTACTCAATTGTTTGAGGTCCAAAACGCTACTCTTGACGAGCTGTCACATCAACAAAACATATCACTGTGTCGATCTCGTCATGCTAAAAGCCAGTGGTATTGCAGCATGGTCCTCAAGTTCTGCATCCTTGTTCAGCTGTCCCCTTTTCTTTGTGAGGATCGTATACATGTCGACATATCGCTAACCCTGTTACACAGCCTGCATCACGTGACAGAAATAATGTTTCTCAGTGTAGGAAATAATCATCAGCTGAGAGCAGGTGAAAAAATTACTTTCCCTGGCCGAAACACTTTATAAATGCGGTAAGATTTTATTATGATTTGCCATCTCCACCGATGTGGATGCAATCACAAAGTATCCTTACATTTGTAGGATAAGGACAGGGATTCAATGCTCTAGCACTTAACCCCCCCCCCCCCCCCCATTTTGAAACGAGCTAGCCCTTCAATGAACCAAAAGGCTGGAATGAGATTTTCACTCTGCAGCGGAGTGTGAGCTGATATGAAACTTCCTGTCACATTAAAACTGTGTGCCTGATCGAGACTCGAACTCGGGACCTTTGCCTTTCATGGGCAAGTGCTCTACCATTGGTACATTTTGTGGTGCATACTTGTATGTGGGAACGTGTTGTTTTATTAGTTCATGTTGTATGGCAAGTTGTTGATGTATTATTTTTGCTACATTGTCATGTCTTCTGGTGTATTCTGTATTTGCTAGTATTGTACATCCGCTTGTGATGTGGTCTACTGTTTCTATTTGTTGTTTGCAAAGTCTGCATTTATCTGTTCTGGTATTGGGATCTTTAATAATATGCTTGCTGTAATATCTGGTGTTTATTGTTTCTTCCTGTTTTGCAATCATGAATCCTTCCGTCTCACTGTATAGATTGCCTTTTTTTAGCCATGTGTTGGATGCGACTTGATCGATATGTGGCTGTGTTAGATGATATGGGTGCTTGCCATGTAGTGTTTTCTTTTTCCTATTTATTTTCTTCGTATCTGTTGATGTTATGTGATCGAAACGGTTGTAGAAGTGGTTATGAAATTGCAATGATGTAGCCGATGTATTTATATGAGTGATTGCTTTGTGTATTTTGCTAGTTTCTGCTCGTTCTATAAAGAATTTTCTTAAATTGTCTACCTGCCCATAATGTAGGTTTTTTATGTCGATAAATCCCCTTCCTCCTTCCTTTCTGCTTAATGTGAATCTTTCTGTTGCTGAATGTATGTGATGTATTCTATATCTGTGGCATTGTGATCGTGTAAGTGTATTGAGTGCTTCTAGGTCTGTGTTACTCCATTTTACTACTCCAAATGAATAGGTCAATATTGGTATAGCGTAAGTATTTATAGCTTTTGTCTTGTTTCTTGCTGTCAACTGTGTTTTCAGTATTTTTGTTAGTCTTTGTCTATATTTTTCTTTTAGTTCTTCTTTAATATTTGTATTAACTATTCCTATCTTTTGCCTGTATCCTAGATATTTATAGGCATCTGTTTTTTCCATCGCTTCTATGCAGTCGCTGTGGTTATCCAATATGTAATCTTCTTGTTTAGTGTGTTTTCCCTTGACTATGCTATTTTTCTTACATTTGTCTGTTCCAAAAGCCATATTTATATCATTAGATCATCCATGTATAGCAAATGTGTGATTTTGTGTTGGTATGTTCCAGTAATATTGTATCCATAATTTGTATTGTTTAGCATGTTGGATAGTGGGTTCAGAGCAAGGCAGAACCAGAAAGGACTTAATGAGTCTCCTTGGTATATTCCACGCTTAATCTGTATTGGCTGTGATGTGATATTATTTGAATATGTTTGGATATTAAGTGTGGTCTTCCAATTTTTCATTACTATGTTTAGGAACTGTATCCATTTAGGATCTACTTTGTATATTTCCAATATTTGTAGTAACCATGAGTGGGGTACACTATCAAAAGCTGTTTGGTAATCAATGTATGCATAGTGTAGCGACCTTTGTTTAGTTTTAGCTTGATATGTCACCTCTGCATCTATTATCAGTTGCTCTTTACATACTTGCGCTCCTTTGCAACACCATTTTTGTTCTTCATTTATAATTTTGTTCTGTGTTGTATGTGTCATTAATTTCTGTGTAATGACTGAAGTTTATATTTTGTATATTTTTATAGGCATGTTATGGGGCGATATTTTGCAGGGTTTGCTGTGTCTGCTTGATCTTTAGGTTTGAGATAAGTTATTCCATGTGTAAGTGTATCAGGGAATGTGTATGGGTCTGCAATGTAACTGTTAAATAATTTAGTTAGATGTGAATGTGTTGAGGTGAACTTCTTTAGCCAGAAATTTGCTATTTTATCTTTTCCAGGGGCTTTCCAATTGTACGAAGAAATAATTGCTCGGGTGACTTCACGTTGCAAAAATTATCACTTCAGGCATTTGTGGTATCACCTTGTACGTGTCGGTTTCTGCTTGTATCCACCGTGCATGTCTGTTATGTTGTACTGGGTTTCACCATATGTTCCTCCAGAAGTGTTCCATGTCTGTTATGTTTCGTGGATTGTCTATTTTAATGTGTGTGTTGCTATATAGCTAGAGAAGGCCGATATGCACGCGTCAACTCACGCAGGCTGGATTTAGGTCTGAAACAGGATACGTAATGAATGCTATAAAGAAAAGTACATAGCTCCTGGAATGCTTAACTTTAATCCATCATTTGTATACAGCATTCTTGATGATACAAGTGAGACTCTCTCTTGAAATGGTTAATGGCGCCTTGCTAGGTCGTAGCCATGGACTTAGCTGAAGGCTATTCTAACTATCTCTTGGCTAATGAGAGAAAGGCTTCGTCAGTGTAGTCGCTAGCAAAGTCGTCATACAACTGGGGGGGGGGAGTCCTAGTCCGTCTCTCTAGACCTGCCGTGTGGTGGCGCTCGGTCTGCGATCACTGACAGTGGCGACACGCGGGTCCGACATGTACTAATGGACCGCGGCCGATTTAAAGCTACCACCTAGCAAGTGTGGTGTCTGGCGGCGACACCACAGTATTACCTATTGTCTGGTAAAATTTCCTTTGGTTTGTGTTGAATGTCTGGTTTTGTTTCCTTCTATTTTCACTTTTTTTGTATCTTCTAAGTCGTTTGGCCAATGCTTGTAATTTCTGCTTCTTTTCATCTAATTGGTCTATCGCTTCTTGTTGTGAGATTTTACCTAACCTTTTTCGTTTTTTGTCTGATAGTTCATTTCTTATAAATTGTGTTAGCTGTCCGATGTCTTTTCTCAGTTTTTCTATTCTGATCTATAGCCTGTGTTGCCATGCTGGTTTTGTGGGTTTCTTCTGTGTGTTGGTTTGTTCTGATCTCTGCCTAGTGTGTATATTTAGCGTAGTGAGTGCTCCTACATAAACCAGTAGTTGTAACTCTTCCATAGTTGTATTTTCATTTATTTTGTTGTGTATGATTGTGTTGATAGTTGTTATTGTTGTTTCGACTTGTGGGTTATTTGGTGGTCTATGCAAGAATGGTCTAATGTCTGTATTTGTGTCTTTGTATTCTATATATGTCAGCTGAAATTTTTCTTCTATATCTAACATGTGTGTCACTTTGTGTTCTATTTGTGCTTGTTCTGGTGGTTGTCTTAAGATTTCGTTTTCCTCTGATTGTTTAATTGATGCGTGTTGTTCTTTGTTTGTTTGCTCTGGGATGTTTGAATCCATTACTGTATTTTCTTCTTCTTCTTCTTCTGATTGCACATTATTTTGTTCCAGTATTTGTTGTACATATTGTTTGATGTTTTCTAATTCTGACTGGGGTATCCTGTTATTTTTGATTATTACACCGATCTGATCAGCTAGTCGTTGTTCTGTTAAAAATTTTAATTCTGGGTATCTGGTAATAATTGTTGTGTATACTTGTGCCCTGTATCCAGTTGTTTTGGTTCCTAAGTTTGTTGCTTGGTAATAACAGAATATGAGATGTCAGTTACCTTCATCTGACCATCTCATCCTCTGTCTTTGTTTTCCTTCTAGAGTGGTTGCAGGAAGCATATCCTGCCAAACACCTCTATTTGGACTTAAATCATTTTCCGTGTGGTTAGCAGTGTCGTTACCATTGTGGACAGGCATAGGGTTCAAGTGTCGTCCCCGACCGTGACAGCGCTTGTCCGAGGCTTCATTAGTTCTGTCCAGAACCAAGTAATCACACTAAAAGGGGGGTTAGCCCTATTAGTGGTTTGTTCTTTTCGTCGCCTTTTACGACTGGCAGAACATACCTGGGCCTCCACGGGGTTTATTATTATTATTATTATTATTATTATTATTATTCTCGTGTCAGAAACATACATAAAACAAATTTTATACAATTATTGACAGATCAACACATTTTATAATATCTTTGACCAAAATCTGGCCACTTCCAGTGCATTTTCCATTGCCTTCTTCTGTGCATGTGACTGGACACAGTCAACACAAAATCATTAGTTGAACAGTCTGTTCTTCCCTGCTGTCACACTGGGTTTTGTTTTCTTCAATGTATCCCCATTTGGCAGGTTAGCTCGTGATCTGCCCACTCCTGACCGCAGCCTATTCCAGGACTTGCACAGTGGCCAGTCCTCATCATGACTACGGGGTAAAGATTCTGAAGCTCTTTTCGAATCAGAAGGGTGCAATCTCTCAACCCTTGATAGTTGCAGCCTGGCTCCTTCATCAGTAGTTGTTAGAGTCTCTGATAATCTGACGAAACTTTTCTTTGACCTTAGTCACTGTGCGTTTTTTGTTGCTCCAGTTTCGTTCTTTCCTGTTTGCTGCTACTTCTCTCTGAACAGAAGGTGGTGGAATTCCTGCAAGGTAGTACAGCCATTCAACTGCAGTTAACTTCAAGCAGCCTGTTATAATTCCGCATGTGTCGTTTAGGACAATACCCACCTGTTTGGCATGTGTTGACTTATACCAAACAGGTCAGGGATACTCTGCAGCCGAGTAGCGTAAGGTTACTGCAGAAGTTGGGGTGGTTTGAACTTGGCTGCACCAATGTGATCCGGCCAGTACGTTGTTCCTGGTGGAGACCTTTGATTTGAAATTCGTGCAGTGTTTTTTGATGTTATAGATCTGTTGAGCGTTACTCCTACGTATTTTGGAGTGTCAAAGTGTCCTAGTTTAACCCCTGACTATTCTATCTTTAACTTACGAGTGGTTTCCTTATTTCTCAAATGCAAAGTACACGCTTGTGTTTTTGATGTCTCTCTAGACATGAGAAACACATACGATTATAAGTATTAAAGCCTTAGTTGACTCTGAAAAGTACAAGAATGATCTGGAATCTGGTACGTCATTGACATCGGTATTCGTTAAAAAATACGAGTGTAATACAGTTTCTTATGATTTCGAGGTTTTGCATGAAGATCATCACAGACGAGATAAGTTTCTAGGTACTCAGTGGTTTGCAGTGCATCCCACATAATGACGTCGTTAAAGTTTTGGGTTTCTAGCGATACAATTTCCACTCTTTACCTTCGGAGTTATACTTTGGAAGCTATCGGTAGCATACTGCTATATGGCTGATATCGAGAACAGTTGCATAAATGGTATGATATTTTTGCAAACCATGTGAAAATACATGAAATTCTGGAAGTTTTCATACGACATTCGATCATTTTAATATAAAAGGGTCATAAATACATCGATAAATTAATTTGTGATTGACGAAGCATTTCTGATCGACACCGCTCAGAAAGTAAATATTCTTGTAATCCCAGTGTTATTATTTTTATTTACACGTCAAGCTCCGTAGGACCAATTTGAGGAGCAAATCTCCAAGGTCAGGGAATGTGTCATTACATGATATTACAACATAAAAGTAATGACAAATGGTTCAAATGGCTCTGAGAACTATGGGACTTAGCATCTGAGGTCATCAGTCCCCTAGAACTGAGAGCTACTTAAACCTAACTAACCTAAGGACATCACACACATCCATGCCCGAGGCAGGATTCGAACCTGCGACCGTAGCAGTCGCGCGGTTCCGGACTGAAGCGCCTAGAACCGCTCGGCCAAAGCAGCCGGCAAGTAACAACAGATAAAAATAACACTATTATGAACCCGAAAAATGTCAAGGCATACGTTTAAGTAAACGTAATCAACAATACAACAAGAATCAGCTTAATTTTTCAATGAACATCTCGATAGAATAGAAGGAGTGACCCATGAGGAAACTCTTCAATTTCGATTTGAAAGTACGTAGATTACTGCTAAGATTTTTGAATTCTTGTGGTTGTTGTTGTTGTTGTGGTCTTCAGTCCTGAGACTGGTTTCATGCAGCTCTCCATGCTACTCCATCCTGTGCAAGCTTCTTCATCTCCCAGTACCTACTGCAACCTACATCCTTCTGAATCTGCTTAGTGTATTCATCCCTTGGTCTCCCCCTACGATTTTTACCCTCCACGCTGCCCTCCAATACTAAGTTGGTGATCCCTTGATGCCTCAGAACATGTCCTACCAGCCGATCCCTTCTTCTGGTCAAGTTGTGCCACAAACTTCTCTTATCCCCAATCCTATTCAATACTTCCTCATTAGTTATGTGATCTACCCATCTAATCTTCAGCATTCTTCTGTAGCACCACATTTCGAAAGCTTCTATTCTCTTCTTGTCCAAACTATTTACCGTCCATGTTTCACTTCCTTATATGGCTACACTCCATACAAATACTTTCAGAAACGACTTCCTGACTCTTAAATCAATACTCGATGTTAACAAATTTCTCTTCTTCAGAAACGCTTTCCTTGCCATTGCCAGTCTACATTTTATTTCCTCTCTACTTCGACCATCATAAGTTATTTTGCTCCCTAAATAGCAAAACTCCTTTACTACTCTAAGTGTCTCATTTCCTAATCTAATACCCTCAACATCACCCGACTTAATTCGACTACATTCCATTACCCTCGTTTTGCTTTTGTTGATGTTCATCTTATATCCTCCCTTCGAGACACCATCCATTCCGTTCAACTGCTCTTCCAAGTCCTTTGCTGTCTCTGACGGAATTACAATGTCATCGGCGAACCTCAACGTTTTTATTTCTTCTCCATGGATTTTAATACCTATTCCGAATATTTCTTTTGTTTCCTTTATTGCTTCCTCAATATACAGATTGAATAACATCGGGGAGAGGCTACAACCCTGTCTTACTCCCTTCCCAACCACTGCTTCCCTTTCATCTCCCTCGACCCTTACAACTGCCTTCTGGTTTCTGTACAAATTGTAAATAGCCTTTCGCTCCCTGTATTTTACCCCTGCCACCTTTAGAATTTGAAAGAGAGTATTCCAGTCAACATTGTCAAAAGCTTTCTCTAAGTCTACAAATGCTAGAAACGTAGGTTTGCCTTTCCTTAATCTTTCTTCTAAGATAAGTCGTAAGGTCAGTATTGCCTCACGTGTTCCAACCTTTCTACGGAATCCAAACTGATCTTCCCAGAGGTCGGCTTCTACTAGTTTTTCCATTCGTCTGTAAAGAATACGTGTTAGTATTTTGCAGCTGTGGTTTATTAAACTGATTGTTCGGTAATTTTCACATCTGTCAACACCTGCTTTGTTTGGGATTGGAATTATTATATTCTTCTTGAAGTCTGAGGGTATTTCGCCTGTTCATACATTTTGCTCACCAGATGGTAGAGTTTTGTCATGACTGGCTCTCCCGAGGCCATCAGTAGTTCAAATGGAATGTTGTCTACTCCCGGGGCCTTTTTTCGACTCAGGTCTTTCAGTGCTCTGTCAAACTCTTCACGCAGTATCGTATCTCCCATTTCATCTTCATCTACATCCTCTTCCAAAATGGTTCAAATGGCTCTGAGCACTATGGGACTCAACATCTTAGGTCATAAGTCCCCTAGAACTTAGAACTACTTAAACCTAACTAACCTAAGGACATCACACACACCCATGCCCGAGGCAGGATTCGAACCTGCGACCGTAGCAGTCCCGCGGTACATCCTCTTCCATTTCCATAATATTTTCCTCAAGTACATCGCCCTTGTATAGGCCCTCTATATACTCCTTCCACTTTTCTGCTTTCCCTTCTTTGCTTAGAACTGGGTTTCCATCTGAGCTCTTGATGTTCATACAAGTGGTTCTCTCATCTCCAAAGATCTCTTTAATTTTCCTGTAGGCAGTATCTATCTTACCCCTAGTGAGATAAGCCTCTACATCCGTACATTTGTCCTCTAACCATCCCTGCTTAGCCATTTTGCACTTCCTGTCGATATCATTTTTGAGACGTTTGTATTCCTTTTTGCCTGCTTCATTTACTGCATTTTTGTATTTTCTCCTTTCATCAATTAAATTCAATATTTCTTCTCTTACCCAAGGATTTCTACTAGCCCTCGTCTTTTTACCTACTTGATCCTCTGCTGCCTTCACTACTTCATCCCTCAAAGCTACACATTCTTGTGGTAGCTTATTGAAAATGGATGCGGCAGTATACTGCACACCTTTCTGCCCAAGAGTTAAGGAAGTCCGATCCAAATGCAGGTTTGATTTCTGCCGAGTAATAACTGAGTGAAGGCCGCTTATTCTTGGGAATAAGCTAATATCGTTAAAAAAGAGACGACAGTAAGGAATGTATACACTGAGAGACCAATGTCAAAATACCCAGACTCGTGAACAGGGGTCGACAAGAGGTTTGTGAACTTACAGCACTTATTGCCTGAACCGCCTGTTTCTGAGCCAAACATATCCTTTTAGAATGGGAATAGGTATCCCAGAATATAATAACATACGACATAAGCGAATGAAAATAAGCAATGTAGACTAATTTTCATGTCAAATGATCACTCACTTCAGATACCGTTCGAACAGTAAAAATGGCAGCATTAAGTCTTTGAACAAGATCCTGAATGTGGGCTTTCCATGACAGTTTACTATCAATATGATCACCTAGAAATATCAACTGTTCAGTTTCACTAATCATATGCCAATTCTGTGAAATTAAAATGTCAGGTTTTGTTGAATTGTGTGTTAGAAACCGTAAAAACTGAGTCCTACTGTGATTTAGCGTTAGTTCATTTTCTACAAGTCATGAAATTAGGTCATGAACTGCATTATTTGAAATCGAGCCAATGTTGCACATAACATCCTTTACTACCAAGCTAGTGTCATCAGCAAACAGAACTATTTTAGAGTTACCCATAATACTAGAAGGCATATCATTTATATAAATAAGGGACAGGAGTGGCCCCAACACTGATCCCTGGGGCACCCCCCACTTGACCATACCCCACTGAGACCCCACATCACAGCCATTCTCAACACTGTGAATAATGACCTTTTGCTGCCTGTTGTTAAAGTAAGAGGTAAACCAATTGTGTGCTACTCCCCATATTCTGTAATGGTCCAACTTCTGGACCAATATTCTGTGATCAACGCAATCTTACACCTTAGTTAAATCAAAAAATATGCCTAGCGTTCGAAACCTTTTATTTAACCCATCCAGTACCTCACAGAGAAAAGAGAAAATAGAATTTTCAGTTGTTAAACGACTTGTAAAGCCGAATTCTACATTTGATAGCAAATCGTGTGATATAAAATGATTAATTATCCTTATATACGCAGCCTTTTTAATAACTTTAGCAAACACTGATGGTATAGAAATAAGTCTGTCTACATTATCCCTTTCTCCCTTTTTAGAAAGTGGCTTTACTACTGAGTATTTTCATCATTCTGGAAACTGACCGTTCCTAAGGGAAAAATTACAAAAATGGCTAAATACAGGGCTAACATGTGCAGCACAGTACTTTAATATTCTGCTAGGCACCCCATTGTATTCATGAGGGTCCTTAGTCTTCAGTGATTTAATTGTTGACTCAATCTCCCCCTTGTCTGTATCACAGAGGAGTATTTCAGACATCAGTGTCAGAAAGGCATTTGCCAAGAAAGTTATATGATTTCCTGTAGAAACTAAATTTTTGTTTAATTCACCAGCAGTGCTCAGAAAATTATTGTTGAATGCTGTACATATATCTGATTTATTAGTAACAGAAATATTTTTACTATGAACTGACTTTATATAATCAACCTTGTGCTGCTGACCAGACACTTCCTTCACAACTGACCATATGGTTTTAATTTTATCTTGTGAATTAGCTGTTCTATTTGCGTACCACATACTCTTTGCCTTCCTACTAAAATTTTAAGCAACTTACAGTACTGTTTGTAATGGGCTACTGTAGCTTGATTAGGCTTTACATTTTTAAATTACATTATCGTTTTCCGTGGATCCCTTGGAGAGGAGTCTCTGGGATGGGAAAAGAGTCAAAGTTTTCTTAGATACTTTTTTACTCAGATACAGGGATATTGTACAATTCTAATGCAGACAGAGTTATGAGCTACAATCTTTGTGAAGATATTCATCGAAGGAGTGGAAGAAGTTGGCCAACAGGAAGTTCTTTAATTCACTCTGAAACCGATCTTTATCACTTACAAGATCTGTTTTATGTTCTGGTAAGTTATTGAATACGTGAGTATCCATGTCCTTGACTCATTTATGTACTAATATTAAGCTTTTAGAGTCCTTATACTGATTGTTTTTTGTTTCTGGTATTATAATCATGTTTTGCACTATTTTGTGTAAAAAAGAGACATGTTTGAAATGACAAAGGACATCAATGAGTATATGTACTGAGAAGTAGTAGTTAGAATACCAAGTTTCTTAAAGAGGTCTCTGCATGATGATATAGGACTGACACCAGATATTATTCTAATGACTCTTTCTGAATTTTGAAAATGTTCTCTTTGGGATAGGAGTTTCCCCAAAAGATGATTCCATAACTCATTAGTGAATGGAAGTAGGCCGAATAAACTAACTTCTTCACATTTAAATCACCTATTTCTGGTATCATGTGTACTGCAAATGTTGGTGAACTAAGGCATTTCATTAAGTCTAGAGAGTGAGTTTTCCAATTTAGGTTGTGGGCAATTTGTAGCCCTAAAAATTTGACACTGTCTACAGCTTTAATTTCATTGTTTGAATACATTATACTTATAGGGTCAGGTATTACTTGTGAGTTACTAAACTGTATGTACTGGATCTTGTCATAATTAAGTGACAATCGATTTGCTATGAACCACCCACTGATACTTACAAATATTTCATTAGTTGATTGCTCAGTGAGATCACGGTTACTGTTTTTTTATACCAATACTTGTATCATCTGCAAGTAAGACAAAATTTGCTTTTTGTGACACTGCATATGGAAGGTCATTAATATGTAATAGGAACAACAAGGGACGTAAAGTAGAGCCCTGAGGCACCCCTTGTCTGACGGTTTCCCATTTTGAATGACTATTATTATGTGGTAATTCTGATACAGATACACACGGTTTTCTATTAAAAAGATAGGATGAGAACCATGAGCCTGCTACTCCTGTTATCACAAAATATTTTAACGTTTGTATAAGGATATCATGCTTAACACAATGAAAAGTTTTAGCCAGATCACAGAATATTCCAAGTGGTAATAACTTTTGATTTATTGATTCTAATATAACATCTGTAAAAGTGAATATAGCTTGATCAGTTGACAATCCTTTCTGAAATCCACACTGATTGTGAATGAGTATATTTTTCTGCTCTAAGTGTTTATAAAGTCTATTGTTCAGAACCCTTTCAAACACTTTTGAAAATATTGCCAATAATGAAATGAGATGTAAGTTTTCCACTGATGATTTGTCTCCTTCTTTGTGGTAATGGTCTGACAATAGCATATTTAAGCCTATCTGGAAAAGTACCACTGTGGAGGGGTTCATTACGTAAGTAACTCAGTATGTCACAAAGTTCTGAGGAGCAACATTTAATTATGGTAGTGTTGATTTCACCATAACTATTGGAACATTTGTTTGTAAGAGAGCTAGTAATATTAGAAATCACTTTTGGTGGGGTTTGATATGGTTGAATTTTGTCAAACTACTGTAGAAATGCATTTTTTAAATGTGTAAAGCTGTCTTCTGAGGAACTCTGCAAACCTAAGTTGTCTGCTACTGAATGGAAAAGTTGTTGAACGTTTCTGCAATTTTGGAGGTATCTCTAGTCAACTCATTATTTACATTTAACATAATTTCCTCATTTGCCTGACTGGTTTTTCCTATTTCACGTTTTTACTATGTCCCATATAGTTTTTACCTTGTTATTAGAGGCATTTATTTTTTCTTGAAAATAAATACATTTTGAGGTTCTGATTACTTTGTTTAGAATTTTACAATGTAACTTGTAATGTGATTTTTCTCTGTAATCATCATTTTCCCTTGACATTAAGTACAGTCTTCTTTTTGTTTTGCAAGACACTTTTACTCCACTTGCAATCCAAGGTTTTGAAACATTAAATCTATTTGCTTTCATTACTTTCTTACAGCAGCAGTTTAGCAGTTTTCAATGTGTTCCACAACCGTATTAGAGAAACAGTAATATTTTTCATTTATCCCAGGTGAATTGTATACATATTTCGAGTCTGTATTCCTCAAATAGTTTTTTGTGCCTTCAATTCCTGTTTCATTTATTACACTCCTGGAAATGGAAAAAAGAACACATTGACACCGGTGTGTCAGACCCACCATACTTGCTCCGGACACTGCGAGAGGGCTGTACAAGCAATGATCACACGCACGGCACAGCGGACACACCAGGAACCGCGGTGTTGGCCGTCGAATGGCGCTAGCTGCGCAGCATTTGTGCACCGCCGCCGTCAGTGTCAGCCAGTTTGCCGTGGCATACGGAGCTCCATCGCAGTCTTTAACACTGGTAGCATGCCGCGACAGCGTGGACGTGAACCGAATGTGCAGTTGACGGACTTTGAGCGAGGGCGTATAGTGGGCATGCGGGAGGCCGGGTGGATGTACCGCCGAATTGCTCAACACGTGGGGCGTGAGGTCTCCACAGTACATCGATGTTGTCGCCAGTGGTCGGCGGAAGGTGCACGTGCCCGTCGACCTGGGACCGGACCGCAGCGACGCACGGATGCACGCCAAGACCGTAGGATCCTACGCAGTGCCGTAGGGGACCGCACCGCCACTTCCCAGCAAATTAGGGACACTGTTGCTCCTGGGGTATCGGCGAGGACCATTCGCAACCGTCTCCATGAAGCTGGGCTACGGTCCCGCACACCGTTAGGCCGTCTTCCGCTCACGCCCCAACATCGTGCAGCCCGCCTCCAGTGGTGTCGCGACAGGCGTGAATGGAGGGACGAATGGAGACGTGTCGTCTTCAGCGATGAGAGTCGCTTCTACCTTGGTGCCAATGATGGTCGTATGCGTGTTTGGCGCCGTGCAGGTGAGCGCCACAATCAGGACTGCATACGACCGAGGCACACAGGGCCAACACCCGGCATCATTGTGTGGGGAGCGATCTCCTACACTGGCCGTACACCACTGGTGATCGTCGAGGGGACACTGAATAGTGCACGGTACATCCAAACCGTCATCGAACCCATCGTTCTACCATTCCTAGACCGGCAAGGGAACTTGCTGTTCCAACAGGACAATGCACGTCCGCATGTATCCCGTGCCACCCAACGTGCTCTAGAAGGTGTAAGTCAACTACCCTGGCCAGCAAGATCTCCGGATCTGTCCCCCATTGAGCATGTTTGGGACTGGATGAAGCGTCGTCTCACGCGGTCTGCACGTCCAGCACGAACGCTGGTCCAACTGAGGCGCCAGGTGGAAATGGCATGGCAAGCCGTTCCACAGGACTACATCCAGCATCTCTACGATCGTCTCCATGGGAGAATAGCAGCCTGCATTGCTGCGAAAGGTGGATATACACTGTACTAGTGCCGACATTGTGCATGCTCTGTTGCCTGTGTCTATGTGCCTGTGGTTCTGTCAGTGTGATCATGTGATGTATCTGACCCCAGGAATGTGTCAATAAAGTTTCCCCTTCCTGGGACAATGAATTCACGGTGTTCTGATTTCAATTTCCAGGCGTGTATTTGTATAGTTTCCCACTTCCTCTTATTAGTTGAATAGACCCCACTATGTTGTATGTAAGCAACAGAGCATCATCATCTGAAAGGCCATTAAAAATTGGATTTGTACTATGATTTGCTAGTGTGGTAGTATCTATGAAAACGTTATCAATAGCAGTGCTGCTGGTACCCATAACCCTGGTTGGAAACTGTACCAAGGGAATGAGGTTGCAGGTAGTGGTAAGAGACTTAAGTACGGATCTTGAGTGACTATCCTCCAGAAAATTTAAATAAAAATCTTCACTTAGTATGATTTCATTATATTTAGAAGTTGAGAAATTTAATACTGCATCAAGCTGTTTAGTGAATAGCTGGAAATTACCAGTTGGAGCCCTGTATATTATGACTATAATTATTTTTCTTTTGTATGTTTCTACTTCTGTGGTACATGCTTCAAAATGCTGATGACTACAGTTTTTAAGAATGTCGATGTTTTTATGATTGTGGTCCTTTCTAATGTAAGTGGCAACTCTTCCTTTCTCCATCTCTTTTCTACAATATTTTGAAGCTAAGGTGTACCCGTCCATATTAAGCATTTCAATTTCACTACCTAAATGATGTTCAGAAATACAAATAATATCAACAGGATTTGTAGACCATAGATCATCTAAACAGATCTGAAATACATTAATTTTGTTTTTTAAACCTCTGATATTTTGATGTTGTAAATTTACTGTTACTTTTTTTGTCTTCACAAGTATTATGCTTAATATTTCCATATACATCTTGTTTCAATATTGAGATGTAGATAATAAGCTTTACTAAGAAAGAACTACTTCCAAGAGTTGCAGTGTCCCCCTTAAAGAATTTGCTATCAACCTAACCAGTATATCCTTCCCTATTCTATTAAGATGAAGACCATGAGAAGTAAAGCCCCACCTACCAATATTGTCAACAGGAACCAAAACAATCCCTGAGCCAGCACCAGCCCGAAGCAGTGTTCCAACTCCATACTGACCCTCTTCACAGAGCTGTTCATCTGGGGTCAGTCATATTGCTTGAAAACAGGCACAAACTCAACATTAGTATGGTTCGTTGCTGATGCTATTTTTACCAGGTCACTCTCAATAAGGTATCCCTGGTCCCTATCGATACTGTTCCCTGCTCCACCCACTATTACAACATGATCCTCCTTGGTGAAACCTTTACACAAATATCCTATGCCCTCTATCACTTGACAGAGATGCACTAGGCTTGAAAAAGTTTGTGACCTGGTAGCTGTCACCAAATTTTCCCTGAAGAAGTTGGCCCACACCTCTTCCATGACTGCTACCTAGCAGCAGAATTTTCTTCCTACTCCCTACTTTTTCTGAAGCAACAACCTTCATAACTTAATTTTGCTGTGCATGAGTTACATCTGCATCTACATGAGGCTCTTTATTATTAACTGTGGCAGCAGGGCAAATCTATTTTTTGTGTCAACAACGAAACTGTCAGATACTGTCCTCTTTCTGTGGCCCCTGTTCCCTGCTACCACTGCCCACTTCTCTTCACCCTTACCCTAATTAGTTCCTCCCTGGCTTTATCTAATTCAGCCTGAAGGGCTCTAATCTGCCCCTCCTGTTCTGCTATTTTCATATCCCGTGAACACACTCTACAGCACCTAGGAAGAGTCTCATTTTGTTTCCCAGTTTCCATGCCACTACACTCCCCCCTGTGAAACGATCTGTCACAACAGCTGCATAGCACCCCAGAACTAACTTTCCTACGGCAGCTAAAACACTTTACACTCATGATTGTTTACAATATAGGCCTACTTTTTAAGCTTTCGCTAAATGAAGATAATTTCCTGTTTACTATGTTCTATAGTGCCCTAATATAAATATAATATTAATGAACTTACTTAATTGCACTTCGATTCACTTAACCTCCCCACACAAAATTTAGGCATAAAAACGTCTCTTAAGCGCTAACGGCTTTACGCTATTTTCTTTAAAAATGCGACACAGAACATAAAATCTTCACTTCCCCGAACAGATATTACTCTAATGAACGCAATTGAACCTAATAAAATCTAAAGGGTGCACTTAATACTTAATAAAACTTTATAAGAAAGCACACATGGATTAGGCCTAAAAACGGTTGATTATTCTAACATTTTGATATAATTCCCACTTTGTTCTACATGCTATTCTTATCCCACTAGTCAGCCACCGAGGCTGCCTTTCATTGCTAGTACCCCGTTTAGAATGTTCTAATGGAAAGCAAATCTCGAGGAGCATAGGAAATGTGTGAAGGAAAGCATTATATTTGTCATTTATGTTATTGGAACTATAAACATCCTGCCAATCTTGTTCCTTGACAAGATTTTAAAAAAAACTCTGTATTGCTGTTGGATTAACTTTCCTACATAGTTTGTAATTATATGTGACAGTTGTTAGAGTACAAAAGCCTTTTAGTGTTAAAATTTCTGTATCATGGTCTGAAAGGCCATTCACCCTTTTACTAACAGAATGCCCATCTAGTAATGAAGAATGAATAAATATATTGTCTATGGCTGTGCTACTGTTCCCCTGTACCCCAGTTGGGAAAAACACACTCTGCATCAGATCATATGAGGTTAGGAGAGCTACCAACATCCTTTTTCTTGCACCATCATATACAAAATTTATATTGAAGTCACCACATACAACTAATTTCTGGTGCTTCCTACAAAGTGAATCAAGAACCCTCTGTAGCTCGAGCAAAAATGCTCTGAAGTCAGAGTTAGGGGACCTATAAACAACAACAATTAGAAGTTTAGTTTCACTAAATTCAACTGCCCCTGCACAACATTCAAATATCTGATCAATGCAGTGCTGTGATACGTCTATGGACTCAAATTGAATACTGTTTTTTACGTACATGGCCACTCCCACCTTGCAACACCTTGAAAAACAGCCAGCTAATCTGCATCCTGGTAAAGGAGGCCTCTGAATTGTCAAATTATTAAAGTGGTTCTCTGATATACCAATAATTTCAGAGTCAACATCTATAAGCAATTCACTAACTTTATCTCTAATGCCTCTTACATTCTGATGAAATAGCTAACTCCTTCTCTACTTGGAAACATGACGTTCTCTGAAGGTGAGCCCTTAGTTAGAGGGCCTTCCTTTAAGCAGGTATACTTATCGGCTGACTTCAATCTAAAAAAGGTGCAGCTCTAACCCTAACTCCTACAGGAAAATTTCCTTGAGTGATCCCACCAACACCCACTACACTGTCATCTATAAGCTTTGCCAACCTCCCCTTCCCATACCCATTGAGGTGTGAACCCTGGAGAAGGCTTCATAGTGCTGGTAACCTGTTAGTCACTCTCTCCTGTAACTGATGGCCTACACCTCTACCGAACGAACTATCTAGCAGCAGAACCTTCTTCCTTCTGTTAGACTCTGCAACTGACGTAGGCCTCCTAACTGCTGAGGACTGCTGCATGTTCCCTACACCTACACCTACAGCTACTAGAGGCTCCTCTCTGCTCAATTCTGACAGTTGGTCAACTCTATTGCACATATGCAAATTATAACTGTCTGAATACCTCCTCCTCCTAGCTGCCTTCTTGCTAACTGCCAGTTCCCACTCCCCAGCACCGTTCGCCCTCCTCAACCTATCTAGTTCCTCCTTTGCGTGTTGTAACTGCACCTGAAGGGCACAGATCTTACGCTCCTTCTCCTCTATGAACTTATTTCTACTACAGGTTCTGCATTCCCAGGAGAGAATCTCCCTAGAATGACCACTGGCTTCCCCACTGCTTCCCGCCAATGAAAATACTTTGAACAAGTCCCACACCGTAACCCACTACTCACAAACCTTCGACAGAGCCCACACTTCTCACTCACGGTCGTCTGGAGACGATCGCAACTCGCTACAGGCACCACGGCAGCGAGCAGACCAGGCCGTAGACCGTGCCGTCGACGGACGCCTTTGTGCTGGGGGAACCAGACCGGCCTTTGTACACCACTTTGGAGAGTGACCACTGATCGTGCATCAGGCCATAGTGGGGGAGGGGAGGGGGGCAGTTAGCTCGCGACTATTCACTGTGGTGGATGACTGACTGACCTTGCAGGAAACATCTAGCGCTGCAACTATGTATGGAGATACATTTTTTGGGATCTGTTTGTCTTCACTGTATTTGTATGGGTGTCTGGTGGTCGATAGCTACGTGCAGGATGTAGAAGTGATGATTTTGTTTGGTGAAGGATACGAATTGCGTTTACTACAGCCATTTGGTATGGTGGTACAATCCTTTGTCATGATATAGCCTGGTTGGAGATCGGTTTCAAACTGAGAAATACAAGATTTTCTCGACATTAGCAGAGCAGCGTAATTGAGGAAGTGTCTTGGGCGATACTTTCCGTATTTCATGATCTGTAGACCACTTTTTTGGGTTTAACTGTTATTACCACTGCTGCATGTTTTTAGATCGCTACAAAATAGTTTGCCGCTGAAATTCTCATAATTTGCCAATCTGCAGAAAGTGGCGGACAGTGCTCCCACACTGGCAGCAGTGATTTGGCGGGTGAATTCAGTGAGAATCAATCAGAATGCTCGATTCACAGGAAATTCCGTGGCGTCTGAGAGTCGTAAGACATTCTTCGTGTGGGGCATAGGAGGCTCTACATGCTGACTCGAAAAAGACTGGAGCAATATATCAACGGAAAGTTCCGTGACGTCTGAGGATTACGTGAAGCCTTCTTGGTTCGAGTGTTCGGTGACAAGCCCCTCTAGTTTGAACGGATGGGATGCTGTTCCATGTCCGCCACTGTGGCTTTAGAGCGTCTGCAGACAAGTAGTTGCAGACATCTAAAATTCACCGAAAACTCCAGCCGTTTTGCTCGTCTGTAGGCCAGTGCTTAAAATTCTAGGAGAATCTCTTAGACATTCAATCTGCCGTGTGTTTCGAAATATATCGTGACCTTTGCTATATTCAAGTGTTCTGACTTTTCCATCTATGCTTAGACACCAGTGCTCTTCGAAAACAGAAGGAAATAAAAAATAAGAGCCTTAACATCCCTGACTCCAGCAGACAACATAAACTAAACCCACTAAGTGTTTCCCTGCGTGATCGGAATAAGAAAGCTCTGCACTGTTTAAATATTCTGTACTGCCTCATCACCCACAAATTGTTCAAATAAACAGTACTATGTACAGTGCAGTCATTTTCCCTACAAATTCTTTAACTAACTAAGTAAACTATATTCCATACACTGCCTTGGATCCAATGAATTGTTTAAATGAACAACATCCACACACTGTCTTGTCTACCAGAAATTGTTTAACATGGCACAGGTTAGGTTCGGGATAGGATCAGGATAGAGCTCATAGGTGGATCTACCGCAGTGTAATTACGTAATTAGAACATGTAGTTGCTGGATGTGAGCTTTTCCCACCAAATAAAAGAGAGATCCAACCAATAAAATTTGAATTTTATAAATAAACAGTATATCCTCTGCTATGTGGTTGACATTGATTTGAATTTCACATAATGGGATCCTTCCTCTCCAGCACAGACTGAGTCCACCAGATGAAGGCGGGGGGGGGGGGGGGGGGAAGGGCAGAGGGATTTCCCAGGAAGGATAATTGATAATTAATTGATCAATTTAATTAATTAATTAATCTGATATGAAAAGTGTGCTTGCATCAGCGATGGGAGGGTTAGGGATTTCCCAGATGGGTGGGGGTAGGAGGAGGGGGAGGGGAGACGTGTCAAGTTCTTAGAAGAAGGACAGATTATTCACTTAGCAGAACAATGGATTAAGGACCTGATAATCAAAAGAGTACAATAGGTTACATGGCATTATAAATTTGGCAAATATGCAGAGCGGTGTAGAACATATATTGCCTTGCTACTCATATCTGGGTGATGCAACATATTTGCATTGAGTGGAGCTTGTTTTATTTTTTCAAAATCAGTTTGGCATTGATTGGTCCAAATCGATAGGCTTTTTTTCCTAACAAGTTTAACAGGGCATCGCTGTTCAGCAACTGATCAGGAATAAATTTTCTAAAGAAAGACATTAAGCCCATTTAAACTCTGCTTTGGTTTTTGTTCTGAGGTGGAGGAAAATGTCTGATTGCGTCAATTTCCCCGGATGTGGCAAAATATGTTGTGGTGATATAATATTTCCTAGGAATCTAACCTTTTCCTTCAGATATTCAGACTTCTTTAAATTTGCTGTAACATTGTATTCTGAGAATCAGTATAGTACTTGTTCCAAAAGTTGCAAATGTTTCTCCCAGGTTTGCGTTGCTGTTAGCAAGTCATCTACGAAGACAGTGACTATACTCAGTTGTTATGGATGTACAACTTTGTCTACTACTGCAGAATAAAGACCCCTGCACTCACATTTAAGTAGGAAGGCCAGACAAAAATGATATCTTCTACCACCACATACAAAGCCTGTGTACTTCCTACTGTCTTCATGGAGAGTAGGCAGGCAGGCGATACAGTCCGCTACTGCCCTTGAATTGGCTGGCTGCATGCGGGTATACTCCGTGTATGCCGGTGCAACTGAACTAACTGACATTGGCAGCGCCTGTTGAAATTTACATCTCCCCTTCCTCTCCGCCTGAAGGACTAGTGGTAAACGGCAATAATACCTTGCATCTCCTTTACACTTTTATTGGTTTCTGATTGAGTTCCCTGCATTTTAAACTGTGTGTCGCTCACATTTTTCAGCTAACTTGCCATTTCCTCCTGTGCCTTGTCAACATCCAATACCTTTTTACTTAGTTTATCTGTTTTCTGAGACAGTCCTGTCAATAACTCCAACTTTAATTCCTTTCCCACTTCAGATAACTTACATGTCAAATCGTTTGAAAGGTCAGTGCACAATGTTTTGTTAAGATCATCAAATTTTGCATTTCTTCATTTGAAAGTTCCTCATATCTTTGGGTCACATGATTACTACAATCATTAAATGTTTGTGTTCGTTGTTTTGAAGAACCTTTGACTTTTTGTGTTAAATTATTAAACTTTTGTGTTACATCATTAAATTTTTGGGTTTGTTATTTAAATTTTTGTGTTTGTTCAGTTCTAAAATCATTAAGAGTTTGCATCAACCATTGCATAAGTTGTATCAATGTAGGGGTACCATTTTGAACACCTACTGAGTCATATCTGATAACATTCCCGATGCGGGAATTTTGTATCTACTAGAATTTGGGCTACCGTGCCTTTCACTAGCCTCATGTGAAAAAATGCTTCCCAGTGATATTCATGAATTATTTCGTCTATTATACGTAAAGCCTTGTTAATAATCACAATATTACTATCCTCAATCATAGCTGAGCTTAAATAATTCTCATGAGTGTCGTCTGACTTGCCGACATGTTCACACACACTATCATGGGATGAGGAATTCCGCCTTATGCATGACACCTTTGGAGTTTTGTTTTACTCAGACATGTTTCAGCACTTTTTGTGCTACCTTCAGTGGGTTACTCTATTTCCTTTCTGTAAAATTGTTATTACATATTAACGTTTTGAGAAAACCTTTGGTACAAAATATTTACATGGTTTGCTGATAGTTCACAGTTGAGATATGTATTCCTGGGCTGATGCATTGTATGTTTTGGCTGTGCGGAGTAGCCACACAGTTAGAAGCACCATGTCACAGATTGCGCGGCGCCTCCCAATGGAGGCTTAATTCCTCCCTCGGGCATGGGTGTGTGTGTGTTGTTCTTAACATAAGCTAGTTTAGGCAGCTTGGTCCTTTAGGAGTTCACACACACATTGTATGTTTTTTATTGCAATATGTCTAAAGTTCTGGTTTCGTAGCTTATCTGGAAAATGGCGGATGTATGCATTAATTTACATACCTTACAGGAAGCTATTGAATGTTAATGTTGGTAGCAGTAAGTCCACTACACGATCTTCAACTTGCCCTCTGCAAACAGCAAAGTGTAATTTCTGTTTTTGTTTATTATGCATTTCCCAAAAAACTGAGTATGTATCGTGTTATTTTGCATGTTACTTGTGGCTTTGATGTTATGGTGTTAGTCGTCTTTGTTTGTGGTGTGGTAACACGTTGATTTCTACCACTATTGTCGTTTCACAGGCATTTTCTGCGATTTTTCGAACTTACACAGTGCTTTCGCCGCCATTGCGTGTTGTTGTGACTGTGTACTATTCATTTATTCGTGTGATGTTTGTTCGAGTACAAGCCATTAAGAATCTCAACGCCGACAAGAGTATATTGGTACTGCCTGCCGATAAGAGGAATGCGACCGTCGTAATGAAGACCGAAGATTATGAGCAAAAGATCCGAGACCTATTACATCCGACGACGCACCGAAAACTAAGCGCAGATCCGACGTAGCGTATCACTCGGAATACGAATCGATTAATCAAGGCGTCTTCTCTGCCGGCGGACATACAGAGAAACCTGCGCAACACAGAAGCCCTACCACCTCGGCTGTATGGATTACCCAAGATCCATAAGAACAACGTTCCACTGAGACCGATCGTTAGCGCTCCTGGCTCACCAACGTATAAACTGGCGAAACACTTGGCCTCTCTGCTCCAGCCACACGTGGGGAAGACCGACACATACATTAAGGACTCAGGACATTTCACTGAGAAGCTGAAGAAACTGAAACTTGCGCCAAACGACATCCTGGTCAGTTTTGATGTTGTTTCGTTAATTACGAAAGTGCCACTCAGTGACGCTCTGGAGCACATCGATTCCATGTTCCCGCAAGACATCAAAAAGCTCTTCCATGCATGTCTCGCCACGAGCTATTTCACGTGGAATGGTGATTTCTACGAACAGCTGGAAGGCGTCGCCATGGGTAGTCCTCTCAGTCCAGTGGTGGCCAACTTCTTCATGGAACAATTCGAAGCACAGGCAGTGAACTCGGCGACTTGCAAACCTACTGTGTGGTACAGGTACGTCGATGATACTTTCGTGGTGTGGAGCCATGGTGAAGAACAGCTCGGTGAATTCCTGAGACACTTGAACAGCCTCCATGCCAACATAACATTTACCATGGAAGTAGAAAAGGACAAGAAACTGCCATTTCTAGATGTGCTGGTCACAAGGGACGGCGAAAACCTGGGACATAGCGTGTATCGAAAGCCGACACACACGGACCGATACCTGCACAAACTGTCAAACCACCACCCGAGCCAGAAATGAGGCATGATTAGTACGCTCGTAACGAGAGCAGGACGAATATGTGAGCCTCAACACCTCAAACGAGAAATGCAACACCTGGAAACTGTTCTGAGGAGCAATGGGTACTCCACAAATTACATTAGAAGTATAACAGAGCCAAACACTCGGCGAAGTAAGGAACCAGAAAAAGAAATGTCGGGTACGGCCTTTCTGCCATACATTCCCAGAGTGACGGACAGAATCGGCCGTATATTGCGCAAACACAGCGTAAAGACGATTTTCAAACCGACAAGGAAGATCAAAGAGTCTCTTCGATCGGCGAAGGAGAAAAGAGACCCACTTGCAATGTCGGGAATATACCGTATACCATGCACATGCGGAAAAGTTTATGTCGGAATGACTGGACGATCAATTAACACCAGGATCAAAGAGCATAAGCGACATTGGAGGTTGGGGCAGGTGGAGAAATCGGCCGTGGCAGAGCACGCACTGAATGAGACCGACCACGTAATAAAATTCGCCGACACGGAAGTTCTGGCTGTAGAGAAGCACTATCACACGCGCTTGTTCAGAGAAGCTGTAGAAATCCAAAAACACGCGAACAGTTTCAACAAGAAAGAGGAAAGCCTTAAGGTAAACGGATCCTGGCTTCCCGTACTGCAGCGAACGACCGTCGCAGCTAGCAAGAGGAGAACCGCACCGGAAATGACCGCGGAGAAGCCCTCGGACGTTGGCGCGCCAGGTACATATAGTCTGCGGCCGCGAGCTCGCCTCCAGTTCACCACCGGCAATGGAGGGTGAAGCTTTGACAATGCCAGCCACTCGTGCTGGCGAAACGTCAGAAAAATCATTAGATGAACGTCGGCCGAAGAACCCGAGACAGAAGCCAATAGGCAGTTTGTCAACAATAGTTTTGACTGCTGTATCCGTTTCTGTCCTTATGATTTATTAATTGCAAAATTTTAATATGAATATCCCTTTCTTAATTACTCTGAGCAAAGTTTCTAAATTATCCTGTGACGTTTTGAGAACATATACTGCAACTCATTGTTGTTTTCGCACTTACATTTACTCAAAATTATGAGCCAAAAAAAATTTTCAATAAATACACTATTTTACTACAAATTCAAATTTTTAGGATGGGAGTGAGAGGTACTATTACTATTAGGTACGTGTGAGGTGTTACCAAGTACATCCGTGTAAGTTGTAAATTAGAATTTTCCTACCTTCTTAGTGGGTTTCACAATTATTTTTCTGGTAATTTGCATATAAATTTTATTGTCCATTTATGCATATCCTTCTTTCGATATCGTTCCTCTCTCTCTCTCTTGGCAATATTAATCGTTTCATGTAACAAGGAAAACAAAAGATAATTAATACAACGGAAAATTTTGACATGTTTTATATACTTTAATTACTTCTCTTTTCTGTACCAGGCACCATCCTTTTTCCGGTTGACAGTTATACTGGTATTTAAGTGTTGGCGCCCTTAGGAGGTGCGAATAATGTATATTATTTCGAGGTGTGTGGCTCGAGGATACTTTCACCAGCAGCAATTCACACGTCTAAGTTCGCACTTCCACAGTCTGTCGCAACGTTTACCACAGAAACACTCTAAATTGACTGATAAATTAACTCTTCTTTGAACAGAGTGACTGAAGAAAAGGCTGGGCCGTCCATCGCCGTGACAAGGAATGCAGTATAATACAATCATAAATAATGTCGTCTTTATATTGGAGATTGCAGGCCACGGTGTATGCAGGAATCATTTTCGGGATGACTAATTTAGAAATGGAAGAAACTGCCCTTCTTTCCAGAAGATGTACTGTAAAAAACTTGTACTGTCCAACATGCATGCACAGCGTCCATCCAGAATCACGGACGGGAAGAGACAGATAGCTGAAGGATGAAAAATTTGAAATCGGCTTAAGGAAACATTAGAATATGTTCATCTTTCCTTTTGTAGATGTCTCTTTTTCGTGTAGGCATGTTTATACTGCAGCTTTGCTCTGCAAAGAATTCTGATGCTTATTAAATGACACACACTTTATGGCTAAACCAAAATAAGATCTACGAGGTGCATTCAAGTTCTAAGGCTTCCGATATTTTTTCTCTGGACTGGAAAGAGATAGAAACAAGCGCATTGTTTTAAAATGAGGCCGCGTTCATTGTTAATACGTCCCAGAGATGGCAGCACCGTACGGCAGATGGAATTTTACCGCCAGCGGCGAGAATGAGAACTGTTTTAAATACTTAAAATGGCGACGTTTTCCTTACTTGAACAGCGTGCAATCATTCGTTTTCTGAATTTGCGTGATGCGAAACCAATTGAAATTCATCGACAGTTGAAGGAGACATGTGGTGATGGAGTTATGGATGTGTCAAAAGTGCATTCGTGGGTGCGACAGTTTAATGAAGGCAGAACATCGTGTGATAACAAACCGAAACAACCTCGGGCTCGCACAAGCCGGTCTGACGACATGATCGAGAAAGTGGAGAGAATTGTTTTGGGGGATCGCCGAATGACTGTTGAACAGATCGCCTCCAGTGTTGGCATTTCTGTGGGTTCTGTGCACACAATCCTGCATGACGACTTGAAAATGCGAAAAGTGTCATCCAGGTGGGTGCCACGAATGCTGACGGACGACCACACAGCTGCCCGTGTGACATGTTGCCAAGCAATGTTGACGCACAACGACAGCATGAATGGGACTTTCTTTTCGTCGGTTGTGACAATGGATGAGACGTGAATGCCATTTTTCAATCCAGAAACAGAGCGCCAGTCAGCTCAATGGAAGCACACAGATTCACCGCCACCAAAAAAATTTCGGGTAACCGCCAGTGCTGAAAAAATGATGGTGTCCATGTTCTGGGACAGCGAGGGCGTAATCCTTACCCATAGCGTTCCAAAGGGCACTACGGTAACAGGTGCATCCTACGAAAATGGTTTGAAGAACAAATTCCTTCCTGCACTGCAACAAAAACGTCCGGGAAGGGCTGCGCGTGTGCTGTTTCACCAAGACAACGCACCCGCACATCGAGCTAACGTTACGCAACAGTTTCTTCGTGATAACAACTTTGAAGTGATTCCTCATGCTCCCTACTCACCTGGCCTGGCTCCTAGTGACTTTTGGCTTTTTCCAACAATGAAAGACACTCCGTGGCCGCACATTCACCAGCCGTGCTGCTATTGCCTCAGCGATTTTCCAGTGGTCAAAACAGACTCCTAAAGAAGCCTTCGCCGCTGCCATGGAATCATGGCGTCAGCTTTGTGAAAAATGTGTACGTCTGTAGGGCGATTACGTCGAGAAGTAACGCCAGTTTCATCGATTTCGGGTGAGTAGTTAATTAGAAAAAAAAAATCTGAGACCTTAGAACTTGAATGCACCTCGTATTATACAATCATCATCCAGTCTGCAGTTTCAGATAGAGCCATCCGATCAAACACTTGATATTTATTAAAAGAAATAGGCCATTTCTCTGGGTAACCAAATGCTCTCCACGCTTTTTATGTTTTTTTTTCTCAAACAGAGCCAAATCTGACTGTAAAAACATGAAGTAAATTTCATTGATCAGACTACTGAAAAAATTTGATATTATTTTGGACTGCCTGTTTTCGGCTTCAAAAAATTGTGTCAATGGAGTCCAAAGCTTAAGAATTCTCTCAAATGGCATTAACGACAGCAATCTTGTTTTAGAGTTGTGATATTCGCTATTTTTGACTTCATTAAAACAGCAAATACGAGTATTTAATACTTTCAGCCAGAAGGCAAATACTTGTTTATAAATAATGATTAATGTATAATGAGACGTTGCATGGCGACGGTGGAATTTTCTAAATAATGTAATTCGTCGTCTTTGGGCGGCAATATAAACAGAAAAATACGGATAGATATGCGATCCTTCACTATTTTGTTCGCTAGAGAACAAATGAAGCCTTGAGCGCTAAAGACTTGTACTGTTTTTCTCGAGTAAGACGGACGCAGATTTGTGGTAGTCTGGTCTAATTTTTACTAAATGTATATAAACGTGTTACGTCTAAGTTTGAGTGAAGTGTAAGGAACTGTTATAACTTACCGTGACGACGCACGAGCGACTCAAAGAAGACAATGGCTATATAAAAGAGCGCTCAATGGACATGATACGGACATAAAAATCTACCGTCATTGTAGTATTAAGCTTAAGGTACGATATATGTTTTAGTTATAATAAATATTTGTTCTGGGAATACTGAATCATTTAGCAGTGCTCATTTCTATTATCTCCTCAGTATTATTTTCATTTTAATTATGCATTTTGCTAATATTACAGACTCCAAGATCAGCAGTCCAATGTGCGTGTTACATTGATAAAAAGGAAACTGTTTTATCGTCTTCTTGCATCAGCTTTAATATTGAATTTCCCTTTTGTGTGATGTTACAGTTGTTTTTGCACCCTTAAGAACTTTCTGGTCCCTTAGGAAATTGTTTTGTCATAACAATAACTTCACAACCGGGTATGATCGTATCTACGATCATGAAGTAATTAGAAAGACGATAACGCAATTTCTTAATCAATAGCACGCTAGTTGTGACTGCCTCAAGCCACGCGAAACTGCAAGTAAAAA
This sequence comes from Schistocerca cancellata, assembly GCF_023864275.1. Taxonomy (NCBI): domain Eukaryota; kingdom Metazoa; phylum Arthropoda; class Insecta; order Orthoptera; family Acrididae; genus Schistocerca; species Schistocerca cancellata. Next base: position 12,995,982 of record NC_064627.1, on the reverse strand, counting down.
CTATTCACATCTCATAATGCAATATTTTATGACAATGGTCAATCCATGATTCTTACGCCAATTGTGATTGATAAAACAGTTAGTTAAATCTCAATTTCCAACTTTCCATTGAATAACAACATCACTTTTATTTTGTAACATCACAGAGTGAGCTAGAAGAGTCTGGTGATTGTCATCAGCGTATGAGCAGAGCTCTCTCAGCTTCTCTGTCCTTACCGCGTTTATTGAAAATAATTATTAATTATGTTGGTGACGTTTATTTAAAAGACTCCAACAGTGCTTGATATGAGATCATGGAGAATACGGGCAGGGCATCGAATTCCTTCTACATCGTTTCCTGGCTGTTCTTTAATATGGTGAAACACATTCAGCTGGCCGCGTCGACTGAGCCCGCTGAAATTGGTATTGATATTGTCTCCACAAAAAAAGATTAATTCATGCAGTGAAATTTACAGTTGTCTTAAAGTGTCTCGAGAAAACTTTGCGATTGTCCCCGATGTTCCGTTTTTCAGCGAATCAAACTTGAATAGCTTCTGTTGGATTCCGTCAGTTTCAGTAAAGTATTGAAAAACTAAGGGAAACATCTTTTGAACCTTGTGATTCGATGCGTCGGTGCCTTTGCCGTAAAATAAAACTTTTTGTAATTTTTTTAGGCATTCGGACACGGAGTGTGGTGCGAGAATAGTTTTAACAATGGCTGTTGCTTTGGTTCTCACTGTAGACTGCTTTGCGGCGACTTTGGAGCCACGATACAATGCGGCAATCAGTTTTACGGCACAGTCAAGAGAATCGAATGATCGATGACGCTTGACACCTTCGTAGGCTGTTGTCCGTTCTGCAAGAGCAACGAACAATTCTTCCTGGTTATATTCTTTAACCACGAATGTAGAGAAAGACTTTGATGTCGAAGCTACTACGAATCTATTTGTACGATTCTTCGTAGAAATGCGATGTCTCTCATCTGCCTTACCTCCGTGAATCTCACACAACGATTCTTGATCTGTACGCCCTCTCTTGACAAGAGACCACTCTTTTGTTTAAACATCCGAAAAGTGACACTTAGTCTTTACATCCGTACGGATTTTCGTAAGTTATGATAAGTTCATTAGACGGTAAACGGTCGACAATAACAGTTTAGTCATCGAAGTACACGTCGTTATATACTTCTCGCTCTGTATACTCGTAGTAAACACTTCAAACTTGCACTCGTTGTTCGTATTACGTTTTAGAAGGAATTGTCTTATCAGATCGCTATTCAATTGGGAACTGCCCGATTCTTCAGCGTGGCGCTGCTTAAATAGTTCCAGCCCTGTATTATTAGAGAAGTCTGGTGTTTTCAGGAACTATGGCGCTGGATCCAGAAGGTGCTTGCATCGTCGATATGAGATACGCAACATGCAACGCCATCTGTGAGGCGACCTTGTCAACAAAAATTATTGACATAAATGAAACTGAGGTTGCATTTATATGTTGCGCTAACAGATGGCGTTATTTCAGTACCTGAGCCAAGTTCGTCAACAGTATATTACAAAATCGGGACAAAACTGGGTCGTATCGGCGTAACAATGTCCACAACGGTGACGGTCCCGATGTGTCGGCACGGAAGCGAACGTCACGCATCGCCACAGCACACTGCGGGCTGCCGCCCACTGTGCAAACACTCCGTCCGTGTCACCCCGACCTTACTGTCTTTAATCGCCGATGTTTAGGTGGTTAACTGTGTGTAGTGGTTAATAAAAAAGGAAAAGAGAAGAAAAGATTGAAAATGTGGAAAGAAATGCTGAATAAAAAGGGGGTTTTAAAATCGTTAATGACCGTGAAAAAAGGGAAAGATTGAAATGCAAATCGGGCCTCGAATTACAGAAAAGCTAACGGACTTCGTGATTCGGAAAAGCTATTGTTGGGGTGGTCCTTGTGGCGTTTCTGAGCAAAAGTCAAACGAATTTCCACTACAAAAATTATTGAAAGAGAACAGAGAATAACAAAATGTGATTAACAGGGGGAAATGGCGTAGATGAGAGTTCATCCTTTACCATGTTAACAAGTCTTCTCGCGTGCGGCGTCCAGGTCTTGTTCTCCAAAAATCTCCTGCTTCATTTCTGCGTGAAAAGTAGTAGCTGCTCCGAAATTAATTTCCAGAATACGTCTGCAGATCAGTGAGTTTTTTCGTCTTAATCCGACCAAGACTAGCTAATAAGTAAGTTAAGCTTCCGCTCTCAAGAGACAAAAGACGGATAGAAAACAAAAAGAGTTACAATTTTAGTACCTTCCTTTTCTTACATGTTTTCTCTGCCGTCGAGCGCTCGTACCGCTGCGACGGTATAATTTATATCTGAGGGAACGAGTGTAGCGCGGCGAAATTCGAAGTCGCGCTGCATGTGTGTTTTGTCAGTGAGTATTGAGTGGCCGAGATGGCGCACGCGGAAGTACGGCGCGACGCGCGCCCGCCCACAGCTCGGGCAGCACAACACACTAGCCTCACACAGATGTTCAGCAAGAGCAGGGGCAAGACTGTACGAGGCTGTGTGCAGTGTGGCAAGGTATGCTGGCTGTTACAATCCTGGGATCCCGCTTTCCCAGAAGAATCGAGTAACACTAATTTGGGTGAGTGGTAGTCTCTCTAGAGCGCTGTACAAAGATATCCGGAGTTTACAACAACAAAGCGGTACAAGTGTCAGACCAGGAACAACCGACTAACGGTTCAGCTACATTGCAATTCGACCAAGTCTTTCTAGGGCGAGTACCTCAGTCGCTAAGAACGGAAGCCCTGTAGCGCCACTCTATGGCCTGACTGTTGAAAGAGCAGACATTTCTGTCACATACTAACCTCGACGTTGTGTAAAACGTTGAAGCTTCGATATCGATGCAGTGAAAAAATAGGGCATTTCTGTCACGTATTTTGATATTGGCAAACTCACTCACCGTACATATAAGGTACTGGCCTACAGTCATGATCTGTGACGAGAGGCAAGGTTTCACACTACAACTAAGGGAAAATTCCAAACACTATTAATTTGTAATTATACTGCAAGAAATAACATTTTTTTCTCATTTGTTGCCCGACTCTGTTGACTTGGATTTTTCAAATTTGGTAAGAAGTAAGATTTCACAGTACAAGAAAGGAAAAGTCAGGAAATCGTTAATTTGTAGTTATATCACAGGAAAAAGATATTTGTTTTATCATTCGTTATTCGGCTTCAAAAAGAAAATTAACACATTCTCGAAAGCCTTCGAATTCGCGGGACAGATATACTGTCAGTAGCGATGTCGATACCAGGAAAAAATCGCCGAGATTCTCGATTCGCAGGATGGAAGAACTGTCTGCGCGCGGAACTGAGTCCTACTCGCGTCTGGCCACTTTAAAATTACATTAATCAATACCCAGCAATTGAGTTCGTTAGAGAGTCGGAATAGTAATTTTAATTCGAAAGAAGGGTGCTAGATACTTGACTGCTTTTTGATATGTAAAATACACTTCCATTCTCCTCCGTGTGTGCGTGTCACATTATCATCAAGTTCCAGATATTATTTATCATGTATTAAAGCAAAAATTTGCGTCATAAATCGATCTGCATTCTTAGTGCATACTGACTGTAACGTGACTGCAAATTTATGATTGAGTTTATGATAGCATTCGGCTGCGCAGCAATGAAATTACTTTGTCACTCTTACTGCACTTGGTTGAGTTATGTAATTTTAATTGTTTAATTGGCTGAAGTAGCCTCTGTTACTCTAAACTAATTTGTAAACTCACATTGCGCTGAATTAACGACGAAACATAGAGGTCGAACGATATTGTGTTATCAAGGGAAGACTAAGCGTCCAGATAAGCGGCCACGGTTCTTCTGCATTACTTTATCTGTGCTGCTCGCCGTAGAACGCACCTGCATAGAATACACTTGGCAAGTAATTAGTTTCGGTCTTGAGCAACATCAGATTATGGTCAAAGTAAGTGTAAAAAGATACACTCGATGTAATCTTATTTGATGGGAAGTTCCCCGGTATCATCTGGAGTACACACAGGTGTCATAACCAGGTGCCACGTTTAAATTGCCGCGCACTTACTTGGGTGTACGAACAGTGTTTACGTCCTGTACGTACTCCGACATTCCCTTGTATAACATTATACTGTACAGTGCGTTTATTCGAAAGCGCTACGAATCCGTCTTCTCTTCAAGTTGTTGTCGTTTTTGTTGTGGTCTTAAATCCGAAGACTGGTTTGATGAACATCTCCACGCTACTCTGACCTCTGCAAGCCTCTTCATCTCCGAGTAAATACAGCAACCAGCTGAAGAGCTGCAGGAGAGGTCGATGGCCGAGAGTGAGCCGGAAGCAGCCCAGGAACGACTGGGGCTGCCTGTGTGGAGGAGGCGCGGCCCGCGGGGCGTCGCGGGGCCTCCCAGGGGGCAGGCCGGGCCCGGTGGGCTGCGAGGCCAACGAGAGCCTCACAGCCAGTCACACCTCGCAGGGTAACACTGATCTCGCGACATCATCAACTTCAGCTGCAACCACTTGACTTGCCGGTGAGCAGCACAGCAGTGGTGCCTGCTATTGACAAACACAGGGACCCCTGCAGTGGCCCTCTCTCCAGTCAGGTCATCATTGCTACAGAAAGCACAGCCCGTGGTGGAGCTGTATAAGACAGTTTAAAATTAATCTCCTGCAAACACGAGCACAGGCGGTGTTCCTATGCTACGAGTTTCAGTTGCTCCACACGTGTCCAGAACTTATTAACAATCCGCTGGAGGATTGGAACCATTCCGCAAAGGGGTTGTACTTTGACCCTGTTTTCCTACCTGGGAGGGGAGCCAACCACGTACCGAGGTTCGGCCTTGGGGCGGTACGACATTGAAGTCCGTAGATTCTGAAGTAGAACTGAAGCAGGCGTCAGACACGATGACTTCCACCTCGTCAGACAGTTGGCTTCCCAGCTCTGTCACTGGTTGACACTAAGTTTTGGACTTTTTGCCCCGGGCAGACTTGGGCTGTGGTAGTCGCAGCACAGGACAGTGCATCAGGCTGGCGCCGGTGGCGACACCTACAACGTGCTGACACCAGGAACGTTGCCAACCGATTTCTCATACACAAACAGCAGTTGACCGGCGTTGCCTGGTGAAACGTTGTTGTGATGCCTCGTGTAAGGAGGAGAAATGCGTACCATCACGTTTCCGACTTTGATAAAGGCCGGATTGTAGCCTATCGCGGTTGCGGGTTATCGTATCGCGACATTGCTACTCGCGTTGGTCGAGATCCAATGACTGTTAGCAGAATATGGAATCGGTGGGTTCAGGAGGGTAATACGGAACGCCGTGCTGGATCCCAATGGCCTCGTATCACTGGCAGTCGAGATACAGGCATCTTATCGGCACGGCTGTAACGGATCGTGCAGCCACGTCTCGATTCCCGAGTCAACAGATGGGGACGTTTGCAAGACAACAACCATCTCCACGAACAGTTCGACGTCGTTTGCAGCAGCACGGACTATCAGCTCGGAGACCGTGCCTGCGGTTACCCTTGACGCTGCATCACAGACAGGAGCGCCTGCGATGGTGTACTCGACGACGAACCTGTGTGCACGAATGGCAAAACGTCATTTTTTCGGATGAATCCAGGTTCTGTTTACAGCATCATGATGGTTACATCCGTGTTTGGCGACATCGCGGTGAACGTACATTGGAAGCGTGTATTCGTCATCGCCACACTGGCGTATCACCCGGCGTGATCGTATGGGGTGCCATTGGTTACACGTCTCGGTCACCTCTTGTTCGCATTGACGGCACTTTGAACAGTGGACGTTACATTTCAGATGTGTTACGACGGTGGCTCTACCCGTCATTCGATCCCTGCGAAACCCTACATTTCAGCAGGATAATGCACGACCGCATGTTGCAGGTCCTGTACGGGCCTTTCTGGATACAGAAAATGTTCGACTGCTGCCGCGGCCAGCACATTCTCCAGATCTCTCACCAACTGAGAACGTCTGGTCAATGGTGACCGAGCAACTGGGTCGTCACAATACGCCAGTCACTACTCTTGATGAACTGTGGTATCGTGTTGAAGCTGCATGGGCAGCTGTACCTGTACACGCCATCCAAGCTCTGTTTGACCCAATGCCCAGGCGTATCAAGGCCGTTATTGCGGTCAGAGGTGGTTGTTCTGGGTACTGATTTCTCAGGATCTATGCACCCAAATCGCTTGAAAATATGAAACTTACTGGCAGATTAAAACTGTGTGCCGGACCGAGACTCGAACTCGGGACCTTTCCCTTGAAAATATAATCACATGTCAGTTCTAGTATAATATATTTGTCCAATGAATACCCTTTATCATCTGCATTTCTTCTCGGTGTAGCAATTTTAATAGCCAGTAGTGTATAAAGAAGTCCGATTTTACTGCATTCATTGTTTTCCGCATCCACAATGCCTTCTTGGGTCCACTCAGTTTTCAGTTCGTCTTGGTGAATGTCAACCAGGTTACTGCAAATCACAGCACCTTAGCTGTAGTTCAAATGGCTCTGAGCACTATGGGACTCAACTTCTGAGGTCATCAGTCCCCTGGAACTTAGAACTACTTAAACCTAACTAACCTAAGGACATCACACACATCCATGACGGAGGCAGGATTCGAACCTGCGACCGTAGCGGACGCGCGGTTCCAGACTGTAGCGCCTAGAACCGCTCGGCCACACTGGCCGGCAGCTGTAGTTCAAGGTGTTGTCCAGTTCAGTCTCTATCGCATACTCCCTGTGGCATCTACATTTTTGGAGGTCAGATGTTTGCTGGGATTACGTACTTCCACTAACAGTGTCCCACTGTGCATGCACATGACTGATTTTAAAGACCTACAATTCCCTCCAAAGCCTTTCGGATGAATAAGGGTAAAACCTTCTCAAAAAAATTCGTTTTCCGTTTGACTATGAAAACACATTCTGGCCAGTGGCGTGTATCCCGTTATTCTAAATGGCAGCAGTCTGAATATGTCCTGAATCAGGAGGAGTGGCGACATGAGCCCTCCTGCTGGACTGACTGTTGCTACACTCCAGCTGCCCACGTCTTTCGTCCGGAGGAGAATGAGAAAATTTCGAAGGGTCTACCCCGGTCCCACGAGCAGTTAGGGAAATAAACATCCACGTAGACAGAGCCCCCGCATGCCTGAGTAAGCCTTATACAACTGGCTCCCCCGAGGACTGTTCAACCACAACAACCACACACCCCATCAGTACACAGTACTCCTTAAGTATGAGGGATTTTTATAGAGGTTTTTAGCATCTTCGCGATCTGGGCAGTCAGGCAAAAATCCCCGTTGCCTGTGACACACAACATGCCACCGTGGTGCCATACAGTGGTCGCTGAAGCGTGTCCAAAGCTGCTGGTTACGAGGGACTGGCAGCACAGGAACTCGGGGGAGCACGCAGTGCAAGCTCTTTTATGGGAAGAGCAAGAAATTGGTATATTTTTTGAAATAATATTTTTGTGTACTTTATGTAGGTGTTTCTGTGTGTGTGTGTGTGTGTGTGTGTGTGTGTGTGTGTCTGTGTGTGTATGTACGTGTTCATATTTTTTTCCCACGATCTGGAATGAGTTTTTGGATGAATAAATAAATAAGTAAATGATACCTTGATGTTTCGTGGTGTGTCCTATCAACCGATACCGTCTGCAGTGAATAATGCCACACATTTCTTTTCTCCCCAATTCTATACAGTAGTTTCTTGTAAGTTATGCGATCTGTCTACCTGATCTTAAGCATTCTCCTTTAAGACCACATTTCACTTTATTTATTTATTAATTCCGAGTTCCATAGATCCGTCTGTGAACAGCTGACAGGATACAGAATGAGTCATGTTTTACAAACTGTTGGTTCAAATGGCTCTGAGCACTATGGGGCTTAATATCTGAGGTCATCAGTCCCCTAGAACTTAGAACTACTTAAACCTAACTAACCTAAGGACGTGACACACAGCCATGCCCGAGGCAGGATTCGAACCTGCGGTCGCGCGGTTCCAGACTGAAGCGCCTAGAACCTCCGGCCACACCGGCCGGCTTACAAAGTATTGTTTAGTACCAAGTACATCGAATTTATGATAGGATTGATGTAAAGAATATATGGACAACAGGAACTCACGAGTAACTTAATGTATTAACTTAATGTATTAATGTAATGTATTAATGTATTAACTTAATGTATTAGCTACCATACATTCTTCACTAGGAAAATAAAGATATACATAAATGCAGTGCATAAACTAAGACAGATACTATACTAATAAATTCATTTACATTATAATAACGTCCATCCAGAAGTAACTCCCTTAGTTTATCTTTAAACTGGGGTATCTTCCCAATCAGATCTGTGTTGGGAGAGCATTAAAAATACTGTTGCCACTGTACAAGGCTCCTTTCTGCACTATACTGTTTTTTTACATGTTAGTAGATATCAAGTTTCCTGTGTGTGTGTGTGTGTGTGTGTGTGTGTGTGTGTTTGTGTTCTGACTTTGTGAGTGCTCAGGGTCGAAGTTATCAGCGTCATGACCCATTTTAGAAGGAACGAATGTGAATAAGATCGCTAAAATTGTTACACACAGTGAGGATTTAACCTAAAAAGGACACTCGTGCGCTCACTCCCAGCTCACTTGCATTCACCCCCGCACAGTCACTCTGCCTCGCACGCATTAAGACTACCGAGGGAGCGTGCAGCTGCTGTGCCCGCTGGCAAAACACGAGTGAAGCGACAGAGGAGCCAAAACAACGGCGAAGGCAAACGTCACTGGCTGACCATTTACAAAAAACACGGGTAAGAAAGATCACCGTGGAAACACATTAAGACCATCTCTCTAAAATCTTGGGAGAAATGTTGGAGAATTCTCAAAACTTTAAAACTCTAACCACATTCGTCGGAAAGTCACTAAAAATAGAAGCCAGGTCTGTCGGCAGATCTGCCGCTACCCTCAGGTCTGAAAATAAAACGCAGTCTGGTAAAATGCGGCGCACAGTGGTCCGTACGCCCCAAGGAGCACACACCGGAGGGTTCTCTAGCCGGAGCAAGAAACCGTGCGTACCGGGGCTGTGACGTACGCGAAGACGAGTGGCTGAGTGAGAAGCTGGGCCCGGCTGGGCTGCTGGAGGGAGGCAGGTGAGGCCGTGCTGGCCGGGGCTGGCGCCGCCTCACCGCCCGCCGCTCGGCTCCCCACCTCCGTCTCTGAACAGCGAGGCGATAGCGTGCAGGAGGCGGCGCACTCCACTAGCTGAGCCGCTTCCCCAGCCGCTGCACTACCAGGAGTGTGTCCTGCATATTGTGCACTACTTTAGCTGCTGGGTGAGGAAGTTGTAAAGAGTGATTGCGATTCAGAGAATCGGATAGACGAGCAATTTAGCACCCGAATCGCGCCTCATCTGCTCCAGTGACCACAAGATGGCGTTTAAGGACATCGAGGTATTTAGACGGAGCACAAGCTCGGTTCGTGTCAAGGATGGGGAAGGAAACCGGCCGCCCCGTTTCCCCTAGGAAACGACCTGTTGCCTGGAGCGATTTAGGGAAATCGTGGAATATCTCGACCTGGACGGCCGGAAGCGGGTTTGAAACGTCGTCCTCTCGAATGCGAGTGCAATGGGCTAACGATTGCGCCACGTCGCTCGGTAAGATGGCGTATCACTCTGTGTCGAAGGCAGTAAAATCGCGAGGCAGTCGGACCTCGAGGACACGATAAGGGAAAACAACAGAAAAACACACAAAGAGTTGTGCTGCTCACATGAAATGTTCTTAAATATTGTCTTAAGAAAATATGCAGGACTTCAGCCTCTCAGGTACTGCACTATATCTAAAATTACTCTGGGCTTCTGCAATAGCTAGAGTGCAGATGGTTAAATCCCTGGATTTGGGTTCGAACTGGCTCCACACGAATAGTAGAGCAACCTTCGTTTTGGCCAATTTTGTTAGTGCTGGTCGACTACATCGGGGGCAGGTACGATCTCGGGGGCAAACCTACTGTTCTCCTTTGATTGACAGGTACTCGACCTATTGTTCTGTAAAGTGCTTCTCCGTGTCCCCCATTTCCTTTTCATTGACAGGCACTTAACCTATTGGGTCTGTTTTCGTGTACACAGTTAGAATTCTCAGAGTGTTATAATGACGTCACAGAACACCGAGGCCCGCTCACGCTGGTCCCATACGCTGTGGTACGGTCCACTGCTGAGAGAGATGTTCCAATGCTTCCCAGAATAGCACGTGGTGCGTTGTTCCTAGTGATCCTTTCGCCATTGTTATCTGCAGACGAGACTTTCAGCGGTAAAATTATTTTGCACATAGGGTCAAACTGCACTGACAGTTAAACTCCGCAAAAGTTATCTACAGATCATCAAATACATACAGGACTCACAAGAATACCATTACCACTCTAACTACAATTAAATATTACGATTGCTGGCACAGACTGGTGTACAGGTAATGTCTCCTCTTGACGGCTGTGGTTCTGGAACGAATCTCAGTATCTATAGCAAACTCTTGGAAATTGCATAGTGTCCCAAAAATACGTAATGTGCGCATTTGCAGGAATCTTCGTGATGTTTCGGCTTGTATGCACGAAAATATTTCCCCTAACAGGACGTGTTTACGAAAATAGCGCAGAATAACGTCGAAAGCATTCTTCCTCGCGCTCCCAACGTGGCAGCCTGTCCATCACGTGTTACCCTTCCTGCTTTCAACATACGCAATTGTTCTCACCTCTAGAAGCCTGTACACGCTCACGAAAACACCGTTAATCATAAAAGCATTCTTGTTGTTTGGAAAGAGAGCACTCTCTACGCACAGACGGGGGGAAATCAGAACAGTTATGCAAACAGAATTCGAAGCACTGTCTTACAGAAGAGAAAAAAAAATGGCCGGAATTTTTGGTATCCTACAGCTACGGGTCTGGAGATGTCCTAATGCCACAGTGCCGGATGAGTCACGGCATCCCCACTAGAGATGGATGGTTTGCTTCAGCTTGTATTTGACCACTTGCTTTCTCAGAATGTTCCGTACATAGCTTGACTCCATCTTGTTCGAATCAGTTTGTAGACGCTCCTACGTCCTGGCACAATGGATATCTTGTGAATGAATAGAGCTTAATGATTGTGTTTTGTACAGATCACCATACTGTATCGACAATTAAACTCTGCAAAATGCCCTACATATCGTAAAATACAGAAAGACTCTTACGCAATTACACTGCTCTCCCACTGCGGAGAGGAGCTCGAATATTAGAGCGCGAAACAGATCTTCAACCCAGCAATATATCACCGCATACCGAGTCGATGTAGTAAACATTCATTTCCTATCCTGCGCCATACAAAATCATCCCTTTTACATCATTTGTACATATATTGCGAAGACAGACAGCACAGTATATACTCCTCGCAGCACTGGATATTTCCATGAGAGGTCGGCGGTCATCCAACCCCGACGGGTGACCACAGCACTCTCAGTGGACCGAAGTCACTCTCAGAACTGTTCTACAAATTCGAACTCGTTTCCCCTCGCCACAAAGGCGTTACTGTTTCTGGTCCGGACCTGCTTGCTTGCTTGGTTTTCTGCACCCATCTCCAAACTCAGGGTTACAAGAACACATGCACTTTCATTTGGTTTGCCATAATATTATAAAATTTTCACGGTACTTCTCGATATCAAGCACACAGCAGTATCCTACCGATCACTCGTGCAACATAATTCTGAAGATATAGGCTGGAAATTATTTCTCTACAAACCTGAAACTTTAGCTAGGTGGGGCGTGCTGTAAACCACTTACTAACTACAAACTTGTCATGTCTGCGAAGACATTTACGCGATAAACTCGAGAAAAATAGAGAAAACTGATATTTCCACTCTCAAATACCGATGCTGGTGATGTAGCAGATTCCAAATCATCGCTATAATTTACAAGGTCAACTAGGGTGTTTCTCATGTCTAGAGATCTGGAAAACGTGTCTTCCACATGCTAGATGCACACACCAAAATCGATTTTCCCTCAACTAAATAAAGGCGCAAAACATTTACAATAAAAAATGCCTATCTATAAATACAAAAATTAAACATTATAAGTCGGTAATTAAACCAATAATGCTATATGCCAGCGAAACCTTGACACTTAAAAGAAAAACAGATATGGAAAACCTGAAGAAAGAGGAAAGGAAAATCATTAGGAAAATTCTGGGACCAAGATGGACCAAAGAGGGGTATAGATTACAGAAAAATTCTAAAATTGAAAAATATTCTAACATAGAGATAGACATGAGGAAGAGGCGTCTAAAATTCTATGGCCACATAATGAGACTTCCCGATCACAGACTTACAAAAAGAATAGTAAGATACGTAGCATCCCTTGTTAATGGAGGAGAATGGATCAAAAATGTAAAGAAAGATCTGGAATTAGCCAACATTACTGCTGAAGACATGAACAAAAGAAACAATTCAAACTTAAAGTTGACAAATGGGAGGTCAAACCAGAGACAAAAGCGCCGAGAACTGGAACAAAATGGAGCGAAGAAAGAAAAGCTGAATTCTCGCAAAGAATGAAGACCTGGTGGGCAAACAAGAAGAATAAGAAGCCCCAGAAGTGAACCATCTTTACTTAGCGTCTTCCATGTTGGGAGCTTTACGACTAATAATAATAATAATAATAAAGGCGCAAAATGTGCAGAAGCAGTCAACCGAGCAATTTACATGGGAGGGAATGATGGTCCAACGCAAACACATGTCCATATTGAATCTTCTCAAATTTCCACGTGATCACAAATGCTATCAAACACATACTAAGCATTAGTTCGTTATTCAACTGTCTAGAGGACAACAGTTATGTCAGCCACATTCCTACACGCCAACAGGCTTCTCCATTCGGACGGCTCCTACAGTTAACAGGAAACATGAGTCGTTCCTGCCACAAGTCACCAGCGCTGCACGCCAAGCAAGCATAGACAGAATCGTCCTAGGAAAAAAAGCGGCCTCATATGTATTTGATCACTATACTTACAATTAAACGTTCGGTAACGGTTTCAGTTGAACGACATTCGACAATGACCGAAGTATCGGAAATACATCCTGCTGATGGCTGTGACTCTGAAAATAGAAATATCTGTACCATTCTTATGACTTGACATACTCCTCCCTTTGCATACTTTGGAACACAAACACATATTTTATAAGCCTGATGCTCAAGGTGAACCTGTCACGCAACCCCTACTACTACTAAGTATAATGCTTCATCAATAACTGATTGCCTACGATACAAAATAGTACTGAGAGAAAATCAGCGATGGCTGGACATGTCTCATAAATTTTTCTTGTGAGTGCTACTACTGCACGTTAGAAAGAGAGACGTAATCGGCCAGATGTTAAAAACCCGACCGTAACAACTACCACATGTTACTGTCACAAGTGGTCATGGTTCTACGTGTGCACACAAGTATCCATGTTAAAAGCTATACTGGCTTTATAAAACAAGGTACGACATTACCTCTGAATGAGAAGGTTTTTCTATCTGGACAAATACCGAGACAGCGATCGCTAGAATGTATATCATCAGACCAGCACTCCAGTTACACACAGCCCACGATGCAACCTCATGATAAAATCGCTGAATTTTGACAGTGATTCGGCTAAGGCACGTATGTAAGCGGTATTTGCGGCTTTCTCACACCACCCCAGCTAGATATTTCTATAGTACTTGTAACGTATTCTGACTGCACTGAGTTATAGGCGATGACAAACACTAGTGGAAGACGATGTGCTGATTAAGGTCGTAAGAAAATGTGCACTAGCTTTACAGATGTCTAGTGTTACACTATCTGCTAGAAATGATGTCCATTATTTGGAATCAAGTCTCGAAACGAGACACCTTTCTCGAACATGTCTGCTACAGTAAAATTCCAATGTGGTTTTAGTCAGCCCCTACACATGTTGCAACTGATCCCATTTCTATAGCTTAGCGCATGTGATCCTTCCAATTTAAGTCGGAACTGAGCAGAAGTTGGAAAAAGACATCCACCACCTTCTGCAACACATGTAGAAACAGAACGACCTGAGTTAGTGCAACAGGACCGTGTTTTGACCATTCGGTGGAAATGTGGGCAATGTGGTGTGTCTCCAAAGTAGATACAGATACTGCTGTCCAAAGCAGATCTGCGTCCATTCACATCTATCAGCCCAACATGCAATCAGCGTCATTCTGTACCATCCAACAGAGAAAAATTACGAACTATAAAAGCTACACTAACTTCATCCGATATAGAACTCATCTAGGCGCCGTTTACCTGTCAAACAGCTGCTGCTGCCCATGCGGGACAATCCTATTAAATATACAGCTTTTGATGCTTTGCAGAGGACAGTTTAAGGTTTCACCACCAATACTGTAGGATGATGACCATATCCCACAGACTACACTGTAACTCGCAAGAGACGCTCCCTGTGACCCAGTGTCATTGTTTGTTTCTAACACGCTTTGTACACTGCCATTCATTTTGTTTTTCTGCTACGACTTCGAGGTCTGTACCAGGCCCTAAACTGACATTAAGACGCTCTGATCCACGGCCTTTCACAGAAAACAAGACATCACACAGTGTAAATCATTTTGTTACTGCGGCTACCATAACATGCAACACACAGTGGATGATTGTAAATAAAAGAAGGAAACTGGAAGAGTTTTACAGCGTTGGCGTAGGCCTCCAAACTAATTTTAACTCATCTGTCATAGTCATGGAATAGCTGATGACTCTACATTCCGTTTCGACTGATTCATCATATTTCAGTCATGTACGCGATCACTGTTTTGGTGCTATCCACCCCAGGAGGTGCTGTCCATCCACCAAAACGCTTTCTCCAACTTAAAAAGGGATATCAGTCAATCATTATGTGGTAACCAACAGCGTGCCAGTGCACAGTTGGGATGGAAAAGGCACCATCAATATACTCTAATAACAAACATCACAACTGATAGTGTGAGCAATTTTAGCAATTTTACAGTAATACCAACACCGACCAATCATGTGACAACATGTTTCCCAGTTTCAGTGTCATAGCTAAACCACCCCTTCTCGACTATGCAAGTATCATTGTGAACGTGGATAAATCACTGCGCAGTACGCCCATTCATTGGTAATTCTCGAACAGATACACAATCAAAGTATATCAGAGCTCTATTCTAACACTTCGAGCATAGTGCTTAATTTACGATCTACCTCTCTGCTTATGGGAGTCACAGAGCATTCTTCCTGTCTTAGGGTAAAAGACCATCCTCACACAACCATTGACCACCCTGACCCGCAGCACCGCTAGAGAGTTAGTCTCCAACCGATCAGAAGAAGACCGCTACACTCGACATCACATCACGTGAGTGAACACAGCCTTCCCAGTCCCAAGCCACCCAAGTACACGAGATTTCTCGAGGTGCACTCATGTCGAGGAGGTTAGTACACCTGATCGATGTATATTAGTAACGGATTTCAAAGTGTTGTTTTGTAATAGCAGACAGTTAAGAAGAACAAGAATCGAATGATTTTAATGCGCAATGGAGCTCCAGATGGATGGAGTGCGACGCCTTTTTACGTAAATCAACCAAGCTATCAACTCTAAAGTATTGTTCTAGGATAAGTAGCTGGAAGGTATTGGTAAGAGAGAACATAAACACACGCACTCCTAAGGCTACAATGCTCTGCACTAAAAACTGGCTGTAATGCTAGATTGCTCGCGTTTCCGACAAATCAGTAGTATGGAATGTAGCACTGTTAATATACCAATGTATGAAATATATTTCAAGCTGATCACATACATCGTTCTTTCCGGTTTCTCTGCGATAAACTAAGTTATCGAACCATAAAACGAAAAAATTACTTCCTTAAAATATGGGCTCTGTGTGATACGAGTACAATATCGCTTTTCAGAGATGTATAGCGCCCACTGTTCACATCCGATCACGGTTCGGAATTTATACTATGCCTGCGCCAGCCCTATGTAAAATGATCGTTAGTAGCGGGGTATACCTCTTACAAGGAAACAGATAAATGCATAGCAGTAGTGACCGACATGTGAAAATTACAAGTCTTCCGTCACTAACTCTGTAAAAGCACATCTGTCATGGAAATGTATACGTGGGGATTGCAGCGCCTCACAAGCACCTATCGCTATCTTAGTTATCAAGTGAAGTCTTGATTTTAAACCCAAGATGCGACATGGGGATGGAGTACATCGCATAAATAATAGTTCGTTTAGAGGAATGTGCCACATTTCATCACATACGTGATGGAAGTCTTCTGATGACCGACAGGTTTACCATTAACGATCGCAAGTAGGCAGTGCTTTGAACCACATATAGAACATATGGCTGTATACGAGTCGGATGCAAGCTATGTCATGTGCCTGCCACAACAGTGGAAAAATTGACCTACAGCAACTTCCCCCTCCCTAGTATGCATCATCAGTCTACCATTAAATCATACTTCGTTACAGCTCCATGTCAATCGTTCACCCTGTCCACTCTCTGTTATCCTTTAACACAGATGCATGTAAGTTTAGAGGTGGATGGTTCTGTCTTCCTGAAAAGCATCAAATACAGTAGTCAACTGGCGTGTATCACTGATACATCAATACACATACAGTATAACGCTGCCTCGACGGAGAAAAAAAATCGACTGCTTCCCTGATTCCCTTCGCTTCCATGTAGACGTATTCTCAGGTTCCTCTTGATACCACATACTCGCCCCCATGTACAAACTGTTCTGCGCGAACCAGAAGATACGCAAGTACTTCCTCAATTTCCCCGCATTTCGGTGTACATTCGGTCAATTTATACCTACTCCCCTGTCATTTTTCGCAATTCTATCGATTTTTCTATGTCAGTTCTATCCATGCGATCATGACATAAGCTCTCGTATACACCAAAATGCGGGGAAATTGATCACGCTATAGAAATCTGTTCCAGAACAGCACAGGCTACTTTCTCCCTAGTGATCCTAACGGAACATACAAGCTGCATCCAGTAGTGCTTACCTGCCCCAGCGTGGCAGAGGGATCCCCGTGAAATGTCTTCGTGGCGACTCACCATCTAAAACGTTCTCAGTGTTATTACTGACGTCACATGGCTATGTAACATAAGAGCCAAGTATACTGTCCCAGAACTAGTTAACGGTCGCTTTTGTAGGAGCTTTTATGAGGTATCATCTTGTCCGCATGGAAATTCTTGTCCTACTGGAACCTGTTTACCAAAATAGCGCGGAATGACGCCGAGTGCATTCCCCCTGATGGTATTAACCTGGCACCCCGTCCATCACGTCTTACCCTTCCTGCTTGATCACGCTATACCAAAATAGCGCGGAATGACGCCGAGTGCATTCCCCCTGATGGTATTAACCTGGCACCCCGTCCATCACGTCTTACCCTTCCTGCTTTCAACATACACTAACTTTCTCACCACCTCGTAGAGGCTCTTATATCCCAGCACAGAGGATGTCTTTTGATTGAATGGGGGATTATGATTGGCTCTTATCGAATTTAACCGCTGAATTATTGATGCTGCTGGTGTGGCAGCACTGTCTGCCTTTTTTTTCCTTTCTGCACACGAGACTTTCAGCCAAAAAGGACTATTTCATACAGATAGCCATATTGCACCCATAATTAAACCTTGCAAAATGCCCTACATATCGTCAAATACGGAGAGACTCTTACTCAATTACACTGCTATCTGACCGAGGACAGGAGATTGAATATAAGAGCGTGAAACCAATCTCCAGCCCAGCAATATATCACCACGTATCCTTGATGTGTTCTTTATTAGTAATCTTTTGTTTAAACTATAATCCTTCGATTTCACCAACCAATGGAATGCTGCGAATTAAGAAAAACTACCTCATAAATGTGCAGAATACAGATTTAATTAATTTGCATAATTTTTTGATTTCAGTGTGGTGTTAGCAGCACAGTAGTTAATGGGAGGGAGTGCGTGAGTGGGTGACATGGAGCAGAACAACACATTATGTGCAGATCACTACATTAATTTGCATAATTTTTATGTAATACGCAGTATGATACTTTAAGGGGGTGGGTGACAAAGAAGAATGCGCCAGAAATGGCGTTCAAAGCATGTGAAATTCGAAAAGTGTACCAGAAAATGGTAGGAGGACATAACTGATTACTTAATTTGGTATCAAAGGCGGTACAATAGTTTAAAGAAATGGTGTGACATGGAAAACCAGTTACCAGTAGAATAGGTTAAGTGCCGACAAATGGCCAAAGATTAGGTTAAGACACCCAGAGTACAGCGCCGAACATTAGGTTATGCAACATGTCTGCTCCATATAATTACTTCTTACAAGACTTACATGTTACCAAACAGCACAGAAAGATGACCAAGAGAAATCCAACCACCACAAGCTGACTTTTTCATAAATAAGCAATATACTCTTGAGTTTCCTGTTATGAGAACCTTCCTCTCCACCACCAGACCGCCATCTTGGGTTACATCATGGAAGAGATGACTGCACCCTCTGGTGGCAGTACAGTGTACTAGGTCAGTTGGACTCTGGACATTGAGGTGAACAAACTGGATGGCTGTAATGCATCAAATTGTTCAAATAAATAGTGCACACTCACTGGACTCATGTCCAGCAAAGGTCGAGTCCTCTCCCAGCCAATTCCTAGGAAGAAGTGGCGGTCAGCTGACTTAGGTTAGTGGAGGTAGCCCAAGTGACTTATCTTTACGCCATTTTCTTAGGTTCTTAGATTAGTAGAGAGAGCCCAATTGACCTATCTTCCCACCAGGGGGTGTGGCACTTTCCTACCATCTTGGATAACGGTATTTTTGTAATCAGCTGACGTCAAGGCCGCCATCGTGGATGACATCAACTGACGTCACAGCCGCCATCTTGGATGGCGTCATCAGCTGATGTCAGTTGATGACGTCATCGCCGCCATCTTGGATAATGGTACTTTGCACTCCTCTCCGCCTTGTCCCAATACTCAGGAAGTCCTACGGAATAGCCTCATCGAGGCGGATTGGGTTGTCAGCAGTGGAGTGAAATGTCCAGAATCAACACTGAGTGCGGCTAAGGACTCGCATGGTCTCCGACAGCCAGACCAGATGGATGTTAAGCATTCACTCTGGGATCTTTCCGACACAGCTCGCAGTGGCGACAATTTGGTAGCCACTGGGATGAGTGTGATGCTTTCCTAGTTTGAGGAGAGGGATCAGAATTGCCTCTCTCCAAGAGATGGGAAAGTGACCTGTCTGCCGTCTCAGATTTAATTGTGTGAGGAGGATTTCCTTTGATACTGTAGGCAAATCTCGAAGCATGCTGTTTTGGATACATTTGTGACCAGGTGCAGTATCACAAGTCTCAGTCAGTACCAATTCCAGCTCCCGCATGGAGAAAGGGTTGTTGTAAGACTCAGAGTTGTTGGAGCTGAAGCGTAACTTGCCAGATCGTGGCCGACATTGGCAGCAGTCTCTACAAAATGCTCTGTCGTCGTCTGAGCAGTGTCTGTTGGTAAAGTTTGGAGACATACCTGTTTCAGCACTGCAGCTATTGGTAGCTGGAAATCCTCCTGATGGCTTCCCACACTTTTGTTAAAGAAATGGAACGTTTGATGGAGTCCAGGAACGCTTGCCACGACCTCCTCTTGCACTCCCTAGAAAGGCGTCATGCTTCAGTTCACACAACCCAAAAGGTTGTCTACTGTTTGGCAGTACTTAATCTGTCATAGAACCACACGCCTGTCCTGAATTGCTGTGTGGCACTCCCCAGTCCAGCAAGGTAAAGGTTGCCCCCTAAGCTGACCTGAGACCTTTGAGATGGATAAGTCAATGGTGTAATGGATCACTAATGTAATGTGGCTCACCTATTCCTGTACATTTTCACAATGTTTAAACAACAGTGTCCAATTAGCTCTGCTGTTCATCCATTTTGGTGGCTTCCGTTCAGATGATGCTCCATCTAGCAGGTGGAACCACAGTGGAAAAATATCGCTGGAATGGAGGTCATCAGTTGCTTCTCACTGAACAGCGTCTGCAAGGACAGGAATGCGAAAAGAGAGGTCGATGGTTGAGGACGATCCAGCAGCACCGAAGAAATGAATGGGACTTCCTGTACTGAGGATGTACATCTCCTGAGACACCTCTACATTCTCCAGCATTTGATGCCTGGAGCATCTATAGTTTCTGTCCCCATAACACATTGTTGTTGTTCTGGTCTTCAGTCCTGAGACAGGTTTGATGCAGCTCTCCATGCTACTCTGTCCTGTGCAAGCTTCTTCATCTCCCAGTACCTGCTGCAGCCTACATCCTTCTGAATCTGCTTAGTGTACTCATCTCTTGGTTTCTCTCTACGATTTTTACCCTACACACTGCCCTCCAGTACTAGATTGGTGATCCCTTGATGCCTCAGAACATGTCCTACCAACCGATGCCTTCTTCTAGTCAAGTTGTGCCACAAACTCCTCTTCTCCCCGATTCTATTTAATACCTCCTCATTAGTTATGTGATCTACCCATCTAATCTTCAGCATTCTTCTGTAGCACCACATTTCGAAAGCTTCTATTCTCTTCTTGTCTAAACTATTTATCGTCCACGTTTCACTTCCATACATGGCTACACTGCATGCAAATACTTTCAGAAACGACTCCCTGAAATTTAAATCTGTACTAGATGTTAACAAATTTTTCTTCTTCAGAAACGCTTTCCTTGTCATTGCCACTACATTTTATATCCTCTCTACTTCGACCATCATCAGTTATTTTGCTACCCAAATAGCAAAACTCCTTTACTACTTTAAGTGTCTCATTTCCTAAACTAATTCCCTCAGCATCACCCGAATTAATTCGACTACATTCCATTATTCTTGTCTTGCTTTTGATGATGTTCATCTTATACTCTCCTTTCAAGACAGTGTCCATTCCGTTCAACTGCTCTTCCAAGTCCTTTGCTGTTTCTGACAGAAATACAATGTCATCGGCGAACCTCAAAGTTTTTATTTCTTCTCCATAGATTTTAATACCTACTCCGAACTTTTCTTTTATTTCCTTTACTGCTTGCTCAATATACAGATTGAATAGCATCGGGGAGAGGCTGCAACACTGTCTCACTCCCTTCCCAACCACAGCTTCCCTCGACTCTTATATCTGCCATCTGGTTTCTGTACAAATTGTAAATAACCTTTCGCTCTCTGTATTTTATCCCTGCCACCTTCAGAATTTAAAAGAGAGTATTCCAGTCAACATTGTCAAAAGCTTTCTCTAAGTCTACAAATGCTAGAAACGTAGGTTTGCCTTTCCTTAATCTTTCTTCTAAGATAAGTCGTAGGGTCAATATTGCCTCACGTGTTCCAACATTTCTACGGAATCCAAACTGATCTTTCCCGAGGTCAGCTTCTACCAGTTTTTCGATTCGTCTGTAAAGAATTCGCGTTAGTATTTTGCAGCTGTGACTTATTAAACTGATAGTTCGGTAATTTTCACATCTGTCAACACCTGCTTTCTTTGGGATTGGAATTATTATATTCTTCTTGAAGTCTGAGGGTACATCGTCTGTCTCATACATCTTCTCACCGGATGGTAGAGTTTTGTCAGGACTGGCTCTCCCAAGGCTGTCAGTAGTTCTAATGGAATGTTGTCTACTCCCGGGGCCTTGTTTCGACTCAGGTCTTTCAATGCTCTGTCAAACTCTTCACGCAGTATCATATCTCCCATTTCATCTTCATCTACATCCTCTTCCATTTCTAGCGTTCTCGCTTCCCACGCCCGGGTTCCCGGGTTCGATTCCTGGCGGGGTCAGGGATTTTCTCTGCCTCATGATGGCTGGGTGTTGTGTGCTGTCCTTAGGTTAGTTAGGTTTAAGTAGTTCTAAGTTCTAGGGGACTGATGACCATAGATGTTAAGTCCCATAGTGTTCAGAGCCATTTTTCGCTTCCATTTCCATGATATTGTCTTCAAGTACATCGCCCTTGTACAGACCCTCTGTATACTCATTCCACCTTTCTGCTTTCCCTTCTTTGCTTAGAACTGGGTTTGCATATGAGCTCTTGATATTCATGAAAGTGGCTCTCTTTTCTCCAAAGGTCTCTTTAATTTTCCTGTAGGCACTATCTATATTACCCCTCTACATCCTTACATTTGTCCTCTAGCCATCCCTGCTTAGCCATTTTGCACGTCCTGTCGATCTCATTTTAGAGACGTTTGTATTCCTTTTTGCCTGCTTCACTTACTGCATTTTTATATTTTCTCCTTTCATCAATTAAATTCAATATTTCTTCTGTTACCTAAAGATTTCTACTAGCCCTCGTCTTTTTACCTACTTGATCCTCTGCTGCCTTCACTATTTCATTCCTCAAAGCTACCCATTTTTCTTCTAATGTATTTCTTTCCCCCATTCCTGTCAATTATTCCCTTATGCTCTCCCTGAAACTCTGTACAGCCTCTGGTTTAGTCAGTTTATCCAGGTCCCATCTCCTTAAATTCTCACCTTGTTGCAGTTTCTTCAGTTTTAATCTACAGTTCATAACCAATAGATTGTGGTCAGAGTCCACATCTGCCCCTGTAAATGTCTTACAGTTTAAAACCTGGTTCCTAAATCTCTGTGTTACCATTATATAATCTATCTGAAACTTTTTAGTATCTCCAGGGTTCTTCCATGTATACAACCTTCTTTCATGATTCTTGAACCAAGTGTTAGCTATGATTAAGTTATTCTCTGTGCAAAATTCTACCAGGCGGCTTCCTCTTTCATTTCTTAGCCCCAATCCATATTCACCTACTACGTTTCCTTCTATTCCTTTTCCTACTGTCGAATTCCAGTCGCCCATGACTATTAAACACATTATGAGCATTGAAATCACCAAGTAGGAGGAACAGGCGTGGGAATTGTTCAATACGGCTTGAGAGAGACTCATAATCTATCACACTTTGTGTAGGAAAGTACAGGGAGCAGATAGGGATCTTCTGACCCACATGAACTGCAACAGCTACTGTAACACTACGCTCGGGCGTACGATACTTTTTAAAGCCTGTACTATGGTAAGTTGACGGGCTTCACCTTAAGAGAAGGATTTTTGTATAGATATTGACCGCGTGTACCTAAATGGAGGCAAAATCAGACTTACACCCACTCAGTAACAACGATGATACGTCAAGCAAGTCTGAAGTGCAACTACACGTTAGGACGGACAAGAAACAACACAGCAGATGCTACCAATTGTTAATAATACGGTCGCCAGCCTAATTAGGCATTAACTGAGTTTCTTCCCCGTACAAGTGGATGTACGTTCGAGCATAACAACACGTAGTAACACTGCATTATATGGTAAATTTTAGAACCGGAAAATCTACTGAACTAATAATTTCACTTTCTGTACTAATATGGACAAGCCATAAATACACAACATCACACTATAATGTTTACTACAAACTTCGTACTGTCTATTGATCTGAATAAATTCAGGCATAGGTTACCCTAGAAATAGCACTTTCGAAACACACATACAATGTCAATTTTGAAACAGGTAAAACACTGATAAATTTTGTTATTATATTGACTTTAACTTAGCTGGTCAAATCAGTTCAGTACACTTCAGAATTCAAATGAATAGAAAATAAAAAGGGGGGGGGGACCCTGAAACTGTTATGATCACAGTATTGAAAATTTTGATTATTGGAAGCATTAAACTTTCAATATTTCCAATATATGAGTTACTACTCTTTTTGTCTTATTTCCTGCTCATTTAACTACCATTATTTTTGTCTCAAATTAATTAAACTTCATTACTAAACCAATTTCAACATTATCTTCCAACTTTGTCAGACCTATATTATTTACCTATATATTCATTAACAACAAAGTCCTTTAAACATCATTCTATCATAGATAGGTCTGCAGGTAATTATTATTAACATAAACTTTAAATCATCATTTCGGGACACTCGGATTGCACAACATGTGGAAAGGACCCTATCTAGGTTAATTGTGAGGATAATTAAATGATAGGACAGTTCTGGTAAAATTTAAGTTGTTATTGAACAGTATGGGACAAAAGTAACACTGGTCCACACGGATACAGTACTAAAAGTTTCAACCTGTTCGTTTCGATGAGGCGGTCGGCAGGCGGCGAGATGGCGAGGCACAGAGCACACATACAATCACAGCAATGGCTCTTGATGTATCGGCACTTTATTTCTTCATAGCGTCGCAATACTTTCCATTTAGTGCCTAGGGAATATTGCCATACTGTATAGGCGTCGGAAACGGTGCATCCGAGGCTCAACGAAATCATGTTTTCCAGGAGAGCTTCCTCGATCCAGAACGTGTTTCTCAGAACGATGCCCAACTCCGACTACTACTGCTGAGCCCATTATGCCGTACAGCGCCTGTGTGCATTTTCCCACGCTCGCCTGCCTCCACCTTTTCCTGCTCCCCTACAGACAGGGTATTCGCCAAAGGTTTTACATTCCACATATCCTGATACATTGCCTACGTGTGGATCAGGCACACAATTACAATTTTAGCATCTTACAATAGTTCCAACATTAGTTACACTTCACTTTGATCACAACATTGTTTGAAATTGGACATAAACATTAATATTCACATTGAAAATTGTTTACAGTTGCTTTAACATAATTGCATGAAACAAAAAGGAAATGAAATCAGAACATCGATTATACTAATTTATCGAAATTCAGAAGAAAAAATTTATTATATGTACCATAGCATAGCGTTGTTGTTGTTACACATGCCCCTGTTTCCATTAAATTTCACTAAGTGCAAATTTGATGGGAACACTGAACTTTATATCTATACAGTGGTTCTGAATCTTTGTGTGATTGTCCCTACAAAAAAAATTTTTATACCGCAAACTTCCTTTCACTCACATTATATCTAGGTCTATACTTTTTAACATATCAAGAATATTTACCTATCGTTTACTGAAGTGTCTTTGGCACAGTCCAACCTCCTATCACATTATTTAAGTAGCAAATTACTCATCATTGTTAAATTTCTCAGACAAATAAAACCAAAATTTGGAACACTAACACTTATCTACAAAAGCAAATGCAAATATCTATATACACTATAAAACAATTTGTTGCTGCTTGCATTGAATGGCAGTTCATTTTCTTACTTACTAAAAAAAAACACACAATAATATTTAGAAAATTACTACACATATTTGCTGCCTATTATTCAGATTTGGGCAGTCCTTTTCACATCATATTATCACATCTCCTGTACCACACTTACAATTCTCCTTTGACTATTTATCTGCCCTCTTTGATTTCTGGCAGTCCTTTATATTATGACTCATTTACTGCCCATTTTCATTTTTGACAGTCCCATCTTTTATCTGGCTGACAGTATTTATCCTTTCTTTTCAGCCCTTTTCTCCATACCTCTTTACATTTATAGTACATTTGGTAATCTGAAACTCACATAATTACATTAGCATACTGATATTGGTCTACATATATTTACAAGGATTTGTTACATTTGTCATAAATTAGTTTCAGCATAATATACAGCACAATTACTGTTAATTGTTTTCTGATTGTACTTAGGTCACTCACTTCTAGGAACATACAGCTTCAGGTCCACAACGTTTCTTACCCCTAAAGGTCTTTTGGATTTTGGGTAGATCAGGTAGTAAGCATTATCCTGTGGAATGTTCTGTATCACATACGGTCCATTATAAATATATTTAAATTTGGAAATTTCATGGTTCAGTTCACTAGATTTTTCGTGGGTTTTTAAAAGAACATAATCCCCAATTTTAAATTTTGAAACTTTCAGATTTTTATCATGTCTTTTAGATCTAGATTCAGCTTTTTGCTTTGCCCTTTTTCTGACTAATTCTTTCTTTTGACTCAACCCCAAGCTTGTACAAGGTGGAAACTCTAGCTTTTCCTCAATTAAACTTTTACTTCTGCTGCCTAACAAAATTTCTTCCGATGGGAACCCAGTAGATTCATGATGTAAGGTGTTCATGACATTCTCAAAGTCCAATATAAACTTGCCCCAGACTCTAAATCATGCCCCTTCCTTTCTTTTCCACCACGCACCTTGGTCGACTGTGACATCGTCCCAAGATACGTTCCTGACCTGTGAACCATTTATATCTGGTGGCTTTCTAGGTTTCTGGAGTTCAAAGTCTTTATTTACTTGAACTCTTTGCAAAATAAACACTGAGTCGTCAGGTGGCTCTTTCTTTCTTTGTTCAGTCTCAACATCTGGGTTTTGTTTTGAAACTTCGTCATCAGTAGGTACAATATCGCAATTAGCTGTATCCCCATTATTTTCAGTAGTACCGAAATACTCATCATCTGAATTATCGTCCGAATCCGACCATTCTGGATCGCTTTCGGGTTCTAACATAAAAGCTTTTCTGAGACAGGTACTAAGTTCTTCCTCTGCATTTTCGTCAGGCTTTAATTTTAACTCAATATCTTCTTTTGACAAAACGTCCTCATTATCAGCTTTACTCACATCTACTGTTACTACATATTTAGTGTAATCCTTGTGGACTTCAATTACTTTTAGGTAATTACCTGCCTCTTCCTCACGGTGCCTTTCGGTAGCAGCTTGTACTGTTGGCGGATCGTTAACAGAAGTTACTTCCTCGTCAATGCTTAGGATTTCATCCTCCACTTCCTTCCTATCTTTAATCATTGTCCTATCGGCAGCAAGCGTACTTTGCGCGGCGCTATGTACTCTCTCCTCTTCAAATTTGGGCCACGTCACCTTATCGATGTCCCTATTATCTCCTTTTTCACTAATTAACTTCCTTGCCTCATACTCCTTCTTAAAATCCTCCCACTCACATTGCTTTAGGCCCTTGTACAGATCATCGATCTGCACACGCCAATCAGTTACTTCTGATAGTTCATTCTCGCCATTTACTTTATTGCTAACACTGCTAACCGCACCTCTCTGTGTATCCACTGTTTCATCTACTATTTCCTTCGCCACGGAATTACCACTCGTAATGTATTCACCAGTTCGTACGGCAATGTTCGTACTTAATGCTGCCGTGTTGCTAGCGGCTTTTCTCTGAACATCTGTTCTGCTAGGTTGGGCCGTTGCCCTCTGATGCTCCACTCGCCCATTAACATGTATTGCTCTGCGCGACAAAGATGACTCATCCGCGCTTGCACCTGACGCTTGTTTCGTAACAACACGTTGTGTCGTTCCACGCCTGTCTCTAACCTGTCTCATAACATTACTGTCAGTTCGGTAACTTTTCTTAAATCGGGGCCGGTATGTACTGTCCGCTTCCGTTTGGCCCACAACGTTCGCGGAAATCAGTTTCCCGCATCGTTATTATTCTGTGCGGTGTACCCTCTACTGCGACCTATATAACTTCTTCTTCCTCTTCCTCTGCCTCTACCTCTCTGTATCATATTGGCGCGAAACCCATCGCTGTCATTTCTTTCGTCATTAGTACGATTAATTCTGTTACCAAAATTCTGATAATTGGCACGACTTTCGCGCCAGTGGTCTTCGTCTTCGACCCTTTCGAGAAATGCTTGGAAACTGCGATGATTGCTTCTCACGTATCTCTTTGAATCTTCTGGAAGCTTTTTATATCGCTCCCATATGATTTCAGAATCGGACCTTCTTCCTCTTAAATGCGTCACTTCCGGTACCAATAGTCGCAGAAATCTTTCAAAGAATTCCTGCCCCTGTTATCATGAAGTTTGGCCATGATAAACTCGCGCCACAAACGATCCTGTCTTTGTTCGGACCAATAACCTTCCGTAAACTTTTGCTTAAATTCTTCGAACGTCATTCGTTCGGTATTCAAATTAATTCCCCAGCGCTTAGCGTCACCTGCTAAGGCGCTAATTACTACGTTTATCTTTTCCTGATCAGACAAGTGTTCAGGAAATATTCTCTCGCAATTTTTGATGAAATCTAACGGATGCCAGCCGTTATGTTTCTTGGCGGGATCGAAGCGTTCCTCACCTTCCAATAGCTTTGTAAGTGGTGTGCCATTATAGACAACACCAGGCCTATCTTTAATTTTACTCTCAAGATCGAAAATTTTGCTTTGAATTTTCGAAGTATTTTGTTCACACTTTTGTACACATCCGGTCACTTTTCCGCCTAATTTTCTTTCAGTGTCTGAAACTGCCTTTTTCAACTGTGAGATTCCGTGTTGACATTCGTTTACGATCTCAGTTTTAAGACCGAAAACTTTTTCGTCTACTTTTATTTCAACTAGAGGTTCTACTTTGTCTTGGATGTTGAGAATTTCAACATCAAACCTACTGTTAATGTTGTCAATTTCCCCCTGCATAGTATCCATATTTTTGTTAATTGTGTCAATTTCAAATTTCATAGTATTTACTACAGAGCTCAAACTACCCACTTTTTGTTCTATCTGTTCTATTTGTTTACTAATTTTAATTCCTTGTTCTTCAACCTGTGCTTTAAGCTGACCAACTTGATTACTAACTTGTTTTTGAAGCTGATCATTCTGTGTTTTGAGCTGCTCACTCTGTCCTACAATTTGTTTGGTTAATTGTTCAAATAAATCGTTCAAGCTTAAAATTTTCACACTGTTTTGTTCTACGGAATCGGTGTGTTCCGATCCTACTTCAAAAGTTTCTTTCGGTTCTTTCTTTATCTGTGGAGAATCAAACATGTCGGTGGATTCGTTCACGTACCCACTATCGTCTACAAAGTCATCCCCTACTTCTTGTTTTATCCCTTGCTGTGTTCGAGGCAATCTCGACATTTCAATCTGTTCATTAACATGTTCGTGATATTGTATGTACGCCAACTGTCTTCCGCTAACGCCATCTGTTTCTGGCCGCTTAAACTCCTGCTATTGTCCTGCACATCTTCCATTACGCTCGGCATATCTACCCTGTCTACTTTCCTGTCCATACTGAATGCAAGTTACACCACACTACCGTACTTGACGTTCACTGCTATTTATTTTACTGAATATTATTACAATTCGTGCCACTGAACATCCACTGTTCGGTATTCACGTTAATTTGTGACCGATATCAACTGGATGTCCTGTCACCGGGAAGCCACTTGTAACACTACGCTCGGGCGTACGATACTTTTTAAAGCCTGTACTATGGTAAGTTGACGGGCTTCACCTTAAGAGAAGGATTTTTGTATAGATATTGACCGCGTGTACCTAAATGGAGGCAAAATCAGACTTACACCCACTCAGTAACAACGATGATACGTCAAGCAAGTCTGAAGTGCAACTACATGTTAGGACGGACAAGAAACAACACAGCAGATGCTACCAATTGTTAATAATACGGTCGCCAGCCTAATTAGGCATTAACTGAGTTTCTTCCCCGTACAAGTGGATGTACGTTCGAGCATAACAACACGTAGTAACACTGCATTATATGGTAAATTTTAGAACCGGAAAATCTACTGAACTAATAATTTCACTTTCTGTACTAATATGGACAAGCCATAAATACACAACATCACACTATAATGTTTACTACAAACTTCGTACTGTCTATTGATCTGAATAAATTCAGGCATAGGTTACCCTAGAAATAGCACTTTCGAAACACACATACAATGTCAATTTTGAAACAGGTAAAACACTGATAAATTTTGTTATTATATTGACTTTAACTTTGCTGGTCAAATCAGTTCAGTACACTTCAGAATTCAAATGAATAGAAAATAAAAAGGGGGGGGGGGACCCTGAAACTGTTATGATCACTGTATTGAAAATTTTGATTATTGGAAGCATTAAACTTTCAATATTTCCAATATATGAGTTACTACTCTTTTTGTCTTATTTCCTGCTCATTTAACTACCATTATTTTTGTCTCAAATTAATTAAACTTCATTACTAAACCAATTTCAACATTATCTTCCAACTTTGTCAGACCTATATTATTTACCTATATATTCATTAACAACAAAGTCCTTTAAACATCATTCTATCATAGATAGGTCTGCAGGTAATTATTATTAACATAAACTTTAAATCATCATTTCGGGACACTCGGATTGCACAACATGTGGAAAGGACCCTATCTAGGTTAATTGTGAGGATAATTAAATGATAGGACAGTTCTGGTAAAATTTAAGTTGTTATTGAACAGTATGGGACAAAAGTAACACTGGTCCACACGGATACAGTACTAAAAGTTTCAACCTGTTCGTTTCGATGAGGCGGTCGGCAGGCGGCGAGATGGCGAGGCACAGAGCACACATACAATCACAGCAATGGCTCTTGATGTATCGGCACTTTATTTCTTCATAGCGTCGCAATACTTTCCATTTAGTGCCTATGGAATATTGCCATGCTGTATAGGTGTCGGAAACGGTGCATCCGAGGCTCAACGAAATCACGTTTTCCAGGAGAGCCTCCTCCATCCAGGACGTGTTTCTCAGACCGATGCCCAACTCCGACTACTACTGCTGAGCCCGTTATGCCGTACAGCGCCCGTGTGCATTTTCCCACGCTCGCCTGCCTCCACCTTTTCCTGCTCCCCTACAGACAGGGTATTCACCAAAGGTTTTACATTCCACATATCCTAATAAATTGCCTACGTATGGACCAGGTGCACAATTACAATTTTAGCATCTTACGATAGTTCCAACATTAGTTACACTTCACTTTGATCACAACATTGTTTGAAATTGGACATAAACATTAATATTCACATTGAAAATTGTTTACAGTTGCTTTAACATAATTGCATGAAACAAAAAGGAAATGAAATCAGAACATCGATTATACTAATTTATCGAAATTCAGAAGGAAAATTTGTTTTATATGTACAATAGTATAGCGTTGTTGTTGTTACACTACTGCTTGTAGGTCAGTAACTAAGGAGATAGCAGAGGTATGTGTTATTGACAAACACAGCAACCCCTCCCTAGGATCTTTTCCCAGCCAAATCACCCTTTTGCTGTAGGGTATAGCCCCATAGGACAGGGGTGTCAGTTGGTTTAAAATGTGTATCTTGTAAATAAAAACACAGAGGGCTTCCATGTGTCAGGAATTTAAACCATTCCACAGGTTTGTCGAACCCATTAATGTTACACTGTAATACGAGAGCCGTCTTATCACGGCGGAGCCACCCGTAATGGGTGGGGGCTCGGCCTCGGGGTGAGACGGCTGCCCCAGTCCGACGCTCTACAGGAAAATCTCGAGACACGTCAGAGAGAATGACGTCGACATCGTCGGGCCACTTACTTGCCGGCTCTGCCAGTGGCGGACACGGGCCACTGCGACAGTACTGCACGGCAGGTCAGTCTGAATCTGCAACGTCGGCAACCGTGCCTTTCCTCGAGTTCTCAGTGGGGGTAAAGGCGACGAAAGAACTGCTGCGGCAAACGCAGCTGCTGGTGGTGACGCTGGCAGCCTCCTCGGCTTTCTACACTAGCTGTTCGAGAACCGAAGCAAAGGAGGTGGCAAACGTTGGGGGCAGCATAGCTTTATACACCTTTTTGGCCTCACCTTGTGGGGATGTGCTTCGTAGCTTTAACCCCTTGTATCTCCCATTCTTCAAGATAAACGCTGCAGTCTCAACCCCAGACCGGGCGAGTCCCAGAGTAGTTCACAAACTTCACAAGAGACATGTGACTCGTTTCTGGACGACGTTTCCACTTTTCCTATAAGTGGCTTATGCCTTACACCCGAGAGTAGTATGTCCATAGCACTGGAAGTTGAAACAGCGCACTGGGTTGGGGACATGAGGCCGTATACTTAGGTGAAGGAAACCTGCTTTGGCGTGCTCAGCAAGTTTCGCGCTACTCGACATCGGGACGAAGGAGTCAGATTTTACAAGATAATCATCCACCCTATCATTATGTTTTGCATGCGGAATATAACTTTGGGAGCCCATTCATCTTTCAATTCCTCCTTTGGAACGTCCATCAGATCCCTGCACGTCACAACACTTTCGCTGTAATTCCAGGTGATGTGTAGCTCAGCTTCGCTGGCATATTCCCTTGGCACTGAGCTTTCTGGAGCTTGTTCATTTGTTGGTAACAACAAGTTTCCACCAACAGTGTCCCGTTACGCATTTTAAAGTGCCAGAAATGCTTTCTGAACCTTTTTGGATATAGAAGGACGAAATTTTCTCAAAGCTGCCCTCTTTCCTTTTCGCTACTAAAAACACATTCTTCTTACCAGCATGCACTGTGTTACTAGAACCAAAACTTTTGGAATTAACTGAATTTACTCCTGAGTCAAGAGGACTGGCTATAGGAGCCCTCGTATTTGACTGGGTGTTTGTACCAGTGGCCCATATTTTTCCCTGGGATGAGGAAGAGAGACGTTTAAAGGGTCCATCTCGGTCCCATGAGCAGCTAGAGAAATAAAAGTCTAGCCAGTCAAAGCCCCACGTGCTGGATAAGTTGCTTGGTGAAGACTGTTTCAACTCGACACCTTGGGATTGTGGAGTTTTTTTTTTATAGAGGTTTTTACCACCATCGTGATCCGGGCAGTGAACCCGAGGTGCGCGTGCCTGTGACACAGAATGCGCCTCACAGTGGCCGCTGAAGCGTGCCCGGGACTTACGGTGACAGGACGCTGGTGGCCGCCAACCCTGTACCCAGCAAACAACTGCTGAGCCCCCGAGGACTCAAGTTTCCTCCAACTTTTGTAGTTATGATAACGAACTATTAGTTTTGTGTAAGTTACTGTTTCTGGTAGCAAAGCTCATGAGGGAAAAAATAAATTGTGCATTTGCTGTAAAGATCTAAAGATTTCTAAACAGATTTCTGTATGAGCGCCTAGGATGAACTCCACACATAATTCTTATAGCTGGCTTATGTGCATAGAACGCTTCTTTTCTAAGAATACTATACGATAGGCCATAAGAGAATGAAAATAGCCAAAGTATGTTGTTTATATTGTACGTATCTCCCTGCTGCCGGATATAATTCTTAAGGCAAACATTGCCGTGCTTAATCCCTTGCATAGTCTTGAATATGCTAGTCACACTTCAGTTTCCTGTCAGTGGGCAGGCCCAAAAATCTGGAGGACTCAACATTTAAGACCTTGTGTTCACCCATTTTTAGATTTATTTCGTCTGCAACATTAGTGTTAATGGAGAAATGAACATAAATTTTCTTTTTAGACCGACTGAAAGTCCATTTATTTCGAAACAGTTTACTACATCATTTAATATACTTCCTGAATGGTTATTAATCGATATAGTGGTGCTGTCAGCAAACATAGCCACCTTTCCATGTTCTGTGTGTAGTGTCAAATGATTTATTTTAGGTACTTCGACGGCAGCGGAGCTCCAGTCTAAAGACACACACCCACTGTCCGTTCCTTCCACGATTTCTTTCTCTTTTCTACCACGCAGGTAAGCTTCAAGCTACTTTCCTAATATTCCAGTCATTCCTAAGGCTTTGGGTTTATTCAGGAGAATATAGCGAATAACACTGTAGAACCCTATTCAGAGGTCACAAAATATTCCAGCTGTCATCGTGTTTCATTCATAGATTCCAAAATGATGTCAACAAATACATGTAGTGCATATTTTTTTTATATTCCTTACTGAAAACGTAATTGACTGAGAATGCTCTGTTTACTAAGATGCTCAGCCACTGTGCTGTGCATCAGTCATTCCAGTCCCTTAGAAAAAATGCATGTAATGAAATTAGCTGACAGTTTACAGCATCTGTCTTTTCTTCCTGTTTGTAAAGTGACCACATAAGTCCAGGTTTCAATCTATCAGGAACAACTCCTTTCACATGTGAAATACTGAAAATATGGCATACGACTATGTTTACTTCTCTACAGCAATATTTCAATAATCTGCAGGAAATGTTATAAACTCCAGAGGAATTTTTACTTTTTAAAGACCAAATTATGTTTTCTATTGTCTCCACTGTGGTTTTCTGAACGTGAATCTTATCTACAGTATTGTGTTAATTAGTGTTCTGTAAGAATTTTGTAGTTTTATTTACTGAATCCAAGTGTGCTGCTGGATTTTTAATTTTTAAGAAGTGATTGTTGAAAATATTAGCCAAGATTTCAGAATAATCTACTTTATGGCACCAATTTTTTGAGCTAATCATTTCTATAGCAGCTGAAACATACCCCATTTCAATTGTCATATATTTCCATATGGTCTTCATTTTGTTATTAGATTTACCAACTCCTCTTTTAATTACATGCTTCTGGGTTTTTGTATTACCTGCCTTAATATCTTAGAGTACACTTTATATTGCTTCATCATTTCAGAATTATTAATCATTCTAGCTGATGCATAGATTCCTTTTTTGTTTTATGTGAGATTTTTATCCCCTGACTAATGCATGGCTTAAATGCAGTGTTACACTGGTTTTCTATACTTTTTCTATGGAAATACTTCTTCAAAAAGACTTAATCTCCCTGTTCTCCAGATGGCTTTTGGTTTATCTTATAACTGAACCAAGGGATAGTAAGAATTGCAGCCTTAATGCTCTGACAGCCAGTTTAAGACTTGACTGACAGTCAAGCTGCTGTATATAAACTTATTACCACAAAACTGTTATCATTTAAGGTACTAGTGGGAAAATCTACTATGTGCACTAAATTGTAAGAGTTCATCAGTTGCTCCAATTCCACCCTGTTACTACTTTCAGCCAAAAAATTACATTAAAGTCACCTAGTAATTTGACTGAAATGTTTATTTTGTACAATTTCGACAAGACTGCTTCACTCTATTTGAGAAAGTTTCCCAGAGTCCCTACTGGTGCCCTGTAAGTTGTTCATATGGCAGCTGATATACTGTTTACTAAAGACTTCAACGTGTTGCTCAGAACGAAAATTACTTAAGTCTAGGGTGCTAAATACGTCATTATTTCTAGTGTGATTCGCTATTCTACCTTTCTCCCTGGTTGATATCCGATAATGAGTTGCTAAAATTTACCTGCCGAGGTACAGCATCTGAATTCCTCTAGTGAAGTGGAGCTCGGTCAAACATAGTATGTCATTTTGTTTTCCACGTTCACTATCATTTAGATTCATTACTAATGCCTCAATTTTATTTTTTTTATTTCCTCTTGTGATCTGGTAGAAACTTTCTAGAGATTTACACTTGTTTAAATTTGCAGCTTTTTTTTTTTTTAGAAGTATTAGATATCAGAGTAATCTCACTGAGTACACGAATTAGTGATTTATATTTGATGTTAACTGTTTTCTCTTCTTCTGTTTTGGCCATTCTTGTCTACATTTTATGTACTATCTTCTTCAGCGATCATTTATTTTAGTGCCCTAATTGAAAAACCCATCTACTTCTCTCAGTGACTCATTCGTAATCTAACTCCCTCAACATCGCCCGATTTAATTCGACTACATTCCGTTTCCCTTGTTTAGCTTTTGTTGATGTTCATCTTATATCCTCCTTTCAAAATACTGTCCATTCCGTTCAGCTGCTCTTGCAAATCCTTTGCTGTCTCTGACAGTATTACACTGTCACTGATACTTCTCCCTGAACTTTAATTCTTTCTAATTCCTTCCGTTAATTGCTTAATATATTGTCCTGTATATTAAGCAATTAATGGCCAGACAAATTTTTATTGTTTATTTAAAAATAAATAAAAATAAGCAGCTATCTTAATGTGTTTGTTCATTAACAGGCCAAACAGTTTTTTTTTAATATATATGAATGAACAGTGGTGTGTGCTCAACGAGGAAGCCAAATTTACTAACAATGCAAATAGTTTGGGAAATACAAGTTAACTGTCGAATTGGCGGGTAATGCATTCGATAAGCCACATTTGCCTCCTGAGTCGCAATAAATAGCGGCTAGCATCTCCTGGAGGTCGGATTTATTGGCAGGGTACGAGTTTGGCGAACCGGGTGTTGAGGCCTGGTGACCGCCGCCAACATCTCACGGTGAGCTCTGGCTGTACTTAAGGGAACGTGAATCTCGAGTAAACCGGCAGGATCGCGAGAGTGGTGGATACCTCTATTCAAAGAAAAAAAAGTTCTCAGCCACAGTGTGAGCCACGTGCCAATGTGCTGGATGGCTGCTGAGGTGAAACAGTCGCTAGCGGACAACGTCTGGGGAGCCTGCCGCATCTCAGCTGTGTACGGTTTACCTGGGAAGTGGGGTTTGTCCGGATGGACTGCTAGTGGGAACGCCATGACGAATTCATCACGAAAGAACGTCCTCAGCGGGAAGGGTGTACTGTCTGGAAGTGACAACACCCACTCAGCAAAAAGGATTAGAGGCAGCCCAGCGAGAGCTACAGCTCAAAAGAGAATGACTGTTAGTAACAGGACACTCATCGAATCTCAAGATGTGTTTCTGATTACCTTAAGGCAAGAGGGAAGCTTTGTAAAGCTGTCGCAAATAAAGGGTTGGAGCGTGTAGCAGACATCCTAAAGTCTATGAAGTCCTAAAGTCTACGGGACGCCTACTGACAATTTGTGAATCACTTTAAATAAGTAACCTACAGGATAACGAAATCTAGAACGCCCGTGCTAGTTCTCTGTGTTCAATTAATGTAGATGTACGTGTCAGTGATGGTATCAGACATCAAAACATAAACATACAGACTTGCATGTTCTAAAATAGAGCTCATAATGAACTTCTACATCTACATCTGCATCCGCACTCCGCAAGCCACCTGATGGTGTGTGGCGGAGGGTACCTTGAGTACCTCTATCGGTTCTCCCTCCTATTCCAGTCTCGTATTGTTCGTGGAAAGAAAGATTGTCGGTACGCCTCTGTGTGGGCTCTAATCTCTCTGATTTTATCCTCATGGTCTCTTCGCGAGATATACGAAGGAGGGAGCAATATACTGCCTGACTCTTCGGTGAAGGTATGTTCTCGAAACTTCAACAAAAGCCCGTACCGAGCTACTGAGCGTCTCTCCTGCAGAGTCTTCCACTGGAGTTTATCTATCATCTCCATAACGCTTTCGCGATTACTAAATGATCCTGTAACGAAGCGCGCTGCTCTCCGTTGGATCTTCTCTATCTCTTCTATCAACCCTATCTGGTACGGATCCCACACTGCTGAGCAGTATTCAAGCAGTGGGCGAACAAGCGTACTGTAACCTACTTCCTTTGTTTTCGGATTGCATTTCCTTAGGATTCTTCCAATGAATCTCAGTCTGGCATCTGCTTTACCGACGATTAATTTTATATGGTCATTCCATTTTAAATCATTCCTAATGCATACCTTAATGGCATACTCCCAGATAATTTATGGAATTAACTGCTTACAGTTGCTGACCTGCTATATTGTAGCTAAATGATAAAGGATCTTTCTTTCTATGTATTCGCAGCACATTACACTTGTCTTCATTTAGATTCAGTTGTCATTCTCTGCACCATGCGTCAATTCGTTGCAGATGCTCCTGCATTTCAGTACAATTTTCCATTGTTACAACCTCTCGATATACTACAGCATCATCCGCAAAAAGCCTCAGTGAACTTCCGATGTTATCCACAAGGACATTTATATATATTGTGAATAGCAACGGTCCTACGACACTCCCCTGCGGCACACCTGAAATCACTCTTACTTCGGAAGACTTCTCTCCATTGAGAATGACATGCTGCGTCCTGTTATCTAGGAACTCCTCAATCCAATCACACAATTGGTCTGACAGTCCATATGCTCTTACTTTGTTCATTAAACAACTGTTGGGAACTGTATCAAACGCCTTGCTGAAGTCAAGAAACATAGCATCTTCGTGGGAACCCGTGTCTATGGCCCTCTGAGTCTCGTGGAGTTGGATTTCACACGAGCTGGATTTCACACGATCGTCTTTTTCGAAACCCATGCTGATTCCTACAGAGTAGATTTCTAGTCTCCAGAAAAGTCATTATACTCGACATAATACGTGTTCCAAAATTCTGCAACTGATCGACGTTAGAGATATAGGTCTATAGTTCTGCACATCTGTTCGACGTCCCTTCTTGAAAACGGGGATGACCTGTGCACTTTTCCAATCCTTTGGAACGCTACGCTCCTCTAGAGACCTATGGTACACCGCTGCAACAAGGGGGGCAAGTTCCTTCGCGTACTCTGTGTAAAATCGAACTGGTATCCCATCAGGTCCAGCGGCCTTTCCTCTTTTGAGCGATTTTAATTGTTTTTCTATCCCTCTGACATCTATTTCGATATCTACCATTTTGTCATCTGTGCGACAATCTAGAGAAGGAACTACAGTGCAGTCTTCCTCTGTGAAACAGCTTTGGAAAAAGACATTTGGTATTTCGGCCTTTAGTCTGTCATCCTCTGTTTCAGTACCATTTTGGTCACAGAGTGTTTCGGCATTTTGTTTTGATCCACCTACCGCTTTGACATAAGACTAAAATTTCTTAAGATTTTCTGCCAAGTCAGTACATAGAACTTTACTTTCGAATTCATTGAACACCTCTTGCACAGCCCTCCTCACACTACATTTAGCTTCGTGTGATTTTTGTTTGTCTGCAAGGCCTTGGCTATGTTTATGTTTGCTGTGAAGTTCCCTTTGCTACCGTAGCAGTTTTCTAACTCCCTGTTCTGCGTTAACTGTTTCAAATAGTTCGTGTCTGTTTGTCACCAGAAGGTCTAATATGTTATCGCCACGAGTCGGTTGTCTGTTTAACTGCTCAAGGTAGTTTTCAGATAAAGCACCCAAAAAAATTTCACTGGATTCTTTGTCCCTGCCACCCGTTATGAACGTTTGAG
The DNA here is from genome assembly GCF_023864275.1 of Schistocerca cancellata. Classification (NCBI taxonomy): domain Eukaryota; kingdom Metazoa; phylum Arthropoda; class Insecta; order Orthoptera; family Acrididae; genus Schistocerca; species Schistocerca cancellata. Next base: position 12,957,344 of record NC_064627.1, on the reverse strand, counting down.
TCTCCCAGGCTGTATCTGGTAATTTAAAATCTCCACCCAGAACTATAACATGGTCGGGAAATCTACTCTAAATGTTTTCCAAATTTTCCTACAGGTGCTCTGCCACAACAGCTGCTGAGCCAGGGGGTCTATAGAGACATCCAATTACCATGTTTGAGCCTGATTCAACTGTGACCTTCACCCAAATTATTTCACATTTCGTATCTCAGTCAGCTTTCCGTCCCTAGTACTATGTGGGCATTGTGACCGTTTATTAATGATAGCAATTGTGGGACCTTGCTATAGACGTTTCTGCAGTTTACTATTACAACATTAATATAGTTATTCCCTGTTGCGTTTTGCCTACTGCTACCTTGTTGCGTCTCAGGAGGCGTCTTGTCGGGCCTAGGGAGGGAATTCTCTAACCTAACAAACCCCCATGTGCACTCCACACGTACTCCGCTACCCTTGTAGCCGCTTCCGGCGTGTAGTGCACGCCTGACCTATTCAGGGGGACCCTACATTTCTCCACCCGATAGCGGAGGTCGAGAAATCTGCACCCCAGATCTCCGCAGAATCGTCTGAGCCTCTGGTTTAAATCTTCCACTCGGCTCCAAACCAGAGGACCGCGATCGGTTCTGGGTACGATACTACAAATAGTTAGCTCAGATTCCACCCCGCGAGCGAGGCTTTCCGCCTTCACCAACTCCGCCAACCGCCTGTACGAACTGAGGATGACCTCTGAACCCAGACGGCAGGAGTCATTGGTGCCAACATGAGCAACAATTTGTAGTCCGGTGCACCCAGTGCTCTCTATCGCCGCCGGCAGGGCCTCCTCCACATCTCGGATGAGACCCCGCGGCAGGCAGACAGAGTGAACACTGGCCTTCTTCCCCGACCTTTCCGCTATTTCCCTAAGGGGCTCCACCACCAACGTAACGTTGGAGCTCCCAATAACTAATAAACCCCTCCCCCCGTGTGCCTGCTCGGACCTTGCTGAAGGAGCGGCCACATGTCCTCTCACAGGCAGAGCGGGCGATGCCACACGGCCAGCTTCCACATTGACCTCCGCCTCGTGTGCCGCGAATGCCGCTGAACCCGCCACTCCCCTTGGGGAGAGGGTGGCCCAACCGCACCCGGTACCCGCAAAGATGTCTCGACAGCGGGGACCGTGGGTGAAGCATGTAACACCTGGGGTGTACCATGCGACGCACCAGACTCCCCACTGCCGCTACACTCCGAGGCAGCAGCCTGAAGACGGCTGACCGCGGCCATCAGCACGTTCAGCTGTTCGCGAACAGTGGCCAGCTCCTCCTGCGTCCGTACACAGCAGTCACACATCCTATCCATCCTAAGAAACCAACAATTTACTGTAGACAGTTAAGTAATAAACTTTTAACTAGACTGCTAATTCACTAAAGGCGGCTGATAGCTGACTAAACTGTGGTTACTAGGCACTTGTTGTTGGAAACAACGAAAATAAGCACTAACTGTCTCTGCACTGTATTCAAAACAAACACGAAATTTATGGAACACTATTACTAGTGCTCGAAAATTAAAACTTCCTAAATGCAAAAACACGCGGAAAAAGAAGTAAGAAAAACACAGTTAAAACTTAAATTTACGTAGCTTGCTGCACAGCAGATGTGAAGCAGACGGCAGTTACGACGACACTTGAAGGTATTACGTTACTGAAAGAACGAAAATCATAAAAAGCTGAACCATTAAATTAATCACAGGTAATACGGGACGTGCAGATAATAGTGTATGACAGGCACTCTAATTTACTTTCACGGCTGGTTTACTTAAAAACTGAAACGTTCGATTTAGAGACAAAGCGATTAAATTCACTAGGGAACGTGATAAAGACATGTTATTGTTTTCCTGCACAAGTAACTCTTCAACTTGGTTACATAAGCTGTTTACTGGACAGTGTGGGAGAGCATAATGATATCCTTTGTTTGATAAATAATAGATTAAATGAGAACGGTGTTTAAACATTGTAACATCCACGAGATAAATTTTTGGCTACAGTGCGACGAGAGGAAATTATGCCTCTAACAGTTATAAACATTATGTATTCGACGTATGAAAAAACAGTGAAAACTTATAAATATTAATTATTTATATAATATTCTATGATGTAATTAGACATATCGATGTGTATCATACAAAGACAATGATAATTGTAAATTCCCTTTATGATCTGCGTTTGTCTTCTTTTGTTTTTACCTTTTGTTGGTTGGCTTTTGTAAGTTGCGGACGCTTATCAAACTGAGGTCTGTTAAGAAATTGTAATTATTTGTTAATTATTACTCGAAAATAGAGTTCATTATTATTATAAACATGAGTGAATAATTATTTGTAACTTTAATTCCTCTCTCAGTAAGCATTATCTGTGTTAAGTATTTCTTTCCGCTGCCACGAGCGCAGCCATTGATGATAACGATTTGTATCGCGTTTCTGTCTGTGTTTTCCTTAGAAAGAAATCAAATGTTTGCATGATGAAGTCTAAATAGTGCACAATACGAAAGTAGATTTTATAGAGTTTAATAAGCATTTTAAATATTTACTTATTTGCTCTAACAATAGAAAGTGTCTATCAATTGTCTGCCGCCATCTTAACAATTATCTCAGCGGCAAATTCAAATTACGCAACTCTGCAGACATAAATGCCGAACGTAATACAAATGTGTAAAAATAAATGTGCACCGGTGGCTCCGAACTCATTTTAATGAAAATAATTCGAATCAGATTGGTTCTTTAAAAGCAGTGCTCATAGCACGATCCTTATAAGAAACTTTTCTAGCTGATTTATGGAGCCGAAATTAATTAAGCACGAGTTGCGAAGAATATTGTTTCAGGTAACATACGTCAGTGTTGTGCGCGGCTGATATTCGGTGGTTTTAATGATCATTTTGCTGAAGATAACTGCTTCCATCTTAATCAATAGTTGTATTGAATCTGTTGTATGAACTGTGATTTAGTGACACTTACACAACTTACAGACAACACTTTAACACGACGTTAACTTAGAGGTCTTTAGCAACTTGGCCAAATCTTTAGCCGGGAGAAAATTTATTTAGTAACTGCTCAATGTAATAGAATAAGATTATCATTTCCATTTACAAATTAGTTAAATACCAAACCACTGAATAACCCAGCGAACGCCACAACATGTAGCCTTAAGAGCCCTAAATGGGTTAAGGAATTTAAGAACAGTTGCGCTTCCATAGCAAGATTTTCAAAGCAAAACGAGAAAAATATTTTAATTGGGTATCAAATGTGCAAAATGCATCTAGATGAATCGCTTGCAACAGCATTGATGTTCGTCAGACATACTATAACCACGAAATCAGCACGTTGTAGGACCTCCTTTCCTTATTACAATAGCGCTTTTGTCCAAATTCTGGTACACTTAATGTCGTATTGTTTCTATTATGCATGAAGTGCGGCGAATATATCTGGCGCATCGCAAGAAACCTCTGGCATTTCGAAGATGTTCGACGCGATTCACGTCGGTGCTGTGGGCAGATCCAAGTAATTCTTTACTTTTAGCTACAAGGCAGTGGTGCCCACGCCGTGGACTGGAGAATCGCTAGGCTAATGTGGGAAAGTATGGTTCAAATGGCTCTGAGCACTATGGGAGTTAACATCTGAGGTCATCAGTCCCCTAGACTTAGAGCTACTTAAACCTAATTAACGTAAGGACATCACACACATCCGTGGCCGAGGCAGGATTCGAACCTGCGAGCGTAGCAGCAGCGCGGTTCCCGACTAAAGCGCCAAGAACCGCTTGATCACAGCGGCCGGCTGGAAATTATGAAGCTGAACTAGTCCCACAGGACGGGAAGAATGTTATTCTTTTTGTAAAGACAAGCAACTAATTTTTCATCGAACAAACCTAATTTTCTGAGTCTAAGCAGAAAAAAAGAACAGGTCCCAGACCGTTGCAGCACCCCGCCAATATAACCCCACTTATTCCAGTATTGTTTGCGCCACTTAACCGGACACTGTATATTCTTTCTTGCCGGCAGCACAACAGTGAAAGTCGTCGATTATCTAATATTTTACTTATTTATATTTTCGCGTTATGGGAGGCGATCTGATCCAAAGTACTCGATCATGAATTGAGTTAGCGCGTTCATAATTCTCAGAATGCTGGTTACAGAAAAAAAATAGCAAACAAGACATTTTTTTCAGCGTGAACAAGCAGCAGAAGACCCACCCGTACAGCCGCGAGTGTTAGCGTGCGCACAGTTCCTGAAGACATTCTACTACACATATTTTACGAAAATTACTGTGAGTACTGCTTGGATAACAGTGTTAGTAAGTGACTACGAAATCAGAGAGAGTTCCACAGTCGATTTTCAAATAAAATCCTTCCCGACTTACAAAGACTGAACAATGTCAAAGAAAGCATAAGGATGGCTACAGGAGAAGTATCTAGCTAGTAAGAAAGCAGAATATTGGAGCGGAATTGCTGAGAAAAGAAATAGCTTTATCCTTTGTGAAATTAGTCAGCGCATCAGTGTGTGTCCAGTTGTTCACTGATGCTGCCGGCACCTAAACGGGAGAACACAAAATATAATATTTAAAGGGTGTATCAGTAAGTTCTGTGTTCCCAAATTACTTAACAGAAGAATATTACGTCACGGTTCCTGAATTCGGTTATCACTCGCATGTGAAAGATCACTGATTGATGGGAAAAAAAAGAAAGAGCGCGTAGTTAGCAAGATGACTGGGACTGATTTGAGCCTGGCTGGCGCATCTCACAGCACAGCTGCCATTGGCGATGTGGCACGACTTCCCAGTCCGGGCAGATGTAACAAATTACACATTCACCTTACAGATGTCAGTTCGTTGTAAAGCTACGAGGTGCATTCAAGTTCTAAAGCCTCCGATTTTTTTTCTCCGGACTGGAAAGAGATAAAAACATGCGCATTGTTTTAAAATGAGGCCGCGTTCATTGTCAATACGTTCCAGAGATGGCAGCACCGTACGGCAGATGGAATTTTACCGCCAGCGGCGAGAATGAGAACTGTTTTAAATACTTAAAATGGCGACGTTTTCCTTACTTGAACAGCGTGCAATCATTCGTTTTCTCAATTTGCGTGGTGTGAAACCAACTGAAATTCATCGACAGTTGAAGGAGACATGTGGTGATGGAGCTATGGATGTGTCGAAAGTGCGTTCGTGTGTGCGACAGTTTAATGAAGGCAGAACATCGTGTGACAACAAACCGAAACAACCTCGGGCTCGCACAAGCCGGTCTGACGACACGATCGAGAAAGTGGAGAGAATTGTTTTGGGGGATCGCCGAATGACTGTTGAAAAGATCGCCTCCAGTGTTGGCATTTCTGTGGGTTCTGTGCACACAGTCCTGCATGACGACCTGAAAATGCGAAAGTGTCATACAGGTGGGTGCCACAAATGCTGACGGACGACCACATGGCTGCCCGTGTGGCATGTTGCCAAGCAATGTTGACATGCAATGAGAGCACGAATGGGACTTTCTTTTCGTCGGTTGTGACAATGGATGAGACGTGAATGTCATTTTTCAATCCAGAAACAAAGCGCCAGTCAGCTCAATGGAAGCACACAGATTCACCGCCACCAAAAAAATTTCGGGTAACCGCCAGTGCTGAAAAAATGATGGTGTCAATGTTCTGGGACAGCGAGGGCGTAATCCTTACCCATTGCGTTCCAAAGGGCACTACGGTAACAGGTGCATCCTACGAAAATGGTTTGAAGAACAAATTCCTTCCTGTACTGCAACAAAAACGTCCGGGAAGGGCTGCGCGTGTGCCGTTTCACCAAGACAATGCACCCGCACATCGAGCTAACGTTACGCAACAGTTTCTTCGTGATAACAACTTTGAAGTGATTCCTCATGCTCCATACTCACCTGACCTGGCTCCTAGTGAGTTTTGGCTTTTTCCAACAATGAAAGACACTCTCCGTGGCCGCACATTCACCAGCCGTGCTGCTATTGCCTCAGCGATTTTCCAGTGGTCAAAACAGCCTCCTAAAGAAGCCTTCGCCGCTGCTATGGAATCATGGCGTCAGCGTTGTGAAAAATGTGTACGTCTGCAGGGCGATTACGTCGAGAAGTAACGCCAGTTTCATCGATTTCGGGTGAGTAGTTCATTAGAAAAAAAATCAGAGGCCTTAGAACTTGAATGCACCTCGTACAACACCTATTTTCTGCTCAAAATTGAAGGCTTCTTAAAGAGAAAAGAAACCACATGCTCACATTCTGCAAGCAACTATCCTATCACGAGATCCAGGTTGCCTAGGTAGAAGTCACATTTCACGTCTTCGTGATTTTAGTTTCGTAAGTAACATTTGTTGATATGCAGGTAATGCAAAACATTCTCGAGCAGTTGAAATGTCGAGCGCTGTAAGACATCGCTTTCAGCTCGCGAAGGAACAGACGGTGCGGCTGCATACTGGGAGATCACGTCCTGGGAAAATTGTTAAGAAACGCACCCGAGACATAGCAGGCAAATTCGCATGCTGTTTTCATTCATTGTCGAATCGATTCTGCAGTCAGAGGTTCACAAGGGTTCAGATTTCATTCGGAAATGTTTTTGTTAAAGGACATCGGATCACAGTGAGTGTTCATACTGAGCTCTATGTAGCTTTATTTCCTTTCATTCGACACGGTGCTGGATTCACTCGCTTTTCTGTACGATATTTGGAGGGGGATTGGGGGGGGGGGGAGGGGGTGAAGGCCCCGCGCACTGGATTTGGCAAAGGGAAGAAAGAAGAAAGAGCGTCCCTCAGCCATCATTGCAGCGCCTCGCATGTTGTCTTCACGGGAGTCGCGACGCCAGGGGGCGAGGGTGAGGCGGGTTATTGCGCAGTTTTACAGCCCAGCCTCGATCAGTGGCCGAACTGCGGCCGGGCTGTGATGCAATGCTTTCTCACGTTTTGTCGAAAGCTTTGTCAAGATAAGCAACGGAGACACGGCTTGCAGGAAACGGCGACCCAGCCAGCCTCGCGAGCGCTTCTGGAATTTTCGTATGAGGCTCCTCGCTGAGCACGAGGAGGGGCCACGGGGACGCAGCTGGAGCGGCCATTTTGTTATTTGATTGGTGTTTTATCACGACACGTTGTGTCGGTGGGAGGGACCTCGCTACTGGGCTGCCGTGTTCCACATTTTCCAGCACTGGCTGGTAGCTGCTGCTCTGTCGGAAAATATAGTGGGCATAAGAGTCAGCTGAAATTATAGGAGGCCGTGGTTAGGAAGGAAGGCGAGACACGGCAGAGAGCAGGACATCTCAAGAGAAGACCGGGGACAGCAGAAACACTTCCTCGTCCACAATCTGAGCGGCAGCGGTCACCGTGGCAGTCGGCGAATAGTTTATGGTGAGCATAAATAACAGCACCAGTAGAATTCTGTACAGTCACCTGCCTCAGGTACAGCACTGCTGTGTGTGTGTGTGTGTGTGTGTGTGTGTGTGTGTGAAACATAAACCAAAGAGCCAAAGAAACTGGTACACCTGTCTAATATCGTGTAGGTCCCGCAGAAGTGCCGCAACATGTGACGTGCACTCGACTAACGTCTCAAGCAGTGCCGGAGGGAACTGATACCCTGAATCCTGCGCGGCTGTCCATAAACCCGTAAGACTACGAGGGGGTGGAGATCTCTTCTGAACAGCACGTTGCAAGGTATCCCGATATGCTCAACAATGTTCACGTATGGGGATTTTGGTGGCCAGTAGAACTGTTTAAACTCTTCCTGCAGCCACTCTGTAGCAATTCTAGATGTGTGCGGTGTCGCATTATCCCACTGGAATTCCCCAAGTCCGTTGGAATGTACAATGGACATGACTGGACGCAGGTGATCAGACAGCATGCTTACGTGCATGTCACCTGTCAGAGTCGTACCTAGACGTATCTGGGGGCCCGTATCACTCCAACTGCACACACCCCACACCATTACAGAGCCTCCACCAGCTTGAACAGTCCTCTGCTGACATGCAAGATCCGTGGATTCGTGAGATTGTCTCCATACCCATACACGTCTACCAACTCGATACAATTTGAAACGAGGGAACATGTTTCCAGTCATCAACAGTACTACGTCGGTGTTGACGGGTCCAGGCGAGGCGTAAAGAATTGTGCAGTGCAGTCGTCAAGGGTACACGAGTGGGCTTCGGCTGCAAAAGCCCGTATCGATAACGTTTCGTCGCACGGTTCACATGCTGACGCCTGTTGATGGCCCAGTATCGAAATCTGCGGCAATTTGCGTAAGGGTTGCACTTCTGTTACGTCGAACGATTCTCTTCAGTCGTCGTTTGTCTCGCTCTTGCAGGATCCCTTTCCGGCCGCAGCGATGTCTGAGATTTAATGTTTCACCCGATTCCTGATATTCACTGTGCACTCGTAACATGGTCGTTCGGCAAAATCACCACTTTATCGCTACCTCGGAGATGCTGTGTCCAGTCACTCGTGCGCCGACCGTAACACCACGTTCAAACTCACTTAAATCTTGTTAACCTGCCATTGTAGCAGCAGTAACCGATCTAACAACTGCGCCAGATACTTGTCGTCTTATATAGGCGTTGCCGACCGCAGCGCCGTATCCTGCCTGTTTACAGTTCTCTGTATTTGAATAGGCATGCCTATACCAGTTTCTTTGGCATTTCATTGTATATAGCGTGTTTGAAAATTAATATGTGGGTCACGAGTCTTTCTGCCATTTATTACATTCTACTCGCAGCTATAAATTATATATCAAATGAAAGAGGAATTCAAACAGCTTTTCGTAGAAGTGTTCAGTGTGAGCACGATCCACCACACAACGAATCGATAGGCGAGGCCTTCCCAAACAAAGATTACCGTGCCTGGAATAATTACTTCAACAGTGCTGCTCCTAAAATGAGGTAGATCGGCTGGTAGCGGAAGCACACACGCGCAGATAAAAACTGCCCGGCGCCAGATCGTGTGTGGACGCAGAGGTGATGCGAGACGAGCTGCGCGACCGCCCGGCCTCTCGCTCCAGCAGTCGCGTGCAGCGTCGTTGGCGCAAATGTGTACCCAGCTGTGCCGGTCATTCCGTGCACCATCTTGCCACCAAATAAAATTCTGTGGTTCAGCTTCTTCCAATACACGTTTGAAATCGCTGGTTGGCATAAAACGTCGTTCGAAATAGTTCTGAATACGTTCTCAGAAATTATTTTGAAGAATTATTTAGGGTTGTTCAAATGGCTCTGAGCACTATGGCACTTAACTGCTGTGGTCATCAGTCCCCTAGAACTCAGAACTTCTTAAACCTAACTAACCTAAGGACATCACACACATCCATGGCCGAGGCAGGATTCGAACCTGCGACCGTAGCGGTCGCGCGGTTCCAGACTGTAGCGCCTAGAACCGCTCGGCCATTATTTAGGGGCCCATTCGAATTGCGAATAGCTCTGGAAATATATTTGACCTCTTTGCAACAAATAATCCTGAGCTTATAGGGGCAACATGCCGTACATGGGGAACAGTCACCACAAGGTTGCTGCAGCGAGAGTAAGTACATACGTACATCAAAGCCCACGAAAAATAAAAGCAAGCGGATAATAGTTCGCTTGACGCCTCCCTAAGAGACTGTCTCGACTGCTTCCTACCTGACTGTTTACTTGTTAAACTGCTGACCCCCTCGAGAGCGAGGTCGCACAAGGCCAGTGGTGTTCGACGTCCCACATATTGTCTACACGCACCCACAATTTTGGCTGCTAATGGCAACGGGGGGCTGGACTGGAGGTGACGCACAAAGCGAGCACAGTGTGGGCCGAACCGCCTGGTCGGCGAGTAGCTCACAGCAGTGCCGCAGTGCTAGTGGTGTTGAGCAATGGAAACGATAAACAACGTAAACATTGCATTATATCTGCAACAGTTGCCAAAGCTGACACTTGGCAGACTTAGAAACAAATGCCAGATGAAATATTAGCGTTTCTGCAAGATGAGTGAGCGGTATATTTTATGCTGTATACGCTCGACTGTGGAAGCAATGTATAGTTTTAGACATAAAAGCTGACCGCCGGCCGGCCGGCCGAGTCGTTCACTTAAGGTGGCCAACAAAACTGACCGCTCCTGACAACTCCAAGTCCGGCCATCTGCATATCTGGCAACACTGTAACATGCGGGAGTGTTACGAGGAAGTGTTGTCTACTTCCTAGACGTTCTCGGATTGTGTGAGCCCGTGGTCTAGTGGTACGTCTGCTTTAGGCTGTGGCGCGGCACGGACCTGCTGTCCCGGCCGCGGGCGCGCGTGGACTAGGAAAAGTTTACACCGCCGGTACTCGCGCGTGTTGTTGTCTGACTCGATCGCCATGGCATACAATTTTCGAAAGACTACGCTCCGATTTACGTTCGACAACGAATTTGCCAGACCCAAAGCTTTCGAAATAGAGCGTTTTTTGAGGGAAGAAGTTCGTTTACCTGCTGCAGACATAATTGGAATACACCTGTCCATTGTAAGCAGTACAATGTACGTAAAGATGACCGATGAAGCTGCGTGTGAAAGAACTCTCTCCGCTGCTCAAAGAGGATTTAAATTTCGACACTCTGATGGCCATATCAGTGATGTAACAGGAGCTCCTTCAGGCTTGGGTGTTAGCTTCATTCGGATCTTTGAATTGCCGTTTGAGGTGACAGAATCGATGGTGACTGAATCGCTGCGACCATATGGAACGGTACTCAGCCATACGCCTGAACGCTGGGCAAGTTTTAGCACCTATCCTGTGCTAAACGGCGTGCGACAGGTGCGGATCGTCCTTACTAAACATATCCCGTCTTACTTATACATTGGCGGATGTCGAGCTATTGTGATCTACGATGGCCAGCCACGCACATGTTCTGGCTGTGGTGGAGAAGGACATATCCGCTCAGAGTACATACAACGCCGCGTCGTGCAACTGCCACATGCAGAAGCGTCACAGCGAGAAGTTCCCACGCAACTGCCGATCACGTACGTGTCGGTTGCCCGCCGGGAGGTGTTGCCAAGTTCGGAGCGTGACAAGGACGTGTTCATGCAAGAGCAGACCGAGTTACGGGAGCATGGAGGTGACTCGGAGAATGTCCCTACACCCACGTCACGTCAGTTGAGGGAGGAACCTTCCGAAAACTCACATGTAGCACGCGGCGTGGAAGTAGAGGTCGAGACAGTGGCGCCCGCAACGGACCGACGAACGATCGACGAACACAGTGAGGCAGCAGAGGGCAGGGCACGCAAACAGCGATCGCCGAAGCGTCGCAAAAAGCGTCGCCATAGTTCAGGTGACACGTCCTCCCCTAGCCTAGGGGACACGGAAGGTATCCTAGTCGAAGAACTGTCTGCCACAGAACACGTGCCTTTACAGGACGCTGACAGGATTCTGTCAGATGGTGACCGGATGTCCTGCCTTTCAGATGGTCCCTCTTCATTGACACCGACTGACCCAGCGCTGCCGACGAAGGAGTCAGGGACACCAATGTCCCGGTAGCCACGTCGAAATACATCAGAGGACGTTTCTCGGATGGATGACCACTGCGACTGGGCGGAACCAGTCGAAGACATACAGGAATTGCCACCCCCAAATGATGACCACTCACCTACAGGATGCACACCACGGAACAACAAAGGAGGGCAGCCCATTATCGGACACCCCTCTGAGCACGAATAGTGGACTAACGCCCTTGGAGTTCTCAATGACATGACACGAGCATGACAACGACAACGAACCAAGCATGTAAGGTGGGCACAGTGAACATTAACACCGCACGTTCGCTTGCAAAGATGCAACTTCTCCGGGACATGAGTTACGCCACAGACGTTGATATTCTGCTGATGCAGGAAACCTGCAATACTGCTTTTCCCGACGTGCAAGGATACAACACTTACCTAGCGCCGACTCCAGATTGAGGACGTGGCACAGCGATACTAGTCCGGGAAGGGATTCCGATGTGTGACCTCGATTACCTTCTTTCGGCTCGGGGTTTGGCTATGACCGTGAACGGCATTCGTATCGTCAACATGTATGCACCCTCCGGATCTGACAATCGACAGGCGCGTGCACGATTCTGGTCGGAGGAGATTGCCCCCTATTCCATGGGAGTTATGACCACATCTTGGTAGGGGGGGGGGATTTTAACTGTGTACTCACACCGAAGGATCAAACTCCTAATTTCAGCTCCTGCGATGCATTGAACACGATCTGCCAGGACATGGCCCTTATGGACACGTGGGAAAAGATCCATGGGCAGCGAAAGGGCTACACGTATTTTACAAGCCACTCGGCGAGCAGGCTGGATCGGATTAGTTCATGGAAACTTAATTCATCCTTATTGGTGGATCTCAAATGTCGCCAGCGGATCGAAGAAACATGGCAGACTTGCACTCGCCGTCTGCCGCTGCGCCGTACGGTTCTTTCGTGGTGGCTGCAATGTGCAAAACCGGCGATACGAAGAGCTCTCATAACGTATGGCACGGAAAAAGCGAAATGGCTCCGAGATACACTTGATTATTACTACATGGTGCTCCGCGACCTGTCCTCCAGGGCCCCATCGCCCGAGCGTCAAGCGGAAGTCCATCGCATTCAGGAGTGCATTTTATCGATCACGAGACGTCGACTGGAGGGACTTTCGATCCGTGCTCGGTGCTTGGACAACGTCGATGGAGAACGTATTGGCATGTATCATGTGTCCAAAGGACATGCGCGTAATCACCGATCCCTAATCACAGTCCTCCATGATGACGATGGTCGGCCCTTGACGTCACAACAGGACATTGCTGCTGAGTTTCTGGAGCATTACCGCCTCCTTTTCACTGGGACGCCGACGGACAATCGGACAGGAGCAGAAATTTTGCGACAGATGCAAACGGAGGTGGATGGTCCGGATGCAGAGGCGCTATTGGAACCCCTAACGGAAGATGACATCCGGGGCGCACTCGCGAAGGGTGCGGTGCATAAATCCCGTGGGCCAGATGGGTTGACACTCGAAATTTACCGCGCATTTGCGGATTTAATTATGTCCCAGTTGGTATTGATGTATAATGAGTTATTGAGCCCTGACACGGACGTTCCGTCGCAGTTCAGTCCATGGCGGGACTGCTTATACCAACACCGAAATCGACAGCGAGTGTCAGCGCCCATCAATTTAGACCGCTCACGATGCTCAATACTGACTATAAGATCTTTGCGCGGATGTCGGCGGCAAGCTCAAGACTGTAATATCCAAGACGTTCCCAACAGACCAGGCCTGTCTAGAGGTTCGGAGCAACATCCATTCTATCCTCGGCGAATACCGTGACGTAATTTCCCTAACGGAAGCTTGTCGCATGCGAGCGGCATTCGTATCGATGGATTTTGATCGTGCCTTTGACAGGATCAACCATGATTTCCTCGACCATGCGACGCATGGCGATACCTCAGGATTTTATTACCGTCCTCATGCGCCTCCTTTGCGGCGCTTCTTCGACAGTGAGAGTCAATGGCAGGGAGGTGGGAACGATTCCTGTTTGCAGCTCAGTTAGGCAAGGATGTCGTCGATGATGCTGTTTGCAATAACGCTCTAACCATTGATGCAGACTCTTAGACGGACTCTAACAGGCGTCCGACTCCGTGCGAGCTCCTTCGTGTGCCATGCATATGCCGACGACTTGATGATTCTCGTCCGGTCGGAGAACGAAGTACGGGGTAGCTGCGGTAAGCACGGTCAACATGAATAAAACCAAGATTATGCACATCGGACGTGGGCTGGACGCTCTGCACAGTCCGTTTACGACGGTGGACATCTTGCGATGCTTAGGTGTATTGTTCAGCCGATTGCTACGGCAATCTGCGGCGGCGAGCTATCGACGTCTCCTCAAGCGCGTCCGGCTGCACATACGCAACTGTTCACCCCGAACGCACGACCTGCTCCAAAGGGTGGACTACACTTATGTTCACCTGGCCTCGCGACTGCCGCACCTGGCACAGGTACTGCCAATGCCACATGGTATTGCTGACCGATTAATGGCGGCCTTTGGATACTATGTCAGTCAAGGAATGTTGTTTAAGATCAAATACGAGACTTTAACTCTCCCACACCATTCTGGAGGACTTAACCTCACGGATGTGCGGAACAAGGCTCTAGCTCTATACCTGCGAGCGACGCTACGAACTTGGAACCAACGGCAACACGCCATCACGTCGGCCATCCTGGATGTGCTTCTTCCCACGTCCTTTGAACCACCGGTGGCGGTAGGCACAATCTCGCCCTCGCGCGATTTTTTGTTGATTTTAGTTATGTTCAGTTACAGATACCTTCTACAAGAATCCCCACTACCCGTGAGATATATCGCTACTTACAGCGTCATCATGGCAGCAATGTTGTCGAATTTAAATACCCAACACGAAACTGGCGACAGATATGGCGAGCTGTCCATACACCTCTCCTCACCACAGCAGCGCGATCGTCATGGTATACACTAATCAACCGCAAGACAGTCAACCGCCAACGATTGTACGACATTCGCATGGTAGATTCCCCGCTCTGCCTTATATGTGGCATGCAGGACGCCGACGAACATTCTCTGCAGTGCGGTGAGGCAAAGGGTGTTTGGCGGCTGACGCAACGCATCATGGCCCTCCTCCGACGCACCGACGAATCAACGATCATGACGGACGCTTTATTTTTCCCCTCACAAAAAATTTCGGCAATCCGCTGGATTGGAGGACACGCATCGCACTACGTGCTCTCGCGGACCTTGATATCGGGCATGGACTATTGGCATTATCAACTAGAACAAAACGAAATCATCCGACGCCACTCTAAATATAAAACGTATTTTGCGAACTTTCTAGGCAGCATGTTTCATAACCCCCCGAAGCGGTGGGGAGTCCCAGGTTTACGTTGTTTCGAGGGATAGGATGTACTCCCAGTGAAGTGACGAGGATGTCACTTCAGCCCTATATTTCTTCCCCTTCTTTTTTATATATGACTTTTCTTTTGGGACATTAAAATTAAATCAATAAATAAAATATTATTGTTACTAACAAAAAAATTACAATGTACAATGTTTCCTTCCTGTTGCCTCTCCCATATATATCCTGTCAGGAGACGGGGACACGGTGGCCAGGCCTCCAAGAACGACCCCTGCCCACTCTGCCCCCTGACTGTAATTACCTTAAAAAAGACAGTTGGTAGAGCACTTGCCCGCGGAAGGTTAAGCAAAAAAAATGTGGTAATCGTAGTGCATTCTAAACTTATACTCGCCTGTTCGCGTCCAACTGTACTATTTTTTTTAACCACATTTCGGCCCTCGTCTAAAGTTACGAGTGTGATTGAACATCGAAGATGATTCGCTTCACATTCTACCCACCAGCAGTATCAAGTACTTCCAGAAACAATTCCGCAGGACAGCTCGTGGCTGCGTCGCGTTTCGTCGCGCTGCAGCGGCTACCGGCCACCGGCCAGACGCCACCCGCCGCCTGAAATCCGGCGCCGCCCATGTGAACGCGGCGCCACGCTGTCAGTGTATGTATCAACTGTCATTCTCGAATAGAAGTTCTAGTTATCATCTTGCAGTTAAGCATTGGATTTTGTATACTTGAAAATCATGAACTACGCTTAAGCATTGTAAAATTGAGTTGCAAGTGGAAAAAGGTGTAACATCTGCAACACAATATTTACTTTTGGTGTAACAGAGCGGTGAATGCAGAGGAGGCAGCTACAAACATTTGAACTGTGTGTGGAGCGACGGCTTTTGGGGAAAAATGCGCCAGAAAAAGATATTCTTGTTTCAACAAAGATCGTTCTGACATGAATGATTTTCCACGTTAAGGAAGTCTCGGCTACTGATATATGTGATGGATTACCATTTAACCATCATGCGACATTTGCATTCAACAGGCAAAGTTCAGAAGTATGGTGTAGGAGTACTGCACGCTCTAATTCGTAACAACAAAAGTCAACCGAGTGACTATTATTGAACGTCATCAGGTCGCTCATTGAGCATTCCTATGCAGAACTGTTACTGGTGACGTGTTATGATGCCTTTATCGTTAACTTCTTAAGAAGAAATGAAAGGCTGAGCCCCACCAAAAGACGTAAACTCGAGCAAAGAGTAGTGTGAACATAATATTTTATATCTGATAGCTCCAAAAGTGTGTTTTGGGCTACGAATTCTGCCGCAAGGGGTGTGTGCATAACAGCTGGAATTTGTTGCCAACAACAAACACCTTTCGGTCGCAGTGTAAGAAAATCGAGCAACAAAACTACATCACCTGTTCTACTGCATGATAACGCTCTCTGTTGATTTGAGAAACAAAACTATCCACGAGATTGATAGGAAAGTCGTCTCTCAGGGACTTGTATTGATAGGGAAATCCTCTATCAAGCACTTGTCCCTCTCGTCATATACTCGTAAAATTTTACCTTTCCCGCTCTTGATCGATCAATCGTCAAGGCAATTCATTTCTAGACGAAAATACTCTCCAAACTACACTGGTTTAGTGACACCGTTTGAACCAGTAGGTTTCTACGGGAGTAGAATTTGTAAACAACTTTATCATCGTCAATTGTTTTAGAAATCGTGAAAGAAAATTCTGCTGCTGATTAATTTCTCTTTGATGATTACCGTTGCGCTCAGTAAACTAATGAAAATCGCAATTAAAATATTCACTGTACTTATACAAATTAAATTCAGCTTACTGCAAAAACATCACGACGGCAGTCTATCTTAATAAAGCTTTAAGTATCTGTAAGACGACTGAGCCTATTTTAACACGAATTAGTAGGATATTAGTGACATTTGACTTCGAAAAGATCTATATTTACTTCATTTCCTGTATCATTCCCAAGTATTATGAAAATGTGGCAGTTCATAGATAAAACTATGTACTCACAACAACAAAAAATATGTCGGCATAAAACAAAAGTGGCATCATGAATTTGGCAGTACCGTAAGGTTGTCGCTTTAACACTAAGGGTTACTAAAAGTAGGAAGACGAATTTTTCTCGAGCGTTGTCTTACGATTCCCTTATTGAATTTGTATCTGCCTGCTTGTAGCTCTGCTACAAAGAAATTAAAAATCTGGCTTTCAGTGAGTCTCGAAAGGCGAATGAAAGCAGCTTGCACCTTGTAGCTAAGGTTATTACCTGGGAACTGGTTTTTTCCTAAAGTGGGTAGACATCCTTTTGAGGTTGAAGTGTTGGCAAATGTCAGTCAGACGTATGCCGTTGGTGTAAGTGTTTCTGTGTGTTGAATTTGTACCAGTGATTTTTTTTAGGTTTTTTCTGTCCCAAATAGCGAGTTGAAGTCTCCTATTAGTATTTTCACGTCATCTTGGTGAATTTTGCTCATAGTTTTTTCGAGTGTGTTCCAGAATGTTTCGACATTTTCGGTATTTTTCTTATTTTCGATGTTGGTGGGGGCATGTGCATTTGTGAATGTATATTTTTTACCGAGGCCCTGAATGAGAATAGTCATAAGTCGATTGTTGATGGGTGGGATTTCTTTGATAGAATTAATGATAGGTCTGTGTTCGAGAAATACCATGCCGAAGATTGGTGCGCTTTTCGCTACTTTTTGTTATATTTTGCTCTTGAAGATGCAATGGTTTCCGTAATGCAAGGTTTGATTGTCAGTTAGTCGTGGTTCTTGAAGAGCAGGAATGACAATTGTCGGTCGATTTCTTATGTGAGATTATTTAGTTTTCGTGTTTGGATCAATGTATCGATGTTTAGTTTTCAAACGCATGTTTTCTGCTTGTAGGGAAATTTACCACAGATCTTCGATATTCTCTCCCGTGCTAGCCTGGACTCCCCAGAATCCGAAAATCCAGCTGCCGCCTGTCGACGGGCGGGTTGTGTACCACCTGGGGTAAAGTTGACTTTGCTTGCACAGTGCATGTTTGCTTGTGTTTCATTGGTTTGGCTTGGGTCTTGAAGCCTTTGGAAGCAAATATTTTCAGCCGAGCTCATTGAGCTAACAGACGGTGACCAGAGTAGCGGTGATTTTCACTCAGACGTGTCTGGAGTTTGGGTTCAACGGATTGAGTAGCCGTTCAGGATTGTGTTAGTATTTGGTTCACCCCAAGTATTTGATTTCCTCGGCACCACCCACATGGGGGAGGCTTTCCCCTATCCACCACACGGGATTATTATTATTATTATTATTATTACGTCATCAGCAATTCCGATATGGTATATCTTCCCACCACTGAAATAGACGTCTATTGCTCGATTCAATATTTCCATCACATAAATATGGGTTATAATTACGTTACATTGCTGCTAGTAGACATATTTCTCACTTTTTCTTAGACGGTTGCTACCCGTTACTCCATCAAAGGAATTTATGTGCGCAGCATTGTTGCAATACAGACGTTCAAATTATCCGATATCTGTAATTTCATTTGGATACCTGATCGTTCTAATCGGATTCAGCCGGTCACTCGTAATGTGTATATCCGACTATGACTCTCATTATATGATAGACTGGGTAAACCACATTCTTAATCGGACTGTTGAATCTGGATCACTTATCTATGATAGGGCCTGAATTCCTAAACACTATGGAAAATACTAATACAATGTGCTTATTACAAATACGCTATTTAAATATAAATATATGAAGTAACGAGATAACAGTTTATTTACACTAGCAGAGCAGTGCATGACTGGTTTCAGGGCCAAGAGAGGATAAAGCTGTCGCCGTTTGTTTCACGATCACTAAACATCAACCAGATAGAGAACATGTGAGCAGAGGTAACAAGGTCATTGCCATGTGGACTCACAAATGCAAGCGACCTTTGGACGAATATAGAAAAAGGATGGTGGGAAGTAAACCATCACACTACACTATCGACTACTTAATGAAATCAATGCCCCTACGCTTTCGAAAAATCTTACGTAATGATGGAAGGTGAGTTGGTTCCTAAAAGTATACTCGTCCACAAAATCCATGTAGACAATTATCTGGTAAACGTTCAAGCTTTGCTTTGTAGCAGCTCTTCAACATACAAGTCCATTTACTTTCAGTCTCCTCCTTACAATTCTTGCAATGCAAGGTTATTGAAAAATCTCATCCACTCGACGCCAACTGAGGAATTGACTGGTGCATGCGTTGTTCAACACACGGTACTTGTCACCCTCCATGGAATCAATGACTTTGTGTGTGTGTGTGTGTGTGTGTGTGTGTGTCTGTGTGTGTGTGTGTGTGTGTGTGTGTGTTTTCGTGTTCACGCACAATCTGAATCAATATTATTAATATTAGAGAGACAACCAACAATAAATATTGCATCAAATATGACTGTAAAGTATTTTAATGGAATGGGAAGTACAAACTGAATTTTTACCCAACCCACGTCCTGCATATCACGTTAAGCAAGTAAGATGTATTAATTCCGTAGTCTCGTTAGCAGAGACAGTGCGCTCTTGTTGTCGAGGCTCGCGACAAGTGCAGCGATTAGCAGTGCCCAATGCCGCCGCGATTTGTTTATGTTGGCTGAGCGTGGACACTGCAGCAGACGCTTCGCCATAAACAGAAAGAAATCACCTTGACTCTGACCGCAGTGAGCGGATATCACTGCCTGCGTGTTCTTATAGTAACCAACGTGAGACTCTACTCACAGGAGCCATGGAGCAATTGCAACGGGTATCATGTCATTAGTCATCAGAATATTAAACAGTGATGAAATGTCCACTCTATTTGAATCCCAAGAAAACAGGAACCTTCTCACAAAGGAATGTGAAGTGATATTAAAATTTATCCAACATACAAAAATTAACTGCACGGCTTTCATGTACGCAGTAGTAGCACACAAGGAAATATTATGTCTTGGAAACGTGTATTTCATTTCCTCTTCTCATATTAACGCCCTTGTTTTAATATGAAGTGGGAAATTAAACACGCAAAACTAAAGTTCCTGAGAAGCATATTAGTCATTTCCTCTTCTCATATCATAGCTTTTGTTTTAGTATGAAGTAAAAAAAATAAACATTTAAGAGTTCTGAAGCATAATATGACACCAGATTCTTATCGTAGGCGATATCGGAAAAGCAAAAAGGAGAGAGCTGTCCATTCTTTTGTCCAACATTACTCCCGCTAGGAGATTCTTATTTAAGGACTTGTGGGCATCAAGTTCTTCAGCAGAATAAGCCTTATGTTATTGTACTAATTACGGTATGGAAAAAATGCAACAAAGACGAGTTCCCCTAGAGAAATGAGGATATTTGCACATGTTTGATTTCAGCAATGACTGCCAGCTGCCACAACACTTCACAGAATCCATGCGGCAGGCAACACAACTGTGCGTGCACTTCAGACTGAAAGACGTCAGGAGATGGACGGAAACGTCAAATTAACGTCGCTTTCCGAGTCGTATTCAATCCAGACTGAGGTGTTATTAAGGTAGTTGAGCGTTCTAGCAATTACAATTAGATAATTCCCATATGAGTATTCCGATAGAAAAAGAATCCGTTAGTGTGAAACCATCGGGAACTGCATTAACACCAAACTGCATGAACTTGAGACAATACGCGGACTCTTCTCTTCGCTGGGTGACCTATTACTGATATTTAGGATTCTCTCCGTCCTAGGCGTAATGGAAATGGAACTTCAGAGGCGCTTTCCGCTATTCTTGATAAACATCAGCAACTTGTAATCACTGCGAGTTACAGCTGTGTGATGATAATGGTACAGGCTGTCAGTAGCTGTGATAGTGTTGTTGTCAAACTGCTTACAGTAACGTTAACGGTGGCGCACATAATTTAGCGCTGACTACCTACTTCAGTAAAGATAGTGTTGTGGTGTCGTCGCTTCTCTTTATTTGGCATCAGCTTGAGTAAACCGATTTAACGAACAGAGTACTTCATTCGCGAGCTGCTAATGATACAGTATGACTACAGAGATCATCGCGCGGGTATTACATTAATTCTGCAGTGAAATGCTTAACAAATATTACCCTCAGCTATGCAGCTGGAATGACTCATTACAAAGGTACTCTATGTTGCACTTGGTTAAGTGACCAGTTACCTGCAGTCCTGCTTCTACTGCTCATAAATACTTGTGTACTGACCATTCGTTATTTGACTAAATATACACTACACTCTGATCAATCTGGTCCGCAAGTATATTACGTGGGTTTTAAATATCGAAGGACCGACGTCAACACTGTCACAGCGCCTTGAAATACAGCAACGACGGCAGATGAAAATTTGGGACCGACTGGGCTTCGAACCTGAACCTCCTGCTTATTAGACAGACGTGCTGAACACTGCACTATTTTTTTTATTTTTTAAGTTTGAGAAGACTTTCAGCACCAGGTAGGCGGAGGCAAAGAGGGCAGGGGTCGAAGATCCGAGGCCTGGCCACAATGCCTCCCCCACACCTGTCACTGAGCAGCTGCATTATTCCCACGTATTCCGTGTTTGTTACCATATATGCCTTAAATTGCAGAACAAAATTGAAGTAGTAATTAAGGTAAAATAAATTACAGATTGCCGCCTCCAATGGCGTGCGTTCCTTGTAGAACATAACTTATAACAGTCAAAAGGGTGACGGAAATATACCTAACAAACATTCATTCGGAAACATATTCACAATTTAAGTTATTATGCACTGGACGCATATGAGGTCTGTAAGGAAGCCATGTATTTTTCAACAAATGAGAGAAATTTCGGAGCCGGAGGGGTTTTGCCAAATTAGAACAGTTCTGATCTTAGAACTAACATAAAAGAAGATTCCAGGAATAAAAAAAAAGTGAAAGAATAGTTTCCTGCTTCTAATCAATAAAACTGTCCACCTCTTCGTAGCACACATAAAGCAAATTATGAAACCATTCCTTATATTTGTTATTCTTCTTCAGTTTAAAATGTTCTTGTGCAATATAAAACATATACTCTTCTAAGTTCGAAGTTTTGTTTGTAAAGACGTAAAGCACAAACTGTCCCAGAAGCCACGAATAACTGTTATTCTTTGGGACGGGTAACATTTCGAGTCGGAGTTACCGATATATGACTTTCTGCGGTTCTGTTGATAGTGCTAATTTCTTCCTAGTCCAGTTCCAAATTCTGATTCTGTTTTCACATAAGAAGATGTGCGCTACAGTTTCCACAAGCCGACATTTGTCGAAGGATGGAGATGGTCTCAATTGGATTTTCCATAATTTGTTCCGCTATGGCTATAGTTTCGTTTACAACGTCGTACCATACGGCACTGACTCTAGTTGGTAGAATTTTATTGTTGATATTTTTCCAGACGTTCATCCAGTTTTTAGTTGGTTAATTTACCGGAATTGTGTTGTTAAAACGATGTCTGATAATATAATCATAGACGGTTCTAGTGTTGGTTTGTGCTGGTGGAGGTCTTATACAGCTCCAATCGACACAGTACTTTCGGACGTAATCTAGGCTGGCATCTATGTGTGCTACATTAACAGGAGCGTTCCTATCCCCAGGATCTAATGAGAGGACCAGAAATTTCGTGATGCCTGTGGCACGTATTAGTTTAAAAGCACGTCTTTAATTCCAAGTCCTCCGTTTTGCCTCTGCAAAGCCGCCGTTTGCAAGGATACTTTGAAGATATTCCACATATACCAAGACGCTACAGCTAGTATTTTATGTGCGGTGACCTGCGGTATCGGTAAGACTGCTGCGACATCATATATTTTGCTAAGTATGTATGTAATTATAAGCTGAACTTTCTGCAGTCGGTCTACCGATCGCATGTCATGGTCCTTCAAGGTTCCGATGACATTAAGTTTCCGCTCCCAATTGTTCGTAGCCATGCGCTTGGGATTCGCCCTTAACCGAGTTGGAGTCTCTCTTTAGTTACAACTAACCAGTGCGCACCTATTGCACTATTTTAGGAACCGAGATGCAGTATTTTGGATTTAAAATTTAGTAAATGTGTGGTAAGATCTTATGGGACCAAGCTGCTTAGCTCATCGATCCCTAAGCTTACACACTACTTAAACTAACTTAAACTAACTTACGCTATGGCCAACACACACACCCGTGCCGGAGGGAGGACTCGAACCTCCGATAGTGGGCGCTGTCGGGACACAGCAACCAGCCTCTCTGCAGCACCTATCTACACACGCTCCTCTTCAGACGCGAATTCCCATCTTTGCCGCATAACACATGGGGGGGGTTACGTACCCCCCCCCCCCCCCCCCCCGTCCAATATTCCACTCGCTCGCGGCCAAACTGTATTCCTGTATTCCCGCGAGGGTTCTGACGATGGCAGGATGTTTCAGGAGGAATAGTAAATTCTGTACTAGGCGGTAGTATAGACAAATTGCAGAAAAAATGCCAAATAACATGTGTCCAATTTTTATTGAGAACATTTTATTTCGTTTCGTATGTTAGTCCTCAATGGGCTCAGTTGTCTACACTTCCTTGAAAATGAGCTTCCAGCGTTATTGGAAGAGGTTCATTTGGCTACAAGAACGCGTATGTTCCCCCAGCATGACGGGGCTCCTGCACATTCTAGTCGTCTGGTAACACATTATCCAAACCTAACATTTCCCGAAAGATGGATCAGTAAATAGGGGCACTTTTCTTGGCCTTCAAGATCCCCCGACCTTATCTCTTTGGATTTTCGCCTACGGGTATGGTTAAAGGCGAAGTCTACAAAGAAAAAGTAAACCCATCAGCCGATTTGATCGTTCGGATTATGAATAGTGCAGCCCTCATAAAAGAACGCAGAGACGACCTCAGAACAGCTGCACAGGCCATTGGCACATCTGGCAGATGTGCCAATGGCAGTGATCTCAATAACAATATTGTACAGAAAGATACATTGCCAACTCAACCACTGGAGAAGCTCCAAAATTGTGAATCGCGTCTGGTGAGAAGTCAAATGTGCATTGAAGTTGGTGGGAGAATTTTTGAAAATCAACTTTTAACGTCTTCATTTGCTTTTGCTTTCAGTTTGTTAGGGTTACGTACTAAAAGCTGTATCTCTGTACTGAATAAAAAGTGGAGGCATTTATATGGAATTTTTTCATGCAATTGGTCTGTACTACCAGCTGCTAAAATATCTAATATTCCTCCTGAAATACCCTGAATATGGATATATGTGTGGTGTCTGTTCTTTCGGACATGTCCGAAAGAAAAAACACTACGAATCCGGGTTCGAACCTGGTCAGGCACAAATTTTGATCAGACGCCGTTGTTCTGTTTTAACGCCCATGACAGCCTGGACATCTGCCCTTCGATATTTAATTGTTTAACAAGGCTGTCTATAGCGATTCGAAGTGTCTGTTCTTTCGGAAAGGTGCGAAAGAACACACACACACACACACACACACACACACACACACACACACACACACATTTTTATCGTAAGTGCTATTCGGAAAATGTTTGGCAGCTCAGTGATAGCGCCGGACTGGAGCTGCATCAACCTACTCAATTTACTAGGTATAGTTGTAATTTTCTGAACAATTTCTGTTTAATAAGTGTCAGCGACAGTGTCTCTCATCGTTTACTTTGTCGGAAACCTGCTTCTTTCTGCCCTAGCGTATACTATAGCAATGAGTGACTGCTCACATTCTTGGTACCTCACTGCACGTGCTACTGCAACTGTAGCCAAAGATTCAAATCTCACTGGAAAAGTATGTTTAAAGTCAAATGGTTTTGCTCCTCTCCTACTGTCATTGAAAACAATCACAACGAAATTAAGTATAGGAATCCTATGAAACCCTTGAGTTCATACTGCGGTGCTGTGCAGATGAAAAAGTAGTTCTTCACAATTATCAGACGACAGATGAAATTTTTCAGATTCCACTAATTATGAGTGCATTATTAATTGTTGGTTCACAGGCACTTTTCTGACGCTTATTGTAACTGTTTTTTGAATGTTAGAGCTGTTAAAATAGAAACATCAAATTTTGACCATATGGAATGTTAGAATTCACCTTAAGTCTTCACGTTTCGTGCAAAGGCAGAATATCCGTCAGAAAAGCTGACAACAATAAGCCAGGCCATGCCTGTCTTCTGGCAGATGTGTCAATGACAGTGATCTCAATAACAATATTGTACAGAAAGATACATTGCCAACTCAACCATTGGAGAAGCTCCAAAATTGTGAATCGCGTCTGGTGAATACGATTTCAACGTTTCGGTCCGATTAAGACCGTAAAACACAAATAATTGTCGCAGTTATTAATTTATGACATTTAGTTTGCATTCAGTGCGTCGATGCATTACAAGTAATTACACTCTAGCCCCTAAACCTAGTTACAGAAATGCGAATAAGACTCATTGAAATATAATGAGGAACTTGCGGCAATTGCCACCCGCAACTTTGAGACGAAGCAATAGTCAATTCCGAGGTCACTCACAGAACACATCAGCTGGTATCCTTCCTGGCAGTATAACTGAAACTTGGCAACAGGGTAAATTATGTTTGGCAACTTTGTGACCGACGAGTTACTTCCTTGATGGCGCAGAACTATCCTGCTAAATTCGCTTGATATTATCGTGTCATTTCAATTGAATACTGTGAGTAATTTTCCCTTGAGATGTGACATAAGGATATCAGTTACTGGTTTTGAGTCAACGAAAGTCGTTCCACGGGGGAAATACAACTGCTCTCGTCTCTCACATTGCGAATTATCTGCCATAGCGGCTACTGAGCCAGTAAGTACGTCAGAGACACCGCGGCTGTTCGCTAGCTCCTAGGTTACGTGCTTGAGTGTCAGGTGTTCGCCTTTCGAGACTCGCTGAAAGTCAGATTTTTAATTTCTTTGTAGCAGAGCTGTAAGCAGGCAGATACAAATTCAATGAGGGAATCGTAAGATAACGCTCGAGAAAAATTCGTCTTCCTACTTTTAGTAACCCTTAGTGTCAAAGCGACAGCCTTACGGTACTGCCAAATTCATAATGCCGCTTTTGTTTTCTGCCGACATATTTCTTGTTGTTGTGAGTACATAGTTTTATCTATGAACTGCCACATTTTCATAATACTTGGGAATGATACAGGAAATGAAGTAAGTATAGATGTTTTCGAAGTCAAAGGTCACTAATATCATACTAATTCGTGTTAAAATAGGCTCAGTCGTCTTACAGATACTTAAAGCTTTATTAAGATAGACTGCCGTCGTGATGTTCTTGTAGTAAGATGAATTTAATTTTTATTAGTACAGTGAATATTTTAATTGCGCTTTTCATTAGTTTACTGAGCGCAACAGTAATCATCAAAGAGAAATTAATCATAAGCGGAATTTTCTTTCACGAGTTCTAAAACAATCTGACAATGCTAAAGTAGTGTACAAATTCTACTCCCGTAGAAACCTACTGGTTCTAACGATGTCATTAAACCAGTGTAGTTTGAAGAGTATTTTCGTCTAGAAATGAATTGCCTTGACGATTGGTCGATCAAGAGTGGGAGCTATCAGATGCAAAATATTATGCTCACACTACTCTTTGCTCGAGTTTATGTCTTTTGGTGGGGCTCAGCCTTTCATTTCTTCTTAGGAAGTTAACGATAAAGGCATCTTAACACGTCACCAGGAACAGTACTGCATAGGAATGATCAATGAGCGACCTGATGACGTTCAATAATTGTTACTCGATTGATTTTTGTTGTTTCGAATTAGAGCATGCAGTACTCCTACACCAGACTTCTGAACTTTGCCTGTTGAATGCAAATGTCGGATGATGGTTTAATGGAAACAAGAATATCTTTTTCTGGCGTATTTTTCCCAAAAGCCGTCGCTCCACACACAGTTCAAATGTTTGTAGCTGCCTCCTCTGCATTCACCGCTCTGTTACACCAAAAGTAAATATTGTGTTGCAGATGTTACACCTTTTTCCACTTGCAACTCAATTTTACAATGCTTAAGCGTAGTTCATGATTTTCAAGTATACAAAATCCAATGCTTAACTGCAAGATGATAACTAGAACTTCTGTTCGAAAATGACAGTTGATACATACACTGACAGCGTGGCGCCGCGTTCACATGGGCGGCGCCGGATTTCAGGCGGCGGGTGGCGTCTGGCCGGTGGCCGGTAGCCGCTGCAGCGCGACGAAACGCGACGCAGCCACGAGCTGTCCTGCGGAATTGTTTCTGGAAGTACTTGATACTGCTGGTGGGTAGAATGTGAAGCGAATCATCTTCGATGTTCAATCACACACGTAACTTTAGACGAGGGCCGAAATGTGGTAAAAAAAAAAAAAGGAAAAAGAAAAAGAAAAAGAAAAGAAAGAAAGAAAGAAAAGGAAAAGAAATATCGTTGGATGCGAACAGGCGAGTATAAGTTTTAGAATGCACGACGGTTACCACTAGACTACGGGCTCACACAATCCCAGAACATCTGGGAAGCACACAACACTTCCTACTAACACTTCCGCATGTTACATTGTTGCCTGATTGTGCAGATGGCCGGACTTGGAGGTGTCAGCGGCGGTCAGTTTTGTTGGCCACCTAAGTAAACTACTCGGACTTAGTCTCTGTGGCGGCCGGTCGGCGGTCAGTTTTTATGTGTAAGACTGTAGGTGGGAAGTACAAGGAAGACTATAAATGCTTACCAAGTGAAAGTGATACTGAAACAGGCGTCTGTCCATATCGTTCATCATCCGTGTCGGACAGGAAGCCACAAACGTGGCTGTGAAACGTATCCACCGTGGGGGTACTGAACGTAATTACGTACAATGGATATTATCCGCAACGTAACAGAAAACAATTAAGAACAGATTTCGAATAAAGTCGCAGCAATATGACCGTGTAGCGCATAAAAAACTTACGAATATTTAAAGGAGGACAAGGCGCACTCGTTCCAAAAACTTCTGTTTCCGCATTTCGAGAATGATCGATAGAAATCACAGATTGCGCACGGTTGTGACCCCCTACGGTATGCACATCAAATTCCGCGCCACATAGATTACAGTGATTTCAAGGGAAGCAGTGGATGGCTGTATAACTTCAAACAATGCTACAGACTTGGAAGACGTAGAATAATGAAATTTGAAACAGAGCGACCACCTGACGATGCACGGCAAACTGTGGTGTCGGCGCGAAAAGGGTCCTTTGAGAGCGTCCTGTCGTGCCCTTTTATTATAATTTTATGTGCTTTCCAGTGATACAAAACTCTCTGGCAGGCGTGAGTGAATGAATGTGGTGTGTTTCATGTTGCTATACGGTGGTAAAGTCTGCTGCAGAGAATCAGCGGTAGTCGTACAGAATGGCCGACCCCTGTAGTTTTCGAGTAGGCTCTCCTTGCGTGAAAGTTACCGGCGTTATGTTGGTGGCGGAAGCCTCACCTGTGGGTTTTCCCGGCCACGTAATCGCGTGGGAGACGTTGGCGTGTGTGAGACCGTCCAGTGAGCAGAGGGTCTGCAGCCGAGCTCTCTTCCAAGGACGGTGAGTCGGTTTAACCGCGTGGTGCGTTGTCTCGCAGCGGGAGCGGAGCTTTTAGCTTCTGGTCTCGCGTCTCGTCTTATAAAGATCGTCGCAGCAAGGAATGCAAGGCTTTTGCAGATTTTTAATTTGATTCGTAATGCAGACTTTGACCCGTAAGAAGAACGCAACAAAAAGGTGCTGCATATGTAAGAAGTGCCTGAATGTTTGTCCGCCTGCAGCTGCGTCTGTATACGTTCTAATCTTTCCTGAACCTTAATAATCTTGCCTCTTCGTGAATTTTGTCTTATTTACCTTATGTCCGTTGGAAGCCATCCACGTGGTTTAATATTAGAGTTTTTGCCCCACTGCCATCACAGTTGTCTACTAAAATGTGCTTTCTGAAAAATGTTAATTGTTCGCGGCTGCGTGGTTTAATGTGGTTTAACTTGGCCACGGTATGTAGAAATTGTGTCTCTGCAAACCACGTGGGCATACAAGCGTGTTGTGAGTCGTGCACTGTTTCACAAGAAATTGTACTTAGTTACCAGGCAAGAGCAGTTGTGTAGATGCATCATATCAGTATTTTAAGGAATAAATAATTTTGGCACAATCTTATCCTGTGTACCGATGTTACGTCTCCATTACCTACGCTATTTACCTCGTAGTTTCCTTGTTAGCCCAGCCATAGCGTTTCCACGCGCACAGGTCCAATAATTAGTGTTCCCTTTTTATTTAAAACGAATTATTTAGAACAGATGTTGTTTTCAGGAGTGCTGCTGCAGGCTGCTCTTATGCACAGTGTTCACGCATTATTTACTTTATTTTAATATTTGATTCGCGTGAACATTGCCTGGACCAAACTAGTAATTACATCCCATTCTTTTCTCACGATTAAATTAATTAATTTTCCGATTCAGCCGAACCCTTCATTTATCGTGTGGCTAGAGTTGGTGGCGACCCAATCTTTTACGTTGATTTGAATGCCAGATAGTATTTTCTTATTCAAAGTGAGCTTCACGCAACTTACACATAACGTCAATTTTTTTCCGCAACCTACACATAGCGACCATGACACCAGCTAATTTACAACTTGTTCATCGTTCAGTAAGGAATTTGCGTTCAAGTACGACCAATCGGGATTTGAAGAGAAAAAACATATGAAAGAAACCTCGGAAATTGGAGGTACCGAGAGTGTTGTATCAAGATCAACTAATGTGAATGACTTAATGCATTCGCGTACAACTGTGCCGACTGTTGACCTTGATGGTAAGCTGGCTGTAAATTCATCTGTTGTGCTGAGAGACTTTGGAGGTGCTGTACCCCCAACCATTCTTTCTACTGTACGTGTTCTTTCAAGGACACTAAGGAATATTTACATCACAGCAAGCAAGAGTTCGAAAATTTAAGAGAACTACAATTCTGCTATGAGCACTATTTTTCGCCAATAGCTGGTCAAAATACCTTGCTTTTTCTCGATTCCTGCTTTGCGTGTAAAAGTCTTACTCCTTTAGAGCAAACTATCCCTCCTGGAATGTGTGTGACATTGCATTTGATACCAGATGGAACAACTGGACAAATTCAGCCTCTGGATTTTTTTTTCTGTGCCTATAAAACACATTACCGCACTAACTGCAGCTACGCCTTAATGGATAACCACTTTGACGATAAGCTCCACGACAGACTGACACGCATTCGGTTGCGTGCCACCACACTCCATCAGTTCTCATCAGCCCGTTACACCAACATGCATCTATAAGCGTTCTTTAAGAAAGGAGACACAGCTGAACGTCTAGCAGGGTTCCTAACTGCCGAGCCTTCGATCTTGATGGTGCGAACCTTTGCCATCTGTGTGGCGCACAATCTCTCATTCGGTGTTACCGGGGCAAGTCAGTAGTTTGTTTCGAACACTTCTCGAATGTCGAAGATGTCCACTCTATGGAGTGTGATACGTGCACTCACATCTCCCGCGGGAGGCTCGTCTCCGCACTTGTGGCGCACTGCTCAGCCACTGCCACCTACCATTTGTCTGGCACAATTGTTAACACAACACTTTCAAATAAGTCTCGCTAAAGATTGAACTTACGACCTCGCACTCGACCAGTTCTTTGATATTTGAAATGTCGATTCATCGCTGAAGACGGTACCACCCAGAAAATCTTCATCGGTATCGAGCAATATTTCGTTTGTAAAGCTGGCACGTAGACTGTAGTCTGTACGTAGTGTCTGGGAAGCCTGCCTACTCGGTTGGCTAGACAGACAACCGAACAAGCCGTATTAGTGAGTTTTATTACGAAAAGAAAATTACAGTAGTTAAGAGTGGCAATTAGGCAGATGTGTCGCAACCAAGGGGCGACGTACGAAATATTCAGTGCTCTTCAGTATGGACAGTCCCAAGTGTGTGCTACATGGGCAGTACGACGCTGCTACCCGAGTCACTAATGTTGAAGCTGCTATTCAAGTGCGGCCGTCACTTTCCACACAGGGGAGGGAGGCCTGGCTGACTTCTTCTCACAGCCTTCTCTTCTCTTCTCTTTACTGTCGTTCCCGACCGGCGTGCCGGTGCTTGACTTTACGCCTCAACACTAACGGCTTTAGATATTGTAACGACTGCAAGCGATAAGTGTCTGTTCCTAAGACATCAGTGGACGTGCTAATTCACGACTAGCCAGCCGTCGGAACTGATTCCTCGGGGCTACACGTGAAACAGTCACTCGTTCAGCGCTTTCTTCACTCACTTTCGGTCGTTCCACACTATTCCCTTTGCGCACAGGTATACAGAGAAAAATATTTGAGTTGCTATTTGATTTGATGTATTATTTATGATTGTAAGTTAAATGTCATAAATAGTACAAAGCCTTAAATCCTGTATATTCATATTGAAACTTAACTGTTCCAGTCTTTCATGAGGTTTTGATATTAAAGCATTTATTTTGTGCAAAACCCCATTTTAGGATCTACAGCTAGCGCCTTAAAAAATAGCGTTAGCCATTAAAGTTGTGCATGTTGAATTTATAACTTTGAGTTTAAAGACGAGGCCGGCTCACAATTAGTTTTCTGGGTGACGGTAACTTTTCGCATGCAGAATATTTCGGAGATTTGGCGAACACGTGCTGAGGATACGATCTATTTGGATCTTCTGATGTGCAGTGAAAATCATTAATCACACTTTGCTGTTCATTCATTTTAGATTCTCGGTGTGACTGGACGAGAGGCAAAACACCGTACTGCAGTTATTTCTGGTAATTGTTGGCGAATTAATAACACGTGCAATTTCCTTTCTCTAACTTGACGTTCACGGTTTTTGTGAATTCTGCTTTACATCTGATCGTGTAACCTGCGTTGTATGACAGAGCTGTGGAATTTTTGGAAGGGCTGCACTATTTATTTCACACAGGAAACCGTCGTGAGTCATTTTCGATGTTTTGCTGTTTGAGGAGTATCAGACTTTCTAGAACGTTACTAAAATGTAGACTTTCACAGCCGGAAATATCATGACCTAATTATCCGGGCTGTTATGCCGCGGTCGGTTGAGGAATTTTGTCTCAATTCCCAACGTTTCATCTCCGACTGCGGGAGACATCTTCAAGGGGGTCCGTAGGTCGATGCAAGGTCCAACACACACACTGGCTCGCTACCACGACGACGGCGTAACAGCCCGGATAATTATAATGGACATTTCGAGAACGTGTTAGAAAAAAGGTCTCGTCGTATCCCACATTTCGCAGACAGATTGGTTTGTGAGGCCATACAACCGGGTTTGAATCATTTCAATGGAGACTCGTGGGAAACAGGAAACTTCCGAATCTCCCGTCCGTCGGCCGTCGTAATTTAATATATTATTATTGTTATTATTATTTTTTGATTGTTACCGACTTACGTGGTGGGCCTTAATAAAAATGATATTCCATTTAATTTTGATTTTACAGTTAAATGCTTTCCTGAAGTTCTCCTTTTTAACAATATTAACTCAAATTATTTGTTACGTTAATGAATGTTAGACTTGCTGCATCTTAAAACATGAGCATACAAGCTAAACAATGTAATAAACTTTTCATATTAATTTCCTCGGCTAGTTAGTTCACTTTAAAGCAAAAGATCTTTAGTTATTAATTATAATTGCGGCCCACACACGCGCGAGAGTATTTTTCTTACCTCCGTTAACCATTGTATTGTAGTCGGAGTCCTGGCTCTGGGTCTCGGCTATGGTACTGAAAATAAGAATCTTAAAGCTAAGTATTTTCTGCAACGTCGGGCGGCTGTGGAGAAAAATTAATATTATGTTAATAGCGGGTAAGTTTTCCGCTTCCGCTAATTTTTCATAAGTTAATATCGCCACGTAATGGCGTCGTTAGCTGCATCGGCCGCTGCGATTGTTGAGCTGTAAATTACTTGAATGCAGGTTAATTCAAGGAGGGCGGACATGAAATCGGGATCACCTCTTACAAATTAAAAGTGCACAATAATACTAAATTAATATATTATGTGCTTAACTCATACAAATTGCTTACATTTGTCAGCACTCGAAAGATGTCCGTCTATATACACTGAAGACAAAAGAGGAAGTGAAGACGACTAAAAAATTAACAAAAGAGCGTATCTTGTCGTCTCTTTAGATCACTTTGTTATATTTCTTTGCATTGCATTTCTTTGCATTTTTCGACAGAGAAATTATTGATTTACGGCTACATGAAAAAATATATATATATATTATTCAATTTATGAATGTCTCTTATTTATAAATATTGTTTTTAAGTCTTTTCGTAATATGGCACTGGGGACGCTATAGAGGCCATACAACCGGGTTTGAATCATTTCAATGGAGACTCGTGGGAAACAGGAAACTTGCGTCCTGCGGAATGTAACCAGCGCAGCCCGAGTGCCCACAGGGCGCCGTGTAAGCACGCCACGCCACACCACAGCACACCACACGGCAGCGCCCAGAAGCGCCCGCGTGTCTGCAGATTACGGACCCCCTCACGGTGGGTAGCGTCAGTAATCTTCAGGTAAGGAGACCCCGCTGATACGTACACTGTGCACCCGTGGCCTAGCCACGAACGCACGAGAGCGCCATACAACTGGAGCAGATGCGCCCTGTCTGCTCCCCACCTGTGGCTGAGGCACAGCGAGATATTCACTGCCTTCTGGATATGGCTTTCAGGTCTCTCTCACGAGTGGTAGCCGTCACAGTTTGGAGTCAAAAATGACAGTCAGAAACCTCACGAATCTTTGAAATGTAGAATGCTCACCGTCATATGGAAGCCAAGTAAATTAAAAATACGACGAAAACGATTAAAGTGAACACATACAGACACTTATCTGTAGAAAATCGAAAATCCGTGTTTGAAGTCGACTCCCCTAAATTGCACGCTGTAAGCTGCAGCTGGTGGGTCGCCGCTGCAGCAGCGGAGGAGGAGCAGCAAGCAGGCTGCCCGCAGCCCTGGCCGGCGCCGCGCGGCCCCGCTCACACCGAGGAATGGCGGCTGGCCTCGAGTTGCTCAAGAACACTGTCTCTCCCAAGTCGTGGTCGCACACTTTACCGATGTCAAAGAATATTTCGAGTCAGCGACGTTCACGGAGGAAAGCCTGCCTCTAGTAGGCTAAGGATGTCGACAGTAGACCGAAATCTCCGGAATCCACAACGAGAGCGGCTAAGGAGTTGCCTCATCTCTAACAACGGGGCCCGACGGCGGTCTGAGGGTCGACAGTTCGCTCGAGGCTCCCACCTACACGGCTCGTTAAGGCAGCGCTCCGGCAACCACTCGGACTTGCGTGGTCCTTTCTCGGCTCGAGGAGTGGTTTCGTAACATCCTCTCGCCACTAGTTGGGAAACTTGCCTGTCTGCCTCATATAAAAGGTTTCCTTTGACGCTGCTGGCAAATGTCGAAGCATGTACTAGGCCTACCGGATTTGGTCGTGACCGGGTACAGTATCACGAGTTTCAGATATTACTGATTCCAGGTCCCACATCGAGAAACGGGAGTTGTAAGACTCAGAATTGTTGTAGCCACAACAGATACTCTATCCGTGTGGTTTACTTTGTATCTGTTTTACTTTTTGTTTTCCTCTGCTTACAATACTGGGTCGACACAACTCGTTCCGTAGGGTTCCACCGCGTATCTCAGTGAAAGCTCTGCCGGCAACATTTTTAAATTAAAAGTCGAGGGCGATGTGAGGCAGTGCTCCGCATATTCTTCTTCCGTGGCACGTGCGCCAGAAGTAGCGGCTCCGGACACGAAGCCTGACCAAGGCCGAGAGAGCGGCGCGCTGACCGCGCGTCCCCCGTACCCGCGTCCAGTCACACCCATCGTATGAGGATTACGTGGCGGTCGGTCGGTACCGATGGCGCTTCCGAGCCCCGTTGGATGTTACGTAGAACATATCGACATCTTCACAAGTAAGATACAGTTCAAAAGTCAGGGAGTAAGGTAATTTTCCAAAGAGGAGACGTTTTTGACGACGGAATTCAATTGCGGCAAGCGAAAATTTGTGCCCGACGCGACTCGCAGCCGGCTTTCCCGCTTTCCGCCGGCTACCCGAGCGCCTGCGTGGCGCGCCGGTCTGGGCTGGAGCACACAACGTTTGCTAACCGAGTAGAATTTACGCTATTATCCATTGAGTGCTCAGTAGTAACTCGTTAAGTTTGCAGAAGGAGATCTGGGGATGACTCGCGGGTGTGAGTTTATTTGGTAGAGACGAGTGGCAGCCGCTGAGGCGTTCCAGTGGCGGTGCCAAAAAAACTTAAGTCTGGTAGCATCGAACGTATTACGGCATTTCCTCAATAATTCATATATTTCATATTGTACCAAACAAAACGTATAGGGAAACAAACTCTTATTACAACAGCACCCTTGTGTACAGTGAAAGTTTGATATATTCCTGAAGAACACGATAGCAAGCGTTTGTATATGAGAGGGAGAGAGTGAGGTTGCTTTAGCTATCTTTTTCCCATGTCTGCATGAGATATAAAACGTAACACTAACTCCAAAAATCTTTCTTCCACACACATATGCACGCGCGCGCACACATATCGACAGCACAATTCTTCACTGCTCACAGGGTATGTGCTGTCACTTTTACGTGGCAGACGTAAGTAGGGGGTGTTATGATGTACGGTTCCTTAAGTTACCGGTGGAGATCGCGCCTGAACTACCAC
Organism: Schistocerca cancellata; assembly: GCF_023864275.1. NCBI lineage: Eukaryota > Metazoa > Arthropoda > Insecta > Orthoptera > Acrididae > Schistocerca > Schistocerca cancellata. Next base: position 12,921,899 of record NC_064627.1, on the reverse strand, counting down.
GTTAAAGACACTGCCAACCTCAGCTGACAATTGCGCTCTACCCGTTACCGAATAATTTATGTGCTCCGCATTGCTTTGAGTTGTGCTTGCTGGTTGTTTCCTTTTCTTATTTTGAAATGAGTGCAGAGAGCAATCTTGCTCTGTCACAGGGTTCGAATACGACTCTCACAACGCCAGATGGAATCAGCGATCCATATGTCCACTATTACGTCGGTTCTGCCTTCCCAGGAACACAGAACATGCGCGTAGGCTGGCAGCCTTATGAGAGGGAGGCGTGGCTTGTCCCCCCACTCCGCTCCTCTCCCCTCTACTGCCAGAAAAGTGTCCGCTACAACATAAGCGCCAGTAGCGGAAATAATAGAGCATGTACAAATTATCCGAACTTGTAATCTGGATTTTGCGAAGCAAATTTAATTAAATTACTGACATATAAAACTGAAGGCACTGTACTCAATCAGCAACTCCATGACTTTGGGAACACAGTTTCAAAATTACGGTACGTTGGTAATTTTTACTTATGGACCGTCTGACAGCGCAAATGGCTGTTCAAATGGCTCTGAGCACTATGCGACTTAACTTCTAAGGTCATCAGCCGCCCAGAACGTAGAACTAATTAAACCTAACTAACGTAAGGACATCACACACATCCATGCCCGAGGCAGGATTCGAACCTGCGACCGTAGCGGTCACGCGGTTCCAGACTGAAGCGCCTAGAACCGCACGCCCACAGCGGCCGGCCGTCTGACAGCAACTGAATAAAACACAATTTTAGTGCCATACGCGTTTCGCCTTTATTTTCTGCAAGGCATCATCAGTGGCCTGGAATATGTACATATGTTAGCTATTTTATTTACATTTTTGTCATTGTGCCTATACGTTATAAACGGTTCTGGTGGTTGGTATATCCTATTAAGTAGTAATGTTTTCAACTGTACTTACAGGTTGCGTGGACAATTTCTTACATATTACGCTCCTGTTGCGTTTTTGGTGTTGTTCTTCTTCTTATGAACGCCAATTTGCGGTTTTTTTCCACATTCCACAGCACTATGCACTGAACGCTTGTTTTAAAGCAATGTTTTGCTTTCTGTTGCCGACTGTCAAATGTTTTTGCCAAAGATCGAATGTTATTGCCAAACTTACGAGTGTGACTATTGAAGTATCTGTGGTCTGTTCGTGTATGCATTTGTGTGTGTGTGTGTGTGTGTGTGTGTGTGTGTGTTGCAAACATCCTAAAGAGACAGGGCTTCAAAATAGCATATAAGCCTGGGCAAACCCTTCAATCACACCTAAGCCAGCCAGCTACCAAGAGGGACAAATTCCAACTATCAGGAATATATAAACTTGAATGTCAAAGTTGTGATGCAGTATACATAGACATGACATGCAGGAATTTTGAAACAAGATACAAAGAACATATCAGATGTTGGAAGTATGAAACAAACCATTCCACATTTGCAGAGCATTTAAAACACTACAACCATCATCCTACAAACATGGAACAAGAAATGAAAATAATGAGAATAAGTAACCATGACAAACATCTTATACAAATGCAAGAAAACTTCCACATCCAGAAAGCCATAGCAGAAAACAAACATGTGATAAATGAACAAACACACATCAGCACAGGCTCCCTACTACACTTAATAAAGGAAATGATAACATAAAAAAAACTCTTCCCCACACCATCTGGAGACACACCCACACACATACACGGCCACAAAAAAAAAAAAAATATAACACCAAAATACACACACTCACACACACACACACACACACACACACACACACACACACACACACACACACACACACACAGAACAAAAAAATATATATCACACCAAAAAACACCACACACACACACACACACACACACACACACACACACACACACACACAAATGCATACACGAACAGACCACAGATACTTCAATAGTTACACTCATAAGTTTGGCAATAACATTCGATCTTTGGCAAAAACATTTGACAGTCGGCAACAGAAAGCAAAACATTGCTTTAAAACAAGCGTTCAGTGCATAGTGCTGTGGAATGTGGAAAAAACCGCAAATTGGCGTTCATAAGGAGAAGAACAACACCAAAATCGCAACAGGAGCGTAATATGTAAGAAATTGTCCACGCAACCTGTAAGTACAGTTCAAAACATTACTACTTAATAGGATATACCAACCACCAGAACTGTTTATAACCTATAGGCACAGTGACAAAAATGTAAATAAAATAGCTAACATATGTACATATTCCAGGCCACTGATGATGCCTTGCAGAAAATAAAGGCGAAACGCGTATGGCACTAAAATTATGTTTTATTCAGTTGCTGTCAGACGGTCCATAAGCAAAAATTCTCAATATACCATAATATTACACGCAACTGAGGAAGACAGGACTATAAAAGTTGAAGATGTCAGTTTCAAAATATTTAGTAGGAACGGTATTGGAAATCCATTCCTTGTTGGCAAGGATAGCATCCCTCACAGGATATTATGCCTAAGGCGTTCAGTCGTTCTTCTTTCATGATGTTTCGCAGGAACGTTTTAATTCTCGTGAGCATCGAAAAGCATCGCTCAGCTTCTAACGGTCTCATGGTCTCATGGCTCTAAGCACTATAGGACTTAACTTCTGAGGTCATCAGTCCCATAGACTTAGAACTACTTAAACCTAACTAACCTAAGGACCTCACACACATCCATGCCCGAGGCAGGATTCGAACCTGCGACCGTAGCAGCCGCGTGGTTCCGGACTCAAGCGCCTAGAACCGCTCGGCCACAGCGGCCGGCTTCTAATGTCGAGATAGGCGTCGTCATTAGCAGATTCAAAACTTTTAACAGTCTCGTCGAATGTCCCACAAGGTTCATCCTCTAAAATCAGCGAAAGGAACGGAACTGTGCCAGAAACTGCTCCCAACTCAAGCTAACGTAGAAGACTAATTTCTTTTTTCCTCAAATGTGTATGTGTCTATAATTTCAAGGTATTTGTGTGGAAAATTTGTGGTGTATTTGTCAAACTGATTTACATCAAATAAGTTGGCTGAATGAGGTGTCCAGTAATTTTATTTCAGAAAGGATGGCATCCTACATTTCCAATGTAGCTCTTTTTATATACCCATCAAAAATCCGTGGCTTCTTGCCAGGGATTGTTTCGTCATTTTCGAAACTAATGTAGTTAAGAATCGAGTCAATGTCATCTCTGATGTTTCGCATTAACACTTCAAAGTTCTGGATGTCTTGTTTTGCTTTCGTCGGTCCCGTTATTTTCTTCTGAAGGTGATTAAAAAGTACGTCTGCATGAGGAATTATCTTTTAGAATAATGATAGCCAGAAAATGAATTCTTGCAGTATTTGTTTGTATGAAGCAGCTTTTTCAATAGTAGAACATAGTTTTATGCTTTCTCTTGTTTCAGTGACTTCCATAACAGCAATAGAATCTTCCCCACTTTCAAAAACATCTTTTACCACTTCAGAATGGTAATTCCGTCTCGCGAATAACGCTATGCAACACTATGGATCTTTGTGGCGAGTAAAGAAAGAACGAAGAAATACCTGAAAATCTTTGTGGCGAGTAAAGAAAGAACGAAGAAATACCTGAAAGATGTGCAAAAAATATGTGAGTTTTACGATTAACAAAGGCTGCAGTAGATATAATAAGGTTGAACTGATGCACATAACAATGGATGCAGCTTTCATTTGGGTATTTGTCTTTAATTAGTTTCTGATTCCCATTCGACTTGCCACTCGTAACGTTTGCACCGTCGTAACTCTGAGCTATTAGTTTTGCTCGGTCATCGCCAATTAATGGTTCATTTTCTTTCAGAATACTCTCAGCTATAGTATGAACATTCTAACTTCCTGGATTAACAAAGTTCCAAAATCTTTCAACACCTTTCCCTCAACAATATAACGCAAAACAATAACCATCTGAAATCGGCAAGTCGCATCTGTGGTTTCATCCGCGATGTTTGCAACATAATCGGCACGTTTTATCTCTTTACGAACTTCATCATGGTACACTTCCAACACGCATTGCAGTAGTTCTTTCTGAACAGTCTTAGAAATGCCTTTGAACATTGATGCTTGGCTGAGATGAACATGAATATCTTTATCCTGTTTCGCACTGAAGTGAATTAGCTCACGGAAAACCCCCTTCTTTTAAGAGGCATCAGATTCATCGTGGCCCCTGAGAGCCAGTTCCAAAGCACCACAGAACTAAATACAGTTTTCAATTAAATTCAATTTGTATCTATTTTTTCTACACGTTTGTTGATAAAAGCAAAGCTATTGTTGTAATGTATGAAAGTGAATATGTAAACAAAACAATTGAATTTTTCAGTAACAATAATACAGTAGAAATTCAGTCTTATCCCGCTCTTAAGATACAGAATAAACTTAAAAATATGATGAAAACAGTGATTTCCTCTTAAATGCAAAAGATATACATGAATGCACTGTTATGAACCCTTATACACCACGTCTACGAGCACAACCTAAGACCCATAAAGTCAACTGTCCCATACGTCTAATTGTTAATTCTCGGAGCAGCCCAACTTATAAAATCAACAAGAAACTGAATGAGATCCTTAGAAACACATTCAAATTTGAAGAGACATACTCAGTAAAGAACAGTTATGAACTTATTAATTGCCTAAAGGACATTCAGATTCCTGATACTGCTAGGTTTGCATCACTTGACATCACAAACCTCTACACAAGCATACCGGTCAAAGAAAGAATAGAAATAATTAAAAACAATTTACTTAAACATAAAAATTTGGCATTACCAGAAATATATGAATTCATTGATATAGTAACACTCGTACTATCACACAACTATTTTTCTTTTAATAACAAAATGTACCAGCAGAAAGAGGGCCTGGCTATGGGTTCTGACATTTTCATCAATAACTTAGAATGTAAATTTTTTAAAGAAAACCCCCAGATAGTAAACAAAATAATTTATTACAAAAGGTATGTTGATGATATAATAATCTTATTTGATGGCACAGCAGAAGAAATTGATAACGTTACAAAAGAAATGAATAAAATGCATCAGAACATCATCTTCACTGTAGAACACCAAACAGAAGTAGGTTTAAATTTTCTGGCTCCAACAACAAACACAAATTTCAAATGTACAGGAAACCAACATACACAGATGACACAATTAATAAATCATCCTGCCACCCAGATAAACATAAGATGGCTACATACAGAGAAATGCTAAACAGAATGCACAAAATACCACTAGAACGAGCTGACCAAATAGAAGAACTAAACACCATCAAAGCAATTGCTTACAATAATGGTTACAATCCAAAATTAAGAGATGAAATAAACTCTAAGATAAATCCCCACATAACCAAATACAATAACAAAACAGCATTAAAGAATACCACAACAAAGCCAAAAGAAAAATATATAAGCTTGCCATTTGTAGGAAAACTGTCATATAAAATAGCAAACCTGTTCTGAGGAACAGATATCAGAATCAGCTATTATACAAATAACAAAATAAAGGACAAAGCTATCCATAACATTAAAAATAATATCAAATCGTACAATCAATCAGGAATATACAAACTTAACTGCAACTCAAGTCCAAAAACATACATAGGCCAAACAGGGAGAAACTTCAACATACAGTTTCGAGAACACATGGATACTCTTCGTTTAAAAAATTTAAATAGATCCACATTTGTCCAACATGTAGCAGAAGAAGAACATCAAGTAACAGACATATCCCATAATCTACAAGTTCTCCACCTAGCCAACAAGGGAAAAAGAATGAACCTCGTAGAAGAAATCGAAATTTATTCACACAAACATGCACCCCCTTCTGACATACTTAACGACCAAACAGAGTTACCAAACCGAATATTTCTGAAAAACTTCTACACTCTACTTATGAAACAACTTACTAAGCACAATCAAGAAATAACATAATTTAATATAAACCCAACAAATGCATGTAATAATATACAACATAAAAATCTTAATTCTATCTTTGTTATATTGTAAAAGTATGAATTACTGCTTTGTATAAATGTGTTATGTTAGTTTATTATCTTCAATACTGCCTAAGTAACTTCCGTAAAATATAACTCTGTCCATAGATAAACTGCTTGTATGTGAACAAAAACTGTCAGTCGACAAGATGGCGGATAACGCAGTGGGCCTGTGTAAAATACGTGACGAAAAGTGTTTGTGTTGTTACAAAAAAGAAGAAAAAACAAGAAGAGGAGAATGAAGGTAAAATGAACAACTGATAGTGTGTAACTTTAAACTCGCGAAAATGAAGTAAACGATTGGAATAGTTGCTTTTGCACAGGCCAGCTGCAGCATCCAAACTGCTGCCGAGGTTGTACCACTGTAGAAACTGAAGATACATGTAATTTGCCAGCTGAAGATGGGTGCAAACCCGAAATGCATATTGGCATAAATAAAACGCATTAAAAAAGTGGCTGGTCGCTGTATTTTTATAGTAAAATGGTACAGCGTTGTTTGAAAAATAGATGCTCAACGGGTGGTGAATACGTTAGTTTTCTTGTGTTCCTATAGCTCTGCTGTTGTGAAATATACCAATTTTGAAATAATGCCTCTTAGTTTGAAATCTAAGGGCATAATTATATTCAAATTGTGTATAACTATTTATAGCGATAATTAGATTTGTCATTTCTTTTTCGATTTAATTAAGCATTAATTTGAGTTTTGGAATGCTTTAGCATTAACTTGCAGAAAGATAAGAGAACTGGGTTACAAGAAGTTTGCACCCCGATGTATTCTAACACGATCGGTAGATGGCAGGTCGTGCTTCTATAGTTCTGCAATTCGTACAGATTTCTCTGTCTTTCTGGTGCCACGACACGGCGGCACTACCTCAGAAGCCGCCCTCGGTAGAGATATCGTTGGCAAATCGTTTCAGCGGTTTAGTCGCGAAGCGTAACAGAGTTACTTTCGCATCTGCAGTACTAATAGGGATTTAGGGCTAACCCTCATTCACACGAGGGAAACACTGACGGCGAATTGATTGCGCGGAAAAGTGTCGCAGATCTCTGCTCCTTAGTGTAGAGATACGGGTGAGCTGTTCTTTAATTTACAGCACGCAATACGTTTATCCAGAACTTTAGTACTTCGATGCACTGTAATAATACGCCAAATAAGCGAAAGGCAACCACTCGAGCGTAGCGGATCGATTCGTGGAGCCCAGATACGCGTAAACAGAGAGCAGCACTCGCACTAGCTTTCAGCACTGGCCCCTTCTCTAGCAAAAGTAGAGACATTCCCACACAGACGCAGGAACAGAGAACCACACCGACTGTGGACGCCTTTGCCTCATTCGAGATATTGCTCCTAGCGGGAATGTGCTTTATTGTTTGCGATAATAGCTAGAGTGGCTAATTTAATTGCCGTTTTGAAGTGGGGTTTTCCCAGCTCGTGGAAATTGATAAGTGTGGAGAGGCGGAGGCGCCGATAAGTGTGGAGAGGCGGAGGCGGCGGCGGCGGCGGAGCGCGGCAGAGATGCGGGGTCCGTGGTGCGTGCTGCTGTGCTGCTGCTGGCTGTGGCTGCCGGCCGCGGGCGGGGGCGGGGGCGGGGGCGGCGGGGGCCGCGTGCTGGCCGGCGAGCCGGTCGACATCTCCGAGTTCCCGTGGCAGGTGTCTGTGGAGTACGTGGGCGCGCACCGCTGCGGCGGCTCCGTCGTCAGCGCCGGCTGGGTCATGACGAACGCGTGGTGCGTCGTGGGCGGCGAGCCCATGTACTACCTGCTGCGCGTCGGCACGTCGACCCGAGGCAGCGGCGGAGACACCTACAACGCCAGCCGGCTGCTGTGGCACGAGGACTTCGACAACGCCATCTCCGACAAAGACATCGGCTTCTTCGAGGTCTCGGTTGCCATCTCGTTCGATGACAACGTTCAGGTACTACGTTCACAAATACTCAAAGTGAACTCGTCTTATAAAAGCAGACAGCGCTTCCGGACTCGGTTTCCTCTCCGCAGCGGAGATTAAAACTGTATACTGCACTGGGTCTCGAACTGGCAGGAACCTTTGCCTTTGGAGGGGCAAATGCTGTACCGACTTTCTTTCTTTCTTTCTTTTTTCTTTGTCCGTAACGGTTGCTCCCTTCCCTCGATCCCGTCATCGGTTCTTCGTAACAGCTTTCACCGGCGTGGCTCTGGTGGCTTCCGTATAATTTCGTGTCCTAGGTGAAATACTTTGCTACTTTCGAGAGTGAAATTGAAATTCCCATTTCTCTCCGACGACGTTCTATCCGTTTTCTTCCCTGGGAAACTAAACGTTTCTTCTAACTGAGAATAGTCGAATTGAACAAAACATATATTTTAGAAGAAATACAGTGCCATTCATTTGACATTTTTATCGGCTGATTCTTCCGAATTTCTTTCTAAATGGACTATAACATCATTTTCCTGAAGTTTTACAATTATAGCATTCGTTACATTACGATAAAAAAATAGGTAGACTATGCGCGTGTACTTAAAAGACGTCTCTGAGGAGTCACTTTATTAGATGAAACTTATTGCCTTGTAGAAACTGTAGTTCGCTTTCTTTGAAAATAAAACCTTCCTTTTTTACTTTTTCTAACGCATTAAAACATTACTTTCCAAAATTCTTAAAAGAAAACATTACTTGCAGTGTGAAAAAACCGAAATAAAAGAAAATACACACCAACGCGTAAAACTAATCTGATTGTTAAACTTCCCTCTCTATTCCAGCCTTGTAATTAGATAATTGGCATATTTCTCTTTGTACTTTTTTTATTGGAATTTCTGTCTCTCTCTCTCTCTCTCTCTCTCTCTCTCTCTGTGTGTGTGTGTGTGTGTGTGTGTGTGTGTGTGTGTGTGTGTGTGTGTGTGTGTGTGTGCGTGTGCGCGCGTGCGTGTTGACTTACAAGCCGAGGCTATGAGCGCGTTGCTTACACATTTTAAAAGAAACGAATATGGCTAAAATGACCAAACTATGAGAAGGAAACCTATAAAACTCCACTCAGTCACTCACTGCGACCTCACTCGCATTGCCCAACACGATCTCTTTATCTCACAGATCTCAATACGACGCGGAAGGGTGAAGGTGCTATAGATGGCATGCAGACAGGAGTGCAACCACAGAAGACATAGAAGAAAGGCACAGGGAAATGTGACTGGCTGACCACTTACAAAGAACGTGCCTGAGTCAGTCACCCTGTTAACACATTAAGACCGTAGCCCTAAAATTCTTGAAAACAAGTTGGACATGTCACGAATCCTTAAAACTCTAAACACATTCTTTAGAAAGTCAGGTGTGTCGGCAATTCTGCCACTGCCCTCTGGTCCGAAAATAAAACACAGACTAGTTAGACGTGTCGCACAGCCAGGCAGCTTGTCGCCCGCCACTCGCCTCTCTCTCTCTACCTGAGCAGCGTGGCTCGGCATCGCTACGCGGCCCTCAGGCTGCTGCATCTGCCCTGCTAGCTAGCAAAGAGCCTCCTCTTTCGCCAGCCGGTGTAGTTGGAGGACTGTGTCCTGGATATTGTGGACTACTCTGTCTGCTGGGTGCGAGAGTTGCAGGCAGTGACGGGCACGCACAGAATCGGAATACACGAGTACTTCAGCACCTGACTCGCGTCCAATCTGCTCCACATACCATTGTGCATCGAAGACCGTGAAATCTTGGGCAGTTGGACCTCGAGGACACGATCGGGGAAAATAACAGAGCAACCGACGGAGTCCCACCTGTTTCGACACATCCGTAAAGACGGCTACAGAGTTGTGGTCATAAACTAATGTATTAAAAACATATACAGGAGTGTAATCCCTCCTGTACTACACCACATCTAAATTTACTCTGAAGCTGAGCAATAACCGTGGTGGTAGGCCTTAAAATCCTGGATTTGGGAAGGTATGTGTTCCACACCAAGTGACTCTAGCGCATGTTGCATGCGGGTCCCAGATGGCGTTATTGCTTGCGCACGATTGGAGAAAAGTTGTGCCGAAGGTGGACGAGCAACAATACGGTATGTAGCTGAATTCAGAGCTGTGAGGAGGTTACATGTGTGATGCACCACGTGGAGCTGCCACCAGATGGTGAGTAGCACCACCAGATGGTTAGTACAAGTTCCCCAGCCTCAGCACAGAGACTGGGTGCGAGGCTGGTCCAGTAAAGCGCACACGGCCAGCCTAGTCCACTAACGGTAGGTAAGGAGACGCCGCTGATACGCACACTGTGCACCCGTGGCCTAGCCACGAACGCACGAGAGCGCTATAAAACTGGAGCACATGGGCCCTGTCTGCTCCCCACCTGTGGCTGAGGCACATCGAGATATTCACTGCCTTTCACGTATATCAGGTGTGGTAAGCATGACAGTTTCGAGTCAAACATGAGACCCAGAAACCTCACTTAGTCTTTAAAATGTAGAATCGTATCCCTCATATGCAAGTCTGGTGAAAATACGACGAGAACTATTAAAATGCACACACAGACGCTTACCTGTACAGAACTGAAAATTCATCTTTGCAGCCCACTCCTCTAGCCCGTCCATTGTAAGTTGTAAGTGATGGCTCACTGTTGCAACACTGGAGGAGCAACAGAAATCAAAAATCGTCCACAAATAAGGAGCAGTGTATGGGAATCCTTACGGTAGACGAGATATTATTTATGGTTATGACAAAGTGAGTAATACCTAAAACTCTGCCCTAAGGGACACCATTCTCTGTCCTCCTCTAATCGATCTGACAGCCCGTCACCAACTTGGGACCTAAAAAACCGGTTAGACATGAAGACTGCACGAAGATGGGGAGGTAGCCACGAAAGCCCCACTGGTCCAGTTGCATGAAAAAGCTGTGTCTCCAAGTAGTGTCGTACACCTCACTGACACCAGAGAATATGCTGATACAGTAACGTTTACGAAGGAAAGCCTAGGAATAAGTGTCTTCAGCTAGGTCGGGTGGACTGAAATCTCCGGAATCTACAGTGAGTACGGCTATGGAGTTGCCAGGTCTCTAACAACCAGACCAAACGACAGTTAACCATTCACTCCAAGGTCTCTTGCAGACAGCTCGCTAAGGCGACGCTCCAGTAACTACTGGGACATATGCAGTCCTTTGCTGGTGTGAGGAGAGGTATCAAAATTACCTCTCTCCACAAGTTGGGGAAGAGACTTATCTGCCATGTCAAATTGAAACAAAAAATGGTTCAAATGGCTCTGAGCACTATGGAACTTAATTTCTGAGGTCATCAGTCCCCTAGAACTTAGAACTACTTAAACCTAACTAACGTAAGGACATCACAGACGTCCATGCCCGAGGCAGGATTCAAACCTGCGACCGTAGCCGTCGCGCGGTTGCAGACTGTAGCGCCTAGAACCGCTCGGCCACCCTGGCCGGCAAAATTGAAACATTCGAGGAGGATTTCCTTTGGCACTGCTGGCAAATGTCGAAACGTGTAGTACCAGATTTGGTCGTGACTGAGTGCAGTATCATGACTCTCAGATGGCGACGATTCCAGGTCCCACATGGAGAAAGGATAGTTATCAGACTCAGATTTTTTCTATCTAAAGTCTTGCACCTGTATACAGTCGCACGGTATTGTCGAAACGCCGGATCCTGCGTGGCGTTAGAAGTACTCTTTGCAAAAAGCTCTGTCGTCGTCTGAAAGATGTTTCCAGGTATTGTTCGGAGACGGCCCTGTTTCAGCCTGCTGCTATTGATAAACGACTGTGTATCAGAAATCTTCGTGACGGCTTCCCATACTTTTGTAGAACATGTGTAATGGTGGGTGCAGTCTGGGATTACTGCGCATGGCCTTTGCTAGCTGTCCCGAATTATATGTCATGCCTCGGCTCTTGCAAGACGAGAAGCTGTGAGGTTTTCTGCTACTGGACGGTAGTTAACCGAGATAGAACCGCACCCCTGACCAGCATTGCCGAGTGGCGCTCACCAGTCCGACAACACACGGGTTGCCTCCTCAGATGAGCCGAGGACTTTTTGACGGACGCGTCAGCGACGCGACGGATCACTCGTGAGATGTGGCCCACCTACTCCTGGCTGAACAGCGTCCACTGAGCCCTGCCTTTCCGTAACTTCTCCGTACAGTAGGTGGATGCGGAGTAATGAAGGTCATCAATGACTTGCTACTGAGCAGAGTCTACGAGGGCTGGAGAGCAGAAGGAGAGGTCGGCGGCTGACAATGACCTCGTAGCAGCACAAAAACTGGTGGCAGTAACTGTGCTGAGACGTCGTGAGGTTCTCCAAAACTGGAGCGGGAAGGCGAGTAGAGGGCGAGCCCCACAAAACATGACGGGCACTGACGCTTCCCGGTACGAGAAATGATCGACGGAATCGCCGTAAAAGAGCCTCAGAGTCTGTTTATTGCATCTCGTGCAGGTACATACAGGGAGCAAACACTGGTCGTCTGGCAGACACGAATTCCGGTGGCAACTGCTCGCAGGTCAGTAGCCGAGGGGAAACCGGGTCAGTGGTGCGCATCACTGACAAACAAAGCGACCCCTTCGCTCGCCCCAGCCAGGTCATCCTTGTGATAGAGCACTTAGCCCCATAGTACAGCTGCCTGAGACACTTTTGGTATCCTGCAAACAGAAGCACAGAGGGTATTGCTTATTAGGAGTTTCAGTTCGTCAACATGTTCCACTATAGGATGGGAGCCATCTATCAGGTGGGCAGCACTTTCTGCTGGGCAGTGGGTGGAGGCTTAGTCCGACATCGATGTCCGTCACCTGTCCAGAAGATTCGAGAGAAACATCAGATTTGACGATGCGGACACTGCTGGACCGTGTACTTACCGCGTCCGTCAACGAGCGTTTTTTCTCCTGGCTCAGCCGCTGCAGTGGTGGCGGCAGTGCCGGGTGGTGATCTTTAGAGGGGCAGCAAGTTGTGCGGCGTCAGCAGCCGGCTCCACCTGACAGGACGGATGCGCTTCGCCGTTTTTATCTGCCGGATCTTCCGTTCTTCGGTGGCCGATGTGGCCGACAGCGCAGCAGACACAGACACGGTCTGGAGTGGCGGACCGACCCACTCCGTCACGGCCAGGCGCAGCCACGCCTGCTCTCTTCTTCTTCTTCCTCCGTTAGAATGCAGTACGAGCCGGTTACCGCTCGTCCCACTGTGTTGAGGCGCGCTGCTTCACCCGGGGTAAGTAGTGTAGTCGGTGTAGTACACCACTTGCAAGTTTCCGTTTGCAGAGAGACCACGTGTGAACTCGCTGCTGCGTTCCGATGAAAGGACACGGCAATACCGACAGCAGCGTCGATGGGAACTGCCCGCTCTGCGAGTTCCGCCTGCCAGCTGCGTTCAGCCTTCGCCGCTAAACTACTGCAGGCTGCGACTCGCATCACTTTCTATTTAGTCAACCGGGGGTTGCCGAAGCAAATTTTTGTCGGAGGCAACAGAGGAATTCGACAGGCCAGAAATCCGACAACTCAAATAAAACTTCCGTATATTGGTAAGAAAAAATAGAATATGAGGCAGCGTCCTAGAAGTTAATTACGACTTACCCACACATAGTTGATCAGGCTAGTCTGAAACATCTTATTGCAGGGCAAGACAAAAGAAATAAGTAACTGAAACACAAACGAGCGTTTTGATAACTCGTTCAGCCTCTCATCAATGTGAGATCCGTAAAACTAATAGTCACGAGAATTGAACAGACTGAAGTCGAGGCACGGACATTACCGAGTGCTATTACTTAAGAATTGAGATGCAAAGCGTCGTATTCCTACGAATTTAACCGAGCGAGGTAGCGCAGTGGTTATCACACTGGACTCGCATTCGGGAGGACGAAGGTTCAAACCCGCGTCCGGCCGTCCAGATTAAGGTTTCGTGTGATTTCCCAAAATCGCTTCGGGCAAATGCCGGGATGGTTCCTTTGAAAGGACACGTCCGACTTCCTTCCCCATCCTTCCCTAAACCGGTGGGACAGATGACCTCGCTGTTAGCCCCCGCCCCCGCTCCCCACAAATTAGCCCACCGACCAATCTACGACTTTCGCGACCGAAATATTCGTGGATACTTTGCAGTGAGCTCCACGGATGCACTGACAAAAGTGACCATACCCACAGACTTGCGGACTCCGGCAACAGCTGCGCTACTGAAGATCGCGGACCGAACCCACCCGACATCTGCAGCCGCCTCAGGACGAGAGGGCCCTTGCCGTCAGTTCCGCTGCCGGGGGAAGTGCGCCTCACCGTGCCCACGGCCGACCTGAACAGCGTCAGCTGCGGCCACTGAGGCCCGGTCTCACGGTTCGGAGCGGCCGGGGGGGGGGGGGGGAAAGGACCGGGCAGACGTGGCAAGTAGAGGTGGGGGATCCGCTCTTCAACTAATTCATAGAGTTGAATCTTTCAAAGGAGTGAACAATCAGTGATTCAGAAAAAAAGAACAGTAGCTCCAAACGTTTCCCACGGCAGAGAGAGAGAGACAGAGAGAGAGAGATAGAGAGACGGAGCATATCAGCAGCGCCTCTGCTGGTCACAGCACAGTGCACGCCACACAACACAGCCAGCGCCGGCCTCTGCCCTGCTTCTACCTTGGCTGCCTGCATTGTGCAGTGCCCCATTGGATTTTGTGTTTCACATATGCCGTGCCGTTTCTGTGCGTCGTCTGCCGCATGCAGTGTCTGGCGCAGCTTAACTTCGCATCGCACTCTGTCGGCGATCGTTTCAGTCGCCCGTCCTGCCCTCTGGGCAGTTGATGCGAGCAACAGGACAGAGAGCCACCTAGCGGATAACATAGGAACTACTTGCAACAACCTGCTCGCAAGGGAACGGACGATTTGTCTCGGAGCGGGTGAGTTCACCGCTCCCCCCACCCTCGGAACTCGCCCGCTCAACGCTCACCCCACTGTTCTCGACTCTAGCCAGAGCGTTGAGCAAAGCAACGCAGGTGTCACTCTGGTCTCTGCGGTCTCAGCTCACGCAGTAATACAGCTCGCGGCTCGACCTGCTCGACTCAGTGCTTCTGCATCGGAGTTCGTCCCTACTGGATATTGTTCTTCGTAGTAATACTGCTATGTATATTACATTATTATGTTATGTATACATCATTTGTTTTTATTTTATTTTTATTTGTTTAAACTGATCAGATTAGGTTCGTGACGACTCCTCTTACTATAGGATTTTTATTAGGGACACTCGAATTTACACTTTAATTACGAGCGAACCGATAAACGTATCGCAAAATGTGATACACCAATATTTTCCTTGTTTTATTCTGCGTAAGGCTATATGCAGCACTTTCGTTTTACAGTCAAATTTATATATTTTTTTCTTATTCTGGTACGGATTTTGCGATTTTAGGCGTCTTCGGAAGGAAACGTTCACTTTAAAAATATATGGCTTGTGATGTATTTGTATGAGGTTAATGAAATTTTAATACATTATAGCCAAATATATTGTTAATGTAAATCTCAAGTTACAACATTTTCTGATCACCCAAAAAACCGCGATAGTGCAAAATAAATCAATAATCAAAAACTTTGTCATATCGTGGAAATTCTTACTCATTATCTGTGTTACTTTAAAATAGGATCAAATAAGATCAAAATACAGGTATAGTACTGGAATAAACCAAGTTTAAAGGGCAATGTGCCTTCCATTTATTTTCTATTGTAAATGAGTGGTGAGTCATGAGAAAGAGCTAATTCATTTCAGGGAGTGAACAGTTCTGATCCGATCTCTGAAAAGAACAGTTTTGCCCATCTCTAGTGGCAAGACGTTGCGAGTATCAGCTCGGCGAGCCAGTAACCGAACGGGTCCTGCAGTCCGCTGTAAACTCAGCACAAACTTCACTTAACACACTGCGGATTTCCGTCGGGTTTTTGCCGCGCAAAGTTTCAATCTTCACGGTCCATTTCCACGTCTCGCCAGTGTTATGTTAGAGTACAGGTGCTCGACTACACCTCGCTGTCGCTGCGTGTGCCGGCAGCCCGTGGCGCTGGCGGAGGAGGAGCCGGCGGCGGGCAGCCAGGTGACGGTGTCGGGCTGGGGCAGCGTGGACGCGGGCCAGGGCTACCCGGTGCAGCTGCACGCCGCCAACACGACCGTGCTGGACCGCGACGCGTGCAACGCCACGTTCGAGGGCCAGCTCATCACCGACGACAAGATCTGCACGGCCGGGCCCGACGGCGGGCTCGACTACTGCAACGGCGACTACGGCGGGCCGCTGGTCGCCAACGGCACGCAGTACGGCGTCGTATCCTGGGGCTACGGCTGCTACTTCCCGCAGTACCCGGGCGTCTACACCAACGTCGCCTCGCTGCGCTCCTGGATCAACGAGACCGTCGGCGTCTAGCCCCTTCTCCTCTTCTCGCCCTTCCGCGTTCACAAATTTACCTCGCGTTTCCAGGCGCGTGCACGTGCGCGGATGACGGCGAGTACAGTTTACGACGTATTCGTTCGACTGTATCTAAATGTTTCACTCTACTTTTTTAATAAAATTCTTCCGCCGGTGAACACTCGTAGCGAAATAAAAGAAGCGCAGCATTTTGCCTCAGACTGCAGAACTGACCTATATGCGATATATATTTATCGAGAGGGCGCAGCCACTGTGGAGTCTGCGAGTGGCACAGTTAGAGTAGCTTCTCTGAGAAACGAAAAGAAGATGTATATCGCGTGTGACCACATTAGCAATAAACTACTGTAATATGTGTCTCATTTTAAATCCGTCTGTATAATTTTCGTTACTTAATTAATGGGTAAATTGTAGCAAATTCTGCAGTCTGGAAGTTATTTTAATATCTACAATTCACGCTAGTGAAGTAAATCATTTAGTGTTACGTTCTTACTCGACACCAGAGATGAGGGACTTACCAAAACAGTAACTCACTAAATTTCGTCGAGTACCTCTCCTAATCGAGAAGGGCTTTTATCGTACTATAGTTTTTCTGGACCAATATTTTTAAACGCGGAGAATTCGGCAAACAAACGCACTTGTCGGTTGTTGTTTACAGGAAGGTTTGCGTCATATTCAGTGTTACATAAAAACGAGTAAGTGGATCCTCGGAAATTCGAAATAAAAAATTTTGTAATCAGAGGATACTGATATATCCACAAATTAATGCTTACAACGCCTACCACGTTTAAATAGATACGTTAACGTCATTTAATTCTTATTTCTGTAAAATGCAACACTCGCCAAAATGCTGCTTATAATGCAGAATTGTCTACCATACACTAAAGTATAACTGTTTCGAATTATGAAACGAGTTTTGCCTTTATAATATATGTAATGAACTGTAATTTAAAGAGTAAATAATTTCACGTTTCTGTAAACTTTCATCACTTCCGAGAACCAAGAACATATAGCAGCAAGTAATATCCACAGATTCAACAGTGTCACACACAAGTGTCATCTAGTACGCGAGAAGAAAATGTTAATAAAGCCTTAAAAACAAAGACACTAAGACCACGGCAGTAACAATGTGAAACGAGCAGAGAATGCCGCATTTAAATTCCACAGCTGGATACTCACACAGTGACTCTACGTGGGTAACTTCGTCATGTCGATGTAGACGTTTTTCGACACGGGCTCAGCTGGAAGTAAACTGCGTTGTGCTCGTGCACTAGTGAGTTCTACTGACTTTTTACTTTGGTTGACGTTTTTTCGAGTTCACACAAGCAATATCACGGTAAGTAGAAGAGAGGCAGCGATATAAGTAGTGCTAGGCATTTACGTGTGAATGATAAATCCCTTCCCTCGAATATTTCCCTCCTTCATACCTCCTCTGGGTTAGCGCAGATGACGTGCCACTCATCTCATTTGTACTAAAACTACAGTACACCCGAGGTGCAGTATGTCCACCACACTGCAGTCTCCTATAGTAGTTGTCCCCTGCACAGATAACAGCACATAGGCTGTCGATACGTTACGTTAAGGCTCTTCAACTCTTAGCGAGGACTAATATTGCACAAATAATTGAACTTCCAATTAGTTTGTTTATATGGGATGCCACTCGCTTTTTATATTGCATAATTATATTCCGCATTGATCTGTCCTCCGAGACTGCCAAACCTCCTTTAATATTACAGCCGAGCCGGCCGCGGTGGTCTAGCGGTTCTAGGCGCTCAGTCCGGAACCGCGCGACCGCTACGGTCGCAGGTTCGAATCCTGCCTCGGCCATGGATGTGTGTGATGTCCTTAGGTTAGTTAGGTTTAAGTAGTTTTAAGTTCTAGGGGACTGATGACCACAGATGTTAAGTCCCATAGTGCTCAGAGCCATTTGAACCATTACAGCCGAACCACTTCGCACGCCATCCAAGTTAGGTGCGATACGAAGATCCCCGAAATGCTTCGTCTACCTTTTCGTTTAGCAACTGTTTACTATTCTGCTGGTAATCAACACTTTTGAAATAATGGAATGATGGTCTGCTATTGAGACATGCAGGTAAATTCACTGTTTAGTTTTTCTAATATTAATAACAGAAGCTTATGGCTTTGCTGCTCTACTTCCGAATGCAGCAGCCAATCACGGAGAAGCCCCACAATTTGGACGGTCTTCCTCGTGACAGCCGTACCGCACAAACCACCTGCCGCCCGCTCAGCTGCCCTAAGCAGCGCGTCCAGCGGCTGAACGTGACGGCGGTACAGCCACAAGCATTGCTGCGTATCCCCCTCCTTCTGAGATTCCAAAAAACTGGGATTTTCTCGCAGACAAAAATCGATTTTGCAAATAAGTAAATTTTGTGTAAATTTTTCAGTTATCATTTCTCAAGAGCCACACCATTCCACTATAATTTTGATTCGTTGTTGTTTTCCAGAAGTTGAATCCACTTTACGTTTTTCAACTCTCAATTTATTAATTAATTTATACAATCGTAGACTTAATTATTTTGTGATTAGGAAAAAGTAATTGTTACCCTCAATAAACTCATGTATCACCTTATATCTCAAAGTCATTTATCTTTAATTACACATTCTGTACTAATTACATTATTATTTAAATAGTAAAAATTTTCAAAATCCTTATTCTGCCCCTTACGCTGGTAGTCTTTTGTTACAATCTATCATTTTTGCCAGAATGCTCTATAGCGATCCACTATCTCCCAGGCAAGTTTCAGTTAAATAATTTTATACTGCTATTAAGTTACTATCGGCGCATTGCCGTCCATTAAATTCCAGAAAATATTTCTCGTGAAGAATTTACAGTTATTCACTTTGGCACATTGCCGCTTTAAGTTGACAATTATTTGCCATAAGAAGTTACACTGTTATACAACTATTCGATGAACGCTTTTTTCTCACTACTATATCGCCACCATGCCGTTCTACACTTGTTTATATTTGATGCTTCATAAAGCAAACATGGAAACAAGGAAAACAAACACAAGTACTATACATTTCACAAACATGTGGAGACGGAAAAACGTTACACTCACACATTTTACCAGAACATACGCAAGAAGTCCAGTAACAGCAACCCATATTGATAATTCTGTTGTCCGTGATGTGGTCTTGTGCTGTGAAACTACAAACTTTCACTACTGGTGTTGAGTTCAACAACAGACAGCAGTCTGCCATCTCCATCCTCAATGCAAAAATCCAGTACTGTTCCATGTAACAATGCAAAGTGACTTAAATTAATTTCCTAAAAAGTTTATACAGATTTTAAATAACATATTTTCATGCATTATTACAATATAAATACACAATACGTAATCTTTTGTTTTGATTTTGACAGCTTGTAAACAATGCTACTGTTTATATCCTACCACGACAGTCGTTATCATTGTCTTTGTTTCGATCAAAGCTGTCAGAATTGTTTACATACAACTGGAGCATAGCATTCTTAAGAGCTCAGTGCTTGCACGCACCATCTGTTACTACTGACCAGCTTGTGTAATGACTCCCGCTGCTATCCTGTGTCAGCTGCTACGGTCTTTAAATCTTACATAAGGACATTTACAATTGCGATTTACAGATACATTCTTGCTTCAAGCATAATGCACAAACACTCATTTACCAAATCGTTGCTTCATTCTACTATTCCTTCTATATTTGAGTGTCACTGTTGCGACAGACCGTACTACGAA
Organism: Schistocerca cancellata; assembly: GCF_023864275.1. Classification (NCBI taxonomy): domain Eukaryota; kingdom Metazoa; phylum Arthropoda; class Insecta; order Orthoptera; family Acrididae; genus Schistocerca; species Schistocerca cancellata. Next base: position 12,901,854 of record NC_064627.1, on the reverse strand, counting down.
AAAAACCGTTCATCACAAGAATAAGCCTGTTGTGAACAAACACAAATGCGATTGAATACTAGTATTCAATGAACTGTGGGTGAGGCCCGATCAACAGGGACTTACATGCTTTGAGCAAAAATAATAGTGCATTGAGAAAGGGTAGTTTCTAGCCGAAATCTAGATCTGCGTAATAAAATTTAAAACGGACGACTGATTGCTGCAATCTGTAATTTACAAGTCAATATAATAGTCGCTGAGTGCAACCGCTTTCCGAATGGAAGGCAACCTGATGAAATAACTGAATAATAAACATTGTTGAGAGAAAATCCGCGCTCGATGGGCATGCGTCATTTGTTTTTCTTGTGAGTGGTACCAGTGTGTCTTAGGAAGAGAAACGTAATCATCTTATAAGCGATCGGATATTAAAAATACGATCGCCACGACCATGATACTGTCACCCTGCATAAAAGGCGGTCTTTGTTCCACAAGCAGCCACAAGTATTGCTAGCGAGATCTCTGTTAAAAACTACACATGCTTCTTGAGTCGCGGTATGGCATTATGGCACTGCTTCCGATTGAAGTCGTCTTCCACACAGATACTCCGTCACACAAATACCGTGACACTGAATGTAGACAATGATCGTGGGGCATGTATTAACAGACCGGAAGGCTGGGTACGTATCGCCAGTGGTGCAAGCCCATAACAAAATAGCATTTCTCACCGAATTTAGAAAGTGATACGGCTAAGGAACGTGGTTTTAAGTTGAAATTTGCAACTCTCTCATGCCACTGCTGGACATTTCCCACACTAACAAACAGCATTTGTAACACATTCTATCACGATTCCATGAAGAAAGTGTAACAGAGGTTCTCTGATATATCCACTGGGCTATAGATGAGCGAGGATGATGACTGACTGAGCATGAGCACATACAGTAGATGTTGCTCTATGTGAGGAATCACGCTAGATTGAAGACGTAATTCTATCTCTGATTTGGAAACAAGTTTCTCCATTCAACCACCTATTTGCATAGGTTCCTATGGAGATGTCTTTTAATGACTACAGGCACTGGTGAATCATATTCATGACACTCTCATATGTCGAAACGAGTCACCTTTTCAAACCTGTCTGCTAAGGGCTCCAGACAGCAAAACTTCAGCGTGGTTTTAGACTGTCCCTCTGCATCTTGTAACTGGTCCTCAATCTCCACCCTGCCACCCCCCCCCCTCCCTCCTCCCCATGCAGGATTTCCAAGTGACTGTTTCAATTAAGGTCAGAACTAAGCTATATTTACCAACATCTGCAGCCTGTGGAGACAATGGGTGAGCTGAGTTAATGCAACAGGATCGTGTTTTGACCACTCAGTGGAAATGGGGACACGTTGAGATAGCTCCACCAAGTGTATACAGTGTGTAAGGCCAGTGGCAAATGATACTTTCTCCTGCAACGTGAGGTAGCAGAAACGATAGTATGAGCAGTTACAGTGGTGTTTTTTTAATCAGGAAATTAATGAAGACTCCGCATCATACAGGAACTGGAAGAATGATGAGGATTTTGAAATTGCATTGTAGTACTTTTCCAAACTGCAAATAGGTGTATGAAACGTCCCCTTAGAACAATTTATACACGACTGTGCTTAACCTGACACACAATATTATTTAGCGCAACGCAATCTGACTTTCAAAAATCCCTACAAAAGAATGGCCCTGACTAATATTAACCTATACCTTTCACAAATCACTTACCTCACAAAAATCTTCGTTACTGGAACTACTGCAATACAGCGAGCGCCACTACTGCCAGCTAAATAAAAGATTCAAACTACTGAAGGCACTAACTACTGATAGGGATAGTTAGCAAATGAAAGATTTTAATAGAGAACAAACACTGTATTTACCTTAATATCATCAAAAGTCATAATATATGTAATTTCAAAACTCCGCCATTTCCTTCCACTGCTGGCGGCTCACCTCTAACTGTGCAACGCTACGCGCTGTTCACATCCAGCTGCCGCTGCCTAACACTACAATGGCAGACAACAATGCAAACTAGCCACAGGCTGCACACAGCACAGCCAGTGATTTTCATACAGAGCGCTACGTAACGTTGCCAATAAGAAAATATAAACAGCCTACTTACAGGTGTTGCAGTCTAAAGGAGACTGGCACACCTCAGGGTGCATTCACGTCTGTATCCCAAACATTCTCTCTATCCTCGTTGTTCGGTACCATCCAATGGAGAAGAGCTACAAACTATAAATACTTGGCTAACGTCACCCAGCAGAGAACTCGATAAGGTATTACTGCGTTCCTCTCTTCAGATAAAAGCGTCTGCTTGCCGACATTGAGTGTATGTGGCGATCCTATCAAATACACAGGTATTGGTCATTTGGAGCAGATGGGCAGTGACCATAGATCAGTGTAAAGTTTCATAGCCCGTGCTGTAGGAGAACCACAGCCCACAGTCTATCATTCTCAAGAGAGGATCCCTGTGTTGTTTGTTCATATGCAGTTTGAAACATTGGTTTTCTATTGTAACACGTCCAAAGAGTATATGACTACTGCTTTGTACCTCTCCATACATTTTCTCTTTCCACCACGACTTTGAAGTCTGTGTCAGGTGCTAAACCGACATTAACACATTTCGATCCATTGGCTCTCACAGGAAGTTCGGTATCACATGGTGTAAACTATACTACGCCTACAACACACAGGATGCTTGATAGAAAAGACAGACATGGCGTTTCTTATTGACAAAAATGTGGAGGACATCACAACATATGGAAACTGGAAGAGTTTGTGGCATTGGGGAGCACTTCCAAACAACTGCCCGAAGGTGATGAGCTCTACATTTAATCTCATCTTTCGCAATGACAGGGTAGCAGATGGTTAGGTGTTCCATTTCTAAGAGACCACGAGCACTGATTACTCATACCTCAGCATTGTACACAATCACTGTTTAGGTACTCTGGAAAGTGTTGCTCCCAACACTCTCTCCCTCTCAAACAAGTGGTGTCAGTCAATCATTATATGGTAATCAATACCCTACCAGTAGGCGGATGGGATGGACAAGACACTGTCAATATGGGACAATGTACTGTAATAAGCATCACAGTTGACAATGCGATCACTTTTAGCAATTTTACTAATTTTTCCACGATTTCAACGCCAACCAATGATACGGCAGCAAGCTTCCCAATTTCTGTATCGTCCCTAAACCAATCCTCCACCACTTTGCATGTACCATATACTAGTTTCCAAATGAAGATATGATGACTGTAGATGACTGTGCCCGCATCTCGTGGTCGTGCGGTAGCGTTCTCGCTTCCCACGCCCGGGTTCCCGGGTTCGATTCCCGGCGGGGTCAGGGATTTTCTCTGCCTCGTGATGGCTGGGTGTTGTGTGCTGTCCTTAGGTTAGTTAGGTTTAAGTAGTTCTAAGTTCTAGGGGACTTATGACCACAGCAGTTGAGTCCCATAGTGCTCAGAGCCATTTGAACCATAGATGACTGTGCAGTACATCCAGTCATGGTTAGTTCAGGAACATATAAACCAAAGTATACCAAACAGCGTCCTGTACCGATGCAGTTAGACTATTTTAATATTTCTAGCACTTTGAGCATAGTACGTAACTTACGATTATGACTGCCTATCTTCCCCTATGTGGGTGGGAGTCGCAGAGCATTTTCATAAGATGAAGTTGGAGACTGAAAGATCTCCTCACATTGTCTTTGAACAAGCTTCTCTGCAACACTGTTATCAATTTAATTTGCAGCTGGCCGGAAGTGAGAGGGTACTGTACCCACTACATTCCACATCTTGTGAAGTAACAGAGCGAGGTGAGTCCATAACTCTATTCAGCAAAGACTGTTCCATACCTATCTTACTCATGTCACACATCAAAACACACAAGACCTCTCTAGATGTGTGCAAGTCGAGAAGGTTAGCACTTCTTATCTGTGCATAGTAGATAAGAGATTGTTGTGATGATGTAACAGACAGTTAAGAAGACACGTGTGGTTTATTCATGAATGAGCTCCAGAGGGTCGGAGTTTGAAGCACTTTGCCGGCCGGAGTGGCCGAGCGGTTAAGGGCGCTACAGTCTGGAACCGCACGACCGCTACGGTCGCAGGTTCGAATCCTGCCTCGGGCATGGATGTGTGTGATGTCCTTAGGTTAGTTAGGTTTAAGTAGTTCTAAGTTCTAGGGGACTTATGACCACAGCAGTTGAGTCCCATAATGCTCAGAGCCATTTGAACCATTTTTTTGAAGCACTTTACGTAAATCAACTGTGTTATCAGTTCTAAAGTAGTGTTCTTGTGTCTGGGATCAGTACCAAGAAGGTATCACAAGAGAGAAATGATCGTAGAACTCAAACACACGCAAGTCTAAGGCTACAAGGATCTGCACTTAAACACATTGTAATGTTAAAGCCACGTGGTTTCCAAAATATTAGTCATGCAAAGTCCAATGCTCTTAATACTCTAATGCAGCACATATATCTTAAACATCTGACATACACTCACCCCTCAAGTTTCTTCATCCCACTCACTATGGTGACAAACTTAAGATGATGAAAGTATTTCCTTCTACACCAAAGAAAGACATAGATTCATTGTGGTACATGCACAATATAGCTTTCCGAGATGAATAGCGCCTACTGTTCACACGCAGTTGTGGTTCAGAAATTATGCTATGCTCGCATCAGTCCTGTAACATGATCGTCGGCAGCGGTAAGTGCCACAGACAGGCGCACAGCGGCGGTGACATTGCAAGCCGTGCTCCACTAACAGGACAACTGATAAGTAAATGTATACACAGGGTTTGAAGTAACTCAGACACCTGTCGCTAACTTAGAATCACTGAAGTTATGGAACTGAAGACTCGATCTTCATGCAAGAAATGGAGTACTTTGCATACATCTTCGTTCTTCTGGAGGAGGGTGTTGAAATAAGTTTTCCATCGATTGACATGATTCATCTCGCATGCATGGGAAGTCCTCTGCTGACTGCGGTACACAAACAATTGCTGTTAAGGACTGCAGGTAGATGGCGCTCTAAGTAACACACAGAATATGCAGTTTTATACGACTTGATCGCAAGTTATGCCGCCCAACTGATGCACCCGAAGAGAACTACGCAAACAATGATTATATGCATGATAAATGACCTGCAGCAACATCTCCCTCTCTCTAGAACGTATCGTCACTCTACCATTGATTCACACCTCGTTACAATCCCTCTCAACTGATCACTCCACGTACTTTCTATCATCCTTTAACGCAGATCCATGTCAATTGAGAGGCGTGTGGTTCTCTTTTCCAGTAAAGCATCAAAGACAGCAGTCACCTTGCATGTATCACTATTACCTCAACAGACATACAGTAGAATGTTGTTAAAAAACAGTGCAGCAACTGTTCTGTAAGGTATTTGTTAGCTCACATCACATGGTTGTGATTGGTGGAGAGCACAGACAACCACATTGTAACTACTATTTATTAGGGTTCAAAGCCTAAACGTCTTCCACAGGATCAAATACACGATCGTTGTCTATTGCGGTCCCACAGCTAGTAATACAATACTCTTTAGCCGAGGACACTTTTAAAAACCTAGAAGGTAGTTGCCGATAATTTTGGGGTACCACCTGGGCTTGTTATCCAATATATATAAATTTTGATAGTCTACATTTGACAGTCATCCATGTTAAACATTCTATTCCAGCCATCTTATCGCTGTCGACGAAAAATGACTATTTCCCTGGTTCCTAGTGCTTCCATGTCAACTTTTCCCGTATTTCTCTTGCTGTCACATACTCATCCTCATGTACAAGAATTTTCCTGCATCAAGCAGGCGACTTTTAGGTACTCCCTCATTCCCCCCCTCCCCCCCCCCCAATTTCTCTACATTTTGACCAATTTTCCCTCATTTTATACAAATTTTCCGTCAATTTTCGATATTTTATCGATTTCAGGTCACTTCTGCCCATGCGATCATGACATCACTTCTCACCACATATTCTAAAATTGTTTGTAAATGTCGTACAAATGTCCACATCTAGCGCAAATGCACTATTTTTCTGGTCCGACCTTAATGCATCTATTTTTATTTATTTATTTATTGTACTGTGGGACCACATTAAGGAGAAGTCTCCATGATCATGGAACGAGTCAATACATGAAATTATAACACGATTGTAGAAACAGATAAAATGAAATACAAGAAACATATAACATATAAGAAACATATAAAACAATAGTTAGTTTAAATAAAGAAAATCAACAATGTAACACTGGAATTTGCTTAACTTTTTAGCTCTTCCAGGAGCTCGTCGACCGAATAGAAGGAGTGAGCCATGAGGAAACACTTCAGTTTAGACTTAAAAGTGTTTGGGCTACTGCTAAGATTTCTGAGTTCTTGTGGCAGCTTATTGAAAATGGATGCAGCAGAATACTGCACGCCTTTCTGCACAAGAGTCAAGACAGTGCACTCCACATGCAAATTGATTTGTGCCTAGTATTAACTGAGTGAAAGCTGCTAACTCTTCGGAATAAGCTAATATTGGTAACAACAAACGACATTAAAGAAAATATATACTGTGAGGGCAATGTCAAAATTCCCAGACTATTGAATAGGGGCCGACAAGAGGTTTTCGAACTTACACCACACATAGCTCAAACAGCCAGTTTTTGAGCCAAAAATACCCTTTTTGAATCAGAAGAATTACCCCAAAAAATAATACCATATCACATAAGCGTATGAAAATATGCGAAGTAACTAATTTTCGTGTTGAAATGTCACTTATTTCAGATACTGTTATAATGGTAAATAAAGCAGCATTTAGTTTCTGAACAAGATCCTGAACATGGGCTTTCCACAACAGCTTACTATCTATCCGAACGCCTAGGAACTTGAACTGTTCTGTCTCGCTTATAACGTGCCCATTCTGTCTGATCAAAATATCAGTTCTTGTTTAATTGTGGGTGAGAAACTGTAAAAACTGAGTCTTACTGTGATTTAGCATCAAATTATTCTCCACAACCCACAAACTTATTTCATGAACTACATTATTTGATAATGTTTCAATATTACACACAAGATCCTTCACTACCAAGCTGGTGTCATCAGCAAACAGAAATATTTTTGAATCACCTGTAATACTAGAAGGCATATCATTTATATAAATAAGAAACAGCAGTGGCCCCAGCACCGACCCTTGGGGAACGCCCCATTTAACATTGCCCCATTGGGACTGAACATCGTTACCACTCTCAATATTGCGGAGAATTACCTTCTGCTTTCTGTTCTTAAAGTAAAAGGCGAACCAGTTGTAAGCTACTCCCCTTACTCCATAATGTTCCAACTTCTGCAGTAATATTTTGTGGTCAACACAGTCAAAAGCCTTCGTTAAATCAAAGAAAACACCTAACGTTCGCTACCTTTTATTTAATTCGTCCAAAACCTCACAGAGAAAAGACACTATAGCATTTTCAGTTGATAAGCTATTTCTAAAACCAAAACGTACATTTGACAGCAAATTATGTGAATTTAAATGCTCCAGTAACCTTGTATATACAACCCTCTCGATAACTTTAGCAAACACCGATGGCATAGAAATAGGTCAACATTATCCCTGTCTCCCTTTTTATAAAGTGGCTTCACTACCGAGTACTTTCATTGGTCAGGAAACCGACCACTCCTAAGGAAAAGTTACAGATATGGCTAAGTACTGGGCTAACATACATAGAACAATGCTTCAGTATTCTGCTAGATACCCCATTGTATCCATGAGAGTTCTTGGCCTTTAGTGATTTAATTATTAATGCAATCTCCCTCTTGTCAGTATCATGGAGGAGCATTTCATGTAACTGTCTGGGAACAATTTTTTCTACGAGTGCTGTATGATTCCCTGTTGGGACTAGGATTCTATTTAGTTCACCTGCTATATTCAGAAAGTGATTATTAAATACTGTACATATATGTGACTTATCAGTAACACGTACATTCCCACTACGAACTGATTCTATATCCTCGACCTGTCTCTGCAGACCAGCCACTTCCTTTACGTGACCATATGGTTTTAATTTTATCCTGAGACTTAGCTATTCTATCTGCATGCCACATACTTTTTGCCTTCCTAGTAACTTTTTAAGCACCTTACAATACTGTTTGTAATGGGCTGCTGCATTTAGATTGTGACTGTTTCTAACGTTTTGATATAATTGCCACTTTGTTCTACAAGATATTCTTATTCCTTTAGTCAGCCACCCAGGCTGCCTGCTTGTGCTAGTACCCCGTTTTGAACGTTCTAACGGAAAGCAACTTTCAAAGAGCACGAGAAAAGTCTTGAGGAAAGTATTATATTTATCGTCTACTGTATCAGCACTATAAACATCTTGCCACTCTTGTTCCTTTATAAGGTTTACAAAGGTCCGCACAGCAACTAGATCAGCTTTTTTAAAAAGATGGTAACTATATTTACCATGTGTTGCAGCACAAAAATCTCTTAGAGTTAAAATTTGTGCATCATGATCTGAAAGGCCATTCACCTTTTTGCTAACAGAATGCCGTTGTAGTAATGAGGAATGAACAAAAATGTTGTCTATGGTTGTTCTACTGTCCCCTTGCAGTCTCGTTGGAAAGAATACGGTTTGCATAAGATTATATGAATTAAGGAGGTCTACCAGCGTCATTTTCCTAGTACAGTCACTTATACAATTAATATTGAAGTCACCGCATATAACTAACTTTTTGTATTTCCTATAAAGTGAACTAAGAACCTTCTCTAGCTTTAGCAAAAATGTTGTGCAATCGAAGTCTGGGGATCTATAAATAACAACAGTTAGAAGTTAAGCTCCACTAAATTTAACCACACTTGCACAACATTCAAACACCTTTTCAGTGCAGTACTTTGAAAAATCATTTGACTCAAATTTTCACATACATGGCTACTCCCCCACACCGCAAAGAGCTCCTAGAAAAGCTGCCAGCCAACCTGTATCCTGGTAAAGGAAGCCTCTGAATTATCTCCTTATTTAAGAAGTGTTCAGATATACTAATAGTTTCAGTGTCAACATCTATAAGTAGTTCACTAACTTTATCTCTAATACCTTGTATATTTTTATAAAATATACTAATTCCCTCATTACTCGGATACCTAAGCTTTGTCGAAAGTGGTTTCTTTGTTAGAGAGACTTGCCTTAAGCAGGAATACCTATCAGCTGACTTCAATCTAAAAAAGGTACAGCTCTAACACCCACAACTACCGGAATTTTGCCATGAGTGATCCCACCACCCCCACTTATGCTGTCACCTATAAGCTTTGCCAATCTCCCATTTCCATACCTGTCACTTCCAACCACATATTCTACAGTTGCAGTGCATTTGCTCTGTTTACTGTATGTCTAGGTCTCTACATGTGTTGCGGGTGGCTCCCATGACCTAGAGTTGATTCGAGTTAGTGTTCAAGTGTGGATCTAGAGCAATGTTTGGATGCAGATCCACAATACACCATGCCAAGGATAGGATTTTATGGTGAACTGGACACATGTTATATCCAGAAGGGTGTTCAGAGGTGGAGCCACAACACGCAAGGTCTGGAATAGGGTTCAAAGGTGGATCCACATTCAGACATAGAACACATCTCCAGATGTAATGCATGGTGGATACATAGCTTCAAACTCTATGCCAAATGTAGCATATTGGGGATCCATCTCTGAACATCACTCTGGATATAACATGTGGCGAATCCACCTTGAAACGATATCTCAGACGTAGCATATTGTGGATCCGCATCTGAACATCGCTCCGGATGTAATGTGTTGCAGATCCACTGTTGAACACTAACTCGGATGTGCTCTGGGTCCTGGGAACCATCCATGACACACGCACTGATGCAGAAGTACAGAAAGCAGAGCAAGTGTACTGCAACTGTAGAATATGTGGTTAGCAGTGACTGGATACATAGATGTGAACAACTGTAGTACATTTACAAACAATTTTTGTAAACGTGGCGAGAAATGATGTCATGGCCGCATGGGCCGAAGTTACATCAGGTTTATTCTTATGACAGCTCGACTGATCATTTCAAACAATGCTGAAAATATGACAGCAGCTTCATTGTAGTCGACCACGTCTGGCGTTAACATCGACATCGAGCGAAATTCAAACTGGATTAGCAGCATGTCGTTTGTTCGAAAAAGATAAATCTAATTGTTTGTTACTAGGAATATAATTTTTTCCTAACATAACGCGCCCCCTTGCACGCCATTCGCCTCCCCCCCCCCCCCTTGGGGTCGCGCACCACAGTTTGAGAACCACATCACAAGGTGTAGATATGAAAGAACAACTGTGTCAGGAATATGTAAACAATTTACACAAGGCTAACAAACAGTCAGTGCAAGCTGTAATCTAGATGTACCTTTGACACTTGATGGGGGTGGATTGACAAAAGTAATAGCACAACGTCTCTTTAACGTGCTGCAAAAACCAACTTTTCCAGTGCAGATTTGTTCTTCTCTGACCACAGTGGGGAGCAAGTCAAAAGGAGTTAAACTTCATGCATTAATACCCATCACCATGATCAACTCTTCTCTGAAGTATATTTTTCTGATGTGGAAAAACTTGCAGTAAACTCTCTTGTTGGAACGGATACCTTTAGACAATACAAAGTACAGATTGGCACAGGGCAAGGAAAATGTTTTTTTACAATCAAAGAACAGAGGTTTCACTAAATTTACTTAAAACCAAAAATACTGTCATATACAAATGTACTGTCTCTTTATACACAAAAGGGTGAGCAGCTGTCTGAAGAAGTCGAGTTCAGAGACTGTCCTAACTAAGGAAAGTGAATCTGCTTATTTGTCATAGGATCAGAAGGAGGAGTTACTGGAAGTAATACTTCGTCATATGCAATTATTTAGAAGGGTTCCCAAGGGTAATAAAGGGTTATGAATCTAGAATCGTTTACACATACGGGACAGTCTACTTTTCTTCATATGCAATTCCTTGGGCATGTGGGGAAACTGTGAGGAAAGAACTGAAAGGATGATAAATTGGAAGATCATACAACCCTCCTATTCAAGCCCTATTTTAGATATTGCCGAGCCTCACAGTAGTGTCAGGCTTGTGATTGATGTCCGAAGTACAAATAAAACCATTGTTCCTGTCAGGACATGCCCTGACAACCCTGAAGAACAGTTACTGAAATTTCACAATGTTAAGTACCTCACTATAATCGATTTAAAAGAATCGTATTGGCAAATAGCATTACATGAAGATGGTAGAAAGTACACAGCCTTTGTGTGTGGGGGCAGGAGCTATGGATTTTGTGTTTTGCATTTCGACTTTAACGTGAGCGTGGGTTTTTTCAGTTCCGCGTTGGACAAAGTTTTGGGACCAGAACTCCTCAGTAGAGCCTCTACGTTGATGACCAGTTAATAGCTTCTCCCACACGCGAAGAACATGTGAGGCTTTTTGCACAGATATTACACCGACCTCCAGAATATGGTGTCATAGCTAATTTTACGTAGTCAGAGTTTGGAAAAGAAAAGGTAAATGCCTGGTTCATATTATCTCATCGCAGGGTATATTACCTGTTTCAGGAAACTTGATGCAGTCCAACATTTGCCACCACCAAAGAATAAAAAACAACTCAAGGCACATTTGAATTTGGTTTTGCGTAATTCATTCCAGATTAGTTATTGTATAGTGACGAACTGCATAATCTTTTGAGGAAATACAATCCATGGATATGGACCGATTAATGTCAAGCAGACTTCAACAAAAGAAAGCAACTGTTTACACCACCGTGACCTGTCACAGGGCTTCTGCTTGAGTACAGATGCACCTCCACAGGGACCAGTTAGCAGATCACTCAAGGTGGTGGGGAACTGACACTTAGGATGATCAGTTTTGCTAGTCGAACACCTTCTGAATCTGAGTGGTCATATTCCGTGACACAGTTCAAGGCACTCAGGATTGTGAGAATTGTGGGCTTTGCCATAGGTTCGTGAGTAGTGGATTGCGGTGTGAGACTTGTTCGAAGCATTTTCACTGGGGGGAATGCAGTGGGGAAGCCAGTGGGCATTCTCGTGAGATACTCTCCTGGAACTGCAGGTTATGTAGCAAGAGTAAGTTGATAGAGGAGCAGGAGCGTAAGATCTGTGCCCTTCAGGTGCAGTTGAAAATCGCACAGGAGGAGCTAGATAGGATGAGGAGAGAGAAGGGGGTTGGGGAATGGGAGCTGGCTGTTGGCAAGAGATCTGCTAGGAGAAGAAGATTTTCAGATAGTTTTACTATTGGTGCTTACAATAGATATGACCAACTGTCAGAGTCTAGTGGAGAGGAATCTCTAGTAGCTGTAGATGTAGGAAGCAGGCAGCAGACCTCAGTAGTTACTGTGCCTAGAACAGTTGCAAAGTCGAAGAGGAAGGAAGGTTCTGCTGTTAGGTAGTTCTCAAGGCAGAGGTGTAGGCCAGCAGTTGCAGGAAGTGCTGGGGCGTGAGTACCACGTCACCAGCATTGTGAAGCCTAATGCAGGGTTGGCTCAGGTGACTGTTAACATAGGGGGGATATGTAGGGATTTTACTAAAGAGGATCAGGTAGTGATTGTGGGTGGGGCTGGTAATAGTATTGATAGGGATGGGGAGTATAACATAGATGGTGACCTGGAAAAGATAGCCACTCAGACTGGCAACACGAATGTGCATTTCGTGGAACCGTTTCAGCGTCACGATCAGCCTCATCTTAATACAGCCGTCAGGCGTAATAACATCAGACTTGGGGGTGCGCTGATGACAGAAAGCATCGGTCACATTTCAGTGGTGTCGGTGGAGTCTATCTGCAGGACGGGTTTCACTAGACACGGCCTGCACCTCAACGGGTATGGGAAGGGGAGGTTGGCAAAGCTTTTAGGTGACAGCATAGGTGGGGGTGGTGGGATCACTCACGGGAAAATTCCTGTAGTAATGGGTGTTCCAGCTGCACCTTTTTTAGATTGAAGTCAGCTGATGGTATTCCTGCTTAAGGAAAGTCTCTCTAACAAAGGAACCACTTTCGACAAAGCTTAGGTATCCGAGTAATGAGGGAATTAGTATATTTTATAAAAATATACAAGGTATTAGAGATAAAGTTAGTGAACTACTTATAGATGTTGACACTGAAACTATTAGTATATCTGAACACTTCTTAAATAAGGAGATAATTCAGAGGCTTCCTTAACCTGGATACAGATTGGCTGGCAGCTTTTCTTGGAGCTCTTTGCGGTGTGGGGGAGTAGCCATGTATGTGAAAAACGGTGTCCCATTTGAGTCAGTTGATGTTTCAAAGTACTGCACTGAAAAGGTGTTTGAATGTTGTGCAGGTGTGGTTAAATTTAGTGGAGCTCAACTCCTAACTGTTGTTATTTATAGATCCTCAGACTTCGATTTCACAACATTTTTGCTAAAGCTAGAGGAGGTTCTTAGTTCACTTTATAGGAAATACAAAAAGTTAGTTATATGTGGTGGCTTCAATATTAATTGTATAAGTGATTGTGCAAGGAAAAGGATGCTGGTAGACCTCCTTAATTCATATAATCTTATGCAAACAGTATTCTTTCCAACGAGACTGCAAGGGGACAGTAGAACAACCATAGACAACATTTTTGTTCATTCCTCATTACTACAACGGCATTCTGTTAGCAAAAGGGTGAATGGCCTTTCAGATCATGACGCACAAATTTTAACTCTAAAAGATTTTTGTGCTGCAACACATGTTAAATATAGTTATCAACTTTTTATGAAAGCTGATCTAGTTGCTGTTGGGACCTTTGTAAACCTTATCAAGGAACAAGAGTGGCAAGATGTTTATAGTGCTGATACAGTAGATGATAAATATAATACTTTCCTCAAGACTTTTCTCGTGCTCTTTGAAAGTTACTTTCCATTACAACGTTCAAAACAGGGTACTAGCACAAACAGGCACCTGGGTGGCTGACTATAGGGATAAGAATATCTTGTAGAACAAAGTGGCAATTATATCAAAACATTAGAAACTCAAAATCTAAATGCAGCAGCCCATTACAAACAGTATTGTAAGGTGCTTAAAAATGTTATTAGGAAGGCAAAAAGTATGTGGCATGCAGATAGAATAGCTAAGTCTCAGGATAAAATTAAAACCATAGCGTCAGTCGTAAAGGAAGTGGCTGGTCCGCACAGACAGGTCGAGGATATAGAATCAGTGCGTAGTGGGAATGTACGTGTTACTGATAAGTCGCATATATGTACAATATTTAATAATCACTTTCTGAATATAGCGGGTGAACTAAATAGAAACCTAGTCCCAACAGGGAATCATATAGCGCTCTTAGAAAAAAGTGTTCCGAGACTGTTACCTGAAATGCTCCTCCATGATATTGACAAGAGGGAGATTGGGTTAATAGTTACATCACTAAAGACCAAGAACTCTCATGGATATGATGTGGTATCTAGCAGAATACTGAAGTATTGTTCTATGTGCGTTAGCCCAGTACTTAGCCATATCTGTAACTTTTCCTTTAGGAGTGGTCGGTTTCCTGATGCATTAAAGTACTCAGTAGTGAAGCCACTTATAAAAAGAAAACTTTAGACACATTTCTATGCCATCGGTGTTTGCTAAAGTTATCGAGAAGGTTGTATATACAAGGTTACTGGAGCATTTAAATTCACATAATTTGCTGTCAAATGTACGTTTTGGTTTTAGAAATGGTTTAACAACTGAAAATGTTATATCCTCTTTTCTCTGTGAAGTTTTGGACGGATTAAATAAAAGGTAGCGAACGCTAGGTGTTTTCTTTGATTTAACGAAGGCTTTTGACTGTGTTGACAACAAAATATTACAGCAGAAGTTGGTCCATTATGGAGTAAGGGGAGTAGCTTACAAATGGTTCGCCTCTTACTTTAAGAACAGAAAGCAGAAGGTAATTCTCCGCAATATTGAGTGTGGTAATGATGTTCAGTCCCAATGGGGCATTGTGAAATGGGGCATTCCCCAACGGTCAGTGCTGGGGCCACTGCTGTTTCTTATTTATATACATGATATGCCTTCTAGTATTACAGGTGGTTCGAAAATATTTCTGTTTGCTGATGATACCAGCTTGGTAGTGAAGGATCTTGTGTGTAATATTAAACATTATCAAATAATGTAGTTCATGAAATAAGTTTGTGGGTTGTGGAGAATAATTTGATGCTAAATCACAGTAAGACTCAGTTTTTACAGTTTCTCACCCACAATTAAACAAGAACTGATATTTTGATCTGACAGAATGGGCATATTATAAGCGAGACGGAGCAGTTCAAGTTCCTAGGCGTTCGGATAGATAGTAAGCTGTTGCGGAAAGCCCATGTTCAGGATCTTGTTCAGAAACTAAATGCCGCTTTATTTACCATTAGAACAGTATCTGAAATAAGTGACAGTTCAACATGAAAAGTAGTCTACTTCGCATTTTTCATACGCTTATGTCATATGGTATTATTTTTTGGAGTAATTCTTCTGATTCAAAAGAGTATTATTGGATCAAAAACTGGCTGTTCGAGCTATGTGTGGTGTAAGTTCGAGAACCTCATGTCGACCCCTATTCAGTAGTCCAGGAATTCTCACATTACCCTCACAGTATATATTTTCTTCAATGTCGTTTGTTGTTAGCAATATTAGCTTATTCCCAAGAGTTAGCAGCTTTCACTCAGTTAATACTAGGCAAAAATCAAATCTGCATGTGGAATGCACTTCCTTGACTTTTGTGCAGAAAGGAGTGCAGTATTCTGCTGCATCCATTTTCAATAAGCTACCACAAGAACTGTGGTTCATGGTGTGGGTTCCTGTAGTCATGTCCTACTTCATGAACCATGGGCAACGTATGAGTGGCCAAGTAAGTGGTCCCGACAGTCGGGATACCAGTTACTTTGAAATAAGGCTGGGCATCTCAGACATATTCTGAGTCGTGGTCACCTTTGTGCTCATACGGCAAAGACTACCAAATCCACCGGTTAGTCCCTCAGCCGTTAGGGGTAAAACCTAATGGGACTCGGGGCAAGTAAGGCTAGCAACCTGCTTCCCTGGTACTTTAAATATGATGCTGGCAACAATCAGAGCAAAATGCCTCGGACCTTTGGAGGTGACGGAGTCCCACCTCTAACTGACAAACCAGGGACTCCTAAGATACGACTTGGAAAACAAATGGTAATGAGATGGGGAGCTATTAATATCAATGGGGGCTACTCTGGGAAGAAGGTAGAGCTGGCAGAGGCTGCAAGTAAGATGGGACTGAACGTTTTAGCTGTTAGTGACATTCGGGTAAGGGGTGAGAAAGAAGAGGAAGTGGGAGAATACAAGGTCTACCTGTCAGGAGTCAAAGCAGGAATAGCACAATGGGGTGTAGGGCTTTACATCAGGAAAGAAATGGAACCCAGCGTAGTTGCAATAAGGTATGTAAACGAACGACTGATGTGGATAGATTTGACAGTGTCTAGCAAGAAAATTAGGATTGTGTCAGTATATTCGCATTGTGAAGGGACAGATCAAGATAAGATGGGTAGTTTTTATGAGGCACTCAGTGATGTAGTTGTTAGAGTAAAGGACAAGGACAGTGTTCTGCTAATGGGTGATTTTAACGCCACGATTGTAAATCGAACAGAAGGGTATGAAAAGGTTATGGGTAAATTTGGAGAGGATATGGAGGCCAACAGGAACGGGAAACAACTCTTGTATTTCTGTGCCAGTATGGGCTTAGTAATCACAAACTCCTTTTTTAAACATAAGAACATTCACCGGTATACTTGGAAAGGCAGGGGAACCAGATCTGTCATTGACTATATAATGACAGATCAGGAATTCAGGAAGGCTGTGAGGGACACACGTGTATTCAGGGGATTCTTTGATGACACTGATCATTATTTAATCTGCAGCGAAATTGGGATTGTGAGGCCGAAAGTGCAGGAGGTCAGGTCCATATGTAGGAGGATAAGAGTGGAGAAACTTCAGGATAAGGAAATCAGGCACAAGTACATAACAGCGATCTCGGAAAGGTACCAGTTAGTTGAATGTAGTCAATTACAGTAATTGGAAAAGGAATGGACAAGGTACAGGGACACAGTACTAGAAGTGGCTAAAGAATGTCTTGGAACAGTAGTGTGTAAAAGTAGGATGAAGCAAACAGCTTGGTGGAATGATACAGTCAAGGCAGCCTGTAAAAGGAAAAAGAAGGCGTATCAAAAATGGCTACATACCAGAACCCAGGTAGACAGAGAAAGTTATGTTGAAGAAAGAAACAAAGCCAAACAGATAATTGCAGCATCCAAGAAGAAATCGTGGGAAGACTTTGGAAACAGGTTGGAGACTATGGGTCAAGCTGCTGGAAAACCATTCTGGAGTGTAATTAGCAGTCTTCGAAAGGGAGGTAAGAAGGAAATGACAAGTATTTTGGACAGGTCAGGAAAACTGCTGGTGAATCATGTTGATGCCTTGGGCAGATGGAGGGAATATTTTGAAGAGTTGCTCAATGTAGGTGAAAATGCGATCAGTAATGTTTCAGATTTCGAGGTAGAATGGAATAGGAATGATGATGGAAATAGGATCACATTTCAGGAAGTGGAAAAAATGGTCAATAGATTGCAGTGCAATAAAGCAGCTGGGGTGGATGAAATTAAGTCGGAACTCATCAAATACAGTGGAATGTCAGGTCTTAAATGGCTACACAGGATAATTGAAATGGCTTGGGAGTTGGGACAGGTTCCATCAGACTGGACAAAAGCAGTAATCACACCAATCTTTAAACATGGAAACAGAAAAGATTGTAACAACTACAGAGGTATCTCTTTAATCAGCGTTGTGGGTAAAATCTTCTCAGGTATTGTTGAAAGGAAAGTGCGAGTATTAGTTGAGGACCAATTGGATGAAAATCAGTGTGGGTTCAGGCCTCTTAGAGGTTGTCAGGACCAGATCTTTAGCTTACGGCAAATAATGGAGAAGTGTTATGAGTGGAACAGGGAATTGTATCTATGCTTTATAGATCTAGAAAAGGCATATGACCGGGTTCCTAGGAGGAAGTTATTGTCTGTTCTACAAGATTATGGAATAGGAGGAAAACATTTGCAAGCAATTAAAGGTCTTTACATGGATAGTCAGGCAGCAGTTGGGGTAAGACAAGGATGCAACCTGTCTCCACTGTTGTTCATATTATTTATGGGTCATATGTTGAAAACAATAGACTGGCTGGGTGAGATTAAGATACGTGAACACAAAATAAGCAGTCTTGCATATGCGGATGACTTAGTTGTGATGGCAGATTCGATTGAAAGTTTGCAAAGTAATATTTCAGAGCTAGATCAGAAGTGTAAGGACTATGGTATGAAGATTAGCATCTCCAAAACGAAAGTAATGTCAGTGGGAAAGAAATATAAACGGATTGAGTGCCAAATAGGAGGAACAAAGTTAGAACAGGTGGACGGTTTCAAGTACTTAGGATGCATATTCTTACAGGATGGCAACATAGTGAAAGAACTGGAAGCGAGGTGTAGCAAAGCTAATGCAGTGAGCGCTCAGCTACGATCTACTCTCTTCTGCAAGAAGGAAGTCAGTACCAAGACTAAGTTATCTGTGCACCGGTCGATCTTTCTACCAACTTTGTTGTATGGGAGCGAAAGCTGGGTGGATTCAGGTTACCTTATCAACAAGGTTGAGGTTACGGATATGAAAGTAGCTAGGATGATTGCAGGTACTAGTAGATGGGAACAATGGCAGGAGGGTGTCCACAATGAGGAAATCAAAGAAAAACTGGGAATGAACTCTATAGATGTAGCAGTCAGGGCGAACAGGCTTAGATGGTGGGGTCACGTTACACGCATGGGAGAAGCAAGGTTACCCAAGAGACTGATGGATTCAGCAGTAGAGGGTAGGAGGAGTCGGGGCAGACCGAGGAGAAGGTACCTGGATTTGGTTAAGAATGATTTTGAAGTCATAGGTACAACATCAGAAGAGGCACCAATGTTAGCACTGAATAGGGGATCATGGAGGAACTGTATAAGGGGGGTTATGCTCCAGACTGAACGCTGAAAGGCATAATCAGTCTTAAATGATGATGATGATGATGACCACAAGAACTCAAAAATCTTAGCAGTAGCCCAAACACTTAAGTCTAAACTGAAGAGTTTCCTCATGGCTCACTCTTTCTATTCTGTCGAGGAGCTCCTGGAAGAGCTGTAAAATTAAGCAAATTCCAGTGTTACATTGTTGATTTTGTTTATTTAAACTTGCGACTTGTCGCCTGAATATGTTTCTTATATTTCATTTTATCTGTTTCCACTATTGTGTTATAATTTCATGTACTGACTCGTTCCATGACCATGGAGACTCCTCCTTAATTTGGTCCCACGGAACAATAAATAAATAAAAAAATTGTATAGGCATTTAAGAAATTTGAGCACTACTTACGGAGCAAGCACATCAAAGTGTAGTGTGACCATCAGACACTTTCTGTTCTGTTGACACACAAATTATTACATTGACTGTTAGCAGGTGGTGCATGTACTTGCAGGAGTTTAGTTTTGAAATCATCTATATCATGGGTAAACAAAATATAGTCACAGTCACATTGTCAAGGTTATTTCAAGGGTTCAACGAATTCTTAGAATTCGCATAACAGAATTACGTATTTAGGGTCCTGCTTATGCAAAGCAATACACAACGACCATATTATGTAAAGATGTGCGAGTTTGGAGTTATTGCAAAGCAGAGACCTGGGATGGAGAAGGGTAAGGGCGAAACTGCCTGAAAATAACAACGAGAATTTGAGGAAATTATGTACTATATATGAGGGAGTGTACGTCGAATCAAGAACAGTAGTTTGTGTGTTTAACAGGTTACATACATGATTTCATTTTATACACTCACAATGTATGGGGTCAGTATTGAGTTTCAAAATGAATCTACAAGATAAATACATACTGATATTCCCAACTTACAGAGAATACACTCCTGGAAATTGAAATAAGAACACCGTGAATTCATTGTCCCAGGAAGGGGAAACTTTATTGACACATTCCTGGGGTCAGATACATCACATGATCACACTGACAGAACCACAGGCACATAGACACAGGCAACAGAGCATGCACAATGTTGGCACTAGTACAGTGTATATCCACCTTTCGCAGCAATGCAGGCTGCTATTCTCCCATGGAGACGATCGTAGAGATGCTGGATGTAGTCCTGTGGAACGGCTTGCCATGCCATTTCCACCTGGCGCCTCAGTTGGACCAGCGTTCGTGCTGGACGTGCAGACCGCGTGAGACGACGCTTCATCCAGTCCCAAACATGCTCAATGGGGGACAGATCCGGAGATTTTGCTGGCCAGGGTAGTTGACTTACACCTTCTAGAGCACGTTGGGTGGCACGGGATACATGCAGACGTGCATTGTCCTGTTGGAACAGCAAGTTCCCTTCCCGGTCTAGGAATGGTAGAACGATGGGTTCGATGACGGTTTGGATGTACCGTGCACTATTCAGTGTCCCCTCGACGATCACCAGTGGTGTACGGCCAGTGTAGGAGATCGCTCCCCACACCATGATGCCGGGTGTTGGCCCTGTGTGCCTCGGTCGTATGCAGTCCTGATTGTGGCGCTCACCTGCACGGCGCCAAACACGCATACGACCATCATTGGCACCAAGGCAGAAGCGACTCTCATCGCTGAAGACGACACGTCTCCATTCGTCGCTCCATTCACGCCTGTCGCGACACCACTGGAGGCGGGCTGCACGATGTTGGGGCGTGAGCGGAAGACGGCCTAACGGTGTGCGGGACCGTAGCCCAGCTTCATGGAGACGGTTGCGAATGGTCCTCGCTGATACCCCAGGAGCAACAGTGTCCCTAATTTGCTGGGAAGTGGCGGTGCGGTCCCCTACGGCACTGCGTAGGATCCGACGGTCTTGGCGTGCATCCGTGCGTCGCTGCGGTCCGGTCCCAGGTCGACGGGCACGTGCACCTTCCGCCGACCACTGGCGACAACATCGATGTACTGTGGAGACCTCACGCCCCACGTGTTGAGCAATTCGGCAGTACGTCCACCCGGCCTCCCGCATGCCCACTATACGCCCTCGCTCAAAGTCCGTCAACTGCACATACGGTTCACGTCCACGCTGTCGCGGCATGCTGCCAGTGTTAAAGACTGCGATGGAGCTCCGTATGCCACGGCAAACTGGCTGACACTGACGGCGGCGGTGCACAAATGCTGCGCAGCTAGCGCCATTCGACGGCCAACACCGCGGTTCCTGGTGTGTCCGCTGTGCCGTGCGTGTGATCATTGCTTGTACAGCCCTCTCGCAGTGTCCGGAGCAAGTATGGTGGGTCTGACACACCGGTGTCAATGTGTTCTTTTTTCCATTTCCAGGAGTGTAGTTTTCCAAGTAATTCGGAAGCACATTACTTCCCAAACAAGTCCAAGTTTATTGAACTACATCCTATAGTGTCCACAAAACCTTTAGAATTAGTGTCCTCGGATGCTGCCACACCCTATCCACAAGGGAAGGGAGGTATGAAATATGTTATTGTCTTGTATGATGTTTCCACAAAATATGGTAAGTTTTATGCAGTGTGGTCTGTGACTGCAGGTTCTATTAAAAAATTAGGAGGATTACAGCAGATTATTTTCCAAGAGCTGATAAGCTGCAGATACTGTTAACGGGCAATGCATCGTCCTTCTTAGACAATATATGAAAAGAATTTACTAACACAAACAAGATAAAACAAATATTAGTATCCAAATTTCACCCTGAGGCAAGTCCAATAGAAACGACATTCAAAGAATTTATAAGAACGGACATATAAAGATTTTAACAAGTTTATATGCATTCCAGAAGCACACTAAATGGGTGCCCATGGGAGAGATGTCACTTGAAGAAAAATTACGTCAGGATTTGATTGATATGAAGAAAAAGGCTGAAGAGAGAAAAAAAAAACCGTATGACAAAACATTAGGGACCGCAGTAGAGTTTCAAGTAGGACAAGAGGTACTGCTACGAATGCATCCTAAATCTATGAAATATAGGAAGCTCAATCGTAAATGGCAGGTTTTGCACACTGGGGCGTTTGTAGTTACCAAAATCCCACATCCAGGTTGTAATGTAATCAACCGTCAGAGATAAACTTTATCTCAAGCGAAAAGTACGATGCCCACAGTAAAGACTTAAGGGAATTTCATTATGTTGGCATAAAACGTGTTTAATTTCTTTAATTATGAATATTTTCTTTTATGATAAATAATGGACTTGTTTAAGATGTTAAATACTGTGTGTCGCTATATATATTTGGAGTTTATTAATGTCAGTAGCCCAAAGAATCTAGAATGCAGGAATGTCTGCAACTTCTGAGCCCATGCTGGCTTGCCAGCCGCTTCTTTGTCAGTATTAGAAGGAGACGGGCGTGTTTTTGTGACAAATCCCATATAATGGATTTAAGATTATCAATGTTCTTAGTGAAAATGGTGTAGTTCCTAACAAAAAGTTAGCTGAAAGTATTTCAGATCTGGTGGTGTTTATATTTCAAACAAAAAGAAAACCCAGGCCATGCTTGTTGGAATGATTATTTTGCAGACAAAACTAAGAGAACTCCTCAGACAAATGAGATCTGCAGTATGTAATCTTTTAGCAGCTACTAAAAAAATTAGTCATGCTGAAATTGTGCTGGAAGAGGTCATATTACTCTCATTCAAAAACACGTGGTGAGAGTATGGTCCTACCACAATATACCACGTAAGATTCCACAAACAATTTCTCAGTTGTCTAAGAAACGAGAAAGATAATAACCAGTACAATATGGTGACATCGTCCGGGATTATTGAAAAAGCTATCGAAATAAATTACCACCGAGATTGTAAAGACAACGACAGAATTTGTACATCCTAGATGAAAATGTTCAAGAGTCATATGCTGGTACCTTCAAGACAAAGAAAGTAGTATGCAGAGACCTTCAAGACAACAGAATGCAGTTACTGGAGCAAGAATAACAACGCAATAAGTCAAGAAAGAAGAAAAAAAAGTGTAAAGTGTTGTGCAACAGAAAAGCAATATTCATATAAGTGTAGTGTTTCAGTGTTGTGAATTCCATCGGGCACAAATCAACAAAGAAGATGATATAAGATAAGAAAATCAGTAAACTGTGAGTAAGGTAATTAGTATCCTTTAGCAAAGATAAATTTACTGTGTTTGTTTATTCCTGTGTAAAAAGATGACTATTGTAAAAGAGGAAAGTATTGAAGACGGTATCGCCAATGCTAGTACCGATGTAAATTTATTATACGAAAGTGAATGCAACAGTAATAGTCTGGATCCTGTAGAGAAAGTTGAAATTCATACAGAAAGACAGGATGAAGTTAAAGACATGTTAGATGCAAAAGTAAAAAATCTGAAAACTGAAATTAGCACAGGTAGAGAGATAATCCATGATGTGTTTAAAGTTGTGCATGCAGATATCAAATATGTAGAAGATACAGTATCTGATCGTATTTCTATTGTAGACAATAAAATTGTTCAAGTAGAACGTAAATTTCAACAAAAGATAGGAAGCATTACTGAAAAAATAGATGTAAATAACCAAATATGAAGTCAAGAGTTTAGAAAATATTATTAATGACAACACTAAGAAATTTGAAAGTGTTAGTAGCAATATGGTCACTAATAGCTTGGCGAACAATATTGGCACTACGTGGTGAAACTTTCCAGTAAAAAACTTTTCAGATGAGAGCAGTATGCATCCGGTAGATTTCCTGCAGCATTGCAAAGATAACTTTTTTCCAAATATGAACGATAATTTGAAAATTAAATTTGTGAAAAGATTTCTAGAAGGTGAAACATTGTCATGGACTAATCATTATTGTATTGAGGGAATAACTTTTGCAGAGTTTGAGGAGAGGTTCTTAAGTAAATACTGGTCCGAGACAGATCGAGCTAGAACAAAAAGCGAATTCTTGAATGGACCTGTTTATAAACATGAGTTTGGTAGCATGACGCAATTTTGCAAAAATCAGTTAAGGAAACTCATTCACCTAAGCAAATCTTTTGATAAACTCACTCAAATCGATGCACTGAAAAGAAGGCTACCATATGAACTACACTGGGAGTTAGCTTATGGTCCTGACGACACAATAGATCAGTTTTTGATGTATGAAGACAAACTAGACAGAATTATTGAGAAAACGGGTAAACCACCACACCATAGCCAATACCATTTTCAAAAGACAGGATATACAAATTGGGGAAACACACAACATGACAAAAAGGAACCACACAATTTTGGAAGTAATGATTCTCATCAGAGAAATTACCAGCACAACTTCAAGGGATCACAAGGATACAATTTCCATTACAAGGGTCAATATGGAAATAATTATCATCCATTTGGTAACAGATACTTTTAGAAATAAACCTAAGGAGTGGCATAGTCATAATGGTATGGGGAGAACTGAACAGGAAACTATACAGGAGTTAGAAAACTGAATAGGGCTCCATTGACAGTCAGCAAGGTAGGAGATACTTATACACAAATGGAAAGGGCCAACCCAAACTGTCAAAATAAACAGAAAAGTACCACTGTCACAATGAGTAATTATTTTAAACAGAAGTGTTATCCCATTAACGTAGTATCTGTTACAAATAATATATGTCACACAAATAAACCAGAAACAAAAGGTAAGTTATTTAAAGACACTGATTGCTTACAGAACTGTGAAGAAGAATTAAACTTAGATTTATTCTATGAGTGGACTGAGAGGGACACCTTGCTGGGAAATAGTTGTTCAAATGATCAAAGTGTATTACGAATTAGAGAACTTATGGAAGAGTATGGTGGGCTAGGAATGAAAATTGCAGCTAATAAAGATGATTTAAATGTGTATCTGTATACTGAAGGTAAGGGTGCAGAGGATCAAGAGGATAATTTTTTTGATGTTGATTGGGAAGAAAAGGAGACAGAGGATAGTAGTGAAGAAAGATGTTTTATTGGTGTAAGTGAGGAGTTGGAAGCTTTAGGGATTACTAATATAAAAGAGGATAGTAATGAAGTTAGGGAGGTACACAAGAACACAGTTGACAATTTGAATGATAAGGATGCCAGAATTTTAGTCAATGAGCTGTTTGATCTTAATAGAGGTAAGAAAAACAATGAGAGGGAACTGGCAGCAGGTAATCTTAACAGCATTAGGGGAGTAGATGATGAAATGTCAGATAGTGAGAAATTTTTGTTTAACTTATGGGCTAACAGTAGTGCCACTAAGGATGATGAAAATTTCAGAAAGGTAACACTTGATATATGTGAAAACTTTGTCTCCAGAATGGTGGCATATAATCAAGTAACACATTGCACAAATGTTAAGAGATAAATATAAAGGAGAGACACACAATAGCACAAATGAATGTAGTTGGATTAATGAAATATTCAGGAATAGTAATCAGGATAAAGAAAATGCAATTAAGGTAATAACAGCATATAACTCTGGTAGTAATGATACAGGTAAGGACTATAGGAAGGGACATGGATTTAGTGAAATTGAATATGACTTATTACATGAGAATATTAATAAAAAATTTGACTTTGATGTAACCAGTCCGTTTATTGATGTACAGATAGGATCATGGAAAGGAAAGTGTTTAGTGGACACAGAAAGTCAAGCATCTGAGGTACCAGAATCATTAAGTAAAAAACTGAAAACTAATAAGGATTATGTTCAGATACCTGTAGTTAGAATTAAAATAAGAGGTGCTATCAGGAGGCACAGTAAATCAGTAAGGAGTCAGACTTTTATTACTTTTGAAATTGAAGGAGTATCATGGTCACATGGGTGTCTCATTATTCCCGATCTCACAGAGGATTTTATCTTAGGAATGTCTTGGATAACAAAAGTAAGTGCAGCATTTGATTGAGTAGGACAGAAATTAAGGATGACTCTACCAAGTGGTGAAGTCATTGCAACGAAACTTCTTACATCAAATGTGTCATTTATGAATAAGTCTGTGAACAGTATTGAATTTACAAAAGAAGGTAAGTACATTCAAAGCCATGTCACAGATTTTGATACAGATGAGATAGAGTTTGAAAATTTGGTAAATGAAAAAGTAGCCAAAGCTAGAGAACTAACAGAGAACCAAAAACAAGATTTGAAATTATTTTTGTGGTAATATAATGATGTATTTAGCAATATACCAGGTAAAGTAATTGGATACCAATGTATTTTGCAGTTGAAGCCGCTTGAACTTTTCTTTACAAAACCGTACAGCATTCCAACCTCGAAAAAGATAGCAGTGGAGGAAGAATTACAAAAGATGGAAGTGTGTGAAATCATTGAGATGAGTATAAGCTCTTATAATAATCCCTTGGTCATTGTAAATAAACCTAATGGACAACTCAGATTAGTACTAGATTCCAGACAGTTGAACAAATGTTTATACAGAGAAACTGACCACACAGAGAACATCGATGAGTTGTTATATAAATTTAAAAATATCCTAATTATGTCGAGCCTTGACCTAACTTCAGGTTTTCATCTAGTACCTCTTGCAATTAGTTCTAGAATGTACACTGACTTTCTTATATAATGGGAGATGTTACCAATATAGTGTAGTGCTTTTCAGATTAAACTCATCAGTAGCAGAATTTAAAAGAGCACTAGACTATGTACTTGGCCAAGAAGTTGTGTCAGAATTAACCATTTGTGTAGATGATATATTAGTGTCAAATCAAAGTTGGGAGGATCATTTGAAGTTATTGAAAAAGGTGTGTGAGAAACTCAGAAAAGGAGGAATGACATTAAAACTAGAAAAATTTAAATTTGGTGTGTCAGAACTCAAATTTTTAGGTCATCTCATTACTAAGGAAGGGATAAGTGCAGACCCTGAGAAAATAAAATCTATTGTAAACTTTCCATCTCCTAGAAACGGAAAACAATTTAAATCTTTCTACAGAATCTGTGGATTCTATCGAAAATATATAAATGGACAATGCCTTAACGTAACATGTTTAAGCAACTTACTTAGAATAAATGCTACATGGAATTGGTCCGACAAGTGTCGGAAAGCATTGGAGAAAATTAAGAATGAACTTTGTAAGAACAATCTTTTACACAATCCAAAATTTTAGTTTGCCGTTTTGTCTTCACACCGACAGTAGTGATCATGGACTAGGAGGAGAACTGTTTCAGGAGAAGGTTGTGAAAAAATCTTCATTGTACTATTGCATTTGCCAGTGGAACGTTACTTAAACACGAGTCACAGAAAAAGAATTACGCACAGTAGACTGGGCCTTTACAAAATTTAAAACGTACCTGTTAGGACACAAGACAAAAGTGTATTCAGCCCACAAAGCCTTAAGTTATTTACAGGAGTGCAAACTATATCATAATAGATTAACCAGGTAGGCAATATTCATGCAACAGTTTGACTATGAAATTGAGTGTATTAAGGGGTCAGAAGATGTAGTAGCTGATGCTATATCCAGGTTACCAGTAGGAGGAGATGAGGAACTGTTTGATGAAGAGGAAGAAAAAGAATTTAAAATAAGATATATGAAGGGAATCCCAGATAAAAAGCTCTTAAGGACACTTTGCAATAACATCAGGAGGGGACAAAATATCGATCCTCATTGGAAATTGGTTAAGGACTGTTTAGGCAAAAGAGGGTATGATAAACTTGACAAATACTATAAGGTCTTTAAGGGAACACTATTTAGAAGGACAGATGTGGACTCTGACAATTGGATGCTATGTTGGCCAGAGTGTGAGGCAGACAAGTTAATAAAGTACACCCATTAAAGTTATGGTCACTGTGGAATACAGAAATGTGTAAAACAGTTACAAGAAAACATGTACTTTTATAACATGGCAAAGAAGGTGAGGAAAGAAATATAAACATGTGACAAGTGTCAAAGAGTAAAAGTAACTAACAGAACATGTCAGGGAGAAATGCGGAAAATTATTCCGGATAAGCCTTTAGATTTAGTAGCGGTAGACTTTTACGGTCCTTTACCCAAAAGCAAAGGTGGTCATTGTTTTATATTCATCATGGTTGATGTATTTTTCAAATTAATTAAACTCTATCCTGTTCGAAAAGCTACGAGTAAAGAAATCATTACAAAGATTCGGACAGATTACTTCAAGGATGTAGGAAAACCTAAAGCTATACTATCTGATAATGGTTCACAATTTGTTTAAAAAACTGGCAAGTATTCATGGAAAAAGCTAACACAAAACACATCTTGATATCCATGCACAACCCATCTTCAAACCCAGCAGATAAGTACATGAGAGAAATAGGGAGACTTTTCAGGACATATTGTAGTCACAAACGCCCTAGTTGGTCCGACCATGTAAATAACTTTGAGGACATCATGAACAGCTTGCAGCATAGCTCTACTGGATTTTCACCATATGAAATTGTGTTTCATCTCAGACCAGAGAATCTTATTTCTGAATTAATAGACTTTCCACAGTGTGCCTTAATATCAGTGAAAGAACATGAAGAAATTGTAAAGAAAACTATGAAGAAACTAGGTGAAGCTAGGAAAAACAGACATGATAGGAAAATAAAGGCTACCACATTCACAGTAGGCGACCATGTCTTAGTGAAATCCCACGAACGATCGAAGTTATTAACAGCAGAACTCAAGAAGTTTCTTGATATTTACATTGGGCCATTTGAGATTATTGAGAACCCCCACCTAAATGCATACCGATTAGTATATCCCAAGTCGAGAAAGCTGTTTGATCTTAGGAATGTTGTTTCTTTGAAGCCGTATATTGAGAAAAGAACAAACTGAGCCATCAAACATGCCATTATCTGGAAAGAATTTTACTGGAAAAAACGAAATGCTGTGAGATAAAGTCACAGGAACAAATTGCAATCACCATACTAAGCTGTATAGCATATCTCACGCAAAATGATGTTGCATCTAGACTGATTGTCACTTAATTCAGTTATAAGACTAGATTTCATGATTCCAACATGCTTGTTTAAGTAACTGTACGGTATTTAATGAATTGAAAAATATGTAAACTTGATAAATGAGGGATTTTATTTTAATGATGATGCTAAGAGACAATACATGTCACTCAGCGCGACAGTTTGAGAATAGCAAATCTCATAATTTTGGAAAACTTGCTCATTCACTTAAAAAGACCGTAATGCTTATAAAATTTGCTCTATAGTTAACAGACTATAATTTCATGTATATGCAAGTGCGCTTTTGTTTCATGTCATGCTCACCATATTGTTGTTGTGGTCTTCAGTCCTGAGACTGGTTTCATGCAGCTCTCCATGCTACTCTATCCTGTGCAAGCTTCTTCATCTCCCAGTACCTACTGCTACCTACATCCTTCTGAATCTGATTAATGTATTCATCTCTTGGTGTCCGTCTACGATTTTTACCCTCCACGCTGCCCTCCAATACTAAATTGGTGATCCCTTGATGCCTCAGAACATGTCCTATCAACCGATCCCTTCTTCTAGTCAAGTTGTGCCACAAACTTCTCTTCTCCCCAATCCTATTCAATACCTCCTCATTAGTTATGTGATCTACCCATCTAATCTTCAGCATTCTTCTGTAGCACCACATTTCGAAAGCTTCTATTCTCTTCTTGTCCAAATTATTTATCGTCCATGTTTCACTTCCATACATGGCTACACTCCATACAAATACTTTCAGAAATGACTTCCTGACACTTAAATCTATACCCGATGTTATCAAATTTATGTCCTTTAGAACCGCTTTCCTTGCCGTTGCAAGTCTACATTTTATATGCTCTCTACTTCAACCGTCATCAGTTATTTTGCTCCCCAAATAGCAAAACACCTTTACTACTTTAAGTGTCTCATTTCCTAATCTAATTCCCTCAGCATCACTCGACTTAATTCGACTAAATTCTATTATCCTCGTTTTGCCTTTGTTGATGTTCATCATATATCCTCCTTTCAAGACACTATCCATTCCATTCAACTGCTCTTCCAAGTCCTTTGCTGTCTCTGACAGAATTACAATGTCATCGGCAAACCTCAAAGTTTTTATTTCTTCTCCATGGATTTTAATTCCTACTCCGAATTTTTCTTTTGTTTCCTTCACTGCTTGCTCAATATACAGATTGAACAACATTGGGGAGAGGCTACAACCCTGTCTCACTCCCTTCCCAACCACGGCTTCCCTTTTGTGCCCCTCGACTCTTATAACGGCCATTTGGTTTCTGTACAAATTGTAAATAGCCTTTCGCTTCCTGTATTTTACCCCTGCCACCTTCAGAATTTGAAAGAGAGTATTCCAGTCAACATTGTCAAAAGCTTTCTCTAAATCTACAAATGCTAGAAACGTACGTTTGCCTTTCCCTAATCTAGCTTCAAGGATAAGTCGTAGGGTCAGTATTGCCTCACGTGTTCCAACATTTCTACGGAATCCAAACTGATCTTCCCCGAGGTCAGCTTCTACTAGTTTTTCCATTCGTCTGTAAGGAATTCATGTTAGTATTTTGCAGCCGTGACTTATTAAACTGATAGTTCGGTAATTTTCACATCTGTCAACACCTGCTTCCTTTGGGATTGGAATTATTATATACTTCTTGAAGTCTGAGGGTATTTCGCCTGTCTCATACATCTTGCTTACCAGATGGTAGAGTTTTGTCAGGACTGGCTCTCCCAAGGCTGTCAGTAGTTCTAATGGAATGTTGTCTACTACCGGGGCCTTGTTTCGACTCAGGTCTTTCAGTGCTCTGTCAAACTTTTTACACAGTATCTCCCATTTCATCTTCATCTACATCCTCTTCCATTTCCAAAATATTGTCCTCAAGTACATCGCCCTTGTACAGACCCTCTGTATACTCCTTCCACCTTTCTGCTTTCCCTTCTTTGCTTAGAACTGGGTTTACATCTGAGCTCTTGATATTCATACAAGTAGTTCTCTTTTCTCCAAAGGTCTCGTTAATTTTCCTGTAGGCAGTATCTATCTTACCCCTTGTGAGATAAGCCTCCACATCCTTACATTTGTCCTCTAACCATCCCTGCTTAGCCATTTTGCACTTCCTGTCGATCTCATTTTTGACACGTTTGTATTCATTCCTTTTTGCCTGCTTCATTTACTGCTTTTTTATATTTTCTCCTTTCATCAATTAAATTCAATATTTCTTCTGTTACCCAAGGAGTTCTACTAGCCCTCGTCTTCTTACCTACTTGATCCTCTGCTGCCTTCACTACTTCATCCCTCAAAGCTACCCATTCTTCTTCTACTGAATTTCTTTCCCCCATTCCTGTCAATTGTTCCTTTATGCTCTCCCTGAAACTCTGTACAACCTCTGGTTTAGTCAGTTTAACCAGGTCCCATCTCCTTAAATTGTAGTTTCTTCAGTTTTAATCCACAGTTCATTGTGGTCAGAGTCCACATCTGCCCCTGGAAATGTCTTACAATTTAAAACCTGGTTCCTTAATCTCTGTCTTACCATTATATAATCTATCTCAAACCTTCTAGTATCTCCAGGGTTCTTCCATGTATATAACCTTCTTTCATGATTCTTGAACCAAGTGTTAGCTGTGATTAAGTTATACTCTGTGCAAAATTCTACCAGGCGGCTTCCTCTTTCATTTCTTACCCCAATCCATATTCACCTACTACGTTCCCTTCTCTCCCTTTTCCTACTACCGAATTCCAGTCACCCATGACTATTAAATTTTCGTCTCCCTTCACTACCTGAATAATTTCTTTTATCTCGTCATACATTTCATCAATTTCTTCATCATCTGCAGAGCTAGTTGGCATATAAACTTGTACTACTGTAGTAGGCATGGGCTTTGTGTCTATCTTGGCCACAATAATGCGTTCACTATGCTGTTTGTAGTAGCTAACCCGCACTCCTATTTTTTTATTCATTATTAAACCTACTCCTGCATTACCTCTATTTGATTTTGTATTTATAACCCTGTAATCACCTGACCAAAAGTCTTGTTCCTCCTGCCACCGAACTTCACTAATTCCCACTATATCTAACTTTAACCTATCCATTTCCCTTTTTAAATTTTCTAACCTACCTGCCCGATTAAGGGATCTGACATTCCACGCTCCGATCTGTAGAACGCCAGTTTTCTTTTTCCTGATAATGACGTCCTCTTGAGTAGTCCCCGCCAGGAGATCCAAATGGGGGACTATTTTACCTCCGGAGTATTTTACCCAAGAGGACGCCATCATCATTTAACCATACAGTAAAGCTGCGTGCCCTCGAGAAAAATTACGTCTGTAATTTTCCCTTGCTTTCAGTCATTCGCAGTACCAGCACAGCAAGGCCGTTTTGGTCGGTGTTACAAGGCCAGATCAGTCAATCATCCAGACTGTTGCCCCTGCAACTACTGAAAAGGCTGCTGCCTCTCTTCAGGAACCACGTGTTTGTCTGGCCTCTCAACAGATACCCCTCCATTGTGGTTGCACCTACGGTACGGCTATCTGTATCGCTGAGGCATGCAAGCCTCCCCACCAACGGCAAGGTCCATGGTTCACCATGAATAACCATTTTTATTTGACTGTGTTGATCACACAACACAGATACTTTGTGTTGGCTTATTTCACCTCTTTATGGTGATATCTATCACATAATCTACAAGGTTCATGAGAGAATAGTATGCTTGAACTGAAATACTTTTGTAACATCAGTGATGATATAGGAGTTAGTGCTATGTATATTCTAATATGAGAAAATGTTTTAATTATGGTATTATTTTATAGTAAATTTCTGGGCTACAAACCGATATACGTGTTTATGTAATTTATGTTGTGAGACAAAGGAGGGAGTCAATGGGTGATGTAAGAATAAACAATTTACAAGAGTTGTGATAAAAAGTTGTATACAAGCCAAGACAGTGATGCAATTTCTGTATCGGACTGCAAGTGGACCAGGGTACACTTGTAAGTCCTGGCGGGCTATTGTAATGTAATCAACCGTCAGAGATAAACTTTATCTCATGCGAAAGGTACGATGCCCACAGTAAAGAGTTAAGGAAATTTCATTATTTTACCAGAAAACGTTAATTATGAATATTTTCTTTTGTGATAAATAATGGACTTCTTTAAGATGTTAAATGCTGTATATTTATATACATATTTATATGTGTCTTTGTAGTTTATTAAGGTCAGTAGAGCAAGAATCTAGAATGCAGGAATGTCTGCAACTTGTGAGCACATGTTGGCTTTCTGGCCACTTCTTTGTCAGTATTGGAGGGAAATGGACGTGCTTATGTGACAAGTGCAGTATAATGGATTTAGATTATCAATGTTCATCATGAAAATGGTGTAGTTCCTAACAGAAAGTACGAATAAATATAATTTTTAGCTGAAAGTATTTCAGATCCGATGGTGTTTATTTCAAACAAGAAGAAATCCCAGGCCATGCTTGTTGTTGTTGTTGTTGTTGTGGTCTTCAGTCCTGAGACTGGTTTGATGCAGCTCTCCATGCTACTCTATCCTGTGCAAGCTTCTTCATCTCCCAGTACCTACTGCAACCTACATCCTTCTGAATCTGCTTAGTGTATTCATCTCTTGGTCTCCCTCTACGATTTTTACCCTCCACGCTGCCCTCCAATGCTAAATTTGTGATCCCTTGATGCCTCAAAACATGTCCTACCAACCGATCCCTTGCCAAAATTCTACAAGGCGGCTTCCTCTTTCATTTCTTCCCCCCAATCCATATTCACCTACTATGTTTCCTTCTCTCCCTTTTCCTACTACCGAAATCCAGTCACCCATGACTATTAAATTTTCGTCTCCCTTCACTACCTGAATAATTTCTTTTATCTCGTCATACATTTCATCAATTTCTTCATCATCTGCAGAGCTAGTTGGCATATAAACTTGTACTACTGTAGTAGGCATGGGCTTTGTGTCTATCTTGGCCACAATAATGCGTTCACTATGCTGTTTGTAGTAGCTAACCCGCACTCCTATTTTTTTATTCATTATTAAACCTACTCCTGCATTACCTCTATTTGATTTTGTATTTATAACCCTGTAATCACCTGACTAAAAGTCTTGTTCCTCCTGCCACCGAACTTCACTAATTCCCACTATATCTAACTTTAACCTATCCATTTCCCTTTTTAAATTTTCTAACCTACCTGCCCGATTAAGGGATCTGACATTCCACGCTCCGATCCGTAGAACGCCCGTTTTCTTTCTCCTGATAACTACGTCCTCCTGAGTAGTCCCCGCCCGGAGATCCGAATGGGGGACTATTTTATCTCCGGAATATTTTACCCAAGAGGACGCCATCATCATTTAATCATACAGTAAAGCTGCATGTCCTCGGGAAAAATTACGGCTGTAGTTTCCCCTTGCTTTCAGCCGTGCCATGCTTGTTGGAATGATTATTTTGAAGACAAAACTAAGAGAACCCCCTAGAGAAACGAGATCTGCAGTGGCTAATCTTTCAGCAGCTACTAAAAGAAAAAATTAGTCATGCTGAAATTGTGCTGGAACTGGTCGTATTATTCTCATTCAAAAACACGTGGTGAGAGTGTGGTCCTACCACGATATACCGCGTAAGATTCCACATACAATATCTCAGTTATCTAAGAAACGAGAAAGATAATAACCTGTATAAGGCGCATACGGATTGGCCTACCCTACAAGGGACTTTATCCACACAAGTATTAAGAGAATTAGTACACTAAAAAGATTGTCCAAAGGCTGAACCTCATTTGAAAGTACAAATGAACAAATGGAATATTTCATTATTCTATGGTGTGTAGATGATGGATTGCAGCAACGGAAAGAATACTTCTTTCTATTCCCTGTCACCATTCCTTCTAGATAAGTAGATGCGTTCCCAGAAGACTTCAGAGAGGCAGGACTAAGCATGGCTGTTTGATTTTGTTGGTTAACACGAATGAAGACTTCTACTCTCGTGTTAGCAATCTCGATTTACAAAGCTAGGCGAAATGTGAGGACAGTGGTTTATGCATGTCAATCAAACCTTATATACGTATATTGTCCTTTCAATCTTTAAACTTAAGAAACAATTTTAATTGTTATCCTATGTAAGATAATACTATTGCGTGAACTCAAAGATTAAGAGACCTACCTGCTCATGATAAATCTGTAAGAGACCAACAGCCTTAGAATGTTCAGAGAAACTGTCAAGTATTGTATATTTAAAATATCATAATGTGTTATTATATGCGCCTCTCGTGCGGCGCCTGGAAACTTCCATCGTAATTATTATTCTAAAAATTATTAATTAATTAGTAGACTGTTCTAGAATACTGTTTCTCCAAGTAGTGTCCTACGCCTTACTGATGTCAAAGAGTATACTAAGACAGTGATGTTTACGTAGGAAAGCCTGTTAAATAGATCCAGTCTAGAAGGGTCAGATTGTCGACAGTGGACTGAACTCTACGGAATCCACACTGAGAACGGCTAAGGAGTTAACTCGTCTCCAGAGCAGACAAGCAGACCAGGCAATGCCTATCTATGCGCTCCGAGGTCTTCACTACACAGCTCTTTCAGCTGCACCCTTGTCGACTATGTCTTGGATTTGCTTGCATATGCTGTCATAAACTCTGGTTTCCATGTTGTTTGCTGCTTCTGTCTGCGTGCTGAGTAGCTTTCTGTTAGTAAGTCATTCTACTCGTGTAACTGCCTTATTTCGGTTTTCAGTCATAGGTTTTCTGCTTTGTGCTTTATAAGTTTTTCTATGCTGCTGCTAGAACATATTTTCACTTTTATTTCAACACCAGGTACACAGAGCACATTAAAGCCTACACACACAACAAACACACCACGTCAGCAATAGCAACACACATACATAATACAGGACACCCATTTGGAAAAATAGAGCAAAATGTCAAAGTACTCCGCCGAATAAATAAAGCATATAAAATGGATTTACTAGAAGAGCTGGCGATATATTCACATTACAGAAAACATGAACATAAAATATTAAACGAAAAACTTGAAAGTGAATCAGTGAATTTCTTCTGATGTTTCGGTAGTATACTTAAATAAAAATAGTAAAACATAGAAATACGCACAATTGTAAAATCGATATAAGTAAATTATGAGCCATGCATTATGAGTACATCAAGTTGTGTCTGATGTTTAGTGTGTGAGAGACTCTGCACAAATTGACCATTAGAAAACTGTAAGTAGAAATTCTTCTACATTTCGCCACTAACTTCACGAAAAGAATCGATAACCAACTAAAAAATCGCGTAAGTAAAATCTACGAAATGAAGTACACTCTCACACATTGACAACATCAATAGAAATGGCTTAATACACATAGAAACGCACTTGAAAATGGAAATTATTTCCCGAAACGTGTCGTGCGAAAAGTAAATAATGAAAATCGTGACTGATGATTTCCATTGACGCTGTAGGTAAGTGCCGAAGCATGCGGTACCGAATTTTATGGCGACCGTGTGCAGTATCACCATTGTGGGATGCTGCCTACTCGTGTAATATAACGTGCCTATGGAGCTGTTTCTCAGGTAGCTAGACGATATACAAGCAAATCGCATTAGTGGAGTTTATTTCAGTAACTGATTTGACAATACTTAACTTTGCCTTCTACACTGAAGTGTCGCAAGCAATTGGCGACATGCAAATAATCAATGTCCTTCGCTATATAAAATGTCCATGCAAGTGACTGGTGCGGATCAGAAGTCACGGCGCTTCCATCCTCTTGGTGTGGAGGCCGCTCCCGCCGTGCTGACGTCGCCTCGCAGCTCTCTCCGCTGTATCGTTCTCCGTCTTCGTGCCGGCGCTTGTCCTTACGCCGGACCAAGTAGTGTCAGACAGGACAGCGCGAGTTCCTGCTGCCACATGGACAAAGGGCAGTTGTAAGACAATTGTTGGATC
Organism: Schistocerca cancellata; assembly: GCF_023864275.1. Taxonomy (NCBI): domain Eukaryota; kingdom Metazoa; phylum Arthropoda; class Insecta; order Orthoptera; family Acrididae; genus Schistocerca; species Schistocerca cancellata. The sequence goes on along the minus strand of NC_064627.1, from coordinate 12,865,003 downwards.
TGAAGTTCTACTTGCCTCTCTCTCGAGTCGTACAGTAGCGGTGAAAGGCTGAATCCTGTCTAGGATTCGCAGTAGTGCGTGGAAAATACCGTGCCGTCGTCTGAGCGATGTCTCCAGACGTTGTTTGGAGAAACCCCTGCTATTGGTAAAAAAGTGTGTTTACTAGAAATCCTCCTAATGACTTCCCACACTTTTGTAGAACAAGCGAAACGGTTGATGGAGTCCACGGACGCTTCCCGTGACCCTTTCTTGCTCTCCTTAATCGTACGTCGAGCGTTGGACCTCGTGAGATTGTCTGCTGTTGGGCAGTACTTAGACTGTCGAAGAGCTGCACAGCTGTTCCGGATTCCTGAGTGGCACTCAGTGGCCCACCGAGAAACGTGTTGCCTCCTAACAGGACCTGAGGACTTTGATTCAGTAAGTCAGCAGCACGGCAGATCATTCGTGTGATGTGGTCCACCCATTTCCGAAAGCTGTTGCGATGTTCAAACACAGCCAGGTGGCTGAACAGTGCCCAGTTAGCCCATTTCGGTAGCTTCTGTTGAGGTTCCCACTGGAATGAAGGTCATTGGTTGCTTCCCACTGAGCAGAGTCTGCTAGGGCAGGGCTGTAGAAAGAGAGCAGCTCAGTTCTTCGAGACTAGATCGCTGGGGCAAGTATAGTTCGAGCCCCATAATACATTACAGGCACTGAAATTACTCAGTAGGAGGAACGGGCGGAAGAGTCGTTCGATAAGGCCCGCGAAAGCCACAGAGTCTATTGCGTTCTGTTGAAGTAAGTACGGTGATGAGAATGTGATCTTCTGAACCACACGAACTGCAACGGCTACTGCTTTTAAGCCAATAATCAAAAGAGAGCAGAGGAGTGGAATGCATTATCGACAAACCGACTCTGTTACCTGTCAGGTTATCCTCTCAGTGAGAGGTATACCCCCGCAGGACAGGGCCGTCTACGGTTTTAAAATGTGTTTCTTGTAACCACAAGGACAGGGGGCGTACCTCTGCTGGCAGTCTCAGTTTCTCCGCATCTGTCCTGAACCCATTAATGCTCCACTATAGGACGGGAGCCAAGTATCGAGGGCGTAGCAGTTTCGTCCTGACTTCCTGCCAGAGAGGGCAGGCTGCAACGGTTGGAGGATCAGTGTTGGGGCGAGATGATTCCCCCAGTCCGCCAACGAAGTTCACCACATTTTAAGAAGATACGAGAGAGGACTGTGTACTTACCATCTCCGTCAGTGCGCCTTCGACTTCGATTTTTCGGTGTGCCATAACCACGGCAGTGACAGTGGCAGCGCTGGACGAGAGGGCAGGCCGAGTCTTTGGAGGGGCGACCACAGCTCTCTGTGAAGCTTTGGGGGCACGGACAGGCTTCGAACTGACTGGCGCAGTACGAGTGCACTGAGAAACGGAGAACCGCAGGTACTAGTGCTGACATTACCGACCTCTACTCGTGTAGCAGCGTCGGCTTTCTGCGCATTCGTTCGGGGACGTAAGGCCGCACACTTAGACAAAGAAAATCTGCTTAACGCGCTCAGCAAGTTTCGTGCTACGAAAAAGGGGTCAGATTCAACAAATTTCCCACAAATCCTCTTCTTTATGTTTTGCACGTCGACTGTAGCTTCTGGAGTCCACACCTCTTTCAGTTCGTCCTTGGGAATCTCAAATACATGCCTGCGAGTCACAATATTTTTGCTGTAGTTCGAGATGCTGTGCAACTTGAGGAAAGAATTTCTCAGAATTTTGAATATCATTGCATGAAAGCGAACCACAGACTGTAGGAAGACAGGAAATGAAGAGAGTCAAAGTGTTGTTGGAGAATGACGCTCAACTGAAGAGATCAGAAAATAGAGCAAGTAATTAAGAATTCCGATTATGCGTGCTATGGTACTCTAAGGTGAAGAGAGAGTCGTCGTGGATGGCTGCATCAAAGCAGGCAGGGGAGTGATGAACCAGAGGCCTCCCTGCCAGATCGTCGGCCGAGTGAAATCTTCAATACACGTCGTGGGCGAGCTTATAAAGCCAACTGTCAATCCCACACCGATGAATAACGTAATAAAATTGTTTTGTAAAATTGTTAAACATTTTATTGCCTACTCAGTACATCTATAGCAATCATTGTAATTTACAGTACATTGTCTGATCACTAAATCTACAGCAATCATTGTAACTTACAAATATAGTAGAGGTTCTACAGTTCACATCCTAGTGCAGTAAATTTGTATGTGCGTTGAGTGAACCAGACTGGTTTCTGTCCTTACTTGCACGGTTGTGGCTCGATCTGTGCTGCGAAAGTCAGTGAGAATTGCAAGCAAGCGAATGCTTCTCAGATTACTATTGCCGCTGAACTGAGCAGAGAATGACCAGATGGTCTGTTCAGTGAAAGAAAAGCAACCCCGTAGTGGCGTATAAGAAGTGGTCAGTTTCAGAGACGTATTCGTCTGACACGTGAAACAGCCGCCCACGTCGGTTGTAGGTAGGGGGCGGTGGTAAGTAGAGCTGTGTGTGTGTGTGTGTGTGTGTGTGTCCCTGTTATCACAATTCATGGTATATTGAAGCCATGAAGCGACCTGGAAATAACGTTAAGTATAAAAAAAACCGTGAGTCGACAACCAGACTTGAGAGACATGCAAAGCACTAAAAGTTTGTAAATAAAAACAGCCTAGGACCGCATGTTGGTTTTTTAAAATCCACAAACGAAAGGATTCTGTCATTCTAAGCACTGTCAATAGTTTTTAAATTCGAAAATGAAATACTTCTCTTTCCTTTTTCTCGATACAGGGACATACACTATTAAAAAAATTCAAAGGAGACAGAAATGCTCAAACAACACACATCAAAACTTAAATTCTCAGGCGAATTTTCTCTATTTTTAATACTAAAACAGCAGCCCAAGAGAAAGACGAACTATCCTCTTCCCCCATATTTTTCAGTCTTGTATTGAAAAAAGTAATCAGAATGTAGGGCAAATAAAAGAATTGACTGATTACACGAAAATAAAATTCTCTGGCTGGGTTTTCTTACAACATCAAAGAACGAAGAAACAGTTCACGAAACTCCAGCTAAAACTGGATTACATAATTTCATACGTAAAAACTCAACACGTCAGAAATTCTTCGGCAACTCAGTTCACCAAAACATTTCAGACGCCGCACTAAATTCAGATATATGGAGGTAATCATACAACCTTCAAGAATAAAATGTGAACCAAAGAAAGCAAACTACAGAATGACTTGCAGAATGACTTGCAACAGATAAAACGAAAAATCAAAAGCCCGAAACGCAAAACTGTCTCATTATAACATAGTAATCAAACCGCAAGCATTATACCTATCGAAATATAGGAGGAACGTCACTAATTCATCAGTTAAAAATAGAAAAAAGAAAAATTTTACGGAATGGGTCCAGCCTGCTTCGACAGAATTTGATTGAAAAGGAAATATCAGGAATTATGTCAGCATGCTCAGAAAATCTCTGACTCTTTCTGGAAAAGAGGTTTGAAATTTTATGTTTCCATTTTTAGAATGAGTGATTACAGACTGACCAAAACAATTCTCCCTCTTGTCATCTCAGTGAAAGTTGGTGATTGAAACTCAATGAGATGATCAGGAAGTGAGCGTCACAGATGGTGTGCTGCAGAACACCGAGGCATTCAGAATGCCAGTCGAGAATTACCAGCACCGAGAACTGGAACCAACAGAACCTGGGCGGAAGAACGGATGAGAACCTTCAGGCATAAGATGAAGAGATATTGCTAGACGAAGAGAGGAAACTCATCACCCAAATAACTTGAATAACGCTCTCCACTTGCGCTTAACGATGTGACAAAAAATAAAAATTATTAGTTGCCCGAGCATCACTAATAGTGTTAAAATTATGAGGATACAGGAGAACAGACAATCTTCTTAGTAAGATAATACTGACAGTGTTTTTCTTATTAACCTTTTACTGAAGAAGTGTCGAAGAGAAGATCGTAGATGAGAGAGACAACATCTGCAGGCACTCGCCACTGGCACCCGTCCAGTTCCCGGCCAACAAGCACCACGTGTCAGGTAGGAAAACATCGACGTCAAGCTGAGGTAATGCAAAGGTGTGACAAGCAAGGAGAGTTGTTGCTCGTACAGTCAGCTGGTCATAACCGCATGGCACGACGTAATACCGTCCTCACGATGACCTTAGCGAATCGATCGGAACGTCGGCAATTTAGCTGTTTATAATGATGCGGCCCAAAAAACAAATAAATTTTATTCAAAAAAGGCACAACGTAATGTTAATTAACAGGTTCAGGGTATAAGTAGCAAAGAGTGATAATGAAAGCGAGGCGACAAACAGCAGGTTCACGTGTAGGTTTTATTAACATCGAGTTCTACTCGAAACAAAACATGAGGGTTCCTACCTCGGTGTCAAGTCACACTGAGCGATCTTCATCGTACACATGAGTATACGGAAGGCATAATCTCAGAAAACGAGTATCACACTGAATGACAGTTCAAAGTGAAACTTTGAGAAGTAACAGCGTCAGAAGACCCTTACTTAGTCAGAGAGGACATACTGTAGTACACCAACATGGATACTGCGTCATTGTGAAGCGCTTAACGAGTAACGGATGCTGCTTTCTACACAAACTACCGTGAATGGCTTCTCGACTAGCAAGATAAAAAGGTGTACAAATTGAGAAAGACGTGTAAAATGTTTCACGATAGACACGTTGCAGATACGCGTATATGCGAGATTACCGCGATGAAATTCTGAATTCTAGAAGTCGACCAGAAAAACTTGAAGAGCTCTGACATTTGAAAGGCGTTAAAAACTTGATATTTTTCTCTGAAGAACCACAAGAAGTCGCCAATAACACGAGAACAATGACACTATCAGCTAAAGGGAAAAAATAAAATAAGGAAAAAACAGTTACTTGTTGAAAGAAGGGAAATTTTGGTGAAATACACGTCCGTTATCAGCCAGCTACACCCTCATCAGAACGTGGTGACTGACGAACACCTGTGCAGCTGCAGATGGTGCGTTCGACTGTTTGGACACGGAGGGAGGTAGGAACTGCAAGGCTCTCTGTGTTTAAAATCACCCTACAATCGGCCTGAAGTAATGTGGATAAAGAAGAGGAAGAAAAAGGCAGAACAAACGGATGAGACCTAGACTATTGTACACAACAGTTGGATGTGAGATTGGTGTTTTAAATTCTACAACGTCTCGCTTCGTACCAGATACTTGAAAGGGTAGTTAGACAAATGTACAAAAGTGTAAGAAGAATAAGACATTTGTATTTTACGGAAAGTCCGTGTCTGTAGCCTCCACTAACTTTCATACAGTAAATTCAAAAGGGGGGCGTACAGCACAAAAATCTGTCGAAACTACGGATGTAGACTGCATTCACACACGTACTCAAATTCTCATTATTCAGTCGTCAAATGTTTTGTACAGTAGCTAGAAAAGTTTCAACTGCGTGCATCGTGCTGCGATGAAAAAACATTTAAGTGTTACGGCCCAACCCCGCCCCGCCCCCCTCCCCTAGTAACGTTTTTTATGCTCGGCCACTTTCGAGGGTATTAGCCCATCTGGAATGCAGTACATAGGCTGCTCGCTTGGACTGTTTCAAAGTACCGTCTGCTAAAATGGCGGCAGCTGGACCAGCAGACAACTTACCAGTGCCCCACTTGCTGCGCAGCAGCACATTTCCTTCCTCAAACACGAAGTCTCTTTCAGTCATCGATAGACATCACATATCGACAGCCACCCCAGCCTAAACGGTAGCCAAAATAAAAGTGACCTTTAACGTGTTTTCGACACTGCGTGGAAACGTAATCTAAATAACAATTAATTTGCGAATTAATTAATAGAATGTGCACGTGTGCGTGGACATTTTAAAAGTAAGATGGAGCAACACCGTGCAGTGCACGAGTTGACGGGTGCTCAGCGGGGAGAAGGCAGCCGTTCGAGGCAGGAAGATCTCGCCGTCTCGGAGAGCTCCCAAAGTCCGTCGCCGTGCTCTGAAGCCTGTGGCGCCAGATGGCGCACAGGTGGCCGATGCGTCTCTTGTAAACAGCACTTCCCCTGTCCATTAACCGGGGCACCTCGTAAGCAAGTGACAAGTAAAGCAACGGTGGATTACGCCGCACCCTGCTAGCCACGCTGGACTAGAACTTGCGCCTCCCCGCCTCCGCCTCCAGGTCCACGTCGTCGTCCACGGGGTAGGGGGGCGGCGGCTGTCCCCAGGGGCAGAGCGCGGCGTGCGCGGCGGGCGGCTGTTCCCAGGGCAGCGTCGCGACGGCGACGGCGTGGGCCGGTCGCGGGGGCGGCGCGGGCCGGGGGCGGCGCCGGCGCTGCGGCCTCCTGCCTGCCAACACAACACAGTCACAAACTGACGCCTTGTCCAAAACATCGTCCTGGGTTTCAGAAGACGACTTCCCGAAAACATAAAACTGACGCCGCCTATCGGTGGATACAGCGGCTCTCCGAGTTTCGGTTCGCGATGCTGCCGGTATAAGGGAGCCGTATAGGGGAGCGATGTGAGTCAGTTGTGAGAGTTTGGCGACGATCAGGTAAAAACTACAGCACACAAAACAGTCGGTGGGTGACAGACACAGTGGTGGTTTTGAGCACGTCAAGGAACAGAACATTACAGGTCTGGAAAAGATAATAACTGTAGGCGCCTCGACGACGGTAACATGGTGCTGGGAGGTCGGCGCGAGTATTTCAACGAGATATTCGTATCGGTTTCCCTTACCCAGCAGTACCAAAATGCAATGACACAATTGCACTAGTTCCCTGCATCGAAACAGATGAGGTCAAAGCTGCCATTTGTCACATAAAAGTGGAAAGGCTGCAGGACCAGACGACCTTCCTATAGACATCTGGAAAACAGGCGAAGCGGTCGTCTGGCTGGCAGAATTCTTCAGCTCCGTCTTTCATGGCGGCCATGTGCCCACCTATTGATCATCTAGTATCACAGTGCCTATTCCAAGTGCAAGAGTGATCCTGCCGAATGTACCACCTACTGTCCTACCCTGCCCCCCCTCCACACTATGAAGATAGTCGAACGTATCTTTGGTCACTGGCTGCGGGACATAGTCAAGCTCTCAATAAATCAGTAGGTGTTTGTAAAGGGATGTGACACGACAGACGCAGTTTTTGCTGCGGCATCTGATGGAGAAATTCCGCGAGAAAAGCGAGTCACTACATCTCGCCTTTCTTAACCTCGAGAAGGCATCTGTTGGAGAACCACATTGGATGATCTGGTCTGCTCCGCGCGGTCATTGAGGTCCTGTACAGACGGGATAAAAATGCCGTACAAGAACCCCACCAGCGGTGTGTGGTGCTCCGCAGGCTGACAGCTGGCGTTGCCAGGGCTCAGCTGCCCATTGTTTCCGCAGTGGGTACCAGGGAGGACCTCGATTGTCAAGTTCGAATACGGTATTCTCGTCTACAACTTGTGGCCTCCGTTTAAACATCCACTAGACTGATGACCTCGAAACGATTCCATGTATTGGTGTAACTATACAAATTAATGGAGCTCCTCTTACCGAGGTACACAGAATTCTGATCTCTATCTATGTTCTCGACTATAGGGTGACAGCTATGTGAACCTGGTTGTGCGAGCAACAGTGAAAGCGACCTGGGTACGATTCACGACGTGACTTGTACTACTTTTGATGAGAACACGCCTGTGGAGGTAATAACGAAGATATAGCGCACAGTGGTGTGGCCGGCTGGGTCATACGAGCGCCGGCCCACACAGACACACACACACACACACACACACACACACACACACACACACACAAGTGCTGACCACTCGCCACAGCCACAGAAATGCTGATACTGAGGACAACATAACTAGGTATTTACGCGCTCGACCATAGCGGCAGCAAAGTGATCCGAATGTAGCTGGAGTGGCTCCAGTCAATGAGAAGATGGAACAAGAATGGAGACCTGGGTGATGTGGAGGAATCGTACGGCCGCCACCCGCCTCAGTCGTCGGCTCAGCCACCGTCTTACTGCCGAATGCCAGAGGCGGCGCGGCGTCGAAAACTTGAATTATGGTGGCGAGACAGTATAAACGCAGATCTAAGGTCGAGATCAGGATGACGATGATGATTTTGGCTGAGGGCGCTAAACAGCGATATCATCAGCGTCCTTGCATTAATAATATACCGACGAGCATGGCGAAGTCTATTACAAATGACAATAAAACGGAAAATCAGATTGCATTCCCTCACAAGAACTGGAAAACGACACCGATAACGTGAGATTCAGAAAAATCTGTAACAAAATCCCGACGAGACACAGGACAATAACTACAGGAAATGTAAAGGCACTGTTAAAACCGGAAAAGATGACCGTGGCTACGTGACTGTTATAAATAATGTGTGACCGAGCCATTCTGTGACACACTAAATCTGACACCCAATATTCTGGCAAGAATACCGGACGCCACACAAAATCTCAAAACACAAACAGCACTCGAATCATTATCAGTTAAAATATAGGGAGCGTCCTGTGGCACACCCACATCAACCTCAGATTCTCATACAATACATGTGAAATCAAAATATTTCGTACCGACATATGTGGCATACTGGGGGCTTCTCGCGACGTAAGGCTAGGCGCAACTTGAGACGCGTACAGCACGTGTGACGCGACACGACACTACGGCGCGACACGCACGAGTCGCGCGGCTGCAGCGCATATTGCGACGCGTACACCACACTTCGCACGCGCCGACTGGCGACGCTCTGCGCTGACATAACCGAAGCACGTGCAACCTCTTATCTTTCTCAAACGATTTTACAGAAACTATTCTCTGAAAATATATGATTTTTGCCTTACTTGTGGCGTTACATGTCAGCTTCGTCACGAGGTTCCCATCAACTCGCTAATGACCATTCTTATTGTGATGTACACATTTTAGTAAGACACAACGCAAAACTCAAAAAGTTTGCAACGAAAATTAGGGGTCGCTATGATTTTGCGTTTTGTGCGTATTACACCATATGTTGCTGCGTATGAAATTTAGCTAACATGCTGAATTTTTGTTTACACTTGGGAGGAGGTCTCTATCTGCCTCCGATCTCGAGAAAATGGATTCCATGTAGCGCGCTCACTTCCGATCTCACGCCCGCGAGAATGAAATACTAGCAACATCTCTCGTATCTCCTAAACCACTCGAGACATGGAAACGAATGTTTGGCGAATGATAGCACACAAGGAGGAGAGTGTTTTGCCAATCATTAAACACACGGAACTTTCTTATCTATGGCGATATATCACTACTTATACTTCCTTTTTTATTTATTTCTCTCCAGTGACTGTAATTTTTTAAGAGTTATCGACAGCTAGCGAAACAAGAGCTTCCTAGTATAAAAGTAAACATGAAATTTCTTCTTTTATGTTACTGCAATCCGATACTATAAGGATTTTTCGTAAGCTATTGAGCTTTGTGATTGCCAATTACTTGTTTAATGAGCCCCTCCGTTTCGGAATTCTGTCTCAATAGCTGCTGTGAGATGAGTTTGGCAAATTACATTGTGACAAAGGAAGTACAATTAAGCCAGTCACCAAGAGACATGGTCTTTACTCATAAATGGTGATGCTTCTTCGAATGAGAAAAGGTTAACAACTCACACGAAAAGAGATTGGCAATTCTGTTGGAATTTTGGTGGAATCCCCGTAACCCATCGTATTTTTAACACTGAGCGACACAAATGGAAACTTACCAAAGGATTTTATTCTTTCTCTTGATCTGAGCAGTATTAAAATAACGACGAGCGTTCCTTCAGGCGGAATGATAGGCACGTGCCAGATACTGTTTACTCACCTAGGGGTTGCCAAACTGACAATGCGTGATTGCGAATAAAATAGTTGTTATTGAGAAAAATAAACAACTGATCTGTCACAGAACAGAATGGTCAGTGTATTGTCAGCAGCGAAGGATAATGCGCGCGACAGGAATGCACAAGCTAGCCATGTGTGCCTTGTGAGATGGAGTTCGAGAAACATTATCATGAACGTAGATCTGCCTTTGTCAGCAGCACATTTCAACAAATTAAATATGTCTAGTCATAACGCTCTTTTAGGATATTCCTACTTTCGTAATAATACCGACCATTTTCTTCATTTGTGTAGTCTGTTGTTGTATAATTAGTTTATTAATGCTGATAATGTCCATGCAACAATTGAAATGCTTTTTCTCATCACGGCGAACCGATTAAAACATTGTTATTTGTGACTGCTTTTCGACTGATTCTAGCTTGCAGTGTAAATATGTTGTTGACGTGCATGTAGTACAGTGTGTCGTATTACATTATTACATCCATATCAGAGTAATCACAGTGAAACTTCTATACTTCAGATCTTGGACGCTTTTTACCATAAGAACAAAGGGATCACACCTGTGGAGATTATTCCTTTCTAAATTTTTGTAACAGATCGTACAGATACGCTAGCTTACTAGGCAGCGAGAAAATAACCTTGTTTTACTTTCCTGCCTTGAGTCTTAATCACATGATTTTATAATATTCCTTGCTTCCTTATTCACTACCCTCTGTCCCTTCTTGTGATCTGAAAACATCGCGGAGGCATATGGTGCAATTCCAGCGGCCAATGGCTCATCAGTTACTGAAGTATACATTTTTCTTGACAGAAGAAAAACAAAACAAAACTATGCAGATATAAATAACAGAAAAATATAACGTGCTAACGAAGAAAGAAGGAGCGTTTAAATGGCGAAAAACGAAACGATGCCCAAAGGGAATGAAATTCAGTACACAGTAAGGCAAAATTTATCGTATTGGCAATACTACTACTGCTGATATGCGCCGTTCCGATGTGAGCATGTGGCCGGGCTACTCTTCCGCTCCCCGCCTCAAATTTCCCAAGATGCTAGCGAGGCAAGAGCGACGCGCGACGCGAGAAACTGTGCCTCAACCACAGCGCTGCGCGACCTGGCGCAGGCGCGTGTCGCGTCCCAGTCGCGTCGCGTCGCAATTTGCGCGGCCCCATTTGAACCTGTGATGTTACAAAAACGCGCGCTGCGCTGCGTCGCGCTATACGCGTCTCAATTTGCGCCTACCCTTAGGCTAGGCGCAAATTGAGAAGCGTATAGCACGTGTGACGTGACACGACACTACAGCGCGACACGCATGTGCCGCACGGGTCGCGCGGGTCCAGCGCATATTGCGACGCGCACACCGTACTTCGCACGCGCCGACTGGTGACGCTCTGCGCTGACTGAACCGAAGCACGCGCAACCTCTTGTGTTTCACAAACGATTTTACAGAAACTATTCTCTGAAAATATATGATTTCTGCCTTACGTGTAGCGTTATATGTCAGCTTCGTGACGAAGTGCCCATCACTTCGCTAATGACCATTCTTATTGTGATGTACACATTTTAGTAAGACACTACTCAAAACTCAAAAAGATTGCAACGAAAATTAGGGGTCGCTATGATTTTGCATTTGGTGCGTATTACACCATATGTTGCTGCGTATGAAATTTAGCTAACATGCTGAATTTTTGTTTAGACCTGGGAGGAGATCTCTATCTGCCTCTGATCTCGAGAAAATGGATCCCATGTAGCGCGCTCACTTCCGATCTCACGCCCGCGAGAATGACAATACTCGCAACATCTCTCGTATCCCCTAAACCGCTCGAGACATCGAAACGAAAGTTTGGCGAATGATAGCACACAAGGAGGAGAGTGTTTTGCCAATATTAAACACACGGAACTTTCTTATCTATGGCGATATACCAGTACTCCCCTTTTTTTTATTTCACTCCAGTGACCGTAATTTTTTAAGAGTTATTGACAGCTAGCGAAACAAGAGCTTCCTAGTACGAAAATAAACATGAAATCTCTTCTTTTATGTTACTGCAAACCGATACTATGAGGTTTTTCGTAAGCTATTGAGCTCTGTGATTGCCAATTACTTGTTTAATGAGGCCCTACGTTTTGGATTTCTGTCTCAATAGCTGCTGTGAGATGAGTTTGGCAAATTACATTGTGACAAAGGAAGTACAATTAAACCAGTCACCAAGAGAAATGTGGCCTTACTCATAAATGGTGATGCTTCTTCGAATGAGAAAAGGTTAACAACTCACACAAAAACAGATTGGAAATTCTGTTGGAATTTTGGTGGAATCCCTGTAACCCATCGTATTTTTAACACTGAGCGATGGGAAGGGAAACTTACCAAAGGATTTTATTCCTTCTCTTGATCTGAGCAGTATTAAAATAATGACGAGCATTCCTGTTTGCTCAACTAGGGCTTGCCAAACTGACAATTCGTGATCGCGAATAAAATAGTTGTTATTGAGAAAAATAAACAATAGATCTGTCGCACAACACAATGGTCAGTGTATTGTCAGCAGCGAAGGATAATGCGCGCGACAAGAATGCACAAGCTAGCCATGTGTGACTTGTGATATGAAGTTCGAAAAACATTGTCATGACAGTAGATCTGCCTTTGTCAGCAGCACATTTCAACAAATTAAATACATCTAATCATAACACTCTTTTAGGATATTCCTACTTTTGTAATAATACCGACCATTTTCTTCATTTGTGTGGCCTGTTGTTGTTTAATTAGTTTATTAATGCTGATAATGTCCATGCAACAATTGAAATGCTTTTTCTCATCACGGCAAACCAATTAAAACTTTGTTATTTGTGACTGCTTTTCGACTGTTTCTAGTTTGCAGTGGAAATAAGTTGTTCACATGCATGTAGTACAGTGTGTCGTATTAAATTATTACATCCATATCAGAGTAATCACAGTGAAACTTCTATACTTCAGATCTTGAATGCTTTTTACCACAAGAACAAAGGGATCACACCTGTGGAGATTATCCCTTTCGAAATTTTTGCAACAGATCGTACAGATACGCTAGCTTACTGGGCAGCGAGAATATAACCTTGCCTTACTTTCCTGCCTTGATTCTTAATCACATGATTTTATAATATTCCTTGCTTCCTTATTCACTACCCTCTGTCCCTTCTTGTGATCTGAAAACATCGCGGAGGCATATGGTGCAATTCCAGCGGCCAATGGCTCATCAGTTACTGAAGTATACATTTTTCTTGACAGAAGAAAAACAAAACAAAACTATGCAGATATAAATAACAGAAAAGTATAACGTGCTAACGAAGAAAGCTGCAGCGTTTAAATGCCGAAAAACGAAACACTACCCAAAGGCAATAAAATTCAGTACACAGTAAGGCAAAATTTATCGTATTGGCAATACTACCACTGCTGATATGCGCCGTTCCGATGTGAGCATATGGCCGGGCTACTTTTCCGCTCCCCTCCTCAAATTTCCCACAGTGCTAGCGAGGCAAGCGCGACGCGCGGCGCGAGAAACTGTGCCTCAACCACAACGCCGCGCGACCTGGCGCAGGCGCGTGTCGTGTCCCAGTCGCGTCGCGTCGCAATTTGCGCGGTCCCATTTGAACCTGTGATGTTACAAAAACGCGCGCTGCGCTGCCTCGCGCCACACGCGCTATACGTGTCTCAATTTGCGCCTAGCCTTAGGCTGGGGCCGGATTGTTTCCGCAACGGTCGACGGCCTGCGGCTAGACGCAGAGTCCTGTACCCATGCGGCTAGCTGCGGAATGTTCGTGCGGAGAGCCATCATCTATTTTGTCTCGAAAAAAATTGTTTCATGTAAACGAAGGAAAGCTACATCCGTTCATGTAGTTAGTTTCTCATTACAACTTATACTTTTCGTGTAAAAAATTAAAAACCACTGTTTTGGAATTCGTCTGTGTTCTGCGCTATGCAATCTCTCTCATTCGATTGTGAGGAAACTATTCGACGAAAAAAATTTATTTTTATGCGTGTTATAGCCTGATATCACAGCTTGATAACGAACTGGTTTTCTTTTCGCTGCTGCCCATGGTTATCGTGATACATCATAATTAAGTAAAATACAGCACGTATTTTGAAAAGTTTGCAGTAAAAAATGTCGTCGCTGGCTACTTTGCGTTTGGTGCATTTGAGGTCGTATAATGCTGCGTACGAATTGTAGCTAAGATATCGAAATTGTTTTTAACATTGGAAGGAGAGCCATATCTCTTTCCAGTCTCGAGTAATCGAGTGATATATATTGGCGTTTGGCCGCAGCTCGAGGGTATTCTCGCTCACAATGCAGAGTTGTGCCACGTTTATTTTCCGCATGTCGTCTATGATTTGCTTTATGTGTCATTTTTTCTTGTCTACACTGTTTCATTCACGAAACATTAAATAACTATTATCAACACAATTTTTAAGAAAGTAAGTAAAGTCGACCTGGTAACTGTTTACCTTGCGATTAAATGACAATAGAGACGAGAAAAAAATACACTTTTCATTCTAGTACAGCGCGAAATGTTCTTAGAATGAAGATAGTTCGCTTCGTAGCCGCGAGGAGGCCAAGCAAATAGACTGAATTGTTCTCTCCTTCTTTTTTTTGTTTAATCTGGTAGTCGCGATGGATGCTCGACACTGTGCAGTAGTGGCATACATAGGGTTAAAAATACTGAAAAAGAGAAAAATACACCGAAAGTACTGGGTGCATCCAGTGGTGAGTAGTCGGTTGTTGCAAGGAGCGTTTCACGTTATATTTAACGATCTACGAGAGGATGAAATGAAATTTTGTAACTATTTCCGAATGTCTTTCTCAAGCTTCGAAGAATTACATCACACGCTTAGAAACGCTTTACAGAAGCAAGACACGAACATGAGACTCGCTATACCTTCAATGGAAATGCTTGCTATAACTTTAAGGTAAGTGAATTCTAATGTGTAAGTATCCTGTCTCAGCCAAAAATTATCTCAGCTAAAATTAAAGAAACCCAGTAATGTCTATCACTAGTTTTAACAACACTATCACACTTTCATTTCAATTTAAAAAAAAGATAATTATTAGGTCAATAAACGAACAAGTTTAATTCTCTTTTCTTTATTAATGAAATGTTAGATGTAAATCTGTCTTTTGAGGATAAGAAACATCAATTAACTTTAAATGAAGGTGACAAGAACCCCAGCTGGTCAGTGTACATGTATTTTAATATTCTTACTGCTTCTGAACCAGATTTCTTCACTTTCCTTACATATTTCCGATAATAGTCCCTAATGTTACGCCACTTTTGTTGTGCCTTCTGGCCTACAAAGGAGAAAAAAGGAAACGGAAATTTAACGTAACTTTAAAATCTTTAACATCATTAAATAATGACTAAATATTGAACGTAATTTTTATACATATATTTGGCTACTGGTTGTCACTTAGTTGATCTGCACTATACATACAGAATAGGCAAGTCAACAGCCAGTGACATAGTGAGGAAAGTGTGCTGTGCGATTTAGGGCTGCCTGTGTGACAAGTGTCTGCCTCGGCCGACAGAGGAGGAGTAGAAGAATATTCCCAATGGATTCCAAATCCATTATTCTAAAAGTGGACGAAAAACTTACCAACGGATTTTTTCTCTGTGCTTGAATGATCTGCAAAATCATCGAATAATGCACAGCAGATTTCATGCCATGCTGCATCCTTCTTATGTCTGTCTTTGTATTCCTCGGACCTTACATCCCAAATACAAGGCCTTTTTTCCATTTCCATTATCAGAATCTCCATATCTATTTTCTCAATGTCTAGTGGGCACATCGTGGGAGTCACTTTGTAGTCACACGGAACGGAGCACACAACTGCCTGCTGCAAATGGCCACTCTACTCCGCTCTCAGCACTGACTGCTGTCAGCTGGCCCTTCTCCGCACACCTGTCGCACTGCCCGTGTGAAATGCCCAATTGATTCTCATGGCCCATAGCGCTGCGTGTGCCGCAGCGGGTTTTCTGCCTCGCTATGGGCGATGCGGCTGGCAAGCGGCAAAATTCCGCAGCCGCAGACGTTCCGCCCCGTGTGGACTGCAGCATCTGCCCCATGCGCCATAGCAGTGCGGTCATTTCCCGCGCGTCTGATGTTCCGCAGCTATTCCGCTCGTGTGGCCCCGGCCTTAAGGTACGTTGTCCAAGACGCGACGCACACTAGCGACTGCGACGGGTCGCTACGTGACGTCAGAAGTTGCCTGCTGGCACATGCGCAGTTCGAGATTGGGATGCGACGCGCGACTGTTGCGACAGCTGCCGCAGCACTGCACCAGTGAGCAGTGTTGCGACGGAAGTCACGCGACACAAAGACGTACGGCTGTCAGAAAGATGTCGAGCCAGTCAAGGAAAACTGAAATGAGCCACTCACAGGATGTGATGCTCTGTGAGCTGGTCTCGCAACATCCTTGCCTTTACGATTTGAAGAACCCTAAATATAGAGACACTATGATCAGAGACAGAATTTGGGAAGAAATTGGTGCACAGTTGAAACTGGCAGGTGAGTGAAATATATAATATTTTCCCATTAATGCAAATTTTTCAGGCCTGTTATGAAAATCAGTATAATCCATGCAGATGTACGTAGAATTAGAATGATGAAAATAAACTTGAAGGTCAATTTTCGCATTACTCTTTTTTGTGACGATAAAAATTGAAAACGGCAAGTATATTATAAAATGAACAATCTAAAGTACAACGAGAAAGTTACATTTTACAATACCTTCACTTTGAAAGTAAATGGTAGATTGGTGTGTTGATGATACCTTCTAGTTGTGAAAAACCACCACCAGATTGTTGTACAGATTTCTGTAATTAATAGATGTTCTTTTTTGAGGAAGGCATTTCTCAACAGATTGCGCAAACAGTATGCTGCAATAAGTAATTTGTCACATTCACTTCAATTCATTGGTAGAGTGGTGCTCAAAAACCTTGTGCCAAAAGTGCACTACTGTTTTACAAGGCTTTCTGGTCTGACACAGTTCACAATTGAAATTCGTCTTTTGTAAATCCTGGAGTCATCTTTTGAGTGCAGCTTGGTAAGATTAAATGTTCATGTCATGCTGTCAGAATATAAGAATATGGACGTTCATATGGATAGGAATAAAGATTCAGTCGGCTATGAAAGTTGCCTTAGCTTGTTCCAAAAGTTTCTGCATGGGAGAAACTGACAAGTATAATTTGGGGAAATTTTGTGAACAAGCACGGACATTATTTCTTCCACATTTCTGCCTGTGTATACTGTAGACGTTCAGAATCAAAATTCTAGAGATGTTTAAGGTGTAACCCTATCTTGTTGTCAAGAACTTGAAACAATGCAATGACGCTAGCGTGCGCTTATTGTTAATAAACTTATCTTTCATTGGAATTTTAGGTGAAATGTGCAAAAACAGATCATTGGAATTTTAGGTGAAATGTGCAAAAACAAATGGAGGAATATTCGGGACTCATATCAGAGAAATAAACGAGGAAGAAAGCTTGGAACAGGTTCAGATGCCTCAGCAAAACCAAGAAAATAGGTTCTGCTTGATCACTTGGCTTTAAGAAACCTACATTTCGTGGCATTTTAAATGAAATTGTCAAGAGCATATGGAGAAATATTAGTAATTCATACCGGAGAAATATGACATAAAATGGTTTCATTAGGTCCAAATGTGTCAGCGAAACAAAACAAATGCAATCTCTATCGTGTGATGACCACACGATTCTCGTTGCGCGTCTACAGAACTGGCGGCTAGTCGCGACGCTCCCGGAGATATATGAGCCCAAATCTCGGAAACGGAGATCGATATCATTCTGATCTCAACTTTAAAAATAATTTCGATATGTTAGCTTCTTTTCATCGGCAACGATGTATGACCTAACGTGAACCATACGTAAAGTAGCCAGCGACCACATTTTTCACTGTACACAATTCAAATTTTATGCAGTAGGTTACTTGTAAATTAAGTATCGGAATAACTGTGACGAATATCGGAAAAATAGACACCTCATTATCAAGCTGTGATGTGAAACTGTAAGATACGCAAATATCAATTTTTTGTGCCTTTTACTTACCTCACAATTGATAGAGAAGTAATATACAGCGAAAAAAACACGCAAAACCGAAAGAGATACTTTTCAATTTTTTAAAGTAAAAGGAGAATCTGTATCGAAAAACTAACTCTGGGAGCCGATGTAACTTTGTCGCATTAACATACAGTATTTTTTGCAGCAAGAAAATCGGAATTCTTATTTTTCTTATGTATTTGAATCCGCCGCCGCCGACCGGAGCTTGGGAAACAGCGACGACTCCTGTCGTGCTGCGGCCGTGTCGCCGTCTGCCAGGGTGGGAAAAGAGGAGGGGGCAGCGTCGCAGTCGCAGCCAACTGTCGCGTCTTGCACAACGTAACTTTAGGCTAGGCAAATTGCGACGCGACGCGACTGGGACGCGACACGCGCCTGCGCCAGGTCGCGCAGCGCTGTGGTTGAGGCACAGTTTCTCGCGTCGCGCGTCGCTCTTGCCTCGCTAGCATCTTGGGAAATTTGAGGCGGGGAGCGGAAGAGTAGCCCGGCCACATGCTCACATCGGAACGGCGCATATCAGCAGTAGTAGTATTGCCAATACGATAAATTTTGCCTTACTGTGTACTGAATTTCATTCCCTTTGGGCATCGTTTCGTTTTTCGCCATTTAAACGCTCCTTCTTTCTTCGTTAGCACGTTATACTTTTCTGTTATTTATATCTGCATAGTTTTGTTTTGTTTTTCTTCTGTCAAGAAAAATGTATACTTCAGTAACTGATGAGCCATTGGCCGCTGGAATTGCACCATATGCCTCCGTGATGTTTTCAGATCGCAAGAAGGGACAGGGGGCAGTGAATAAGGAAGCAAGGAATATTATAAAATCATGTGATTAAGACTCAAGGCAGGAAAGTAAAACAAGGTTATCTTCTCGCTGCGTAGTATGCTGGCGTATCTGTACGATCTGTTACAAAAATTTAGAAAGGGACAATCTCCACAGGTGTGTTCCCTTTGTGCTCCTGGTAAAAAGAGTCCAAGATCTGAGGTATACAAGTCTCACTGTGATTACTCTGATATAGATGTAATACGACACACTGTACTACATCCATGCGAACATCACATTTCCACTGCAAGCTAGAAACAGTCGAAAAGCAGTCACAAATAACAATGTCTTAATTGGTTCGCCGTGAAGAGAAAAAGCATTTCAATTGTTGCATCCACATTATCAGCATTAATAAACTAATTATGGAACAGGTTACACAAATGAAGAAAATGGTCGGTATTATTACGAAAGTAGGAATATTTGTTGAAATGTGGTGCTGACAAAGGCAGATCTACTTTCAAAAAAAAAATGGCTCGGAGCACTATGGGACTTAACATATATGGTCATCAGTCCCCTAGAACTTAGAACTACTTAAACCTAACTAACCTAAGGACAGCACACAACACCCAGTCAGATCTACTTTCATGACAATGCAACTCACAAGGCACACATGACTAGCTTGTGCATTCCTGTCGAGCGCATTATCCTCCGCTGCTGACAATACAATGAGCATTGTGTTGTGCGACAGATCAGTTGTTTATTTTTCTCAATAACAACTATTTTATTCGCAAGCACACATTGTCAGTTTGGCAAGCCGTAGGTGAGTAACCAGTATCTGGTATGTGCCTATCATTCTGCCTGAAGGAACGCTCGTCATTATTTTAATACTGCTCAGATCAAGAGAAAGAATAAAATCCTTTGGTAAGTTTCCATTTCAGTCGCTCAGTCTTAAAAAATACGATGAGTTACGTGGATTCCACCAAAATTCCTACGGAATTGGCAATCTATTTTCGTGTGAGTTGTTAAATCTTTTCTAATTCGAAGAAGCATCACCGTTTCTGAGTAACGGCCACATTTCTCTTGGTGAATGGTTTAATTGTACTTCCTTTGTCACAGTGTAACTTGCCAAACTCATCTCACAGCAGCTATTGAGACAGAATTCGGAAACAGAGTGCCTCATTAAACAAGTAATTGGCAATCACAAAGCTCAATAGCTTACGAAAAACCTCATAGTGTAGGTTTGCAGTAACATAAAAGAAGAAATTTCGTGTAAGCGTAGGCTTCCGCGGCCGTTGTCCTCTTCAATAAAATTCTTCAGGGTATCAGACCGCATCGTCATAATTTAAAATGCGCCAACGTTTCGGCCAGCGTTGCAGCTAGCCTTCATCAGGGCCTTACGTTAAACTGCTAAATGAAACACACTTGGTTACTTAAATAGCTGCACGAGAAAACCGTGTCGTTACTTGATTGGCTGTAAAAGGGGGGAGGAGGAAGGGTGAGAGGTATGCTTTATTGGTGTTTCCTTTATTATCTGTCATTGGCTGAAATAGCTGTTTTCTATTGGTCTTTATATTAATCCACCCCATTGGAGGAGACGGACGAATAGCGAACAGGTGATAGCTGAGACGTCACACTGTTTACATGCTGTCCAGAAACCGGCTGCGGCGTGCCATTGCTTTGCGTGCTAGCGACCACTACTGCGGCTCTCCGCGTGTCTGCATGGGCCGCCACGGCTCTGCCGCCGCTCCGTAGCCCTGCTATAGCAGGCAGCCAAGACCTCGGAAGCTTGTACCCGTCCTCTCTATTCATGTTGGCGGGTCCTTTGGCTATTTCTATCGCCTCTCTAATCTTTCTTTTGAAAGTGAGAGGCTGTTTCGCCAGGACGCGGGCTTCTTGAAAAAATATTGGTTTCCCGCACTCGTCTTGGTGTTCCGCCACTGCTGACTTAGTGTGTTGTTTCAGGCGGATATATCTTTCATGTTCCGAGAGCCTTGTGCTAATCGGACGTCCCGTCTCACCTATGTAGACTAATCCACACGCACAACCAATTTGATACACGCCAGCTGTGTGTAGTTTGTCAACTGCATCCTTGGTAGAACCGAGCATGTCTGATATTTTGTCTTCGGAAAATTGGTTTGATGTCGGCTTTTCGTAGGATTTTGCCAATACGTTCGGTGACCCCTTGTACATATGGTAACACAGCAATACTCTGTGCCTCCTTCTCCTCTTCCCTATTAGTCTTCTCCCTTGTCGACATGGTGCTGTCTATCATCTGCTTCCCATAGCCATTAGTTACGAAGATGGACCTGAGGCGTTCAAGTTCTGTCTTCAGATGTTCTTCGTCGCTTATCCTGTACGCTCTCTTCGTTAGCGTATGCAGGGCGGACTTCTTCTGCGTGGGGAGATGGTGGGAGGAGGCGTGAAGGTACCTGTCTGTACTGGTTGGTTTCCTGTACACTTTGTGGCCAAGTTTACCATCAGGTTTTCGATAAACTTCCACGTCGAGAAAAGGCAGCACCCCATTCTTCTCTGTTTCCATTGTAAACTGAATTTTCCTATGCTGTTGGTTAAGGTGCTTGTGGAAGTTCTGTAGCTCCTCTTCTCCGTGGGGCCAAATAACGAAAGTGTCATCGACATAGCGAAGCCAACAATTTGGACGTAATGGTGCGGACTGGAGGGCTGTTTCCTCAAATGCCTCCATGAAGATTTCTGCTGCGATGGGCGATAGGGGTGAGCCCATAGCTACACGCTCTGTCCCACTCTACTCTAGGCCGTGTAACGGCTGCTTCTTCAGACCGTCGCGGTCGGAAGCGGGTAAGCCACGGTCACACTGAAAGTTTTACAGGATGTGATTTATTATTCCTCATTTGCCTCCCAGCAACACACGGCCTTCCCGGTCAAAAATGAGGTGGCAGCCTGCAGAGGGTCTGCTGGCCAGTCGCATCGGCGAGTTCCTCTCCCTGAATGCCTGTGTGTCCTGGAACCCAGCAGAAAGTGATTGCCTTGTCTTACCTTTGCAAGAGAAGGAGAGTGTCCTGCACTTCTTGTACGACCCAAGCTGCTGGGTACATCTTTCCAAAAGCGAGAAGGGCACTTCGAGAATCTGAGCAGTTGAGGAATTTTTTTTGTCACAGCGCTGTCTCGTCTGCCCCACTGCCGCCAGGATAACAAATAATTCCTGCTCTGGAAGCCCTGTCCTGGGAACAATGTCGAGGAATACGACAGAGCAGCTGATAATATCTCCCCACTCAGACCCATCTGTGTAAACAGTAATAAAATGTGGGTGCCGACGTAAAATCCCTTTAAATTCAATCGTAAAAATGCAGTCTGGGGAACAACGGTTCCTGTAACCAATCAGTTCTAAAAGCACTCTGGGCCTCCCTGGTAGCCAGAGGGATGCCACACTCAGCTTCGGACCTTAATGAATGCCCCAATCTGTAAGAGCGCGAGGCTCTCCCTTCAACAGATCCCCAATGGCCTCATTGTCTCTGGCCGATGACTCAACAGCCGCCGTTCCAGTGGCGTCTGTTCGACGTAGCTGGAACGGACAGAGCCCTATACACACTTGGCGTGCTACGAAAAGACGATGTCGAACAGACAGCCGAGGCTCCCCAGCCTCCGTACACAGGCTGGCGGCGCGACCCGTGCAGTAGGCCCCTGTTGACAGCCTAGTACCTCGTGGCGAACCGCAGCCAGCTGGCCCAAAAAACTGGCACCTGTATTGAAGTCGGGGTCACACAAATTCCTTATAAAGTAACTGTCGGCTCCCCGAGACCTATAACCGACGCATTTAAGGATGTTTAACATCTCGAGACATCTCAGTTTTTGTTGTTTAGGGTGTAGCAGCCGTGTTACCACTTCTCATCTCATCTTTCCCTTAAATGTGTGAACGATGATCCCAATTTTAAAGCGGGTAAATTAAATTAAGAACGAGACTGATTAAAATCAGCACAAACAGGTTTCTTCAAAATGAATTTAAAACCTGTGGTGCAAGAGCATTCCTCCGACCGCCTGATTGTCAGCTGCAATTGCCGAGTAGCTGTTGCGAGGTTGGACGATGCACAGAAATTGGAGAACTGGTCCACAGACAAGGAACACAGTGCGGGATGTCTGTCTGTAGACGTAATACTGTTTATTGCAATGGCGAATGCCGTGACACTTGAGACATTTCCTCGAGGGAAAACGGTCAGACGAGAAATTCACAACCTCGTATCTTCCGAGAGGAAGGACTCCACGAATGCGGGCAGACATCCACGGAAACACCACTGATAGAGCTGTAACAAATTATTATTCCTCCCGTAGTACCGTACCGTAGACCTTTTCCGAACCGAAGAAGACACCGAGAGGGGGTTTATTACGAAAGAAGACTTGCCGAATTGCTGCTTCGAGCAGGGTCGTGTTATCGAGCGCGGTTAAACCTCACTGGGGACGGCGTAATAGGGGGCGCACACTGCGCCTCGGTCGGCTGCACTTCCCCGTGTCTCTGCTGTGCAGCTCGTCAGCCTACCGCAGTTCGTCCGATCCTTCCTCGGTTTTAAAATCAGCGTTAAAACAGAGTGTTCCCACGAGTTGGGAAAGTTCCCCGTCAAGTAGATCCCACTGAGGAGCTGCAGGGGCGAGCGTCCCGGTCGACGCGCCGTGCGCCGTCAGCCAGTAGTGTCCAGGCGTCGCATCGCCGACTACTCATAGTGCAGAATCCAACAGTCACGGAGGGAAAGCCGGCCTCCTCCTCTGCCGACCGACATCGACGGGAAGCTGGCACTCGGCCAGAGTCGGCTGCAGGCAACTCGTACGATTCAGCCGTCGCCCGTGTTATTAAAATGCACGGTGGAATGTTCCTACGCACATGCGTGCTCACCAGACCCCCGACTCTCAGTAGACGTGTCCTTCACGTGCAGGGATTTACGTGACGTGCGGGTGTGGTTCGTGACACTCAACGACGACGCACAGAAGCTCGGGTGTGGCCGTGATAGGTGGAGCAGCTAGAGTCAAGCGTGACGTCCCGCTCGCAGTTTCGGTACGAGACACACTTTCACTGTTGTCATTCCAGAGCACAGCCGATTGTCGTTCATATTCACCACAGAGAACACATTTCCTGTCTTGCTGAACTACCTGTTAATGTTTTCAACGAAATCAACTTTTTTTTTAAAAAAATGGAGACAAAGTCTCCACAGCGAAATACCTACTTTGACGGTAAGCAGTTTCGGTCAGTTTTTGGCCATCCTCAGACGCTCATACCGCGATGACAGGCTGTGGCGTTGAATGGAGCGGGTGTTGTAGCAACAGCTTCTAGCAGTTCACATTCGTGGAGCTATAACACACGCTCCATTCACCGCCGCAACCGATCGTCGCGATATGAGCGTCTCAGGATGGTCAAAAAAATGACCGAAACTGCTCACCATAAAAAAAACATCTTTTTGGCGGACGAGACTGCTTGTACCCATTTTTAAAGTAGTTTTTGCCCGACCGCTGTGCTCCACGAGAAACGTTTTCAAAAATCACTGAACTCACCTTGTGCTAATAAACTCACGAATTTATCGTATCTTTGAATTTCATGTCGTAGCGTAATTAAGAAAATTATGTAATTACCCCCGCCCATCGATCCATCGTTGGTCCGAAAATAAGCGTTTATTAACTCCACTGTCCACAGTTCAGTTAGCGAGGTTCATTGGGGGAGAGATCTACAGAGACTACTAAGTGGAATGAGTCCTCACTCTCTTTAATAGTGGGGGCGGCTTTCGCATAAAACAGAGAACGGGAACGGACCTGCCACACTTCCCCAGTGGTCTCTCCCCACGACATCCGCAGTGGATGACAACATACTCGGTACGGTATCGAAAGCGACGATGGCACGGCGTATTAAAGTAATTAGGTTGGCGCTACGACAGCGCCCTCTAGTCGGTGCTGTCCAGATCTACGACCTGCGCTCCAGGTTCTCCCCATTTGATCGAGAGCAGGCGGCCGGGACACCTCGATTCACCTTCGCTCTACGTACGACGGGTCCCAGCATCGCACCTCATTGCTAGTTATGTAACCACGTATTAACTTGTTTTTTGCACCAGTAAACCACTTTTACTTACGTGCAGTACCGACGTATTTTTCCTGCTCCTGCTCCTACACACGCGCCGCCTTCCCGGCGGGATACAAAACTTGGTTCTACAACATAATAAGTCTTTGAATCACTCATACATTTGGAAACCCATTCCATATGCTCGTAACTAACAGCCTGCACTAGGGTAAAACGGGTCAAATACTTTTCCGACATCTAGGAGTATAGACTCTGACTGCTGCCATTCACCCATCATATCATGTTAGTAAAGGGTGAGCTGGGTTTCGTAAGAGCGATCCTTTCTAAAAGCATGCTAATCTGTAAACAGAACTTTTGGAAATTTGTGGTAAGTTCCTATGGGACCAAACTGCTGAGGTCATCGGTTCCTAGACTTACACACTACTTAATCGAACTGAAACTAAGGACAACACACGCACACCCATGCCCGAGGGAGGACTCAAACTTCTCACACCGAGCAGCTATCCCGCACGGCTGTAAACAGTATTTTCCGTCTAAACGAAATGTATTATATTCGAAGTCAGAATATGTTCAAGAATACGGCAGCAAACCAATGTTAAGGATGTGAGTCCGTAATTCTGCGGATTCGTTCTTTTCTCTTCTTATGTACACCAGTCTCCTGAGTTTTTTTCGACTCGCTTGGGACTTGGCTCCTGGCAAGAGATTCGCAATAAATGGGGCCAGTGCGGTAGGGTCTCTCGGTAAACTGAACTATGATTCGACCTGGACGCGGCAACATCTTTTTCTTTGTTCAGCTCCTTCTGTTCCCTCTCAACGGATCTCTACTTCGCAAAGAAAATAGCGAGAAAAATGTACTTGTCTTTATTACTTAATCAATTTCAAGCGGGTGTGTTCGCCACTGGTCCTGGACTCTAACTGCCTTAGGGTGCTCTTCTGACGTCAGATCACGACGCAAGCACCGTTATTCGAGGCAGCTGCACCCAGTGTGTTCACCACGGGCTCCAGAAGCTAACTGACTTAGTCCCTATCGTGGCCACAAGAGGGCGCTACCGTGACGTCAGGTGATGACACGAGATCGTTTGCTCTCAATCTCTCGCACACATTATAACCGGACATGCGCCTCGTCAGCGGCCCATGAGAGGGCAGCCGCTGACCTCACAGCCTCCACCCTAGAGCTTTATACTCGCGCCAGAGAGTCTTCTGTATATATGCTAACGAATTTAACTGAACACAAGTGAGACCAACATCGCTCATCTAACCCATGAATTACCAAAGTTCTTAATTCCATTTCAATTTTCATCATATTCAGTAAGTTAATTTACAATTTCAATATTCAATGATCAAATGATAAGTTCCCCATTTTCCCACTATCAGCGCTGTGTTCATTCATGACCTTACACCGCCATCCCTAGAATGCTGCACGCCTATTGGCTACTGCATTAGTCATGTGAATCGACTTCATAGAACCTAGCACTTGGAATCAATTTTCGCGAATTCAGCACCCACCTGGACTTGGAATCAAATAGCTGAAAGTCTCCACCACGATCCTCAACCCAGCACCACACACCCTTACCAACCTATGTTGGCGGGCTAACGTGCAAGAACCTGTACTAATGCGCACAGTGCATGACGTCATCCAAGATGGTCGGCCGAGATGGCGGGAAAACAGATCAGAACACGAGTCTTTATTTTGCAGGCGGTGTCTCCACAACGAGCTTTAGTGTCCAACTGACCTAGTACACATTACTGTCACCAGATCGTACTGTCTCCCTCCTATGACCTAATCCCAGGTGGTGGTCTGTATGCGCGAGAATGGTGTCAAAATGACTCAGGCTGCTCTGGACTGCTGGGGAGAGTTAAGAACATTTTATTTACTTATCCAATATATTTATCACACTGACGCAAAATACTCACCAAGTTATGCTTCGGGTCACAATACACAGTCTGCAGACATGCAAAAAACAACTACTAATTTACGCAAATAATTTAACTACAGACATTCAGACACCTACTAAATAATTTAGCACCGTTATGTCTAGACACGCTCAGTACTCGTAAACCGTCCAAATAACTCATAGCACAGCCTTCACACCTGCTCGCAAAATAATTCAGTCAATGCCCGCAAGCACCCTCCACCAACCGCTGCCCAGTAGAGCGCACAGGTAGCCCCAACGACGTGGTGTGGCCATCAGCTGTCAAACCACCCACAGACCCCCGCCCACGTCCCGCAAGCGGCGACATATCACGCATACTTCATTTCTCAGAAATTCCTATCCAAATTCGTGTTCACCTACAGGGTGTTTCAAAAATGACCGGTATATTTGAAACGGCAATAAAAACTAAACGAGCAGCGATAGAAATACACCGTTTGTTGCAATATGCTTGGGACAACAGTACTTTTTCAGGCGGACAAACTTTCGAAATTACAGTAGTTACAATTTTCAACAACAGATGGCGCTGCAAGTGATGTGAAAGATATAGAAGACAACGCGGTCTGTGGGTGCGCCATTCTGTACGTCGTCTTTCTGCTGTAAGCGTGTGCTGTTCACAACGTGCAAGTGTGCTGTAGACAACATGGTTTATTCCTTAGAACAGAGGATTTTTCTGGTGTTGGAATTCCACCGCCTAGAACAACAAGACGAAGTTTTCAACGGAGGTTTAATGTAACCAAAGGACCGAAAAGCGATACAATAAAGCATCTGTTTGAAAAATTTCAATGGACTGGGAATGTGACGGATGAACGTGCTGGAAAGGTAGGGCGACCGCGTACGGCAACCACAGAGGGCAACGCGCAGCTAGTGCAGCAGGTGATCCGACAGCGGCCTCAGGTTTCCGTTCGCCGTGTTGCAGCTGCGGTCCAAATGACGCCAATGTCCACGTATCGTCTCACGTGCCAGAGTTTACACCTCTATCCGTACAAAATTCAAACGCGGCAACCCCTCAGCGCCGCTACCGTTGCTTCACGAGAGACATTCGCTAACGATATAGTGCACAGGATTGATGACGGCGATATGCATGTGGGCAGCATTTGGTTTACTGACGAAGCTTATTTTTACCTGGACGGCTTTGTCAATAAACAGAACTGGCGCATATGGGGAACCGAAAAGCCCCATGTTGCAGTCCCATCGTCCCTGCATCCTCAAAAAGTACTGGTCTGGGCCGTCATTTCTTCCAAAGGAATCATTGGTCCATTTTTCAGATCCGAAACAATTACTGCATCACGCTATCTGGACATTCTTCGTGAATTTGTGGCGGTACAAACTGCCTTAGACGACACTGCGAACACCTCGTGGTTTATGCAAGATGGTGCCCGGCCACATCGCACGGCCAACGTCTTTAATTTCCTGAATGAATATTTCGATGATCGTGTGATTGCTTTGGGCTATCCGAAACATACAGGAGGCGGCGTGGATTGGCCTCCCTATTCGCCAGACATGAACCCCTGTGACTTCTTTCTGTGGGGACACGTGAAAGACCAGGTGTACCGCCAGAATCCAGAAACAATTGAACAGCTGAAGCAGTATATCTCATTTGCATGTGAAGCCATTCCGCCAGACACGTTGTCAAAGGTTTCGGGTAATTTCATTCAGAGACTACGCCATATTATTGCTACGCATAGTGGATATGTGGAAAATATCGTACTATAGAGTTTCCCAGACCGCAGCGCCATCTGTTGTTGAAAATTGTAACTACTGTAATTTCGAAAGTTTGTCTGACTGAAAATGTACTGTTGTCCCAAGCATATTGCAACAAACGGTTTATTTCTATCGCTGTTCGTTTAGTTTTTATTACCGTTTCAAATATACCGGTCATTTTTGAAACACCCTGTAGATACAGGTGCTGACGTCATCGGGCGGGATCGCAGCGGCGAGCTGCCCCCGAACGCAGGCCAAAGTTTCCCTTATACCCACGTCACAGAACTCCAAGGCGCAGCCCCATACTCGAGACACCTCAGGCGAGCATTGTCTTTACCGCAGATGGCAGAATAGCGCAGCTTGCTTCCATCTAACGGAACATACGTGACGTGTTCAGCTCACGACCTTTCCTGAATTGTATATTCTCCCTTAAATAGTTAACGCTACCTTTCTATATGTCCCAGCTTGTATGCAGGGAAATTCCTACTCTAACAGAACCTCCTTACGAAAATAACATGAAATGCACTCATCCCAGCGTTCCTAACGTCTTTTCTCTCCAGATTTCAACATACGCAAAAATTCCCTCCTTTATGTACAGACCCCTATATCCCAGCACAAACGATGTCAATGAATCAAGCATTCTGATTTGCTCTTGTCGAATTTACACGCCAAATTACTTATGCCGCCAGTATCGAAGCACCATCCCCCTATTCTTCCCGGTGCTTTCAGCCGTTATACGAGGTGAATTCAAGTTCTAAGGCCTCCGATTTTTTTTCTAGTTAACTACTCACCCGAAATCGATGAAACTGGCGTTACTTCTCGACGTAATCGCTCTGCAGACGTAAACATTTTTCACAACTCTGACGCCATGATTCCATGGCAGCGGCGAAGGCTTCTTTAGGAGTCTGTTTTGACCACTGGAAAATCGCCGAGGCAATAGCAGCGCTGCTGGTGAATGTGCGGCCACGGAGAGTGTCTTTCATTGTTGGAAACAGACGAAAGTCACTAGGAACCAGGCCAGGTGAGTGGGGAGCATGAGGAATCACTTCAAAGTTGTTATCACGAAGAAACTGTTGCGTAACGATACCTCGATGTGCGGGTGCGTTGTCTTGGTGAAAGAGCACACGTGCAGACCTTCCCGGACGTTTTTGTTGCAGTGCAGGAAGGAATTTGTTCTTCAAAACATTTTCGTAGGATACACCTGTTACCGTAGTGCCCTTTGGAACGCAATGGGTAAGGATTACGCCCTCGCTGTCCCAGAACATGGACACCATCATTTTTTCAGCACTGGCGGTTACCCGAAATTTTTTTGGTGGCGGTGAATCTGTGTGCTTCCATTGAGCTGACTGGCGCTTTGTTTCTGGATTGAAAAATGGCATCCATGTCTCATCCATTGTCACAACCGACGAAAAGAGAGTCTCATTCATGCTGTCGTTGGGCGTCAACATTGCTCGGCAACATGCCTCACGGGCAGCCGTGTGGTCGTCCGTCAGCATTCGTGGCACCCACCTGGATGACACTTTTCGCATTTTCAGGTCGTCATGCAGGATTGTGTGCACAGAACCCACAGAAATGACAACTCTGGAGGCGATCTGTTCAACAGTCATTCGGCGATCCCCCAAAACAATTCTCTCCACTTTGTCGATCATGTCGTCAGACCAGCTTGTGCGAGCCTGAGGTTGTTTCGGTTTGTTGTCACACGATGTTCTGCCTTCATTAAACTGTCGCACCCACAAACGCACTTTCGACACATCCATAACTCCATCACCACATGTCTCCTTCAACTGTCGATGAATTACAATTGGTTTCACACCTCGCAAATTCAGAAAACGAATGATTTCACGCTGTTCAAGTAAGGAAAACGTCGCCATTTTAAGTATTTAAAACAGTTCTCATTCTCGCCGCTGGCGGTAAAATTCCATCTGCCGTACGGTGCTGCCATCTCTGGGACGTATTGACAATGAATGCGGCCTCATTTTAAAACAATGCGCATATTTCTATCTCTTTCCAGTCCGGAGAAAAAAATCGGAGGCCTTAGAACTTGAATGCACCTCGTATTACACAGCCCGCTGAATTGCATTCACAGCTAAACCCACAAAATCGTCTCCACATTGTCAAATACATACCAGACTCTCAAGAGTATTGCAAGCCAGGAACATATTTACCACTGTAACAACAATTAAATATTACTGTTGCTGCTACAAGAAAATGTTCAAATGTGTGTGAAATCTTATGGGACCTAACTGCTAAGTTCAACAGTCCCTAAGCTTACACACTACTTAACCTAAATTATCCTAAGGACAAACACACACAACAATACCCGAGGGAGGACTCTAACCTCTGCCGGGACCAGCCGACCAGTCCTTGGCTGCAGCACCTTAGGCCGCTCGGCTATTGCTGCTACAGTCTGACACCAATCAATGTACAAGTAAGCTCTCCTCTTGGCAACTGTACTTCAGTATTTATAGCGAATATAATTTTCCCATCAGCCTTTTCTTTCTTTCTACAGACGCGACATTCAGCGGTAATAAACTACTTTACACTGATCACCTCTTCACACCGACAACTAAACCTCGCAATGTGCCATACACATCGTCAGATACGTAAACACACCTACTCATTTACACTCTCCTCCCACTGGGGCCAGGAGCTTGAATATTAGTGCTTGAAACTGATCTCCAATTCAGCAATATGTCAACTCGTACCGTATCGATCTACTAAACATACAATTCATATCCTACGCCAAACAAAATCACCAATTTTACACCACAAAGCCCTGAGTGAATCGAAGTCACTCTCAGAACTGATGTACAAAGACCCACTCGTTTCCCCCTCGGTAGAAACGCGCTACTTTTTCTGGTCCGGACCTGCCTGCGTGCTTGCGTTTCCACAGACATCTCCAGACGCTGGGATTACATGAACACACCTATTTTCACCATAATATTATATCATTTTCATCGTAATTCTCGAAATCAAGCACACAGCAGTAGCCTACGATCACTAGGGCAACATAATTCCGAAGACATGCACTGGAAACTACACTCCTGGAAATGGAAAAAAGAACACATTGACACCGGTGTGTCAGACCCACCATACTTGCTCCGTACACTGCGAGAGGGCTGTACAAGCAATGATCACACGCACGGCACAGCGGACACACCAGGAACCGCGGTGTTGGCCGTCGAATGGCGCTAGCTGCGCAGCATTTGTAAACCGCCGCCGTCAGTGTCAGCCAGTTTGCCGTGGCATACGGAGCTCCATCGCAGTCTTTAACACTGGTAGCATGCCACGACAGCGTGGACGTGAACCGTATGTGCAGTTGACGGACTTTGAGCAAGGGCGTATAGTGGGCATGCGGGAGGCCGGGTGGACGTACCGCCGAATTGCTCAACACGTGGAGCGTGAGGTCTCCACAGTTCATCGATGTTGTCGCCAGTGGTCGGCGGAAGGTGCACGTGCCCGTCGACCTGGGACCGGACCGCAGCGACGCACGGATGCACGCCAAGACCGTAGGATCCTACGCAGTGCCGTAGGGGACCGCACCGCCACTTCCCACTTAGGGACACTGTTGCTCCTGGGGTATCGGCGAGGACCATTCGCAACCGTCTCCATGAAGCTGGGCTACGGTCCCGCACACCGTTAGGCCGTCTTCCGCTCACGCCCCAACATCGTGCAGCCCGCCTCCAGTGGTGTCGCGACAGGCGTGAATGGAGGGACGAATGGAGACGTGTCGTCTTCAGCGATGAGAGTCGCTTCTGCCTTGGTGCCAATGATGGTCGTATGCGTGTTTGACGCCGTGCAGGTGAGCGCCACAATCAGGACTGCATACGACCGAGGCACACAGGGCCAACACCCATCATCATGGTGTGGGGAGCGATCTCCTACACTGGCCGTACACCACTGGTGATCGTCGAGGGGACACTGAATAGTGCACGGTACATCCAAAACGTCATCGAACCCATCGTTCTACCATTCCTAGACCGGCAAGGGAACTTGCTGTTCCAACAGGACAATGCACGTCCGCATGTTTCCCGTGCCACCCAACGTGCTCTAGAAGGTGTAAGTCAACTACCCTGGCCAGCAAGATCTCCGGATCTGTCCCCCATTGAGCATGTTTGGGACTGGATGAAGCGTCGTCTCACGCGGTCTGCACGTCCAGCACGAACGCTGGTCCAACTGAGGCGCCAGGTGGAAATGGCATGGCAAGCCGTTCCACAGGACTACATCCAGCATCTCTACGATCGTCTCCATGGGAAAATAGCAGCCTGCATTGCTGCGAAAGGTGGATATACACTGTACTAGTGCCGACATTGTGCATGCTCTGTTGCCTGTGTCTATGTGCCTGTGGATCTGTCAGTGTGATCATGTGATGTATCTGACCCCAGGAATGTGTCAATAAAGTTTCCCCTTCCTGGGACAATGAATTCACGGTGTTCTTATTTCAATTTCCAGGAGTGTAGAAACAAGTACTACAGATCCCTGCCCATTCAAATCAGTCAGCCCAACATGCTATCACCGCTATTCTCTATCGTCACAACATAGAAAAATTACGCAGTATAAAAGCTCCATTAACCATGGACCTTGCCGTTGGTGGGGAGGCTTGCGTGCCTCTGCGATACAGATAGCCGTACCGTAGGTACAACCACAACGGAGGGGTATCTGTTGAGAGGCCAGACAAACGTGTGGTTCCTGAAGAGGGGCAGCAGCCTTTTCAGTAGTTGCAAGGGCAACAGTCTGGATGATTGACTGATCTGGCCTTGTAACAATAACCAAAACGTCCTTGCTGTGCTGGTACTGTGAACGGCTGAAAGCAAGGGGAAACTACAGCCGTAATTTTTCCCGAGGGCATGCAGCTTTACTGTATGATTAAATGATGGCGTCTTCTTGGGTAAAATATTCCGGAGGTAAAATAGTCCCCCATTCGGATCTCCTGGCGGGGACTACTCAAGAGGATGTCGTTATCAGGAGAAAGAAAACTGGCGTTCTACGGATCGGAGCGTGGAATGTCAGATCCCTTAATCGGGCAGGTAGGTTAGAATATTTAAAAAGGGAAATGGATAGGTTAAAGTTAGATATAGTGGGAATTAGTGAAGTCCGGTGGCAGGAGGAACAAGACTTCTGGACAGGTGACTACAGGGTTATAAACACAAAGTCAAATAGGGGTAATGCAGGTGTAGGTTTAATAATGAATAGGAAAATAGGAATGCGGGTAAGTTACTACAAACAGCATAGTGAACGCATTATTGTGGCAAAGATAGACACGAAGCCCACACCTACTACAGTAGTACAAGTTTATATGCCAACTAGCTCTGCAGATGACGAAGAAATTGAAGAAATGTATGATGAAATAAAAGAAATTATTCAGATAGTGAAGGGAGACGAAAATTTAATAGTCATGGGTGACTGGAATTCGAGTGTAGGAAAAGGGAGAGAAGGAAACGTAGTAGGTGAATATGGATTGTGGCTAAGAAATGAAAGAGGAAGCCGCCTGGTAGAATTTTGCACAGAGCACAACTTAATCATAGCTAACACTTGGTTTAAGAATCATTATAGAAGGTTGTATACATGGAAGAACACTGGAGATACTAAAAGGTATCAGATAAATTATATAATGGTAAGACAGAGATTTAGGAACCAGGTTTTAAATTGTAAGACATTTCCAGGGGCAGATGTGGACTCTGACCACAGTCTATTGGTTATGACCTGTAGATTAAAACTGAAGAAACTGCAAAAAGGTGGGAATTTAAGGAGATGGGACCTGGATAAACTGACTAAAACAGAGGTTGTACAGAATATCAGGGACAGCATAAGGGAACAATTGACAGGAATGGGGGAAAGAAATACAATAGAAGAAGAATGGGTAGCTTTGAGGGATGAAGTAGTGAAGGCAGCAGAGGATCAAGTAGGTAAAAAGACTAGGGCTAGTAGAAATCCTTGGGTAACAGAAGAGATATTGAATTTAATTGATGAAAAAAGAAAATACAGAAATGCAGTAAATGAAGCAGGCAAAAAGGAATACAAACGTCTCAAAAATGAGATCGACAGGAAGTGCAAAATGGCTAAGCAGGGATGGCTAGAGGACAAATGTAAGGATGTAGAGGCTTATCTCACTAGGGGTAAGATAGATACTGCCTACAGGAAAATTAAAGAGACATTTGGAGAAAAGAGAACCACTTGTATGAATATCAAGAGCTCAAATGGAAACCCAGTTCTAAACAAAGAGGGGAAAGCAGAAAGGTGGAAGGAGTATATAGAGGGTCTATACAAGGGCGATGTACTTGAGGACAATATTATGGAAATGGAAGAGGATGTAGATGAAGATGAAATGGGAGATACGATACTGCGTGAAGAGTTTGATAGAGCACTGAAAGACCTGAGTCGAAACAAGGCCCCCGGAGTAGACAACATTCCATTGGAACTACTGACGGCCTTGGGAGAGCCAGTCCTGACAAAACTCTACCATCTGGTGAGCAAAATGTATGAAACAGGCGAAATACCCTCAGACTTCAAGAAGAATATAATAATTCCAATCCCAAAGAAAGCAGGTGTTGACAGATGTGAAAATTACCGAACAATCAGTTTAATAAGCCACAGCTGCAAAATACTAACACGAATTCTTTACAGACGAATGGAAAAACTAGTAGAAGCCGACCTCGGGGAAGATCAGTTTGGATTTCGTAGAAATACTGGAACACGTGAGGCAATACTGACCTTACGACTTATCTTAGAAGAAAGATTAAGGAAAGGCAAACCTACGTTTCTAGCATTTGTAGACTTAGAGAAAGCTTTTGACAATGTTGACTGGAATACTCTCTTTCAAATTCTAAAGGTGGCAGGGGTAAAATACAGGGAGCGAAAGGCTATTTACAATTTGTACAGAAACCAGATTTCAGTTATAAGAGTTGAGGAACATGAAAGGGAAGCAGTGGTTGGGAAGGGAGTGAGACAGGGTTGTAGCCTCTCCCCAATGTTATTCAATCTGTATATTGAGCAAGCAGTAAAGGAAACAAAAGAAAAATTCGGAGTAGGTGTTAAAATCCATGGAGAAGAAATAAAAACTTTGAGGTTCGCCGATGACATTGTAATTCTGTGAGAGACAGCAAAGGACTTGGAAGAACAGTTGAACGGAATGGATGGTGTCTTGAATGGAGGATATAAGATGAACATCAACAAAAGCAAAACGAGGACAATCGAATGTAGTCGAATTAAGTCGGGTGATGTTGAGGGTATTAGATTAGGAAATGAGACACATAAAGTAGTAAAGGAGTTTTGCTATTTGGGGAGAAAAATAACTGATGATGGTCGAAGTAGAGAGGATATAAAATGTAGACTGACAATGGCAAGGAAAGCGTTTCTGAAGAAGAGAAATTTGTTAACATCGAGTATAGATTTAAGTGTCAGGAAGTCATTTCTGAAAGTATTTGTATGGAGTGTGGCCATGTATGGAAGTGAAACATGGACGGTAAATAGTTTGGACAAGAAGAGAATAGAAGCTTTCGAAATGTGGTGCTACAGGAGAATGCTGAAGATTAGATGGGTAGATCACGTAACTAATGAGGAAGTATTGAATAGGATTGGGGAGAAGAGACGTTTGTGGCAGAACTTGACCAGAAGAAGGGATCGGTTGGTAGGACATGTTCTGAGGCATCAAGGGATCACCAGTTTAGTATTGGAGGGCAGCGTGGAGGGTAAAAATCGTAGGGGGAGACCAAGAGATGAATACACTAAGCAGATTCAGAAGGATGTAGGTTGCAGTAGGTACTGGGAGATGAAGTAGCTTGCACAGGATAGAGTAGCATGGAGAGCTGCATCAAACCAGTCTCAGGACTGAAGACCCAACAACAACAACAAAAGCTCATACGATTTACGCGTCATCTAGGCATCGATGCGGATACGATGACACATAACTGCAGCGGGCTTCCAGTGCGGAGAAACTGGTTTCACAACACTTCCCCAGAATAGCGCAGAGCGCAGCCATCCAAGCATTCCTAACGGCCTTCCGAATCCCGCACCTCAAACTGCTGCTGCTACTGCAGATGCCTATGTGGACACGATTCTATTACATATATACAGGCAATGCAGAGGCCATTTTAAAGTCTGATCACCTATACCCTAGGCGAATGGTCGTTTGAGACGCTCCCTGTTATCCTGTTTAGTTGTTTCAAACAGTGTTTTCTAACACGCTTCTGTACAACGCGAAACATTTCCTTTTTTTTTATTTTGCTGTCATGACTTCCAAGCCTGTGTCAGGTTCTAAACTGACATTAAGACACTCTGATCCACAGCCTCTCACAGAAAACTAGTCATCGCACGGTGTAAATCATATTCTTAAGCTGGATAGCATAACACTGGATGATTTTAAATAAGACAGTTACAAGATAAGGAAACTAGAAGAGTTTGGCTGCGTTGTGGAGAGCTTCCAAACTGCCGTCCAAAAGGGATTCACGGCGTCTACATTTAAACTCAGATGTCTCTGTGACGGAGTAGATGACGGCTCCGGGTTCCATTTCGAGTGATTCCTCACTTTGCACTCGTGTACGCAGTCACTGTTTGACTGCCAGCAAACCCCAGGAGTTGTCATCCATCCACAAAACTTTCTCCCCAACTCAAACAAGCGTTGTCAGTGAATCATTATGTGGTAACCAACAGTGCACCAATGCACGGATGGGATGGAAAAAGACACCGCCGATGTACTGTAATATTAAGCGACACACTTGATAGCGCAAAGAATTTTACAGTAACTTCCACACCGGCCAGTCATGTGACAGCAAATTTCCCCAATTTCAGCATCATAGTTAAACCATCCCTTCTCTACTTTGCGAGTATCATTGCGAATATGGATAGATGACTAATCAGTATGCCCATTCACAGTTAATCCTTGAACACACAAATAATCAAAGTATACCAGACAGCGCTCTATATACACTCCTGGAAATGGAAAAAAGAACACATTGACACCGGTGTGTCAGACCCACCATACTTGCTCCGGACACTGCGAGAGGGCTGTACAAGCAATGATCACACGCACGGCACAGCGGACACACCAGTAACCGCGGTGTTGGCCGTCGAATGGCGCTAGCTGCGCAGCATTTGTGCACCGCCGCCGTCAGTGTCAGCCAGTTTGCCGTGGCATACGGAGCTCCATCGCAGTCTTTAACACTGGTAGCATGCCGCGACAGCGTGGACGTGAACCGTATGTGCAGTTGACGGACTTTGAGCGAGGGCGTATAGTGGGCATGCGGGAGGCCGGGTGGACGTACCGCCGAATTGCTCAACACGTGGGGCGTGAGGTCTCTACAGTACATCGATGTTGTCGCCAGTGGTCGGCGGAAGGTGCACGTGCCCGTCGACCTGGGACCGGACCGCAGCGACGCACGGATGCACGCCAAGACCGTAGGATCTTACGCAGTGCCGTAGGGGACCGCACCGCCACTTCCCAGCAAATTAGGGACACTGTTGCTCCTGGGGTATCGGCGAGGGCCATTCGCAACCGTCTCCATGAAGCTGGGCTACGGTCCCGCACACCGTTAGGCCGTCTTCCGCTCACGCCCCAACATCGTGCAGCCCGCCTCCAGTGGTGTCGCGACAGGCGTGAATGGAGGGACGAATGGAGACGTGTCGTCTTCAGCGATGAGAGTCGCTTCTGCCTTGGTGCCAATGATGGTCGTATGCGTGTTTGGCGCCGTGCAGGTGAGCGCCACAATCAGGACTGCATACGACCGAGGCACACAGGGCCAACACCCGGCATCATGGTGTGGGGAGCGATCTCCTACACTGGCCGTACACCACTGGTGATCGTCGAGGGGACACTGAATAGTGCACGGTACATCCAAACCGTCATCGAACCCATCGTTCTACCATTCCTAGACCGGCAAGGGAACTTGCTGTTCCAACAGGACAATGCACGTCCGCATGTATCCCGTGCCACCCAACGTGCTCTAGAAGGTGTAAGTCAACTAGCCTGGCCAGCAAGATCTCCGGATCTGTCCCCCATTGAGCATGTTTGGGACTGGATGAAGCGTCGTCTCACGCGGTCTGCACGTCCAGCACGAACGCTGGTTCAACTGAGGCGCCAGGTGGAAATGGCATGGCAAGCCGTTCCACAGGACTACATCCAGCATCTCTACGATCGTCTCCATGGGAGAATAGCAGCCTGCATTGCTGCGAAAGGTGGATATACACTGTACTAGTGCCGACATTATGCATGCTCTGTTGCCGGTGTCTATGTGCCTGTGGTTCTGTCAGTGTGATCATGTGATGTATCTGACCCCAGGAATGTGTCAATAAAGTTTCCTCTTCCTGGGACAATGAATTCACGGTGTTCTTATTTCAATTTCCAGTAGTGTATTTCTAAGACCTCGAGCATAGCACTTAATTTACGATCCATCTCTCCGCCTATGGGAGTCGGAGAGCGTTCTCCCTGTCTTGGGGTAAAAGACGAAGCTCACACAGTCATTGACGAACCCGCCCTGCAGCGCCGCTAGAGAATTGATCTCCAACCAATCAGAATGCTACACTCCACGTCTTATAGAGCCTTCCGAGTCCTAACACGAGATTTCTCGAGATGTGACCGTGTCAAGGAGCTTAGCACTGTGTGTCGATGTATAGTATCAGATTTCAAAGTGCCGTAATGTAATAGCATACAGTTAAGAAGAACAAGGAAAGACTTATTTTTATACGTGATGGAGTTCGAGACAAATTGAGTTCGACACATTTTTGCCTAAATCAACGAACCTATCAACTCTAAATTATTTTTCTAGAGTCTAGAATCTGTACCTGGAAGGGATTGGTAAGAGAGAGAACATAAACACCTGCACTCCTAAGACTACAACGTACTGCACTTAAAAACTGGCCATAATGTTAGATAAAATACCTTTCCGGCCTATCAGACATACATCCTTTGTCACAGTTTGTCTACGCTGAACTATCTTATCGAACCATAAAACGAAAAAACTACTTCCGTAAAACATTTACTTTGCATCACACGAACACAATATAGCTTTGTGAAGGTGTATGGTGCCCACTGTTCACTTCCGATGACAGTTCAGAAATTATACAATGCCCGCATCAGACCTATATAAAATGGTAAATAGTAGCGGGGGATACATCCTACAAGGAAACAGATAAACGCATAGCACCAGCGTCCGACATGTGAAAATTACAAGTCATTTTGCCACTAACTCTGTAAACACAACATCTTTCAGGCAAATGTGTACACAGGGATTGTAGCATGTCACAAGCTCATACCGCTAACTTAATATTGACGCCGAAGTCTCGATTTTATACACAAGATGAGACAGGGGCGACTGCATAAATCAAAGCTCGTTTATAGGAGTGTGCCAAGTTTCTTCACACACGAGATGGAAGTCCTCTGATGACCGACAGGTTTACCATTTACGATTGCAGGTAGAGAGTGTTTTAAAGCACATACGGAACATGTAGCTGCATACGAGTAGAACACAGGCTATGTCACGTGACTGATGCATCCGGACAGAACACTCGCGGCCGAGCCGCCGTAGCGTGAGGTTGCCCGCACGCCGCGCCGCGCCGCTGCGCCACGCAGCAGCTGGGGGCGCTCTCAGCCGCCGCCTACGCAGCAGCTGGGGGCGCTCTCAGCCGCCGCCTACGCTGCAGCTGGGGGCGCCCTCAGCCGCCGCCTACGCTGCCGGGAACGCCGAAAGAAGAGGCAAAATTGTCGTGTCCAGTCAGGTCGCAGTAGAAGACAGGCGAGATGTTCTGGAAAGCCAGAACTAGTAGGGACTGGATAGCACAGGGAACGCTGCAAGGTCAGGGCCCCTGCTGCGGCGGGACAAGCCCGCGCTTTGCCAGGCCAGGCTCGGTAAAGTAGGGCAAAAGTGAGCTTCGCGAACAGGGAAAGTAGTCTCCCACACCGACCAAAACCGTAGGAGAAAATGCCCTCCCCGTAAGGTATTGCTAATTACCACCTCCACTAGCCAGAAAATGGGGAAAATAGGACCCCACACAAAA
The DNA here is from genome assembly GCF_023864275.1 of Schistocerca cancellata. Classification (NCBI taxonomy): domain Eukaryota; kingdom Metazoa; phylum Arthropoda; class Insecta; order Orthoptera; family Acrididae; genus Schistocerca; species Schistocerca cancellata. The sequence continues at coordinate 12,824,659 of NC_064627.1, read as the reverse complement.
CTGGCAAACGACACAACACCAGACGGGGAAAAGAACCAAACAGACGGCACGACCGTGCCAAACTACACACCACCACGATTCCTTTCCCCCACTGAGCAGCGGGGACGAGAAAAGGAGAGTGAAATATTAGCAAAAGAAATGGCTAAAAAGAAAGGCGCCGAACCGGCGAGCGCCAAATACAGCACAGCACGACAGAGCCGCCAAAACCGCGCTCTGTCCGCGCCACGACAGAACACTCGCGGCACCAGCGTCGGCATCACGAAAGTCACGCAGAAAAGCCCGACCAACCGCGTCGCGTCGACTTCCGCATCTGCGAGCAGACCGACGACGAACACACCAGAAAACACCACCCCACGACACCAGCAAGGGGCAGGGAAAAGAGAGTCACAGATCCCCACAAGAATACCGTACAACTTCGAGAGTCCCAACAGATTCGACGCCTTAGGGGACTCGGATGAGGAAGGCGAGACAACCGCCCCCCTAGACGACAACCCGCCACCGCCACCACAACAAACACCACCAGGGGATACACCAGCAGCCCTCACCGAGGACACCGCTACGTCGCACGACGACAACTCGACTCCCGCCGTCGCGGGTCGACAACAGCCCACCGACAGCGGAGAGGACGAGACAAACCCGACAAATGTACCACCAATAGTGGTGTACCAATTACAGGGGTACACCAGACTCGACAAAGAGATAAAAAGCAGAATATCAGGCCCCTTAAAGGCCATCTTCCGGGGTGACTCGGTTAACTATAATTTTGAGTCCCTAAGAGATTACTATGCCGCGGCAGCCTTTCTAAGAGAAAGGGATGTACCGCATTTTAACCACCAACGGCCCGAGAAAAAGGAATTACACGTGGTCGTCCACGGCCTACCAGCCCAAGTCCTAGAGGAGGAACTACGAGAGGCCCTTGTAGAGGAAGGTTTCTGACCTTCATACGTCCACCAGTTTAAAAAACGAGCACGAAAATCACGAAGGCTCATCCGAGAGCCAACGTACAAAGTGTCGCTTCCCAGGGGCTCGGGCGGTGAGAGGATACACGAAGTGCGGTACATCCTCCACACAAAGGTGACGGTAGAAACCTACCGTCCCGAGGAAGGTCGCGCGCTGTGTCACCGCTGCCAGCGCCTGACGCACACGGCAAACTATTGTAACATGCCGGCGAGGTGCGTAAAGTGCGCGGGCCTCCACGCCACAGAAGACTGCCGAAAACCAGAGAGCGAGCCGCCAAAGTGTGTTCTGTGCTCCGGAGACCATCCGGCATCTCGGAAAGGCTGCCCGGAACACCAAAAGTATATGAACCGCCCCAGACAGCCGACAGAGGGACAGCACAAACAGCGTGCGCCCTCGAAAAACAGACAACCCCGACAAAACAAATGTAAGGGCGAAAGACAGACGAGGACAGACCCCAACCAGGAGTTAAGAGACACACCAAAGACACAACACGACCAAACAAACAGAGAAAACCTCCCAGTAAGAGTCCCCACTCCAGGGGAAACAACACAACAGGCGACGAATGACGAAACAGAAAAAGCGACACACAGAGCAGACAGACCAGACACACACCCAACAGAGGGCGCACGCTCCTCACGCTCACAACAAACAAGACCACAGTTTCCACCTCTCCCTGCGCGACGACAGGTCCATCCGGACATTGCCGCAGCCGCACACGCGGAGGCGGCAGGCACAGACAAGAACACACCGACACCTCGCCGCCGCTCCTTCAGAGAGGCACTAACATCACCAACGACCGACACAACACCAAACCACATCCAAACTAACACCGCAAAACCAACGCAGATGCAAAAAGAGACAACACAAAACAAACAGAAAACCACTGCCACACTACACACAAATGAGAAAGGGCTGCTCGTGGACGCCCTATGGGTGATCATAAACACGATCCGTTCCCTCGAGCAGGACTCAAACATCGTCACAACAATATTTAACGCGGCAAACGCGCTCCGTCAAACATCGGACAGGACGGAAAAGACACACGTAATACTACAGGGTCTGCTTAGTGCTTTCATGTCAAGATGGCGCAACGAGGCAGACAAAACACTGACACAACACTTTGCATCTGGAATGCAAACGGTATCAGGAACAAGAAAACGGAGCTACAGACGTTCATATCGGATCACAATGTGGACGTCCTGTTAGTCTCCGAAACACACCTCCGGCCCTGCGATACTTTTAAACTGCAGAACATGACGGGTTACCGCACCGACAGAAAAAAAATCAACGAGGAGGCGGTACAGCCGTGTTCCTAAAACGGACAATTCCGCACGATGTGGCGGACGCGCCTCCAGTGCAGGACATCGAGGTCACTCTGGCCACAATAAACACGGGAAGAGGGAAATTGACGGTGGGGGCAGCATACCCAGCCCCAAACCGCCAGTTGCTGGAAGAAGACCTCAGAGTGATCTTCGACAGGCACCAAAGGGTGGCGTTGGGCGGGGACCTAAACGCTAAAAATCCAGCGTGGAATTCCCGCACAACGAACCCGGAAGGAACAAAGCTCCCGCAGCTGGAGGACGCGCTCCACTGCACCGTCCGCGGCCCAGACGGCGCGACACACGCCCCAGCCACAGCCGGACACAGGCCGGACCTGCTGGACGTACTGCTGGCGAAAAACATCGGAGACGACGTCACGCTAGATACGATCCAGGACCTAACGCCTGACCACAATCCGGTGCTAGTGAGGCTCCGCAGGATGAACTCTCTCCCGGACGTCCCAAAAAAAGTGATAAAAATGAAATGGGAACTGTATCGCAGGGTCCTCACAGACAATAGGCCCAACACTGGACCTGTCGTCAGAGGAAAAGCTGGACGATGCTGTCGAATACCTGACATCCAAAATACAGAAAGCCATAAAACAGACCAGGACAACCACAATACTACCGGATAGACACGAAACAGAACTCGCTCCGCTACTGCGGGAGCTCCGATGCCAGAAAAACAGACACGGAAAACTGTGGCAAAGAAGCAGGGACCCGCGGGGGCGGAGAGAAATGAACAGACTGTCTCGTGAACTCGAAAAACGGCTGAAAGAATGGCGCGCAGAAACCTGGTGAGACAGGATGGAGACATTCTGCCTCCAAACCCAGGACGAGTGGCAACTGGTCAAAAACATTCGACAGCAGCGACCAGCCAAAAGGGCTATGCTAGGACCCCAGGGAACCGTGTTTGATGCCTTGTCGAAAGCCGAACTGTTTGCGGACACGTACGAGGAGCAAAACACAACACCACAGATCGACCTCACAGCCGCTGAACAGCTTCAGGAAGAAAATGTCACACAAACAGTTCAAAATCTCCGAGACACACCGACACAAACAGCACCAGAACTCACAACACCGACACATATAAGGAAAATAATAGCCTGCAGAAAGGGCAGATCCGCACCAGGACTAGACAAAATTTCAAACATACATCTAAAGAACCTCTCTAGGAAATCACTAGTCCTGCTAACATGCATAATAAATAGCTGCATGCTGCTACAAAAATTCCCTGCGGCCTGGAAGGCAGCAAAAGTTATTACAATCCCAAAGGCAGGGAAAGACCCAAAACTACCGGCGAATCATCGCCCTATAAGCTTACTCTCCAGAATGGGGAAAAAACTTGAAAGAGTAGTATTGGACAGGATCAACAAATGTCTCAGAGACGATCAAACCATCAGACCGGAACAATTCGGGTTCCAGAAAAAGGTCTCTGCAGAGCTACAAGTCCTTCGACTAACAGAACACATTACACACAATTTCAACTACACAAATTCAACAGCAGCAGTATTCCTCGACTGGAAAAAGGCATACGAGAAGGTTTGGCACGACAACCTGACCTTCAAGATACACCACAATACGACGATGCCCGATGTGTACACAAAATTAATAGATAGCTTTCTGACAGACCGGACGTTTCTTGTTGAGGTAGACGGAAAACGCTCCTCAAGAAAGACCCTGAGGGCCGGCATCCCCCAGGGGTCGGTACTATCACCCACACTTTTCAACAAATACGCAAACGACATCCCCCTGTCACCGCATGCCAGGATAGCCCAATTCGCGGATGACACAGCCTTCTACACGAGTGGCAGGCAGCACCATTCAAACATAGCACGCCTCTAAAGGCAGCTAGACATGGTAGAAGACTGGTGTAGGGGAAACAAAATGACATTAAACGCAGACAAAACTACAACTGTCTACTTCACAAGAAAGCGGCCGGTACTCAGAAACCAGCTGTCTCTAAACGCCCAGGAATTACCGTGGAGAGGCTCCGTGAAATACCTGGGTGTAACACTAGACAAAAAAATGTTGTTTCACCTTCACATCGGGGAAAAGCGGAAGAGAGTTATAAACCTCGCAAAAGCCCTCCTGCCCTTCTTCCTCAGCAGGGAGATGTGGATGGAAACAAAAAGAACACTATACAAAACAACAGTCCTCCCAGCACTAACGTACGGGTGTTCTGCGTGGGGAATCACGTGCCAGACCAACCACAAAAAGTTGCAAAGGGTGCAAAACAAGGTACTAAGGTGGATTCTGGACGCCCCACCATGGACACCCGTACGAGAGCTCCACGAAACAGTGGAAATCGAGATGATACAAGATACAGTTAAAAGATTAGTGAACACACTATTTGACAAACTGGAAGCACTAAGAGAAAACTGCAGACAACTCAGGGGCACAGGCAGAGAGTGCCACGCCAAATCATACAAGACCCCGTAGATTAGATGACTAGATTAGTAAGCAATAGTGAATAGCCTAATAGTTTAATATGATTTTGTTTCTAGCTTAGTCCATTAGTACTTCCCTTTAATATAATATAACCTTGTTAATTGCCCTTGAAAATCCTTGCCCCCTTGTTGGGAACCAATAAGGAACAGATAAATGTTTAAGGGGCTCCGGAACGCCCTATACTTGCAATGTTAAAATAACGCTTATAAATTACATCTTTCCTCACAAAGTATTTGAGGTAGGAAGTTGAACTTTTTACAGATTATTTATTGGAATATGGGCTACAACTTAACACAGGGATTTTACAAAATTTTAGTTCAGTTATTAAAGATGATTTTTTTTCAATTGTAATGAAAATTCACATTTTTTTGCAATTTTTTATTTATATATTCAAAAATATACAGTTTTTTTTTGGAAAAAGGCTGTGTTAAATTATGCAGAAGGTACTGTGTAACATTTACTGAAAGTTTGAAACAAATATGTTTGGAAGATCCTCAGAAAACATGTAATTAGTATGAGAAAATAAAAGTTTTGGGAATCGAGCGACAAAGATTGGATTAACTTTTTAGTGCATTCCAGGTCCATAGGATGGATTATCTTCATCCTCTGCAAACTCCTCCTCCAGCTTCCTCTTGTCCCTCCTCCTATTTACTCTTGCTTGTATTTCTAGACTCTTTACAGCCCTGTCTCCAGCCCGAAAGCGTTCATTGTCTAAAGCAAGCATCGCTCGTACCATGTTAGAACCTATCTTCATTCCCATATTTCTAAATACCTTGCACCTTACAATGTTGCCATCATTGAAAGTCGCAACAGCATCATACACACCAAAGTGAAGTGTTTCTATTCCAACAAATACAGTCTTGGGGATTCTCGACCATATAACGCTATTTACACTTTCATTGGGGTTTTGAGTTTTTCCGTGAATACACTTTTTCAACAGTTCAGGTGCTGCTAAGTCTCTGAAAATAGCTTTTATCACCTCCATTATGTACCTGATGAACACGGACGTTAATAATAACACCATTTGACAGCAGTTTAACAGCGCCACAGTGGGTCACGCCCATGTAGAACACATTTCAAAAAAAATTAAAAATAGTTGTAGTCTTCGGAATTGAATAAATTATATATCTATTAAAATGTTATAGTCTGCAGATTCAGAAAACGCAAAAAAGTAAAATTTGAACTTTTCATGATTTTGAGCCTTTCCGGAGCCCCTTAAATTGTTTTTTGCCTCTAGTAGTTAATTTGTCTAGTTGATTTGTGCTCCCTTGTTGAAAACCAATAGTTTTTGATAAATGTGTAAACTGACTACATTTGTGTTATCGCTTTTATACCCAAGCAACTTAGCGTAGGACCCAAATAAAGGTAAGACGTAGTGACTAAGCCCACTCCCCCCCCCCCCCCCCCCCCACTGTCTGTCGGCTGTGCGACCACCCTTAGCATCATAGATCAAACTAGAGTAAACCACACTAGATTAGATGGTTGAGAGTCAATGTTAAAGAGAGACGCAGACCTGCCGTAAACCAACGAACGCACGACGCCCGTACCCAGCAGGCAAGCGGCGGGCAACAACGAGCACAGCGGCCGCCACGGAGCGACGACCACATCTCGCCGAGCGGCCGACTGGCGCAACTGCACGAAGGGAAAGCAGTGCGAAGCAGCACCCGCTGCACCCACTGCACAGAACCAAACAACAAAAACCCCCGCCTCATAAATCGAGGATGGTCGGGGGCCGCAAGGCCTTATTGTTACCGACCATGCCCTCCAAAGCCCACGATTTGTTTTTGTCAATAAAAATTAATCACAGAGAATAACAAACCAAACCACACACAAATACACGTAGATTCGGCGAAGCCGAAGGAACTGTAAACACCACGTGACACCAAAAAAAAAAAAAAAAACTGGAAAAAAATTGACCTCCATCAACTTATCCTTCTCTAGAATTAATCTGTCAGCCATTAGATCGTACCTCGTTACAACTCCATCTCCATCGATCACCTGGTCCACTCTCTGCATAGACCCAAGTTAGCTTTCGAATATGGATCCGCCGCATGTTATATCTGGATCGATGTTGAGATGCGGATCCACAATATGCCGCGCAGGGTTTGGAGGTGGATCCGTCACGCGCAATGTACGAAGTGGTGTTGGGATGCAGATCCACAATATACCAGTATGTGTCGCCCCACTCTCCATTGTTGCAAAATTTATTCAAGAAGGCGGCGCTGACGTCATTCAAGAAGGCGGCATGTAGACTTGGCAACAGCGCATGACGTCATCCAAGATGGCGGATATGACGGGAAAATAGGCCAATTGTGCTACGTCCACTAACCTAACCCTCTAGAAAAAATGGCGGGAATTTTAAATTTTGGTGGGAAAATAGATTAATTGGGCTACGTCGACTAACCTAAGCCCCCAGAAGTAAAAATGGCGGGAAGTTTGAATTCCAACAGGATAATGCATGCAAAACCGTACTTGTCTTCATTATCATTTATTATCATTCATTATCATTTATTATTATTGACCTGCCTCCACTAGAAAATTCCCTCCAAATTCAAATTCCAACACGATAATGGCTGCAAAACCCTACTTTTCTTTATTATTATTATTCATTATCATTCATTAACATTCATTATCATTCATTGTCATTTATTATCATTCATTATCATTTATTATTATTATTTCTATTTTCTTTCCTTTCTCAGATATTGTTATTATTATTATTTCTTTACTTTCTCAGACGTTAAGTCTGGTTAAAAATGGAAAATGACGCGGACCTTGATCAAGCGTCACTTCCTTTTAACTGTACGGTATATGTTATATTGCATTTGGGAACTTTCGGGTGATTGAACATGTAAAATTGTTAAGGCTTTCGTGGCCACTTGTTGACAAACTGCCTATTGGCTTCTGTCTCGGGTTCTTCGGCCGACGTTCATCTAATGATTTTTCTGACGTTTCGCCAGCACGAGTGGCTGGCATTGTCAAAGCTTCACCCTCCATTGCCGGTGAAACTTTGACAATGCCAGCCACTCGTGCTGGCGAAACGTCAGAAAAATCATTAGATGAACGTCGGCTGAAGAACCCGAGACAGAAGCCAATAGGCAGTTTGTCAATTGAACATGTATCAATAATTACGGATTTCTGTAATTGTATATATAAGTTTGGATGTAGCTGTATTGCATTGATGTACTGGTGGATATTGTGTGGTATGACTCCTGTAGTTGATAGTATAATTGGTATAATGTCAACTTTATCCTGATGCCACATGTCCTTGACTTCCTCAGCCAGTTGGATGTATTTTTCAATTTTTTCTCCTGTTTTCTTTTGTATATTTGTTGTATTGGGTATGGATATTTCGATTAGTTGTGTTACTTTCTACTTTTTATTGGTGAGTATGATGTCAGGTTTGTTATGTGGTGTTGTTTTATCTGTTATAATGGTTCTGTTCCAGTATAATTTGTATTCATCATTCTCCAGTACATTTTGTGGTGCATACTTGTATGTGGGAACGTGTTGTTTTATAAGTTTATGTTGTAAGGCAAGCTGTTGATGTATTATTTTTGCTACATTGTCATGTCTTCTGGGGTATTCTGTATTTGCTAGTATTGTACATCCACTTGTGATGTGATCTACTGTTTCTATTTGTTGTTTGCAAAGTCTGCATTTATCTGTTGTGGTGTTGGGATCTTTAATAATATGCTTGCTGTAATATCTGGTGTTTATTGTTTGATCCTGTATTGCAATCATGAATCCTTCCGTCTCACTGTATATATTGCCTTTTCTTAGCCATGTGTTGGATGCGTCTTGATCGATGTGTGGCTGTGTTAGATGATACGGGTGCTTGCCATGTAGTGTTTTCTTTTTCCAATTTACTTTCTTCATATCTGTTGATGATATGTGATCTAAAGGGTTGTAGAAGTGGTTATGAAATTGCAGTGGTGTAGCCGATGTATTTATATGAGTGATTGCTTTCTGTATTTTGCTAGTTTCTGCTCGTTCTAGAAAGAATTTTCTTAAATTGTCTACCTGTCCATAATGTAGGTTTTTTATGTCGATGAATCCCCTTCCTCCTTCCTTTCTGCTTAATGTGAATCTTTCTGTTGCTGAATGTATGTGATGTATTCTATATTTGTGGCATTGTGATCGTGTAAGTGTATTGAGTGCTTCTAGGTCTGTGTTACTCCATTTCACTACTCCACATGAGTAGGTCAATATTGGTATAGCATAAGTATTTATAGCTTTTGTCTTGATTCTTGCTGTCAATTCTGTTTTCAGTATTTTTGTTAGTCTTTGTCTATATTTTTCTTTTAGTTCTTCTTTAATATTTGTATTATCTATTCCTATTTTTTGTCTGTATCCTACATATTTATAAGCATCTGTTTTTTCCATCGCTTCTATGGAGTCACTGTGGTTATTCAATACGTAATCTTCTTGTTTAGTGTGTTTTCCCTTGACTATGCTATTTTTCTTACATTTGTCTGTTCCAAAAGCCATATTTATATCATTGCTGAATACTTCTGTTTCTTTAGTAATTGGTTGAGTTGTTGATTGGTTGCTGCCAGTAGTTTTAGATCATCCATGTATAGCAAATCTGTGATTTTGTGTGGGTATGTTCCAGTAATATTACATCCATAATTTGTCTTATTTAGCATGTTGGATAGTGGGTTCAGAGCAAGACAGAACCAGAAAGGACTTAATGAGTCTCCTTGGTATATTCCACACTTAATCTGTATTGGTTGTGATGTGATATTATTAGAGTTTGTTTGGATATTAAGTGTGGTTTTCCAGTTCTTCATAACTATGTTTAGGAACTGTATCAATTTAGGATCTACTTTGTATATTTCCAATATGTGTAGTAACCATGAGTGGGGTACACTATCAAAAGCTTTTTGGTAATCAATGTATGCGTAGTGTAGTGACCTTTGTTTAGTTTTAGCTTGATATGTCACCTCTGTATCTATTATCAGTTGCTCTTTACATCCTCGTGCTCCTTTGCAGCAGCCTTTTTGTTCTTCATTTATAATTTTGTTCTGTGTTGTATGTGTCATTAATTTTTGTGTAATGACTGAAGTTAATATTTTGTAGATTGTTGGTAGGCATGTTATGGGCATTATTTAGCTGGGTTTGCTGTGTCTGCTTGATCTTTAGGTTTCAGATAGGTTATTCCATGTGTAAGTGTATCAGGGAATGTGTATGGGTCTGCAATGTAACTGTTAAATAATTTAGTTAGATGTGAATGTGTTGAGGTGAACTTCTTTAGCCAGAAATTTGCTATTTTATCTTTTCCAGGGGCTTTCCAATTGTGCGTAGAATTACTTGCTCGGGTGACTTCATGTTGCAAAATTATCACTTCAGGCATTTGTGGCATCATCTTGTATGTGTCTGTTTCTGCTTGTATCCACCGTGCATGCCTGTTATGTTGTACCGGGTTTGACCATATGTTGCTCCAGAAGTGTTCCATGTCGGTTATGTTTGGTGGATTGTCTATTTTAATGTGTGTGTTATCTATTGTTTGGTAAAATCTCTTTTGGTTTGTGTTGAATGTTTGGTTTTGTTTCCTTCTATTTTCACTTTTTTTCTATCTTCTAAGTCGTTTGGCCAATGCTTGTAATTTCTGCTTCTTTTCATCTAATTGCTCTATTGCTTCTTGTTGTGAGATTTTACCTAACCTTTTTCGTTTTTTGTCTGATATTTCATTTCTTATAAATTGTGTTAGCTGTCCGATGTCTTTTCTCAGTTTTTCTATTCTGCTCTGTAGCCTGTGTTGCCATGCTGGTTTTGTGGGTTTCTTCTGTGTGTTGGTTGGTTCTGATCTCTGCCTAGTGTGTATATTTAGTGTAGTGAGTGCTCCTACATAAACCAGTAGTTGTAACTCTTCCATAGTTGTGTTTTCATTTATTTTGTTGTGTATGATTGTGTTGATAGTTGTCATTGTTGTTTCGACTTGTGGGTTATTATTATTATTATTATTGTTATTATTATTATTTATTATAGGCCTACCTCCACTAGAAAATTGCGCCAAATTCAAATTGCAACACGATAATACTTAGAAAACTGTACTTCTATTTATTATCATCATTTATTATTTATTCAAGATGTCCGATTTTCTCGGCGAAAAAACCATTTTCCTTACAACAATAACAAAAATCTATTACAAGTTCAAATCACAACGCCATAATCCATCACACGTACGAACTTTCTCCGTCAGTGTCAGTTATCTTTTTTCGCTGGTAACCTATCAGAATCGCGTCAATAATAAACTGCACTTACAGTAACCTAAGTGACGTCCTTTGATTTTGCAGGAGGGAAAGGACTGAAGACTATTTCAAGCAGTACGGTCATCACTTCTTCTCCGACACAGTCAGCACACACATCTTTGATATCGCAGTGCAGTCCGCGCTCCAGCTGAACTAGTTGAAATCCTCGCCATCCCCTGGCCCCGTCGGTCAGCGCGCGGACCCACTGCCGACGCCTGTCACGTGAGGCGGTTTCAGTTTCAGCTGTGTTTCTGCACCGCTGCGTAAGCAGATGCTACAGATGCAGTGCGAAGTGGTACATGGCACGACCATTTTCTCAGACTTCCTTCCAAACTTAGTACGGCCCTTGTCCCCTCCCTCCGGCACTAAGCAACATTCTGTATTGCAGTCAGAAAACGGAGGAGAAGGTGGCCGCCCACGAGCTTACTGGACAGCAGCTGCTGAAGGCGAGACAGGGGGCGGGCGGGGGGGGGGGGGGGGGAGGGGCGAAGGAGCTACACCGAGACAACTGGAAAATGACATAAACACACAGCACTCCTTCCCCTCCCCAAAGCCTGTTTATAAGTATGTATAGCTGCAGAGTCTAGACCTGTGTTCTTAATAGTACCGTTAAGTGAGAAACTGTTATTGATGAGAACATACTTGGAATTCACACCATATACACACTGAAAGTGTCAAAATTGTGAAATATTGTTCTTACTGTAGTTGCAGAGGTAGAAAATACCGCTTCAGTTGGCCGGAAGGAGTGCCCGTGTGGTTCTAGGCGCTTCAGTCCGGAACCGCGCGACTGCTACGGTCGGAGGTTCGAATCCTGCCCCGGGCATGGACGTGTGTGATGTCCTTAGGTTAGTTAGGTTTAAGTAGTTCTAAGTTGTAGGGGACTGGTGACCTCAGAAGTTAAGTCCCATAGTGCTCAGTGCCATTTGAACCATTTTTGAACCGCTTCAGTTGTAAATTCCTTTATTTTCACACGACCGGTTTCGGACTGTTATAAGACCATTCTCAGGTGTCGTAGCTGTGCTGTGGTCCCTGAGTGCCGCGTGTACCGGGCGCGGTGTGCTGCCTACGAGCCCAGAACAGGGAGTAGTTCTTAAAACCATTGAATGACAGAGGTACTTGACAAATTTTTGGAGAAATTCTTTCCAGACGATGTCCTAAAAACCTTATTACAATAACAATAATACTAATACTGTGGTGTCGGCCAGCTCACCCCTGCTCCTCCTCGGACAGGCGGCCCAGCAGACGACGGCGACTCCGAACGCGAGCGCGACGAAGCCGGCGCCCAGGCAGAGGCCCACCGCAGCGCCCGACCTGCCGGCGACAACAAGCCACAGCACTCCAGACCGTCCGCAACTTGCAACGTCTTATATATTCCCAATCTTTCCTTAGCCTACGAACACACCGTATTACAAGTTAAGGACACTTGTTGGCAATGCATCGTGTTCTTCGGTCGACACTCGTCTGAGGATTTTTCCGATGTTCCGCTAGCACTCGAGGCCGTGAGCTCGGGTCCAGGCCGCCACCAGCAATAGAGGGTGAAACATTCAGACCAGCCACTCGTGCTGCCGAAACGTCAAAGAAATCCTCAGACGAACGTCGGGTGCGGAAGCCGAGAGGCAGCTTGCCACACCGTAATATCTTATTTCGTAAGTAAACGAAGGTTTATTTCAACATCTACAGCATTAAAAAATTCACTTTTCTTGTTTTGCACCATTCAACTATCTAAAAAAAAAATATTAGGTCAAATAAATAAACTAGTAAGTAATATATGTGGCCGGTTTTCCAGAATCTTTCGGTGTATGCAAAGTCTGTGGTGATATTGATTCACGTTCGCCATTAACAGTAGCAGTCTTCCGAATGCAGAGGCCTGTTGGAGTGTTATTCTCTCCCATGTAATATATAAGAGTTAATTTTGTAGTCCTCAACATGGCTGAATGGCGAACTAATACTTAGTACGTGTTGGGCGGCTTTCGTGATCAAGTTGAAATTTGAGAAGATAGTGCGTTTGCGGCGGAGCGATATTCGCTCCATGTAAATTGTTCCGTTCACTCCTTCTGCGCATTTGGCGCCTTTATTTAGTTGAGAGAAGATCGATTGTGGTGTGTGCATCTGGCATGTGGAAGACATGGTTGCCTGCTCTCTAGACATGGGAAAGACCTTAGTCGGCTAGTAAATTATAGGGATGATTAGAATGTGTTAAGTCAGCGACATCGGTATTCGCGGGTGGAAATATGATTTTTAATGTGTTTTTTTCTAGTTACTCAGTGGTCTAGAACGCGCTCCTCGCAGCTAAAGTTTCAGGTTTGTAGAGAAATAGTTTCCAGTGCATGTCTTCGGAATTATGTTGCCCTAGTGATCGTAGGCTACTGCTGTGTCCTTGATTTCGAGAAGTACGATGAAAATGATATAATATTATGGTGAAAATAGGTGTGTTCATGTAATCCCAGCGTCTGGAGATGTCTGTGGAAACGCAAGCAAGCAGGCAGGTCCGAACCAGAAAAAGTAGCATGTATCTACCGAGGGAGAAACAAGTGGGTCTTTGTACATCAGTTCTGAGAGTGACTTCGATTCACTAAGGGCTTTGTGGTGTAAAATGGGTGATTTTGTATGGCGTAGGATATGAATTGTATGTTTAGTAGATTGATACGGTACGAGTTGATATATTGCTTAATTGGAGATCGGTTTCAAGCACTAATATTCAAGCTCCTGGCCCTAGTGGGAGGAGAGTGTAAATGAGTAGGTATCTTTACGTATCTGACGATAGATATGGCACATTGCGAGGTTTAGTTGTTGGTGTGAAGTGGTGATCAGTGTAAAGCAGTTTATTACCGCTTAATGTCGCGTCTGTAGAAAGAAAGAAAAGGCTGAAGGGATAATTATATTCGCTATAAATACTGAAGTACAGTTGTCAAGAGGAGAGCTTATCTGTACATTGATTGGTGTCAGACTGTAGCAGCAATAGCCGAGCGGCCTAAGGTGCTGCAGTCATGGACTGGTCGGCTGGTCCCGGCAGAGGTTAGAGTCCCCCCTCGGGTATTGGTGTGTGTGTTGGTCCTTAGGGTAATTTAGGTTAAGTAGTGTGTAAGCTTAGGGACTGTTGAACTTAGCAGTTAGGTCCCATAAGATTTCACACACATTTGAACATTTTCTTGTAGCAGCAACAGTAATATTTAATTGTTGTTACAGTGGTAAATATGTTCGTGGCCTGCAATATTCTTGTGAGTCTGGTATGTATTTGACAATGTGGAGACGATTTTATGGGTTTAGCTGTGAATGCAAATCAGCGAGCTGTGTAATACCAGGTGCATTCAAGTTCTAAGGCCTCCGATTTTTTTCTCCGGACTGGAAAGAGATAAAAACATGCGCATTGTTTTAAAATGAGGCCTCGTTCATTGTCAATACGTCCCAGAGATGGCAGCACCGTACAGCAGATGGAATTTTACCGCCAGCGGCTAGAATGAGAACTGTTTTAAATACTTAAAATGGCGACGTTTTCCTTACTTGAACAGCGTGCAATCATTGGTTTTCTGAATTTGCGTGGTGTGAAACCAATTGAAATTCATCGACAGTTGAAGGAGACATGTGGTGATGGAGTTATGGATGTGTCGAAAGTGCGTTCGGGGGTGCGACAGTTTAATGAAGGCAGAACATCGTATGACAACAAACCGAAACAACCTCGGGCTCGCACAAGCCGACATGATCGAGAAAGTGGAGAGAATTGTTTTGTTGGATCGCCGAATGACTGTTGAACAGATCGCCTCCAGAGTTGGCATTTCTGTGGGTTCTGTGCACACAATCCTGCATGACGACCTGAAAATGCGAAAAGTGTCATCCAGGTGGGTGCCACGAATGCTGACGGATGACTGCATGGCTGCCCGTGTGGCATGTGTGGCAATGATGGTGTCCATGTTATGGGACAGCGAGGGCGTAATCCTTACCCATAGCGTTCCAAAGGGCACTACGGTAACAGGTGCATCCTACGAAAATGGTTTGAAGAACAAATTCCTTCCTGCACTGCAATAAAAACGTCTGGGAAAGGCTGCGCTTGTGCTGTTTCACCAAGACAATGCACCCGCACATCGAGCTAACGTTACGCAACAGTTTCTTCGTGATAACAACTTTGAAGTGATTCCTCATGCTCCCTACTCACCTGGCCTGGCTCCTAGTGAATTTTGACTCTCCGTGGCCGCACATTCACCAGCCATGCTGCTATTGCCTCAGCGATTTTCCAGTGGTCAAAACAGACTCCTAAAGAAGCCTTCGCTGCTGCCATGGAATCATGGCGTCAGCGTTGTGAAAAATGTGTACGTCTGCAGGGCGATTACGTCGAGAAGTAACGCCAGTTTCATCGATTTCGGGTGAGTAGTTAATTAGAAAAAAAATCGGAGGCCTTAGAACTTGAATGCACCTCGTATAAGGAAGGGTGCTACAATCACAGTTGATTCTGCACAACTACTCTATTAGCAGCCGAAAGGAATCGGCTTTCGAATGGGAACCAGAAACGCTTGAAAACAAGGAGACAAGTCAACCGATTCCTCCGCTGAATAACACGTCTGGTGTGTCATACACGGCATTAGTCACAGTACGTGTGTGATATGACAGGAATGTCTTATCGACGCACGTAATCTGTACGCCTGATAAGTGAGTGAGGTATTCCTTCTTGCCCTATTTAGGTGTTCGTATGAATGTGAATGTGATCACCCCTAAGGAAATGATGAAAACGCAACAGTTCGTCAATACTTTGTCAATAGTTCGTCACATAAGCTGCAGCGAATTAACGCAACAGTTTCACAACCACACAGTTTCTCTGTGCTGTGTGAAAACAGATGTTTTTAACTATTTGAAGTTGCGTTCCGTTTTGGAAGTTTTGACTCTCGAATTCCTTTGTTGTAACATAGTTCGCACCCGTTTATTTGTTGTTTTCATTTCTCTGAGACGTCTATGTGGTGTCTCGCCTGTTTTCAGTATTCAACGCGTTTACTTGCGACGGTAACATATTCTTACCACATGATTCATATTCTATAACGAATGTATAGTATGACAACTGGGAAGACTACAAAAAGAGAAGAAAATTTCAGTGACCGGACGGACAGTTCATTACGTTGTGGACAAAAAATTGACACGATGGAGGTTCGAACACGGGTCGCCCGCTTGGCAGTCCAACAGCGTAACCATTTTTTGTTTGTTTGTTTTCGTTGCGTCTGGTCTGGGCGGACGTGACACGAAGTCCGGTCACCTTTACTCAGGGGGCAACACGCTGAGATGCCTTATACTGCCTGCACGTCTTGAGCTCGGACCGTCCACTGTCTCTATTTTGCTTTCTTTTCCCACAGTTCAGTACATCTTCTTCCTGTTTTCACGTTTGACCTGTTTTCAGTTTTTGACGCGCTAAGCACAGGGCCATCTTACCACTAAATCTCAGGGGGGGGGGGGGGGGGCACTGGGGAGATTTCCTCGTAAGCATTAAAACTGCAACCTCGACTTGGCAAGAAGGTGCTCGTATATGCAAATACTTAGCATTTGGATGCAGCCACACGAGATAGCTAGCAGTAAAACTGTCTACATTCCTATGCACAACGGAAGATTCAACAGACTTCCGAATGCCGCGAGGAGATGCGGCTGCCGGTGCGTGCTCACACTTGGCAGCGGGAGCAGAGGGTCGCGCCCGCCTCCGGCCCCCCCCCCCCCCCCCCCCCCCCCCAGCAGCACCGCCTAGGCTGCGACCTACTGCCACGCTGGCGCTCGCGGCTGCCGTGCGAACGTGGAGTCTGCGCCATTTTTCCGTTTCGATTCCCTACAGAGCGCGAGTCACCCAGGTATTTGTACGACTTGGCCAGTTCCATACGTGACTCACTGACAGTACAGTCATAGGATACTACGTTTTTCCGTTCTACGAAGTGCACAATTTTACAATTCTGAACATTTAAAGTCAGTTGCTAATCTCTACACCTCTTTGACTCGTTATCAAGAATCAATACGCAGGTTCTTTCAGACAGTACTTCACTATAGACAAACGCATTACTGCGGAAAGTCTGACGTTACTATTAGCATTGTAACCTCACACTGTTTGTACATGACGCAGTTATCTATATTGAAGTACCGTCTGAAAGAGGCTGCATATAAATATTCAGTCAGATCATGATAAGATTTCAAAGTGGTGCAAATGTTGTCAACTTGTCTTAAATGTTCAGAAATGTAAAACTGTGCATTTCATAAAACGAAAAACCGTAGTATCCTATGACTGTACTGTCAATGAGTCACAGACGGAATCGGCCAATTCAAGCAAATATTTAGATGCAACACTTTGTAGGGATATGGAATGGAACGATCACACAGATTTCGCCATGGGTAAAGAAAATGGAAAATTCGACTTATTGGTGGAATACTGGGGAAGCGCAATTAGTGTACAAAGGAAACTGCTTACAAATCGCTTGCGCGACCCATTCTAGCATATTGCTCAAGAGTGTGAGAGCCATACTAAACAGTGGTAACAGGGCATATTGAACGTATACAGAGAAGGGCAGCACAAATGGTCAGGTTTGTTTGACTCCTGGGAAAAGTGTTGCAGTGAAGCTCAAGAAACTCAACTTGGCAGACTTGAAGACAGACGTAAACTATCCCCAGGAAGTATACTAAGTTTCAAGAACCGGCTTTAAATGATTACGAATATACTACAGCTCCCTATGTATCGCTTACATCGGGATCGTGAGGACAAGATTAGAATAATTACAACGGGTACAGAGGCATTAAAAACAATCATTCTATCCGCGCTCCCTACGTGAATGGAATCGGAAGAAACACTAATAACCACTTCACAGGTGGTTTTCAGAGTATAGATGTACATGCAGATGTAGATAATAACATTTCAGTTAATGCACTAGTGATTCGAATTCTTTTCCTGTAAACTGCAGGTGGTAGCCCATGTCGGTACCAATGAAGTGTGTCGCTTTTGATCGGAGCAGATTCTGTCTGGTTTCGGCCGGCTAGCGGAAATGGTAAAGGCTGCGAGTCTTGCTCGCGAGATTAAGGCGGAGCTCACCATCTGCAGCACCGTCGATAGAACCGACTGTGGTCCTTTCGTGTAGAGCCGAGAGGAGGGTCTGAATCAGAGGCTCAGGCGGTTCTGTGAGCGTGTAGGCTGCAGATTCCTTGACTTGCGCCATAGGTTGGTGGGTTCCTGGGTTCCGCTTAATAGGTCAGGAGTCCATTACACACAGGAAGCGGTTACACGGGTAGCGGGCGCTGTATGGAAGGGACTGGGCGGTTTTTTGGGTTAGAGGGTCTCAGGAAACCACACAGTCTAAAAGGGGGCAGGTAAAACACACAAAAGTAGTTGAAGAAACGATCGTTATTGTAAATTGCCGTAGCTGTGTTGGGAAAGAACCAAGGCTCCAAGCCCTAATAGAAAACACTGAAGCTCATAGGTACAGAAAGCTGGCTAAAGCCGGACATAAGTCCAGCCGAAATTTTTTCAAACGATCTAACAGAGTTAAGAAAGGATAGATTAAATACAGTTGGTGGTGGAGTATTTATTGCTGTCAGAAGTAATCTGCCTTGTAGTGAAATTGAAGCAGATAGTTCCTCCGAAATAGTATGGGTAGAGGTTATGCTTGACAGTCGGACTGAACTATTAATTGGATCGTTTTACGGACGCCCGAACTGTTAATGAGCAGTTCAAAGATAACTTGAGTCTCATTTCAAATACGTACCCCACTGATACAATTATAGTTGGTAGCGACATTAATCCACCCTGGATATGCTGGAAAAATTCTATGTTTAAAGCCGGCGGCAGGCATAAAACGTCATCCAAAATTGTACTGAATGCTTTCTCAGAAAATTATTTTGAACAATTAGTTCATGAGCCTACTCGACGCGTAAATGGTTCCGAAAGCATACTTGACCTCTTAGCAAAAATAATACTGGACAAATAGGGAGTATCATGACGAATACAAGGGATTAGCGACCACAAGGCAGTTGCTGCTGGGCTGAATACCCTAACACCAACAACCATCAAAAAGAAACGCAAAGTGCATCTATTTAAAAAAGCTGATAAAAATGCTCTTAACGCCTGTTTAAGAGACAGTCTCTACTACTTCCGATCTGATCATGTAAGAAAAGATGTGGAATGATTTCAAAGAGATAGTATCGCCGGCAATTGAGAGATATATACCACATAAAGTTATGGTACTGATACCCCACGGTACACAAAACGGGTCAGATCGCTGTTGCAGAAGCAACGAAAGAAGCAGGCCCAATTTAAAACAACGCAAAATTCCGAAGATTGGCAAAGTTTTGTAAAAGCTCGAAATATAGCGTGTGCTTCAATGCGAGATGCTTGTAATAATTATCACAACGAAACTCTGTCTCCGAATCTGGCAGAAAACCCAAAGAAAATCTGGTCATATATAAAGCACACCAGTAGCAAGACGCAACCAATACCTCCACTGCGCCATAACAATAGTGAAGTCACTGATGACAGTGTCATCAAAGCAGAGTTATTAAATACGGTTTTCCGAAACTCTTTCGCCAAAAAAGACGAAGTAAACATTCCCGAATTCCAATCAAGAACAACTGCGAAGATGATAAACATAGAAGTAGATATCCTCGGTGTGGCAAAGCAGCTTCAATCACTTAATAAAGCCAAGGCTTCCGGTCCATATGGTATACCAGTCAGGTTCCTTTCAGAGTATGCAGATGCAATAGTTCCATATTTAGCAATTATATACAACCGCTCGCTCACAGAATGTTCCGTACCTAAAGACTGGAAATTTGCTCAAGTCTCACCAATACCCAAAAAGGGAAATAGGAGTAATACGCTGAATTTCATACCCATATCACTAACTTCGATTTGCAGTAGGGTTTTGGAACATATACTGTATTCGGACATTGTGAAGTACCTCGAAGAAAACGATTTACTGACACATATCACGGATTCAGAAAATATCGTTCTTGCGAAACACAACTAGGTCTTTATACTCATGAAGTAATGAGTGCTATCGACAAGGGATGCCACATTGACTCCATATTTTTAGATTTTCTCGAGGCTTTCGACACCGTTCCTCACGAGCGTCTTCTAACCTCACACACCCAGGTGTCATGTTATAACATGACACTTTACACACTCAGGTTTCATGTTATAACATGAAACCTCTCACTGAGTGTGTTGTCAGAAATGTCTGCTTAGATGACATTTCGCCACAATTTGTCTCAGTGCATGTGAGGGGAAGTAGTGAGCGGAAATTTGTGAAAAACTGAGTGAAAGCAATGCTTAAATAACAGCTTATTGAGACACCAACCAGGAACAACGAAACAGGACGGATAAATTTGCAGATGACAGGCTGTAAAAGGAAAAGAAAACGAGCACTAAAATCGATATATAAGAATACAGTTCAGTTAACTATGTAATTTTAAGAAATAAAAAAAAAATTGACCCACAGAAGATAACACACTGGTGTCGAAACATGTCTGGGTAAATATAAAAATAAACTAATTGTGTTTACATAAGGCTTATTTCCAAAACAACCCAACACGGAAGAACGAAAAAAGGAGCTTCAGACCTTAGTAAAATGCTTGTAACAGGAACTTGGAGCATACTGTGTAAACGGTCCAAGTAAAATGTAAAAAAAAAAAAAAAAAAATGCCAATTACAGGGCATAAACACTAATAGCCAGTCTATATAAACATATAAAAAAAAGTTTTGCATTACCCTGGTTCCCAGAACGCCTGAAGATAGACGTTGACTTTTATCTCACACACACAGTCGCTTTGACTGTTCAGAGATGTCAATAAACCCGCCCAAAGATGTAAACAACCGTGCACGAGCAGCGTGCCTATTAGACGGAGGGGGCCGACAGCCGATCAGTTCCAGTCATTCCACCGGGCAGGAGGCGCACGGCTCGAGTTGTCTGCAGTTCAACCATGCCTACACGGTCAATACCGCGCTTCGATCGCGTACGCATTCTTACTTTGTCCCAGGATCTCAACAAGGGAAGTGTCCAGGCGTCTCGGAGTGAACCAAAGCGATGTTGTTCGGACATGGAGGAAATACAGAGAGACAGGAACTGTCGATGACATACCTCGCTCAGGCCGCCCAAGGACTACTACTGCATTGGATGACTGCTACCTACAGATTATGGCTCGGAGGAACCCTAACAGCAATGCCACCGTCTTGAATAATGCTTTTCGTGCAGCCACAAGACGTCGTGTTAAGACTCAAACTGTGCGAAATAGGATGCATGATGCGCAACTTAACTCCCGACGTCAATGGCGAGGTCCATCTTTGCAAAAACGACACCATGTAGCGCGGTACAGATGGGCCGAACAACATGCTGAAAGGAGCGCTCAGGATTGAACGCCTTAGACACGCTGTCCAGCGAGTGCAGCGAGGTGGAGGTTCTCTGCTGTTTTGGGGTGGCATTATGTGGAGCCGGCGGACGCCACTGGTGGTCACGGAAGGCGCCGCAACGGCTGTACGATGCGTGAATGCCATCCTCCGACCGATAGTGCAACCGTATCGGTAGCATATTGGCGAGGAAATCGTTTTCATGGGCGACAATGCGCGCCCCCATCGTGCACATCCTGTGAATAACTTTGTTCAGGATAACTACATCACTCGACTAGAGTGTCCAGCATGTTCTCCAAACATGAACCCTATCGAGCATGCCTGGGACAGATTGGAAAGGGCTATTTATGGACGACGTGACCCACCAACCACTCTGAGGGATCTACGCCGAACCGCTGTTAAGGAGTAGGACAATGTGGACCGACAGCGCCTCCACGAACTTGCGGATAGTATGCCACGACGAATACAGGCATGCGTCAGTGCTAGAGGACGTGTTACTGGGTATTAAAGGTACCGCTGTGTACAGCAATCTGGACCACCAGCTGTGAAGGTCTCGCTGTACGGTGGTACAACATGCGACGTGTTGTTTTCGTGAGCAATAAAAAGGACAGAAATGATGTTTATGTTGATCTCTACTCCAATTTTCTGTACAGCTTCCGGAACTCTCGGAACCGAGGTGATGCAAAACTTTTTTTGATGTGTCTGTTGCAGAGTAAACATTCAAAAGTAATTCTTTTAATTAACAGAAGACAGTGTCACGTTGCAGAACTGCAGCCGTGGTACGACATACGGTGACAGCGGACACATCCTATTCCACACCTACGTCCACATTCCGCAGTTCCATTTTACGGTGTGTGGGAAAGAGAGCTTGCTCCCTCCCCGTTCCATTCGGAAACAGTGCGTGGGAAAAGACTGCTGTTCTTAAGCACCCTTTTGAGGTCTAATTGCTACGGTTTTTTCCTCGTGATCACTGTGCGAGACATCTCTGAGAGGACGTAATATGCCGCCCGGCCGTTCCTGCGACGCGTGCAGCTGGATCTGAGGAGTAAGCGTAGGCGCGAGGCTGGCCGCTCGACTTCCGGCGCCCCTGGAGGCTCACTGGGCCGCAACCCGCCCTCGCCTGTCCCTGTGTCAGCCCCGCAACGATGAGCAACTATCGTTTCGCGGATGAACTGCATTGCATTTTCTTCGAAAGATACGCTGCCCATCATCTCCGTTTCCCACAACCAGTTTTGCGTGGTGATTCCACTTTACCCGAAGTCGGATGGTTACTACAATACTTTTCGGAAACGCTATTGAGAAAATTTAGAGAATCGGCGATTGAACCTGTTTTACAATTGTTCTTTTCGAGAAACACTATTGAGAAAGTTTAGAGAACTGGCACTTTTAAGCTCACTGCCGAACGTACATTGCGCGTGAGGTCCACGAAGATAAAATACGCGGAATTAGCGCTCATCCGGAGGCATATACATATTCATTTTTCCGTCTCTCTATCTGCGAGTGTAACAGGAACGGAAGTGACTACTGCTGGTACAGGGCACCCTCCGCCACGCACCGTACGGTGACTTGCGGGCTATCTGTGTAAACCGAGACGTAGTCGTTCCCGCGATTCACTGTAGACAGCGGAATGGAACAGTGATGGACGTCCTCGGCTGCCCGTGTACGACGTCTCACATACACGCAGCCACGCTCAGGTCTTCTGGCATTTCGCTGCAGACTCGTGCCGTCCTGTACACCGTACCAATCTCCGCAAACAGCACAAGGCAGCTTCCGACATTATCCACGAATTGTATAAATTGCAGCAACGCCCCAACAACAATTCGTCAGTGCACCCCAGAAATTAACGTTATTACTGCTTGTTTCGTAGCTTTATCATTACTCCGCACCGTGCTAAGGCCCCAGATCTTACAATGGTTGTAGAATTACTGTGAATCTGGTTCGATGGACCATCTGCCAGACACTTGAGTGTGATTTGCAGAGTACTCCTGTGGATGTGCATGTATCTGATCTCGAATTTCAGACAATTTCGCCTTTCGTTTGGCAGCACTTCAATCAATACGGCAGTAGTGGTAACAGTGGTACGGGTGCAAGTTTCATATCAAATTGATATGCACATTAATTACCCCCACCCCGCAAGCCCCACCCCCAGATGACAACATGTGATTTCCCCAGCCGACACTTGGGTCCCCTCCCCATACCTCCATTCCACCACCTACCCTATACGCGGGAATATTGAATTTTGGCGAGAATTTCGAATTTTAAAAAATGGCAGGAATTTAAAAATAGTGGGAATTTCCTTGTCCAGAGGCTTTGCTGACGTCCCACCCCTTCCCCCAGAAATTGGCAGGAAATTCAAAATGGCGGTGGCCTTTCTGGGAATCGAACCACAATCGTTCTGGGTGGAAAGCCCAAGCCCACATGGAAATTGTCCAGATCCTGGAGAGGAAAGTTAGTTTTGCGTACTTTATTTATTTTGGGTGGGAAACTGAAGTAAAGATCAGTCCAAATTACGTAATTAATCATAAAGATCGGTCCTAATTACACAACTACATGCATAGCGCTACACAAAGAGCACCTGAAATCGCGATACAGCTTAAAAATTGACGACGACATACAACTGATGTCATCCTACTGGGAAAAAATTTTTCTGTACCACTCGAAACTAGTGGCAGACGTACTCAATCTCTACATGGGATGATCCTTTTGTCCACAAGCTGGCGGGGAAAAAAGGCAGGAGTTGAGGGTAGTATCTTTATCGTTGGCGGGAATTGCGTTCAACTGATGAGATGCTGATGTTGGACAGAGATTAGTTTAATAATCTTACAGCTGGCGATTGTTTCTTGCTGTTTGACGTCACAGTTCAGTGCAGACACTCCCATTACGTTGCTCAACAATCAGCCTTCAGCCCAGGCGATCGAAATTAAGGAATGCTAACGCACTGTACCACTACTGGTGGAAAATGTTCCACTGTTCTAATTACGCACCAAAGCTGTACCAGCACTCATAATGACTGGGTCCTGTGGCTACACATGTACTGGGGAAAACGGAACATCGCCCTCTCACAAGACTGCACCAGGGGAGAGGGGCGGCAGTTGCACGTACGTCCTGCTCGATGTGCGGTCACACTGTAGAGCCACTCGTATCTCCCATCCACCACCCTCTCACCGCCGTATGTCTGCTCTACCTTGTCTCTCATGGTCCACAGACAGATCCATCTGGTGGCAGTTTGTGGAACTCAGTCACAGATGGATGCTTCCTGCAAACCGTAAATGTATTTCTCGGAAAGGCTGGAACAATAATGAAATTCTGGAGAACTCTCCAGATCACTTTTTCAAATGGACAGCTGCGACGGCTTCTGTGTGCAGGCTTGCAGTCCGCTTCCCAACAGGTGGGCGTTGCCAGAGGTCAATGTCGAGGACGCCGTCATACGAGAAAGCGCGCGGCGCCCGTGGCTCACAGGACGAAGCAAGGTAAATGACGGTAGCTCGACAGCACCCTGTTTGTCCAAACTCCCAGCACATCACCCCTGTGAGCACTCACTGTTCTCCGATAAAACACTTCACTCTAACAAATGTATTCATCATCTGTGCACCTCCCATAACTAAGCACCTGTAAAAAAAACGAAAACACAATCGTGATGATACAAAATGTCCTGTTTCCAAGAAACGGGCGCAGTCCATTTTCTTATAGTTTTCTGAGCAAAATCAGTATACATTTTACGTTCAACTGAAGGATACAATTTGCATCTCTCTCTCTCTCCCCCACCTGCTGTTATTTTGCGACATCTGGTGTGCTGCCGCTGATCACAGATGACCAAACTGCACAGGTGAGTGCTACACATCTGACAGATGTACTGACTAATCTCGCACCTCTTATACATGTCCACCCATCATCAAATCGAAATAAAACTTCCACTATTTCGCTGCGAAAGCTACCGATCAGTGTAGAATATCCCCATTATTTCGAAACTTACACTGGAGTAAAGAAAACGCGAGAACTTAAACTTCGAAAAGACATACATACATGTTAAGCCATTTCTTTCGGTTTGATGGACAAAATTACGTGGTTTCAGAGAATCCCTGGCGTTCAAATCAGTATTTATAAATAAACTGTCATGCATGTGTGTATTACAAACTTTTCATACACGTGGAATAACATTACAGAACACAGCAATTCACGCCATTAGCTCACATGTTGGAAAAAAACGCAATCATTTTATGTTCAACAACAACAACAACAACAAATTATAATCAAGAGGAAGCTATGGCATGCACCATTTCAGCAGTGCATTGCTATATTGCACCGGCGTTTACGAAACGTAAAAAAAAGACCGTGAGAGCGTGTCTTGTAACATCACCTGTTATACTAAAGAACCCTATAAGATTCCAGCCACACATCAAAACAAATAACGTATGTGCGCGCTGACATCTGACATTTTTTGCTCCGTAACTCGCCTCTAGTGACTGCTTGTATAGTTTCTGCCGCATCCAGCAGACTATCATTCGCAATAGCAGCAGAATCTTCCATCGTATTTTCATAAGCAATTTCATCTTCACAGAACAAACTGTTTCACGCAGTCTACTCACACTCTGGGAGGTTCCACAGCAAGTTATAACTCAAGTGGTCTGTTTTATCATTAGAGATTATGAACTATGATATAACACAGGATTTGTGGTAATACAAATATTTTAAACCCACATTCTTTGCGATACTAATTAAAACAATCATGATTCCACAAGAATAGACGTACTAGGTTTCTGTTGGTTTTATGAGCTAAGTCGGTGTAGTTTGAAGCATTCCGTGTGTTAAGATTACAATGTGTCACGCACGAGGGCATTACATTCATTTCAGATGTATGAAATACCGACAAAGATCAGCATCTATACAGTCATTTATTATGTTCAGGAGGACTCCACATCGTTATGTTGTAACATCGAAAAAAAAAAAAAACAAATGGTTCAAATGGCTCTGACCACTATGGGACTCAACATCTGAGGTCATCAGTCCCCTAGACTTAGAGCTACTTACACCAAAGGACATCACACACATCCATGCCCGAGGCAGGATTCGAACCTGCGACCGTAGCAGCAGCGCGGTTCCGGACTAGAGTGCCTAGAACCGCTCGGCCACAGCGGCCGGCCGTTGTAACATCAAGAGGGGGTAAAAAAAAAAAACTACGAAGTATCTGCTTCCAAACTTTAACCAGTCATACCACCCTTTGTAATAGAACCTCCTGTAAGATTTTATCACATCTCTCTCTTCCGATACATCGAAAAACAAATACCGTATCAGAGTTGACATCGAGCGTATGACACATACATATATCGATCCATTGGAGCTCGTAGCTCCCACAGAAAAGTAAGTGAAATAATTATGGCAGCCTACAACGCCACTTACAGGCTTCGTTACTACACTCCTGGAAATGGAAAAAAAGAACACATTGACACCGGTGTGTCAGACCCACCATACTTGCTCCGGACACTGCGAGAGGGCTGTACAAGCAATGATCACACACACGGCACAGCGGACACACCAGGAACCGCGGTGTTGGCCGTCGAATGGCGCTAGCTGCGCAGCATTTGTGCACCGCCGCCGTCAGTGTCAGCCAGTTTGCCGTGGCATACGGAGCTCCATCGCAGTCTTTAACACTGGTAGCATGCCGCGACAGCGTGGACGTGAACCGTATGTGCAGTTGACGGACTTTGAGCGAGGGCGTATAGTGGGCATGCGGGAGGCCGGGTGGACGTACCGCCGAATTGCTCAACACGTGGGGCGTGAGGTCTCCACAGTACATCGATGTTGTCGCCAGTGGTCGGCGGAAGGTGCACGTGCCCGTCGACCTGGGACCGGACCGCAGCGACGCACGGATGCACGCCAAGGAGGACCATTCGCAACCGTCTCCATGAAGCTGGGCTACGGTCCCGCACACCGTTAGGCCGTCTTCCGCTCACGCCCCAACATCGTGCAGCCCGCCTCCAGTGGTGTCGCGACAGGCGTGAATGGAGGGACGAATGGAGACGTGTCGTCTTCAGCGATGAGAGTCGCTTCTGCCTTGGTGCCAATGATGGTCGTATGCGTGTTTGGCGCCGTGCAGGTGAGCGCCACAATCAGGACTGCATACGACCGAGGCACACAGGGCCAACACCCGGCATCATGGTGTGGGGAGCGATCTCCTACACTGGCCGTACACCACTGGTGATCGTCGAGGGGACACTGAATAGTGCACGGTACATCCAAACCGTCATCGAACCCATCGTTCTACCATTCCTAGACCGGCAAGGGAACTTGCTGTTCCAACAGGACAATGCACGTCCGCATGTATCCCGTGCCACCCAACGTGCTCTAGAAGGTGTAAGTCAACTACCCTGGCCAGCAAGATCTCCGGATCTGTCCCCCATTGAGCATGTTTGGGACTGGATGAAGCGTCGTCTCACGCGGTCTGCACGTCCAGCACGAACGCTGGTCCAACTGAGGCGCCAGGTGGAAATGGCATGGCAAGCCGTTCCACAGGACTACATCCAGCATCTCTACGATCGTCTCCATGGGAGAATAGCAGCCTGCATTGCTGCGAAAGGTGGATATACACTGTACTAGTGCCGACATTGTGCATGCTCTGTTGCCTGTGTCTATGTGCCTGTGGTTCTGTCAGTGTGATCATGTGATGTATCTGACCCCAGGAACGTGTCAATAAAGTTTCCCCTTCCTGGGAGTATGAATTCACGGTGTTCTCATTTCAATTTCCAGGAGTGTATGATTCCCAGTGCTGAAACTTCATCGACGTAACAGATGTTGCACTGTAGCTGCCTGATGTGAGTGAGTTACTGCACATGGATCAAGTAAACATGAATGGTCCTAGGTAACGATTTCACGAAACGTTGTTACTTCCATGTGTCATTTCTACCATAACACCTGATCGAGAGACACAGGAATTTCCGATTTTCACGTATTGGAGATTTTAATGCATCATGCAGAAGGTATTATCAGAATTATAAATGTGAACGCCTCTACTTCCTTTTGCGACTCTTAACAGCTACATATACACATTTTTTTTTCTTTGTGCGCAGCTGTGGCAGAATGTGTTACGAATTCTAAAAGTTCAGTGGCCCCCTTGTAAAATTAATATTAAAAGTTTGTTGTTTAATGTTCGGTTTCATGTATTAATATTATGCCAGCCATCTCATGGCTTACAAAGCCTCGATTCTATCTGTTAAATGTCCTTGGATAGTTAAACTGATACGATCATTCCTTTTTCCAAATAAAATAGGAGCTGTATCTATTCCCTAGACAGCTTACTGACAGCAAACTTCAATCAAGTTATACATCATCGTTGTTTCCATTTTGTCTACCTGCTTGATTCCTAAAGGAATTTAACGGTTACGTTAGTTCACTTACTGCTGCAGCCAATACTTTACAGTTGAGAACAACACCGTCAAAGAGGGAAAAAATTACACAGCTGCTGGATCTTTTATGGATACTGATAACCTAACCTGCAGTGCTATGCTTACTAGTGACATATCCAAGCTACTTTCATTTAGGTTGAGCATTCGATGTCCTGCATTAAGTTCCTGGCTTAGTACTGTACTTCAAGCCTTTCGGATGCGTGTAAATTTCTTTCTGCTCGTCTGCTCGTCAACATCTGTGCTGTGTTTCCCTCACGAGATGTCTCGTGATTCCGCGTACCCCTTGTTCCATACAGCTTACGTGCAGTGCTGGTCAGCGCTCTTTTCAGTTACGAGTACCTACCGCATGTGAGGTTCATAATAAAAGTGATATTCTCTGACTCGTTATGACCCGGTAGGTGCCCAGCCGGGTTTGCTGATACACAGAAAATTCGTGGTGGATTTCAGCACACAGCTGTGTGTGTGTGTGTGTGTGTGTGTGTGTGTGTGTGTGTGTGTGTGTGTGTGTGTGATGACAAGAGTGCTATGAAACAACAACACAGGAACGCTATCTTGTGATTACTAGTCTGTGGGAGATGGTCTTCCTCCAGTACAGTCAACAAAACTCTACACAGGTTGGTGAAAGTGACTTTGATAACTGGCCACATGCTCCAATGGAGCACTACATGTATATGTAATACGCTTGATACAGGGTGTTTCAAAAATGACCGGTATATTTGAAACGGCAATAAAAACTAAACGAGCAGCGATAGAAATACACCGTTTGTTGCAATATGCTTGGGACAATAGTACATTTTCAGGCGGACAAACTTTCGAAATTACAGTAGTTACAATTTTCAACAACAGATGGCGCTGCAAGTGATGTGAAAGATATAGAAGACAACGCAGTCTGTGGGTGCGCCATTCTGTCCGTCGTCTTTCTGCTGTAAGCGTGTGCTGTTCACAACGTGCAAGTGTGCTGTAGACAACATGGTTTATTCCTTAGAACAGAGGATTTTTCTGGTGTTGGAATTCCACCGCCTAGAACACAGTGTTGTTGCAACAAGACGAAGTTTTCAATGGAGGTTTAATGTAACCAAAGGACCGAAAAGCGATACAATAAAGGATCTGTTTGTAAAATTTCAACGGACTGGGAACGTGACGGGTGAACGTGCCGGAAAGGTAGGGCGACCGCGTACGGCAACCACAGAGGGCAACGCGCAGCTAGTGCAGCAGGTGATCCGACAGCGGCCTCGGGTTTCTGTTCGCCGTGTTGCAGCTGCAGTCCCAACGACGCCAACGTCCACGTATCGTCTCGTGCGCCAGAGTTTACACCTCTATCCGTACAAAATTCAAACGCGGCAACCCCTCAGCGCCGCTACCATTGCTGCACGAGAGACATTCGCTAACGATATAGTGCACAGGATTGATGACGGCGATATGCATGTGGGCAGCATTTGGTTTACTGACGAAGCTTATTTTTACCTGGACGGCTTCGTCAATAAACAGAACTGGCGCATATGGGTAACCGAAAAGCCCCATGTTGCAGTCCCATCGTCCCTGCATCCTCAAAAAGTACTGGTCTGGGCCGCCATTTCTTCCAAAGGAATCATTGGCCCATTTTTCAGATCCGAAACGATTACTGCATCACGCTATCTGGACATTCTTCGTGAATTTGTGGCGGTACAAACTGCCTCAGACGACACTGCGAACACCTCGTGGTTTATGCAAGATGGTGCCCGGCCACATCGCACGGCCGACGTCTTTAATTTCCTGAATGAATATTTCGATGATCGTGTGATTGCTTTGAGCTATCCGAAACATACAGGAGGCGGCGTGGATTGGCCTCCCTATTCGCCAGACATGAACCCCTGTGACTTCTTTCTGTGGGGACACTTGAAAGACCAGGTGTACCGCCAGAATCCAGAAGCAATTGAACAGCTGAAGCAGTACATTTCATCTGCATGTGAAGCCATTCCGCCAGACACGTTGTCAAAGGTTTCGGGTAATTTCATTCAGAGACTACGCCATATTATTGCTACGCATGGTGGATATGTGGAAAATATCGTACTATAGAGTCTCCCAGACCGCAGCGCCATCTGTTGTTGAAAATTGTAACTACTGTAATTTCGAAAGTTTGTCTGCCTGAAAATGTACTGTTGTCCCAAGCATATTGCAACAAACGGTGTGCCGGCCGCGGTGGTCTAGCGGTTCTGGCGCTGCAGTCCAGAACCGCGGGACTGCTACGGTCGCAGGTTCGAATCCTGCCTCGGGCATGGGTGTGTGTGATGTGCTTAGGTTAGTTAGGTTTAAGTTGTTCTAAGTTCTAGGGGACTTATGACCTAAGATGTTGAGTCCCATAGTGCTCAGAGCCATTTTTTTTTAACAAACGGTATATTTCTATCGCTGCTCGTTTAGTTTTTATTGCCGTTTCAGATATACCGGTCATTTTTGAAACACCCTGTATCAACATGCATACAGTATTTGTTTTCCGATTTATTGGGAGACAGAGACATGGTAAAATCTTATTGGAGGTTCTATTACAAGGAGTGGAATGACTGTTTGAAAGGCTGGAACCAGATATATATATATATATATATATATATATATATATATATATATATATATATATATATATATATATCTGTACTTACTCTGGATGTTACAAAACAGCGATGAGCAGTGCTCTCGACTGCAGTACATGACTGTGTAGATGCTGATCTGTACCGGCATTTCATTTCACACGTCTGAAATGAACACAATGCCCTTGCGCACGACAGATTGTAATCTGCACACAAAGAATGCTCTCAGATCACACCGACTTTGCTTGTAAAACTAATAGAAATAGACTGTATCTAATATTGTGGAATCTGACTGTTTTCATTATTATCCTAACGAATGTGTGTTTAAAAAATAAGTATTACCACAATTTTTGTAAATGTTAAAACTGGTGCCAACTGTTACCCTGAAAAAAGAGCCAGCATCCCAGTGTAAGTTACAGCATGCCAGCTTCAAGTAATGTCAAAAAAATTCAAATCATCATCAGTGCATTACTTACGCAATTAACTTTTTAGCTAGTGTTCATATTACCATTCAGGAAGTTACTCCTGCTCTCTGTTATCCAGCGTAAAGTGTAGGGATGGTAGCAGCCACACCACGGGCTCTTCTTCGAATGGACAGAGCCCGGTGTGAGGGCCGTGTTTCCGGCAGCCCTAGGGCAGCTCTAAGCTGGCGCGCTTCACCCATGGCGAGGTATTTTTCCTCAGAGAACCCCCCCTCCCCCCTCCCATAGGGAGGAGGGTCATTCTGAAGTGACACGGCAATCGTGGCAGAAGACTATGGTGCAAAACAGTGAGTCCTAAATTGCAAACCATTAGTACACTGAGCGATCTGAATGAATATGGAGGTTAAAACAAAAGGATACCTATTACAGAGAAAAGCACATAGGGGTTTTAGAAAATGAATACTATATGACTAGTATTTTGCAACAAGAGCACGCAGTCTGACTTCTAGTGGGAGATTTGATGAGCTTTTACTGGCTCACTTCAGACTCGAACGGGGGTGGGTGGTAGCGCGTCAAAGACACTGGGCAGTAATCCACTCTCGGGGGCGACCTAAAGGGCACGTCCTAACTGCCGCACGTCTGAAAATGCATAAAATGCTGGATGACTACCTAGACGTAGGTGTATAGACAGTCTGCTACCATTTATTTAACTTTTTAATATTTTTAGAGTGTTTTTGTCATATGAACATCCTGGGAAATGTAGTACGAAACACTTAGCAGGAGAATTTTGCTTGTTCTCTCTTTGTCTGAGTCGGTGTTAGCTGGAAAATAACGTGTTACATTGCGATTAAGGCAAGAAATTTACTTAAATTTAATGGTACTGACGGTTTTATTGTGCCTCATGGTACGGGAGTATAGAAGTAACTTGTCAATAAGCGCACTGAACTAACTTCTATCGATATTATATGCTTTTAGGAAAGTTGATTCGCTGCTCTGACCTAGACATTCCTTATTTTGTATGTGGGGTAACCTAGTTGCGACCTATTCGTCGTATTCCAGAGTTACTAGTTGACTAGCACTAATTTACCAAGCTGGAGACAGATGGAGATGCCGAGCTAACAGAGGAGCTGGCAGTGACGATTCCAGCACACGGCCGACCCCACCACTCTGTCCTGCTGGCAGCATTCTTCATAAGGATCCTCTGGACCAGGGGTTCTCGACCTGTTTAGGCTTGACATCTATTACGTGAAATTTAGTCCGACTTTGAAAATAGGTACAACGTTCTTCGTTACTCTTGTCAGAACAACATATTTTTTGTAATAATAACTCAATTTCACTTAATACCAGTGTAGGAAAGAAGGACAATTTATTTATTTAATTGATGACATGTGCACTCCCACAAAATAAATACCTACATCCAATTTGGTGAGATCTGCGAAATGAATGAATGTATGGTCGTCTGCTAACTGCAGATAGAGAATGTGCAGTATATGATCATCTTTGAGACGGTCCTTTGGTCACCTTTGGTGGAACCAAAGAGATGAAATTTACCTGAGCTTTGAGCGCCTGAAACGTGGCTCACCAATACGGTAGCATGGTGCTCCCCCACCTCGGCGGAGGTGCGAGATGACCTGAAGAACGGCCATGTTTCGGCACTCTGGTGCCGGATCTTGTGTTGGTAAGACCTGTCTTAGGTGTGCTCCGTAAAGACAAAAGAGTGGAGAGAATGGTATGCATGTGAAATATTTAAGAGTAATTTGGAATAATTATTTCTCTATTTCAGGAACTTTTGGGGGGAGAATTAAATGTCAGGCAGGTAATATTAAGGGGATCGTAGTAATCTTCGGAAGTGACCAACGGTCACAATGAAACCACGTGTAGCAATAAGTTGAAATACTTGCGAGTGCTAGTACTAAGTTGAAATACTTCAGAGTTCTAAAGTTAAGCTGAATTACTGGCGTGTGTACTATAAGTTGGAAATATTTAAGAAATGGCGTGTGCAGGACTTGAAATTAGAGACGAGCACTTCCACGTGGTTAGTACTGTGTGAGTCTCAATATGTGTATGAGACAAAGAATAAAGATAAGTAATCGTCCATGGTATCAGTTGAGAACTCGCGTGTGTGACGAATATTATCTTAATATTACTTTGCGTGTTATGTTTCCGTGTGACGCTAGATTCAAACTCTAATACTCAGAGAGAAGCAAGGTGAGTCAGCCGTCTATCCAGCAACGCCACTTGGCTTGCATTGCACAGGAAGACGTGCACACTTCCTCCAGAGTTCGTAGTAGGAAAGAAAAGTTACGAAGTGGGGCAGTGTCGTGTGAAACTGGGATGAATACTAATTGAAGTGGAAAGCTGAAAGTGAAGAGATTCTAACGTTGTGACTATTCTTTGTGATGTATTGTATGTTGCCAGTGTGATGTATTTCATGTAATTTAAGTATGTGTGGTTTGCATGGGAGAGCAGCAAGATAGGTTCAGAGGCAGTGGGTTATGCATCTTCCTCTTTGTACCGCCCGGACTGGAGTAAATTTTTGTGATGATGGGTGTGAGAGTCGAAGTGTAAGATATAGCATAAGATCCACCATCCTATTCAGAAAGTGCACTGTAGCGTTAGATAATTACGAGACCACAAGATAGAGAATCACCAATGAAAGCCAAGCCCACTGGGCGGAGTTTCTCGTGTGTAATTGTTGTATAAAATGTAATTGTGTGTTTAGGTTATCTTTGAATCATAATAGAATTTATCGGAATAAAAAAGATAGTGAAAAGAAAAAGATTGGTGGCCTTGTTATTCGAATAGTGTGTAGTCATGATAACCAGAATTTATAATGTGTGCGCCATTCATATTCAGTGCGATGGCCACGTGTTGATCAAAGCCGTTGGGTAAAAAAGAAAATGTGGTATTGCCAGAGCGTAGTGAACAGAGTTGTGTAAATTCCCAATAGTCAGATGTGCGTTATCCGTTTCCGTTGTGTAATATTCAAACAGGAGAATAATTTGTAGCTTAATTGTGGGTACTAGAGCTCATAATTAGTCATTGATGTTTTGCGAGAAATAAGAATAGATCCACTCATCCCGCAGGCAGACTGCCTGATGCCACAGTACGAGCAAGGCACGTGGGTGCCTCTCATGGTGATCTTCAAACTTAACCCTAGCAGTATCAACTCATTTTCAGTAATACGCATTACCAAGTGACCCATATAAAATTAAAAAGAAAACAAAATTCGATAATTTTTTTGTCTTCATTAACTACATGCTCTTTTAAGATCTACTGACATGTAAGCAGACCCAGAACGTGAAAATATGTTTTACTACACTCTCGGTTCTACCAACGACTTTCAATAACGCATGCTGCTAAGGGCAGGGTTACTGTATGACCACAACAAAAAAATTTTAAAAATAGAAATTTCGTTACTTCTTGTTGAATTTCACTCACTACATAACCTCTAAAGGGAGACTGACGTACAAGTTGCGCCCTGAACCTGCAAACGCTAAAAATGACTTTCACTGTGAAAAGTCACATTTACTACTAAGACATAAATTTTGAGTTCGCTGAAAAATTTAAAACATTACTTTGGTGGAAGACTTCATTAAAAACAATAAATACTTTTTTCAGAATTTTAAAATACGAATACAAGTTGATTACAGTATTTGCAAAACATGAGCACCGAAGTACCTGGTATTGCCAGGATTAAAAATTCGTAAAGATTTAAGCACAAAAGAACACCATAGTTAAAACTCAAAACTATCCATTTTAATTGCATAAAATGCATAAAAGAGAATTTTCTCGCCATGAAAAGTTGTACGCCTGCTACTTAACCTCCAATATATTACATTTGTGAAAAAAATTATACACCATCACAAATGTTAATAAACGTTTGGTGAGATACTTGGCACTGCACATCGTTGGCATTTGTACTGTATTCTGGTGAATAATTTGTCAGCGCCAACTGTATACAATATGAAATATGAGAATCAGTTTATTTCTAAGATTAGATTTCACTATGTTCATCGTTCAAAACGCAGCCTCACTTTCATAAGATAATTCAAAGAATGATACAACATACGATGCCCACTTGTACAATGTTAGAATAGGTTCTTACACTTAATTATTTCTGAAAGTTACCTTCATTGTATTCTGAGTTTAAGGAAATATCATTTTGAAATAGAATTATTTCCTCTTCAGGTTCAGTCTCACTAGAAGAGGAATATTTTCCACATCCATTTTTTGGAGAAGTTCTGCTATGAAAGCTAGAACAGGTTTCGTGGTCTTGAAATCTGAAAATCGGTTTTCAAATTCCGTCTTTAGCGCTGTCAGGTTGGCCGCATACTTCTGTCCGGGTCCTCGATCCAATGGTGTTTGATGATCCGACAGTATTGATTTTATTTGAGAAAGTGTTTCACATTTAATTTCTGTAACAGTGATATCAAAAGGTCACGTTTTTGCACGAAACACTGTACAGAAGACATAAGATTTTGTTTTTGCCTCGAAGGTCTTTGTTTAACTCATTTAGTTTAACTGTCATATCTGTTAAAAATGCCAGATCCAACAATTAGTTCACATCGTACAGTTGTGGGTACTCTTCCTTTCCTTCACACGCAAAAGATTTCATCGCTGACAGAATTTCTCTAAATCTGTTGAGAACCATAACTATACTCAGCCACCGAACTGACAGTGCTGTCCAATTCTTCTACTAGAGCTCTAAACTTTCTTCTCTGTATTGATTGTAAGCTAACTGAATTCGCAATTTTTATGACAATACTCATAACATGTTCCATATTCAAAATATGTCCACAAAGCACTCGGTGACGAACGATGCAGTGATACTGGAAGAGAAGTGAGAAAGATTCATCGTTCGCACATCAGGTAGCAAATGCTTTGTGTTTGCCGGCCGTGCAAAGTGCTGCGTCAGTAGTAATAGATGCAAGTTTCTGAATCCACAAATCATATTCAGAAAGGAAGGATTTGAATGCACTATAAAAATCCTCTTCTCGGGTCGCGTCTTTTGAGGTCAAAACTGTAAGCAAATCTTTTACAATGAAATCGGAAAACATCGTTTAACAAAAATAAGTTGTGAATCGACTCCGTCTAGTGACTCGTTTAACTACAATGAGAAACACAAGCAGTATTGGAAATCTGTTACGAGTTGGCCTTTTATATTGTATGCCGTTAATTCCACTTTTCTCGTTGTAGCAGGTCTTGACAGAGGGATGTCTCCGACGGCTGATATTATCTCTGACTTGTTTTTGAATGCCGACAACAAAGACTCACTAGTCGCCAGAAAGCGCTTCTTAACAACAGTGCCATTGTAAAATGGTTTTGCATGTTTCGTCAGTATTTGACATACACGAAATGATACTACGTTTGATGAAACTGGTGAAGTTTTAGGGACACATTATTTCTTCTGAAGGCATTCAGCCGGATCCTGAAAAGTTAGAAGCAATCAGTGCCATTCCAGTTCCATCCACAAAAAGAAACTAGTCCGCAGTTTTCTAGGGCTCGCAATTTTTTGCCGTCGTTTCCTGAATATGCAAATTCTAGTTACACCAAAACTTTCTCTCACTGAATTTGTACAGGCGTTACAAAAAACGACTGCTGTGGTCGTAGTTTACTTTTTAAGAATAGAGAGAGTCTTCCTCCTCGACTCACTACCGACAGCTGCTCAGATTGTACGTCTTTATGAACTTTTATAGAACAGCGTTCAGTATTCCCCTTTGCAGGAATGGCTACAGTAGTGTTGTACATCAAACATGTGCGTCTATCGTTATGCACTCTAACAGAAAACTGTTGTTGCCAGTGACGACGGAAGCGGCACGTGTGGCCGTGTTCGGCGGCTCTCGGCTTTCCCGAAGACGCTGCTGGCTGTGAGTGAGGGCAGGAGAGGCGCCAACGGAGATGCCGCTGTCAGGTTCGGCGCCTACAAATAACGCGCAAAGTAGTCTTCGTAATTTACAAAACAGCTCATTTCGGACAAATGTTTTATGATGGATTCGTAAAGCCATGGCGAGTGCCCATGCTCGGGATGATGGAGGAGGACGAACACGTAGCATACAAAATTCAGCAGCAGATGGAGCAAGTTAGCCAAGACAAGTAGACGACCAGTAGGAAAGCTGCAGGTACAAGAAAAACACTTGTAATGTGAACACAGTGGTGAAGCAATTGTTGGAAAAAGTTAAAAGTCACAGACTACTATACTAAACTTTTGGTGCGGAAAGAACGTCTTCCTTCGTGAGTGTAGCGCACAGTAAATGTGACTTTTTTTTATTTTTTGTGTTTCCTAGCGTACATTCCTTAATAAGGAGTACGTTTGTAATACAGACAATTTTTATTCTTTCTCTTCTCTTTTCTTTGGGTCCTACCCTACTTTTGGATATTCACTGAAGAGCCAAAGAAACTGGTACACCTGCCTAATATCGTGTAGGGCCACCCAGAGAACGCAAAAGTGCCGCAACAGGACGTATCGTGGACTCAACTAATGTCTGAAGTAGTGCAGGAGGATACGGACACCACCAATCCTGCAGAGCTGTCCGTAAATCCGTAAGAGTGCGACGGGGTGGATATCTCTTCTGAGTTGGGTTGGGCTGATTTGGGGGAAGAAACCAAACAGCGAGGTCATCTGTCTCATCGGATTAAGGAAGGATGGGGAAGGAAGTCGGTGGTGCCATGTCAGAGGAACCATCCCGACATTTGCCTGAAACGATTGAGGGAAATCACGGAAAACCTAAATCAGGATGGCTGGACACGGGATTGAACCGTCGTCCTCCCGAATATGAAAAAAAAAAAAATGGTTCAAATGGCTCTGAGCACTATGGGACTTAACTTCTGAGGTCATCAGTCCCCTAGAACTTAGAACTACTTAAACCTAACTAACCTAAGGACATCACGCACATCCATGCCCGAGGCAGGATTCGAACCTGCGACCGTAGCGGTCGCGCGGTTCCAGACTGTAGCGCCTTTAACCGCTTGGCCACCCCAGCCGGCCCCGAATCTGAATCCAGTGTGCCACCTACCCCGGTGATCTGAACAGCACGTTGCAAGGCATACCAGGTATGCTCAATAACGTTCATCTCTGGGGAGTTTAGTGGCCAGCGGAAGTGTTTAAACTCAGAAGAGTTTTCCTGCAGCCACTCTGTAGCAATTTTGGACGTGTGAGGTGTCGCATTGTCCTGATGGAATTTCCCAAACCCGTCAGAATGCACAATGGAGATGAATAGATGCAAGTGATCGGACAGTATGCTTACGTACAGTCGTGGACAAAACGAGCGAGACCCTCGCCTTTTCGTTATGCTGATCCGCACGGCTTTAAAGTCTGCTACACAGCATAACAGGCAAGGCGACGAAGTGCTACCAACATAATATGCACAGGCGTGAATTTGACAAACTATCTGAACTTTTTTAGACTGTTTTCAATAGTTTGTAAGACTATATTAATGCTGATTAGTGTGTTAAATACAACACGTAAATATAAGACAGAACTGAAAGAAGAAACGCTAATTGGTATGAAACGGACCAATAAAAATTAATTTCAACTTATCGAGATAACATAACTGTTTCAGTAAGACAAAGAACCCCATACCGTTACGAATACGCAAAATATTATCCGCATTCGGCAGCGAAACGGTCTGTGTCAACGTTCAGACCAGTCATACTGGATTACCGTTGCTCACCTACCATGAAAGTGTGCAAATTTAGCAATGCGTGAAGATTCATAACGAAATTCAGTTAAAAATCATTCAGTGCCACACTTAAGTCAATTCCATTATTGACTGAAGCAAAAAAAGTAGGCAGTAACATGTATGGGGCGGGTTGGGTTGTTTGGGGGAGGAGACCACACAGCGAGGTCATCGGTATCATCGGAAGGACGGGGAAGTCGGCCGTGCCCTTTCAAAGGAACCATCCCGGCATTTGCCTGGAGCGATTTAGGGAAATCACGGAAAACCTAAATCAGGATGGCCGGCCGCAGTAACATGTATGAAATTCTACAAGAGTGTCATATTGACATCCACAGGGCGCCAGTACAGAATAAAGGTACCGATAAAACGTATTGGGGGCGCGAGAATTTCTTAAAATTGCTTTACTGATATTCTACCTGCCTCCATCGAGATTAGAACCGAAAACAAACCAGACCTTCCTTTCACTGTGCTAGCAGACAACCCAGGCAAACAGCCCTCTATTATTACCCCAGACATGAACAAGCCGGCAATTTGGTAATGAAAATCTGTAGTTTCTGTTGCATAGAGCTTTCTGGACTCAAAAACATGAATTTTCTTACTTTATGTCACCGCTTATGTGACAATCATTCGGGATGTTTATCGAAATAACAAAATACTGTTATTAGAGAGTAAATTTTGTAGGATAATTCTGCACCACCCCAGGAAATAAACGGCTACAAAGCTGCCAAACGTATTCTACACAGTTTCGAATTCTCCACTAGACTCGCCACAGCCAGAAAACGTCCATTAGCCGAAGTGTTTCTTAAGCTAGCTAGCAATGGGAATGTTCGCACTTCTAAAACGCGGTGGCATTAATACTGGGATGTGAATTATCAAGTGTATAGGCAAATGGATTCTATTTGCATTCCTATAAACGTGATTTGGATCGAAAGCGTAGCTATGATTAATATGCTGATGTATCGACTGCAACTAGAACATTTCGAATAAAGAGTAGCGGGTGTTATTTATGCGGCCCTCGTCTTCAGTAGCTGTCGTACCTGTTTTCGTTGTTGGGATTTCGTCACCTAAACCGGTAAAAACGGAACCCTACTAGTCTCACTGTCTTGACCGTCTATCGGTCTACACAACCCTTAAAACCCGTTTACCTCCAGAACGGATGGACATAATAAGCGGAAATGTATCGCACTTCTTGCGGTAACCGGTCCCTTGGTGGTGTAAAAAAGTGAGCTTCTATGTCAACGCAATCTAAAGATACGACCGTTTATGTAAAGAAAATTTACGCTAAAGGTCAAAAAATGGCTTCAAGAACTATTCGACCTAACTGCTTAGGTCATCAGCCCCTAGACCTAGAACTACTTAAACCTAGCTAGCCTAAGGGCATCACAGACATCTATGCCCGAGGTAGGATTCCTACCTACGACTGAAGCAGCCGTGCGGTTCGTGACTGAAGCGCCTGGAACCGCTCGGCCACCGCACCCGGCGAAACCCTATTCGCCTCATGTATAATGATAATATATACTATCTAGTGACGATAAACTGTATTCGCCAGCAACTCAGATCGTTTGATCACGGAACTTTTACGAAGCTACATTCAAACTTTGTTCGAAGTTGTCTGCAATATCCATTTATAAACCCCTAGGAACGTCGTATGCGATATCCACTTCTGAAGACGCTGGCAGATTCTGCAGTACTATAACAAGTAGTTGGGAATTTATTGTTATTGGTCCATGTATGACACTTTATTTCAATATCAATTTAACGCGCCTAGGTGTTCGTATATGGCTGAAACTAATGAACAAAAAGTAAATAAACAGCAAACAACTTTGATGTTCAAATAAAATGAAAGTCACATGTCGTAATTACAACATAATTTCGTTGTTACATCTACATGACTACATCAACAGGATTTCTTTGCAATCCAGACTTACGTGCCTGGCAGAAGGTTCGGGTTATTTCTCTACCGTCCCACTCATTAACAGTGTGCGGGAAAAAGGACCACTTAAATCTTTTCTTGCGAGCCTTGAATTACATTATTACTATGGTTTCTTGCTGTGTAACTTCCCGAGGAAATATCCTGATCTTGCTGAAACTTCGCTCAGTGAAAGAGGGGACAAAATAAGCGAACACGTGTTCTCGGCTTATCTGCTTACACTCTACCGCTTCTGAGAAAACGACGGTCAAAGTTTTCAATGCACTGTTGCTATAATGTAGATACCTCTTAGCGGGTAAGCATTCAACTGAAGCGGTGGCTCTGCGGCTACCATAGCGACTTCGGAACTTTGCGCTGCGAGTTCGAAACGCGGTTTTTCCTTTTTTCCCCCCTCACACTCCGAATTATCTACGAATGTTTATTCCAGTTTATGTTGAGACACTGTTGTCGTTATTCGTCAGTTAATTTACTGTGTAAAGAAAAAAGTTAAAAAGGGAACACACAGTGCGTAGTGGGGCGATCACTCTGTTGTAGAAATAATTCAGAAGCCAAGATCGCTTGAATACTGTCTATTGGATAACCGGTTTCAACACACTAAAGGTGCCATCATCGGATCTGAATCTAGATTAACAACATTTATAAACCATTTGGATATAACGATACATGAGGCAGACCAGATGATTTTAGGTCAGCTTGTCTCATTCGTTTATTATTTTTTTAATTCATTAATTACACATAAAGTTAATTGGCGAATAATGACAACATTATTTCAACATAAATTAGAAAAAAACATTCGTAGATAATTCTGATAGAGAGGCAGGAAAAAATAATAAAAAAACCCAATATGG
Source organism: Schistocerca cancellata (assembly GCF_023864275.1). Classification (NCBI taxonomy): domain Eukaryota; kingdom Metazoa; phylum Arthropoda; class Insecta; order Orthoptera; family Acrididae; genus Schistocerca; species Schistocerca cancellata. The sequence continues at coordinate 12,782,493 of NC_064627.1, read as the reverse complement.
TCTCGAACACGGGTATCAAAGTTAAGAAGGAACGACGGTAGCCACTGAGCCACCGCTTCAATTGCGTTCTCAGCTGCAGAAGGTATCTACACTAGAGCAACAGCGCGTTGATAACTTTGACCGTCGTTTTCTCGGAAACGGTCGAGTGTCTGCAGATAAGCCGAAACACATGTTCGCTTATTTTGTCCTCTCCTTCACTGAGCAAAGTTTCCGGACAATCAGCCTATGACACCTGGCGAGTTCCCTCGTTAGTCGAGTCGCTTCTTACGCCCGGCGAGAATTATGTATGCCTCAGAGTAAACTGCGCCACTTGGAAACACGGCGAGCGGGGATAAACACGTTTTCCTTCTTATAAGGCAACCTTCTACAGATAAAATTCACGAAGTGTTCTTCAGGTTGCCTCAGATATTTCAGAAATGTTTCTGCCTGCCGCATATGCAAAACGTAAACATTTCATTTCATGTAATATTTATCAGGATAAGACATGACAAGAGTGGACCAGTCCCTTCTGAGAAAAATTACAGATTCTAAGTTGCTCCGCTATGTAATGACACGGGTACGGGCTTGCGATCTCTCGTTTATGCCATCGATTTCCGTGTTACACATACTTGGCCACTGCGTTGTGGCTGCCATCGTGGAGGAGGCAGTCTGTTTCCTGCCAGCGCTGTTTCCGCAGCCGATATTAACCGCGACGAATCATTCAGTCAACGCTAAATGGCCCATCTGGCCGGGGCAGACAAGAGCGCTATAATAGCACTTCATGCAGAGGGATTTTCAAATGGCTATATAGCAAGAACTATGGGTCTTCACAAGTCGATGGTAGCCAGGTGGATCAGACGGAAGGACGAGCGGTAACCTGAATGGGAGGCCTCATGGCCGTCGCCGCAAAACAACAGCAGCTCAGGATCAGCAGATACGCCATTTCAGTGAGAACCATCCATTTGTCAACGCACGACAAATTCGGCAAATTCATGACGCTTGGAATGAGTTACTTGAATCTTCTAGTTATGTGGCTCGAGTTGTGGGCTCAATGCCCAACAGGCTTCCAGGTGTTGTGGAAGCCAAAGGAGGCTATACGCGATACTAAGCAGCATCAGCAGAGGTGTTTTTTTTTTTTCAGCCCTTCACCAATCAGATGCAAAAGCTGTTTCAAGTTTTTTTACAGACGTATATTTTATATAATTTCAAGGAAACGCAATAAGTGGAATGTGGACAAACAAATTAATTCACAGCAAGATATGTAATATTTAATTTGATAAGAGAAGAAATATATTCATGCAGTCTCTATAAAATACATGAGACACGTGTGTATGAAAGAAGGGTACAAAACAATTCAGCACAAATTAAAAATATTGAGAAGAAGCTCGCCGATGAAGGCGTAATTGGAGAACAAAGGTTGGGCTAGAAAGAGTGGTAAAGAGGCCCGAAAAAGCAGAGAAAAATCAAATACCCAATAGACTTTGAGTCGTTGTCGCAGCAAAGGGCGGTTGGTATATGCGATTCGGAGCAACAGTAGAAGAATAGTTTTATTTACTGATTTTTGAGGCTTTATTTTGTGACGGCTAAACAGTGCTGCATCATGAGACCCGCTATTTGTCCACATGTGGCTAAACATCAGAGGTGTAAAAAATTTTGAGAGGTGCCGAAGTTCTCTGGAAGAGTAACGTGTTTTAGACGAGAAGATGATTTTTAGTTCATTTCATTTTAACCATTCACACTATGCTTCGACATTTTAATCTTTGATTTCATTTTATTATTATTATGTATCTTTTCTTCAGTGAAAGTCAACGGTAGTAAGATTCAAGATATGAAGAATAACTGGAAGTTTTTAATTTGTGGAATAGCGTATTTAACAGATAATATTTTCAACAAATCTGTAGTTATAGGACATATTAAGAAGCAGGTCAAAAATGGCATTGTGGAAAGATCAGGTTGGTCTCTAAAGGGTAACGACGGTAAAATAGCAAATATGAAACTATGGGTAACAACTATTGTTGATGGTGAGGAGCCGTAATCGATGTGCCACTATTCTGTAATTGTATTTCTGAAGTTTATCGTCAATCCTAGGACTGACACCGATACTCTCTTTTACGTAAAGAGTATAACCTTCAAAATTTATTTAGCAGCGCAGAATATTAAATCACAGTTTATAGATCAGGAACCTAATCCAACTGCCTTTAATTTTATTATCACAGATGACATTGAGACAGTAAATAACAAGAGAAATAACAAAACTCTCAGAATCAATATAGAGAATTCAAGTGACCAGTGGATTCAAAAGTTTGCTATAATAGCGTGTAATTGCTTTTACAGACTCCTTCATGCCTACATTTTCTGTCAGACAATGTTTAAACTAGGACTAACAAGGTAAACAATTTTTCCACAAATTGTCAAATTGGAAGTCGGAGAGCCAGTTACATAAATTACGATGACAACAAACGTTTTTCAAGTAAACCGATCACAGGAGGCATCCAACGCATTTATTGTGAGTTACTTGCACAGTATGTAAACTGGCAACGCCACCAACACACAATACCACTAACAAGGGAACATCCCCATTGCACCGCCCTCAGATTTAGTTATAAGTTGGCACAGTGGATAGGCCTTGAAAACTGAAAACAGATCAATCGAGAAAACAGGAAGAAGTTGTGTGGCACTATGAAAAAAATAAGCAAAATATACAAACAGAGTAGTCCATGCGCAAGATAGGCAACATCAAGGATAGGGTGAGCTCAGGAGCGCCGTGATCCCGTGGTTAGCGTAAGCAGCTGCGGAACGAGAGGACCTTCCTTCAAATTTTCCCTGGAGTGAAAAGTATAATTTTTTATTTTCAGACAATTATTTTCTGTCCGTCCGGCCGTCCGATGCGAGGTAACTGCCGTAGTATGATGACGCTACACCTCAGCAAACATCGAAACACATGACGTCAGTCGTCTACAGCGCACGGGAGAGAGAGTATTCCTGCTAACGAGGCTCCCTGGCTGGCAGTTGACTGTTCGCTACTTTGGACGAGAGTGCATTAAATACGTGAGATGCATTGCGTGGGCAATATCAATCCAGAAAATATAGCTCGCGACTTCAATAACAATGTCAATGAATATTTTCCGAACTGTAAGGCATCGGAAAATTCCTTAAGCGATCGAACGATTGTCGAACATTTGTATGATTATTTCCTACATTTGTTGATGAACAGTACGTATGGTGATGATTGTCTGAAAATAAAAAATCAAACTAGTCACTCGAGGGAAGACTTGAACCAAGGACCTCTCGTTCGGCAGCTGTTCACTCTAACCACGCGACCACGGCGCTCCCGAGCTCAAACTATCCTTGATGTTGCTCATCATGCGCATGGACTACTCAGTTTGTTTAATTTGATTATTTTTTTCATAGGTCCACACAACTTCTTCCTGTTTTCTCGATTGATATGTGTTCAGTTTTTCAAGGCCTATCCACTGTGCCAACTTACAACTAAATCTGAGGAGGGTGCGATGGGGAGGTTCCCTTGTTAGCTATGAAACAACTGTAGCAAAACGGAGCATCCTCGTTATCCATGTGATGGATAAGACGACAAATTCGCAACATAAGTGTCAATGTAAGCATCAGTTTCTGTTGGAACATGCTTCCTGGACCAAATAACATACATTTCCTACGTCTTCAATGCGAATCATGTAGCAAATGTAATTTAAAGGACATAAAAATATCGAGTGAATTTACTAACATAATTATGAACCACTTGAATTTGCATTCAACAGGCAATGTTCAGAAGTCTGGTGTAGGAGTACTGCATGCTCTAATTCTAAACAACAAAAATCAACGGTGTGACTATTATTGAACGTCATCAGGTCACTCATCGAGCACTCCTATGCATTACTGATACTGGTGACGTGTTATGATGCCTTTATCGTTAACTTCCTAAGAAGAAATGGAAGGCTGAGCCCCACCAAAAGACGTAAACTCGAGGAAAGAGTAGTGTGAACATAATATTTTACATCTGATAAATCAAAAAGTGTGTTTTGGGCTACGAATTCTGCCCCCAAAGTGTATGCAACACAGCTGGAATTTGTTGCCAACAACTGAGACACCTTCCGGTCGCAGTGTAAGAATATCGAGCAACAAAACTACATCACCTGTGCTACTGCATGATAACGCACTATGTTGATTTGAGAAACAAAACTATCCAGGAGATAGAAAGGAAAGTCGTCTCTCAGGCACTTGTATTGATAGGGAAGTCCTCTCTCAAGCACTTGTCCCTCTCGTCATATATTTGTAAAATTTTACCTTTCTTACTCTTGAGCAAGCAGTAAAGGAAACAAAAGAAAAATTCGGAGTAGGTATTAAAATTCATGGAGAAGAAGTAAAAACTTTGAGGTTCGCTGATGACATTGTAATTCTGTCAGAGACAGCAAAGGACTTGGAAGAGCAGTTGAACGGAATGGACAGTGTCTTGAAAGGAGGATATAAGATGAACATCAACAAAAGCAAAACGACGATAATGGAATGTAGTCAAATTAAGTCGGGTGATGCTGAGGGAATTAGATTAGGAAATGAGACACTTAAAGTAGTAAAGGAGTTTTGCTATTTAGGGAGTAAAATAACCGATGATGGTCGAAGTAGAGAGGATATAAAATGTAGACTGGCAATGGCAAGGAAAGTGTTTCTCAAGAAGAGGAATTTGTTAACATCGAGTATAGATTTAAGTGTCAGGAAGTCGTTTCTGAAAGTATTTGTATGGAGTGTAGCCATGTATGGAAGTGAAACATGGACGATAACTAGTTTGGACAAGAAGAGAATAGAAGCTTTCGAAATGTGGTGCTACAGAAGAATGCTGAAGATAAGGTGGGTAGATCACGTAACTAATGAGGAGGTATTGAATAGGATTGGGGAGAAGAGAAGTTTGTGGCACAACTTGACTAGAAGAAGGGATCGGTTGGTAGGACATGTTTTGAGGCATCAAGGGATCACAAATTTAGCATTGGAGGGCAGTGTGGAGGGTAAAAATCGTAGAGGGAGACCAAGAGATGAATACACTAAGCAGATTCAGAAGGATGTAGGTTGCAGTAGGTACTGGGAGATGAAGAAGCTTGCACAGGATAAAGTAGCATGGAGAGCTGCATCAAACCAGTCTCAGGACTGAAGACCACAACAACAACAACACTCTTGATCGATCAACCGTCAAGGCAATTCATTTCTAGACGAAAATACTCTTAAAACTACTCTGGTTTAATGACATAGTTAGAACCAGTAGGTTTCTACAGACGTAGAATTTGTGAACAACTTTAGCATTGTCATATCGTTTTAGGTATCGTGAAAGAAAATTCTGCTGCTGATTAATTTATCTTTGATAATTACTGTGCGTTTAGTAAACTAATGGAAAATGTAATTAAAATATTCACCGTACTAGTACAAATGAAATTCAGCTTACTACAGAAACATCACGACGGCAGTCTATCTTAATAAAGCATTAAGTTTCTGTGAGACGATTGAGCCTATTTTAACACGAATTAGTAGGATATTACCGACTTTTGACTTCGAAAAGATCTGTATTTATTTCATTTCCTGTACCATTCGTAAGTATTATGAAAATGTGACATTTCATAGATAAAATTATGTATTCACAACAACAACAAAAATGTTGGCAGAAAACAAAAGTGGCATTATGAATCTGGCAGTATCGTAAGGTTTTCGCTCTGACACTAAAAGTTACTGAAAGTAGCAAGACGAATTTTGCTCGAGCGTTGTCTTACGAGTCCCTTATTGAGTTTTTATCTGCCTGCTTGTAGCTGTGCTACAAAAGAATTAAAAATCTGGCTTTCAGCAAGTCTCGAAAGGCGAACGAAAGCAGCTTGCACCTGGTTACTAAGCATGTTACCTGGGAACTGGTTTTTTCCTAAAGTGGGAAGACATCCTTTTGTGGTTCATTTGGCAAATGTCAGTCAGACGTGTGCCGTTAGTCTAAGCGTTTCGGTGTGTTGAATTTGTACCAATGATTTTTCTACAGGTTTTTTCTGTCCCAAATAGAGAGCTGAAGTCTCCCATTAGTATTTTCACGTCATCTTGGTGAATTTTGCTCATCGTATTTTCGAGTGTGTTCCAGAATTTTTCGACATTTTCGGTGTTTTTCTTATTTTCGATGTTGGTGGGGACACGTGCATTGATGAGTGTATATTTTTTACTTGGGCTCTGAATGACCATAGTCATAAGTCGCTTGTTGACGGGCCGGCCGCGGTGGCCGAGCGGTTCTAGGCTCTTCAGTCCGGAACCGCGCGACTGCTACGGTCGCAGGTTCGAATCCAGCCTCGGGCATGAATGTGTGTGATGTCCTAAGGTTAGTTAGGTATAAGTAGTTCTAAGTTCTAGGGGACTGATGACCTCCGCTGTTAAGTCCCATAGTGCTCAGAGCCATTGGAACCTTTTGTTTGTTGATGGGTGTGATTTCTTTGACAGAGTTGATAGATCTGTGTTCGAGAAATGCAATGCCGAAGATTGGTACGCCTTTCGCTACCTTTTGTTGTGTTTTGCTCTTGAAGATGCAATGGTTTCCCTAATGCAAGGTTTCATTGTCAGTTAGTCGTGGTTCTTGAAGAGCAAGGATGAGAATTTTTTGTCGGTCGATTTCTTTTGTGAGATTATTTAGTTTTCGTGTTTGGATCAAGGTATCGATGTTTACTTTTAAATGCATGTTTTTTGCTTGTAGGGAAATTTACCAGAGATCTTCGATATTCTCTGCCGTGCTAACCTGGACTCCCCAGAATCCGAAAATCCAACTGCTGCCTGTCGACAGCAGGTTTGTGTACCACCTGGGATAAAGTTGACTTTGCTTGCATAGTTCATGTTTGCTTGTGTTTCATTGGTTGTGCTTGGGTGATAGCAGGATCGGACAGGACCAGAGGATGTTGAAGCCTTTGAAAGCAAATATTTTCAGCCAAGCTCATTGAGCTAACAGACAGTGACCAGAGTAGCGGTGAATTTCACTCAGACGTGTCTGGCTTTTGGGTTCAACGGATTGAGTAGCCGTTCAGGATTGTGTCAGTATTTGGTTCACCCCTAGTATTTGATTTCCTCGGTACCACCCATATGGGGGAGGGTTTCCCCGATCCGCCACACGCGATTATTATTATTATTATTGTAATTATGTCTCATCAAATCCAATATGGAGTATCTTCCCACCACTGAAATAGATGTGTATTGTTCGATTCAGTATTTCCATCACATAAATGTGGGTTATAATTACGTTACATTGCTACTAGTAGACATATTTCTCAATTTTTCTTAGACAGTTGCTACCTGTTACTCCATCATAGGAATTTTTGTGCGGAGCATTGTTGCAGTACAGACGTACAAATTATCCGATTTCTGTAATTCCATTTCAATACCAGATCGTTCTAATAGGATTCAGCCAGGCAGTCTTAATATGGATATCCGACTACGACTGTCATCATATGATAGACTGTGTAAACCACATTCTTAATCGGACTGTTGAATATAGAACACTTATCTATGACAGGGCTGAATTCTTAAACACTGTGGAAAATAATAATCCAATGTGCTTATTACAAATACATTATTTCAATATAAATAAATGAACTAACGAGATAACGCTTTATTTACAGAAGCGGAACAAATGTTCAATTGTTCAAATGTGTGTGAAATCGTATGGGACTTAACTGCTAAGGTCATCAGTACCTAAGCATACGCACTACTTAACCTAAATTATCCTAAGGACAAACACACACACCAATGCCCGAGGGAGGACTCGAACCTACACCGGAATCAGCCACGCAGCCCATGACTGCAGCGCCCCTGACCGCTCGGCTAATCCCGCGCGGCTACTAAAAGTATACTCGTCCACAAAACGCATATGGACAATTATCTGATAATCGGTCAAGCTTTGCTTTGTCGCAGCTCTTTAGGATACAAGTCCATTCACTTTCAGGCTCCTCCTTACAATTTTTGCAATGCAAGGTAATTGAAAAAACTCATCCACTAATCGCCAACTGAGGAACTGACTGGTGCATGTGTTGTTCAACACACAGTAGTTGTCACCCTCACTGGAATCAATGACTGTGTGTGTGTGTGTGTGAGTGTGTGTGTGTGTGAGTGAGTTTTCGTGTTCATGCACAATCTGAATCAATACTATTAACATTAGAGAGACAACCGGCAATAAATATTGCATCAAATATGACTGTAAAGTATGTTACTGCGATGGGAAGTTACAAACTGAATTTTCACCCAACCCACGTCCTGCATATTACGTTAAGTAAGATTAAGTAAGATGTATTAACTCCATAGTATCGTTAGCAGAGACAGTGCGCTCTTGTTGTCGAGGCCCGCGACAAGCGCAGCGATCAGCAGTGCCCAATGCCGCCGCGATTTGTTTATGATGCCTGAGCGTGGACACTGCACCAGACGCTTCGCCATAAACAGAAAGAAATCACCTTGACTCTGACCGCAGTGAGCGGATATCACTGCCTGCGTGTTCTTATAGTAACCAACGTGAGACTCTACTCACAGGTGCCATGGAGCAATTGCAACGGGTATCATGTCATTAGTCATCAGAATATTAACCAGTGATGAAATGTCCACTCTATTTGAATCCCAAGAAGATAGGAACCTTCTCACAAAGGAATGTGAGGTGATATCAAAATTTATCCAACATACAAAAATTAACTGCAGGGCTTTCATGTATGCAGTAGTAACACACAAGGATTATTGTCTTGGAAGCATATATTTCATTTCCTCTTCTCATATTAACGCCCTTGTTTTAGAATGAAGTGAGAAAATTAACACGAAAAACTTAAGTTCCTGAGAAGCATATAAGTCATTTCCTCTTCTCATATCATAGCTTTTGTTTTAGTATGAGGTAAAAAAATAAACAGTTTAGGGTTCTGAAACATAATATGACACCAGATTCTTATCGTAGGCGCTATCGGAAACGCAAAAAGCAGGGAGCTGTCCATTCTTTCGTCCAAAAGTCTGTTTCCTTTCATGCATTACTCACGCTAGGAGATTCTTATTTAAGGACTTGTGGGCATCAAGTTCTTCAGCAGAACAAGCCTTACGTTATTGTGCTAATTACGGTATGGAAAAAATGCAACAAAGACTAGTTCCCCTAGAGCAGTGAGGATATTTGCACATGTCTGTATTCAGCAATGACTGCCAGCTGCCACAACACTTCACAGAATCCTTGCGGCAGGCAACATAACTGTGCGTGCACTTCAGACTTCATTCAGTAAGACGTCAGGAGATGGACGGAAACGTCAAATTAACGTTGCTTTCCGAGTTGTATTCAATCCAGAATGAGGTGTTATTAAGGCAGTTGAACGTTCTAGCAATTACACTTCTATAATTCCATATTAGTATTCTGATAGCCAAAAGAACCCGTTAGTTTGAAACCATCTGGAACTGCATTAACATCAAACTGCAAGAACTTGAGACAATACGTGGACTCTTCTCTTCGCTAGGTGACCTATTACTGATATTTAGGATTCTCTCCGTCCATGCCTCGGGCATGGATGTGTGTGATGTCCTTAGGTTAGTTACGTTTAATTTGTCCTAAGTCCTAGACGACTGATGATCTCAGAAGCTAAGTCGCATAGTACTCAGAGCCATTTTGAGCTTCGAACCTAGACCTCCTGCTTACTAGACAGACGTGCTGACCACTACACTATTATTTTTCTTTTAAAAGTTTTAGAAGACTGTCAGAACCAGGTAGGCGGAGGCAAAGAGGGCAGGGGTCGAAAATCCGAGGCATGGCCACAATGCCTCCACCATACCTGTAACTGAGCAGCTGCATTATTCACATGTATTCCATGTTTGCACTCACATATTCCTTTAAATTGTAGAACAGAATTGAAGAAGTAATTAAGGTAAAATAAATTACAGATTGTCGCCTCCAATGGCGTGCGTTCCTTGTGGAACATAACTTATAACAGTGAACAGGGTGACGGAAAAATAAAGTGCATGTTTTATATTGCAGAAGAACATTATAAGCTGAAGAAGAATAACAAATATAAGGAATGGTTTAAAATTTTTATCTATTGCTTTATGTGGGCTACAAAGAGGTGGACAGTATTATTGATTAGAAGCAGAATACTATTCTTCCACTTTTTTCATTCCTGGAATATTCTTTTACGTTGGTTCTAAAATCAAAACTGTTCTAATTTGGCATAACCCCTCAGGCTTCAAAACTTCTTCCATTTGTTGAAAAATAAATGGCTTCGTTACAGACCTCATATGCATCCAGTGCATAATAACATAAATTGTGAATATATTTCTGAATGAATGTTTGTTATTTTTCCGTCACTCTGTTCACTGCTATAAGCTATGTTCCAGAAGGAACGCACGCCATTGGAAGCGCCAATCTGTAATTTATTTTACCTTAATTACTACTTCAATTTTGTTCTACAATTTAAAGGAATATATGACTGCAAACATGGAATACATGTGAATAATGCAGCTGCTCAGTGAAAGGTATGGGGGAGGCATTGTGGCCAGGCTTCGGATTTTCGACACCTGCCCTCTTTGCCTCCGCCTACCTGGGGCTGAAAGTCTTCTCAAACTTTTTTTAAAAAATAATAGTGCAGTAGTCACCACATCTGTCTATGAAGCATTTGGTCTAGGTGCGATGCTCAGTCGGTCACAAATTTTCATCTGCCGTCGTTGCTGTATTTCAACGCGCTGTGACAGTGTGGACGTCGGTCCTTCGATATTTTTTGAGGCGATAGAGGTGATTTGCGAACATTTGTCTTGCCATCAAAATAACGGGATTCCAACGGCACGCAATCCTCAGTCATAACTTTGTGCCGGCGCTAACCCATGTCATATACATGCGAATTAGATTGTAGTTCATATTTAGTCAGATAACGAATGGTCAGTATACAAGTATGCCGGCCAGGGTGGCCGAGTGGTTCTAGGCGCTACAGTTTGGGGTCAGGGATTTTCTCTGCCTCGTGGTTACTGGGTGTTGTGTGATGTCCTTAGGTTAGTTAGGTTTAAGTAGTTCTAAGTTCTAGGGGACTGATGACCATAGATGTTAAGTCCCATAGTGCTCAGAGCCATTCGAACCATTTTTGAACAGTCTGGAACCGTGCGACAGCTACGGTCTCAGGTTCGACTCCAGTCTCGGGCATGGATGTGACTGATGTCCTTAGGTTAGTTAGGTTTAAGTAGTTCTAAGTTCTAGCGGACTGATGACCTCAGACGTTAAGTCCCATAGCGCCCAGAGCCATTTGAACCATTTTTGAAGTAGACAAATATTTACAAACAGTAGAAGCAGGATTGCAGCGAACTGATCACTTAACCAAGTGCAACATAGAGTACCTGTGTAATGAGTCATTCCAGCTGCATAGCTGAGGGTAATATTTTTTAAGCAATTCATTGCAGAATTAATGTAATACCCGCACGATGATCTCTGTAGCCATACTGTATCATTAGCAGCCCGCGAATGTAGTACTATGTTCGTTAAGTCGGATTACTCAAGCTGACGCCAAATAAAGACAAGACGTCACAACACTATCTCTACTTAAGTAGGTAGTCAGCGCTAAATTATGTGCGCCACCATTAACGTTGCTGTAAGCAGTTTGACAGCATAACACCACCACAACTACTGACAACCTGAACCATTAACATCACGCAGTTGTAACTCGCAGTGACTACAAGTTTCTCATGTTTGTCAAGAATAGCAGAAAGCGCCTCTGAAGTTCCATTTCCATTACGCCTAGGACGGAGAGAATCCTAAATATCAGTAATAGGTCACCTAGCGAAGAGAAGAGTCCACGTATTGTCTCAAGTTCTTGCAGTTTGATGTTAATGCAGTTCCAGATGGTTTCACACTAACGGGTTCTTTTGGCTATCGGAATACTAATATGGAATTATAGAAGTGTAATTGCTAGAACGTTCAACTGCCTTAATAACACCTCATTCTGGATTGAATACAACTCGGAAAGCGACGTTAATTTGACGTTTCCGTCCATCTCCTGACGTCTTACTGAATGAAGTCTGAAGTGCACGCACAGTTATGTTGCCTGCCGCAAGGATTCTGTGAAGTGTTGTGGCAGCTGGCAGTCATTGCTGAATACAGACATGTGCAAATATCCTCACTGCTCTAGGGGAACTAGTCTTTGTTGCATTTTTTCCATACCGTAATTAGCACAATAACGTAAGGCTTGTTCTGCTGAAGAACTTGATGCCCACAAGTCCTTAAATAAGAATCTCCTAGCGTGAGTAATGCATGAAAGGAAACAGACTTTTGGACGAAAGAATGGACAGCTCCCTGCTTTTTGCGTTTCCGATAGCGCCTACGATAAGAATCTGGTGTCATATTATGTTTCAGAACCCTAAACTGTTTATTTTTTTACCTCATACTAAAACAAAAGCTATGATATGAGAAGAGGAAATGACTTATATGCTTCTCAGGAACCTAAGTTTTTCGTGTTAATTTTCTCACTTCATTCTAAAACAAGGGCGTTAATATGAGAAGAGGAAATGAAATATATGCTTCCAAGACAATAATCCTTGTGTGTTACTACTGCATACATGAAAGCCCTGCAGTTAATTTTTGTATGTTGGATAAATTTTGATATCACCTCACATTCCTTTGTGAGAAGGTTCCTATCTTCTTGGGATTCAAATAGAGTGGACATTTCATCACTGGTTAATATTCTGATGACTAATGACATGTTACCCGTTGCAATTGCTCCATGGCACCTGTGAGTAGAGTCTCACGTTGGTTACTATAAGAACACGCAGGCAGTGATATCCGCTCACTGCGGTCAGAGTCAAGGTGATTTCTTTCTGTTTATGGCGAAGCGTCTGGTGCAGTGTCCACGCTCAGGCATCATAAACAAATCGCGGCGGCATTGGGCACTGCTGATCGCTGCGCTTGTCGCGGGCCTCGACAACAAGAGCGCACTGTCTCTGCTAACGATACTATGGAGTTAATACATCTTACTTAATCTTACTTAACGTAATATGCAGGACGTGGGTTGGGTGAAAATTCAGTTTGTAACTTCCCATCGCAGTAACATACTTTACAGTCATATTTGATGCAATATTTATTGCCGGTTGTCTCTCTAATGTTAATAGTATTGATTCAGATTGTGCATGAACACGAAAACTCACTCACACACACACACACTCACACACACACACACACAGTCATTGATTCCAGTGAGGGTGACAACTACTGTGTGTTGAACAACACATGCACCAGTCAGTTCCTCAGTTGGCGATTAGTGGATGAGTTTTTTCAATTACCTTGCATTGCAAAAATTGTAAGGAGGAGCCTGAAAGTGAATGGACTTGTATCCTAAAGAGCTGCGACAAAGCAAAGCTTGACCGATTATCAGATAATTGTCCATATGCGTTTTGTGGACGAGTATACTTTTAGTAGCCGCGCGGGATTAGCCGAGCGGTCAGGGGCGCTGCAGTCATGGGCTGCGTGGCTGATTCCGGTGTAGGTTCGAGTCCTCCCTCGGGCATTGGTGTGTGTGTTTGTCCTTAGGATAATTTAGGTTAAGTAGTGCGTATGCTTAGGTACTGATGACCTTAGCAGTTAAGTCCCATACGGTTTCACACACATTTGAACAATTGAACATTTGTTCCGCTTCTGTAAATAAAGCGTTATCTCGTTAGTTCATTTATTTATATTGAAATAATGTATTTGTAATAAGCACATTGGATTATTATTTTCCACAGTGTTTAAGAATTCAGCCCTGTCATAGATAAGTGTTCTATATTCAACAGTCCGATTAAGAATGTGGTTTACACAGTCTATCATATGATGACAGTCGTAGTCGGATATCCATATTAAGACTGCCTGGCTGAATCCTATTAGAACGATCTGGTATTGAAATGAAATTACAGAAATCGGATAATTTGTACGTCTGTACTGCAACAATGCTCCGCACAAAAATTCCTATGATGGAGTAACAGGTAGCAACTGTCTAAGAAAAATTGAGAAATATGTCTACTAGTAGCAATGTAACGTAATTATAACCCACATTTATGTGATGGAAATACTGAATCGAACAATACACATCTATTTCAGTGGTGGGAAGATACTCCATATTGGATTTGATGAGACATAATTACAATAATAATAATAATAATCGCGTGTGGCGGATCGGGGAAACCCTCCCCCATATGGGTGGTACCGAGGAAATCAAATACTAGGGGTGAACCAAATACTGACACAATCCTGAACGGCTACTCAATCCGTTGAACCCAAAAGCCAGACACGTCTGAGTGAAATTCACCGCTACTCTGGTCACTGTCTGTTAGCTCAATGAGCTTGGCTGAAAATATTTGCTTTCAAAGGCTTCAACATCCTCTGGTCCTGTCCGGTCCTGCTATCACCCAAGCACAACCAATGAAACACAAGCAAACATGAACTATGCAAGCAAAGTCAACTTTATCCCAGGTGGTACACAAACCTGCTGTCGACAGGCAGCAGTTGGATTTTCGGATTCTGGGGAGTCCAGGTTAGCACGGCAGAGAATATCGAAGATCTCTGGTAAATTTCCCTACAAGCAAAAAACATGCATTTAAAAGTAAACATCGATACCTTGATCCAAACACGAAAACTAAATAATCTCACAAAAGAAATCGACCGACAAAAAATTCTCATCCTTGCTCTTCAAGAACCACGACTAACTGACAATGAAACCTTGCATTAGGGAAACCATTGCATCTTCAAGAGCAAAACACAACAAAAGGTAGCGAAAGGCGTACCAATCTTCGGCATTGCATTTCTCGAACACAGATCTATCAACTCTGTCAAAGAAATCACACCCATCAACAAACAAAAGGTTCTAATGGCTCTGAGCACTATGGGACTTAACAGCGGAGGTCATCAGTCCCCTAGAACTTAGAACTACTTATACCTAACTAACCTTAGGACATCACACACATTCATGCCCGAGGCTGGATTCGAACCTGCGACCGTAGCAGTCGCGCGGTTCCGGACTGAAGAGCCTAGAACCGCTCGGCCACCGCGGCCGGCCCGTCAACAAGCGACTTATGACTATGGTCATTCAGAGCCCAAGTAAAAAATATACACTCATCAATGCACGTGTCCCCACCAACATCGAAAATAAGAAAAACACCGAAAATGTCGAAAAATTCTGGAACACACTCGAAAATACGATGAGCAAAATTCACCAAGATGACGTGAAAATACTAATGGGAGACTTCAGCTCTCTATTTGGGACAGAAAAAACCTGTAGAAAAATCATTGGTACAAATTCAACACACCGAAACGCTTAGACTAACGGCACACGTCTGACTGACATTTGCCAAATGAACCACAAAAGGATGTCTTCCCACTTTAGGAAAAAACCAGTTCCCAGGTAACATGCTTAGTAACCAGGTGCAAGCTGCTTTCGTTCGCCTTTCGAGACTTGCTGAAAGCCAGATTTTTAATTCTTTTGTAGCACAGCTACAAGCAGGCAGATAAAAACTCAATAAGGGACTCGTAAGACAACGCTCGAGCAAAATTCGTCTTGCTACTTTCAGTAACTTTTAGTGTCAGAGCGAAAACCTTACGATACTGCCAGATTCATAATGCCACTTTTGTTTTCTGCCAACATTTTTGTTGTTGTTGTGAATACATAATTTTATCTATGAAATGTCACATTTTCATAATACTTACGAATGGTACAGGAAATGAAATAAATACAGATCTTTTCGAAGTCAAAAGTCGGTAATATCCTACTAATTCGTGTTAAAATAGGCTCAATCGTCTCACAGAAACTTAATGCTTTATTAAGATAGACTGCCGTCGTGATGTTTCTGTAGTAAGCTGAATTTCATTTGTACTAGTACGGTGAATATTTTAATTACATTTTCCATTAGTTTACTAAACGCAACAGTAATTATCAAAGATAAATTAATCAGCAGCAGAATTTTCTTTCACGATACCTAAAACGATATGACAATGCTAAAGTTGTTCACAAATTCTACGTCTGTAGAAACCTACTGGTTCTAACTATGTCATTAAACCAGAGTAGTTTTAAGAGTATTTTCGTCTAGAAATGAATTGCCTTGACGGTTGATCGATCAAGAGTAAGAAAGGTAAAATTTTACAAATATATGACGAGAGGGACAAGTGCTTGAGAAAGGACTTCCCTATCAATACAAGTGCCTGAGAGACGACTTTCCTTTCTATCTCCTGGATAGTTTTGTTTCTCAAATCAACATAGTGCGTTATCATGCAGTAGCACAGGTGATGTAGTTTTGTTGCTCGATATTCTTACACTGCGACCGGAAGGTGTCTCAGTTGTTGGCAACAAATTCCAGCTGTGTTGCATACACTCTGGGGGCAGAATTCGTAGCCCAAAACACACTTTTTGATTTATCAGATGTAAAATATTATGTTCACACTACTCTTTCCTCGAGTTTACGTCTTTTGGTGGGGCTCAGCCTTCCATTTCTTCTTAGGAAGTTAACGATAAAGGCATCATAACACGTCACCAGTATCAGTAATGCATAGGAGTGCTCGATGAGTGACCTGATGACGTTCAATAATAGTCACACCGTTGATTTTTGTTGTTTAGAATTAGAGCATGCAGTACTCCTACACCAGACTTCTGAACATTGCCTGTTGAATGCAAATTCAAGTGGTTCATAATTATGTTAGTAAATTCACTCGATATTTTTATGTCCTTTAAATTACATTTGCTACATGATTCGCATTGAAGACGTAGGAAATGTATGTTATTTGGTCCAGGAAGCATGTTCCAACAGAAACTGATGCTTACATTGACACTTATGTTGCGAATTTGTCGTCTTATCCATCACATGGATAACGAGGATGCTCCGTTTTGCTACAGTTGTTTCATAGCTAACAAGGGAACCTCCCCATCGCACCCTCCTCAGATTTAGTTGTAAGTTGGCACAGTGGATAGGCCTTGAAAAACTGAACACATATCAATCGAGAAAACAGGAAGAAGTTGTGTGGACCTATGAAAAAAATAATCAAATTAAACAAACTGAGTAGTCCATGCGCATGATGAGCAACATCAAGGATAGTTTGAGCTCGGGAGCGCCGTGGTCGCGTGGTTAGAGTGAACAGCTGCCGAACGAGAGGTCCTTGGTTCAAGTCTTCCCTCGAGTGACTAGTTTGATTTTTTATTTTCAGACAATCATCACCATACGTACTGTTCATCAACAAATGTAGGAAATAATCATACAAATGTTCGACAATCGTTCGATCGCTTAAGGAATTTTCCGATGCCTTACAGTTCGGAAAATATTCATTGACATTGTTATTGAAGTCGCGAGCTATATTTTCTGGATTGATATTGCCCACGCAATGCATCTCACGTATTTAATGCACTCTCGTCCAAAGTAGCGAACAGTCAACTGCCAGCCAGGGAGCCTCGTTAGCAGGAATACTCTCTCTCCCGTGCGCTGTAGACGACTGACGTCATGTGTTTCGATGTTTGCTGAGGTGTAGCGTCATCATACTACGGCAGTTACCTCGCATCGGACGGCCGGACGGACAGAAAATAATTGTCTGAAAATAAAAAATTATACTTTTCACTCCAGGGAAAATTTGAAGGAAGGTCCTCTCGTTCCGCAGCTGCTTACGCTAACCACGGGATCACGGCGCTCCTGAGCTCACCCTATCCTTGATGTTGCCTATCTTGCGCATGGACTACTCTGTTTGTATATTTTGCTTATTTTTTTCATAGTGCCACACAACTTCTTCCTGTTTTCTCGATTGATCTGTTTTCAGTTTTCAAGGCCTATCCACTGTGCCAACTTATAACTAAATCTGAGGGCGGTGCAATGGGGATGTTCCCTTGTTAGTGGTATTGTGTGTTGGTGGCGTTGCCAGTTTACATACTGTGCAAGTAACTCACAATAAATGCGTTGGATGCCTCCTGTGATCGGTTTACTTGAAA
This sequence comes from Schistocerca cancellata, assembly GCF_023864275.1. Taxonomy (NCBI): domain Eukaryota; kingdom Metazoa; phylum Arthropoda; class Insecta; order Orthoptera; family Acrididae; genus Schistocerca; species Schistocerca cancellata. The sequence continues at coordinate 12,764,587 of NC_064627.1, read as the reverse complement.
AACGTTTGTTGTCATCGTAATTTATGTAACTGGCTCTCCGACTTCCAATTTGACAATTTGTGGAAAAATTGTTTACCTTGTTAGTCCTAGTTTAAACATTGTCTGACAGAAAATGTAGGCATGAAGGAGTCTGTAAAAGCAATTACACGCTATTATAGCAAACTTTTGAATCCACTGGTCACTTGAATTCTCTATATTGATTCTGAGAGTTTTGTTATTTCTCTTGTTATTTACTGTCTCAATGTCATCTGTGATAATAAAATTAAAGGCAGTTGGATTAGGTTCCTGATCTATAAACTGTGATTTAATATTCTGCGCTGCTAAATAAATTTTGAAGGTTATACTCTTTACGTAAAAGAGAGTATCGGTGTCAGTCCTAGGATTGACGATAAACTTCAGAAATACAATTACAGAATAGTGGCACATCGATTACGGCTCCTCACCATCAACAATAGTTGTTACCCATAGTTTCATATTTGCTATTTTACCGTCGTTACCCTTTAGAGACCAACCTGATCTTTCCACAATGCCATTTTTGACCTGCTTCTTAATATGTCCTATAACTACAGATTTGTTGAAAATATTATCTGTTAAATACGCTATTCCACAAATTAAAAACTTCCAGTTATTCTTCATATCTTGAATCTTACTACCGTTGACTTTCACTGAAGAAAAGATACATAATAATAATAAAATGAAATCAAAGATTAAAATGTCGAAGCATAGTGTGAATGGTTAAAATGAAATGAACTAAAAATCATCTTCTCGTCTAAAACACGTTACTCTTCCAGAGAACTTCGGCACCTCTCAAAATTTTTTACACCTCTGATGTTTAGCCACATGTGGACAAATAGCGGGTCTCATGATGCAGCACTGTTTAGCCGTCACAAAATAAAGCCTCAAAAATCAGTAAATAAAACTATTCTTCTACTGTTGCTCCGAATCGCATATACCAACCGCCCTTTGCTGCGACAACGACTCAAAGTCTATTGGGTATTTGATTTTTCTCTGCTTTTTCGGGCCTCTTTACCACTCTTTCTAGCCCAACCTTTGTTCTCCAATTACGCCTTCATCGGCGAGCTTCTTCTCAATATTTTTAATTTGTGCTGAATTGTTTTGTACCCTTCTTTCATACACACGTGTCTCATGTATTTTATAGAGACTGCATGAATATATTTCTTCTCTTATCAAATTAAATATTACATATCTTGCTGTGAATTAATTTGTTTGTCCACATTCCACTTATTGCGTTTCCTTGAAATTATATAAAATATACGTCTGTAAAAAAACTTGAAACAGCTTTTGCATCTGATTGGTGAAGGGCTGAAAAAAAAAAAACACCTCTGCTGATGCTGCTTAGTATCGCGTATAGCCTCCTTTGGCTTCCACAACACCTGGAAGCCTGTTGGGCATTGAGCCCACAACTCGAGCCACATAACTAGAAGATTCAAGTAACTCATTCCAAGCGTCATGAATTTGCCGAATTTGTCGTGCGTTGACAAATGGATGGTTCTCACTGAAATGGCGTATCTGCTGATCCTGAGCTGCTGTTGTTTTGCGGCGACGGCCATGAGGCCTCCCATTCAGGTTACCGCTCGTCCTTCCGTCTGATCCACCTGGCTACCATCGACTTGTGAAGACCCATAGTTCTTGCTATATAGCCATTTGAAAATCCCTCTGCATGAAGTGCTATTATAGCGCCCTTGTCTGCCCCGGCCAGATGGGCCATTTAGCGTTGACTGAATGATTCGTCGCGGTTAATATCGGCTGCGGAAACAGCGCTGGCAGGAAACAGACTGCCTCCTCCACGATGGCAGTCACAACGCAGTGGCCAAGTATGTGTAACACGGAAATCGATGGCATAAACGAGAGATCGCAAGCCCGTACCCGTGTCATTACATAGCGGAGCAACTTAGAATCTGTAATTTTTCTCAGAAGGGACTGGTCCACTCTTGTCATGTCTTATCCTGATAAATATTACATGAAATGAAATGTTTACGTTTTGCATATGCGGCAGGCAGAAACATTTCTGAAATATCTGAGGCAACCTGAAGAACACTTCGTGAATTTTATCTGTAGAAGGTTGCCTTATAAGAAGGAAAACGTGTTTATCCCCGCTCGCCGTGTTTCCAAGTGGCGCAGTTTACTCTGAGGCATACATAATTCTCGCCGGGCGTAAGAAGCGACTCGACTAACGAGGGAACTCGCCAGGTGTCATAGGCTGATTGTCCGGAAACTTTGCTCAGTGAAGGAGAGGACAAAATAAGCGAACATGTGTTTCGGCTTATCTGCAGACACTCGACCGTTTCCGAGAAAACGACGGTCAAAGTTATCAACGCGCTGTTGCTCTAGTGTAGATACCTTCTGCAGCTGAGAACGCAATTGAAGCGGTGGCTCAGTGGCTACCGTCGTTCCTTCTTAACTTTGATACCCGTGTTCGAGACCATATTGGGTTTTTTTATTATTTTTTCCTGCCTCTCTATCAGAATTATCTACGAATGTTTTTTTCTAATTTATGTTGAAATAATGTTGTCATTATTCGCCAATTAACTTTATGTGTAATTAATGAATTAAAAAAATAATAAACGAATGAGACAAGCTGACCTAAAATCATCTGGTCTGCCTCATGTATCGTTATATCCAAATGGTTTATAAATGTTGTTAATCTAGATTCAGATTCGATGATGGCACCTTTAGTGTGTTGAAACCGGTTATCCAATAGACAGTATTCAAGCGATCTTGGCTTCTGAATTATTTCTACAACAGAGTGATCGCCCCACTACGCACTGTGTGTTCCCTTTTTAACTTTTTTCTTTACACAGTAAATTAACTGACGAATAACGACAACAGTGTCTCAACATAAACTGGAATAAACATTCGTAGATAATTCGGAGTGTGAGGGGGGAAAAAAGGAAAAACCGCGTTTCGAACTCGCAGCGCAAAGTTCCGAAGTCGCTATGGTAGCCGCAGAGCCACCGCTTCAGTTGAATCCTTACCGGCTAAGAGGTATCTACACTATTGCAACAACGCATTGAACACTTTGACCGTCGTTTTTTCAGAAGCGGTAGAGTGTAAGCAGATAAGCCGAAACACGTGTTCGCTTATTTTGTCCCCTCTTTCACTGAGCGAAGTTTCAGCAAGATCGGGGTGTGACATTTGGCGTGTCCCCTCGTAAGTCGCGTGCGTTGGGATTCAGTAGACAGAATGCGTCCACTTTCCTCGACTACTCATTGACATGTTTGGAAACTTTCTTTCTTGTAGTGGCACTTTGCATTATGAGGGCTGGTTTTCCTGATAACGATCTACTTATGGACTTTGCTCCTAATTTACGTTACTGTGTAGTAGACCTACTGCAACTGCTTAAACCGGAAATGTTTGTTTGTTTGGATACTCCGCTTCTTAGTTGCTACATTTCGCTAAAATATTTTCCTTTGTTACAAAACGGCAGGTTAAGATGACCACAGCAAATTGGTAAGATCAGTAACAATTTAATACTTTGAAACAGTTATGTGTGGTGTACGAGGAGTGTACTCTGTTGAATGAGGAATACATTAAACACGAAAGCTGCGTCCAATAACAATAATTAACTTTCGGTTACATGACAAAACAGAAGTCGAAGCACTGTCAGTTCATCTCAGAACCCAGTAAAACTTCAGCTGGAACTATCGAAAACATACTTTTGTGGGGAAGGCAAACAAATGACTGCGTTTTATTGGCCGCACACTAAGAATACGCAATAGGCCAACTGAAAACACTGCCTACACTACGTTTGTCCGTCCACTGCTATAATGTCCTTGACAGACGTGACTGACTGTGCACGCAAAAACGTCCAAGGAACGGTAGCACGATTTGTAATGTCACGAAATAGGGGAGAGAGGATCCCAGATTTGATAATCGAGTTGGAGTAACATTCATGAAAACATAAGCGTTTTTCGTTGCCACAAGATCTTTTCACGAAATTTCAATCAGCACCATCTGTTCTGAATGCCAAAACATTATTTCCTAGGGAACTTACACAGGAAGAAACCATAGTAATAATGTAATTCAAGGCTCGCAAGAAAAGATTTAAGTGGTCCTTTTTCCCTCACACTGTTAATGAGTGGGACGGTAGAGAAATAACCCGAACCTTCTGCCAGGCACATAAGTCTGGATTGCAAAGAAATCCTGTTGATGTAGTCATGTAGATGTAACAACGAAATTATGTTGTAATTACGACGTGTGACTTTTATTTGATTTGAACATCGAAGTTGTTTGCTGTTTATTTACTTTTTGTTCATTAGTTTCAGCCATATACGAACACCTAGGCGCGTTAAATTGATATTGAAATAAAGTGTCATACATGGACCAATAACAATAAATTCCCACCTACTTGTTATAGTACTGCAGTATCTTCCAGCGTCTTCAGAAGTGGATATCGCATACGACGTTCCTAGGGTGTTTATAAATGGATACTGCAGACGACTTCGATCAAAGTTTGAATGTAGCTTCGTAAAAGTTCCGTGATCAAACGATTTGAGTTGCTGGCGAATACAGTTTATCCTCACTAGACAGTATATATTATCATTATACATGAGGCGAATAGGGTTTCGCCGGGTGCGGTGGCCGAGCGGTTCCAGGCGCTTCAGTCACGAACCGCACGGCTGCTTCAGTCGCAGGTTGGAATCCTACCTCGGGCATAGATGTCTGTGATGCCCTTAGGCTAGCTAGGTTTAAGTAGTTCTAGGTCTAGGGGCTGATGACCTAAGCAGTTAGGTCGAATAGTTCTTGAAGCCATTTTTTGACCTTTAGCGTAAATTTTCTTTACATAAACGGTCGTATCTTTAGATTGCGTTGACATAGAAGCTCACTTTTTTACACCACCAAGGGACCGGTTACCGCAAGAAGTGCGATACATTTCCGCTTATTATGTCCATCCGTTCTGGAGGTAAACGGGTTTTAAGGGTTGTGTAGACCGATAGACGGTCAAGACAGTGAGACTAGTAGGGTTCCGTTTTTACCGGTTTAGGTGACGAAATCCCAACAACGAAAACAGGTACGACAGCTACTGAAGACGAGGGCCGCATAAATAACACCCGCTACTCTTTATTCGAAATGTTCTAGTTGCAGTCGATACATCAGCATATTAATCATAGCTACGCTTTCGATCCAAATCACGTTTATAGGAATGCAAATAGAATCCATTTGCCTATACACTTGATAATTCACATCCCAGTATTAATGCCACCGCGTTTTAGAAGTGCGAACATTCCCATTGCTAGCTAGCTTAAGAAACACTTCGGCTAATGGACGTTTTCTGGCTGTGGCGAGTCTAGTGGAGAATTCGAAACAGTGTAGAATACGTTTGGCAGCTATGTAGCCGTTTATTTCCTGGGGTGGTGCAGAATTATCCTACAAAATTTACTCTCTAATAACAGTATTTTGTTATTTCGATAAACATCCCGAATGATTGTCACATAAGCGGTGACATAAAGTAAGAAAATTCATGTTTTTGAGTCCAGAAAGCTCTATGCAACAGAAACTACAGATTTTCATTACCAAATTGCCGGCTTGTTCATGTCTGGGGTAATAATAGAGGGCTGTTTGCCTGGGTTGTCTGCTAGCACAGTGAAAGGAAGGTCTGGTTTGTTTTCGGTTCTAATCTCGATGGAGGCAGGTAGAATATCAGTAAAGCAATTTTAAGAAATTCTCGCGCCCCCAATACGTTTTAACGGTACCTTTATTCTGTACTGGCGCCCTGTGGATGTCAATATGACACTCTTGTAGAATTTCATACATGTTACTGCCTCCTTTTTCCTCTTCTGTCAATAATGGAATTGACTTAAGTGTGGCACTGAATGATTTTTCAGCGAATTTCGTTATGAATCTTCACGCATTGCTAAATTTGCACACTTTCATGGTAGGTGAGCAACGGTAATCCAGTATGACTGGACTGAACGTTGACACAGACCGTTTCGCTGCCGAATGCGGTAATACACTCCTGGAAATGGAAATAAGAACACATTGACACCGGTGTGTCAGACCCACCATACTTGCTCCGGACACTGCGAGAGGGCTGTACAAGCAATGATCACACGCACGGCACAGCGGACACACCAGGAACCGCGGTGTTGGCCGTCGAATGGCGCTAGCTGCGCAGCATTTGTGCACCGCCGCCGTCAGTGTCAGCCAGTTTGCCGTGGCATACGGAGTTCCATCGCAGTCTTTAACACTGGTAGCATGCCGCGACAGCGTGGACGTGAACCGTATGTGCAGTTGACGGACTTTGAGCGAGGGCGTATAGTGGGCATGCGGGAGGCCGGGTGGACGTACCGCCGAATTGCTCAACACGTGGGGCGTGAGGTCTCCACAGTACATCGATGTTGTCGCCAGTGGTCGGCGGAAGGTGCACGTGCCCGTCGACCTGGGAACGGACCGCAGCGACGCACGGATGCACGCCAAGACCGTAGGATCCTACGCAGTGCCGTAGGGGACCGCACCGCCACTTCCCAGCAAATTAGGGACACTGTTGCTCCTGCGGTATCGGCGACGACCATTCGCAACCGTCTCCATGAAGCTGGGCTACGGTCCCGCACACCGTTAGGCCGTCTTCCGCTCACGCCCCAACATCGTGCAGCCCGCCTGCAGTGATATCGCGACAGGCGTGAATGGAGGGACGAATGGAGACGTGTCGTCTTCAGCGATGAGAGTCGCTTCTGCCTTGGTGCCAATGATGGTCGTATGCATGTTTGGCGCCGTGCAGGTGAGCGCCACAATCAGGACTGCATACGACCGAGGCACACAGGGCCAACACCCGGCATCATGGTGTGGGGAGCGATCTCCTACACTGGCCGTACACCACTGGTGATCGTCGAGGGGACACTGAATAGTGCACGGTACATCCAAACCGTCATCGAACCCATCGTTCTACCATTCCTAGACCGGCAAGGGAACTTGCTGTTCCAACAGGACAATGCACGTCCGCATGTATCCCGTGCCACCCAACGTGCTCTAGAAGGTGTAAGTCAACTACCCTGGCCAGCAAGATCTCCGGATCTGTCCCCCATTGAGCATGTTTGGGACTGGATGAAGCGTCGTCTCACGCGGTCTGCACGTCCAGCACGAACGCTGGTCCAACTGAGGCGCCAGGTGGAAATGGCATGGCAAGCCGTTCCACAGGACTACATCCAGCATCTCTACGATCGTCTCCATGGGAGAATAGCAGCCTGCATTGCTGCGAAAGGTGGATATACACTGTACTAGTGCCGACATTGTGCATGCTCTGTTGCCTGTGTCTATGTGCCTGTGGTTCTGTCAGTGTGATCATGTGATGTATCTGACCCCAGGAATGTGTCAATAAAGTTTCCTCTTCCTGGGAGAATGAATTCACGGTGTTCTTATTTCAATTTCCAGGAGTGTATTTTGCTAATTCATAACGGTCTGGAGTTCTTTGTCTTACTGAAACAGTTATGTTATCTCGATAAGTTGAAATTCATTTTTACTGGTCCGTTTCATACCAATTAGCGTTTCTTCTTTCAGTTCTGTCTTATATTTACGTGTTGTATTTAACACACTAATCAGCATTAATATAGTCTTACAAATTATTGAAAACAGTCTAAGAAAGTTCAGTTAGTTTGTCAATTTCACGCCTGTGCATAGTATGTTGGTAGCACTTCGTCGCCTTGCCTGTTATGCTGTGTAGCAGACTTTAAAGCCGTGCGGATGAGCATAACGAAAAGGCGAGGGGTCTCGCTCGTTTTGTCCACGACTGTACATGTCACCATATCTAGGCGTATCAGTGGTCCCATATCATTCCACCTGCACACGCCTCGCACCATTACAGAGCGTCCACCGTCTGGAGCAGCCCCCCGCTTACATGCAGGGTCCATACCTGTACACGACCATCCGCTCGATACAATTTGAAACGACACTTGTTAGAGCAGGCAAAATGTTTCCACTCGTCAACAGTACAATGTCGGTGTTGACGGTCCCAGGCGAGGCGCAAAACTTTGTGTCGTGCAGTCATCAAGGGTACACGAGTGGGCCTTCGCCTACTAAAGCCCGTATCGGTGATGTTTTGTTAAATGGTTCATACGCTGACACTTTTTGATGTCCCAGCATTGAAATCTGCAGCAATTTGCGGAAGGGTTGCACTTCTGTCTCATCGAACGATTCTCTTCAGTCGTCGTTGGTATCGTTCTTGCTTTTTCGGCCGCAGCGATGTCGGAGATTTGATTTTTACCGGGGATTCCTGACATTCACGGTGCACTAGTGAAATGGTCTATGGGAAAATCCCCAGTTCAATGCTACCTCAGAGATGCTGTTTACTATCGCTCGTGCGCCGATTGTAGCAGCATGTTCAAACTCATTTAAATCTTGAAACTTCCTGGCAGATTAAAACTGTGTGTCCGACCGAGACTCGTACTCGGGACCTTTGCCTTTCTCGCGGGCAAGTGCTCTACCATCTGAGCTACCGAAGCACGACTCACGCCCGGTACTCACAGCTTTACTTCCGCTGCAGAATGAAAATCTCATTCTGGAAACATCCCCCAGGCTGTGGCTAAGCCATGTCTCCGCAATATCCTTTCTTTCAAGAGTGCTAGTTCTGCAAGTTTCGCAGGAGAGCTTCTGTAAAGTTTGGAAGGTAGGAGACGAGGTACTGGGAGAAGTAAAGCTGTGAGTACCGGGCGTGAGTCGTGCTTCGGTAGCTCAGATAGTAGAGCACTTGCCCGCGAAAGGCAAAGGTCCCGAGTTCGAGTCTCGGTCGGGCACACACTTTTAATCTGCCAGGAAGTTTCATATCAGCGCACACTCCGCTGCAGAGTCAAAATCTCATTCTGGAAACATCCCCGATCATCAAACGTTCAAGAGCAGCACCCACAACGCCGCACACACAAGCAATCTTTTCCGACAGCTGAGGCGCCATCTGTGCGACGTTGTGGACGCGGGTCTCGATCTTTCGATGATCAGCGATCCAGAAAAATTAAAACCTGACATCCTCTGGTTGCATACTTCAAGGCGCATCTGTGATGCGGCTGGCAATCGCCAAATCGATTACGCATTGAAGAAATTTAAGAAAAAGCATAGTCGCAGCCAAGACTAATTTATTTATAGTCCCACACCTAAACCAGAATTAACCTCTGTGTATTTGTTAGTAGTTTTTCAGTAATTTTTGAACTGCCTCTTGCGATACCGATCTGGGTATGAAGATCACGTAAAGACAATGTATTGTGTCAATTGTAAACATTAATACGTCCCTAATTTTATTTGTGCGAGGCAGTGCAGTGGGAAGAACTATCTAATTAAAAATACATAATGTGGGTTGCCGGCCGCGGTGGCCGAGCGGTTCTAGGAACTTCAGTTCGGAACCGCGCGACCGCTACGGTCGCAGGTTCGAATCCTGCCTCGGGCATGGATGTGTGTGATGTCCTTAGGTTAGTTAGGTTTAAGTAGTTCTAAGTTCTAGGGGACTGATGACCTCAGATGTTAAGTCTCATAGTGCTCAGAGCCACTTGAATCATAATGTGGCTTATTTTTGCAGCTATGTCAATGTGGCTGCGTCTGAATAAGCACAAGTTGGCACGCATATCAACCTAAGTGTTTTCAACAGAAAACAAAGCAGGTCTCGCCCCGTGGAAAGTAATTTACTGTGAGGCAGCGGTTAGACATTAACTTTCACCACATCCATTACACCGTCGAGATTACGACAAGTGCCGAGATATCGAAGAGAGTGCAAGACCTGCAGACCCAACGTAGCCTGGAAATATCCTTGCGAAAATGCTGGAGTGCCTTTGTATTGTCGACTGCAGTCAGACAAAGGACGTCTGAAAAGAATTTACTCCAGTACGGTTTCACAAAAAGGCCAAGACGACGCCGTTAACGATGCTCTGCGTACTTTCGTTAGGATTCCGATGAAATGCTGTCGTCGTCGTCGTCGTTGTAGTCTCCAGTCAGAAAGCTTGTCTGCCTTGGACCCGCTCACGCAGCTGCAGCGTTGCCCCCCAGGTACAAGGTGGCCCGCACACTTCCCTCCGTCACCGCGTCGACCCGTCTTTGATCTCTTTGGACGTGCCCTGGCAATCCATCTCTTCTTTCAGTCAAACTCTGCTGCAAAGCTTTTTTTTTTATCTCCAGTTCGATTCGTTACCTCCTCATTGGTTATCTGATCTGCCTATCTAATCTACGTATCATAAGCCCCTCTTCTCTTGCGTTTCGTTCCTTATCGAGCCCGTACGACTTCATATAGCGTTACACTCGGGACAATTAATTACAGAAAAAGTAACATTCAAATTTACAACAGTTTTGAAGTATTTCGAAGGTGCATGGAGAAACATAGACAAATTAAGAAATGAAATATGCATTATTGCTATTCGATAGTAATATCTAATTTATACGCCGTTCTAAACCGGTTTTCTACGTGACATTCTGACAACTTAATGCTGAACTGATACTCACCACATCAGCGAAAGTTTATGGTTGTACGGAGGTTATTTTTTCGAAGATTAATTTAAATTTTATATTCGACGTTATCAAATTTCTCTTTTTCAGAAATTCTTTTCTCGCACCTACGAGTAGATCTGTACTGTGCAAGGCGAATTACGGTGTGTGACTACTCCACGTGCTACACTATCCTTCGGCCCTTTCCTTGTCGAGTCGCGAATGGTTACCGCAAAAATGACTGTTGGTAAGCTTCCGTGTTAACTCTAATCTCTTTCCTTCGGTTCTCTTTTCGTGGGACACTCCCGGACGGCGTCTGTGGAGACGACCATCGACTGTAGACCCAGTACAGCAACCATGTGGTTCAGCGGACGAGCCGGCTCGTTTCCATCGACGGACGGTCGAATCCCGATGGTCCTGTGTCCACTGCAGTCGTAGTACACGATGTCGTCGGGTCAACGCGTGAACACGTAGGGCTGGTCTGCTGCGGACCTCCGTGTTCAACAACGTGCGACGAACGGTGAGCTCCGAGACAGTCGTGCGGCAGAGATGAGCATCTGTACCGCGTTACACAGCAGACCCCAGCTATTCAGCGCCCAGCGGTAGTTTCACTGTCCGCCCGTAGCACTGGGACACTGCCTCTTCCCTTGGTCAGGGTCGCCTGTCTCAGTGTGCAGCGCCTGCCTTAAGCCGTCGGCACACGGACCGTGCATCCGAACGTCGAGCGTTGAGCGTGCCCAGTTTCTGACGTCATAGCGTGGAATAGCACGTTCGGGAGTCTTTCCGATCGTGCAGAGCAATATCTGGCATGTCAGTTATTCTGAGCGTGCGTCTGAGCGTTGACCAATGAGATGGCACAACGCCACCTACGTCGCACGCACGCCGTCTCCCTTCAGTACAGAGTTGTGAGGCGCCATATTGGCATTCGTTACAAGTCTATACGTATGTATGCCGTTTCTGAGCACCAGTAAACTGAGAATCACTGGAAAACCCGTTGTTAGCTGTGTGATTCGTTCCAATAAAATAATGAGAAACATCGTATTCATGGCAACAGAATTATTGTAATGAGCGTATTATGAGAGTAAGCTATTAGAAGTTAGCGACACACTGAAGATCCACCCAAAACGCATTGTTCTTAGTGCAATTTGTTATAATTAAAATTCCAATTAATAACATAATTATCTGCGATTAACGTTTTTAGCAAGGGGTAATACAATATCTTTAAGGAGTAGTAGCCTGTTGCTGGTTTAGCGTAATGAATAACGGCTTTGCCTACAGATGCCGGCACGGTAGCTCAGCCCGTTCGGTCAGAGGGTTAGCTACCCTTTGTAATAAAAAAACCGAGTGAACGGATCAACGAACAAACTGAACGGGTGTCATCAGACGTCCGCCCTGAACAAATTCAACGAACAATATAGAACAAAATGAAATTAAAAAAAAAAAGAGACGAATTATTGGTAGGGCGGTGGTTCACGTCCTCTTACTCCTAAACATTTTTTTTCTTAAAATTCGCGTTTTTATTTAGTTCTCACACATTATGATTAGTTTTATATAATTATATGCTGTAACATTTGATGTTATGTAAATATAAGTTCACCTTTTTTTGAGGGGTGACTTTGTTGGATTGGCTTAATCTACAGGACAGCTTGCGCTACTTGTAAAAAGATATTTTGCTCCTTTTTCTTTTACGCTTCGTAATTCACATGTTGCAAAGATTCTGCTACTGGGTAGGAACAGTGATCAAGTAAACTGACTTGGGGTTTTACTAAAATCTGGGAATGATGAAATAATGTTTATCTTATGCGGAGAAGTATTCCAAATTTGTACCGCACTGTTTGTAATGGAACTTTAAGCCTGTGCCCTTATTGATTGGACATGGTACTTTCCTTTTCCTGGACGATGGAAGAAATGTGCGTTTTAATAGAGCTAACGTGGGAATTTTACGCGCGCCCCTTGAGTAAACAGTGTGATTTACGAACTAGAAACATCCCTCAAACTGCCGCTGGAGTGCGTTGCGATCGCGTATACCACGTTGGTGCCCACGTACCGTACGCACAAGTCGCATCGTGCCTGAGCGTTCAGCAGCACGTTGAACTTGGCACGCTCAACGTTAACGTTCGACAGCACGGTCCGTGTGCCGACGGCTTTAGCCAGGTGTCTGCTCCGCTTACACGGCGTCACGTCACGTGCCCGCAACGCGGTGGTCAGTGGTCAGAATGTTTTGGCTTGCCGGTGTGTGTTCTACGAGATCCCGCTCCGGATTTACACAGAAAAACGGGGGCTTGCCTTGGCCGTTTTAGAGGTAACGAGGCTAAAAGGAGCCGAGACAAAGCTGTGGAAAAAGAAGTGCATGATGCGAGGAAACAAATTCACCCAAATTCTGTTACTTAACCAGCTGAGACCGATGATTTTCACGATTATCTAAGAATGGATGAATCATTCTTAACGAGAAAGAATACAGTCACGAGGGAGGCTGTAAGCTGCGGGAGCAGCAGTTCAGTGGACTGTTGTGTCGCCGTAACTGTTCACTAAAATGATTCTAGAAGCCTGCAACATGATTTGTAGTTGAATGACGAAATACAGCACGGTAAAACAAAAAATGTCCACGAAAACGTTATCTCTACATAAAGAAGGCAGTGTATCAGCTGGTCGTCTCGCTCACTGACTCATCATACAGAGAAACCAGGAATTTGAAGAGGGTGTGGACCTCATACTGTAAGCGTCGTTTAAGAAGTGATTTTTCGATATTCAAGCTCTAAGGAGATCAAATAAGGGATGAAATGTTTTTTGAAAATACGTTGCTATTAAGACAATTTTCAAGCCAGACCTACGAAAAATGGTATTTGGTTTCTCGGTCAGAAATAAAGAAATCCGTGTTTCTCGATTTTTTGGAAATTGAACACTATGAGGGTGGAATATTGGTTCAAAACTTTGAAAAAAATAGTTATTATAGAGCTACTAAGATATTTTAAAGCGACATCTATGAAAGTTGGCATTTCACTTCTCGGTTACAAATAAAAAAATATGTTTCAGTGTTTTAGGAAATTAAACTCTTAACGTTAAGGGGTGAAAGCGAAGATGGTATATTTCACGGAAGGTTTCATTGTCAACGCATTTCCAAAGTTAAATCCATGAAAATTTGCCACTGACTTCTCGCTTAGAAATAAAACATACATGTGTCACTCTTTGAAAATTCAACCCCTATGTCGGTGAAACAGGGGATGAAATTCTTTGTGGAAATATTTCATTATGCAACCATTTTTGGAGCTACATCTATGAAAATTTGTAGTTTTCTTCTCTGTTAGAAATAAAAACAATACAAATGTCACTATTTTGGGAAATTCAACTCTTACTGAGGTGAAATACGTAGTGAAATGTTTTATGAAAATATTTCACTGTGAAAGCATTTTTAAAGCTAAATGTATGAAAATTGCTTTCGGTTTCGCGGTTAGAAATGAAAGAAATACGTGCTTCACTGTTTTCGGAAATTCAGTCCATTAAGGGGATGGAAGCGCGCCCGACTCGTTCACTGGTTCATTACCGCCCAGCCAAACCGCTAGGGACAGAAACTTTTAGTTTGGAGAGGGTGTGGATCTCATACTGCAGGTATCGTTTAAAAGGGGATTGTTCGACATTTCATTCCTAAGGGGGATAAAATAGGGGATCAAAGTCTTTTTGAAAGTATGTCACTATTTAGGCAATTTTTGAAGATAGAACTACGAAAATTGGAATTTGGTTTTTCAGTCAGAAATAAAAAAAAATACGTGTATCAGCACTTTTGAAAATTCAACCACTAAGGGGATAAAATAGCAGGTGAAAGATGTTTGGATATAAATCATTATTAAAGAACTACTAAAGCATTTTAAAGCTAAAAATGATATTTGCCTTCTCACTTAGAAACAAAAAATACATGTTTCAGTCTTTTTAGAAATTAAGCCCCTTTGGGGAGTCAAATAAGGGGCGAAAATTTTTATGAAATTATTTCATTATGAAAACATTTTTCAAAGCTAACTCTATGAAAATTTTTATTTGGTTCCTCTGTTAGAAATTTAAAAATACGTGTTTCATTGTTTCTTGACATTCTATGTATTAGGGGATGTTCCTATGGAGATGCCAGCACACAGCACAAGAACGCAAAAACCTTCGATTCCAGCTACCAGAACTGATCAGAAGTGCCTTACGTAAAGGCTAGTCTTATATGGCCTTAATTAGTGTGGAAAGTATAGAAGGTGTTGCAATCTGTGAACCACATAAAAACTTCATTAAAGAAAAAGAAAACAAAAAAATCTTTGCTGACGATACAGACTGCGCTAGCGAAGCAATGGGCGTTAAACCAGTATATGATATATGTGGAACTATGGTTCATTATACAAACACATGGTGTTACGCAGATTAAAATCTGTTAAAACAAACGTCGTTTCGAAACTCAGAGATAGCAACAGCCGGATTGATGATACTGACGAACGACTCATGCAATAGAAAGGACACCTTAAACGGAAAAATGATATATACTTTGCTACTTGCAATGTAAGAACTTTGAACACACCAGCAGAACTACATGGACTCAAACAAGAGATGGAGAAATTCCGTGTAGGAGTAGCAGCAATTTAAGAGGTCATATGGAAAGAAGATGGTATCATAAGAAGTGGTAATTACACAATTATGTGTAGTGGAGGAGACAGTGGTATAGTAGGTGATACTGGCTTTCTTGTAGACAATAAGTGTAAAGTAGCAGTCATAAATTTTAACTCTATGAATGAAAGGACGTATACTTTGAGAATGAAGGCCTGTTCTTTAACATGACTCTAGTATGTATGTATGCACCCACGAAGACGATGAGGATGAAGTGAAGGAATTAGAAGGCATACCAAGGAATGACATAAAGATAGTGATCGGTGACTTCAGTGCACAAATGGGAAAAGAAGAAGCCTTTAGAGAAATAGTGGGAAGTAAAAGCCTACATGAGGTATAGAATAAAAATGGACAAAGGCTTGTAGACTTCGCCATGGACAATGCAATGGTAGTGAAGAGTACATGGTTCCAGAGAAAGAACATAAGGAAAGCCACATGGCGCTCGCCAGATGGCACTACTTTGAATCAAACTGACCATGTAGTAATCGACTGGGGACAGGCGTCTGACATCCTTGAAGTTGATAGCTGCAGGGGGCCTGACTGCAACTCGGATCATTACATGGTAAGAGTGAAATACAGACAACGCATAGCCGTCTATAGATTCAGAGGGAAGAAAAAAGCTCCGCGACGATACAATGATTCCAAATTGAAAGAGAAGGGAGTATCCGAAAAGTATGAAACAGAACTGCAGAATAAGAGTTAGACTAAACAAAGCCAAGCTCTAGAAAGCATCGAAGGGAAACCGAGTATAATTAATGAGGCTCAACAAGAAACTGCAGAAGAAGTTTTAGGTTTATAAGAAAGGGTGAAAATGGCAGGACGGTAAGTTGAAGACTGTAAAAAGTCAGTGGAAGAGAGAAATGAGGCAAGGAAGAAAATGATAAACAGGACAACAAGATCTAATACAGAAGAATTCATGAAGACAAGGAAAGAAGCAGATAGGATTTGCAGAAGAAAGAAACGAAAATTAGAGAAGAGATGGATTACGGAGCTAGAAGAAGAGTATGAAGCAAGAAAATTCTACAAGAGAGTTCAGGAACTGAAGAAATGCTTCCAACCGCGTATGGTATTCTGCAGAGATAAAGAAGGATATTTTATATGAGGAGAAGAACGGGTTCTAGACCGATGGGCCGAATATTTCAGTGAGCTGCTGAATGTCACTACAGAAAGAGAAGTTCTGAAAGAAAATTAAACAGAGGGTGACAAACCGTGGCAGAATGTTAGTCAGGATGAAAGACCTGTACCTATACCAACAATATAGGAAGTTTGGAAGGCAATTAAAAACCTAAGGAATAATAAGGCTCCAGGTAACGACAACATTTTAGCAGAGATGATCAAGGATGGAGGTGAACATCTAACATGATTGGTACATTAGCTGATAGTGGAAATATGGGAAAAGGAAGAGATGCCAGACCAGTGGAACATGGCCATTATATGCCCGATTCACAAGAAGAAGGACATAGCAAACTGTGAAAATTACCGCGGTATTGCTTTAGTCAGCGTGATGTAAAAAGTATTAGCCAAAGTTATTGCTATGAGACTTGCACCAATTACAGAAGAAAGACTCTGGGACTACCAGTGCGGTTTTCGACGGGGCAGATCAACTACTGACCAGATTTTCATTATAAGCCAAATAAGGGAAAAGTGTTATGAATATAATGTGGATGTACACCAGCTTTTTGGAGACTTCAAACAGGCCTAAGATAGTGTTAAAAGGAAAAAGCAATATGACACCTTAATGGATATGGAATTCCCAAGAAAACTTTTCAGACTGGTACAAATGACCCTACCAGCACAAAATGCCAGGTAAAAGGAGAAGGAAAACTTTCTAAAGAATTTGAAGTCAATGAAGGGTTAAGACAGGGTGATGTATTATGCACGCTACTCTTCAAAATAGTGTTGGAGAGAGTGATGCGAAGGGTGGAGATTGATAACCGAGATGGCACTCTGTTTAACGGTATGCACAAAAATCTAGCTTATTTCGACGATGTGTGTATGCTGACTAGAAGTTTGAAAGAAATGGAAGAAGGATTTGTCAGACTGGAATATGAGGTAGAACAGTTGGGACTTGGATTAAACAACACAAGAACACAGTATCTCTTTGCTTCCAGAAAAAATGCTGTTGTTAAAGAGAAATATATTAAGTTTATCAGAGGCAATTATGAGAGATATGAGAAGTTCCAATACCTGGGAGTGATGGTTACGGAGGATAGCAGAATAACAGAAGAAATAAAATCTAGGATTGCTGCAGGAAATAGAGCTTGCTGGGCCCTGATCCAGATCCTTCTGTCACGTAGCCTGAGCAGGAAATCGAAGGTGACTGTCTGTCGAACGGTGGTAATGTATGGCTCAGAAACATAGACAATGAAAGTAGCAGAAGAAGAGCTCTGAGAAGATGGGAGTGGAAAATATTAAGAAAGATATCTGGAGCCATGTATGGGGCGGGGCAATGGAGGATAAGGAGAAACAAGGAACTGGAAGAACTGTATAGAACTCCTGACTCAGTGACTGAAAATAAGTGTAGTAGATTGAGATAGCTGGGCCATGTAAAGCGAATGTCGGAAAATCTAGATGTCAAAAAGGTTTACACAGGAAATCCAGGTGGCAAAAGAAGCAAAGAGAGACCCCGGAACGATGGGTGGAGTACGTGGAAAGTGATCTGAGAAAGACTGGAGTCAGGGGATGGACGAAACGAGCAGAAAACCGTCAGGATTGGGCTGTGATCATCAGAGAGGCTAAGGCCCTACATGAGCTGTGACGCCAACGAGTAGTAGGCGGGACTTGTCAGAAGAGCAACCGTTGGCGCACATATGTTGAAGCAAACATTGAACTAACTTTACCAAGTTCTCTGTACTGTCACGAATATGGCTCTTGGGGGTAGCATTTTATAAGAGTCTTGTAAATTCCAGGAGTGACCTAACGGGTAGTTGAGCCGGGTGCTACGCTGTACGTCTGTCAGCTCAGGTCTGACGTAATGAGGAGGTACATCAGCAGCACAAGCGAGAACGGTCTGACAAATAAATAGAAATCAGTCTTCAACGTGCAAAATCTAGAAATCTCTTTGAGAGCTCATGACGAAATTTTTGAATTACTGAAACGAAGGTAGTCACGTTTGGTCGAGAAATGACTGCTTTGATTTACGAGAAATGTTCCATATCATGAACTTGAAGCCCACTTTTCCATATGATTAACTTTTGTTTAGTGGCATGAATCTGTAATATGTCTTAGCACATCGTTTTCTCTTGCATTAAAACGCTCGATGATACCAAACAATTGGTCAGTCTGTTTTCTCTTAACCCAGTTTTCTCCCTAGCAACATCATTTTTGTGGCTGGTGTTGTAACGATGCTCCAGAGAATATTTTTCCAACTCTTTAGCGTGATGATGGCGATCAGTTGGTACGGCGTTCAAGACGCAATTCCCATTCAGCATTGAAAGGTGTGACGTCTCCAGTTTTTAATTTTTTTTAATAAATGCGTAGACGCAGTGGTGTCCGCAATTCAGAACGTCCGTGTAGCAGTGGCTGAACACGGTCGGTGTTGGCGGCGAACAGCGACAAGCCGACTGCGGGGGCTGCGCCCCCCCTGCCCCCCGCCCCCGCCCCCCACTGCGACCACTCACCCCCCCTCGCCGTGGCGCTACCAGCGCTCGCTGGTCGGCCACACCTGCTCTCAGCTGTGCCGCCTAGCTCTTCTTAAAACAGCCAGTATCTTTCTCCAGTTTGGTACGAAAATTACTTCGTAAAGCGATGTTACAAGGAATAATGAAAAAATATGAGAAATGTTCTCAAACACAGTTCTGAACGTGGGCTGTTAACGTACACTATGTGATCAAAAGTATCCGGACACCGGGCTGAAAATGACTTACAAGTTCGTGGCGCCCTCCATCGGTAATGCTGGAATTCAATATGGTGTTTGCGCACCCTTAGCCTCGATGACAGCTTCCACTCTCGCAGGCATACGTTCAATCAGGCGCAGGAAGGTTTTTTGGGGAATGGCAGCCCATTCTTCACCGACTGCTTCACTGACGAGAGGTACTGTCAGTCGGTGAGGCCTGACGCGAAGTCGGCGTTCAAAAACATCCCAAAGGTGTTCTATAGCATTCAGGTCAGGACTCTGTGCAGGCCAGTCCATTACAGGGATGTTATTGTCGTGTAACCACTCCGCCACAGGCCGTGCATTATGAACAGGTGCTCGATCGTGTTGAAAGATGTAATCGCCTTTCCCGAATTGTTATTCAACAGTGGGAGCAAGAAGGTGCTTAAAACGTCAATGTAGGCATGTGCTGCGATAGTGCCACGGAAAAGAACAAGGAGTACAAGCCATCTCCATGAAAAACACGACCACACCATAACTCCACCGCCTCCGAATGTTACTGTTGGCACTACACCCGCTGGCAGATGACGTCTATCGGGAATTCGCCACACCACCATCGGATCGCCATATTGTCTACTGCGATTCGTCACTCCACACAACGTTTTTCCACTGTTCAGTCGCCCTTTACACCAAGCGAGGCGTCGTTTGGCATTTACCGGCGTGTTGTGTGGCTAATGAGCAGCCGCTCGACCATGAAATCCAAGTTTTCTCACCTCCCGCCTACCTGTCATAGTAGTTGCAGTGGATTCTGATGCAGTTTGGAATTTCTGTGTGATGTTCTGGATAGATGTCTGCCTATTACACATTACGACCCTCTTCAGCTGTCAGCGGTGTCTGTTAGTCAACAGACGAGGTTGGCCTGTATGCTTTTGTGCTATACGTGTCCCTTCACGTTTCCACTTCACTATCACATCGGAAACAGTGGACCTAGGGATGTTTAGCATTGTGGAAGTCTCGCGTACAGACGTATGACACAAGTGACACCCGATCACCTGACCATGTTCGAAGTCCGTGAGTTCCACGGCGCGCCCCATTCTGCCCTCTCGCGATGTCTACTGAGCTCGCTGATATGGAGTACCTAGCAGTAGGTGGCAGAACAATGCACCTAACGCGAAAAACGTATGTTTTTTTTTTGTATTCGCTTCTGCGGTACATATACTAAAATTGGAACGATACAGAGGAGGTTAGCATGACCCTGCGCAAGGATAACACGCAAAATCGAGAAGCGTTCCGCATTTGTCCGCCTCCGTAGCGTAGCGATAGCGTTTCCGCCTACCACGCAAGGGGCCCGGGTTCGATTCCCAGCAGGGGACTGGGTGTTGTTTGTCTTTCATCATCACTGACCCTCAAGTCGCCGAAGTGGCGTCACCAAAAAAGGACTTGCAATATGGCGACAGAACTCCCCCGCACGGGGCCTCCTGGCCAACAATCCCGTACGATCATTTCCGTTACCAATAATCTCTTCTCAGAGTACAGAAAGCGATTCTTTCGCTACAGGATCATTTAGTAATCGCGAAAGCGTTACGGAGACGATAGATGAACTCCAGTGGAAGACTCTGCAAGAGAGACGCTCAGTAGCTCGGTACTGGTTTTTGTTGATGTTTCGATAACATACCTTCACCGAGGAGTCAAGCAGTATATTGCTGCCTTCTACGTATATCTCGCGAAGAGACCACGAGGATGAAATAAGAGAGATCAGAGCCCACACAGAGGCGTACCGACAATCTTTCTTTCCGCGAACAATACGAGACTGGAATAGAAGGGAGCACCGATAGAGGTACTCAAGGTACCCTCCGCCACACACCGTGAGGTGGCTTGCGGAGTATGGATGTAGATGTAGATGTTTTTGGGGGTATCCGGATACTTTTGATGACACAGTGTAACGTACGTGTGAGGTTTCAAAGATTTACCAGCACCGAACGGAGTAGTGCGCAGGTTGACAGAAACTGTTCCGTCAGCGCAGGCGCGCCACACGGCCCCCTGCGTACGACCCGTCGCCTGCCTGCGTCTTTCTCTGCCCCCACCAGTGGACCGCATTCTGCTGCTTCAGAGGCAGCTCCACGTGCCGCCGCTGGCGAACCACGAAACCTCAGGCGTCGCTGGGGACGTGGCGCGCTTTTCCAGAGAGTGGAGATTACAGCTTGGCGCTGTTGCAAGAGTCGCCAGCGCGATACGATTTTTGAAGCGTGACCGTGTGGAGGGTTCTTAATTTGAACCACTGGAACTGTCAGCCTAATACTAACTTTTATGTTTTTAGTCGGAAAAACTCTTAGTTTCCTTAAGATAAATAAATGTATGATTATGGCTTTCCAGAATTTGGGTGCTCTTACACGGCATGTCGTGGGCTCCTTTTTGTGAATTTTAATAGGCTTTTTTTTGTTCATGCTACTTGTAGACCATATTTTCAAAAATTAAATATTTTAGAGTCGTGACTGCATGATCAACACTGATATGCGTAAGAAAACTACGTTTTCTTAAAACGGAATACAGACTACCCACACTATACTCATCCGCAACTAATAAAACCAACACAGTAACCTTTTTGCGCCTTCAGCCTTAAAGGTTTTAAATCCTTATCGTCAAATACACAACACATTACTCTAACTCATTTGTTAAGTAATCTCATGACTGAAGCTCTTTTCCACAGGGGACTCCGATAATTTTAAATAATCGATGGTACTTTGTTTCCTAGCAGAATATCAAAGCAACAGTTTTCAGTGTCCTGACTGACTGACTGACTCACCCAGCCCATACCACTGAGGACAGAAACTTGAAATCTGGAGAGGCTATTGATCTTATCTAGTAGGCGTCATTTAAGAAGGGATTTTTCGAAATCCCCTAAGAGGGTGAAACCGTGCATGAAAGGTTTTTCGAAAACATGTTGTTATTGAGGCAATTTGAAGTTTTTCGGTTCGAAATAAAGAAACAAGTGTTTAAGCATTTTTGTAAATTTTACCCCTTTGGGGGTGATATAGTGGATGAAATTTTCTTGAAAATAATCAATGTTAAATAACTACTACAGCATTTTGAAACCTAATTCTATGAAAATTGGTATTTGACTTCTTGGTTACAAATAAAAAAAATGTATGTTTGAATGTTTTTAGACATTCAGCCTCCTAAAAGTTTTATGTAACTATTTCATTACGAAAACATCTTTAAAGCTAACATCTGTTTCACTGATTTTGGAAATTCGACCCTTTAGATGGTTAAGTAGAGAGTGAAGATTTTTAGGAAAATATTTCATCATATTAAAAAAATTTGAAATTTAGGTCTATGGAAAGTGGTATTTCACATCTCACTTGTTAGGGCATGTAAGTTCCCATGGAAACGTGAGCACAAGAAAGCAAAGCCCTCGGACTGCAGCTACCGGAATCGCTTTTCAATGATAAGTACCTCTGAAGAAGACTGTGCTTTTATGGCATTAATTAGCGTGAAAAGTTTAGAAATTGTTGCAATTTGGCAACAACGTAATAATTCGATTAAGGAAACACAAAGAAACAAAACACACTGCAAATTATACAGTCTATGCGAGCGAAGTAGCAAGTGCTAAGCTACTTAATTTATGTATGTAGCATAAAAGATGACCTGTATGTTTAAGAAACTCATTTGAAATTCGAAGAAGAAAGACTATACAAGTAGTAGGATAAAGTGAGTTCTGCCCAACTTTTGATATCAAATTAATTGCGCAAATTAATTAACTGATCAATTAATTATCACCACCCCTGATTTCCCCAGCTGTAACGTGGGCCCCCTCAGGGAACTCTCAGCCCCCTCCCTTCCCCTTCTCCACCTGTGATGTAATCCAAGATGGCGGCCCAGGGAAAAAATGGCGGGAAATTCGCTCAGTCTGTGTCTAGCTGCTGGACTGGGAAGACCTCACACCAGTAGACTAATATAGCATGCACAAGGTATTTTTTAAACAATTTGTTTAAGAATATTATTTATTTATTTCTGAAATTGCAATACATCTCGAAATTGATGCTGATGTTTATGCAGCAAAGACAATGTTTAACAATTGCGGTACTTTTTTTAATTCAAATAGTTAAAGGAAGCACGTAACTACGCTGTCACAGATCACACTAAAGATATCCGAAAAACTTTCTCTTCCGCCGGAGCGCCACCGGCCCGCGGCGGCAGCCTGCCTGGCGCGCCGCCCTCCTTTGTGGCACACGGGTACCCCTCCCCTCGTTGTGGCAACTGAACATGAGCTGCTTCAGCGGTTATTAAATCTAGCGTTTAAGCAAAGTGTGGAATATTGTCACATCTTGAAAATTTCACAAAACTCTTCAAATGATGCTGCTGTTTCAGAACATGCGCCACAGGAAATATTAATTAGACAATTCGTTCCACAAAGTGACTATATACCACGAAACTACCCGAGATACACTTGCATACGAAACTTTGTAAGATCCATAGTTGGAATATTTAAACAATTTGCAGCGATACTGTATATTGTTTAAACAATTTTGGCATCACGTGAATTATTTCACACAGTTTATAAAATGAGGATGTCACAGTAACTAAATGTAACACTGCACAAAGAGAGAGAGAGAGCTTTGCAGATGACAGAAGATTATTTAAACAATTTGCGACACACTTACATTTTTTGTTGCGAGGCATACCGCCACACTTGAAGTCTGAAAAGCTCGTAATGGGTTCTGACACACTTGTGAAACCTTCCAGTCGTCAACCAGCCATCTTCCCTGAGACACTTCGGATCCTTTTGTCGGAAATACCACAGCCTTCCGCTGTCTTTGAGCACAAGCTGCTTCAGGAGTTGTTAAATCCAACTGAATATGTCTCTAAATACACTTTCAAAAAGATCCCTGCACAGTAGTTTGCTTCAAGATGCGTTGTACATAAATCGTTAAATAATCTGCCAGGATGGATTTGACAAGTTGAGTAGGAAATATTAATTATAATTACAAATCGACACTGCTTTGGAATATTTGCGCGCATATACAAATTAGGTAAAGTGTTTGACATCTCAGTACATATGCAAATGTTGATTTAAACCATTTGTTTCAAATACACTGGCACACAAAACACTGCACAGTCTTCCCAGGAGCACATGGAACGGAAATACATCACACAAAAATAAATTAATGTAAACACACCCGAAAATACATCGTGCAGGAATATTTATAAATTGAAACTAAACTAAATGAACGCAAATACACTATGTCGAAACTCTGAAGACGATCCTACATCACGTAAAAATATTGTTAAATGCACTATCACAGTAGTTTGCTACAGGAGGCACGGGCGTAACACGGGATCTGCGAAGCGGCATGTCCGCCAGTGGCGGCAGTTTATCACACAGTGAACCACTAACCAGAAGTGGGCTCTCCAACCAGAATGACGAGCGCACAATGAACGGATCGGTGAAACAAGTTGGTACTTCCAGAGTGCGCCAGAACCCGCATACAAAAGCATGTGAAATCTATGGTCGGCACACCACCACCAACGTGTCCTGCGTGCTCACACCAGCATTCATCAGCAAATGGGGAGGAATAGTGCATTCCTGTTGGCTGCCTGGGTGAAATGGTGGGTGGTGGTGGTAGAGGTGGTGGTGGTGGTGGGCAGCTGGAGGCTGACACACTCTTGCAGCAACAGCCTCCAGCAATAACAATCGAGACAGGGCAGGAAGAGCGTAAGTGCATTTACTTATTTTTTTGGTAGCATGTAGCTGTTATAGAAAAGATTTTTTTTGAATGTACTGTGGTTCTAATGATGAGGACTGCGTAATGTATATACTGTTATTTCTCGTAACATGGTGCATTCAGCTATCTGATACATATTCCTTGCTTTTCCAGGTGTTTCTATGGGCGAGGAAGGAGAGGTAGGGGTATGTATCGAACCCAAGAGCCAGGAGCCATCGATTCACTCTTGTAAGTACCAGAATCTGACTTTCAAATTCAGTGTGTTTCACATATAAGTAATTTCACTGAACTGGAGAATACGATTTTCTGTTGATACTTCAGAGAGCTAAAGAATATGATTTTCTGTTTATATTTCAGTGGCATAAATAATATGATTTTCAGTACGATTTTCTGTGGGTGTGTCTCTAACATTTTCAAGAAATAATTGTGTTCAATATCTTATTGTTGTAGGTAGGGTCAGTGACCAAGACAGAGGGTGAAATACCAGAGTGGGTGTATGAGATGGCGGCTGCAGAGGAAGCCCTTTTGGAGTAGGACGAGGGGGTACTGGGTCGGGTGGGACAACTACCGGAAAGCCTTACTGAACAGCTCAACCCTTGGACCCACAGTGGAAAAGGTGATTATAGCGCAACTGTCGTCGTTCCAACATATAATAATTGTTACTATTATTCTGGAATGTCGTTATTTGTTTACAACATATATTTCTTAAAAACCGTGAGCGCTGTACTTAATTTGTTTCATTATTCGTATGTTCGAGGTACCTCAGTCGCCACAACAGCTGGCAGTGGCACGAATGCCTGGAGGGGTGGCTGCGGCGGCAGGAATGGAACACGCACTGCCGCCGAGTGCATGAACGGCAAACGACCTCCCAACCCCCAGGCTGGTGGTGGTGGTGGTGGAGCCTCCAGCAGGCAGCAGCAGCATTGCCGGATGCCTTCACGACAACCGGGCTGCTCCCGCTAGGCCCCATCGCCTCCACCTCGTCTTACTGCAACTCTTCACCACTGCCGGCAACAGGAAGTACGTGTGCCTTGGCGCATACCCCTCACTTCAGCAGGCGCCTCCTCCCCAATGCAGTGTTAACCTGTGGCTACCGGTAGTGCCCTCTCCCGTCCTGCTTGTCAAAGACATCAGATTCGTGGCGTCATAACTCTTCTGGAATACTCGGTGGTTGCTAGGGCCTTTGAGGGGAGTATCTCTTTCACTAGAACTGTGAGTCCAGATGGGGGGGGGGGGGGGAATCGCGATTCAGTCAGGTTTCTAGAAGCATGCCTGCCGGTGCTGGGCACAGAGCTCCTCAAAGTCCTAGATTAATGCAGTACTCAGCTGCGAGTTGACTCACCCACGCAAACAGCAGGGTACTGCTGAAGTGAAAAGCCTGCACAACATCTGGGGTGATAATGGCGTTATATCTCGGAGCACACCAACCAATGAGTAGTCTCGTACTATTCTGGCCTGGTTTTCCAAGATGGTAGTAAGAAGGTCAGCTACAGCACTCAGCCAAATATCACATCTCAGCACCCACATTCATTTCTGTGATCCTTTAAAAGGAGTGTCCACTTATATCAAGCTCCATAAGGATAAGATGAAAGTATTAACGTCCAAAATGCGAAGGATGAGGCTTGTTTTGTATGGTTAATCCTGGCTTACAAGAGAAATTACAAGAAACATGCACAGTGCACATCTCGATACAGAGGTGGTCTTAACATTCGTGGATTTTATAACATTGACAGTATCGAGATCCCTGTAAAGATTCAGGACATACCAAAATTTGAGGCACAAAATTCCAGAATATCGGTTCACCTTTATGGTCTGGAGAAGAAAAGCATGCCAGATGAGCAGGAGAAGCATTATCTTGTTGGATCACTCCATTTTTCGAAACATACAGGTGAGGGCGATCTTCAAGTAAACTTCAGCTCTTCTCTGATAATCAGCATAACATATGGGTCAAAGACATGTCCCACCTTCTCACCTCCCAGATGAGTAAACACGGGAGTAAAGAGGATATTTGCTTCAAGTGTCTAAATGCCTTTTTGGAGAACAGTATTTAAAAATCATCTGAAGGACTGTGATTCCTAGGAACTGGTACGTGTTGTTATCCCTTTAGAAGGAAACAAGTTTCATAAATTAAAGAATGCTCACCACCATGAGTGATGTCTGTTTGTTGTATATATTGATTTTGAATGTCTCCTTCCCCTATCACCCGCTGTGAAGGGAATCCCCTTAGCCTCACATACCAACTTCACTATGCTTGCAATTATATGCCAGAAAAAGTTTTAAAAATTATAAGAATCATGAAAAAATTGAAAAAACTTAGCCAAGTATATATAAAATAATTTAAAAGTTGTAGAAAAATCATCAAAAAAGGTTAAAAAATTGTAAATGGAGAAAAAATGTAGTTTTACTGTACTTCTCTCTCTTGCACTTGTGTGTGTGTGTGTGTGTGTGTGTGTGTGTGTGTGTGTATGTGTGTGTGTGTGTAAATAGAAAGTTTCACCTGCCGCTAGCTGTCGAAGTTGAATTAGTTTTAAGTGAGAGTTCCCGCCAGTTCATTTTGGTGCAGCTGTTTGGGGTGGCATTTTAGAGCCACTCACTGCATTGCATTATTAAATTTTTCCAGCTACTTGAGGTGGAAAATGTTAGAGCCACCTACTTCAACATATAAATTAAGTCTTCTGTTTGGGTAGAATTTCACTAGTAATAGTAGTAGTAATAGTATTAGTGTAAGAAAAACTGCGCCTCTGCAAAAGCTGTCATCAGTACTGCAATGTAATGTAGAAATTTTCACCCAGTACTGTTAATCATGTAGAAATATTCGAACACAACTGCAATGTAAAGTAAAAAAAGTTTTTTTTCAACCAGAACTATTAATTGTAAAACCAAGAACTGTGTGTGTGTGTGTGTGTGTGTGTGTGTGTGTGTGTGTGTGTGTGTAAAAAAAAATAGGAACTGTGAATGTACAACCAATATTAATTCATGTGTTGTAAAAACAATAAGATTTTTGAATGTAAAGCGGTATTACTTCTGTGAATATTTATGTCTGAATAAAAAAGACTGTTATTCGGTACCACACGTCTTTGCTGTTATTTCACAAATCCCTAACCTCACAAATGAATATAAAGGCTGTGCAAGACGAACATGGTATTTGTTTGAAGCACAAGGGAGGTGATGTTTAAAATAAATTTAAAAAAAATGAAATAACGACTTGGGACTTTGCCTATCATATTGCCTGTGTTGGATTATGGGTACAGATAACACGTGATCGTCTCTAGTTCCAAAGACATGTAGCAAACATGTCTAAAATTACAGTGCCAGTGCTTGAGGAAAATCACAGGCGCAGTATCTGGGATCAACTACAAGGCTCGAGATGAAATAACTAAATAAACCATGCACGTAATGTGCGGTTAAAATTCATTCGTTTCTCATCCAACTTGAAAGTAATTTCACATTTTCATAAACAGACACAGCAACACAATTTCCACACATGTTCTACTTGAGTCGATGGAGAGCAAGACCCCCACAGAATTCCACGTCTTGAACAGCAGCAAACTTGAAGATTCGATGCATCCATGAGATCTCCTTCCCATTTCACATACATGACGGTATCCATGTAGTCGAATAATTGAAGAAACGTCCCCATACCTTCATAGGGTACGCCAGGATCATCCCAGTGAATTCTGTGGTAGAAATGTGTTAACCACTCTGCACTCTTCCATGTTTTAGATCACTGCACATTCTTGAAAGGCCTTAGTGATGCAACGTTTGCGACAATATCTCTATTGTTCCGGCATCTTCTGTGTACACTATGAACGCAACATCTTTCAATATGAACTGTCTACGCTCACCATCACAGAAACACTGAGCGTCGACAATGATCCTTACACCTTGAGATACCATTGTGAAATGCTCAGCACAACGCCTGTTAATTTATACAGCAAGTTGCACAACACCGGTGAGCAGTCAGTAATTAATCATAGGGTCCTGTAGAACTTGATGATATGCTGGTGTGTGTTCCAGGAAATTCACCAAAGATTCAAAATCGGCACGTACATCTACAGGCCCAAATTTAATTAACTCGTTCCGTTTTGAGCCTCTATTATGAAGATCGATGATTGCTCCTTGAATTTCCGTGGATTGAGCAGGCATTGTTCCTCTTCAACATCTTCATAGTAAGAAGCAAAAAACCTCGCATGCATATCATATGCTAGATTGTATAGATTTTCATCCCACTGCAGGTATAAATTGTCATAAGTGTAGAATTCTAAATTAAAGTAGACTCTGGCACTAGTTAACTTCCAGATGTCAAATACAGTGGAATCATTTTTTTAAGTATTGGGGCAAAGTCCACTCTCCATTGGTGCCAGATGTATCCAAGATGGCGGTGGTGGCGTCATCCAAGATGGCGGATTTTGGGGGAAAGTTTTAATTTTGGTAGGAAGGAGGTCAATTGGGCTACCTCCACTAACCTAACTCCCCCTCCCTACCCCTACCCCAGAAAAATGGCAAGAAGTTCAAATTCCAACAGAATAATGCATCACACCATGGTTACCTCTACTAACCTAAGATAATCGCGGAAAGATAGGTCACTTGGACTACCCCCACTAACCTAAGTCACCCGACCGCCACCTCTTCCTAGGAACACGCGCCAAGTTTGAATTTTTGAGGTAAACATAGGTCAGTTGCGTTATCTCTACTAACCAAAGAAAATCGCGGGAAGATAGGACACTTGAACTACCTCCATTAACCTAAATCGCCCGACCGCCACCTCTTCCTACAGATTGGGGGGAATAGGACTCTGCCTGCACTGGACTGGTGGAGAGAGGAAGGAGTGTACTTTATTTATTTTGTAACAATTTATTTAGGGATGGGGTATATTTATAACAGTTGTACAGAACACACACACTGACATGCCACACAGCATACAGACTTGCAAACTACTCCTAAATATCTCATGTATAATGCTCTGCACATGCACTTGATAATTGTAAACGGTCAAAATAATGCATTGCGCAGCCTAAAGACCTGCAAACCACTCGTAAATAATGCATAAATTGTCAAAATAATAATCGATCTAAAAGACTCTGCAAACATGCTTGCTATTTATCGAAATCACGCACCAGTGTTTATTTAAACAATTCCACGCAGCACTACCATCCAGTGTGTTCGATATGAGGTACTGACCTAGTACACAGTATCACCACTAGAGGGCTGTGTTTTCCATTCTGCCAAGATGGCAGCCATGATGTCAGCTGATGACGCAAGTAGTTTTATCCAAGATAGCGGCAAACAAAGTGTTCACCACAAGGTGTAGACATAATACAGAGTACCACCACCAGAGATTGCTGTCCGTTCCATGACAAACCAAGATGGTGGGGGTAAATGGTGGGGAAGCGACTCTGTCTACGCTGACATTTTTATTTTGCAAGCAGTGTCTCCACCACGAGATCTAGACTACAACTGACCTAGCACATCCTGTGATATAATCGAAGATGATGGTTTGGAGGAAGAAAATGCCTCTTAAATGACTCAGCATGCGCTGGGATGCTGGAGGGAGCAAGGAAGGAGTGTGCATTATTTATTTTGGAACAGTTTACTTAGGGATGGAGTATATTTACCACACTGATACAAAACACACGATTGGGGTCACGCCACACAGCACACAGACCTGTAAACTACTCCTAAATAACGCTCTGCAGACACGCAAACACCTCCTAAATTAACGAAATAATTTCAGTACAGACCTGCAAACGGCTGCTAAATAATGCAGTACACAGATGTACAGACACGAAATCGACTCGTAAACTGTCCAAATAGTGCACAGCACAGCCTACAGGCCTCCTCACAAAATAGTGCAACAGACATGCAATCAATGTGTGCAGGCACCGTCCCCCACCACCTGTCCACAGGACCACATTGGGGGCTAGTGGCCGTCCACTGTCAAACCGTACGCAGGCGCCCGTTCGGGTCCCGCATGCATGAGGTGGTGGCATTGCTTTCATACAACTCTCGCCGTTGATGATGCAACCGGATGCTTCAAGGTGAACCGCGCGCGCGCATGTGTGTGTGTGTGTGTGTGTGTGTGTGTGTGTGTGTGTGTGTGTGTGTGCGTGTGTGTTTTTCAGCGGTTTCGAGACAGAAAACGTTACAAGTACTATAGAAATATCTAGCTGGGACGGCGTGAGGGAGTCGCAAATACAGCTTATATACCATGTTCCTTAGCCGAATCACTTTCGAAATTCAGTGATTTTATTACGAGGTTGCTCCATAGGCGACGTGTAATCGGAGTGCTGATACTATATACTCCTGTGATCGCCGTCACGGTATTTGTCTGGACAAAAAACCACCTCATTCAGAAGTGATGTCGTACCTTGATTTATAAAGCCAGTATAGCTTTTA
This sequence comes from Schistocerca cancellata, assembly GCF_023864275.1. Lineage (NCBI taxonomy): Eukaryota > Metazoa > Arthropoda > Insecta > Orthoptera > Acrididae > Schistocerca > Schistocerca cancellata. The sequence goes on along the minus strand of NC_064627.1, from coordinate 12,733,609 downwards.
ACATCGATACTTGTGTGCACATGTAGAACCAAGACTGCTTGTGACAGTAACATACACTAGTTGTTCGGATAGAGTTTTTTTTTAATATCTGGCGAATAAACCTCTCTTTCTAGGACACGGCAGTGGCACACACATGGTTGATTTTCTCTCAGTATTATTTTGTATTGCCAGCGATCAGTTATTGACGGAGTATTGTACTTAGTAGTAGGGGGTGCGTGATAGGTTCGCATTTGAGCATCAGGCTTATAAAGTATGTGTGTTCCGACAAGTGCAAAGGAAAGTACTATGTCCAGTCGTAAGGACGGTATGGATTTGATGTGGAGTATTCTAATAGCATGGGGAGAGTGTGTCAAGTCATAAGAATGGGTACTGATATTTCTATTTCCAGAGCCACAGCCATCAGCTGAGCATGTTTCTGATACTTTGCTCATCGTCGAATGTCATTCAACTGAGACCGCGCTCGTAACTTTTAGTTGTAAGTACAGGGATAAAACATATACGTGACCGATTTCTTAGGATGATTGATCCTACTTGTGCGTGCTCGGTCTGCATCGCCGGTGACCTGTGCGGGGGTGATTAACGTTTCCCGTTAAGGGTAGGAGCTCGCAGAATGGAGAGGCCTGTTGGAGTGTAGGAATGTAGATGAATTAAGGTGCTGTCCTCTAGACTGCCGAATAGCGAACTAATACTTATTATGTGTTGGATAGCTTTCGTGATTGCGTGGAAATTTGAGCAGATTGAATATGGAGATGCGTTTGCGCTGGACCTTTATTGCCTACCATGTAAATTGTTTGGTTGACGGCTTCTGCACATTTGCGGCTTTATTTAGTTGAGGGAAAATCGATTGTGGCATGTGCATCTAGCATGTGGAGGACACGACTGCTGGTTTTCTAAACATGAGAAACACCTTAGTTGACCTTGTAAATTATAGGGATGATTTGGAATCTGCTGCATCACTGCCCTCGGTATTTGCGAGTGGAAATATCAGTTTTCTTTATTTTTTCGAGTTTACGAGTAAATGCCTTTGCAGACGTGACAGGTTTCTAGTTAGTCAGTGGTTTACAGCATGCCCCACCTAATTAAATTTCAGGTTTCTAGAGAGATAATTTCCAGTCTATATGTTCGGAATTACATCACGTGAGAGGTACTGCTATGCAAGCAATATTGATATGTGCTTGATATCGAGAAGTACTGCGAAAATGGTATGATATTCTAGCAAACCACGCGAAATTAGATATGTTCTTGTAATCCCAGAGTCTGGAGATGGGTGTAGAAAAGCGAGTAAGCAAGCAAGCAGGTCCCCACCAGAAACAGTAACGCGGTTGTGCCAAGGGGAAACGAGACCGAATCTGTACAACAGTTCTGAGAGTGACTTCGGTCTTATGAGGGTGCTGCGGCCACCCGTCTGGCGTGGATGACTGCCGACCACGCAGGGGGATATCTACTGGTTCATACTGTGCTGTCTGTCTTTGCGCTATATGTATGAATGATGTAAAAGTGGCGATTTTTGTATGGTGTAGGATACGAATTCATGTTTACTACATCGACACAGTAGGCAGTGATATATTGCTGGGTTGGAGATCAGTTTCACGCTCTAATATTGTAGGTCCTGTCCCCAGTGGGAGGGCAGTGTAATTGAGTAGGTGTGTTTCCATTTTTGACGATATGTAGGTTACGCAGTGATATACTGATGGACCACAGGTCGGTTTCACGTTCTAATGTTGAAGCTCATGTCCTCGCTGGGAGAGCAGTGTAATTAAGTAGGAGTCTTTCCGTATTTGACGATATGTAGGGGCCACTTTGCAGGGTTTAATTGTCGGTGCAATATGGCAATCAGTGTAAAATATTTTTTTGTCGCTGGATGACAATCCTCTTATTTCATAATTTTTCTTAAATGTGGTTGAAGAATAGGGTTTATGCAAGAAGTATTCTTGACGTAAAGTTCGCTCATCATACTCTACTGGACTGGTTATATTGAGTGAGGACGTAATTGCGTGTGCTGGTTTTATATACTACGCCCATCCTGCCTTAGACGTAATCGTACAGTGATCTCCTCACCACGAAAGTCAACAAGTTGATTATTCTGGTCCACAATACGCAACTCCAAATAGTCCAATGTGTGAACTGTCACTGGAAGGTATATCGCATTGGAGAGAGTCTCAGCAATCTTATACTCTGTTGCAACTGATGGTAAGAATTTGTAAATAGTACGAATCAGACTGTCGTCGGGATAGTTCGTCGCAATGTCGCACTCGACCCGGATTGTGCTAACAGGCAGTATGTCAACAGTCTTATCTGCCTTCTAAACTTTACTAGGATCCTTTTTCAAAATCTGTCCTTTTGTGAAACTCAGTATGCAGCATATAGAACATTCCTGGTTAAAGTCAATCGCTGCTTTCACATCGCTTATTTCAGATTTAAGTATATTAATGTTTGTACACAGCTCAATACCTTTTCCAGTCTGTTTTAAGACTTCCTTTACGTCATCGATATCGTATGCATTAGGTTCTATTTCAACAATATCTTTTTCATCATTAATATCCAGGTGCAGTTTATTGTTATCTTCAGCGATATTTGGGATGATTTTGTACGTCTCCAGTCCAATCGATGCAATATTCCGTTTACCAATGGTCAAATCAATTGGCGGATAGTAATTTGCACTTAACTCAGACGACCGTTCTTTCATAGTCACAGTGGTTGCATCTGAACATCAACTGATGAAATGTTTAAAGTTTTTCCTTACATATGTCTTCTTTGTAAACGTCGAGAGAAACATGATGCACAGATGTCCGTAGACGTGTGTGTTACATTATTGATAGCACCGAAAATTGTGGAACATACGTCTTCTGTGAGTGAAGTGTCGTTTTAACTCTTCTGGCGGTTGCCAGGTCACCAAATGAGTCGAAACAGTAGACGGTATTTCCATTTTTCGTAACATATGACACCCAGTGGGTGCCGGGACCTTCAGCTACATCTAAATTCATAATACAGTTTCAGCAGTTGTCCACTTAATCTTCGGTAATGTATCCCGCATAAACACACCACCACGGAATCTCGCAATGTGGAATTTTTTCCAACAAACTGAAGCGGATCAGCATTTGTGAGTGCCCGGTCTGGTGGCACTGCTAACGGGTTTGTTTTTATTTAGGAAGAGACCAAGCCCTCTCCTGTACGGTTTCAAGTATAGTGCCTTTCCGGTGGCTGCGATTTCCATCGTTTACTATACCAGTATCCTTTCCCTCCCCCCCCCCTTATGAACCGTGGACCTTGCCATTGGTGGGGAGGCTTGCGTGCCTCAGCGATACAGATAGCCGTACCGTAGGTGCAACCGCAACGGAGGGGTATCTGATGAGAGGCCAGACAAACGTGTGGTTCCTGAAGAGGGGCAGCAGCCTTTTCAGTAGTTGCAGGGGCAACAGTCTGGATGATTGACTTGTAACACTAACCAAACCGGCCTTGCTGTGCTGGTACTGCGAATGGCTGAAAGCGAGGGGAAATTATAGACGTAATTTTTCACGAGGGCATGCAGCTCTACTGTATGGTTAAATGATGATGGCGTCCTCTTGGGTAAAATATTTCGGAGGTAAAATGGTCCCCCATTCGGAACTCTGGGCGGGGACTACTCACGAGGATGTCGTTATCAGGAGAAAGAAAACAGGCGCTCTACGGATCGGAGAGTGGAATGTCAGATCCCTTAACCGGGCAGGTAGGTTAGAAAATTTAAAAAGGGAAATGGATAGGTTAAAGTTAGATATAGTGGGACTTAGTGAAGTTCGGTGGCAGGAGGAACAAGACTTTTGGTCCGGCGAATACAGGGTCATAAATACAAAATCAAATAGGGGTAATGCAGGAGTAGGTTTAATAATGAATAAAAAAATAGGAGTGCGGGTAAGCTACTACAAAAAGCATAGTGAACGCTTTATTGTGGCCAAGATAGATACGAAGCCCACGCCTACCACAGTAGTACAAGTTTATATGCCAACTAACTCTGCAGATGACGAAGAAATTGAAGAAATGTATGATGAAATAAAAGAAATTATTCTGATAGTGAAGGGAGACGAAAATTTAATAGTCATGGGTGACTGGAATTCGTCAGTAGAAGAAGGGAGAGAAAGAAACGTAGTAGGTGAATATGGATTGCGGGTAAGAAACGAAAGAGGAAGCCGCCTGGTAGAATTTTGCACAGAGCACAACTTAATCATAACTAACACTTGGTTCAAGAATAATAAAAGAAGGTTGTATACATGGAAGAATCCCGGAGATACTAAAAGGTATCAGATAGATTATATAATGGGAAGACAGAGATTTCGGAACCAGGTTTTAAATTGTAAGACATTTCCAGGGGCAGATGTGGACTCTGACCACAATCTATTGGTTATGACCTGTAGATAAAAACTGAAGAAACTGCAAAAAGGTGGGAATTTAAGGAGATGGGACCTGGATAAACTGAATAAAACAGAGGTTGTACAGAGTTTCAGCGACAGCATAAGGGAACAATTGACAGGAATGGGGGAAAGAAATACAGTAGAACAAGAATGGGTAGCTTTGAGGGATGAAGTAGTGAAGGCAGCAGAGGATCAAGTAGGTAAAAAGACTAGGGCTAGTAGAAATCCTTGGGTAACAGAAGAAATATTGAATTTCATTGATGAAAGGAGAAAATATAAAAATGCAGTAAATGAAGCAGACAAAAAGGAATACAAAGGTCTCAAAAATGAGATCGACAGGAAGTGCAAAATGGCTAAGCAGGGATGGCTAGAGGACAAATGTAAGGATGTAGAGGCTTATCTCACTAGGGGTAAGATAGATACTGCCTACAGGAAAATTAAAGAGACCATTGGAGAAAAGAGAGCCACTTGTATGAATATCAAGAGATCAGATGGAAACCCAGTTCTAAGCAAAGAAGGAAAGCAGAAAGGTGGAAGGAGTATATAGAGGGTCTATACAAGGGCGGTGTACTTGAGGACAATATTTTGGAAATGGAAGAGGATGTAGATGAAGATGAAATGGGAGATAGGATACTGCGTGAAGAGATTGATAGAGCACTGAAAGACCTGAGTCGAAACAACGCCCCGGAAGTAGACAACATTCCATTGGAACTACTGATGGCCTTGGGAGAGCCAGCCCTGACAAAACTCTACCATCTGGTGAGCAAGATGTATGAGACAGGCGAAATACCCTCAGACTTCAAGAAGAATATAATAATTCCAACCCCAAAGAAAGCAGGTGTTGACAGATGTGAAAATTACCGAACTATCAGTTTAATAAGTCACGGCTGCAAAATACTAATGCGAATTCTTTACAAACTGGTAGAAGCCGACCTCGGGGAAGATCAGTTTGGATTCCGTAGAAATATCGGAACACGTGAGGCAATACTGACCGTACGACTTATCTTAGAAGCTAGACTAAGGAAACGCAAACCTACGTTTCTAGCATTTGTAGACTCAGAGAAAGCTGTTCACAATGTTGACTGGAATACTCTCTTTCAAATTCTGAAGGTGGCAGGGGTAACATACAGGAAGCGAAAAGCTATTTACAATTTGTACAGAAACCAGATTTCAGTTATAAGAGTCGAGGGACATGAAAGGGAAGCAGTGGTTGGGAAGGGAGTGTGACAGGGTTGTAGCCTCTCCCCGATGTTATTCAATCTGTATATTGAGTAAGCAGTGAAGGAAACAAAAGAAAAATTCGGAGTAGGTATTAAAATCCATGGAGAAGAAATAAAAAACTTGGAGGTTCGCCGATGACATTGTAATTCTGTCAGAGACAGCAAAGGACTTGGAAGAGCAGTTGAACGGAAGGGATGGTGTCTTGAAAGGAGGATATAAGATGAACATCAACAAAAGTAAAACGAGGATAATGGAATGTCGTCGAATTAAGTCGTGTGATGCTGAGGGAATTAGATTAGGAAATGAGTCACTTAAAGTAGTAAAGGAGTTTTGCTATTTGGGGAGCAAAATAACTGATGATGGTCGAAGTAGAGAGGATATAAAATGTAGACTGGCAATGGCAAGGGAAGCTTTTCTGAAGAAGGGAAATTTGTTAACACCGAGTATAGATTTAAATGTTAGGAAGTTGTTTCTGAAAGTATTTGTATGGAGTGTAGCCATGTATGGAAGTGAAACATGGACGATAAATAGTTTGAAAAGAAGAGAATAGAATCTTTCGAAATGTGGTGCTACAGAAGAATGCTGAAGATTAGATGGGTAGATCACATAACTAATGAGAAAGTGTTGAATAGGATTGGAGAGAAGATAGGTTTGTGGCACAGCTTGATTAGAAGAAGGGATCGGTTGGTAGGACATGTTCTGAGGCATCAAGGGATCACCAATTTAGTATTGGAGGGCAGTGTGGAGGGTGAAAGTCGTAGAGGGAGACCAAGAGACGAATACACTAAGCAGATTCAGAAGGATGTAGGTTGCAGTACGTATTGGGAGATGAAGAAGCTTGCACAGAATAGAGTAGCATGGAGAGCTGCATCAAAGCAGTCTCAGGAGTGAAGACCACAACAACAAAACAATAACAATCCTTTTTTCTGCGTATCGCCGTAGCCTTATCAGCTAAAATCCTCTCTGCAATGTGACGATTAGGGCGAGCCAAGCGTTTTTGTAGCTTTATTCCAGGTCCACAATAGCCATATTCCGAAATTCTACTGGCAGTTTGTCTAGTGTGTCTCCTAGCACGCATGTTATGCTACTGTGTTGTTGTGACCTGCGCACCCCAATAGATAGCAAAAAGTTAACATCAATCCACCTATTTTGTACTGCAGAGAAACCAAGCCATTTGACTATTTCCTCGACGTCTTATAAATCTCTCCACGAGAAACAAATCCGTTTCTGAGCTTTTCTGCAACTCTTCGGTGTAGAAGCAACCTGCAATTTGTTCGCTTTTACTATCGTGCAGGGTATACACTAAAGCGCCAAAGAAACTGGTACACCTGCCCAATATGGTGCAGGGTCCCCGCGAGCACGCAGAAGTGCCTCAACACGACGTGTCACGGACTCGACTGATGTCTGAAGTAGTGGCACCGCGACTCCTGCAGGGCTGTCCATAAACCCGTAAGAGTACGGGGGGCGGAGGTCGCTGCTCAACAGGACGTTGCGAGGCGTCCCAGATATGCTCTACGGTGCTCATGTCTCGGGAGTTTGGTGGCCAGTGGAAGTGTTTACACTCAGAAGAGTGTTCCTGGAGCCACTGTGTAACAACTCTGGACGTGTGGGGTGTCGCATTGTCCTGATGGAATTGCACAAGTCCGTCGGAATACACGATGGACACGAATGGATGCAGGTGATTAGACAGGATACATACGTACGGGTCACTGTCAGAGTCGTATCCAGACGTATCCGCGGTCCCGTATCACTCCAACTGCACACGCCCCACACTATTACAGAGCCTCCGGCAGCTCGAACAGTCCCCTGCTGAGACGCAGGGTTCACGGATTCGTGAGGTTGTCTCCCTACCCGTACATGTCCATCCACTCGGTACAATTCGAAACGAGACTCGACCGACCAGGCAAAATCTTTCCAGTCATCAACAATCCAATATCGGTGTTGACGGGCCCGGGCGAGGCACAAAGCTTTGTGTCGTGTAGTCGTCGAGTGTACAGAGTGGGCCTCCGGCTCCGAAAGCCCATACCGACGGAGTTTCGTCGAGTGGTTCGCGCGCTCACACTTGTTGATGACCCAGCGTCAAAATCTGCAGCAATCTGTGGAAGGGTTGCACTTCTGTCACATCGAACGATTCTCTTCAGTTATCGTCGGTCCCATTCTTGCAGGAAAGCGACGTCGGAGATTTGATGCTTTACCGGAATCCTGATATTCACGGTACACTTGTGAAATGGCCGTACGGGAAAATACCCCCTTCATCGCTACGTCACACATGCTCAGTCCGATCGCCGACTATGACACCACATTCAAACTCACTCAAATCTTTTATAAATTACAGAGCGCAGCAATCAGTCGTCCTTCTGCTGCACGTTTTATTTGGCAAATCCTGATTTCGGATAGTGCCTAGCCATTAGCAATGCACTGTTTTCTAGGCTCAATGTATCTCAGTTCCCTGTTGTTCGGGCGTCAGTCACAGTTTCAAAGATGTACTGAGACTAGTTTGTTCGCGTGTCGCTGTGGTTAAACTACACCGTGCATGGCAAAATGGCGCTACTGGAAACCGTCACCGAGGCAGAGGAAGCGACAGGGTGGCCGCGTGGAAGCGCAGGGGCGGAAGGACGCGCAACTGGCAGGCCGCAACCTTCGGCTACCAACAGTCTCACCTCAATTATCTTTGTTGCGTACAGCGCGCCTGCTGCACGCACCACCCGTGGCGAGCGCCGTTCATCAGCTGGAAGTCACAGGCCGATACCGCAACACAACCTCCACTCAACCTAATTATGTTCTCCTGGCTGCAGACCCGGCACCAATACAATCAACTATTACGCAGGGAAAGTTTACGAAGCCACATACAGTAAATACCGCGCCTTTGCAAATTAAACACACCTACGGAAGAAACAGTATCTCGCGAGATACTGTAACTCCGGATACGGCCGCACTTCTTTCACCTATTTTCGTGTCACTGAGGTGTTCTGCTAATGTGGAGTGGTTTGTCCCACACTTGCATGCTTTCACGTGTTCTCTCTATCCGACATCAAATGTTCTACCGGTTTGTTATACGTATGTGCCATCACAAGTGCTACACTGTAATTCGTATATACCTGCTTTCTGGTATATGTCTACGTCTTTTGTCAGTTTTGGATGGAACTGTCTGTTGTGTATGCCCTGTCTTTTGAAAATGTTGGTGATTTTATGTATGAGTTCGTACTGTATAACATCTTGTGTTTTCTCGTATATTTTCTCGATTATTCTGTTGTCTGTGCTTTGTGTTTCCACTACAGGAGAACTTGACATTACGCGAGGTTTATCTTTCCGCATCTCCCAAATATACTTCCAGTTGCTTTGCACATTTTCAAAAAGAAAGGGGATAATTTAGAAAAGATTATCTTGTAAGACAAAATCGAACGTAGAAGACTACGGGCAACAGCAGAAAGTAGATGACTGGGTCAAGCGAAGACGACTGCAGGCCTAATTTTCCAACCAGCCAACAATAGCAAGTAATAATCAAGCGCAAATCAATAAATAGTAGAGATTGGAGGGTACACACATTTCGTTCTGTTGCTAGAACATACCTGCATTCTTTCTACTGGAAGAAAAATAAAACTTGCCTACTACCTTAGTGACTTATTACCCAATTCCTTAAGCATTGAATGATTTAATTCAATTACATCCATTACCCGTGCTGTACTTCGTTGACGTAAATCTCACAGTCTCTTCTAGAGCCGCTAAGCCTTCCAAGACGATAGTATCTCTAACAGAATTACAGTCTCATACGCAAATCTCAAGTTCGTTTTTTCTCTCTGAGCTGTAATTCCCTCTCCAGATTTTCCTTTACTACTTGCTCACAGGACAGATCGAATAACGTCGGGGGTAGGCTACGCCTCTCATTTCCTTCTCAACCTCTCTTTGCCCTTCACGTGCTTCAATTCTAATAACTACACTCTGGGTTTGGTACAAATTGTAAATAACCTTTTCCTCCATGTATTTTAACTCTGCTACCTTCAAAATTTCAATGTATTCCAGTCAACATTGTCAAAATCCTTCTCTACAAATTTTATAAGCGTACGTTTCCTTCCCTTCAAACGTAGTATCTTCCAAGATACGTCAGAAAGGTCAATATTACTCACGTATTCCAATATTTTTGCCGAAACTAAACAGATTTTCCTCGAGATCGGACGTCCATCAGTTTCTCCATTGTTCTGCAAACAACTCGTGTCTTACTTTCCAACTACGACTTACTAAATTCATCATCATCATAATGATTCGCTTTACTCCCTCCTAAGCGAAGTGACCTCATTACTTCATTAATTTGTTAAGTAAAAGGATCCTGGACTAAATGTCTGCATCCACAGCGATCTTCAGCCCTTCTTAATATAATGTGAAGAGGTAGGCGGGTAATCTTCTTCGGTTGACTCAACCATCTACTTTCTGCTATTGTCCATAGTCTTCTACGCTCGATTTTGTCTTACAAGATGGTCTTTTCTAAATTATCCTCTTCCTTTCTAAAAATGTGCCCGAGAAACTAAAAGTATCTTCGAGAGACACGGGAAGATAAAGTTCTTCTGTAATGGAAACAAAACCACAGACAACAGCTACATAGAATAATCAGGAAAATACACGAGCAAACACAGTGTTTCACAATGACACACAAACACAAACTCATACATAAAATCACCAATATTTTCAAAAGACGGGGTATAAACATGGCATTATTTCCGCATTCTCTGTCTCATTCATGATATGAGAATACAAACTGTTAACAGATGTCTGTACGATCGTGTTCTGCACGGAGAATGGCATCCCAGTCAACAATCACGCCAACCACGATGTCAGGGCACCTATCAAATAGGCTAGTGTTTGTCAGATGGTCCGATAACCACAATCGTTGTGTACACGGTCACAGACGGTGCAGCGTGGCTCAGAACAGGCTCCCTGCGGTGGTCGGCCGTAGGAAGACTGCAAGCAGAACAATGCAGACTGATGCAACCCGATGGCCTAGTGCGAGTCGTTCTCTTGTTTCTCTGAAGTGGTGACATTTTATTTTATAGACTGAAACTGTATCCCGAAGACAAGTGCAGGTCGGGCCACGGGTGACATCAGAAAGAGAGGAGCGTTATTTGGCTGTAGGGACACGACGATGCCGCCTCAGTACTGCACTGCAACTGGCGTCCGACTTCGCAGTATCCACTGGACGAGTTGTATCGAGGAATACGGTGTAGAGAGTGGACATGATGTACGTGTACCTCAAAACAGAACGCCAACAGTGGAGTCGCCAAGGTGCCACCCGGCCAGTCGAACAGCGGGCCGATGTTCTTTCCACAGGTGAGTCCCGATTTGGTCTGGAGAGTGATTCTCGACGGATTCGCTTCTGGAGGGAACGTGGAACACTATTTCGAGATCCAGACATTGGGAAAGAGACCGATATCTAGAAGGATCCCGCACGGTGTGAGCAGCGATTATGTTGACCACTCGAACATCTCTTCGTGAAACTGTACAGGGGAATCGTCAAGGTTTAACTGCTATCAGGTATAGTGACGAGATCTTCGGACATCGTATGTGGTTGCTGCGCGATGCTGTGGGCCCAGACTCCGTACTGACGGGCGGTAATGTTCGACCTCATAGAACACAAGTGGTTGATGTTTTCTCAGAAGATGTGGTAGGCATGGCGTGGTCTGCTGCCCCTTAGATTGGAATCCCATAGACAATGTGCAGGCTGCACTAGCGAGCCGCGTTGCATCACGTCAGCAGCCACCAGCCATGCTCCAAGATCTGCGAGCAGCTCTGCAGGTAGAGTGGGCGTTATTGCCTCGGCATGAGATGGACATCATTCAAAGCATTCCCCGTCGTCGTCAGGCTTGTATTGCTGCCAGAGATGGTCGTACCCCAAACTGAGCACATTAACCAGTTATTGGAAGGTGTGTGCAAATCCGTTAAGTTGGCATTTTGCAGTGGTTAAGTTCTGTGTTCTTTACATTGTTTCTACTTTACTGTCACCTGTTTATACTGTAGTTAGGAAAAATAAAGGCAGCCTTGCAAAATTTCCGTTTATTGGTTTAATTTTAGACACCAGTGTACATAGAAACAGGCAGAACATTTGATGTCAGACACAAAGAACACGTGAGACTCTGGTACACACAAACATACACACAAAATCCATACATATACAGGGTGTTACAAAAAGGTACGGCCAAACTTTCAGGAAACATTCCTCACACACAAACAAAGGAAATTTGTTATGTGGACATGTGTCCGGAAACGCTTACTTTCCATGTCAGAGCTCATTTTATTACTTCTCTTCAAATCGCATTAATCATGGAATGGAAACACACAGCAACAGAGCGTACCAGCGTGACTTCAAACACTTTGTTACAGGAAATGTTCAAAATGTCCTCCGTTAGCGAGGATACATGCATCCACCCTCCGTCGCATGGAATCCCTGATGCGCCGATGCAGCCCTGGAGAATGGCGTATTGTATCACAGCCGTCCACAATACGAGCACGAAGAGTCTCTACATTTGGTACCGGAGTTGCGTAGACAAGAGCTCTCAAATGCCCCCATAAATGAAAGACAAGAGGGTTAAGGTCAGGTGAGCGTGGAGGCCATGGAATTGGTCCACCTCTACCAATCCATCGGTCCCCGAATCTGTTGTTGAGAAGCGTGCGAACACTTCGACTGTAATGTGCAGGAGCTCCATCGTGCATGAACCACATGTGTCGTACTTGTAAAGGCACATGTTCTCGCAGCACAGGCAGAATATCCCGTATGAAATCATGGAGGTGAATACAGGAAGTACAGTACATACTGACGAAACTAAAATGAGCTCTAACATGGAAATTAAGCGTTTCCGGACACATGTCCACATAACATCTTTTCTTTATTTGTGTGTGAGGAATGTTTCCTGAAAGTTTGGCCGTACCTTTTTGTAACACCCTGTATATAAATCCTTTCTCTGTCTTACACACACACACACACACACACACACACACACACACACACACACACACACACACACACAAACAAACACACACACAAACACACACACACACAAACACACACACAAACAAACACACACACAAACAAACACACACACAAACAAACACAAACAAACTAAGAGAACATAAATGAAGAACCGTTAGTTTTCAGCATACACCTCGTTAGGAGGGCAACATATACGTATTCAAACCAAAGAGGAAGAGACATAAACTAAACACAAAGTAGTTACGCCTTTAAACCACAGTTTTCTTTAAAATATCTATGACTAGTGACAGAAGACTGATAGTGCTCCACAGAAATTAGCGCAAACAATGTGAAAATTGTAAAGACAAAAGTTCGTAACTTGAAAACGTGATTATGTTTCGTATGTGAAGTTATAGTGCGACCATCAGCAAGTGACCAGATTACAGGAAACACAGATGCCAGCCAAAAATGCAAACAACTGCAAGCAATCAGTTATTTACGTAAGAAACAAGACGTGAACTGTTTTATAATCTACAAATATCACATACCAAAACAAATTGTATCATTGTAGATTCCACTATAGATGCCTTAAAGTAAAAGGCGAAATACGTTTGGATGAAATGAAATACACTGGAGCAAGAGAAGGCGGTTTTTATTTGCAAAAGCCGGCAGGAGTGGCCGTGCGGTTCTAGGCGCTACAGTCTGGAGCCGAGCGACCGCTCCGGTCGCAAGTTCGAATCCTGCCTCGGGCATGGATGTGTGTGATGTCCTTAGGTTAGTTAGGTTTAATTAGTTCTAAGTTCTACGCGACTGATGACCTCAGAAATTAAGTCGGATAGTGCTCAGACCATTTGAAGCATTTTTTATTTGCAAAACGAATATTTGTCGTTGTTTCTGGCCACGGTAAACAAAAAATTAGTTCGGCTCTTGTCACTAGCTTCCACGGTGCAAGTCTCGCAACCGCCCCAGCAGGCGCACCTCGCTTGCCTTGGATTTCGTCCGGTCGACCAGGACAACCCGTCGGTATTACTTCCTTGCATCGCACTCTCTTCAGTCATTGATCAGAGGTCGTAGATACGCTCAGTCATTCACTCCCTCCAGGTCCTTTACGCATCTTGTAAGATGGTTCTGATCTAAACCTTCGCGATTAATAACCATTAGATTTTTCTCCGTGTTAATACCTAACTAATAGTCTTTACCCTACAGACCAATAACTGAGTTTTTCTTCACTTCTTGCAGTGAGGGTGGGCTAATCTGCAAAGCGTAGGTTCTTGATTTTCCTGCTGCCAGTTGAAATATCACGTCCCGAGCTATCCGGGGCGTCGCCTATGATATACCCTGCATACGTGCTATAGGGCTCAGATGATAGTGTAGGAACATCCATTTGTCACGTCGAAAAACTGCGAGTCTTCAACTTCTATCTCTATGGCTGCAGTAAGACTTAAAAATTCCGTTTAGTAGTGATACTCGGTGTTCTGGAACCCCCATATTTGAGCACATGCCACAACTTGTACCACATGAGACAATCAATCCAGGAAACAAACGAAGGCAGAGACACAGAACTCAGACCACCTTCAATTATCTGCTTTAAATTCGTGGCTGCCTCTCTAGTACCTTCACTTGTCCCAAAATGTGATTTTTCTGCAGAAATCTCAAACTGCAAGAAATTTCTGTAGGCTTCGATTCATTATGTAAAAGGAGGACTTTGCCAGCACGCAATATTAACGATATAGTCCGGTAACTGGATCAATCCCCAACTGATCCTTTTTGTGAATAGGAATTACGTCCAGTCTTTAGGCCATTCACCAGTATTCCACACCGTATTACACATTAAATGTTAAGCACGCATACCTTCCATCACTGTGTGGATTTCTCTGGAATTACCGTCTGTACCTGGGGCTTTGTTGTTTTTCGCATGCTTGATGGCATTCTCGATTTCACCGAATTGAATATCGGGTTCCGTGTCTGATTCCTTGCAAATGTTCTCTTCCTCGATGTTATTTCCTTTGCAGTACAGGGTTTGGCAGTGTCGTTTCCATCTAACTATTGCTTCTTTCTCGTCAGCAACAAGGTCGCTATTTACAACTTCTATCATTCACTTGTGCGGTTTGAGCTCTGGGGTAATGCAGTTTATCTTCTTGAAGACGTCATGTGTTTGATTTAGCTTTTGATGCTGTGGTTTGATCACAAACGTTGGCGAGATACTGTGTCTTATCAGTTCGCCGGATCGCGCTGCTGCTACGGTCGCAGGTTCGAATCCTGCCTCGGGCATGGATGTGTGTGATGTCCTTAGGTTAGTTAGATTTAAGTAGTTCTAAGTCTAGGGGACTGATGACCACAGCAGTTAAGTCCCATAGTGCTCAGAGCCATTTGAACCATTTTTCTGTTGGCCGGCTGCGCCATGTTCTGCGTTGCAGGCTTCCTAATCTTGAGCTGTTTGTACGCCACCTCGCTTCAGGGTTCAAAATACAGGGATGCTTCGTTCGGAAGGGGGGTCTTAGTAAGCTGTTCAGGAAGAGACGAACTCATTATTTCCTTCATTTTGTCCCTGTTTGGGGGGGGGGGGGGGGGATATTCCTGATACTCTGGTAAAATTGAAAACTGTCAGCACATGCCTATTTTGGAATTGGAATTATTACTTAACGCGTTTCGAACTCGAGTGTGATTTGGATGTAGGAAAGCTATTCCGATATTTTCAAATATGTTTTACTCATTCACTCCATTATCGTGCAATAAAATGCCTACACGAGATGCAACAGGAAGTGACGGATAGATGCGATATTTGCTGAACCTTTAAGCACGAAAATCAAGCCTTCCTAATAATTACAGACACAACGCTAACAAAACTGACGTTTACACATATTTGGTATTTGAAAGGATGCATTTCCTACAAGCAAGTATATTTGTGAGAACTTATTTCTCTAAAGAAGACATTAAATGTGTAGTTTTCAGGAAGATAATCTGCACTTTGTGTTACGAGTGGTCTGTTTCGAGTTTTGACACAGAAGCAGATGTACAAGGTGACTGACAATGGATTTGGGAATAGTGCTGCAAGATAAACGCAGTTTACAGTTGATAAATTAATCATAAATTTCTGATGCCATTTGCTGGAACCAAACCTGAAGAGAAACTCGAAAATACGAAGGAAGTTATCTGAGAGACATGTAGCAAAGTAAAAGAATCTTACGCCGGACTCTCACAGTGTACTGTTACAGTGAATGACATAGCGTTTACAGTTAGAAGTAAGCCAGCAATCGTTAATCACGTGGTGACCGGTAGAAAGTTTTTGCTGAGCTACAACAGTGTAGGTGGTGCAGATAACACCGAGAGACGACTGCAGTGCCCCCCGGACACGCAGACGCGAGACGGCGCAGCCGCGCAGACTCACCGCATCGTCCGCGCTGGCTGTCTGGCTGGGTCCGGCCTCAGGCGCCGCCGGCGGCTATCTGGCCGCGCCGCGCCGTGCCTCTCCTCGCGATATCGCCTCGGCGCCCCTCCCAGCCCCTTATCGAGACGTGCCCTGCCAGTGCACGCTACGCGACTTGCAACTGACAGTCCAACTATTCCTCAGTTACAGCTGACACAAAGCTCCAACTGCTGGCCATTAAGACCGCGACGACATGAAAGCGGCATGCAGCAGAGCTCACATTGCCACGCAGTTAACTACAACCGTAGAGTAAATATCTCTGGAGGCAGCATTCACATGCGCAGAACAGATTTTGTGTTGTCAACGTACAGGGTGTTTCAAAAATGACCGGTATATTTGAAACGGCAATAAAAACTAAACGAGCAGCGATAGAAATACACCGTTTGTTGCAATATGCTTGGGACAACAGTACATTTTCAGGCAGACAAACTTTCGAAATTACAGTAGTTACAATTTTCAACAACAGATGGCGCTGCGGTCTGGGAAACTCTATAGTACGATATTTTCCACATATCCACCATGCGTAGCAATAATATGGCGTAGTCTCTGAATGAAATTACCCGAAACCTTTGACAACGTGTCTGGCGGAATGGCTTCACATGCAGATGAGATGTACTGCTTCAGCTGTTCAATTGTTTCTGGATTCTGGCGGTTCACCTGGTCTTTCAAGTGTCCCCACAGAAAGAAGTCACAGGGGTTCATGTCTGGCGAATAGGGAAGGCACTCCACGCCGCCTCCTGTATGTTTCGGATAGCCCAAAGCAATCACACGATCATCGAAATATTCATTCAGGAAATTAAAGACGTCGGCCGTGCGATGTGGCCGGGCACCATCTTGCATAAACCACGAGGTGTTCGCAGTGTCGTCTGAGGCAGTTTGTACCGCCACAAATTCACGAAGAATGTCCAGATAGCGTGATGCAGTAATCGTTTCGGATCTGAAAAATGGGCCAATGATTCCTTTGGAAGAAATGGCGGCCCAGACCAGTACTTTTTGAGGATGCAGGGACGATGGGACTGCAACATGGGGCTTTTCGGTTACCCATATGCGCCAGTTCTGTTTATTGACGAAGCCGTCCAGGTAAAAATAAGCTTCGTCAGTAAACCAAATGCTGCCCACATGCATATCGCCGTCATCAATCCTGTGCACTATATCGTTAGCGAATGTCTCTCGTGCAGCAATGGTAGCGGCGCTGAGGGGTTGCCGCGTTTGAATTTTGTACGGATAGAGGTGTAAACTCTGGCGCACGAGACGATACGTGGACGTTGGCGTCATTCGGACCGCAGCTGCAACACGGCGAACGGAAACCCGAGGCCGCTGTCGGATCACCTGCTGCACTAGCTGCGCGTTGCCCTCTGTGGTTGCCGTACGCGGTCGCCCTACCTTTCCAGCACGTTCACCCGTCACGTTCCCAGTCCGTTGAAATTTTACAAACAGATCCTTTATTGTATCGCTTTTCGGTCCTTTGGTTACATTAAACCTCCGTTGAAAACTTCGTCTTGTTGCAACAACACTGTGTTCTAGGCGGTGGAATTCCAACACCAGAAAAATCCTCTGTTCTAAGGAATAAACCATGTTGTCTACAGCACACTTGCACGTTGTGAACAGCACACGCTTACAGCAGAAAGACGACGTACAGAATGGCGCACCCACAGACTGCGTTGTCTTCTATATCTTTCACATCACTTGCAGCGCCATCTCATGTTGAAAATTGTAACTACTGTAATTTCGAAAGTTTGTCCGCCTGAAAATGTACTGTTGTCCCAAGCATATTGCAACAAACGGTGTATTTCTATCGCTGCTCGTTTAGTTTTTATTCCCGTTTCAAATATACCGGTCATTTTTGAAACACCCTGTACATTGCCGGCCTGCTCACGTGTTCTCGGGACGTCGTGTGTTTGTCCGTATAACGCCCTGTATATATAGAATGTCACTACATATCTAGTACAGACGGATTCTTTTCGTACGAGTCGTGGATTATTTATATATGTTGCGTAGATATTTTAACAGTATCCATTTGATACCGGGAATAAACCACCTACGTAACTTTTAGGGGCAAGTGATATTGCATTCTGCTTCTGGGCTCGATTTTTGGTATTTTTCGGTATGATACGGCACTTTATAGTATTACAGAACCTGACGTACATTTTTGCACTAATAGTCTTGCAAAACGACTTGACACTACGCTAGTACTTTTGCAAGTGTCCGAAAAACACCGAATTTGCTACACATTAGCGACTATATCCCTGCTAATTCGTCCTTTTTTCCTGCTATTTCTGCGTATTTATTTTCTCGTCTTTGCGACCTAAAGGACAATTTTTCTTACTGGTGACACTTTGAAGTATTTATTTAACGCATGTTACCTACTTGCTCCCAGTTTATTAAATAAATAGTAGACTGAGTAATCTATATACATAATCGAGAAGTCACTGATGAATGCATGGAGGATAGTATTTGCTGAAACAACTAACAATTTCCTTTCCTGTTCCACTAGCAAATTTACGAGAGAAAGAGATTGTTTATAAGCTTTTGTACGAGCCGTAATATGTATTATATAGTCATAAAATCGTAGAAAAATATGTCTACAGAATCAAGCCTTAATTACAATGCATCTCGAAATTTTTAACATATACAGTGTCTCTTACTAATAAGATAAGTATAATTACAGCTACGTGGTATGTACCCATGAAAAGTTACTATCCCTCCTTTCACATATTTTTCTTTGCATCCGTAGCAACAACAGTAATTCACCATCGCTATTATACTATCAACAAACGGCGAAACACAACTAAAACTCTTGATATTAGAAACTTCAAACGCTGTGGAAAGCATACACGCACAGGGAAGTCCCGAGAACACGTGACAATCCTGGTTTAATATTGACAACATGCGCAGAACGCAATGCACATTCCAGAGACCTCTACGACTACAACCTCCGAAAGTAAAATGATTGGCGTCGCAGCGCAGCCGCAAAGATTGCGTAGGAGTGATGCCTTTCGTATTCTAAGAGCGTGTGCTGAAAAGTAAGACTTCCCAATATTTTATGTGAAAACTCTTAAAGTTTTTTAAATAAAATTAACATTATTAATATTCTACACGTTTATTCTTCGTGTCTACACATTTGCAATCCACTGCCGCTAGACGCCTCCGAATTGTTGCGTGCAGCATGGCGATGTCTAATGTAGAGTCATGTAATCGCGTTTCTGAAAGCACGAATTCCGAGAGTCCGTCCGTACCCTCTTCTTCAGCACGACAACGCCAGGCCACACACTACCCACGCAGTCTCGACTTGGCCCCATCCGATTTTCACCTGTTTACAACACTTAAACAACACCTTCGAGGACTCCACTCTGACAGCGACGAAGCGGCGCAAGCAGAGGCGAGGCTGCGGCTCCGTCAACGACGTGAAACATTTCTGCAGTGACGCTATCGGCAAACTGGTCTCTCGTGTTCGTCGCCAAGGTGAAGGGTTATGTTGAGAAATAAATGCGTGGACATGAAGAATAAACGTGTAGGATGTTAACAGCGTTTGCTTTGTTTAAAAAGCTTTTAAGAGTTTCCACATACAAAATTCGCAGGCATTACTTTTCAGCACGCCCCCGTATATACTCGTGTAAGGAAATAAGAATATAATAATTCCAATCCCAAAGAAAGCAGGTGTTGACAGATGTGAAAATTACCGAACAATCAGTTTAATAAGCCACAGCTGCAAAATACTAACACGAATTCTTTACAGACGAATGGAAAAACTAGTAGAAGCCAACCTCGGGGATCAGTTTGGATTCCGTAGAAATACTGGAACACGTGAGGCAATACTGACCTTACGACTTATCTTAGAAGAAAGATTAAGGAAAGGCAAACCTACGTTTCTAGCATTTGTAGACTTAGAGAAAGCTTTTGACAATGTTGACTGGAATACTCTCTTTCAAATTCTAAAGGTGGCAGGGGTAAAATACAGGGAGCGAAAGGCTATTTACAGTTTGTACAGAAACCAGATGGCAGTTATAAGAGTCGAGGGACATGAAAGGGAAGCAGCGGTTGGGAAGGGAGTGAGACAGGGTTGCAACCTCTCCCAGATGTTATTCAATCTGTATATTGAGCAAGCAGTAAAGGAAACAAAAGAAAAATTCGGAGTAGGTATTAAAATCCATGGAGAAGAAATAAAAACGTTGAGGTTCGCCGATGACATTGTAATTCTGTCAGAGACAGCAAAGGACTTGGAAGAGCAGTTGAACGGAATGGATAGTGTCTTGAAGGGAGGATATAAGATGAACATCAACAAAAGCAAAACGAGGATAATGGAATGTAGTCGAATTAAGTCGGGTGATGCTGAGGGAATTAGATTAGGAAATGAGACACTTAAAGTAGTAAAGGAGTTTTGCTATTTGGGGAGCAAAATAACTGATGATGGTCGAAGTAGAGAGGATATAAAATGTAGACTGGCAATGGCAAGGAAAGCGTTTCTGAAGAAGAGAAATTTGTTAACATCGAGTATAGATGTAAGTGTCAGGAAGTCATTTCTGAAAGTATTTGTATGGAGTGTAGCCATGTATGGAAGTGAAACCTGGACGGTAAATAGTTTGGACAAGAAGAGAATAGAAGCTTTCGAAATGTGGTGCTACAGAAGAATGCTGAAGATTAGATGGGTAGATCACATAACTAATGAGGAAGTATTGAATAGGATTGGGGAGAAGAGAAGTTTGTGGCACAACTAGACCAGAAGAAGGGATCGGTTGGTAGGACATGTTCTGAGGCATCAAGGGATCACCAATTTAGTATTGGAGGGCAGCGTGGAGGGTAAAAATCGTAGCGGGAGACCAAGAGATGAATACACTAAGCAGATTCTGAAGGATGTAGGTTGCAGTAGGTACTGGGAGATGAAGAAGCTTGCACAGGACAGAGTAGCATGGAGAGCTGCATCAAACCAGTCTCACGACTGAAGACAACAACAACAACAACAGCAACAAGGAAAGACCAGTCTCCGGCTTTCCACGTTTCAGTGTTGTCTGTTTCTGTTTCGCGGAACTCCAACAAGCGTCTACTGGCACACGTCTGAATTCGTCCCCGGCAAGATCGTGCACTATGTAATATCTAATACATAATTTACTATTTTTCTCGAATGTTAGAGTAGTTTATTCGCTAATTATTAATCTTTGCACCACGGAAGCTAATACAACTTTTAATGTTACTTCGCTCATTGAATTTCGTGTATCATTTGTGCAACTCGATGTCCAAGTTTTTAATTTTCTGTGTTCTTTCTTCCTACTCTCAGCACTGATACGAGTAGGGTCCATCCAGTACTTGGCTACTCAGATTAGGTATACGTTCTATAATTGCATTTAAATCACCAATATCGTATAATCCAGGAGGTATTTCCGCAACTTTATTACTTCCTAGACGTAATTCATTGTTCGCCACGGTGATGTTAGGAATGCTGTTGTATGTTTCAAAAGCGCTCAGTGCAACACTGCATTCTCCCTTGCGTCCGCCACGGTGATGTTAGGAATGCTGTTGTATGTTTCAAAAGCGATCACTGCAACACTCCATTCTCCCTTGCTTAGATCTACTGGCGGACAGCAATACTGACAAGCACTCTTCTGACATCAGACTGTATGACATCAACTGACTCAGTGATGTGAATGCTGCTTGTAGAACAGGAAGTAATTGCATAATTCTTCAGGCAGACGTTATTCTAGTGTTGTTTTTTTTAACATATGTAACACAGTGGGTTCCAGATTCTTCCACAATATACAAATTAACAATCCCCCCCGTTTGGATTTCTCCATCGTCTTTTGCAACAAACGCCCACAGCACTGCGTAGTACAGCTAGGAAACTAATTGTTTTACAAACAGGCCAGGTCCTTTCTTGTACCTTTAAAATATACTCCTTCCCTAATTGTGCCTGCCTGTTATGTCTTTTTGCCTCCTACAGTTGTTTCTCTGCATTTGGTACATTCTTCTCTGTTCATGCGATGGCAGCAGCCACCTTCGAGCTAAAAACCCAACAGTGTCTATTCCTGCAAAAAATAGAATAGAAATGGGATAATTCCACCAGTCGTGCTGGGTATTGGCAAAACCCTAGAAGTTTTAAGACTTCTACTTCCTGTTCTTACTACTTTCTTCTCCAAGGCACTTTTTGCCACTTGCACCAATGACTGGACGCAATTTTTTAAACATCCAACAGGTTTTTTCTTCTTATGTGTTATTGTATGATGAGCTGCGCTCATAACTTGTCGGAATTTAGTCCAGGCACCCAACTTCAGTTTGGCATGTATTGTTTGATCAACTGCAAATTCTGCAATATGTTACCGTATGCCTGTGTCCGTTTTGTGACATATACGAGTATGTTTGGCTTTGCCATTTAAATTTCGATCGGCAGTGAGACATTCTGCCAAATGCTAAATCATGTTCCTTGGAGGCCTGATCTAGTAGATTAATCGACTTATCTTCACGGGCTAGACAGTTTTCCATAACCTTTCCAGGTCCACAGCAGTTAATTATATCCATGAATACGTATTTCAATACGTAACTTATCGAGAATACTGTCATCCCTGATGCACTCTGCAGCACTCGTATTGTGGTACTGGACTGTCTGCGGTTGGCGCACCCTGGTATACACCAGATCGTCAGCATTCATTCACTGAACGTTGTGTGATGGCGGAAAGTCGAAGTCTATGAGAAACATGTCCGTTCCAGTGCTTCTCTGCAATTCTTCTCTATAAAAGTTCCAGCCGTGTGCTCAGCTCCATTGTCCTTTATGATGTAAGTTCGGAGATTTGCTCATTGCACTCTGCAAATTGTAAATATCTCCATTGACCAGTTAAGCAGACAAAATTTCTTTTACAACAGACACCAAATTACCTACATTAAATTTTTGCTTATATGGATCCAACATTTTAATACAGTTGTGTACTGCGATTAGATGCTCATTGTCACAAATGTTAAAAGGCCTCACTCTTATCAAAAGATGTTTAGTTCGAGTATACTCTCCAAGTATCTGTGGCAGACTTTCTACCCATTTGTATGAGCCATGGAGATTAAATAGTATCCACATATGTTTTTTTAATGTTCAAACAATTCACAATACTCAATTTCATGTGAGAAAATTTAGATTAGTGGTTTATTCTGTATTGCTCCATTACTGTCTTCAAATACCTATTGCAAAATTCCAGCGCACGGTCGATTCGAAGATTGTCAGGACAACGATTCATTCCTGACTGCAGCTATTGTTCATTCGCCTGTGCAACTTCCTTCCCAGTCTCTGCTTTCACTGATAAGGCCAAGGCAAATTTTGAATAAATATCTACAACCATCAAAATATATTTGAAACTTTTATTTACTCACGAATATTGTCTCACCTCAATGAGAACTGCCTGCCACAAATCATCCAAACCTCATATTACGATACGTCTATGCAGCAATGTCTCGAGTGCCGGCTTGTCGAGTTCCCAGACTTCCCGGCGGGTCAGGGATTTTCTCTGCCTCGTGATGACTGGGTGTTGTGTGCTGTCCTTAGGTTAGTTAGGTTTAAGTAGTTCTAAGTGCTAGGGGACTGATGACCATAGATGTTAAGTCCCATAGTGCTCAGAGCCATTTGAAGCATTCTTAGTTCCCAGACTACCATCGCCACAATTATTCTCCTCCTTTCAAACGGCACGGCCGATCACCTTCCCCAGCACTGACATAATCCGAGCCTGTGCTCTGGATGCCAATGGGACGTTAAACGCAACCTTCCTTCCTTCCTTCACAGTTATAATTCAGTAACGCAGCGTTCTCGAAACTCTGACGTGACTGATGTGGGCAGTGAATGCTGCGGCAGACGATGCTGTGGGCAGCCATTGGGGCCAGCGTAGTAGAGGAACTCCGGGGGGAGATTTCCCAGTCTTTTATACTAAATGTCGGTGGTTTTTCTTGCGCTGTCTGCGACGGCTATCCCAGTGCCGATAATATTCATGTATCTGCTAGTGTTCGGGATTTTTATTCTTCCATATGGTGTGTTGTTTTGTCTGCATTAGTCATATGTAATAATTAAGTCTAGATCGCAATAGTTATTTTATTTAAAATAACCTGATTCAGCCCAGTCTTAGGCCATCTTCAAAATAGCACTGTGTAGAATAGAAATCGTGCTAGTTGCATAAAGAAGTCAGTGGCTTAAAATAATCCGTACTGATTATACTCGAAGAGTCTTTCCCTATCACCTGCAGTTGACAATGTTCAGAACAGTCAGTATACCTCGGTCGCTAGTGTTGGCTAGGCAACATTGCGTTATGTAGATCTTCTGAGGGCGTGTTTAGCTCTATGACGCCAACGTCAGCCAATGAGGAACTATTTACATAATTTACGTATCATTTGAAGATACAGTTTATCTAAAAGTGAGTAATCATAAAAATCAGTGCCTATACGATAGAACGGATTGTTAAAAATAGTAACTGAAGTAAGATTGTTTAAATTAATATTTCTTGTAGTACCATTTGGAGGAAATAATTTATACCCATAGCATCGGCTGTTTAATCAATAGAATGTGTGTATGGAATAAACAAATGAATTCATGTAAAATAATTATCATCTATGATGATTATTCAGCAATTACACTGTGTTCTGAATAATATGAAATTTGAAACTTCCTGGCAGATTATAACTATGTGCCGGACCGAGACTCGAACTCGAGACCTTTGCCTTTCGCGGGTCAGTGCTCCACCAACTGAGCTACCCAAGCACGACTCACGCCCCGTCCTCACAGCTATACTTCTGCCAGTACCTCGTCTCCTACCTTCCAAACTTTACAGAATGTCTCCTGCGAACCTTGCAGAACTAGCACTCCCGAAAGAAAGGATATTGCGGGCACATCGCTTAGCCACAGCCTGGGGGATGTTTCCAGAATGACATTTTCACTCTGCAGCAGAGTCCGGGACACTGTTTTAATCTGCCAGGAAGGTTCATATCAGCGCACACTCCGCTGCAGAGTGAAAAGCTCATTCTGAAAACGAAATTTAGTAGAACGTTGGCGCACTCTTCTCGCCTGAAGTTGCTATCTACGGACGCCGTTGCTATAGAGATGTCATAGTAAGATGACCAGCAATATCAAAATGTATGTCACGGACGCCATTTGTTACCATAACGACTGACGTCGATCACAGCTGTCAGAGATAATCAGGATGGTGTCTCCTGAAGCACCGCCAGTACAGTTTTTACTGCAAGTTGCCAGCAAAATGCTAGTCATACTCGTAATACAGACCTGTTGTAGGCCGCGCGGGGTAGCCGATCGGTTTAGGGGGCCTTGCCACAGTTCGCGCGGCTGACTCCCCTCGGAGGTTCGAGTCCTGCCTCGGGCATGGGTGTGTGTGTGTGTTTCCTTAGGGTAAGTTAGTTTGCGTTAGATTAAGTAGTATATAAGCCAAGGGACCGATGACCTCAGCAGTTTGATCCCATAGGAACTTACCACAAATTTCCAATTCCTGTACATAAGAACAACAGCACTTGGAAGGCAAAATCCGTTATTTGTGGTGAAATTACGTCAACGTATAAAATCTGATTATAAAATAGCGTGTAATCATATAATAAAACTGGAATGCGGGCCATACTGTTTATACAGAACTATTTTTTTCACAAAAATAATGTACTTTGAAACCCATAAATCGTTATTTGTCGAGAAATTACGTCAGCGTATAAAATCTGGTAATAAAAGAGCGCATGATCACTTAAACTGGAAAAACTCTGAAGTAGTTACTCATGTCTGTATTTTGTTAACAAATTGAGAACAAGATACTTAAATGTAACTCCCTGTCACGGAATTTTAGGTTACAAAATTAAAGTACAACTGGAATTAAGGTAAAACAGAAAAACAGCAGTCTATTTAAATGACGTCTTCAAATAGTTCGAAGAAAGCTTATCTCTGAAATCGCTGACTCCTTTATGTAACTAGCACGATGTGTATCTTTCACAGTGTTATTTTGAAGATGGCCTAAGACTAGGCCGAAACCGGTCATTTTAAATGAAATAACCATTGCGATCAGATTGTTTTTCACTAATTTTACATAGATGACAAGATCGCTGTTCCTCGAAAATATCACCAAAAATTTTGAACTTTTCCATAGTCTACAAAATACTGATCCTGTTAAGTATTGGTGTATGTGGTGTCACCGCCAGACACCACACTTGCTAGGTGGTAGCCTTTAAATCGGCCGCGGTCCGCTAGTATACGTCGGACCCGCGTGTCGCCACTATCAGTGATTGCAGACAGAGCGCCGCCACACGGCAGGTCTAGTCTAGAGAGATTCCCTAGCACTCGCGACCTAGAAAGGCGCCATATTCAGTTACTAACAGATAATATTGTGAATCATGTACCGTCAAGAGCGACGTTCATCATTAATGGATTAAAGTGAAGTATCAAACTAATTTCGTCCGCTTCCTGAATTCTCATTCCTTGTCATGTTCCCCAGACCTCACGTCAGTATAGTTCTTGCCTCCTCACGCCAGCGTGCGTGAGCTAAAACGCGTGCATTTCGGCCTCCTCTAGTAACACGGTGTTGGCACTTCTGACAACACAACAGTGTACTTTATTGCAAACAGAAACCTACCTCGGCTGTCACTCACTTTTCTCGTTTTATGAATGCTCAGAGCGTCGTACTGCATGTGATTCCATCAACCCCCACATGCCAATGAATTCGTTAAATGTCATGTCGATTCCTGTATGTGCTCGGTAAATACGTCCTAAATTCAGGTTGTCCTGTCCGAAAGCAATAATAAGGTTCACATTACCCTTTTCCAACTGCTTCAGAGTCCTCAAAAATGAGTGGCTCCAATAAGACATTTGAACTTTCATATGTCGGACAAATGAAAAATATTTCCGTATTTGATTCTGGTTCTCCACTGCAACCTCGTCAATACGAATACTTTTTCAGGTGGGGGTAATAGCACTGCTTTTGGTGAACTTCTGGAAGGTTGCTTCATCGATTCCGTGCAAAATTTGTTCTTTCAGACGTTTCACGCCGTACACAGCAGTGGCCGCTTGGGCGATGACCACCCACCATCGCTGAGTGGACGTCCAGTTACGCTGCCGGCGAACAAATTCAAGATTCGTCGTCACCGAGCAGGCGCCCGCTGCGGGGGCCCCAATACAGATAAATCACTAGATTTCTGCATTACGACAGTGACTACACTGTTTTCTGTGTCACCTCGACACGATGTATATATCCCCCACGACCAGTGATATGTGGGGTGGTTACTGCATACTGATTTGGAACCTAGGCAGTGGGCACACTAATGTGACTCGACTATGTTCCTATGTAGTTGGACGATCCGACAACATACTATGTGTATTGTGGAGAAGTAATGGTCCATTGTTCTCCTACTTGCACTTTCCTGTCTGTAACCACGAGGCACTTGAGATAATGGTGTTTCATCCACTTGCTCGTGGCACACAGGGGATTTTATACAGAAATAAAGACACACATGAAGCTCTTACACTTATTGTTTCTTATTTATAAGCTCTTCATATAGAAGAGTGTACGAATGGAATTCTGTGGCTACATCTGCCACACTTGTTTCACACATTTCTTCACGAATTGGCGTACAACTTGGATCGCAAAGTTCAGCAGTGTTTACTTCGCATGGACAAGGAGTTCAGCTTCTGCGTCAGTTGCTGAGCCCGGAAAAGTTCTGCGCACGGAATGCGAATTTTTGAAGTTTTATTCCCACGAGAGGCAGGCAATAGAGGCCAGCACAGCCGACGGTGCCCTCACGTCACAACAAAATACTGTCTACAGGGGCAAGTTTGTGACACCAGCCGACGGTGGAGCAACAGTGTGACAAACACACACACTGCAAATCGAACTGGGCCTGGCAGCCCAAGCTCAGAACACAGAGAGAGCCTCCTGTTGTGCCACGTTGCTGCAAGAGTATGAGTAGTCGACTGTAGGGGCTCAAAGCGTTCCATCTGCTAGTCGAACTGGAGAGAACAAAGGGGTTTTGAGTTTCAGAGAAACGGCGACCCATCGACTCGTCCGAGTTCCGGCGAGACAGTCCTACCTGCGGCAGGGCGGCGCGAACTAAGCTGATGTGAGGCGGGGAGCCGGCCTCCTAGTAGCCGAGGAGATGTGGCGTCCACTGCTGCACCCGGGCACACCGAGAAAGAGCGGCGAGACTGCAGAGGCCGTCTGCGACCGGGGGGGACAAACGTTCCCGCTGGCAGTGTTTGCAAACACGCGGTGCGGCTGCGAGGGTGGCCAGGGTGCCGCACGAGGCCGCCACAGCCTCAGCGCACGCGGCCTGCCCTCCCTGAACCAGTGGCGCGGAGTGGGCGAGCCGCGCCGCTGCAGCCGGTGCCGTCGAGTGGTCAGCACACAGACTGCGTCGGGAAGCGTTCGTCCGGCATCCGGGCGCTGCGGTTTGGCGAGACGAGTGGTCGCAGGCCAACTCTCGACACGCACACACTTTGCTTTGGTGTCGAGCAGCGAGACTGGGTAATTTAATAAATTACATCCGTGCGCATGTGCTCGGCATATCTCCCGCTCGGGAGAATGGGGTATGGTGAATCTCACATTGCTTATCTTTAATTTAGTATTTTTTTCACTTATTAGACCTAATTTGTTGACTATCGCATAGAGTACGTTTAAGATGTTTTGCCAGCCACGTGAACCCGTGGTCTTATCACTGTTTAAGGGTAATGACATACCTGATAATCTGGAACCAGCAATTGGTCACTTTTGCAATCCTCAAGGGCAGAAACTGCCGCAGCAGCCACGTGTTATACTCGTAGGCGTCTCGCTCATTTGGCTCGCGACTGTTCAGAGTGTAAATGGATGACAATATACGGGAGAAAGTAGTTTATAAAGTTTTTTAGTGTATTGGTGGCTTATCTGTGTTTCTGGTACTAATTACAGTAGCGGTAAATTACGTAAAATGGTAGAAACGAGTGCTGCTGCTACTACTACAGAGAGTGTTTCTACTCTAACAGAGCGAGTGCAGCTGTGAACAGAAGAAAATTATTGCCGAAAGCAGGAGCACGAGGGCCTCCTGAGGCTCCTAAAGTCGGTCAGTTTCAGTAACAGCGCGAGTCAGGGGAAAATAAGCGAGACTTGGCGGTAGCTGCTTCTTATTTCGTCCAGCGGTGGTCACAACTAACAATCCCTTTTTGGGTAAAACAACGGAAGATGAGTCGGTTTCCATTAATGATGTTACAGCTACTGCAGGAATGAGCGGTCGATCAGATGAAGTAACCGTACGTGTGGCTAACTTGTATTTCACAGGGGAGGCCGACACTTGTGTGGTACATCGTGAGGTCCTCGGTGGAGCACAGTCGTTTCAGGCGTCGGTCACTGCACTAAGCCAGCATTACCAAAAACAAAATAGCACGCGGTTTTTTTCGCGGGAAGCTCAGCGCTTTGACTCTGAAGCGTAATGAGTCAAAGTATATTCAGATAGGATTCGCCAAGTCGATGCTCAGACGTACGTGCCTACCCAGAAGGCACAGGCCAACAAGGCGTTACTCCAGGAGGCACAGAACAGGACTTGCCGCAGAAATGGCACGAACAGTCCGCACTGACAATGAGAGTGATATAACAGCACCTCTTATAACTGCGGCGCTGGCCGTGGTGGCCGAGCGGTTCTACACGCTTCAGTCCGGAACCGCGCGAATGCTACGGTCGCAGGTTCGAATCCTGCCTCGGGCATGGATGTGTGTGGTGTCCTTAGGTTAGTTAGGTTTAAATAGTTCTAAGTTCTATGGGACTGATGACCTCAGATGTTAACTCCCATAGTGCTCAGAGTCATTTGAACCATTTTTTATAGCTGCGCCGCAATCGGAGGAAATAGATTTTGCCACGAAGCAGCGGGTGTATCACCACGTATTCAAATGCTACAAGTGTGGCCTTAAGGGCCACAGTGTAAGCAACCGGAGTGTTACTTGCACGGGGAAATAGGCCGACGAGCATCTGACTGTCGGAAGAGGAATAACGGGAGGCACCATCAGGAGAAGCAGCCCTCAAACTTAAGTACAGCTGGAGTAGTTTCACAAAAATTATACCAGCTGTGCCCCCCTTCATCCAATTGAAATATGGTTGTACGAAGATTAAACTTAAGCGAGATGGTTTGGACCGTCGGAAAGCAGTCCCCGGTCCCCGACCAGTGGGCCGAGTGAGTGGCTGCGGCAGTGGAACAGGGGCGTCTCGCAGACGTGGCTGTTACCAGCAACCTTGGCTGTTACCGGGCTGCGGCCCGGCCGCCGCGGTGCGTCGCCAGTCACGCGTCGGCGAGCCGAGCGGCACCTCAGTTCACCAATGACGCCGAGGATATTCACTCACTATTGGACTAGATTTTCTTGAGCCACATCGTGCGAGGATTAACCTTCGACAACGCATCTCGGGTGATACAACTGTGAAGGAAGCCATGCTGCGAGGCTCACTTGTCAAAATTACGCCGGCAGGCGAGGTCACTGAAGATTGATCAGCAGAATAAAATATCAGCTAGTATCGGAAAGTTAGTATAGGTTTCGGTGGGTACGAATTTGCTTTGCGCAACTTCATACGTGGTTCAGCCCGAGTTCAAGTAATGAAGAGTTGGACAAGTCACATTGTTTTGTACGCAGAAACATAGTACACATGAGTAATGTTAATGTTGAATATATAGTTCCAGTTAGCATAGATAACTTTGGCATAGGTGAAATTGTCAAAAGGCACAGAAGTAGCCACTCTGGAAGTATTAGAGAAAGGAAACTTGGGTAGATCGAGTCTGGATAGAAGCGCCAAGGAAACCGTCGCCGCGGCTGTGTCACGCAAGAGGCCAGGCCACTGGAGGGGCAGTGGCCACCGCCGCCGACCCGCCACCGCACACCGGCAGGCGACACTACACCGGTTCGTAGGGAACCGTACCGCATAGCGAGACATTTACACACATTAACAGACGAGTCCGTCGAATAGAAACTACGAGATGCGATCTTAGAACCTAGTGACAGTCCCTGGAGCACAAATATCGTAATGGTTCCCAAGAAATCGCTGGATGGAACGAAGACATATACACTTCGCTGTGATTACAGATTTCTGAATGCACAGACCGTTACAGAAGCTTATGCAATCCCTAATATTACGAAAGCCAAGGGATTTGCCGCAGTGGTAACAGCGGTTCCCGTCAGAAACCGAAGTTAAGCGCTGTCGGGCTGGGCTAGCACTCGGATGGGTGACCGTCCGGTCTGCCGAGCGCTGTTGCCAAGCGGGGTGCCCTCGTGAGGCAAACTGAGGAGCTACTCGGCTGAGAAGTAGCGGCTCCTACCTCGGTAACTGACATACGGCCCCTCCATATCGGCATCCAGTGACGCTTGTGGGCTGAAGAGGACACGGCGGCCGGTCGGTACCGCTGACCCTTCCGAGGCCTGTTCGGACGGACTTTAGTTTCAAATATTGAGCAAACCTCGGATAACTTCGACCGGTGTCAGTACTTCAGTACGATAGGTCTCAAAACTCGTTGTCATCAGTCAGAAGCAGCACTTGAGGATAAGCCACGGACAGCGTTTACTGCACCGTGTGGATATTACCAGTTTAAACGGCTGCCATTCGGTTTAAAAAATGCGCCTGCTGCTTTCCAGTGGTTATTAAATGGAGTTTTAAGAGGGTTGGAGCTTAAGACCTTTGTGATCTGTTTGATGACGTAACAATCTATTCAAAGGACACATCACAACGCGTGACACGACTGGACCATATTTTCAGTGGGACACACAGTCTGCACGGGCGATGCTCAGCACGGCCACGCGGCACTTTGCTCAAACTCGTGTTAACTGTCATCAGTTCAAAATTTTCCAGCATCACTTACGACCAAACAGATACTGTCATTCGTCGCTTTGTGCAACTATTACTGTCAATTCGTAGAGAATTTCACAAAAACAGCAGAACCTTTGAAGAGGTTACTCAAAATGGGTGTTAAGTTTCAGTGGACACAGTTTCAGCAACCATTCGACAAATTGAAGGAGGCGCTGACTTCGGATCCCATGTTGGTTTTTTCAGATTTTGAAAAAGAGTTGGTCCTCTCTTGTGAGCCTTCTGATGAAGAAGTCGACTAACGGACAGGATCATCTACCAGCTTGTGCTTCGGGGAAGTTAAACAAGGAGGAGCGTAGCTATTCCACAACTTGAGAGGAAATGCTGCCAGTCATATATGGTGTCATATTTCCTGTCTTACTTACATGGTAGAAGATTGAAAGCTGTGACTGATCGTGCGTCATTGAAATAGTTGTTCGATCTAAAAGTCTAGTCGTCTAACATGTTGGGCTTTCCAGGCTTAGTGTGTACGATTATGAGGTTGTCCGTAAGCCGACTACAAAATACACAAACAGGGGCATGTTAAGATGCAAAGTAGCCGTGTCGAGTTAATCGCCACAAACACAGGCAGAGCATAAAGACTGCCAAGCTCCTAACTCACAGCCACACGTGAAGATTTGTTCTGCAGAGTCGTGACGTCTGGACCGTGCGTCGTGGTCCTGGCAGTTTTAGCACAGGCTAACGACCGTGTCCTGCCACGTCACGGTGATCGACGAGCAACAGATATGCGAGTCGTCGAAAGGTTTTGGTGGAGGAATAGGAAGCGCGACGTGGAGCACTATGCACAGACTGTCTACCGTGCGTGCAGACGGCAGATATTTTGCATCAGAAAATCACTTTCCAGATGTTAGAAAGGGCGTCGAAGCCATTTCAAATGCTTGGGTTAGACATTTGTGGAGCGTATAACAAAACAAGTTTAACAAGTCACGGCTGCAAAATACTAACACGAATTCTTTACAGACGAATGGAAAAACTGGTAGAAGCCGACTTCGGAGAAGATCAGTTTGGATTCCGTAGAAATGTTGGAACACGTGAAGCAATACTGACCCTACTGACTTAGAGAAAGCTTTTGACAATGTTGACTGGAATACTCTCTTTCAAATTTTGAGGGTGGTAGGGGTCAAATACAGGGAGCGAAAGGTCATTTACAGTTTGTACAGAAACCAGATGGCAGTTATTAGAGTAGAGGTGCACGAAAGGGAGGCAGTTGTTGAGAAGGGACTGAGACAACGTTGTAGCCTATCTCCGATGTTATTCAAACTATATACTGAGCAAGCAGTAAAGGAAACAAAAGAAAAATTTGGAATAGGTACTAAAATCCCTGGAGAAAAAATAAAAACTTTGAGGTTTGCCGACGACATTGTAATACTGTCAGAGACAGCAAACGACCGGGAAGAAAAGTTGAACCGAATGGATACTGTCTGGAAAGGATATAAGATGAACACCAACAAAAGCAAAACGAGGATAACGGAATTTAGTCGAATTAAATCAAGTGATGCTGAGGGAATTAGATTAGGAAATGAGACACGTAAAGTAGTAAAGGAGTTTTGCTATTTGGGGAGCAAAATAACTGATGCTGGTCGAAGTGGAGAGGATATAAAATGTAGACTGGCAATGGCAAGGAAAGCGTTTCTGAAGAAGAGAAATTTGTTAACATCGAGTATAGATTTAAGTGTCAGGAAGTCATTTCTGAAAGTATTTGTATGGAGTGTAGCCATGTATGGAAGTGAAACATGGACGATAAATATTTTGGACAAGAAGAGAATTGAAGCTTTTGAAATGTGGTGCTACAGAAGAATGCTGAAGATTAGATGGGTAGATCACATAACTAATGAGGATGTATTGAATAGAATTGGAGAGAAGTTTGTGGCACAACTTGACCAGAAGAAGGGATCGGTTGATAGGACATGTTCTGAGCCATCAAGGGATCACCAATTTAGTACTGGAGGGCAGCGCGGAGGGTAAAAATTGTAGAGGGAGAGCAAGAGATGAATACACTAAACAGATTCAGAAGGATGTAGGCTGCAGTAGGTACTGGGAGATGAAGAAGCTTGCACAGGATAGAGTAGCATGGAGAGCCGCATCAAACCAGTCTCTGGACTGAAGACCACAACAACAAGAATATAACAAAGCAGCTCAGGGACCTGGTACGTGATCATTGCCGTAGATCATTTTTCACAGTTTTAGCTACAACAGTGATTTTAGACCGGCACGCCAGTAGTGTGGCACAGGTGTTAGTTAACATTTGGATACTGAAGTTTGGCTTACCTGATACCTTAGTCAAGGGTCAGGGCACGAAATTCATTTCAGAACTCATAAAACTACGCCGCATTTAGTGTTTATTCGTAAATTATGACTGAGCCTGTTCCACCCTCAAATCGAAGTTAGGACAGAGCACATCCGTTAGACCTGTGCAGTCCTAATGCACTGACTGACCGCTGACCACTGCGACATCGAGGTGTCGCTGGTCCGCGCGCCAGTGGAGGGAGCGGGCAGCGCCACACGTCCAGAGTCCAGCGCCCCCTCTCAACAGCGACTTCGCTAGTCGCCCGTTGCCGGTCGCAGACTCCGAGAGCGTCAGTACTGAAGAACATACTAAGCCTGCATTCTGTGACAAGTAACAGTGTACCAGAGTCTTCTCTCCTTTCTCGTTTTTGTCGGTGGTGAATTCCGCAGTAGCAAACACAGAGAGACCATTTCTAAAATGCTAAGCTTTCACACGAATGTTAGACACGACATCTGAAGAAGCGACAAAGTAATTCAGTATGGTTTTTTTTCACATGGGTGGAATAAGGGTAGAAACAAAGGGAACAAGGGCATATATAGTGGTCCAGACAATGGCGAGTTCTGCGAAGGGTGTTGTAAAATGGCACACAACTCGATTGTCTAGTTTAGAACACGGAATATTGAACAATACGAGGTTAGTGTGGGATTAACTGTGGAGCTAACTCGGTATACCAGTGATACAAAGATGATGTTAAATAACTACCTATGAAAGACAAAACAGTTAAGTTCGTTGGATAACAAGTTGGGCGTTGAAAGTTTGCTCCGTGTTGGGTGATGTAAGGAGAAACGTCACTGCACTGCAGGAAACTGATTGTCCAGCCCAGTACTGATTTCAGCACAAGGCTTCGTGCTGGCGGAGTGTCAGTTCCACACCGAAAGTAATTAAGCGTTATTTTTTTCGCAAGGTTAGGATAACGGTAAAAAAGGATGAAGCAAGGGTGTATATAGCGGTTCAGATACCTGTAGCAGGGTCAGTTTGAAATTTCAGTGTTACCCCACTTATTTCGGATCGTAGGGAAGCTAGTGTAGTTGCATCGTCAGCGGATTTGAAGAAATACACTCGTGGGAGTAATGATGCCTGTCCAGACAGGCCGGTACAAACTGATACGCAGACGTGTGAGGCGAGTATGTTCTTAAGGAAAACGAATGAGACCAGCTGCGAAAAGGAAATCTTGCCACGCGGTTTTGCTTCCGAAAGACAGGGAGGCACTGGCTGTACTTGGTCTACTCGCCAGAAACTGTGTCGGCAAATTTCTACGGGAAAGGGAAACGTGAGGGGTCGAGAAAATCAGAGCTACAGGGAAGCAGTGCTGGCAGCGACGGTGCGCTACGCTCGCCACGCCGCGCCGTACTGGACGGAAGGACCACCCACTCACAATTTAACTTACCTTCATTCCAACCTCAACCCTGATTTTATGCATTAATTAGGCAAATTTATCGACTCAAAGGAGGGGAAAATTTCAGCGGAGCAGATGTTACAACACGTTTAAAATTTTCAAGAAAATTGTCAGCCTTTCAACTACAAGTTCTGGCGTGTTTTTCTACTAGGTACATGCACATTTTATCTCTGTAATAAACGCATATGTGCACAGTCTACAGATCCCCCAAAACATCAGTTGTCAGTCAATTGGTTAGCCAAGGGAAAACTTGTGGAAGTAAAACCTCTGTATTAAGTAGTATAAGCATTACGTTAACGATTGTATTGTAGTATGGTCTTCGAATTTGAGAGTAAGCTCATGTTAGCAGTGGATAAGGGAGAAACCCATGTGGGGCAGCTCACGGTTGGAGTTGAGTGTAGCCGTCAGCACGGTGTGGCGGTGTTTTGCGCTAAGAGTAAGTTTAATTAAAGACTCGTCTCAGAAGATTCAGGATAAACCTTTCCAAAGAGGGGATGCGTCTTACGACTAGACAAGTTCGGTGAGCGAACTGTGAATTTTTAAAGTTTTATTCCTACTGCAGTGAGGAATTAGAGGCCACTGGATGGTATTTTTGGTATTATGACAAAATACTCCAAGCAGACGGGAGTTTGCGACACAGGTCAATGGTCGAGTGCACGGTACAGGTAAGACAGTGAGACAGAGAGAGGTGACATTTTGTACGCCGGGCACTCGCATGCTACCTAGAAAACCACACGTTGCAAATCTAAAACATCTGATCGTACTCAACGCACTCAGGCACTTCATCTTAAGGCAGGAGCTGAATAATGTGCAGCTCAGATCGATGTTGAAACGGCACTTTTTTGAATAATTAATAGAATATGCCCCAATTTTTTTATTAAGGCTAAAATACATCAAGAATTTATTTTTTCTGTGTAAATAAATCTGTAAAGTGAGGAAAAAGTCACGATTTAATGTAAGGAATAGGCAGTCGCCGTAATTTCTTTCTCGATTGTATAAAAGCAGGTTTTGGTTCAAAATGGTTCAAATGGCTCTGAGCACTATAGGACTCAACTGCTGTGGTCATCACTCCCCTAGAACTTAGAACTACTTAAACCTACCTAACCTAAGGACATCACACACACCCATGCCCGAGGCAGGATTTGAACCTGCGACCGCAGCGGCCGCGCGTCTCCGGACTGGAGCGCCTAGAACCGCACGGCCACCGCGGCCGGCCCCCTCGTTTGGTGTCGGTGGTTGTTTCACTAGTGTTAGTGCCGCTCTGTAATGTTTGGCAAATACTTACGCTAATTTAATTTCAAAAGCCTTGTTTTAATGAAGACTGTACTTCCCTTTTTCATTAAATCCACATATCAAATTATTATGCTACATTTTGGAAATTTTCCAGGCTGCAGCGGAGGAGAGAAGCCGACGAATTGTTTGGTGGCCACAGCCGAACACTACTAGTGTTCAAACGGCTATTACTTCTTCAAAGTTTTATTTCAGCGTCGCTGATACATCTTTTACCGGTCTTTTCTGTCAGTATCCGGGCAATGTAATTACGCAAACTGCGTAATTTTTAGATCGCTCACAATGCCATCAGTCAACGTTCTCGGCGGTTTGATGGATGCGGATGCTAGTTGGCGTAATGTACTTATCCACAAGTAAAAGTTTTCTATGTACCAATTTACGATTTTAGAAGCTTGTCATCAGCAAAAGCGATAAATTTAATATTAAAAATAGTAATATTAAACTGGCTCAGCCTACGTGTTGCTGAACAAAAAAATTATATGATGTTAATTGATGCTTGCTTGGTCTGTTTTTCATGAATGAATGTACTGTTGGAGACAAGAAAAAACTGATGACAGCTACACGGGACATAAATGAAATTAACTGATGTAATGGAATTAAAGCAGACTCCAGGCAGCAACACGGAAAAGAAGGTATGGTTATCAACGTGTTACCAGTTGCCTTTGCTTTCGTAGTATGCAACGCGTAGCTCATTTAATTCGTGGCAGAGTGCGTTGCATAATATGTAAAGTCGCTAGCCGGCGTGAAAAAATCTGCTAGATATGTAAAACAACAGTCACTAAAAATCCGCTAGATGTCGCTAAACTTTCTTAAGGGCAAAGATATGTCTCGACGGGCGGGGGGAGGGGGGGGGGATAATTATATTTATTTTCAGCTCTTGGGTATTGCCAGACAATAATGTACTACAACGCCTACGACATATTTTAATGGTCCTATTTTGCCTTTATTCCAGCGATATTTTAGAAACTTGGTATGAAACACTACAAATCTAATTTATTGATAAATTGTACTGAAAGTTTATTATTTTCAACAACAAAATTAGTCTAAAAAATTAAATGTGTAAACGAAGCCATTAAATGTTCCACTCAATCGAAATTATTCAAGTCTCAAGCTTCCCATCTGAAAAGACAAAATGAAAAGTATACTTTTAGCTATTAAAATTCTGTAGTTGTAACTATGTACATACATGAGATTATTAATAAAATGAAATACATACACTGTGACATTTTAAACTTGTTACATTGAAAGCCCAAATAATGTAGCTACTCATAACTCCAACTTTTATTATGAGACCAAACCCTGAAATCGCGGAAAAATCGGCTGTTTCACATAAAAGACCAATGCCACTCAAAAAATATATGGAATAGCTAATTTTTTGCTATTTCACGGATGGTCCCTTAGCAGAAGATGCTCGCGATGATGAGTAACTTCGATTCGACTTTTGATGCAACATGTCACGATGTATATATTACGCTGCACTTTCATGAAAGAAAATATAATTATTAGCTGAATGCTTTTACCTAAATTTCAAAATCATGTAAGAAGTCTCCAGGATCATCAATTGCTTTAACTGGAGAAGAAGTTGAAGCCTCTCCAGTTTCTCTTGGTCATCTTTTGCCGACTTGGTTAACAACATCTTCTGGGAGATCATAAGTCGAGCAACTCATGTTTTTAATCTCGAGTTGGTTTCTGATGAGAAGACGAGAATTTACAGTTTGTTCAGAAAGTCTGTTCCGAAGTATATTTTTCACAATATTCATGGAGCTTAACACCCTTTCTACTTCGACGTTTGAATGTGGTAAAAATAGAACAGCAATAGCGAAATCACTTAAATCCTTGAAGGTGTTTATTCCAATCGCATTTTTATAATCGGCTCCTTTAGCCCAAAAGCTAATAGCGTCCCCATTTAGCGGATTCCAATCAACGAAGTGAATAGTTTGCCACTGCTGCAAATTTTGTCAATTTTTTCGTCAGGGTATCCCATTTCCTTTACAAGATTACTTAATGACGTGTCTTTTGATTGTTTCAAAGTTTCTTCCTCACTCAGCCGGCCGCGGTGGTCTAGCGGTTCTGGCGCTGCAGTCCGGAACCGCGGGACTGCTGCGATCGCAGGTTCGAATCCTGCCTCGGGCTTGGGTGTGTGTGATGTCCTTAGGTTAGTTAGGTTTAAGTAGTTCTAAGTTCTAGGGGACTTATGACCTAAGATGTTGAGTCCCATAGAGCTCAGAGCCATTTGAACCATTTTTTTTCTTCCTCACTCATTTTTTCTAAAGCTTTGTAGTTGGCTGCAAGTCTTTTTTGGATTTATTCTCCTAACTTTACGTTAAAATCAATACACCGTTTTTTATTCCTGCAATACTAACATTATGATTCACTGGAAGCTTCTGCACATGTGACTCAAAAAGATATCCGAGGTAGGGGACGGGATTAAGGTGATCTCGTATTTTGAGATTATGTAGTCTTGGTCGGTTGTTGCTGCCGTCGGCAACAGAATTCTTTGGCAGATTGAACGTACCAA
Source organism: Schistocerca cancellata (assembly GCF_023864275.1). Taxonomy (NCBI): domain Eukaryota; kingdom Metazoa; phylum Arthropoda; class Insecta; order Orthoptera; family Acrididae; genus Schistocerca; species Schistocerca cancellata. The sequence continues at coordinate 12,694,324 of NC_064627.1, read as the reverse complement.
AGCCATCAAACAACTTAACAGTTTTACGGGGTTTGCTTTTTCACTCTCAGAGAATTTGATTGTTGCACCTCACCATGAATTGTTTTCAATTCATATAGAGTCGATTCTGTTCATCTGAGTACATATTATAAAGCATCTCCGCTGTGTAACATCGATCTTTAGTAGTCTTAAAATGCAATTTTAGTTCATCCCACTGGGATAAAATTCTTGCTAGAGCCGGTTCGATAGATAGCCATCGTGTGTCATACGCTTTCAGTATTTTTAACGGTGCATCACCGCAATTAATTAGCTGAAAAATATTTTTATACTCAATTTGGCGCTTTGATGAGTGTGAGAACCAAGTGTAGGTTTCACGGACCAGAAACTCTATGTTTCGTGGCAAAGTGATTTCTGATGCGTGCGTTACTGGCAACTGTAATGAGTGACATACAAAAGGTATCGAAATGAGATGTGGAAGATTGTTGCGTTTTCAGAATTGTATACACGCTGTGGCTGGAACCAGTCATAACAGCTGCATTATCGGTTCCAATTACAATTAGATTTTGCAGTTTGAAGCCCTCAGCTTTTAAACACTGTAAAAGTGCCGATACCATTTCAACGTCATCAGAACTCTCCAGGGGCTACAAAGCTAAAAACTCAGACACTACTTTTTTTTTTATTTAAACTGAAATATCTTACGACGATACCGATATATTTCCTGATGCTTACATCTGTTGATTCATCTAATGACTATATTTTTGGTCACGTATGTCACTTAAAAGTTCCTTTTTGAAATGAGGTGCTAGAATATAATTTATTAGCTCCGTACATTTGGTTCTATGTAATTTCATGTCGTTTGTTGATTTCGAATCCTTAAATCATTTTTTACACACGTCAGTCAAGTGATCAATGCTGGAAATTGAGCTATGTTCAGCAATGTACAACGCTAACGTACGCTCAGCTCTTGCACGTGAATTACATGTTTTCACTGGTACTGCAGAAAATGTTAGTTGCTTATTTTGAGAAATTAGTTCATATTTTGCTCTATGTTTTTTCGTTTCCAAATGCTTTTTCAAATCGTTAATTTTTGCATACATTTCGGACTGACAATAGCTACAATAGGCTTTAGCTGAGTTATCCGGCTCAGGCTTCAACCAATGTTTGAACTCCATGCAGTTTTCCCACTCTTTTCTATAACTCTGGCTGTAGACTTTTCTTTTAGGCGGTATTTCCATGATTTTTTGTAACTGCGTTAATTCCACACAACTACTACATTATGCGAGTATAAACGAAGAGTTAATTAAAGTCTCTAGCGGATACTGGTGTTGTAAAAGTATTTTGCGATACAATATGGATGCGTTGAGTTTTTCTCCATAGAGTAATCTTTTATTTTCCCTCCCCACAAGGGGAATTAGGGAAGTAAAGGAATCCTGATATTTATTAGGAAGAGAAAATTAGCACAACACTGAGGATGTAGCGGTGGTCCATAGCCGAAAGTGACTTGAGTTTTAAGACCGACTCATATGTAAAAGATTTAAAAGGTAACTTAGTCTTGACTGCCTAAAAAGCCGCTAAATTTTTTTTCGCTAAAGCCACAATTTTGCCCGCTAAAAGTTCATAAAATAAAGTCGCTAGAACGGCAACACTGATTCATGGTCAAGTTTGATTACCTGCATTCTGCGCAGTTTGCATTGTAGTAGGCATTGTTGGTAAGCGCTATACTAAGATGGCTACTTTTCCGTTCCGCGCAAGCGAGATGAAAACGAGTGATAGTGGATTGTTTTAGTTTGAAGCATCTATATCGTCATTTTAATTATACAATGACTTTCTGGCTAATTTACGCTAATTATTCAGTGTGTTGTCAGGAGATTTTATTAGAAAGTGTATTTTCAATTTATGTTATGACAAAGATAGGTAAACTTGAAAATACGGATTCCGCAAATGATAATATTTCTGAAAATAACGGTGATGGCAGTAATAATAGTACCGATCCGACGGTGGGAGAATTCGATGCTCAAAATGTGGAAGCAGAAGCTAATGTGCAGGCACAAGCAATTGAAAGTGCCGAACAAATACCTCCTCCCGCCTTTTCTCTGTTACGCAATAAAATTGCTGAGATGATTAACGCACGCGATGAAGCGCTTGCTTCGCGCATAAATACTACTCTTGCTGACAGAGACGTAGCGCTGACATCTCAAATAGGAGATTGTAAAGAAATTAAACACTGATTTAAGAACAATAGCATCCGAAATTACCATCTAAAGGAGGCATATAAGACTTTACCAGAGACTGTTTCCAAACTGTCAAAAGATGTAGAAACAATGCAATCAGCACACAAGACGATTGAAGATACGATGCGCGTGTCGACAGCCTGTCCGTAGAAACAGAAAAAGTGTCAAAAGCCAGGCTTGATGAGCAGAGTGAAAAATTAAATGCCGAATTCGCCAAGTGACCACAAAGCTGGTCTCCACATACTTTGAACCGCATCAGCCTGTGAACACCGCTTGTGCAACAATCGCATAATGAGATGGGGGCAGGTTCTCAACCTTTACAGAGACCTTTCAGGAAGAAAGCCTGTTGAAACACTGACAATTTCAGGTCTTCATCGCAGACAAAAAACAAGTCCATCCCGTAGTTTTTATACGTTCATTCCCAGGTCATGGAATGAGAGGCAAAGAAAACAATTCGTTGCCTCATATACATAAGGAGACGGTGCTTTATGGGTTAGCGAAGCGGCAGAGAACTGTACACATTGTGAACAGTTTGAAAAGGCTTTTCTTGCTAAGTAATGGATAGTGGGCACACAAGAATGCCTTAGAAAACAGGTGTTCAGCCCAGAAATTTACAACCCAAAGCAGGGTGGACTTAGGAAGTATTTCGAAAAATACATTAATTTAACGAGAACGAGCCGGTCGCGCACAAAGATGTATTATGCATCTTAAATTCAAAATTACCTCTGCACATAAGGGAAAAGTTAGTAACAGTCCCTGAGTCTGACCTTGGAACACTTTTTGTCAGTGCCTGATACCACGGACCTAGTACAAGAAACTGCGAAAAGCAGCACTGGCAACAATGGCTCGCAGTCCGCGTATAAGGACGGACGCGGCCGCAAGAACAGCCGCAACGGCGGGTCGTGAAGCGACAACGGCACGCCGCAAACCATACGCACACATCAGAACGGCAACAATGGTGGTCCACAAAGCGGACAGGCATTCTTTCAAAGGCAGAGACGAAATAGCAATCGGTACCATCTTTCGAGCTCCCTGTTGACAGTCGCGGGACGGAATGGGTGCAATAGTTTGAATGCACAGACAAACATGCTCCGCTATAACGATGAGACTGACATCCGCGAAGAGTTATTTTAACGAGGCAGACTATAATATTGAAGGTCCCTCGGAGAACGTACAAGCCGCTGTTCAAGCAGTTGTGGGAGGTATTCCCACGACATCAACTGGAATCACTCAACAGAGGAAAGTCCACTGCACCTGACGGGATACCAATTCGATTCTACACAGAGTACGCGAAAGAACTTGCCCCCCTTCTAACAGCCGTGTACCGCAAGTCTCTAGAGGAACGGAAGGTTCCAAATGATTGGAAAAGAGCACAGGTAGTCCCAGTCTTCAAGAAGGATCGTCGAGCAGATGCGCAAAACTGTAGACCTATATCTCTGACGTCGATCTGTTGTAGAATTTTAGAACATGTTTTTTGCTCGAATATCATGTCGTTTTTGGAAACTCAGAATCTACTATGTAGGAATCAACATGGATGCCGGAAACAGCGATCGTGTGAGATCCAACTCGCTTTATTTGTTCATGAGACCCAGAAAATATTAGATACAGGCTCCCAGGTGGATGCTGTTTTCCTTGAATTCCGGAAGGCGTCCGATACAGTTCCGCACTGTCGCCTGATAAACAAAGTAAGAGCCTACGGAATATCAGACCAGCTGTGTGGCTGGATTGAAGAGTTTTTAGCAAACACAACACAGCATGTTGTTATCAACGGAGAGACGTCTACAGACGTTAAAGTAACCTCTGGCGTGCCACAGGGGAGTGTTATGGGACCATTGCTTTTCACAATATATATAAATGACCTAGTAGATAGTGTCGGAAGTTCCATGCGGCTTTTCGCGGATGATGCTGTAGTATACAGAGAAGTTGCAGTATTAGAAAATTGTAGCGAAATGCAGGAAGATCTGCAGCGGATAGGCACTTGGTGCAGGGAGTGGCAACTGACCCTTAACATAGACAAATGTAATGTATTGCGAATACATAGAAAGAAGGATCCTTTATTGTATGATTATATGATAGCGGAACAAACACTGGTAGCAGTTACTTCTGTAAAATATCTGGGAGTATGCGTGCGGAACGATTTGAAGTGGAATGATCATATAAAATTAATTGTTGGTAAGGCGGGTACCAGGTTGAGATTCATTGGGAGAGTCCTTAGAAAATGTAGTCCATCAACAAAGGAGGTGGCATACAAAACACTCGTTCGACCTATACTTGAGTATTGCTCATCAGTGTGGGATCCGTACCAGATCGGGTTGACGGAGGAGATAGAGAAGATCCAAAGAAGAGCGGCGCGTTTCGTCACGTTATTTGGTAACCGTGATAGCGTTACGGAGATGTTTAGCAAACTCAAGTGGCAGACTCTGCAAAGGAGGCGCTCTGCATCGCGGTGTAGCTTGCTCGCCAGGTTTCGAGAGGGTGCGTTTCTGGATGAGGTATCGAATATATTGCTTCCCCCTACTTATACCTCCCGAGGAGATTACGAATGTAAAATTAGAGAGATTCGAGCGCGCACGGAGGCTTTCAGACAGTCGTTCTTCCCGCGAACCATACGCGACTGGAACAGGAAAGGGAGGTAATGACAGTGGCACGTAAAGTGCCCTCCGCCACACACCGTTGGGTGGCTTGCGGAGTATAAATGTAGATATAGATGTAGACATTGATTTTAGATACCGGTGCCAGTGTAAACGTGACAGAAGCTAATTTCTTTAAGAAAATAGCGCAGTCTGCAAAGATTCCGAGACTTTGCCAGTTCAAAAGTGCGTGGTATCTGGTGCCATTGGTGCCTGAGGCCAGACCGCTACTTTGCAGGCACTGATAGGTACAGGGGGGGGGGGGGGCGGGAGGGGTTATGATAGGTACAGATCTCGAGAACGGAGCGCATCAATGCGTACTCGTCGTGAAAAATCTAACCGTATCCTGTCTCGTAGGCACGGAATTAAAGATCAACCTCCCGCATGGGAAATGTTGTACAAGGTTAACAAGTAAGGAGTTTGTTTTGAATCTGATAAAGACAACAGCGAAACACAGCAGACTGTGCCAAGGAATACAAGTTAAAATTACCAAGAATAAGAGTGTTATGGGTACAAGACAATTCACAGTATACGAAGCTTGTGCCTGAAATAAAGAACAGTGGGCAAAACGAAGTAGATTCTTCGCTCATACGATGCAAATCCGATGATGCGAAAACCTTATCGGACGAACAGAAAATGGAATTCCGTATGTTACTCGAGAGATGCGTGGAGGTATTTTCATTTAAAGCCTGGCGTGATTAAGGATTACGTTTATCGGTTGGAAGTGATACCACATAGAACTTACTGCCAAGCAACCTATTCCGTCCTCCAAAACTGAGGCTGTCGAACAGGAGCTCCAGAAGATGACACAGTGGCGTGTTACAAGAAGAGCCTTCCTTCCCTTTCGCCATACAGCAGGCCATTATTAGCTGTGGGCAAGGCTGGCGGATGGGTGCACTTTGTTCTTGATGCACGACCCAGCAACAAAATAACTGTTCTGGTAAGAACCAGGCCAGAAGTATTATCACCACCAATAGGATCTGAAGAAATATCTTCAGTAAGAATATTTGTGCAAATGCCAAAGTATTTTATATTTTATCTACCACTCCTTGAAGTTTTATGCTGAACCTGTCATACTATTAAAGACTATTGCACAAGGAAGAACGTGTACTAGTGTACCAAAACTAATGGACGTAAATATTACCAATGATATATATGTGTAGATAGCATTAGAATCTGATAAAACTGCTGAAATTTGTTTGGCATTAGAAGCAGTAATGATCTTTTAATTTTAATTATTTCCTGAATATAAGTAGTAGTTAGGAAGTTTTTCTGTGTGTTTTCATGAAAATACGTTTATGATGTCGAAAGTGACTATGTAATGAGAAAGTATCACTACAGCACTAAGACTGTGAAATGTGGAAAAGAAATATTTTCAGCATTAGTTATATGAAGTCTAGAAGTTTGACAAGTTTATGATGGAAGATATTTCTGCATAAATCATTTAAATTATAGGATAAGGGAAAGTGATTAAAAAAAGCCAAATGAGAACTAAGTTGGGAAAGTGATTAAAAAAAGCCAAATGAGAACTAAGTTATGTTTTCATAATTTGTTGCCGAATAGAAACATAAGCAGATGAACTGTTACCTGCAGCTAACCAGGGAACCTCCCCATCGCACCCCCTTCAGATTTAGTTATAAGTTGACACAGTGGATAGTCCTTGAAAAACTGGACACAGATCAATCGAGAAAACAGGAAGAAATTGTGTGGAACTATGAAAAACATTAGCAAAATATACAAACTGAGTAGTCTATGTGCAAGATAGGCAACATCAAGGGTAATGTGAGCTCTGGAGCGCCGTGGTCCCGTGGTTAGCGTGAGCAGCTGCGGAACGAGAGGTCCTTGGTTCAAATCTTTCCTCGAGTGGAAAGTTTACTTTCTTTATTTTCGCAAAGTTATGATCTGCCCGTTCGTTCATTGACGTCTCTGTTCACTGTAATAAGTTTAGTGTCTGTGTTTTGCGACCGCACCGCAAAACCGTGCAATTAGTAGACGAAAGGAAGTGCCTCTCCAATGGGAACCGAAAACATTTGATCGCAAGGTCCTAGGTCAACCGATTCCTCCACAGGAAAACACGTCTGATATATTCTATACGATGTGCGTCACATGACAGAAATATGTTGTCGACCCACCTAACTTGTACACTTGGCGAATCGGTAAAACCACTCTTCTAACTTGCCCGATTTAGGTTTTCTTGTGGATGTGATAATCACTCCCAAAAAAGTGATCGCATTGGGGACGGACAGATAATAATTGTCTGAAAATAAAAAATTAAATTTTTCCACTCGAGGGAATACTTGAACCAAGGAGCTCTCGTTCCGAAGCTGCTCACGCTAACCACGGGACCACCACGCTGCTGAGCTCCCGCTATCCTAGATGTTGCCTATGTTGCTCATGGACTACTCACTTTGTATATTTTGCTTATTTTTTTAATAGTTCCACACAACTTCTTCCTGTTTGCTCGATTGATCTGTGTTCAGTTTTTCAAGGCCTATCCACTGTGCCAACTTATAAATAAATCTGAGGGGGGTGCGATGGGGAGGTTCCCTTGTAAGTGCATATGGAGCAACAGGCAGTGATATTCAGTTTAACTAGTTATCTTGTGGTAAAGATCTTTTTTTAAAGTTTAATTTCTATGGAATAAATATGTGATGCACTTATACATTGAATACTACCAAGTAAAGGACAATTAGTTAAACCTGACTGTGAGCTGTATGTAAACAGAGTGCGTTCTCTGGTCACACTTGTGCCATATAGGGTGACACTAGACTGAGCTGGTCACTTATCGAAAGAAAAATGTATAGCCATGTAATAACTATACTCAAACTGTAAATATTAGTACGTAAGCAGCACAACAGATAGCATTTCTAGTATATAACTCAATCAGAAGCTAGTACAAGGTGCTATTGGATTGATATTTTATTTTGTATGTGAATATTTGTCTATGTTAATTTCTTACTTACCTATGTCATGTGAGTTGATATGAATTATATTTTGAGTTAGATAATTGCTATGCAACGGTATACTGGCGCAATTTCATCAGCATGATGCATTACATGTTAAATGATGTGAGACCACGAGTTATGTGAGTTTACGCGGAGCAGGAGTTTAGACATTTGCCACATGCAATTTCGGAGGCATGTGTTAATTTCGTGATCGCGGTCTGTGTTGTTTGGATTTTGTTTGTGCGTTGCTCGTTGCCGATCCGTATCTAGAATGGGGTTATTTCGTGGGTACAAGGTAACATGACGCTAACCTAGGTAATGATACTCAACCTATGAAATATAAAATGAGGGAAGTAAAGAATTTAGTGAACATCAGACCACGAGCAATGCATTGCAACGAACACGGCTAAAAAAACACGAGCAACCCATTATTCGTGCAAAGTACGCCAGCTGTGCGAAAGAGAAATGTAAAAACTATGTCAGTTAATTGTTTGTACAAGAAGTAAATGCGATCCAGGGAACCAAAAGACTGGTGTGGATAAGAAAAAGGGACTCAATTTGTTTGTGAGCGTTTATATAAATGAAGTTGGGACGTGAACTGGTGGACACTCATGCGAGTGACGTTGGGAATCCAAAATATATAAAGTAAATAAGTGTTACATAAAGTGAACATTTCATATGTCAAACTCACCGTTGTGAACTGCACGCCAGCCAAAGCAGTGAGAAGTCCGGTGCACATGACTTGTCTTCGGCGTATACGCACACGTTGACACTTGTATTCACACACAAAAGTGACTTAGTGAGCTTATAAAAGGTATTAGTGCATTGCGAGGTAATGGACAAAACGGCCTCGTCAGTAAATAAACACAGTGCGAAAGCTTCCTTAATTGTCGCAACACACAAACTCTGCAATTTTACACTGAATGAAATTTTTTATGTAATAATTCTAAGCAGTGACTGTGCAGAGACTTTCTTGAAATGCCTGTGGTGAACACTAAACGGCATAAACGAGTACTGTTGTTAAGTCAGCAGCAATGAACTCGACTCTTTTAATTTGAAAATGCGCCATGATCTGTAGACAGTAGTGCCAACTACAAACTAGTGATAAATAAAGTTCCCTAAAGATAGACCTGGATCGCAAGAACAATACACATGCAAGATCATAATGAAAGTGAAATCCATTGTACTAATCAAATTTTTCTCTAGGGCAGCTCTGCAATACGGTACTAATTTTTGTAGAGGTGATACTGCTTTGCTTTGATTTGCATATATCAACGGCCGCAGCCGGTCGTCAAGAGTACGGAACAAGCAGTAGTGGGGGCGTGGCCAGCCGCCGTTCCAGCTACGATTGGCATCTAACTGAGCAGCGGGGTTGCTGCAATCGCCGCCAGAGCTCAGCACACGAGCCAGCAGTCCCACCTCCTCAACAGAGCGCGCCAAATCGAGAAAATGTGACGTGTCAATCAGACGCGCCGCGCGTGTGACGTAGTTAGACAAGTGCGTCAAGATTCTTATTAAAAAACAAATCAGTAAAAAATAGAAAAAAATAACAAACTCAGAAAGAACTTATGTCTGTAGTACTGTATTTATGTATATTTAGTAGAAGTTTATAAACATTTTCGAAGAGACAATGTATTTGAATAAAGTTTAAAAAGAGGTAAATAAAGACAGTAAAATGTAAAGTACATGTACCAAACATTTTCTCTAAAAGAACTGCCAAATGGAAGTGTCTTTTGTTAATGATTCTGTTGGAATATATTTATTTACTCCTCTGTAACACAATGCATACTAATCTTACCACAGTTCAACCCTTGTTTTGTATTTTTAGAGACAAAATAAGAGACAAGTGTTCAAGGGGGCAATGAAATGTTACTTTTTTGAATAATTTATAGAATATGCCCCTTTTTTTATTAAGGCATGAAGGCATGAAGAATTTATTTTTTCTGTGTAAATAAATCTGCAAAGTAAGGAAAAATGTCACGATTTAATGCAAGGAATGTATTTTTATTGCTGTTCTGCTAACGAATGTTCCAGAGAAATGTTCATCTATCGAAACTGTAAAGCAAGTTGAAGGCAGTCGCCGTAATTTGTTTTCTGGATTATATAAAACCAGGAGCTGCGAGCTCTCTCTCTCTCTCTCTCTCTCTCTCTCTCTCTCTCCTTTGGTGTCGGTGGTTGTTTCACTAGTGTTAGTGTCGCTCTGTAATGTTTGGCAAATAATTACTCTGATTTAATTTCAAAAGCCTTGTTTTAATTAAGACTGTACTTCCCTTTTTCATTAATTCCACATATCACATTATTATGCTACATTTTGGAAATTTTCCAGGCTGCAGCGGAGGAGAGAAGCCGACGAATTGTTTGGTGGCCACAGCCGAACGCTACTAGTGTTCAAACGGCTATTACTTCTTCAGACTTTTATTTCAGCGTCCCTGATACATCTTTTACCGGTCTTTTCTGTCAGCGTACTTTTTAGATCGGTCACTGGCCTCTAAACAATGCCGTCGGTCAACGTTCTCGTCGGTCTGATGGGACTCGGTTGCTGGTTGGCGAAATGTACTAATCCACAAGTAAAAGTTTTCTATGTACCAATTTACCATTGCAGAAGCTTGCCATCAGCAAAAGCGATAAATTTAATGTTACATTTTTTTTTAAATACCAGTAATATTGAAATGTGGTTGGTTCAACACGAACACATGCTGTGCCGACAGCGAATTAAACTATTAGCCAGACTGGCTGGCGTTGTCAAGATATCAGTTTGGCTCGAATGTACACTCTTCACTGTGTGGAACCTATGCACATTTACGATTGGGAGACAAAGCAACACTGTTACCGCAAATACGCAAACGTCATGCTGTCGCTGAGTCGTCGGTATGCAAACAGCGAGGAGTGGGTTATGTGGCTCACCGACGTTCATCAAGTTTTGCAAGGATGCTCTATATTGAAAATAAAGAGACACATGTTTCGAATTTCTCTGAACACTTCCTGGCTTTAGAAAAAAATGGATGTGAAGATTGATGCCGAAATATCGATTTTCAACGCTACAGATCAAAAAATCGTCTAAAAACAAACGCTTTTTGTTAAAATAATGAGGTCGAAAGCTAATAATATTCGACTTACTATCCTTTTTGTGTTTTCATGCTGTAAACGTAATACCACCAAAATGTACTTTCTTTGTCAAGCGTGTGACGTTTACTTCTTTCCGACAGGTGAAGAATTTCATCAAACAACTTCAAAATCATGCGACATCATAACGGAGCAGAGAATTACAAGACAAGGCGGAGGCTATCAAAATTCACCCGTGGGTTCGTAACCAGTTGCCCGCATCTATCTTTCAAGAAACACTTTCAGACGCGTAGTACACATCTGAATTGTTATCAGACAGATCTGTGTTTAACAACGTGAATAAGATATGTCTTCTACAAACAATGTATCGGAAAACTTGTCAATATAGCAAGATTTCGTTGGTGTGTTGTGCACAGTGCAAGAAATATCTGTGTTTTGCCTATTTCTGTGACAAGTTTCACCCCACTGGTTCTCGAGGAATAGATTAAATGTATTATACAATAATATACTTAACATGTATTTCTGTGCTACACATCACGATAAATATAAATACACACATCTAAAAAAGTTTTGCATCACCCCGGTTCCCAGAACTCCTGAAGATACACGTTGACTGTCGATATTCTATCACAGATGAAGTCCCTTTGACTGTCACTAAACCCGCCCAAAGACATCAACAACCATGCATGAGCAGTGCCTATTAGACGGAGGGGGTCCGACAGCCGGTCATTCCACTAGGAAGGAGGTACACGGCTCGTGTTGTCTGTAGTTCAACCATGCCTAGACGGTCAATACAGCGGTTCGATCGCGTCCGCATTGTTACTTTGTGCCAGCCAGGGCTCTCAACACGGGAGGTGTCCGGGCGTCTCGGAGTAAACCAAAGTGATGTTGTTCAAACGTGGAGGAGATACAGAGAGACAGGAACTGTCGATGACGTGCCTCTCTCAGGCCGCCCAAGGGCTGCTACTGCAGTGGATAACCGCTACCTACAGATTATGGCTTCGAGGAACCTTGACAGCAACGCTACCATCATGAATAATGCTTTTCGTGCAGTCACAGGACTTCGTGTTATGATTCAAACTGTTCGCAATAGGCTGCATGATGCTCAACTTCAGTCCTGACGTCCATGGCGAGGTCCATCTTTGCAACCACGACAACATGCAGTGTGGTACAGATGGGCCCAGCAGTAGGGGGACTAAGATCATTCTCTGCCACTCTGCATTGCTGCCAGATGTATCCAAGATGGTAGTAATGACGTCATTCAATATGGCGGCGTGTAGACTTGGCAACAGCGCATGACGTCATCGAAGATGGCGGTCGTGACCTCATTCAAGATGGCGGATTTGGTGGAAACATAGGTCAATTGGGCTACCTCCACTAACCTAACCACCCTCCCAACCCGTCGTCCAGAAAATGGCTGGAAGTTCAAATTCCATCAGGACAATGCAACACACCTCTACTAACCTAAGAAAATGGCGGGAAGATATGTCACTTGAGCTACCTCCACTAACCTAAGCCACCCGACCGGCACCTCTTCCTATGATTGGCGGGAAAATGCCTCAGTCTGCAGTCGTCTGCTGGAGAGAGGAAGGAGTGTACTTTGTTTATTTTGGAACAATTTATTTAGGGATGGATTTTAGATAGTATATTTATCCCACTGACACAAAACACACACTCTGACATGCTTGGGGTCACACCACACAGCCTAAAGACTGTCAAATCACTACTAAATACTGCAATACATTTATGTCCAGAAAGCCAAACAACTCATAAATTGTCATAATAATAATCCATCTAAAAGACTCTGCAAACATGCTTCCTAATCGTCAACTGTCGAAATCATGCACCAGCCTTTATATAAACAGTCTGAGGCACTACCACCATCCAGTGTGTTTGCCATGAGGTCCGGAGTCCAACTGACGTAGTACAAAGTACCACCACCAGAGGGCACTGTTGTCTGGTCTGTGACGTAATCCAGAACGGCTGCCGTGATGTCAGCTGATGACACAAGTACCGTTAGCCAAGATGGAAGATTTTGGTGGGAAACAGCGTGTTCACCACGAGGTCTGGACATAGTACACAGTACTGCCACCATAGAGCGCTGTCGTCTGTTCCGTGACATAACCCAAGATGACTGTCTGGAAGGGAAAATGACTCAGCCTGTGCTGGGCTGCTAGAGAGAGGAAGGAGTGTACTTTATTTACACTCCTGGAAATTGAAATGAGAACACCGTGAATTCATTGTCCCAGGAAGGGGAAACTTTATTGACACATTCCTGGGGTCAGATACATCACATGATCACACTGACAGAACCACAGCCACATAGTCACAGGCAACAGAGCATGCACAATGTCGGCACTAGTACAGTGTATATCCACCTTTCGCAGCAATGCAGGCTGCTGTTCTCCCATGGAGACGATCGTAGAGATGCTGGATGTAGTCCTGTGGAACGGCTTGCCATGCCATTTCCACCTGGCGCCTCAGTTGGACCAGCGTTCGTGCTGGACGTGCAGACCGCGTGAGACGACGCTTCATCCAGTCCCAAACATGCTCAATGGGGGACAGATCCGGAGATCTTGCTGGCCAGGGTAGTTGACTTACACCTTCTAGAGCACGTTGGGTGGCATGGGATACATGCGGACGTGCATTGTCCTGTTGAAACAGCAAGTTCCCTTGCCGGTCTAGGAATGGTAGAACGATGGGTTCGATGACGGTTTGGATGTACCGTGCACTATTCAGTGTCCCCTCGACGATCACCAGTGGTGTACTGCCAGTGTAGGAGATCGCTCCCCACACCATGATGCCGGGTGTTGGCCCTGTGTGCCTCGGTCGTATGCAGTCCTGATTGTGGCGCTCACCTGCACGGCGCCAAACACGCATACGACCATCATTGGCACCAAGGCAGAAGCGACTCTCATCGCTGAAGACGACACGTCTCCATTCGTCCCTCCATTCACGCCTGTCGCGACACCACTGGAGGCGGGCTGCACGATGTTGGGGCGTGAGTGGAAGACGGCCTAACGGTGTGCGGGACCGTAGCCCAGCTTCATGGAGACGGTTGCGAATGGTCCTCGCCGATACCCCAGGAGCAACAGTGTCCCTAATTTGCTGGGAAGTGGCGGTGCGGTCCCCTACGGCACTGCGTAGGATCCTACGGTCTTGGCGTGCATCCGTGCGTCGCTGCGGTCCGGTCCCAGGTCGACGGGCACGTGCACCTTCCGCCGACCACTGGCGACAACATCGATGTACTGTGGAGACCTCACGCCCCACGTGTTGAGCAATTCGGCGGTACGTCCACCCGGCCTCCCGCATGCCCACTATACGCCCTCGCTCAAAGTCCGTCAACTGCACATACGGTTCACGTCCACGCTGTCGCGGCATGCTACCAGTGTTAAAGACTGCGATGGAGCTCCGTATGCCACGGCAAACTGGCTGACACTGACGGCGGCGGTGCACAAATGCTGCGCAGCTAGCGCCATTCGACGGCCAACACCGCGGTTCCTGGTGTGTCCGCTGTGCCGTGCGTGTGATCATTGCTTGTACAGCCCTCTCGCAGTGTCCGGAGCAAGTATGGTGGGTCTGACACACCGGTGTCAATGTGTTCTTTTTTCCATTTACAGGAGTGTATTTTTGAACAATTTATTTAGGGATGGATTTGAAATAGTATATTTATCACACTTGTACAAAATAAACTCTCTGACATGCTTGGAGTCACGCCACACAGCCCACAGACCTCCTAAATAGTGCTCTACAGACACGCAAACAACTCCTAAATTACTCACAAAATTTCAGTACAAACATCCACACCCCTAAATAATGCAGCAGACTGATGTTTAGACTTGTAAACTGTCAAATAACTCATAGCTCAGCCTCCAGACCTGCTCGTAAAATTATGCAACAGACACGCAAACAACATATGTGTCTTCCATCTCCTAAACACACACACCACAAGCGATCTTCTCTCAACTAAATAAATGATTGCAGACAATACAAAACAGTACTGACCGAAAATCAACGATGGGTCGACATGCCTCATAAGTTTTTCTTGCAAGTGCTACCACTGTGTCTTAGAAAGAAGTGCGTAATCGTCTTACAAACCGCTATATGACAAAACAAAAATACAACCATATTACCATCACAAGCGGTTCTAGAGGTGCACACAATTATCCATGTTAAAAGCCATACCAGCTCCATGTATGGCATTGCCTACGAATGACGCGGTTCTTCCAGACAAATACCATCACACTGAACATAGGCGGTGATCGCCAGAGTGTATATTATCACACCAGCAGTGCGGTTGCACGTCACTGACAGTGCACCCTCATAATAAAATTATCGAATTTTGAAAGTGATTCGGCTAAGCAGTGTGGTATGAAACAGGTATGTGCAATCCCCCCACTCTGCTGACACTAGATATTTCTATAGTATTTGTAACACATTCTGTCTCGATGCCATATCATATTTCTGACACTCTCAAATCTCGAAATGAGCAACCTTTCTCGCACCTATCTGCTACAGTAAAATTCCATTACGGTTTTAAGTAGCACCTATGTATCTTGCAACTACCCCTCAGACTCTGCACTACGGCTTTGTGCATGTGATTGTTCCAACATAAGTCGGAACTGAGTAGAAGTCAGAGAAAGCTACATCTACCACCTTCGGCAACCCGTGTAGAAACAGGCGAAACTGAGTTAATGGGACAGACCTGTGTTTGGATCGTTCGACACAAACGAAGCCTGCTCCTGCAACATGAGGTAGTATAAAAGACAGTACGGGAACTTGGGGAAGGATGTGGATTTTGGTGCTGCATTGTGGTGCTTCTCCAAACTACAAGCAGGTACTACAGATCCACGTCCCTCAGGGTCCATTCACATCTATCACCCCAATATTCTATCACTGTTATTCTGTTCCATCCACCAGAGAAAAATTACAAACTATAAAAGCTCCACTAACTTCATCCAATAGAGAAGTCGATAAGATTCTTACCGCACGCCTCTTCTCCCATATATTGAAAACAAATACCGCATGCATGCCGGCATCGAGAACATGTGACGATCGTATTAAATATACAGGTATTGATCCACTGCACAGACCAGCTTAAAGTTTCACTGTAGGAGGATGACCGTATCCCACACACTATACTGTAAGTCACAAGAGATGCTCATTGTGAACCCATGTCATCATCTGGGATAGGGCTTGCAGGTGAACCAATCACGCGCTAAGTACGAAGACGTGTTCTATGTTCGAAGTTTCTTTCACCGGGGGGGGGGCGGACTGGCGCTGGGAGCCTTCCGCGACACATGTATATACACAGACATACAACAAACGCTCTCCAAATGTGGAGGTGACTGGATACGATCGAGTACAGTGCTATACTATGCCTCCCGATCAGTACATTTGGGCTAGGTGTTGGCAGATGTACTACATTTGCAAGCAATTTTAGAACACAGAACGAGAGGTTATGCATAATCGCATCGATATATCTGACATAAAATCGATAGAACTGCGAAATTTGACAAGGGGGACAGGTGTAAATTGACCGAATATACATCAAAATGTGGGGAAATTGAGGAAGTACTTGCATATCTTCTGCGTGGTGCAGAGCAATTTGTACAGAGGAAAAGCACCAACAGGAATCAGAGAAACGTCAACATGAAGGCGAAGGGAATCGGGGAAGCAGTAAATTTTCTCTTTTCCGTCGAGGCAGCATTATACTGTATGTCTATTGAGGTAGCAGTGATAGACACGAGTTGGCTACTGGATTTGACGCTTTTCAGGAAGACAGAGAACCATCCACCTCTAAACTTACATCCATCTGCATTAAGGATAACAGAGAGTGGACGGGGTGTTCGATTGAGATGGAGCTGTAGAGATGTACTGCTGGTGCATTCTAGAGAGGGAGAAGTTGCTGTAGCTCAACTTTTCCACTGCTCTTTCTAGATGCATGAGTCGCGTCACATAGCGTGCATTTGACTCGTATACAGCCATATGTTCTGTATGTGATTTAAAGCACTGTCTACTGGCGATCGTTACCGGTAAATCTGTCGGTCATCAGAGGACTTCCATCTCAGGTGTGATGAAACATGACATATTCCTCTAAACAAACTATGATTTATGCGATGTACTCCAATCCCCTGTCGCATCTTGGATGTAAAATCGAGACTTCAGCTTCATTACTAAGTTAACGATGGGTGCTTGTGAGGCACTGTATACATTTGTACGACAGACGTGCCGTTTACAGAGTTAGTGGCAGAATGACATATAATTTTTACATCTTGGACGCTGCTGCTGTGTGATTATCTGTTTCCTTGTAAGAGGTGTTCTCCATTACTAACCATAATTTTATATAGGGCTGACAATTTCTGAAGAGTGATCATATGTAAACAGTGGTCGCTATACATCTCTGGAAAGCTATATTGTGCTCGTATCACACAGAGCCAATGTTTCAAGGAAGTGGTTTTCTCGTTTTACGGATCGATACAATAGTTTATCGTAGAGAAACCAGCGAGAAGGATGTATGTCATGCGCTGGAAATATATTTCTTACATTGGAATATTAACAGCAGTACATTCCATACGACTGCTAGGTCGGAAACAGAAGCGATCTAACATTATAGCCCATTTTAAGTGTGGAACATTGTAGCCTTAGGAGTGTGTGTGTTTATGTTCTCTCTTACCAGTACCTTCCAGGTACCGATCCTAGACTCTAGAACAATACTTTAGAGTTGATAGAGTAGTTGATTTACGTAAAATGTTTCGAACTCCATCCGTCTGGAGCTCCTTAATGCATACAAATCACCCATTTCTTGTTCTTCTTAACCGTCTGCTATTACATCACAACACTTTCAAATCTGTTACTATACACCGATAAGGGATGCTAACCTCCTCTACGTGGGTGCATATGGAGTAATCTCGTGTACTTGGATGTGCGAGGACTTGGCTAGAGCTCCAGTCATTCACGAGACGTGGAATGTAGCGGTCCACTTATCGTCGGTTCCAGATTAAATCGGTAACGGTGCTGCAGGGCGGGTTGGTCAATGACGGTGTGAGGGGTCTTTCAGTCTTCTAAGACTGGGAGAATGCTCTGTGATCCCCCATCAGCATAGAGATAGATAGTAAATTAAGCACTATGCTCGATGTGTTGGAAATATGTAGAGCACTGTCTGCTGTACTTTGATGATGTATGTGTTCGACAATTAACAATGAATGGACGTACTGCACAATCATCTAATGATACTCGCAAAGTAGAGAGAGGAATAGTTCAGCTATGATACTGAAATTGGGAAACATGCTGTCGCAGCATTGCTCGGTGTTGAAATTACTTTAAAACTGCTCAGATTGTTTGCACTATCAGCTGTGATACTTACTATTAGAGTACACTGATGGTGTCTTTTAGACCCCATCCATTAACTGGTACACTGTTGGTTACCACATAATAATTGACTGACATCGCGTGTTTGAGTTGGAGAAAGACTTTTTGGTGGAGAAACAACACCTTCTGTGGTCAGATAGCACCGAAACAGCGATCGCGTATATGACTGCAATGTGAGGAATCAGTCGAAACGGAACACAGAGCCATCAGCTATTCCATCACTGTGACAGCTGAGTTTAAATGTAGATGTTATCGATCACTTTCGGACAGCAGTTTGAAAACCCTCCACAACGCCGCCAAACTCCTCCAGTTTCCTTATGTTGTAAGTGTCTTTTATTTAAATTCACCCAGTGTGTGCGGCGTGTTATAGTAGCAGCAGTAAGAAGATGATTTACACTGTGCGACATCTAGTTTCCTGTGAGAGGCGATGGATCACACACGGTTAATGTCAGTTTAGAACCTGACACGGATCTTGAATTTGTGGCGGAAAAACAAAATGTATGGCAGCGTACACAGCGTGTTACAGCAGAAAAAAAAAACAATGTTTCAAGCGACGACATGGGTTCACAACGAGCATCTCTTGTGACTTACAGTATAGTGTGTGGGATACGGTCATCCTCCTACAGTACAGGTCTGTGTAGTGGATCATTACCTGTATATTTAATACGATCGTCACATGTTCTCGATGCCGGCATGCATGCGGTATTTGTTTTCAATATATGGGAGAAGAGACGTGCGGTAAGAATCTTATCGACTTCTCTATTGGATGAAGTTAGTGGAGCTTTTATAGTTTGTAATTTTTCTCTGGTGGATGGAACAGAATAACAGTGATAGAATATTGGGGTGATAGATGTGAATGGACCCTGAGGGACGTGGATCTGTAGTACCTGCTTGTAGTTTGGAGAAGCACCACAAGGCAGCAGCAAAATCCATATCCTTCCCCAAGTTCCCGTACTGTCTTTTATACTACCTCATGTTGCAGGAGCAGGCTTCGTTTGTGTCGAACGATCCAAACACAGGTCTGTCCCATTAACTCAGTTTCGCCTGTTTCTACACGGGTTGCCGAAGGTGGTAGATGTAGCTTTCTCTGACTTCTACTCAGTTCCGACTTATGTTGGAACAATCACATGCACAAAGCCGTAGTGCAGAGTCTGAGGGGTAGTTGCAAGATACATAGGTGCTACTTAAAACCGTAATGGAATTTTACTGTAGCAGATAGGTGCGAGAAAGGTTGCTCATTTCGAGATTTGAGAGTGTCAGAAATATGATATGGCATCGAGACAGAATGTGTTACAAATACTGTAGAAGTATCTAGTGTCAGCAGAGTGAGGGGATTGCACATACCTGTTTCATACCACACTGCTTAGCCGAATCACTTTCAAAATTCGATAATTTTATTATGAGGGTGCACTGTCAGTGACGTGCAACCGCACTCTGCTGGTGTGATAATATACACTCTGGCGATCACCGCCTATGTTCAGTGTGATGGTATTTGTCTGGAAGAACCGCGTCATTCGTAGGCAATGCCATACATGGATTTATAAAGCTGGTATAGCTTTTAACATGGATACTTGTGTGCACCTTGTAAGGGATCCACGATCCCACGAACATAGATGCTAGTATCCGACGCCCAGGTCGATAGTAGACAGGAGTCGATTGTCGAGAGCTGCAGGAGGCGGTGAGATTAGTGTTGAGGGCAGTAGGAGTACTGGAGAGTGTCGAGTGAGAAGTAGTGCTGGAGAGACGGGCAGTAATGGTGGTCGAGTAAAGTTCACCGGAGCATGACGAGTGAGCGCGTCCCCCTGACCGTCGTGGGGTCGGCCCTCACCAATACCGATTCGCGACTGACGTGAATCAGGAAGCGACGAGTGCCGGATTACGTGTTTCGCGTCGGCCAGCAACAACCGTGGATTGCAGTGAGGATTGTTGTGAATGTTAACCATCAGCATTGCGTGTGACGAAGTATTGAAAATCAGCAACCAATAAAAAGAGATAACCGCAATTAGACGTGTAAGGCGAAGGTAGCAACTGCCTCAGAATTTGTGTGTTAGTAGGAAATATATATCAGTTTGTACATCGCAACCTTTGTGGTCCTTAATAAAAGACAAACTTTCAATCATTAGCTATTCAATCTCAGAACAGCCGCACTCGGTTGAAATACCCCCCGAAACCAGCAGAAAAACCGATAGCCTTTCTTCCATTAAGCACACGGTCATATAATCGTAATAATTAACTGTTTGGCGGCTACGATAAATTACACAAAATCCAATAAGGAATTTAATCAGGGGTGTTTCAAACTCTAGAACCGAGACCGCTTGTGATGGTAATATGGTTGTGTTTTTGTTTTGTTTTGACATATACCCGTTTGTAAGACGATTACGCACTCTTTCTAAGACACAGTGGTAGCACTTGCAAGAAAAACTTATGAGGCATGTCGTCCCATCGTTGATTTTCGGTCAGTACCGTTTTGTATTGTCCGCAATCATTTATTTAGTTGAGAGAAGATCGATTGTGGTGTGTGTTACTAGGAGGTGGAAGACATCTTTGCCAGTTCTCTAGGCAATAGAAACACCTTAGATGACTTTTTAAATTGTAGGTATGATTTGGAATCTGTTACATCACTGACATCGGTATTCACGAGTGGAACTATCATTTTCCTCTATTTGTTTCGAGTTCTCACGTAAAGGTCGTTGCAGACGGAGTAAGTCTCTAGTTACTCAGTGGTCTAGAGCACACTCCACCTCGCTATAGTTTGGGGTTTGTAGAGAAATAGTTTCCAGTATATATCTTCAGAATTATGTTGCGTGAGCGATCGGTAGGATACTGCTGTGTGTTTGATATCGAAGAGTACCGTGAAAGTGGTATAATATTATAGCAAACCGTGCGAAAATACATGTGTTCTTGTAATCTCAGAGTCTGAAGATGGGTGTAGAAAAGCAAGCAAGTCCAGACCAGAAACAGTAATGCGTAGATGCCGAGGGGGAACGGGTCCGAATTTGTAGAAATGTTCTGAGAGTGACTTCGGTCGGCCGAGGGCACACTCTGGTCACCCGTCGGGTGTGGATGATCGCCGACCTCGCAGGGAAATACTGCTAGTGCTGCGAGGGGTATATACGGTGCTGTCTCGTCTTCGTGGTATACGTACAAATGATGTAAGGGGCTGTTTTTGTATGGTGCAGGATACGAATTGTATGTTAACTACATCAACACGGTACGTGGTGATATATTTCTGGGTTGGAGATTGGTTTCAAGGTCTAATATTCAATCTCCTGTCCTCAATGGGAGAGCAGTGTAATTGACTAAGGGTCTTTCCACGTTTGACGATATGCAGGGCACTTTGCACAGTTCAGTTGTCGGTGCAATATGGCAATCAGTGTATAATAGTTTATTGGCACTGATAGTCTCGTCTACAGAAAGAAGGAAACAGGTGGATGGTGCTTCCACACTAGCGGCATCAGTAATTCGTCAGGTAAATTCGATAGGAGCCAATCAAAATCCCCCATTCATTCACACGGCATCCTTTATGGTGGGCTGTAGGAGTCTGTACGTAGCAGTGAGAACGTTTGTGTGTGTTGAAAACAGGAAGGGTAGCACGTGAGGGACGGAGTGCCATATTAGCACTGCGTGGAAGAACGAATTCGCATTTTCCATGTTGTTATATCGATAGTGATGATGATTATAGTACACCAACCTGCATCAGTGATGTCTTTCCAAGCATTACGTCCGTGGGTGCAGTATTCATTATCACAGATAGTGCTGGACGCCTGTCCCTCACAACACTTGTTTGAGAGAATCTTGGCAGGATGCAGCACTTTCCAGAAGCGCTAATTGTAAGTCTTTATCAGATAACAAGTTTGTTTGTGTGGCCATCCTTTGATTTGCCAAACAAGTACTTTATCAGATAATTTCCCAGGACTGAGGAGAATCGAGACATATACCCGGGGTGAGTTTGGGTATACCATAATTTTTTTGGGTGCTGTACAGATGTATAAGATAACTGCACTGTTGTGTAAAATGTGTATATATTGCAGTGTAAAGTTACTGTGGTTTATGTTGTGGCATGACCAGAGAAGACGAGTGTGTGTCCTATCGTGAGGGGTGTATAGATTCAGCACATCGATAACTGCGAGGGTATGAGAGAAATTTTTTATGTGGAAAATTATGTGCGCTATAGATACTGAGATTCGTTCGAGAACCAAAGCTGTCAAAAGGAGACATTACCTGTACATCGATCGGTGTCAGACTGTAGCAGCAATCGTAATATTTAATTGTAGTTACACTGCTAAATAATATCGGAGGAACCACGGTGTAGTGGTTATGTGTGATACTAGACTGTTGTGTGGAGGGTCATGATTTCAAAAATCACCTGCTCTCTACAATTTTAATTTCTATTTTCGGTTCGAGTACATTCTAGAAGTATCCACAAATGTCAAGAGTCATTGTATTGTATATATACTGCATGTGTTCTGGCCAGAGGCAGTTCTCTTCGGGCTCTTGTATGTGCAAGTGCTGAATAAGTGAAGTTTGTGTTCGTCATTCATCTAATTACATCTTATAATAATTAAAAAAAACAGTCGTGAACGCAAATTTCTTTTAATCGGAGTGACTGGTATCAGTGACAGTCAGTTCAGCGTCGTGGGTCGGCGCAGTCTGTTCCATGGAAGTCCACCTGCCGTTCTTGAGTCTGAAGATGATCCTTGAGGATTGAAACTGGTCACTCCGATGAAAAGAAATTGGCGATCAAGACTGTTTTTTAATTATTATATTAATTAAGATCGCTGATAATGTTTTCAAAAATTTTATTTAATTACACTTTCTTCTACGTGACATGATTCTGGCGGAGACGCTGGGCATTGGAACCTGTGATGGCGCACATTATAGACGACACAGTGGCTCCCATCAGGCCACGGCAGAGCCGCCGTTTACGTGGCGAGAAACCCGGGTTCCAGCCATATTCAACAGATCGCAATCTATCGGAGACAGAAGAAGAAGAGGACGTTACGATGACAGCAACTGTGTGCCACCACATGAGACATCCTTCCGGGTTCTCTGGTGACGATGGCCAAGATCCAAACAAGTGGCTGAAGGGATATGAGCGTATATCCAAATTTAACAAATGGGATGACACCGTGTGTTTGGCTAACGTATTTTTCTACTTGGAGGGCACTGCCAAGCGACGATATGAGACAAACGAGGAGAAGTTCACAAGCTGGGAAGTATTCCTGGTGGAACTGCGCAAGTATTTCGGCGACACACAACGACAGAAGTGCAAGGCTGAAGATAAATTAAAGTGCAGGGCACAGCGTCCTGGAGAAACTACACCATCCTACATTCAAGGCGTCTTGGAGCAGTGTAAAATGGTGGATCCTCGAACGAAGGAGGAAGATAAGGTTGCACATCTCATGAAGGGTGTTGCTGAGATGTATCAAGTCTTACTCCTGAAGGAGGTTTCGACAGCAGACGTCTTCATAAAACGGTGCCAGTATATCGAGACAATGCATCAAAAAAGAATTACACGCAAGAAGTTGGAACGGCTTCCAAACGTCGTGATGGAGGAAGAAACTGATTTCACAAGCGATCTTCGTCAGATAGTGAGAGAGGAAGTTCAGAAGGCACTTGGATTGCACGGCGAGCAAAAAAACGAGACGCTTCAAGAGGTCATAAGGGAGGAAGTGGAACAGACATTGAACCCAGTCTCTCGTCCTTTAAAACGGTGAAAAAGTCGAGACCCTGGCGAAGTTACGTTCCTAGGATGCCGCATGAGGAACCTGTTTGGGCACCAAGGAAGACTGACGTCTGGAGGACCCCGGATGACCAACCAGTATGTTTCCACTGCGGACGACCGGGACATGTCGAGAAAGGCGGCGGATCTTAGCCGACGCCAACACCAGGACGATGAAGATGAACAAGAAGATGAGGGTGCAGGACGACGTAGGTCACCATCGCCTCAAGCTAGCCGCTGGAGAGGACGCTCCCCAACACGCCGATCAAGGTCTCCATCGCCGTTCAGAAGCTCCAGCCGATCACCTAGCCGCCGCAACCTGGAAAACTAAAGGGTGCGAAATTCCTTGGAGGTGAGGACGCCGAAGAGAAAAATCCTCCGCCTCCGATCACTACAAAAGTGGTAGGAAACTACGTCGATATCCTCATGGATGGCCGACCTGGCCAAGGTCTAGTGGAATCTGGAGCACCATATTCAGTCATTTCGGAGAAGTACCGTCGCCAGTTGCAGAAAACCGTATTCGTTGACAGAAAAACATCTCTGCTAAATGTGGCTAAAGGGAAATATGTAAAACCTGCAGGAAGATGTGTCACTCGTGTGGGTATAAGTGGCCATACACATCCCTTAGACTTCATCGTCTTACAAGAGTGTAGTCATGACATCATTCTCGGATGTGACTGCTTGAAAACTTCTCAAGCAATTATAGATTGTGGTCTCTCGAAGATTATGTTAGACGAGATGAGATACTGTGGACAGGAAGATGCGCATCCGAGTGTGTGGAGACTATGTGTGCCGGATGAAGTGATCATTCCTGCAGTCAGCGCTAGAAAGGTAACTGTCATGTGTCATGCCATGCATCAACCCATGGATCTTGTAGTGGAATGTAAGAGAAGCATACCACTGAAGAATAAATTGGTCATCCCAGCCTCTGCCGTCTCGTTTAAGAACGGATTCGGTGAATCGTGGATAGTTAACTGTCGCCGAGAACCGCAGATCCTTCCAGGACGTATGTGGGTAGCAAATGCTGAGCCGTTAACTGCAGAACAGCTGAGCGTCATAGAAACCACCCCTGCCGAGTCTGTGGACGAAATTAGCGTTACCACCACGAGACAAGATCTTCTATCTCGACTATCACCATATATCACTGTGGAACAACAGAAGAAGCTACTTGACATTCTTCAAGAGTTCTCTGAATGCTTCAATCCACAGGTGAAGAGCAAATTAGGCAAATCGACGGTGAAGCATTGGATTAGCACTGGAACCATCAACCAGTAAGCCAGAGAGCATACCGTTTGTAAGCAACGGAATGTCGAATAATTCGCGACGAGGTAGAGAAAACGATTAAGAATGACATCATTCAGCCTTCGCAGAGCCCATGGTCGTCACCAGTGGTTCTCTTCAGGAAGAAGGATGGCAGTTGGAGCTTTTGAGTTGATTACAGGAAGCTTAAAAGATAACTAAAAAGGACGTTTACCCTCTTCCACGAATTGACGATACACTAGATTGTCTGAAGGGGGCTAAGTTTTTCTCAACCAAATCGAAGTAGATGAGGCTGATCGTGAGAAAACTGAATTCATCACCCCTGAGGGCCTGTATGCGTTTAAGGTAATGCCGTTTGGTTTGTGTAATCCACCAGCAACTTTTGAACGGATGACGGATAATTGTCTAAGTCACATGACCTTGTAGTGTTCTCAGAGACATTTGATGAACACGTAAAAAGACTGAGGGCCGTGCTTAAGTGTCTCCAACGAGGCGGATTGAAACTTTATCCAAGAAAGTGTCTCTTTGGAGCAAAAGAAATCAAAGTACTTGCACACCTTGTGTCAAACGAAGGTGTGCGGACAGACCCAGAAAAGGTGATATCTATAACGGAATTACCTATTTTTAAAAGTATTAGAGATATGAGAAGCTTCCTCAGATTATGTTCTTATTACCGTCATTTTATCAAACACTTTCGTATCAAAGCCAGGCCACTTCAAGAGTTGTTAAAAGCCGATGCTAAATTTATCTGGGTGTTGCTCAACAAGATTCTTTCGATGTCCTGCGAAAAGCTCTGACGACTGACCCTGTACTTGGTCTGTATGATGAGAGAGCTCCTACAGGACTACACACAGATGTCAGTGGGTATGGGATCGCAGCTGATGTGCAAATTTCGGATGGAAAAGAGAAGGTTTATAATCTATGCTTCTAGGAAACTTACAAAAGCCGATAGAAACTACTCAACTACAGAAAGAGAATGTCTTGCTGTGATCTGGGCTATGTGCAAATTTCGACACTATCCGTATCTAAGGCCATTCACTTTGTTGGCTGACAGGTCTTAAGAAACCAACAGGACGACTCGCCAGGTGGGCACTACGTCTTTGAGAGTATGACATTACCATAGTGTACAGAAATGGAAGGAAACAACCAAGATGCCGACTGTCTCTCAAGAAACCCTGTGCAAGACCATCAAGACTTTGATGAAGATAGTGACTGTCTCGCTGCACTCCAGGATCTCTCTGCTGAGCAGAAGGACACCAAGATATCTCAAATTATGCGTGCCTTAAATCTGTCAGAGGATGTGAAAGGACAATTTAAGGTAGTTAATGGATTACTTTGCAAGAAAAACTTTGATCCGTTTGGAAAGAGGTGGCTACCAGTGTTTCCTAAACGCATGCGCTTAGATGTTCTACAGAAATTCCATGACATACCTGAGGCCGGACATTTTGGATTTATTAAGACATACGATAGGATGCGAAAGATATTTTTCTGGCCAGGTTTATTTAGGAGTGTCCGTCACTATGTGTCTAACTTGCGGGCTGTCAAAAAAATTAAATGGTGGCGCTTAACTACAGACCCTCAGACTCAGAGTTGAAATATTGAAAGTTTTTACTGGTTTCGTTGTCTAGGGGCTAGCCGCATTACAATCCAAATACTGCTGATTCTACAGTATACAATATGAATATACACATGAATCTAATGGTCGAAGGTTCCTATCACTCGGCAACTGCGAATTTGGAATGTGACATAGAAATTTATAAATGAAAGATTGCAATTAAATGAAACCTGCAGTTACTATTTTTAACGACTTTAAACGACGAGAACGTTAGCAGAAGTACATTTAATAATGCCATTTATTACTGCAAAACACTTACTGGTGCCGATGGTCCAGCAATTAAACGAAATATAAGTTGAATAACAGGGAAACAAGAGATTCCTACTTCACGTAATTAGTCATGAACAACAAAGCTCGCGAGATATTCATTTCTAAACGCATACTACGTCTTCACTGCAGAAGTCACGGAAAGTCCACAGGTCGGCACTACGAAATACACTCCTGGAAATTGAAATAAGAACACCGTGAATTCATTGTCCCAGGAAGGGGAAACTTTATTGACACATTCCTGGGGTCAGATACATCACATGATCACACTGACAGAACCACAGGCACATAGACACAGGCAACAGAGCATGCACAATGTCGGCACTAGTACAGTGTATATCCACCTTTCGCAGCAATGCAGGCTGCTATTCTCCCATGGAGACGATCGTAGAGATGCTGGATGTAGTCCTGTGGAACGGCTTGCCATGCCATTTCCACCTGGCGCCTCAGTTGGACCAGCGTTCGTGCTGGACGTGCAGACCGCGTGAGACGACGCTTCATCCAGTCCAAAACATGCTCAATGGGGGACAGATCCGGAGATCTTGCTGGCCAGGGTAGTTGACTTACACCTTCTAGAGCACGTTGGGTGGCATGGGATACATGCGGACGTGCATTGTCCTGTTGGAACAGCAAGTTCCCTTGCCGGTCTAGGAATGGTAGAACGATGGGTTCGATGACGGTTTGGATGTACCGTGCACTATTCAGTGTCCCCTCGACGATCACCAGTGGTGTACGGCCAGTGTAGGAGATCGCTCCCCACACCATGATGCCGGGTGTTGGCCCTGTGTGCCTCGGTCGTATGCAGTCCTGATTGTGGCGCTCACCTGCACGGCGCCAAACACGCATACGACCATCATTGGCACCAAGGCAGAAGCGACTCTCATCGCTGAAGACGACACGTCTCCATTCGTCCCTCCATTCACGCCTGTCGCGACACCACTGGAGGCGGGCTGCACGATGTTGGGGCGTGAGCGGAAGACGGCCTAACGGTGTGCGGGACCGTAGCCCAGCTTCTTGGAGACGGTTGCGAATGGTCCTCGCCGATACCCCAGGAGCAACAGTGTCCCTAATTTGCTGGGAAGTGGCGGTGCGGTCCCCTACGGCACTGCGTAGGATCCTACGGTCTTGGCGTGCATCCGTGCGTCGCTGCGGTCCGGTCCCAGGTCGACGGGCACGTGCACCTTCCGCCGACCACTGGCGACAACATCGATGTACTGTGGAGACCTCACGCCCCACGTGTTGAGCAATTCGGCGGTACGTCCACCCGACCTCCCGCATGCCCACTATACGCCCTCGCTCAAAGTCCGTCAACTGCACATACGGTTCACGTCCGCGCTGTCGCGGCATGCTACCAGTGTTAAAGACTGCGATGGAGCTCCGTATGCCACGGCAAACTGGCTGACACTGACGGCGGCGGTGCACAAATGCTGCGCAGCTAGCGCCATTCGACGGCCAACACCGCGGTTCCTGGTGTGTCCGCTGTGCCGTGCGTGTGATCATTGCTTGTACAGCCCTCTCGCAGTGTCCGGAGCAAGTATGGTGGGTCTGACACACCGGTGTCAATGTGTTCTTTTTTCCATTTCCAGGAGTGTATTTGTATCTCCCGCGACCAAGCGCAGACTGCCCCACTCTCCATGTCTTTTCCGTCGCTGCTCTCTGTCCACCACTACGCCGCGCAGTCCTGTTCGGTACTGCCTGTGTCTGGTTCAGCACTCCCATCCAGTCTCCCTATTAACGAGCACTATGATTGGCTAGAGCGCTCCCGCCAGTCTTGAAACCAACGCACACTCCCAAACATATTGAAACACATACGAAATACTGGATTTACATTTAAATAACTTGAAATTAAATAAATATTCCTACAGATGGACCATAAACACGCTCTAACACACATTATTGAAAACATAAACAAATCAAATAAACATATATCAAAGGAATAGAAACAAAAGGTAGACCAGTAGCCTAATGTCCCTGTGCTTTCTAAAACACAGTAAATATTTAACCACTTTCTTCATGAATTGTATACACCGGATATAAACAAAGACACAGACGAATAAATATATTTATAAGCATGCTGCTATCGTTTTTTCGTGTAACTGTGGAGTACTTATGCCCTGACGCGATGAATAGTAATCGGCCACTTTGATCTCCAATAACTCATGTACTATTCAAGTTCATGCCTGTAATTCATACCAATTTAGGTTTACACTAATAGCTTTCTAAAGACAAGTCGATAGACAAAATCGGATGAACCGTTTATATTTTGGAAATGCCTTGCTGAGTGTTAATTGTATAATTTACTGTCAGATACTAAACTTTAAACTAATAAAGATATTGAAAATCTGATTATACCATCAGAATCGTCGTGCAAATAATGGTAATGTACACGTTTCTTTTTAAGGTATCACGATTCCTGTGGCTATTATTAATTTCTGCACGAGCTGTGTAACGTCTGCTATTACGGTTTCGCAAAGCCCACCATCTTTGGCACTCCCAGCGTACACATCTGCTTCATCGACACAAAGCACCCTCCGCGACACAGCGTCAGCGTGGAATTGCCAGCGACGCGGTCGGCCTGGACCACGCGCTGGGGCTGCCTCCCCTCTTGCTCTGGCACCACGTGGTCGCTGGCAGGCCCCGGCTTGCCAATTGGCCCGCGTGGCCATGCCACTTCCGAACTTAGAATGTTTTCAGGGCGCCACAACTCGCCCGTTACCTCACACACTGTCGAGAGTGCCAGAGCAGAAAGGCAGTCCCCCAGAAACCAGCTGGGCGACTCATACTAATTCCAACAGCTGAAACGCCTTTCCAGCGTTTGGGATTGACCTCCTCGGACGATTTCCAACGTCTGCTAGTGGCAACAGATGGATTATTGTTTGCACTGATTATCTGACACGCTATGCGATTACAAAAGCCGTGAAAACAGCCGAAGCATTCGATGTAGCCAAATTCATCGTGGCAGTCATTGTATTAAAACCCGGTGCACCAAGGTCGTTAATTACGGATCGAGGGAAAGTTCTTCAATCGAATCTTGTGGCAGAGATAAACTGTCGGTGCAACATTACTCATCACATGACGACTGCCTACCATCCGCAAACTAACGGTCTTACTGAACGCCTTAATAAGACCTCGGCCGACATGCTATCACTGTTCGTCAATGTTGAGCAGAGCAACTGGGACGAGGTGCTACCTTCCATCACGTTTGCCTGCAACACCGCCAAACAAGACACCACAGAATTTATGCCATTTTTCCTGGTGCATGAGCGTGAGACGACTACGACGATGGACACTGTGTTTCCGTTACATGCTCATGACGTGGACGACGACAACATTGACCAGGTGTTAACCAGAGCTGAGGAAGCTCGGCAATTAGCTCGATTCGGCACGCTGCAGGCTCATAAAAACGATAGCCGAAGGTACGACGCGAGCCACCGCCCTGTTGTCTACCAGCCTGGGGACCTCGTCTGGATCTTCACTCCTATTCGGAAGGTTGGTCTCCCTGAGAAGCTCCTCAGGCGCTACTTTGGACCTTATAAGGTTGTAAGACAGTTGTCTGATGTTACTTATGAAGTTGAAAATTTCGACCCCGACACAAGACGACGAAGGATCAGAGATACGGTCCACATCCTTCGAATGAAGCCCTATAAGGATCCTACAACCCAGAGCAAATAGAAAGCTCCAGTGACAGGCAACAACCGGAAAGGTGACGATGAGCGTAGCGCCAAAGGAAGTTCTAAGAACATCACAGCCAGGGTGAACGTCAGTCATCAGGAGTTGGAGTATGCAAGACCGATGACTCATTCCCATACTAGGAGGACATAACACCGAGATGCTGTTCTCTTAAGAGTGGAGCAATGTTGCGGAAACCGTGGTGCAGTGGTTATAATAATAGACTGTTGCATGGAGGGTCGTGAGTTCACACTCAACTGAACTGTAAAATTTTAATTTCTATATTCGGTTTCAGTACATTCTACATGTATCCACAAATGGGAAGAATCATTGTACTAGAATGTTGTGTACCTATATAAATATACTGTATGTGTTCTGGCTGGAGGCAGTTCGCTCTGCCCTCTTGTATGTTCAAGTGCTGAATAAACCTTCGTTATATGAATTTTGTGTTAGTCATTCTTCTAATTACACCTTCTTCTACGTTTCAATTTGTTCCTGCTTTTCAGTATTCTTGTGAGTCTTGTATGTATATGATGATCTGTAGACAACTTTTGCGCGTTTAAATGTCAGTGTAATTTA
Source organism: Schistocerca cancellata (assembly GCF_023864275.1). Taxonomy (NCBI): domain Eukaryota; kingdom Metazoa; phylum Arthropoda; class Insecta; order Orthoptera; family Acrididae; genus Schistocerca; species Schistocerca cancellata. Next base: position 12,662,993 of record NC_064627.1, on the reverse strand, counting down.
GCGATCTGTGCAAAATAATTTTACAGCTGAAAGTCTCGTCTGCAGAAAGCAAAGGCAAATGGTGCTCCCACTGGACCCTCAACACAGCTACGTGTCATCGCACCAGCAATGATAAATACACGTGTGCACAGTCCAGAGGATGACTTGACACTTATTTAGATAGAGATGTGACATCAGTATAACAATCAAAGAACTTCCACGTACGGTCGGCAATGGACTGAGAGTGACGGCTTGCACTGGCTCGCGTCCGGTGGTGGCTCGTGACGGCATCGATGCGTGTGCGCCCTGGAGGGTCTGCCCTCTGCAAACAGGTCTCCGCTGCCGTCCGGTCGCATCAGCAACGGTGCCTGGGTGAACACGTATTTTGAGAGGAATTTCTCAGATACCAAGTATGAAAGGGATGTCGACACCTCACGCTCGCAGGACCCGAATGGACACCGGTGCATGACTTCGCAGGGGGTGCCGGTGCATGCCGACTTCTGGGTGCGTGTGCAGTAGCCTCCTGTGCGTGGGGTAAGGGGTGCACACGTACAGTGTTTGTGTGTCTGTTGCATAATTTTGTGAGCAAATGTCCTATGCTGTGCTGTGCGTTATTTGGACAGTTTACGAGTTGATTTCGAGTCTGCACATCAGTGTACTGTATTATTTAGGAGCAGTTTGCAGGTCTGTACTGAAATTTTAATATAGGAGTTGTTTGCGTATCTGCAGAGTGTTATTTAGGAGTAGTTTACAGGTCTGTGCGCTGTGTGGCGTGGCCCCAAGCATGTGAGAGCGTGTGTTTTGTATCCGTGTGATAAATAATACTATCTCAAATCCATCCCTAAACATATTGTTCAAAAATAAATAAAGTATACTCCTTCCTCTCTCCAGCAGCCAAGCGCAGGCTGAGTGATTTTCCCCTACAAACAGTCATCTTGGGTTGCGTCACAGAACAGACGACAGTGCCCTCTGATGACAGAACTATGTAGTAAGTCCATACCTTGTGGTGAGCACACTGTTTCCCGCCATCTTCCTCCATCGTCTCGGGTTATCTAACGGAATGTTCGATAGCACTGTCTTGTGGCAGTACTGTGTACTAGGTCCAGACCTCGTAGTTAACACACTGTTTCCCGCCAAAATCCTCCGTCTCGGATAACGGTACTTGCGTCGTCAGCTGACATCCTGGTAGCCATCTTGGATTATGTCACAGGACAGATGACAGCGCCCTCTGGTGGTTTTACTTTGTACTAGGTCAGTTGGACTCTGGACCTCATGACAAACACACTGGATGACGGTAGTGCCTCAGATTGTTTAAATAAAGACTGGTGCATGATTTCGACAGTTTATGATTAGCAAGCATGTTTGCAGAGATTTTTAGATGGATTATTATTATAACGATTTACGAGTTGTTTGGCTCTCTGGACATACATGTATTGCATTATGGTTTGCTGGTCTGTAGGCTGTGTGGTGTGACACCAAGCATGTCAGAGCATGTGTTTTGTATCAGTGTGATATACTATCTAAAATCCATCCCTAAATAAATTGTTCCAAAATAAACAAAGTACACAGCTTCCTCTCTCCAGTAGCCCAGCAGAGGCTGAGTCATTTTCCCGCCAATAATAGGAAGAGGTGGCGGCCAGGTGACTTAGGTTAGTGGAGATAGCCCAATTGACTTATCTTCGCCTGAAAATCCGCCTTCTTGAATGATGTCATGACCACCATTCTGGATGTCGTAATCGCCGCCATCTTGGATACATCTGGCAACAATACAGAATGGCGCAGAACGAACTTAGTCTCCTACTCCCAACAACATGCCGATTGGACCACTCAGGATTTGTATTATGTTCTCTTCACCGACGAGTGTCGCAGATGCCTTCAACCGGACAATGGTCCGAGACGTGTTTGGAGGCAACGCAGTCAGGCTGAACGCCTTAGACTCACTGTCCAGCGACTGCAGCACGGTGGAGGTTCTCTGATATTTTGGGGTGGCATTATGTGCGGACGACATAGGCTGCTGGTGGTGACGGAAGGCGCCGTAACGTCTGTATGATGCGTTACTGCCATCCTCCAACCTATAGTGCAACCACATCGGCAGCATACTGGCGAAGCATTCGCTTTCATGAACGACAATTCGCGCCCCCATCGTGCACATCTTGTGAATGGATAACATCGCTCGACAGTGTGGCTAGCATGTTCTCCAGACACGAATCCTATCGAACATGCCTGGGATAGATTGGAAAGGGCTGTTTATGAACGACGTGACCCACCAACCACTCTGAGGGATCTACGCCGAATCGCCATTGAGGAGTGGTACAATCTGGATCAGCAGTGTACCTTGATGAACTTGTGGATAGTATGCCACGAGGAATATAGGCATGCACCAATGCTGGAGTATGTGCTACTGTGTGTTAGATGTACCAGTGTGTACAGCAATCTGGACCACCAGCTCTGAAGGTCTCGCTGTATGGTGGTATGACATGCAATGTGTGGATTTAATGAGCAATAAAACGGGCGGAAATGATGTTTATGTTTATCTCTATTCCAATTTTCTGTACAGGTTCCAGAACTCTCGGAACCGAGGTGATGCAAAACTTTTTTTGATGTGCGTTTATTACATTTAATATCCTTGTTAGAAAAGCGCTAGGTAAAGAAGGAGCACTTCATCTCATATTCAAGAGATGTATAAACGTAGATGACAAACAAAAGCTGAACGAAGCGAGAATGAGCGTAAGGAGAGCAACAAGAGAAACGTTCAATGACTTTGAAAGTAAAACTTTGTCAACCGATCTGAGTAAGAACCCTAAGAGGTTTTGGTCGTATGTAAAATCAGTAAGTGGGTCAAAATCATCTATTCATTGTCTCTGCGACCACACAGGCACCGAAACGGAAGATAACAGAGAGAAGGCCGAAATACCGAATTTGGTTTTCCGAAGTTGTCTCACCGCGGAAGATGGTAACACTGTCCCTCCTTTCAATCGTCGTGCGAACGTCGACATGGCAGACATTGACACAACCGACCGCGAAACTGGAAAGCAGCTACAGTCGCTCAGTAGTGGAAAGGCTTCAGGACCAGGGGGGATTTTGGGAAGATTGTGCGAAAGAACCTGCTCCCCTTTTAGCAGTAATTTATCGTAGATCGCTTGAGCAACGAAAGGTACCTAACGACTGGAAAAAAGAGCAGGTCATTTCCGTTTTTAAGAAAGGCCGTAAGACCTATATCGCTGACGTCATCTGTTGTAGAATTCTGGAACATTTTTAATGCTCAATAATTATGAAGTTTTTGGAGAATGAACAAGATGGATTCCGCAAACAGAGATCCTGCGAAGCTCAGATCGCTCTGTTCCTTCGTGAGCTCCACAGCGCAGTGGACAACGGCCCTCAGGTTGACGCCGTGTTCCTTGATTTCAGTAAGGCATTTGACACCTTCCCGCATTGCTATTCAATGACAGAAGTACGAGCCAACGGAGTATCGGAGCAGATCTGTGATTTGATCCAAGAATTCACTCCTAAAGGAATTAACTCGACAGATGTAAATGTAATATCCGGAGTACCACTAGGAAGTGTGATAGGACCGTTGCTGTTCACAATATATATATATATATATATATATATATATATATATATATATATATATATATACAGGGTGTTTCAAAAATGACCGGTATATTTTAAACGGCAATAAAAACTAAACGAGCAGCGATAGAAATACACCGTTTGTTGCAATATGCTTGGGACAACAGTACATTTTCAGTCAGACAAACTTTCGAAATTACAGTAGTTACAATTTTCAACAACAGATGGCGCTGCGGTCTGGGAAACTCTATAGTACGATATTTTCCACATATCCACCATGCGTAGCAATAATATGGCGTAGTCTCTGAATGAAATTACCCGAAACCTTTGACAACGTGTCTGGCGGAATGGCTTCACATGCAGATGAGATGTACTGCTTCAGCTGTTCAATTGTTTCTGGATTCTGGCGGTACACCTGGTCTTTCAAGTGTCCCCACAGAAAGAAGTCACAGGGGTTCATGTCTGGCGAATAGGGAGGCCAATCCACGCCGCCTCCTGTATGTTTCGGATAGCCCAAAGCAATCACACGATCATCGAAATATTAATTCAGGAAATTAAAGACGTCGGCCGTGCGATGTGGCCGGGCACCATCTTGCATAAACCACGAGGTGTTCGCAGTGTCGTCTAAGGCAGTTTGTACCGCCACAAATTCACGAAGAATGTCCAGATAGCGTGATGCAGTAATCGTTTCGGATCTGAAAAATGGGCCAATGATTCCTTTGGAAGAAATGGCGGCCCAGACCAGTACTTTTTGAGGATGCAGGGACGATGGGACTGCAACATGGGGCTTTTCGGTTACCCATATGCGCCAGTTCTGTTTATTGCCGAAGCCGTCCAGGTAAAAATAAGCTTCGTCAGTAAACCAAATGCTGCCCACATGCATATCGCCGTCATCAATCCTGTGCACTATATCGTTAGCGAATGTCTCTCGTGCAGCAATGGTAGCGGCGCTGAGGGGTTGCCGCATTGGAATTTTGTACGGATGGAGGTGTAAACTCTGGCGCATGAGACGATACGTGGACGTTGGCGTCGTTTGGACTGCAGCTGCAACACGGCGAACGGAAACCTGAGGCCGCTGTCGGATCAGCTGCTGCACTAGCTGCGCGTTGCGCTCTGTGGTTGCCGTACGCGGTCGCCCTACCTTTCCAGCACGTTCGTCCGTCACGTTCCCAGTCCGTCGAAATTTTTCAAACAGATCCTTTATTGTATCGCTTTTCGGTCCTTTGGTTACATTAAACCTCCGTTGAAAACTTCGTCTTGTTGCAACAACACTGTGTTCTAGGCAGTGGAATTCCAACACCAGAAAAATCCTCTGTTCTAAGGAATAAACCATGTTGTCTACAACACACTTGCACGTTGTGAACAGCACACGCTTACAGCAGAAAGACGACGTACAGAATGGCGCACCCACAGACTGCGTTGTCTTCTATATCTTTCACATCACTTGCAGCGCCATCTGTTGTTGAAAATTGTAACCACTGTAATTTCGAAAGTCTGTCCGCCTGAAAATGTACTGTTGTCCCAAGCATATTGCAACAAACGGTGTATTTCTATCGCTGCTCGTTTAGTTTTTATTGCCGTTTCAAATATACCGGTAATTTTTGAAACACCCTGTATATATGTATATATATATATATATATATATATATATGTATATATATATATATATATATATATATATATATATGATTAGTAGAAAGCGTCGGGTGCTCTTGAAGGCTATTCGCATATGATGCAGCTGTCTGTACCAAAGTAACAACGCCAGAAGGTAGTAAGAATTTGCAGAACGACCTGCAGAGAACTGATGAATGGTGCACATTCTGGCAGTTGACGCAGAAGGTAAATAAATGTAACATACTGCCTACACATAGGAAAAGAAATCCACTACTGTAGAGGTACGCTATTGATGGCAAACAGCTGGAGACAACATCTGCCGTAAAATATCTAGGCGTAACTATCCAGAGCGACCTTAAGTGGAATGATTACATAAAAGAGATAGTGGGTAAGCAGACACCAGATTCATCGGAAGAATCTTAAGGAAATGTAACTCATCCACGAAAGAAGTGACTTATAAGGCCCTTGTTCGCCCGATTCTTGAGTATTGTTCATGTGTCTGGGATCCCTATTAGGTAGGACTGATAGAGGAGGTAGAGGAGGTCCAACGGAGAGCGGCGGGTTTCGTCACGGGATCGTTTGGCTGGCGAGAGAGGTGTTACGGAGGTGCTGGACAAACTGCACTGGCAGAGCAGACGTTACAAGAGAGCCGTTGTGCATCACGGAGAGAGTTACTACTGAAATATCGGGACAGCAGTTTTCAGGAGGAGTCAGACAGCGTATTACTCCCTCCCCCCCCCTCCCCGCCCCCCCCCCCCCCCCCCATACACATACATACATCTCGCCTGTTGATCGCGAGGAGAAAATTCGAGAAATAAGAGCCAATACAGAGGCTTACTGACAACCATTCTTCCCACGCACTATTCGCGAGTGGAACAGGGTTGGAGGGTCCAGATAGAGGTGCCGAAAGTACCCTCCGCCACACACCATTAAGTGGCTTGTGGAGTATGATGTATATATACTTATTTGATTATTAAACATGCCTCCCGACGTTTTAATTTTAAAAAGGGCGAAGAAAAGTGTTCGGATGATCAGAACATCATCAAATATAACGAAAAAAACGGAATGAAAGAAAGTCACAACCGAGAATCGCAACACAGACGACCAGTGCGGTAGTCTGATGCCTCGACTTAATTTATTGAGCGGTATACACGTAGAGTTAACTTACATTGAAACAAAGGTAACGAACACGAGAGTGACACAGTTTGCATAGAGGGTATGTCACAGATCCGACAGGACTGCCAGTGTGAAATTCCAGCGTGCAGTGCTCCTACATTAGGGCGAGCTGCGACATTACGATCCTCGGAAGTTTCAACGAGAGCCGTGAAGGAGGCCAAAGAGGCGCGCGCCCAGTGTGACAGAACGTGGCCGACACCCGCCGGCCGCCGGGGAACGGCGGTGCAGCTGCGGGGCGACGTGCAGCTCCGTGGCAGGTGGGCGAGGACTGGTCGGGCGGGGCCCGCGCCGCAGGCCGCAAACAGGAGGCCGTGCGCCGCCTTCTCGTCGTCCTCCACATTGAAACTGGCAACGAAAGGATACCGCTACGACGCAGTTGAGGACACTGTACTGCAGTCCTAAATGGAGTTCCGAAAAAGATTACAGTGACTGTTTCAAAACACCTCTAAAACGGTTTCAGGTGTGTGTTGATTCTCGGAAGGACTATTTTGAATAAACGCTTTGAATTTGTGAACATAATCGGCGAGTTTTATTTTTCATAGTCACAGACCTAACGGAACTGGGGCATTCTGTGTATACGAAAGTAGAATAATTGGAAAAAGCACAAAAGAAGTATCTTAACATTTGTGAAACACGTTTTGAGAAAGTCAGTCGGTAATGGTAGCAGTAAGCTCGAGGCCGGGAGGAGAGGGGGGGGGGGGGGGTGGAGGGGGCAGGTGTCGAGGCTCACTCAAAACGTCGCCCTTTTTTTAAATTTTCTTTTCTTTTTTTTTAATGTTCCAAAACAATACCAAAAGCGCAAAAGGAAGGAACACAGAGGAAAAAGAGAGACGAGAAAAGAAAACTACAAGAAGGCGAGTAGCCGCTGCCGGAACTGTCTCTGGAAGGTAGGGAACAGCACGCTGGCAAAGAGCTCTCGAAATCGAGGCAGTTGCTAGCAGGAGCAGCAAGCCGAAACGTAAACTGGAGAAAAGCCGAGCGGTCACTGTCACCCTCACCAGTAACGCCAAAATCTACGAAGTGAACAACCAGCGATACGATCACATTACTCTTTGTCCTCGGAAAAAAAGGAAACAGCCTGTTGCAGAGTTAGTGGAATACCGAGCTTCGACAGACCGAGTGACGACAGCACAAACTGCTTCGTGAGCCGGGACCACTTTGCTAGGTGACAAGTTCTGCAGCGCGTCTAGGGAGGCGCGCCTAGTGCATACACCTGTGTCGCGATATAGACGCTCGCTCGTGGAAATCAGATTGTCGAGTTGTTAAGCTTCCTACCAGGAGAAGGCTGCCGCGAGGCAGACATTGAATCACACAAATTTCCAGAATACTCGCAGTGCTAATTGTTCGACGGAATCCCTTCCGAGCGGCTCTACAAAAGCTCGGCCGCGAGCTCCGGCCGCTGCAGTAGTGCACGGCCAGGCAGGACCCTCCAGTTTGTCACAGTTTAAAACTCACACGACCGGCGTTAACAGCGGAATCGAGATACGCTCGATGCACCAAGGCTGACAGCCGGGACGTAAGGGTATACAAGTCCCGAGAGATCGTCAAAATGGTGCGACAAACACATAAGACAGACGCCTTCCTCTTAATGTTAGAAAGGCCCATTCAGCTTCGTCACACTCTCGTGTCACAACCTGGAGATACGACACTTGTATAAAAAGCGACTGGTCAACTCCTTCACTTTCTTAGTCATCAGAGAGCGAAACGGGAAAAGTTGTGCGACGTTATAGGCCTTGCACAACACATATCCAAAATTCGAACGGTAAGAGAGCGTCGTTCGTGTTCCAGTATTGCTCTCTGATTTCCAATTGAGAGTCACCATTGGCTGTGGACAAAGATCGATAACAACTCGCGCCGATGTACCGGGTGATCAAAAAGTCAGTATAAATTTGAAAGCTGAAATAATGACGGAATAATGTAGATAGAGAGGTACAAATTGACACACGTGCTTGGAATGACATGGGGTTTTATTAGAACCAAAAAAATACAAAAATTCAAAAAATGTCCGACAGATGGCGCTTCATCTGATCCGAATAGCAATAATTAGCGTAACAAAGTAAGACAAAGCAAAGATTATGTTCTTTACAGGAAATGCTAAATATGTCCACCATCATTCTTCAACAATAGCTGTAGTCGAGGAATAATGGTGTGAACAGCACTGTAAAGCATGTCCGGATTTATGGTGAGGCATTGGCGTCGGATGTTGTCTTTCAGCATCCCTAGAAATGTTGGTCGATCACGATACACTTGCGACTTCAGGTAACCCAAAAGCCGATAATCGCACGGACTGAGGTCTGGGGACCTGGGAGGCCGAGCATGACGAAAGTGGCGGCTGAGCACACGATCATCACCAAACGACGCGCTAGAAATCTGTCGGACATTTTGTGAACTTTGGTTTTTTTTTTTTGTTCTAATAAAACCCCATGTCATTCCAAGCATGTGTGTCAATTTTTACCTCTCTGTCTACATTATTCCGTGGTTTATTAAGTTTCCAAATTTATACTGACTTTTTGATCACCCGGTATGTCGATTAACAGCAGTAGCCGACGTGATTACCGCTCCATCTAAGTGCCGTAAGTTAACAAGTCTACTTCTGCCCTTGTTAAGTCGCACTCTCAAGGGACGGCAATAATAATTGATCACCACTTTCGACAGACATATCTCTCACGTCGCCTTTGCCTTTTTGGGTTTTGACAAGCCTTTTGATCGTGTGAATCGTGAATTTACGCTTCAGATTTTGGAGACGATCGCATTTACTGTTGAAGCTCCTAGGATTTTGTTGAACATGTTCGCACGTATTGCAGCTTCGGGCAGCTGACAGCCCCGATAACCATCCGTCGGGGAGAGCCGAGTCGTGGTCTGTGCCTCGTACCTGGAACGCTGCTTCCCACTCTCAGGGCTCAACACTTTCTGGAAGGACCGTAGCTGTTCGCACATACGCTAATGATGTGTGGGTTCTATTCCGTCGCACCCGCAACCCTTCCATCAGTTGCCGCTTCCATTGCAACAACATCGCTTTAATATATCCTACATCTGTAATCCACAGGGGGGCTCGATCCGCACCGTCACACGAGACGTGAAAGAGGCAATTATAAAATGGAGAAAATTCGTCGATAGCAGCTAGGAAGGAAGCCAAATAAATCGTCATAGATTGTCTAGCTTTTGCAGATGACCTGGAGTTAATTACTGACTGACTATATAGTGCCAAAGAATAAATCGCAGATCTGTAGAAACGGACAGACAAAATAGGACTAAAAAGGTCGTTTGAAAAAAATTCGTGACAGAAGTCAATGATACTCCTCCAAAACTTGAAAAACTCGTAACAACACAACAGCTTTAAAAAAACTTTTAAATACCTAGGAGAAAGGGTGACAAGCAACACAAAAGAAAAGATAGCCATAGAAAATAGAGTACATCAAATGGAAAGGGCATTCCAAATGACACAAAACATCTACAACAAAAAAACTTGGTCCTGGAGTGCAAAACGACGACACTATCAAACAGTGGTAAGGCCTGAAACACTGCACACAGCAGAAACACTTAAACTAACAACATTTGCGGCTCTCGAAAAACTGGAAAAAGTCGAAAAAAGAATTTTAGAGAAAATATTGGAACCTAGAAGTAATAGTAACGTTGAATACAAATTAAGATCAAACAGAGAGGTCTATTTGAAAATGGAATAGCGAACTGATGTAATGCGGAAAAGAAAACTACAGTTCTGTGGCCACATATACCGAAGGGATAATAACAGACTAACCGAGCAGATCTTTAGCTTACTAAACAGCTACAAGTCCAAACCCACACGGTTCACTGAAACTGACAAAGATATGAGAAACACAGGAATTAGAATAGACATAACAGATAACAGATTACTTTTTAGAGAAGCAAAACAAAACGGAGGATTTGAGGAAAGAAATAGTTCTGTAAAATGAAGGAAGTGGACCCGGGAAGAAAAGGAACGACACTGCCCAAGGATGAAGGAAGTGCAGGAGCAGCGGAAATTAAACGCAAAGAAGCACAACCAAAGTTGATCTATTGCGTCAACGTTAGCCCACTCGGATAGCACCGTCAACGATAGCGAGTTCGATAGGACAGACTTTTGTCAGAGACAAAGCCCTCTGCTAGCGACACATCTGTGTAATTGCCAAATTGATTACTTGTAATAAAACTCATTAATACGAGTTGTCTGTCTGTCTAGCGAACCGAGTATGCGGGCTCCCTAGACACACTGAGAGACAACGGAATAGTTTCACCTGCTGCTAATCGAGCTGGTGCACACCGAAACTAGGCAGAGCGCTGGTTCACTCGGTTAACGTCCAATGTGACACATGTACAGGGCTATTACAAATGATTGAAGCGATTTCATAAATTCACTGTAGCTCCATTCATTGACATATGGTCACGACACACTACAGATACGTAGAAAAACTCATAAAGTTTTGTTCAGCTGAAGCTGCACTTCAGGTTTCTGCCACCAGAGCGCTCGAGAGCGCAGTGAGACAAAATGGCGACAGGAGCCGAGAAAGCATATTCGTGCTTGAAATGTTCTCACATCAGTCAGTCATAACGGTGCAACGACACTTCAGGACGAAGTTCAACAAAGATCCACCAACTGCTAACACCATTCGGCGATGGTATGCGCAGTTTAAAGCTTCTGGATGCCTCTGTAAGGGGAAATCAACGGGTCGGCCTGCAGTGAGCGAAGAAACGGTTGAACGCGTGCGGGCAAGTTTCACGCGTAGCCCGCGTAAGTCGACGAATAAAACAAGCAGGGAGCTAAACGTACCACAGGATGGTGCTCCACCGCACTTCCATCATGATGTTCGGCATTTCTTAAACAGGAGATTGGAAAACCGATGGATCGGTCTTGGTGGAGATCATGATCAGCAATTCATGTCATGGCCTCCACGCTCTCCCGACCTAACCCCATGCGATTTCTTCCTGTGGGGTTATGTGAAAGATTCAGTGTTTAAACCTCCTCTACCAAGAAACGTGCCAGAACTGCGAGCTCGCATCAACGATGCTTTCGAACTCATTGATGGGGACATGCTGCGCCAAGTGTGGGAGGAACTTGATTATTGGCTTGATGTCTGCCGAATCACTAAAGGGGCACATATCGAACATTTGTGAATGCCTAAAAAGCTTTTTGAGTTTTTGTATGTGTGTGCAAAGCATTGTGAAAATATCTCAAATAATAAAGTTATTGTAGAGCTGTGAAATCGCTTCAATCATTTGTAATAACCCTGTATAGGTGTATACTCGAGCCGTCAATCAATAGGAAAAACACAGAAGGTACAGCACAGCAGTACGACTGTTGCAGCTTTCGCCCGACGCAGTTCGTCGCGGAGTCCGAGAACAAATCCGCGAGCGGGAGACCATACAGGTGCGAACGTTCGGTCGTTTTGGGCTGCACACTTTGTGTAGCCCGGCTGCGAGGCATAACAGCCTCTGCATTGGGCGGCGCACCATTTGCGTATTGATCTGTGACTTGCCAGTGTTCCAGGTCTGCCACACTGAAGGGTCACTCTGCAAGGGACGCAGACTCCCTCATGGGCTGCAGTCGGAGTGAATTTCAGATACAGCAGGAGACAACAGGAGTCGCAGTAGGTGGCAAATCACAGACTGAGGGACAGGAGCGACTCCACTCGTGGCGGCGGGTGCGAAAGACGCGGTTCCGACGCACTGTCGCTCCAGGAACTCCAGAGGCTGTGTTCTGAGGCACTACTGGCAGGGGAAGGTGCAGCTAACTCGTGCCCGTCGCGGTCCGAGCAGCAGCAGCAGCAGCAGGGGCGGTTGCAGCCGCAGTGAGGCGATCGGCACACACCAGGGAACGACGGCAGCAGTTACTAACTCACTGCGCTGTTCCGAGGAAGACCGTGAAACAAAAATTATCCGCGGGCAGTCGTTTCGAAGATGGCCACTTCGACTGAACGGGAAACACGTCCCCTGTTGTCCGCTGTTCAACCACAAGCGTGCAAATGACGTGGAATGGTTCGCACCTTGACGTGACGCACTGCAGCCGGTGGCCGGTGGCCGGTGTCGACTTGACTGACGTCCAAGGAGAACGCTGCTCACGTCACCACACTGCGTGCGCCACGAAGGAATATTCCAACATCGGTATACACAATATCCTCATCTGCAAGCAGCACCGTACTGGCCGAACCTTCTCTATCCTAGAGGAAAACCGTATTACCATGATTTAATAGAAAACTGTGTACTGGGAGGGAATCTACGAATTTCGCATTTTGTACGAGGTAACATGAAAAGTATCAGCTAACCAGCCACGGACTTCTAGAGACCTGGGCTGCACGTTACGTGTCGACTTAACAGATGAAAAAGTCACGGTAGCCGCTACGCGTACCCCTGAGCTACAACTGCCTTACTAACGCCAACACTACTAGCTTTGGAGCCCATATTAATAAAAATGTTTGTTTTTAGACAACCTGTCGATGTATACCGTTCAGAATAATGGATAGATTACCCGTCATCAGCTTCACCTCTACTTTTTAAGAAACTGGGGATTCTCTGACAAAAATCTAGTCTCGAGATCATCAATAATAATTTGACCACATACAGTGTACTAGTAAATGGATAGCATGTGAGATACGTGTGAAATAAAAAAGTGGTATCGATCGAATTGGCCTTGTACTACTAGGATAATAGAAGGAACACTGGCGTCAGGTTCTAATGAGAACTCGTCATCGGGTAACTGCCCAGCGACAAGCTCCAGCAATATAACTATGTTAATTTTCTTGCTTCGATTGCAGTTTCACGTAGTTTGCAGCAACATTTAAGGTGGACAAAGACTCAAGAATTTCAAGACCGTTATCTTGGAAAAACTATAAAAAATGAACTCCTTAATTTCCTCGCTAGCAAAGTAAAAAAAAAGCGTTGTTAATTTTGCAAAAGAAAGTAAATACTTTTCTGTCATACTTGATTGCACTCCTGATACAAGCCACAATAAATAAATGAAATCGATTATTAGGTTCGTTGTGTCTTTTCAGAAGACGCAGTGGCTGCAGAAGACGCTTCCTCGAGTTCCTGAACATCACTTCAGCAACGGCAGAAAGTTTTGTCAGAACCAGGTCAACTACATCTCGATATTCGTGACTGCAGAGGCCAAATATGAAAGATCATCGAATCTGTGTTGAAGCTCGAATCCTTAAGTGTAATCCGAGAGCGTTTTATTTGCCTCAGCAATACCACTAGTGAATCGAAGACAATGAGCGATGCACTCTCGCTTGCTGTGAGCGAATTAGAAAACTTGGACTTCATTGTTAGCGTTTCCGGATAGCATGATCTTCTCTTCGGCATTAACGCAGTAACTCACCACAAGCAGTAAATATGGACGTAAAACTAGCAGCCAAATCCGTCGAAAGTTTAGTGAAGATAATCGAGAATTTCCGTGAAGAAGGTTTTATTAATGCCCACATAACTGCGGAAGGGATAGGTGGAAGTGCAGACATCGAGTGAAAATTTCGAGAAAAGAGAATTGGTAAGAAGAAGAAACTGATTGTAAAAGTAACGATGTGGTTTGCAGGGCACAGCTTCCAGAGGCAAAACACGAATTTTTTTATCTTGTCGTTGACATAGTATTAAATGTTTCATAATTCGCAATTACTTTAACAACTAAATGAGACACATGCACCAGCTACATAAATCCTCGTCTTCTTCAGTAGCTCTACAGCCCTTGGTGAGCCTTGGCTTCTTCAACAATCTTCCTCCACACTTCTCGGTTATTTGCTGCTCTTTTCCACCCCCGGACTCCCATATTGCTGATATCCATTATTACCTCATCGATCCATCTTCTTCTAGGTCTCGCTTTTCGCCTAACTGAATGGATCATACCTTTCATCATTTTCTTTGGGATTCTATCCTCTGCCATTCTCTCCAAGTGTCCTGCCCATCGTATTCGCTGTGATTTCACAAATTTTACTATGTCCCTGCCTTGTATTAACTCTTGTAATTCGGCATTGTAGCATATTCTCCAGCCTTCTTCCTCCCTTATTGGCCCATAGATTTTGCGTAGTATTTTCCGCTCAATGCTTCTTAGAGCATTTTTATCGTGTTCTGTCAACGTCCATACCTCTGAGCCGTATGTGATAACTGGGCGGACTAGGGAATTATATATTAGCAGTTTAGTTTTTCTTGTAACAAGGCTATTTTTGAAGAGCTGCATATTTGCAAAGTAAGCTCTGTTTCCTGCTTGTATTCTTTCCCTTATAGCCTTTCCAATACTGTTATCATTTGTTATTAGGGCTCCCAAGTAGTTAAAAGAGGACACTCCATTGAAGCATTTCCCATTGATGTTTAGGTTTTTAGGGGTTCTTCTGGCCTCAGATTGTGACATTACCATATATTTTGTTTTGTTTTCATTTACTATGAGGCCAATTTTTAAGGCTTCTGTTTCCATTGCCCGGTATGTTTCTAGGAGTGTATTGGTATTTCTTCCTACTATAGCAATGTCATCAGCGTATGCACATATCTGGCTAGTTTTCATAAATATGGTGCCTCTTTTGTTGATTTTATTTACTGCACCATGCAGGGCTATGTTGAATAGGACAGTGGAGAGACTATCCCCTTGCTTCACACCTTTATTAAAGTCAAAGCTATCACTTGTTCTGCTAAGGACCTTTACTTTTGCTCTTGTCTCTGTCATTGTCATTCTGATTAGTCTTATTAATTTAGCACATATACCAACTTCTTTCAGTACTCTATATAGTTCTTGCCGATTTATGCTGTCAAAGGCTTGTTTGAAATCGATGAATAAGAAATGAAGATCTATATCGTATTCATAGAACTTTTCCATCGTTTGCCTTATCACAAATATTTGATCAGTTGTTCCTCTGCCTGGTCGAAAGCCACACTGATATTCCCCTAGTATGCCTTCTGCACACTTCTGTATCCTTTCGTTTAATATACCTGTGAAGATCTTATAAGCTGTACTTAGGAGTGTTACACCTCTATAGTTTTCACATGCTGTTCTGTCCCCTTTCTTATAAATGGGGACTATTATTCCAATTTTCCAATTATCTGGCATAGTTTCTGTTTCCCATATATCTGATATTAATGTGTGCAGTTCCTTTATTACAGCCTCACCACCAGTTTTTATTAATTCAGCAATTATGCTGTCTTCCCCAGGGGCTCGATTGTTTTTTGACTTGTGCACTGCCTGGGAGACCTCTTGTAGTGTTGGCTTTCTTGCCTCATTGGTTTCATTGTCTACTTCCAGCTCCACTCTTCCCTCCTGTGCAGCTGTCTCTTCATCTTCTAGGCTGGTGCTTAGTGTATCTTTGAAATACTCTGCCCATCTTCCCACTATCTGTTCTTCTTCCCTTATCATTTTCCCATCTTTACTGGAACAGGCTGTTATTTTTGGTTGGAATCTATTCTTCATTTTGCCTATGGCATGATAGAACTTTCTTATTTCACTCTGTTCCTTTAGTTCTTCTAGTTCTTGAAATTTCTTCTTATTCCACTCTCTTTTCTTTCTCTTGCACAGTCTGTTAGCTCTTCTCCTTAATTCTCTATATTGTTCCACATTATTTCTGGTTTCTCTCTGTAGCACTTTTGTTCTTGCCCTGTTCTTTTCCTCTATTGCTGACCTGCAATCTTCATCAAACCACTCCTGGCTTCTTCTGTTCCTTCTTATGCCTATTATTTCCTCTGCAGCATCCTTAATGGCTTTTTCAAACCTGTTCCACCTTTCATCTACTCCTACTGTGGTTTCTTCATTGCTCAGCTTTCTACTTAGTGTTACTTGGTATTTTTTTACTTCATCAGGGATGTTCAGTTTGTCTGTATTCCATTTCATCGTCTTTCCCATTCTGTTGCCCTTTGTTAGTGACAGTTTCTCTCTCAAGACTGATTTTATCAAAAAGTGGTCTGAATCACAGTTTGGTCCTCTGCAGCTCCGTACATCCGTAACTGACGTGGAGTGGCGTGCAATCACTAAAATATGGTCAATCTGATTGACTACTCCATTGGCTGCAGACTTCCAAGTACCCAGATGGATCCTTTTATGTGGAAAGCAGGTACTTTTAATAATCATATTATTCCTTGCTGCGAATTGGCATAGTAAGTCTCCATTCTCATTGTTTTCTTCATGTAGTGAATATTTTCCAGAAACTCCATACGGATGTTCATTCCTCCCTATTTTTGCATTACAATCTCCTATTACTAGCATCAGGTCATATTTAGGTACTGCACAGCATACTTTTTCCAAGTCTTCATAGAATTGTTCTTTAATTATATCCTCTTTTTCCTCTGTTGGTGCATGTGCATTAACTATTGATATATTCCTAAATTTACCTTTTAGTCTGAGTCTGCACATCCTTTCATTTATAGGTTCAAATTCTAGAAGGCTTTTCCTAATTTCCCTAGTTATTATAAACCCTGTTCCAAGTTGGCCTGTTCTTTCTTCTGGTCCACTATATACCAATGAGTACTCAGGTTTATCTATCTGCCCATTCCCCTGCCATCTTATTTCCTGTAGCCCTACAATACCATATTTGAATTTTAATACATAAATGTAGATAGTAAATTCAGTTTCTTCAAAACACAATTACAAAACTAGTAACATCTTTCCATCACTATGAATATGTTGATGCGACCCTGCCACAGCCGTGCCGCCGCTGACGGATCCAGCCATCCACAGCCTGCATCGTTCTCACAGAACATCTGAATTTCGGTAGGTCCACACAAGTCCAGCGAGCCATAAAACTGTCAGTAAAACTGCCTCTGGAGAGGTTTTGTCCTGTGTTTAGTGCTGTGGGTAGCCAAGAGCTGAGGCAGAGCCGTCGCTTAGCAGTCGGAGTGAGTGTATGTACTGTCAGTCCCAAGTATTTGACTCTACGCTTTGGCTGTCAATGATAAGAAAATTGTTCCTTCCCGGGTTCGATTCCCGGCGGGGGTCAGGGATTTTCTCTGCCTCGTCATGACTGGGTGTTGTGTCATGTCCTTAGCTTAGTTAGGTTTAAGTAGTTCTAAGTTCTAGGGGACTGATGACCATAGATGTTAAGTCCCATAGTGCTCAGAGTCATTTGAACCAAAATTGTTTCTGCAGGATTGTTCACGGTTTAATTAAGTTTCTAATCAGATAGCCGAGTTAAGGACAGTGTAATATATTATTCTGTGAAATTTGGTTACTGTGGAGGAAGTTAAGATCGACAACAAAAGGTTATTATTAATTGGAAACCTTGTGTAAGACAGTTAAATCAATTTCTTGATTCGTACCGCGTCCCACGTGCGTCCAGGAGGGGGAGGGGACAGGGGAAGAGACAATCGAGAATTTTCACACATTTCTAAATACGATTATCTGTTATTGTACGATACCGTAAATCCACAATTGCAGAGTGTGATGGGAAATATTGTGGCTCGAACAGTGATTATATAACTTTGGTTGCTTTGGTTGTTAGGCTGATCAGGGGGAATTACACCTTTTCCTTTGTGTGGTGGTGGTTTTGGCGCAGTTCTGTAGAAATGAAGAACGTGAAGATTTACACAAGATTTCCACATATTCCCCAATATATTCTCTACCACTTTCTCTTAAGCCCTTATCAAACTGCAGAAAGAAACCCTTCTAACGCGCTGATGCGCGGATAAGGGAGAGATGAAAAAATTCTACGTATCAGGGTCCTTATCAGGCCATCGAGATGACTTCTCCAGTAAATGGTAGAGTGCAATTTCCTACTAAAACATGTGTTATCCATTACAGCAGAGCTAAACTCTTTAGAGGAATGCTGGGTGCATTGCCATAAGTCCCGATGATGGGGGAGGGCACAAGAAAATGACGAAGGTTCGGAAGCGTATGCCGACGGACAAGCAGGGCGTGCGTAGGGGGCCCTACACATTAACGTCACCTCACGAGTTTAGTTTATTACGTCTAGGAGTTTTTCTGTTCTTGCCGAGTGAATTCTGAATTTGTACTGTAGATCGTTACAATTATACAATAGTTACGCATTATTTATGAGCTGTTTTGTTTTATGTATGCATTTTCGAAGGACGGAGAGGAAGAGGGAAGTTCGTTTCCTTTGGTGGCGAATCGCTGGGACCAACCAGATGCGTTGCGATAACTTTGACGTCGCACCAAAACGGGAGCAAGGCGTACAGTTCGCATTCGACCGTTGGAGGCAGGTGTGTTGTCCTCTCGGCAACCAGATACGTGTTGCTCACCAGCCATCATTGGATTCTGAGATTGACCGCTGATGTGTGGGAGATAAGGAATGAAGTTCACAAACTGCGGGAAGCATTCGTAGAATTAGTTAGGAAAGTGCAGGAGAACAAAATTCTCATCGAGGTGCAGCGTGTATACCAGGAATTGAGGCTGTCGAATGGCAGACTGAGAATTCTACTGACACAAATCACTGACATTGTACCACAGACATTAGTTCGTAGGAAAAGAGCGTGGTTGAACGCAGGAGGAAAAATTTAACAGTGTTTGGAACAGTGGATAATGAAGATATCTAGGATCTGAATAACATGATTACACAAGTGCAAACAAGTTGTAGAATTTAGTGCAGGGCGTTCTGAATCACACCGAGAAGGTACGTGAGTTAAATGTGGGGTTAGCCCAATCCACCCCTGATACAATGGACACAGTGAACAGTGGTTTGTGAGAAATACAAAAACGACTGAGTTTACTGGACAGCAACAACTAGCTGTAGGCAGACTTAAAATTCCCCACCAGATTAAAACTGTGTGTGAAAGTGGAAGTAAAGCAGTGAGGACGGGTCGTGAGTCGTCCTCGGGTAGCTCAGTCGATAGAGCACTTCCCCGCGAAAGGCAAAGGTTCCGAGTTCGAGTCTCGGCCGTCACACAGATTTAATCTGGCAGAAAGTTTCATATCAGCGCCCACTGCGCTGCGGATGGAATCTCTCTCTGGAAACATCCTCCAAGCTGTGGCTAAGCCACGTCTCTGCAATAGCCTTTCTTCAGGGAGTGTCGCCCTTGCAGGCTTTGCGGAATAACTTAGGTACCTAGGTACTGTATAACCCGCAACCTGTACTCACAGTTTCATTTTTGCCAGTACCTCATCTCCTGGCTGCCAATCTTCACAAAAGTCTCGGTCCAGTTCACAGTTTTAACTTGCCAGAAAGTTTCGTATCAGTGCACACTGCGCGGCAGAATGAAAATCTCATTCGAGTAGCCACACTATTATCAGAATTAGCAGATCTCTTCTAAGATGCAAAAAGTAAAGTGGGATCATTACAGATGGCAGTCCATCACGTAGTAAACAGACAACTGAGTTCGGTATTACCGGTGCCACAACAGTTCTTGACAGGTTTTTTTTTTCCTTTATTGATTTTCAATTCCCCCCGAAGGGGGCGGGCTGGCAGCAGCTTAGTACGCTGCTCTACAGCCTACACTTTTTTAAAAAAAAACGGAAGGAGAAAAGAAACAAGAAAAACAGGCGATAAAACGGTGACTTAAAGTGTAAAATGGCGGAAAAATGCGGAAAGTTAAAACAGAAAGCAAAAGAGGTTGGCAATGTTAATAAAAGACACAGGAATCAGACAAGTAACATAGTACACACACAATTAAAAAACATGGCGACAGTCTGGTTTGACAGGGTTGCGACCCGGACCATATTTAGGGAGGTGCAATATGTGCATCTGCACAGAGCAGCAAAATTTTGGGAGCGTCAAAATGTTGCCATTAAAAAAAATAAAAATAAAAAAAAATTATTATAATTTTATGTTCATTACATCAGCATTCAGGGATTCAAAAATTTGTTGACAAAATGTTGACAGATATTTGTACCTGTCATTAAACTCGTGTTTTACTACTAGTCCAGCTGTTTACCGTCTTCTGTGTAGGAGCGCACCGAGACAGAGCTGGCCGGTTGCAAAGTGTGCGCAAGATGGCGCCACAAACAGAAACACTGACTCAGCTTGTGCGTACAAATGTGTTTTTGCACGATATACGACTTTGTCATTACAAAAGTGTAATGAAAAAGTAGATAACAAGGAAGAAAACTGATGCGAGTGTTTATCAAACAGGTGTTTTCTTTGTTTATAAATAAATGTGCTGCTGCATAATCTAGTAGGTACCAGCTGAACAGTGTAGTGTAAAATACAGTTCGGCTGAAACAATAGCGCGTTTGAACACCTAGCGGTCCACTGTAGCACTATGTAAGGTACAAAGACGCCGCTTTGACAATAGTTACTGCACTATCGATGTAAGTCTATAGACCTCGAAAAGAACTCATCAGTCTTGAGCTAGTATATCGAAAGCATTTTCCACCACACACCAGGCGTTGAAGATTGGTTTACTGAAAATTGCTTTTGAAGGATAGTCCAGTGCCGCTGCTTTGAGGATAAGAGATCATTAGATAGATTTCTAATTTAAACCGTTCGTTATCTGTCAGCACATGGCCGGCCGCGGTGGTCTAGCGGTTCTGGCGCTGCAGTCCGGAACCGCGGGACTGCTACGGTCGCAGGTTCGAATCCTGCCTCGGGCACGGGTGTGTGTGATGCCCTTAGGTTAGTTAGGTTTAAGTAGTTCTAAGTTCTAGGGGACTTATGACCTAAGATGTTGAGTCCCATAGTGCTCAGAGCCATTTTTTTTGTCAGCACGTGAGGGACGGGCATATTTGTGTCCGGCAATGTTTTTCGAGGCAGAATACGTTTTCCTCGCATGAATCTGCGGAAAAATGCAGAGTCTTCAGATCTCGTGCCGCCACAGCTGCCCACGTCGATATCCACGGAGTTGTAATCGAAACCAATAACTGCAAACAGGATAACTGAAAACAAGTTTTTGTAACAAAAACAATTTGATCCAATGTTTCTTGACACTTTATTCTACAGTGTTTCCCATCTATGCTGCCAGTGCAGTTAGGAAATTGCCACCGTTCGACCAATGCTCTCTTCCAGATTTCCTCTGCTGCTTGACGTAAATCGTCGTCGTCGGCTGAGTTTTCATTTCTCTCCTGAGATTTCCTTTGTCACGTTTCAGGGGTGGAAATGTCTTTGATGTCTTAGTAGTTCAATCCTAGCACGGAACATGCGATCACAGAAATTACAAATGATGGAAGGTGGAGGACGTGGCTGGGCCTGGAGGAGTTTGTCATTCTCCGGTCTTCGACGTTCTGAAGAGCATTTGAGCCAGTCGAGCGCCAGCGACTGCGATCTTCTGCTATAGTGGACCAGTTACACTGGTCCTTAAGACGGGCACCTCGGGGCCTTTTACCTGTGCTCACTTCACTGTACAGCATTTGACGTGGACGCCTGTCATCTCTCATCCGCTGGACACATCCAAACATCTAGGTTGGTGCCCAATAATGAGAGCTTCTATACTACTCATTTTCGCTTTCTCAAGAACGGTGGTATTCGATATAAAGTCATCCCATTCCATGTTCATGATGTATCTTAGCTTCCGTTGGTTGAAGCGTTCTAGTTTCTTCAGACTGCCGCGGTACACTGTCCAGGTTTCGCAACCATAGAGCAGCTTTGAGATGACAACAGCTTTATACACCGTCAGTTTGCTGTATAGTGTTAGGTCTTTATTCAGGAAGACGACCAAGTGATACATGGGCAGAACGTATTCTGTACTCCACGTCTTTTTCAGATGAGCAGTTGGATGGCAATATGCTTCCTAGATAAAGGAAATGGTCCACTTGTTCCAAGGGTGTATCAGAAATGGATATGCTGAAATCGGGAAGGGAAGAGCCAGGAGCTGGCTGTGCGAGCACCTTTCTCTTTTGAATATTGATGGAAAGGCCAAATCGTTTGTATGGATTGCTGAAACAATTAACAGACTGCTGCATCTCTGCTGCAGGTGAATGAGCTGGAGAGGCGTTGTCGCCAGCGTACTGCAGCTCTGTTACACGAGTGGTACCTGTCAACTTTTTTGAGTGGAGTCTGGACTGGTTACATAATCCTCCATCGAACCTGTACTTTAGTTCTACCCCAGATGTCTCATAAAGCATAGCTGCCAGGTACAAGGCACATAATGTTGGCGCGAGAGCGCACTCGTTGTTGGGAAGTCATTAGAGGTTTCATTCTCGCAGATGACCTGTCCGACCATGTCATCGTGCAGAGCTTTAATCAGGTCTACAAAATGTTCAGGGCAGCCGAAACATTTTAAGACCATCCACATGGCTTCTCTGGGAACTATATCAAAGG
This sequence comes from Schistocerca cancellata, assembly GCF_023864275.1. NCBI lineage: Eukaryota > Metazoa > Arthropoda > Insecta > Orthoptera > Acrididae > Schistocerca > Schistocerca cancellata. The sequence continues at coordinate 12,640,527 of NC_064627.1, read as the reverse complement.
CCTTTTATAGGTCGTAAAAAACTTATAGTAAAGGCTTTTGTTGTTCTCCTGCAGCTGTCGTGTCAGTCATCCCTCTCGATGGGCGAAACCTTCATCGAGACTCAGGAATCACAGTCGCTGAAAGTGAAGGCGATTTAAAAGGATTCTGCCAAAAATTTACCAGCGACAGAGAGCAACGACATTCCATGGAAGTTACCACAGATGCTTCTATTGCCTTTCTTGAAGATGGTGACAATTTTGCAATTCTTCATTTCGGCTGGTACCTTGCGGGTTTCCCACATTAATAGTATGAGTGAGAAGAGCCTAGTTCTTAGAGGCAAGCGGCCACTCTGAATAAGTTCCAACAGGATGTCGTTTGATTTAATTTGATTTTACTTTCATTCCAATTCATCCGTAGTGAGGAGGTCCTCCGGGATGTAGAACATGTCAGAAAAACAACAACACATGACAAATATTTACAACTCAAACAATTAAGCTAATGTACCATTCCACATGTATGATCGTGGAATGATCGTCATTTTTTAATGAACACTATATCGAAGGATCATTTTACAATTACTAATGCACTGAATTTAAAATAAATTTTTTTAAATTTATTTATAAGGTAATAAACAACTACTATAATATTTATTTACAATGAACACATTACTGCACTGAAATGGTGCAGAAGTTAGATTGTACTTGCACACACACACAAACTTATTTACAATGAACACATTACTGCACTGAAATTGTGCAGAAGTTACATATATATACAAATCAGTTGGTTCTACTGAGAAATTCATCAATGGAGTAGGAGTTAGCCACCAATAAATCCTTTAGGCTTCTTTTAAACTGAATTTCATTGGTTGTTAAGCTTTTTATGGCTGCTGGAAAGTTATTGAAAATGTGTGTTCCTGAATAATGCACACCTTTTTGTACAAGACTAAGTGACTTTAAATCCTTGTGAACATTATTCTTATTTCTAGCGTTGATTCCATGAATTGAGCTGTTGGTTTGAAAAAGTGATATATTTTTAATGACAAATTTCATTAAAGAATAAAAATATTGGGAAGCAGTAGTTAGTATCCCTAGTTCCCTAAACAGGCTTCTCCAGGATGTTCTTGAGTTCACACCACAAATAACCGTTACTGCACGTTTTTGTGCCCGGAAAACTTCAGCTTGGCTTGATGAATTACCCCAAAAAATAATCCCATATGACATTATGGAATGAAAGTAAGCATAGTATGCCAGCTTTTTCATTTTTATATCCCCTATGTCTGACACAATTCGCATTGCAAATAGAGATTTGTTAAGACGCTTCAGCAGTTCTGTGGTGTGCTTTTCCCAGTTGAATTTATTATCAAGCTGTAATCCCAAGAATTTAACACCACTTCTTCTATCTGCTTGCCATCGTATGTTAGGCATATACTCGTGGGATACCCCCTTATAAGTTCTGAACTGCATGTAGTGTGTTTTTTCAAAGTTTAGTGACAAAGAATTGGCTAGGAACCAGTGATTAATGTCCTCGAATATTTTATTAGCTGATCTTTCTAAGCCGGCCGGAGTGGCCGAGCGGTTCTAGGCGCTACAGTCTGGAGTCGCGCGACCGCTACGGTCGCAGGTTCGAATGCTGCCTCGGGCATGGATGTGTGTGATGTCCTTAGGTTAGTTAGGTTTAAGTAGTTCTAAGTTCTAGGGGACTGATGACCACAGTAGTTAAGTCCCATAGTGCTCAGAGCCATTTCTTGATCTTTCTAAGACTACACTTGATTTGCTATTTATTGGAATGTTTGTATCATCGGCAAACAAGAAGAACTTGACATTTGGTAATGTTACTGGTGAAACAGGAGGTCCAGGAGCCTTTCCTGGTTTCGTACTAACGAGTGCCTCGCTGAATTCTTGAAAAGTTGGAGGATCAGCCATCCAGGGTTGTGGAGGATGCTGTGCGACATGTTTCAGAAAGCGTCTAGAGGCAGTAGAAGTGCGGTTCAACAGTGAGATGAAGTGCTCTTTCCAACGATTTAAGATGTGCTGACTATCAGTAAGGACGGTGGAACTGTCAGCAGCTTTCAGTGTTCCTGATGAGGTGCGGATGGGTCCATAAAGCTCTTTAATTCCAGCATAGAAGCCACGCAGGTTCCTGGCATCGGAAAGATTTTGGAGTTCCGAGGCTTTTTGTTGCTATCATTTGTTCTCGATTGCTCGTATTTCACTCTGACATTCGTGCTTGAGCTCTTGAAAGTGCGTGTTCTTTTCTGCGCAGGACGGATCTTGAGCAAGGGCTGGGTAAGCATCCAGCACTGACCATGGCTCGGGTTTCTTCACTGCTGACAAATAACTTTCTCTGCAGTCTCTTTGATGATGTTCTTTAATGCGGTCCATTCTTGTTCGACATCATCTGTGATTGCTGGAGATTTTTGGAGTTGTTCTGACAGCTCGTCTCGGAAGTGTGAGCGAACGTCTTTGTTCTGCAGGTTGTTGATGTCGAATTTTCTGCGCGGTGGGTTTGAGAAGTGGGATCGTGGCTTGCGATACTTTGGTAACCTCACACGCCTAAGTAAAAGTTTATGATCAGTCCAGGAATCATCGATGTTTCGAGCTGTTTTTGTGCTGAGAATGTATTTCTTGTCACGCTGTCGAGTGATGACATAGTCAATAAGATGCCAATGTTTGGCGCGTGGGTGCATCCGTGTCGTCTTACAACGGTTAGGCAAGCGGAATTGCGTATTGGTGATGAAGAGTTCGTACTCGGCACATAGACCAAGAAGTAATAGCCCATTTGCATTGCAGTTTACAACTCCTTGTTTACCCATGATGTCTCTACTGCTTGAGGCAAGGACAGTGGTTGTAAAACGCTGTACAGTTCTCGACGTACATGTTTCACTAAGCTGGAGACAGCTGTCCTTTCCATGCATACTTAAAAAGCGATGGTTTGCTGTGGAACACCTGTGGCCAAAATCTGGAACAAAATGTTCTATTGTTAGTAATAAATGCATCGTATGATATAAAATGAGGATGAATCACAACGATTCGAAACCGGTAACGGTACCCTTTGAATAAAGGAATTGAGTGTAAATTTGTGGCTGGTTGCTGTCCTAACACCATCAACATTTGTCTTCAAACAACAGCCACGGTCTCCATCATGTCATCATATGACAAAATTGTATAAAATAATTTGTGTATGGCTTGACTGACAGTTGAGGCTCGTCGAGCAAAACAGAAGAATCTACGAACCTCCTATAGCACATACCTAAAATTCATAAAGGGAGGCACAGGTTCAACCAACAAGTATCAGAATTGGCCATGGGCAGGTCATTTGGAGTTTCTTCCTGACACATTGTCATCAAGTCATACGTCATCAAATGTTCAAGAGTCAGAAGAACCATGTCCTGACGATGGAGATCGAGAAGAAGAAGCACAACTGAATTCATAGTGTTAGTTCATCTGGCGAAAAAGCCAAAACGAAAGAAATACATGAAGATGTAACTGCAGTCACAGATTATCAGTACACCAGAGACAGCAAAAGAACAGAGAGGCGTGAGCTCGACCGTGTGGCAACTCATTTTTGAGTCAAGACATTCCTGGCTCGAACACAAACCCATTTAAAAATGAAGATGGCACAGTATTTGGAGAGATTGAACTTGTGATATTAAACGAAAAAACACCACCTCATTTATACCCCACAATCCTTGCATCACACAGTTCAGTGGTGTCACAATTTAGTGCTGATACTATGTCATAAAATGAAGTCATTCCAATTTTGGAACCAGGGGAATCTTCCAATGACTTTTCTGGTGTCAAAGTTGTATGGGGAGGCAAAAGTTTGTTTCAATGTAGATGACTGATGATTGACAAACTTGTTTGTATACAGCATTTAAAACATTTTTCAGTCTATATTTTATTTCTATAGTTCCACGTTTTATGATTATTACTGTACTTGAAAATACAGGATGAATTACCTAGAACAGATTATAATAGTACTTAGGGAGTGTATTTTTTGTGCAAACATACACTTTTTAAATGGAACAATGTCTATTGACATTCGCAAGTTAAAAGTAGGGTAAGTCAGATTGTCAGGAGTCTAATGCGAGCCTACGAGGTATCGTGTTCGAAAAGTTCCCACACCGACACTTGTAAAATACCAGTGTAACACACACTAAAGAACAACAAGTGCGTACATTACTTATGCATATTCAGACCAGTAACGAGGCAACTGAGCATCGCAGGTTGTGTTTAAAGTGCTCCCAGGCAGCAGCAATGCAGAGTTTCAACCTTGTACAGAACAACAGCTGCACACAGTGGAGATGTCCGAGCAGGCTGCAGTAACAGCAACAACTTCTTCAACATCGGCAGCTCGTGTGCCTTGCGCAGCGCCTTCCTCTCACTTACCAACCACTTCATCTGAATTCGCTGCTCGCGCACCTTGTGTGGCGCTAACTGCTTTCATCTCCTTTTAATTTTCGGACAACGCTCTCTTTTCGACGTTTCCACTTTCGTTTCTCCCTTTTATTAATTCCCTGGCGGTATAGTCCTTTTAAAATCTTCCCACTCATATTGTTTTAAACTGTAAAATAAATCATCACGCCATTCCGCGGTCGCCGAAGACTCCTCTTAGCACAAATTGTCTGTCTTTGCTCGGTTGTCGATGTTTTTGCTTTTACTTAACGACATGAGCGATTCCTTTCTCATTTCGATGATATTTCCCACCAAAACGGTTCACTGAATTGCCTTTTCACGTCATCTCTTCCTCCTGATGCTACTGCCAGCGAGCCACGGACAGCTGATCACTCCACGCCGTGGCTTAGTTCGCACGCTGGTCCCTGTAGCACGTTCTGTTGTTCTGCGTGCACCATCCTGTGTCGCTGTTCTGCTGCTTACTTGTGTCTTAAATTCACTTTGTTTTGGCCGGTATGATTTCGTTCAAAAAATGCTTCAAATGGCTCTGAGCACTATGGGACTTAACATCTGAGGTCATCAGACCCCTAGGACTTAGAGCTACTTAAACCTAACTAACCTAAGGACATCACACACATCCATGCCCGAGGCAGGATTCGAACCTGCGACCGTAGCAGCCGCGTGATTCCGGACTCAAGCGCCTAGAACCACTTGGCCACTGCGGCCAGCACCATTTCTTTAGTTTGGGCCAATAATATTTGTCTGCGCGAATCAGGCCCATAAAACTTGCAGGTCTTAGTTTTCCGCGTCATCTTGGTTTCGATAGTTTCGCGGTTCAAATCCTCTACTGCGAAATGACATGTTACTGTAACCTCTGCCTCTGCCTTTTTGCATCATATTTACGCAGTAACGTTCGTTCTCATTCTGTTCATTATTCTCGTGATTATCCCGATTCCGTTTGTTATTATTTTGACGATAATTACGGTTCCCTATCCTGTGGTCCTCGTCTTCGAACCTTTCCAAAAATGAAGAGAAGCTTTTGTGATTATTTCCCACGTAATGTTATGAATCCTCCGGGCGTACTAGCGTACTAGCAACAGAGCGTACTAGCGTGACTTCAAACACTTTGTTACAGGAAATGTTCAAAATGTCCTCCGTTAGCGAGGATACATGCATCCACCCTCCGTCGCATGGAATCCCTGATGCGCTGACGCAGCCCTGGAGAATGGCGTATTGTATCACAGCCGTCCACAATACGAGCACGAAAAGTCTCTACATTTGGTGCCGGGGTTGCGTTGACAAGAGCTTTCAAATGCCCCCATAAATGAAAGTCAAGAGGGTTGAGGTCAGGAGAGCGTGGAGGCCATGGAATTGGTCCGCCTCTACCAATCCATCGGTCACCGAATCTGTTGTTGAGAAGCGTACGAACACTTCGACTGAAATGTGCAGGAGCTCCATCGTGCATGAACAACATGTTGTGTCGTACTTGTAAAGGCACATGTTCTAGCAGCACAGGTAGAGTATCCCGTATGAAATCATGATAACGTGCTCCATTGAGCGTAGGTGGAAGAACATGGGGCCCAATCTAGACATCACCAACAATGCCTGCCCAAACGTTCACAGAAAATCTGTGTTGATGACGTGACTGCACAATTGCGTGCGGATTCTCGTCAGCCCACACATGTTGATTGTGAAAATTTACTATTTGATCACGTTGGAATGAAGCCTCATCCGTAAAGAGAACATTTGCACTGAAATGAGGCTTGACACATTGTTGGATGAACCATTCGCAGAAGTGTACCCGTGGAGGCCAATCAGCTGCTGATAGTGCCTGCACACGCTGTACACGGTACGGAAACAACTGGTTCTCCCGTAGCACTCTCCATACAGTGACGTGGTCAACGTTACCTTGTACAGCAGCAACTTCTCTGACGCTGACATTAGGGTTATCGTCAACTCCACGAAGAATTGCCTCGTCCATTGCAGGTGTCCTCGTCGTTCTAGGTCTTCCCCAGTCGCGAGTCATAGGTTGGAATGTTCCGTGCTCCCTAAGACGCCGATCAATTGCTTCGAACGTCTTCCTGTCGGGACACCTCCGTTCTGGAAATCTGTCTCGATACATCTACATCTACATCTACATTTATACTCCGCAAGCCACCCAACGGTGTGTGGCGGAGGGCACTTTACGTGCCACTGTCATTACCTCCCTTTCCTGTTCCAGTCGCGTATGGTTCGCGGGAAGAACGACTGTCTGAAAGCCTCCGTGCGCGCTCGAATCTCTCTAATTTTACATTCGTGATCTCCTCGGGAGGTATAAGTAGGGGGAAGCAATATATTCGATACCTCATCCAGAAACGCACCCTCTCGAAACCTGGCGAGCAAGCTACACCGCGATGCAGAGCGCCTCTCTTGCAGAGTCTGCCACTTGAGTTTGTTAAACATCTCCGTAACGCTATCACGGTTACCAAATAACCCTGTGACGAAACGCGCCGCTCTTCTTTGAATCTTCTCTATCTCCTTTGTCAACCCGATCTGGTACGGATCCCACACTGATGAGCAATACTCAAGTATAGGTCGAACGAGTGTTTTGTAAGCCACCTCCTTTGTTGATGGACTACATTTTCTAAGGACTCTCCCAATGAATCTCAACCTGGTACCCGCCTCACCAGCAATTAATTTTATATGATCATTCCACTTCAAATCGTTCCGCACGCATACTCCCAGATATTTTACAGAAGTAACTGCTACCAGTAATTGTTCCGCTATCATATAATCACACAATAAAGGATCCTTCTTTCTATGTATTCGCAATACATTACATTTGTCTATGTTAAGGGTCAGTTGCCACTCCCTGCACCAAGTGCCTATCCGCTGCAGATCTTCCTGCATTTCGCTACAATTTTCTAATGCTGCAACTTCTCTGTATACTACAGCATCATCCGCGAAAAGCCGCATGGAACTTCCGACACTATCTACTAGGTCATTTATATATATTGTGAAAAGCAATGGTCCCATAACACTCCCCTGTGGCACACCAGATGTTACTTTAACGTCTGTAGACGTCTCTCCGTTGATAACAACATGCTGTGTTGTGTTTGCTAAAAACTCTTCAATCCAGCCACACAGCTGGTCTGATATTCCGTAGGCTCTTACTTTGTTTATCAGGCGACAGTGCGGAACTGTATCGAACGCCTTCCGGAAGTCAAGAAAAATAGCATCTACCTGGGAGCCTGTATCTAATATTTTCTGGGTCTCGTGAACAAATAAAGCGAGTTGGGTCTCACACGATCGCTGTTTCCGGAATCCATGTTGATTCCTACATAGTAGATTCTGAGTTTCCAAAAACGACATGATACTCGAGCAAAAAACATGTTCTAAAATTCTGCAACAGATCGACGTCAGAGATATGGGTCTATAGTTTTGCGCATCTGCTCGACGACCCTTCTTGAAGACTGGGACTACCTGTGCTCTTTTCCAATCATTTGGAACCTTCCGTTCCTCTAGAGACTTGCGGTACACGGCTGTTAGAAGGGGGGCAAGTTCTTTCGCGTACTCTGTGTAGAATCGAATTGGTATCCCGTCAGGTCCAGTGGACTTTCCTCTGTTGAGTGATTCCAGTTGCTTTTCTATTCCTTGGACACTTATTTCGATGTCAGCCATTTTTTCGTTTGTGCGAGGATTTAGAGAAGGAACTGCAGTGCGGTCTTCCTCTGTGAAACAGCTTTGGAAAAAGGTGTTTAGTATTTCAGCTTTACGCTTGTCATCCTCTGTTTCAATGCCATCATCATCCCGGAGTGTCTGGATATGCTGTTTCGAGCCACTTACTGATTTAACGTAAGACCAGAACTTCCTAGGATTTTCTGTCAAGTCGGTACATAGAATTTTACTTTCGAACAAACGTACCGCGCCACGGCTATTGCCCCGTGCTAATCCATACATCAAATGGGCATCTGCCAACTCCGCATTTGTAAACATTGCACTGACTGCAAAACCACATTCGTGATGAACAATAACCTGTTGATGCTACGTACTGATGTGCTTGATGCTAGTACTGTAGAGCAATGAGTCGCATGTCAACACAAGCACCGAAGTCAACATTACCTTCCTTCAATTGGGCCAACTGGCGGTGAATCGAGGAAGTACAGTACATACTGACGAAAGTAAAATGCGCTCTAACATGGAAATTAAGCGTTTCCGGACACATGTCTACATAACAGCTTTTCTTTATTTGTGTGTGAGGAATGTTTCCTGAAAGTTTGGCCGCACCTTTTTGTAACACCCTGTATAACCTGGCCATGATAAATTCCCGCCATAGGCAGTGCTGTTTTTGCTCTGCCCAGTATTCCTCTATAAATTTCTGTTTAAATTCGGCAAATGACATTTGTTCTGTATCCAAATTTAGGCCCCATCTTTTCGCATCGCCAGCTAATGCGCTAATGACCACATTTATCTTTTCCTGGTCCGTTACGTAATAAGGAGAATTCCTTTCACTGTATTTCAAAAAATCTAACAGGTACCATCCATTATGCCTTTTTGTTGGATTGAATCCTTCTTCGCCCTCTAGCAATTTGCTACACGTTTTTCTGTCAGTGACATAATTCGATCTTTCTCTTACTTTCCGTTCAAGGTCGATCACTTTACTTTGAATTTGGGAAGAGTCCTGTTCACACTTATTTTCCCATGTTGTCACCTTTTTACTCAGTTGCTTTTATGGATCATTCACGGTTTGTCTCAAATGAGAAATTTGGGTTTTACATTTGTTTACTGATTTGGTTTTGAGGCCACAAACCTATTCATCAACTTTTGTCACAACCAGAGGTTCTACAGTATCTTGAATCATCATTATTTCGGTATCAAACCTTTCGTTGATGTCATTAATCTGTCCCTGCATAGTGGCGACATTGTTATTGATAATTTCTATTTGAGTTTTTAAGTTCTTGACTGCATTACTCACAACCATACTTTTGAGTCTACTTTTTAGATCTGTTTACTGGTTTTAACACCTTGTGTTTTAATTTGATTGTTAATATTATTAACTTGTCTTGCAATTTGTGCAGACAACGTTTTTAACGAATTGTTCACGCTCAGTGGTTTTTTGCTATCTTGTTCTAAGGTGTCCTCATAGTCAGATTCTACTTCTTGTGTTTCGCTTGGCTCGCTTTCGACTTCCGATGAACTGAACATATCCATCGAGTTGTTAACATAATCACTGTCTTCAAATGGTTCAAATGGCTCTGAGCACTATGGGACTTAACATCTGAGGTTATCAGTCCCCTAGAACTTAGAACTATTTAAACGTAACTAACCTAAGGACATCACACACATCCATGCCTGAGGCACGATTCGAACTTGCGACCGTAGTAGTCACGCGGTTCCAGACTGAAGCGCCTAGAACGGCATGGCCACAGTCCAACCATTATATAGTGAGTGGTCGATGGTATTTACCTATGCAGAAGAAGCAGACATGTTCATGCTGTATGGAGAGAGTAGGAAGAAAGCAGATCGTTTTTGAACGGTGTGTGAGGCAAGATATTTCAAAGACCGCAACCATATCGGCAGTTACTTATCAGCCTCTTAAAATCTGTTACGTGAAAGTGATAGTGTAAGGAGTAGACAACGTAACAGAAGGAAACAACTAACGAGTAATGACAGAAGAGGGTAAATAACGTTCTTGATGCTGCTCCAGTTGATCCACACTTTAGCAGTGCTGTACAGTTGGTGCGGTGGGTAGAGTTGTGGCTTAGCATGCAGGACGCCGTGGGTTCGACCCTGTGTTGGGGTGCATATTTTTTATTTGCTAATTTCATTGTGACATTTCATACTGCAAAATACGCCGTTTCTTAGGTCACACGTATCCTCAACATTTTGTAACGCTGAACATAACAAATACGTGGTTAGACAAATAAAAACAGATGAGACAAATGACCTGTCATAGGAGAGAACAGCTACAAAAACAATATCAATTTCGAGATGCTAAAGATGATAGGCCAGTACAATAACACAACGTCTACTTGTCATTTATACTACGTGTAATATGAGCGTTCAGATTCGCACAATAAGAATGTCCATATTAATGACTGCATGACCTTCACAACAGAATACGTTGTCCTCAGAACAACAGATGCTCAAAGCGACCTCCCCGCACGTCCAAACATTGCGCAACCTGCCGGATCATACAGCTCTGGCCCCTTTGTAGCAAAGCTGCGTCCACAGTTACAAGAGCAGCACGAACACACTCTACCAATTTTTCCACATTCGTCGGCGGAGTAGAATACACGCGCTCCCTCAGGTGTCTCCACAGGAAGAAATCCAGGGGATGTAGGTCAGATGAACGAACGCTGTGGCTATACAACTGGACCTCCACAACCGAGCCATTTCCCTCTAAATGTTTTGTCCAAATACTGTTGCACATTAATTCCAGAGTGTGGAGGTGCACCAGCGTGGAACCATATCCTCTGCCAAACACGTAGTGGAACATCTTTCAGCACATCAGGCAGGTTGTTTAAGAGGAATGCACGATACCTCCGTGCAGCGAACTGGTCAAAAAACGTGTATTGGCCGAAACACCTGTCGCCCAATATTCTGGCTCAGGCGTTGTTACCAAAGCGAACTCGATATCCTCGGTTGCGGGTGACGTGCGGGGTAACCTCACCAATGGTGGGCACTGTGCGTATTGAAGACACCCTCGTGAGGGAATGCTGCTTCAGCCGACCATATTACGGTGTTCACGAAGTCACAGTTGGCTACCCGTTGTTGTTGGAATCGTTCACAGAATTGCATCCGCTGATGGCGACCTGCGGGATGCAGGTGTTGCGTGAAAGCATAATGATATGGTTGCAGCCCGTGCTCGCGCAGCACGTTAACGACCGTGAATTGTGAGACACGCAGCTGCCTCCCCAGATAGCACAGTAAGCCGGTTTCAAACTTGTTTCCAGCTGTAAAGTTCAAGTATATAAGCTTGATCAAAGCTGGAATATTCAAGCCTGTTAGCTGGATTCTAGCTTGAAATAAACATCAAAGTTGGCAGAGTTCAAGCTATATTTCAAGCTTGACTTATCAAGCTTGGCTCCAGCTGTATCTACACACGTGGAATACAGCCTGGTATTTACAGCTTGTTTTAAGCTATATAAATATTAATCTGAATTTATTGAACCTAATTAATTACGTTACGTAATATTTAACATTTGTAACATTAACGTACCGAACTGTTTTCTAGTATAAAACAAACTTGTCAACGAACCACAACCATTAACGCGCATCACAAAGGTAAAATGGCCGTAAACGTAACTTTACGTTACGTAATATTTAACATTTGTAACATTAACGTACCGAACTGTTTTCTAGTATAAAACAAACTTGTCAACAAACCACAACCATTAACGCGCGTCACAAAGGTAAAATGGCCGTAAACATAGCAAGGCACAGAAAAGTAAATAAAATAAGATAAAACAGAACTGGAGACAGCCACACTCAAACCAAACTCCGCGCCGTCATGACGTCACACACGACAACACCCTTACGTCACGGCTTATAAACGCTTGTGGCACTTCCCGTGGACGTCTATGGAAGCTATGCTGCGCGCGCATCTGCTGTACAGCCTTCCAGGGAAATTACAGTTTATTTCAAGCTTGGGAAAATTATTTTAATTCGAGCTAAATTTTTACAGCTTGATGTAAACTGTGTAACAGGTTGATTTTTCAATCTTGAATTTTCAACTGAACCTAAACTCAATACCCACCTTGAAACAAGCTGTGTAACAGGTTGATTTTTCAATCTTGAATTTTCAACTGAACGTAAACTCAATATCCACCTTGAAATAAGCTTGAGTGCTAGCTGGGTCGCTATGCTACGTGTACCTCGCTGAGGTTCTCGGTGTATGCCCTCTAGAATAGCTTCCTCAGCAGCTGGAGTAGTGATGGGGAGCTCGTGAATGAGTCGTTCAAATGAACGCTTCACTCCACTGAAGTGTGAACTAACCACTCAATTTCAATGAACTGGTACTTCAAACTCTTCACAGCTAGCACACTCCACACTTTTTTCTAGTTCACTCACTCTCTTCCCCTCTCCCTCTCCCACTACATCGGCGCTACGTCACTCATCCTCCCTTCACTTCTGTCCTCCCTCTGCTGCCTGTCGACGAATCGCGCGGTGTTTGTGGCGAACAATAGGTTTACGAGGGGTTGTGGAAGTGATGGGCGATGGGAAAGCAGTGTCAGTTGCTTCCTGCAGTGCTGACATCATTACCCGTGACTATCTGTGCAGTTAAACTTCGCGTCTACGGGAAGCCTACTGTTGGCAGCGCTTGCAGACAAATGAATATTAAAGATATAAACGAAGAGGCTGGCTGTGTGAGCACGCACAGCCAACATGAAAATAAAAGGTTTGTTAATAACACTGAAAGAGGGATTTCACCTGAAATCGTACCTATGACTACAGGTGACAGTTTACGTTATGAAGCTGGAGGGTTATTATTCTCAACAAAAATAAAATCTACTTTATCTGAAATCGTACCACTGACCACAGGTGACAGTTTACGTTTTGAAGCTGGAGGGTTATTATTCTCAACAAAAATAAAATCTACAGTAAAACTTCTGAATAATTACTTAACGTAGGTATATAGACTTTGTGGCAGTGGTAAACAAACTCATTCTATTTTGGATTAAATTTTAAAAGGTACTTAAAATTGGACTGCATTTCGTTGGTAGCCCTAGTTTCCAGTCCATTAATACAAATAATGTTTCATTTGGCAGATAAAGACTTTTTTTTGGGCGCTTCATGAGAAAATGTCGAGCAAGATTAAATGTAATACCTTCTTCATATGTGACAGGCTTCTCTGTTTATCTTTCCTTTGTTCCCTTCGACCATGATCAATTTAACTCAGACGTTGTAAGAGCGTAAAACGTCGCGTGCACGTTACTGCATAGTTCGGCCATCTGTTGGTAAAATTATGAAGTATTACGAAGCTTTATTGTACGAGCCAGCGTAGCCGCGGCTGAGCGGCGAACTAGGCAATTTCGCCAGGCTTCCGTACTTCACGAATGAACTACTTCATTTGAACGCTTCACGGCAAAGAGTGAAACGAATGAAGTAGTTCACGGGAATGAACGAGTTCGACCCATCTCTAAGCTGGAGTACGGCGAGTGCGTGGAGACCTCTGTCGTGCAGTGGTGGAAGGAGGGAACGTGCTGCTCCAGACAACAAAACACATTTTGATCCGGATGGCGCTGACGAGGATACCTAGCAGCATATTCACTAGCGGCAACACCAGCCGCACCAAGGACCACAAGTATATCCACATATTCATCATCTGTGTGTGCCACACTGGTTGAGAGGTTTACAATGAGAAGTGTACGCGTGTACATTGGAAGGTGCCACACACGCGCATACAGCACGGACACGCCGTTCCACCTAACGCGCTTTACCCCTCTCACACATATTGTTCTGCGTGATTCATTCCAATACCGCTAATTGTGAAATGTTCGCTTTCGAATTACACTGTTTCCCTAACGGTAACAGACATGATGTTTCTACAATTCCATCCATACAATAATAATAACAATAATAATATTAATGCATTGAGATAGGTACTAAACAGCATGCGGTTACCAGACCCCGTGTCGAAAGGCATAATTAGTGGGTCCAAGGTGATAACACATACAAATAGTAACCGAGTTTGGACATTATTCGCACATCACGTTGCTAGTCCTACTGGTAACGTAGGCCCTAACGAAATGTAGTGCACATAAACGAGGCAAGAATAATAGTTGGTACTAATCTATGTGACCATTGGAGAAGGGTACACAGAAAACAGGTTTCGCATCTAGTAGATGAATTGGTGTAAATAAATTCACATTCAAGTTTTTCGTTTAAAATTTTATCTCCATATTTTCTGTAATGTGAACATATCTCCAGTTCTTCTAGCAATTCCATTTTATGTCCTTTATTTAGTGAAAGTGAATTTCTTCAGATGCTTCGATAGTATACTTAAATAAAAATAGTAACACATAGAAATAAGCACAGTTGTAAAATAGACATAATTAAATTATGATCCGAATTGTTAAGGTAAATAACCTCTGTAAAAAACGTATAACATACTCTGTGGAAGACCTATAATGTCATCTCTGTTGACTCCTTTTAGGAGCATCTGTTTTGCCGGCCGGAGCGGCCGAGCGGTTCTAGGCGCTACAGTCTGGAACCGCGCGACCGCTACGGTCGCAGGTTCGAATCCTGCCTCCGGCGTGGATGTGTGTGATGTCCTTAGGTTAGTTAGGTTTGAGTAGTTCTAAGTTCTAAGGGACTGATGATCGCAGAAGTTAAGTCCCACAGTGCTCCGACCCATTTTTTGTAATGTTTTGTTTATGTAAAATGTTTTCGTTGTTTAAAAGTGTACAGTACAACAAGTTGTGTGTGATGTTTAGTGTGTGCGAGACTCTGCACAAATGGACCATATGGAAACTGTAAGAACAAATTCTTCTAAATTTCGCCACTAACTTCACAAAAGACCGACAACCAACTAAAAATAGCGTCATTTCTTACATATTGTAGTAACGTCAACGAAATGAAGCAGAATCCGACACATCGACATCACATAGGAATTAACTTTAATTTTCATAATCAACAGCCTCAGTTGCACCGTTTACTTAGAAATTTACCTAGGTTTCAGTCGGGATAACCTAACCTTTTTCAGAATAACAGTAACTACCGTTTGCCCATAGTGGACATCGTCAAGCTAAAACTACAAATCCATAAATTATCGTCAGGCTATAAAACTCATCTGAACTGCCTCGGCCCCACTTCGCGACCGCGATGCGGCAGCCACGAGTGCTGTACTGGAACTGACCCTAGCGTCATGAGGCCCGCCTAGGCGGACACAATACCTTGCGCCTGCGCATAAACTGTATGATAGTTACTTGTTGGGACAAGACGTAAACTTAGCTCCTGACCTTGGATTTACCAGTAAAGTGAGATAAAAGGTACAGCTCAGGAAAAGGGCGTATATGTTAACTTGTGCAGACAGTACTTAGATCGACTGTCTTAACATTTATGAAGTATTCATTGGTCATGATATGAGGGAGGCACCATGTGCGTACAAGATATGACATATATAGGAAAATTTTTCTGCTTAAGCACAAAAGTTTAATCACGTAAAAAGAACTTAGGAGTGGGAAGGATAATACACTCCTGGAAATGGAAAACAGAACACATTGACACCGGTGTGTCAAACCCACCATACTTGCTCCGGACACTGCGAGAGGGCTGTACAAGCAATGATCACACGCACGGCACAGCGGACACACCAGGAACCGCGGTGTTGGCCGTCGAATGGCGCTAGCTGCGCAGCATTTGTGCACCGCCGCCGTCAGTGTCAGCCTGTTTGCCGTGGCATACGGAGCTCCATCGCAGTCTTTAACACTGGTAGCATGCCGCGACAGCGTGGACGTGAACCGTATGTGCAGTTGAAGCCTTTGAGCGAGGGCGTATAGTGGGCATGCGGGAGGCCGGGTGGACGTACCGCCGAATTGCTCAACACGTGGGGCGTGAGGTCTCCACAGTACATCGATGTTGTCGCCAGTGGTCGGCGGAAGGTGCACGTGCCCGTCGACCTGGGACCGGACCGCAGCGACGCACGGATGCACGCCAACACCGTAGGATCCTACGCAGTGCCGTAGGGGACCGCACCGCCACTTCCCAGCAAATTAGGGACACTGTTGCTCCTGGGGTATCGGCGAGGACCATTCGCAACCGTCTCCAAGAAGCTGGGCTACGGTCCCGCACACCGTTAGGCCGTCTTCCGCTCACGCCCCAACATCGTGCAGCCCGCCTCCAGTGGTGTCGCGACAGGCGTTAATGGAGGGACGAATGGAGACGTGTCGTCTTCAGCGATGAGAGTCGCTTCTGCCTTGGTGCCAATGATGGTCGTATGCGTGTTTGGCGCCGTGCAGGTGAGCGCCACAATCAGGACTGCATACGACCGAGGCACACAGGGCCAACACCCGGCATCATGGTGTGGGGAGCGATCTCCTACACTGGCCGTACACCACTGGTGATCGTCGAGGGGACACTGAATAGTGCACGGTACATCCAAACCGTCATCGAACCCATCGTTCTACCATTCCTAGACCGGCAAGGGAACTTGCTGTTCCAACAGGACAATGCACGTCCTCATGTATCCCGTGCCACCCAACGTGCTCTAGAAGGTGTAAGTCAACTACCCTGGCTAGCAAGATCTCCGGATCTGTCCCCCATTGAGCATGTTTGGGACTGGATGAAGCGTCGTCTCACGCGGTCTGCACGTCCAGCACGAACGCTGGTCCAACTGAGGCGCCAGGTGGAAATGGCGTGGCAAGCCGTTCCACAGGACTACATCCAGCATCTCTACGATCGTCTCCATGGAAGAATAGCAGCCTGCATTGCTGCGAAAGGTGGATATACACTGTACTAGTGCCGACATTGTGCATGCTCTGTTGCCTGTGACTATGTGCCTGTGGTTCTGTCAGTGTGATCATGTGATGTATCTGACCCCAGGAATGTGTCAATAAAGTTTCCCCTTCCTGGGACAATGAATTCACGGTGTTCTTATTTCAATTTCCAGGAGTGTATAAAGCCAGCAGCGTCATTATTACGACTAGGTCTATAAATTTTTTAAGACGTAATTGTTAAGCACTTGCTCAGCTATGGTTACAACGCATGAACATCCTATTGACTTGGCACACAAATGGTCATGATTGAACTTATGAACAAGTCTACATCTAATCTGTAACATCCGGCAACACGGGCCATATAAAATAGATGGTCATTATTCAAGATTAGCATATTTGACCTGAAATGGTATAGAATCAAGTCAAACTAATGCACGTGCTTGAATGAGCTTCTTGGTGAAGTTATGGTTGCAGAAAACACTGTAGTAGGGGATAATGTGGCGGCAATGGGGTACTCAATTTGCCTTCATGCTGTAAAAACTGTGTGTGGACCACTGCCATCATAATTCGGGCCTGGTGACCACTGCCATTGAAATTAGGGAACGACAGCGGAAATATGCCTAAAGCTAAAGTGTGACTTGGCGAACATCGCCCCAGTCAACACACTTAAAAACTATTGACCGACATAGATCAATTATGCTCAAAGCTAAAGTGTGACTTCGCGAACATCGCTCCGGTCAAAACACTTAAAATAATTGACCGACATAGGTCAATATGTAATTAAAGAACTAGTCTAAATTATGGGAGGATGACGGGAAATGGTTAAATTATGATATGATTTGGCGAGCAACTCTCCAAGGACACCTTTAAACGTCATTGAGTAAGATCAATTCAAACTGATCGTGACTGGTAGCAGATGAGTTATTTATAAAAAAACCTAAAGTAAATGGTTTCTGTCATAAATAATGTCCTGTCATAAATGATGTTGTACCAAGCGACGACAGACTATAAGTAATGTGCTTGCCTGAAACAGACTTACAAGTCTGTCCTCTGGATTTTCTCTAGCTCGTTTCAGTTTTTGAGATTTTCGGTTAAGTGAGCTTGTGTAACGTATCCAATGGCTCTCGACATATTCGAGAAAAACTGAAGAAGCGGCCTTCATCTTGAAACTCCGGTTAAATTTCCGTCAGTTTGTCGTTTAGTTTCTTCGTTTCCTCGAAGTGAGTGCAAACAAAGGCAACATTTGATCGTCATGAGAACTGCTACGCATGTTTACTGGACAGCAGCTGACTCGCTCGCTATGCGCATGTTGACTATTATACGGTGGTGCATCTCAGCTTGCAACATCTGGTTTCAGTGACTCGAGCTACGCTCTGTGACTCTGTTGTCTATGAAGAAAGAAGATGGTGACAAATCGTGCTCTCTTCCATTTCTCTGTAGAATGCTGGTTTCAAAAAACAATTGGTGAGATGCCTATCCAAATGTCTACACAGTATTTAAGATTTACAGCTGTACTCCAGCAACTAACTGTTCAGCTTAAACGTCCTCATCAGTTTTAATACGGATTAAGAACTGCCTACAGATAACAGAAAATCAAGGACTGGTCAGTCTAGGCACAGTATTAGGTGCGACAATTAGTCTGGATTTTCAAGCGCTGAATGAATTCGCAAATACAAAAGTGAGAAGGAAGTCGTTTCTTTTAAGTTCACTGTATTTTGGAAAAGGCCAGTTAAATGGTGTTGTACCGTGTATTTGGGAACGACTAAATTTCACGTTTATTTTTGGTATAGGCTACTTCAAATGGCTCTGAGCACCATGGGACCTAACCGCTGTGGTCGTCAGTCCCCTAGAACTCAGAACTACTTAAACCTAGCTAACGTAAGGACATCACACACATCCATGGCCCAGGCAGGATTCGAACCTGCGACCGTAGCGGTCGCGCGGTTCCAGACTGTAGCGCCTAGAACCGCTCGGCTACTCCGGCCGGCGGTATAGGCTACTAAACTGTAATGCTGTTTTTATCATATCTTGTGTCAAGTTTGATGATTCTGTGGCAATATTTCAATAAAAGGGGCTACTAAACCTTGGGAGCTATTTTGTTAGTTTTCAATATTTAACTTGCTCGTGTGCTTTGTGTTATAAGTTGTTTGCCGGCCGGAGTGACCGAGCGGTTAAAGGCGCTACAGTCTGGAACCGCACGACCGCTACGGTCGCAGGTTCGAATCCTGCCTCGGGCATGGATGTGTGTGATGTCCTTAGGTTAGTTAGGTTTAAGTAGTTCTAAGTTCTAGGGGACTTATGACCACAGCAGTTGAGTCCCATAGTGCTCAGAGCCATTTTTTGTTTAAATATGCCAATGAAATTTAGAATTGAAGCTGATGATTACGCAGCGCTGTTGTTGGTTGTCCATAAACAAATAGCAATGCTGAAGTTTAGGAACAGCGAGAGTAAAATAAATTACTACACAGGGGCGTCACGCGAACTAAATACGACGTCGGTTGCGACTAGCAGAAAAAGAATTTCCTACAGAGCTATGATACGTATCACAGTATGTTGGAAAATGGCTTGGCAATGTTTCACGACATAGTAAATGTGTTAGTAAATAGGGACCGAACAAAATTATACGTCCTGGTTCGAGTACCATTGGTAGAGACGAATAACAATATCGATGTTACACGCTACACCCACGTCCAGTGAGACGGAGAGGGATGAGAAAATGGGTACAAGACACGAGAGGTGATAATACTTTCTGAGCGTGGAGGAACTCCTGGTAAGAGTCAATAAGGGATCTAGAGGATTGTCTGAAGGGGAATGTTGCCGTTTTTACATCCAGAGAAGTGCAGACTGAGACACGGGCGTTGGAGCTGCAGCTGTTTCTGGGGAAAACGGAGGCAGCGGAATGTCAGAAGAAAATATCGGCACCAAAGCCTCGCTTTCAAAGGCCGGGAGCACATTGGACATACTTAGTTTTTGCACTGCAAACGGTAACCGTAAATTGCTATACGAATGGAAATCACAGGGGGCATTTTGATGCGATAGCCAGGACGAATTTCCGCTTCCCAGCTACAGTCACGGGTGTGGTCGTACTACATTTCATTCCCTCTGCTTTGTACTGGCCAGAGAAACTGCTGGAAGTACTGTCAATGCAAAATCTAACCTGACTTGAGAAAATTACGAAATCGAAATTCCGACATTAGCGGCCATCGGTGATTCAAATAAAGTGAATGGAACCACTTGAAAATTTGTGCCAAACCGAGACTCCACCCTGGCTTTCTCGCTTTACGCAAACAGATGCCTTAACAGCTTCGGCTGTCTGAGCACGCATCCCATCGGAGCCAAATGCTCAACACAGCGCACACAGGTAATCACACTGTAACAGCATGCGTTCTCAGAAATGATAAGTTCAGAAATCACATTGGAGCAACCGAAATAAAATGTTCAAACGTACCTACGTTCTGTATTTTAATTTAAAAAACCTACCCATTACCAACTGTTCGTCTAAAATTGTGAGCCATATATTTGTGACTATTACAGCGCCATCTATCACAAAGCGAAAAAAGTGGTCCAACTAAAACATTCATATTTCTTTACGTACTACACGAATATGTAATAAGAAAATGGGGGTTCCTATTACAAAAACGCAGTTGATATCCGTTTGACCTATGGGAGCGCCATCTAGCGGGCCAATCATAGTGCCATCTGGTTTCCCTCTTCAAGCTAGACAAGTTTCGTTCTTTGTAGTTTTTTCGTTTGACACTTATTTCGTGAGATATTTGGCCCGGTCACGATCAATGGACCATCCTGTATATGCAGCTGTGGGTCAAAAACAAATAGTATGTGTTCTTTCGGATGTGCCCTAAATCTTGATTCCTTACACTCTTTAGACAGAGTGACAGCAGCTCTTCAAGGCAAAATTTCTACGAGGCAAATGTTGCAACATATTCACCAATACTAACAGAACCGGCACCGAAACGGGGTTTATTTTATTTTATTTATTTATTTGGGTAACTGTAAGCATTACAATGACTAGTCTTGCTATGTTCCTGATAGCAATTTGCCTACTTTACTTTTGTCCCAGACGTATAAACATCCATCCGGTAGAATTACCGGTATCTGTCAAGTCCTTAACTAATATAAACTGAGAAATATAGACTACGGTAAAAAAGGTTTTGCAAACCGAAGCTTAGAATAATAATATATAATTAGGAAATCATTCACGTAAATCAGCTCTCGTAAGGAAAAAAGCTAGTGTAATGTGCACATTCTAGAGTTTCGTAAGAAGATCTATGAAATTGGAGAGGAGGATAATCTGTAGCATCGCGTATCGGTACAACCTCACAGGGGTCGTAGTTGGCAGTGCAGCTGCAAGTTTCCGTCAGGTGCCAGCAGGGGTCGTGCGGGACGGTTCAGACTTCAGACCCAGTGGCGTGGCTGGGCCGCTGCCGTAGCAGGCGACGGCTGCGACCCCGTCGAATGCGTTCTACTACAGAGACCTTCATCCTTGTTGCCGTTGTATCGGCTGGACTTTATTTCTTGCTGCAATGACTGTAATGAGTCTTCATACGCTTGCAGAAAAACGAGCTAAGTAAATCTTCTGTTTACTGTGCTGACTTCTGCTGCTGTCCAGCTTTCCTACGATGACAGTTCACTCTCCACTCTGTGGCCCACTTCTCCTTACCATTGTGTACGAAGTTGTACACAACATAATAGAAGACAAAATTCTATACTTTTTTTTAAAATATGGGAGAAGAATTGCACAGAAGAAGATTATTGTTCGCGATTAATTTTCTTTTAAATTTCTACCAGAACGGCGAGTAGTTAGGCGCTGGGGCGGTGTGCCAGTGAGAATGTCAACCAGGCACACCACCAGTACAACTGACCTCAGAGCGAGGCAGCCTAAAATGGAGGCGTCGATGTCCTACGTAGCGAGGTTCTGTGAGGTAACGCTACATAACCTCACTGCCTGAGAGCCACAACAAAATCAAATGTAGACAGAATGATCGTAGCTCAGCAGCTGAGAATAACTACACTATGTTATCAAAAGTATCCAGACACCCCCAAAACATACGTTTTTCATATTAGGTGCATTGTTCTGCCACCTACTGCCAGGTACTCCATATCAGCGACCTCAGTAGTCATTAGACATCGTGAGGGAGCAGAATGGGGCACTCCGAAGAACTCGTGGACTTCGAACGTGGTCAAGTGATTGGGTGTCACTTCTGTCATAAGTCTGTACTCGAGATTTTCACACTCCTAAACGTCCCTAGGTCCACTGTTTCCGATGTGGTAGTGAAGTGGAAATGTGAAGGGACACGTACAGCACAAAAGCGTACAGGCCAACCTCATCTGTTGACTGACAGACACCGCCTACAGCTGAGAGGGTCGTAATGTGTAATAGGCAGACATCTATCCAGACCATCACACAGGAATTCCAAATTGCATCAGGATCCACTGCAAGTACTATGACAGTTAGCCAGGACGCGGGGAAACTTGTATCTCATGGTTGAGCGTCTGCTCATAAGCCACACATCACGCCAGTCAATGCCAAACGACGCCTCACTTTGTGTAACAAGCGTAAACATTGGGCGATTGAACAGTGGAAAAACGTTGTGTAGAGTGACAAATCACGGTACACAATGTGGCGATCCAATGGCAGGTTGTGGGTGTGGCTAATGCCCAGTGAACGCCATCTGCCAGCGTCTGTACCGCCAACAGTAAAATTCAGAGGCGGTGGTGTTATGGTGTGGTCGTGTTTTTCATGGAGGGGGCTTGCACCAAGGGGAATTATCACAGCTCAGGCCTATACTGATGTTTTAAGCACGTTCTTTCTACCACTGTTGAAGAGCAATTTGGGGATAGCGATTGCATCATTCAACACGATCGAGCACCTGTTCCTAATGCACGGCCTGTGGCGGAGTGGTTACACGACAATAACATCCCTGTAATCGACTGGCCTGCACAGAGTCTTGACCTAATTCCTATAGAACACCTTTTGGATGTTTTGGAACGTCGACTTCCTGCCAGGCCTCACCGACCGACATCGATACCTCTCTTCAGTGCAGCACTCCGTGAAGAATGTGCTGCCATTGCCCAAGAAACCTTTAAGCACCTGATTGAATGTATGCCTGTGAGAGTGAAAGATGCCATGAAGGCTAACTGTGGGTTAACACCGTACTGAATTCCAGCATTACCGATAGAATGCGCCACGAGCTTGTAAGTCATTTTCAGCCAGGATACTTTTGATCTCATAGTGTATCTCGTATAAACGTGTTTTATGTGGAAACAATATTCAGTTCTGTCAGAAACCACACTGCCATTCTGTCCGTGTCACTAGAATCAGAAAGAATGACATTCTGTCGACGTTATTTGACATATCCTCTCGCCTGTTACATTGCCAGATGCTAAGTTTGTTTTGTTTGTAGATGATACAAATATTGCAATAGGTAGCAAGTCAAGTACAGATGGCTGCTAATCAAATTTTCACTGCCTTTAATAAATGGTTTAAAGCTAACTCACTGTCCTTAAACTTTGAAAAGACCCACCATATGTGGAACAGAAGCTGTAAAAGATTTCCTTCCACCATGTTTATAACATATGAAGACATGCAGATCAAAGACTTTGACAGTATTAAATTTCTGGGATTACAACTTGATAAATTCTGTTGGGAAGGACGCACTACAGAAATGTTGAAGTGCCTAAACAAGTCTGTATCTGCAGTGAGAATGATGTCAGATGAAGGAGATATAAATATAAAAAATCTTGCACGATTTGATTACTTTCAGTCAATCATGCCATACAGGATTATATTCTGGGGTAACTTGTCAAACCGAGCAAAAGTTTTTAGCGTGCAAAATTGTGTGAGACTCATTTGTGACATAAATTCAAGAACGTCATGTAGAAACCTGTTCAAGGAACCCTGTATTCTAACCACTGCTTCTCAGTATATTTATCACCTTAATGAAATTTGTTATGAGTATTATATACCTCTTTCCAACCAATAGCTCAAAACGTAGTATCAATATTAGGAATAAGAACACTCTACATAAAGACCTAAAATCACTTACCTTAGTCCAAAAAGGGGTCCAGTATTCAGGAATACACATTTTCAATAAATTGCCAACAACCATTAAAACATGGTTTCAGATAAAGCAGAGTTTACACAGAGTTTGAAAGACTTTTTGATAGTCAACTCCTTCTACTCTATACATGAATATCTTAACAAGGACTGTTAGACTGGCTTAAGTAAAAATGTCTGTTAGGTTTCAGTTTTGACAGCACTTTGTCACAACAATCAAGGTTAGTTATTTTGTGTATGATAAATATATCAAAAGTGCATACCTGTGTTACATTCTGATAGTGTATTAATTCTGTAAATATTAGCTGTTCCAGTCTACTGTAATGTAGTCACTTATTCTGACAACATCCTGGCAGATGATCAGGATAGTGAGTGTAATATTCAAATGTTTCACATTTTTTATGTTATACTTTTATGTTATACCAATGAGAATAATCTCATTTTTGGGTCTATGGAATGAAATCTGAATGTAATCTAACCTAATTGACAAATGGCATTTTGAAAGAGTGAGTTTAGGTAATATATAGTTTAGGCAATATATAGTAAACCTTTTTCTAGTAATGAGTGTTTGTCTTTGGAGAAGTTGATGTCTCTCCTCGTCTTCCCTAGCATACTTCTCAGAAACTTCATTTCACTGGATTGTACCCTACTCTCCTCTCTTCTAGTCATAATCCAAGTCTCTGAGCCATAAATCAGTATTGTTGTGAAGCCAGCTTGCACCTCATTGGCACTGCCCTTCCCCACACCAAACCCCTCAGACACTCGTAAAAAGTATGCTCCGTTGTATTCTTTTACTAGTTTCTGTCTCCAAACGAGCATTAATACACTTCCAAAATATTGAAAGTTGTCCACTATTTCAATATCCCATCCCTCGATATGTATTTGTTCCTTGCCCTCTCTATCCCCTCTGGTTACCACCATGGTCTTCCTTTTGTCCACACAAAATTTCATTCCATATTTCTCGACCTTATCATTTAGAATGCCTTTTTGTTTTTGTACCTCCTTACCACTTGTTCCCCACACCACAATATCGTGAGCAAATAGTAACAGCTTCGTCTCCCTTCCTCTATGGGCTTCTTTCATCTCCTTGACTATTTCATCCATCACCATTATAAATAGTAGTGATGATATCACACTTCCTTGTCTTAGTCCCGTAACATTCTTAAACCATTCAGTTCTTCCAACTGGTGTCTGCACACAACTAGAGCTTTTTTCATGCACTGCCTGGATGACTTCAAGTGTTTGCTTTCCAACTCCCTTTCTCTTCAAGGTTGCCCATACCTTTCCCCTGGGAACACGGTCATACGCTTTCGCTAGGTCGAGAAATGTCATCACCAGATCTTTCCCGTACTCTCAATGTCTTTCCATCAACTATCTCATTCTAAAGATTAGATCCACTGTTGATCTACCATGACAAAAGCCATACTGCTCTTTCACTTTTTCTCTCACTCTTCTTTCCAGTATCCTAACAGTTATTTTTGCTTCTTGGGATATGAGTGTGATCCCTCAATAGTTGTCACATACTTTCCTGTCACCCTTCTTTAAAACTTTCCCCATTCTTCAGGTGCACATTTTTGGGTCCAAATGCATCTTATTAATCTATATAGCCACTGTAGCCCAACTGGTCCAGCTGCCTTTATCATCTACACAGTAATTTCATCTATCCCAGGTGCCTTTGCTGTTATCATTTTTCTCAGAGCTAGTTCCGCTTCTAACATTGTTCTACCCTCCTCTTCTTCCAGACCCCTGCCCCCCTGCCGTACTTCTATTCCCTTTCCATTGCCATTCTTCACATTTAGTAATTTATCAAAGTACTCTTTCCACCTTTTCCTTATCTCCTCTGGTTGCATTAATAGCTTTCTGCTTTCCCCTTTCACTAGCTTTGTGCTTGTTTTTTCCTTCCTCATACTCTTTCTAATTACCACTAGTAACATCTTTTTCCAACTCTTGGGTGAATTTCTCTCAGCTTTTCCTCTTTTCTTCTGCTACCATTTTCTAACACTTATTTTTACTATCCTGGTATGTACTTTTACTTTCATCTGTTCGGTCTCTGTTCCATTCGTGCCAGGCTTTCTTATTTTCTTTCACTGCCTCCTTCACCCTCTCATTCCACCATGGTGTCTCCTTTTCCTTTACCCTTCCAGACACTCTGCCACAAGTCTTCCCAGCAAACGCTTTTTTGAACTTACCCCATTCCTCTTCCACGTTGCCATACTAAGTGTTAGGGATTTTACACTTAAATAACTCCTTAAACTTTTCTTGTACCATGCCATCCTTTAGTTTCCACAGCCGCGTGGGATTAGCCGAGCAGTCTAAGGCGCTGCAGTCATGGACTGTGCGGCTGGTCCTGGCGGAGATTCAAGTCCTCCTCGGGCTTGGGTGTGTGTGTTTGTCCTTAGGATAATTTCGGTTAAGTAGTGTGTAGGATTAGGGACTGATGATCTTAGCTGTTAAGTCCCATAAGATTTCACACACATTTGAACATTTTTTATAGTTTTCACGCTGTTATTTTCCTTTCACTTTCTTCCTTTATGTCTTTCAATTCATCAGATCTCATCTTTGCCATCGCCACTCAATGGTCTCCATCAAAAGCCTCTTCTAGGGGTGTAGTTACATCCATCAACTGTCTCCAATTTTTCTTTTGCATCAGAAAGTAATTGATGACCGTCTTCATCCATCTATCATCCCATCCATATCTCGTTATCTTTTGGCTATTCTTTTTACAGAACCACGTGTTGTCCACAATCAGCCCGTTACTTTCACAGAAATCCACCAGTTTCTCTCCTTCCTCATTTTTCCTCCCATATCCATATGGGACAATTATCTCCTCCTTCCATAGCATTTCTTTGCCTACCTACACATTTAGGTCACCCATTACTATTGCTACCACATTTGCAATTATACTCTCTAATACCTCTGGAAATTCCTCTATGTTCTCTCCTCTATGCTATATCTCTAGTGTAATGTCAAATCAAATGGTTGGGATAAGTCAGAGACAATTCCTATTGGGGACATTTTACTATTTAAAGACTCTATTATGTAGGCAGAGAAACTGTCACTGTGGAACAGCATTTTTGAAATCCAAACTGTGATTTACTAAGTATGCCATCATTGTTGAGATGGCTAACCATTCTTGAGTACATTACTTTACATTACCGGCCGGTAATTATTGACATTTGTAGTGACCCCTTTTTTGTAGAGAGGCTTGACAATGGCATATTTTAACCTGTTTCGGAAAAATACGTCATCAGACATTGGTCTTCAAATATGTTTTAGCCAGTTTGTGAATTTACACATACAGTCAGCTGATACTGTATTCTGTATCATACATAATTAGTATCTAGCAGATCCGGTGTCCGTAACATATATTTTCTTTATGGCAGACAAAAAAAAAGAGGATATTTAAAACTTGCTACAATTATACAATGCATGAAAAAAGGTTTCTTTGGGAAATATACACTTCAAATGTGTTGGCATGATCTAATTAGATACAGGGTGTTTCAAAAATGACCGGTATATTTGAAACGGTAATAAAAAGTAAATGAGCAGCGATAGATATACACCGTTTGTTGCAATATGCTTGGGACAACAGTACATTTTCAGTCAGACAAACTTTTGAAATTACAGTAGCTACAATTTTCAACAACAGATGGCGCTGCGGTCTGGGAAACTCTATAGTACAATATTTTCCACATATCCACCATGCGTAGCAATAATATGGCGTAGTCTCTGAATGAAATTACCCGAAACCTTTGACAACGTGTCTGGTGGAATGGCTTCACATGCAGATGAGATGTACCGCTTCAGCTGTTCAATTGTTTCTGGATTCTGGCGGTACACCTGGTCTTTCAAGTGTCCCCACAGAAAGAAGTCACAGGGGTTCATGTCTGGTGAATAGGGAGGCCAATCCACGCCGCCTCCTGTATGTTTCGGATAGCCCAAAGCAATCACACGATCATCGAAATATTCATTCAGGAAATTAAAGACGTTGGCCGTGCAATGTGGCCGGGCACCATCTTGCATAAACCACGAGGTGTTCCCAGTGTCGTCTAAGGCAGTTTGTACCGCCACAAATTCACGAAGAATGTCCAGATAGCGTGATGCAGTAATCGTTTTGGATCTGAAAAATGGGCCAATGATTCCTTTGGAAGAAATGGCGGCCCAGACCAGTACTTTTTGAGGATGCAGGGACGATGGGACTGCAACATGGGGCTTTTCGGTTCCCCATATGCGCCAGTTCTGTTTATTGACGAAGCTGTCCAGGTAAAAATAAGCTTCGTCAGTAAACCAAATGCTGCCCACATGCATATCGCCGTCATCAATCCTGTGCACTATATCGTTAGCGAATGTTTCTCGTGCAGCAATGGTAGCGGCGCTGAGGGGTTGCTGCGTTTGAATTTTGTATGGATAGAAGTGTAAACTCTGGCGCATGAGACGATACGTGGACGTTGGCGTCATTTGGACTGCAGCTGCAACACAGCGAACGGAAACCCGAGGCCGCTGTTGGATCACCTGCTGCACTAGCTGCGTGTTGCCCTCTGTGGTTGCCGTACGCAGTCGCCCTACCTTTCCAGCACGTTCACCCGTCACATTCCCAGTCTGTTGAAATTTTTCAACAGATCCTTCATTGTATCGCTTTTCGGTCCTTTGGTTACATTAAACCTCCGTTGAAAACTTCGTCTTGTTGCAACAACACTGTGTTCTAGGCGGTGGAATTCCAACACCAGAAAAATCCTCTGTTCTAAGGAATAAACCATGTTGTCCACAGCACACTTGCACGTTGTGAACAGCACACGCTTACAGCAGAAAGACGACGTACAGAATGGTGCACCCACAGACTGCGTTGTCTTCTATATCTTTCACATCACTTGCAGCGCCATCTGTTGTTGAAAATTGTAACTACTGTAATTTCGAAAGTTTGTCCGCCTGAAAATGTACTGTTGTCCCAAGCATATTGCAACAAACGGTGTATTTCTATCGCTACTCGTTTAGTTTTTATTGCCGTTTCAAATATACCGGTCATTTTTTAAACACCCTGTATGCAATACATGTCTAGCAATAAGCATATGAATTCTTTTGGTTGCTGTTATTCCTGATGTTTTCATGCCATCAGTCATGATGTATCAAGCCCTGGTGGTTACTGTACTTCATCATTTCAATTTCAATTTTTCAATTTATTGCCCATAATAAGTAATTTTACATGTATGTGTGTTTTCAACTAAGTACAAAATTTTTACAATTACTGTTTTTTTAGTATAAATTATTTATTATTACATTGTAATTTATCATAAATTCAAGTTATAAGGGCATATTTGATAAGCCACTACTTGACTCACTTTTTAAAAGTATCCGCTGTCAATATATTAAGTTCATTTGGTAACAAGTTATCAAAAACAGCTCCTTTGACATATGTGCTTTTCGCTGTTAAAGTTAATCTTCTGTTAACTGTAAGAAAATCGTTTCTATTCCTTGTTTCATAGTTATGAATATCCATGTTTCTTTTTGTGAACTTAGTGTCTTCTTTCACTAGCATTATAGTTTCTAGTATATACATGTCATAAACTGTGAGAATATTGTGTCTAATGAATAGGTGTTTGCAAAAAATTCCTGGTTTTACTTCTGCTATGATCCTTGAGGCACGTTTGTGCAGTATGAAAACTCTTTTCATATTAGTTTGGCGTGTCCCATCCCACAGTACTATTCCATAAGACAAGAAAGGATACACTAATCCACAATATACAGTCCTCAGGCTTTCAGAAATAAGATATAGTGATAATCTTCTTAATACATACAGATTGGGTGTTAGGTTTTTACGGACATAATCAGCTTGCTGCTTCCATGAAAGTCGGTTATCTATGAATAAACCCAAGAATTTACAATTTGTACAGGTTTTTGGTAGAATTTCATCAATCACAGTATTTTTTATGTGTGGACCACTTTATTTAAAATGAATAATATTAGTTTTTATGTTTACTTTTAGGTTCTCTCTTTCAAAGTGAGCTCTTGCCTTTTCAGTAAAGTTATGTATTTCTTCAACTATGCTGGGCTCATTGTGCACATAGCAGACACCAGATGTATCGTCTGTATACACAGTGATCAATTGCTTATCGTCAAGAGATCTTGGGAAACCATTTACATAGCATATGAATAGAAATGGACCTAAAATCGAGCCCTGGGGAACACCAAAATGTATATTTCTTATACTTGACCTTTTCCTCTGCAATATTTCTCCATTAGAGTACATAATCTCTGAGCACTGTTGTCTACCCTCTAAATACGCATCTATCAATTGCATGAGTTTTCCAGTGACACCACTCTTGGCAATTTTTGATAAGGGCACATCATGACGTACTTTATCAAAAGCCATTGAGAGGCCCAGGAATACTCCTGCTGCTTGGGATTTTTCATTTATTTTTTCAAGTACATTATGGACAAATTGTTCTGCTGCTGATGTGGTACTTTGACCTCTTCTGAAACCATGTTGGAAATCACTTTATATGTCAGTGTTGTTGTAATGTTCTGAGATTCTTTTTTTAATGTTATTTTCTCTATCAGTTTGATGAAAGTTGAGATTAGGGCAATGCGTCTGTAGCTCTATACATGCTTTATTTCCCGACTTTTGTGTATTGGTTTCACTACCTACAGTTTCAACTTGTCAGGAAACTCACCGTCTTTGAGAAGACAGTTTATTAGATGAGCTAGTGGCTTCATTAGTTCACGTTTGCTTTTCTTCAATAGATATGGAGAAATTTCATCTAATCCTGCTGATTTTTTGTTTCTGAGGTTATCAATAAGCTGCAAAATGTCATATGTGCTTACTGCGGCTAGCGTACTGCAGTTCTGTTCGTTACAGAACTCAAATGAGTGCTGTATATCCTGTTTCATAGTGACCTCATCTTCAACAGTATCTGTGAAGTAACTATTAAAAATATTGCTGACTAGAAGAGTATCAGAGATATCTTCATTATTCACAGTTCATTGCACATTATTAATTTTAGTTTCCTTATCATTAATTCAGATTTTATTTACAATTGATCAGCAAATCTTTGAAATGTTATCTGGATATCATATCTGTTGGCTGATTCTTTTTGATTTTAATCTCCTGACTTCTTTGTGGTACCTGGTACTGCTTGTAGAGTTCTTTATGTAACTCTGAATTAGTCAGTCTGTATCAGCTGTCTTCCATTTTTTCTTCCAGATCTTTTCTTTTAAAATCTGATGGCGCAGGTTTTGATTTTGAAGGTTGATTTTTCTGGACACACACTTTTTATAAAGGCATGGCTCTATTTATGTGCTCCATCATAATTCCTGCGAACCCAGTGGTAGTCATAACTGATTCCCATGATTCCTGGCCAAAACTGTGTCTTAGTGTAGCAATGTTGTTTGCAGATTCGCCTGTGCTCATACATTTTTCATGGTTTGAATTTGGTATTGCATTTTAGCACTAGTGTTTGGCCTAAATGATCTCAGAGGTGACCATTTATTGGTTGAAGGCTTCTTGACTGTAAAGAGACTGTTATTATTTCTATGTAAAAGTGGTAACAAATGTTTAATTGGACTTCATGAAGAAAAAATCTGCAGGTCTGACTTGCAGTTAATTAAGTATTTAAATGACACAATGCTATGATCATACAGTCATTCCATCTTCAAACAATGTGAGCACAATATCCTGATACATGCATCTGGAATATAACAACTCATAAACACATTACAATATATTAATGACATTTAGAAGGAGTAGTGCAGTAATTACTAAACACCATGTAATTAAAAAGATAGTAATTATTATTCACAGAAATCTATATAACTTACAGGGACCAATCCCTGCCTATCTAACCCATGTTAATTTAGGGAATTTTTTGGCTAATTTCTGAAAAAACTATTTGATGCAGGACCTTAATATTTTTACTGTATGTTACGTGATGCTAATAGAGTCAACTGAACTAAAATCTACTTTAACCATTTTATAGTTTTTAAGAAATACTTTTTTAAATTTATTAACAAAAAATATTAAGTTTTTTCTGCAGAAAATATTTTTTTTGTGAACTTCCCAATGGGGGGGGGAGGGGGATATTAATGAATGTAGTAACAGAGGTGGTTTTTATGTTATGCAGAGTCTCTGAAAAATTCATTCATTTATCTATGATAGTTTCTGATGTAATTGGGCATATGTACTGAAAATTTTAGTTTGCGGGAAATTGGCTTTAAAGAAAAAACTTTCGAAATTTATTACTTACAGTTAATTAAAACTGTCCTGCTGCATATGATGGCCCTTCTTTGGCCTCTAGCAGGTCTTTCAGCTTCTTTTTCACCTTCCTGGATGTTTGTCTTGCTTTCTTGGCCATATTAGATGCAGACCTGTCTGCATCGGCTATCCTCATTTTATCGCAATGTTGCAGCCCAGAGATCATATTTTCATCAGGACTAATTCCCAGCCTCTTCAGTACCCAACACTTTCCAATACTACCACAACTGAATGTAGGATTCACCATTTTATCATCATGAACCATTTCCAAATTTTTAAAGGGAAGAGATTTCCCCAAGTACATTTTAAATATTCTCCTCGAGGAACGTCGGCTTAATTGTTGTTGTTGTTCTTGTTGGGGTCTTCAGTCCTGAGACTGGTTTGATGCAGCTCTCCATTCTACTCCATCCTGTGCAAGTTTCTTCATCTCTCAGTACTTACTGCAACCTACATCCGTCTGAATCTGCTTAGTGTATTCATCTCTTGGTCTCCCCCTACGATTTTTACCATCCACGCTGCCCTCCAGTGCTAAATTTGTGATCCCTTAATGCCTCATAACATGTCCTACCAATTGGTCCCTTCTACTTGTCAAGTAGTGCCACAAACTCCTCTTCTCCCCCATTCTATTCAATACCTCCTCATTAGTTATGTGATCTACCCCTCTAATCTTCAGCATTCTTCTGTAGCACCACATATCAAAAGCTTCTATTCTCTTCTTGTCCAAACTATTTATCATCCATGTTTCACTTCCATACATGGCTACACTCTATACAAATACATTCAGAGACGACTCCCTGACACTTAAATCTATACTCGATGTTAACAAATTTCTCTTCTTCAGAAACGCTTTCCTTGCTGTAGCCAGTTTTAATTTTATATCCTCTCTACTCCAACCATCATCAGTTATTTTGCTCTCCAAATAGCAAAACTCATCTACCACTTTATGTGTCTCATTTCCTAATCTAATTCCCTCAGCATCACCCGACTTAATTCAACTACATTCCGTTATCCTCGTTTAGCTTTTGTTGATGTTCGTCTTATATCCTCCTTTCAAGACACTGTCCATTCCATTCAACTGCTCTTCCAAGTCATCGGCAAACCTCAAAGTTGTTATTTCTTCTCCATGGATTTTAATACCTACTCCAAATTTTTCTTTTGTTTCCTTTACTGCTTGCTCGATATACAGATTGAATAACATCAGCGAGAGGCTACAACCCTGTATCACTCCCTTACCAACCACTGCTTCCCTTTCATGCCCTTTGACTCTTAAAATTGCCATGTGGTTTCTGTACAAATTGTAAATAGCCTTTTGCTTCCTGTATTTTACCCGTGCCACCTTCAGAATTTGAAAGAGAGTATTCTAGTTAACGTTGTCAAAAGCTTTCTCCAAGTCTCCAAATGCTAGAAACATAGGTTTGCCTTTCCTTAATCTATCTTCTAAGATAATTCATAGGGTCAGTATTGCCTCGAATGTTTCAACATCTCTATGGAATGCAAACTGATCTTCCCTGAGGACAGCTTCTACCAATTTTTCATTTGTCTGCAAATAATTTGTGTTAGTATTTTGCAGCTGTGACTTATTAAACTGATAGCTCAGTAATTTTCACACTTGTCAAGGTCTGCTTTCTTTGGGATTGGAATTATGATATTCTTCCTACAGTTTGAGGGTATTTCACCTGTCTCATACATCTTGCTCACCAGATGGTTGAGTGTTGTCAGTATTTCTAATGGAATGTTCTCTACTCCCGGGGCCTTGTTTTGACTTAGGTGCTCTGTCAAATTCTACACATAATATCATATAACCCATTTCATCTTCACTTACGTCCTCTTCAATTTCCAAAATATTTCCCTCAAGTACATCGTCCTTGTATAGACCCACTATATACTCTTTCCACCTTTCTGTTTTCCCTTCTGTGCTTAGAACTGGTTTCCCATCTGAGCTCTTGATGTTCATACAGGTGTTTCTCTTTTCTCCAAAGGTCTCACTAATTTTCCTATAGGCAGTATCTATCATAGCCCAGTGATATATGCCTACACATCCTCGCATTTGTCCTCTAGCTGTCCCTGCTTAGCCATTTTACACTTCCTGTCAATCATTTTACACTTCCTGTCAATCTCATTTTTGAAATGTTTGTATTCCTTTTCGCCTGTTTCATTTACTGCATTTTTATATTTTCTCCTTTCATCAATTAAAATCAATATCTCTTCTGTTACCCAAGGATTTCTACTAGCCCTCGCCTTTTTACCTACTTCATCCTCTGTTGCTTTCACTATTTCATCTCTCTAAGCTACCCATTCTTTTTCTACTGTATTTCTTTCCCCTGTTCTTGTCAATCATTCCATAATTCTCTCTCTGAAACTCTTTACTACATCTGGTTCTTCCATTTTATCCAGGTCCCACCTCCTTAAATTCCCACCTTTCTTGCAGTTTCTTCAGTTTTAATGTACAATTTATAGCCAATAGATTGTGATCAGTGTCCACATCTGCCCCTGGAAATGTCTTACAGTTTAAAACCTGGTTCCTAAATCTCTGTCTTACCATTAGATAATCTATCTGAAACCTTCCAATGCCTCCAGGCCTCTTCCATGTATATATAACTTTCTTTCATGATTCTTAAACCAAGTGTTAGCTACGATTAGGTTATGTGAAAATTCTACCAGGGCGGCATCCTCTTTCATTACCCCCCCACCGTCCATATTCACCAACTACTTTTCCTTCTCTTCCTTTTCCTACTGTCAAATTACAGTCCCCCATGACTATTAAATTTTTGTCTCCCTTAATCTTCTTCAATCTCTTGATCATCTGTGGAGCTAGTTGCCATATAAACTTATACTACCTTGGTAGGCGTGGGCTTCATGTCTATCTTGGCTACAATAATGCGTTCACTATGCTTTCATAGTAGCTTATCCGCATTCCTATTTTCCTATTCATTATTAAACCTACTCCCGCATTACCCCTATTTGATTTTGTATTTATAACCCTGTATTCACCTGACCAGAAGTCTTGTTCCTCCTGCCACCGAACTTCACTAATTCCCGCTATATCTAACTTTAACTTATCCATTTCCCTTTTTAAATTTTTTAACATACCTGCCCGATTAAGGGATCTGACATTCCACGCTCCGATCCGTAGAATGCCAGTTTTCTTTCTCCTGATAACAATGTCCTCCTGAGTAGTCCCCGCCCAGAGATCCGAATGGGGGACTATTTTACTTCCGGAATATTTTACCCAAGAGGACGCCATCATCATTTAACCATACAGTAAAGCTGCATGCCCTCGGGAAAAATTACAGCCGTAGTTTCCCCTTGCTTTCAGCTGTTCGCAGTACCAGCACAGCAAGGCCATTTTGGTTAGTGTTACAAGGCCAGATCAGTCAATCATCCAGACTGTTGCCCTTGCAACTACTGAAAAGGCTGCTGCCCCTCTTCAGGAGCCACTCATTTGTCTGACCGCTCAACAGATAGCACTCTGTTGTGGTTGCCCCTACAGTACTGCTATCTGTATCACTGAGGCACACAAGCCTCCCCTCCAATGGCAAGGTCTTGGTTCATGGGGGAGGGGGGGGGGGTCAGTGGGAGGGGGGGAGGCATTAACAGATAGCTCACAGGAAGGGGGCTCAGCTCACCACCAAGCCTGTGTGCAGCGATGTCAAGCACATTTGGATTGAAATCTCATTGACTGGGGTAGCATTGTCTGCAGTGATGAGTCCTGACTCGAACGGAGTCCCGACCTTCAGTGAAGAAGCGTCTGGAGATACCCCACGCTGTGGTGAGATACCAACCCACCGTACCCACCATACAGCCCAACAACTTGGAATGATGGTCTGGGTTGCCATTAATTTAATAGTGGGATCGCTTTGGTTGTAATCCACGGTACCATTACAGAACATTGGTACATCGATGATATTTTACACCCCATTTGTTTGCCCCTCATAGAAAGCCATCCTGGGTTTACATTTCAGTAAGATAATGCCTGCCCACACACAGCAAGAGTTTCTACTGCTTGTCTTCATGCCTGCCAAACCTTACCTTGGCCAGAACAGTCACCAGATATCTCCCAGATTGAAAACATTTGGAGCATTATAGGCAGGACCCTCCAACAACTCCGGATTTTGACAATCTAACTTTCGTAAACCCTCATTACCAGTTCTGTAAAGGTCTCGTCACTACTGCTGTGGTGACTGAGATGCCACTGTTGTTACAGTGGACTAAGTTTGTGAGTTCGTGAAACAGCTTCTGGTGCAGTTCACCGCTAAGATCATTTCTCCCTGCCAACGTTACACAGCTATGCCCCGAGGTCAGGCGACAGGATAGGAGAACGAAGGCTCTACGACACTTAGTAACAAACACAACACTTAGTAACAAAGTAACACAAATTACTTAAAAAGGTTTACTTACCTTTGTGACTTTTTGAATACCGAAGTCTGCAGCGTTGCACGTAATATAACACAAAAAAGGCTCTCAATGGCTAAGTGCAAATCACTGTACGAAAACTTCACAGGATGCAGCAAATGCAATTTTCAACAACAGTCTGTTCACTTATAAGAGTTCACTAAATGACATTCCCTGACTAAGTCATCCCTGGACAGTTATCTATAACCCAGTGGGTGAGAGCTGCTCTTCTATCTCGAAAGTAGGCTTCTGTCTGTTGTTGTCCAGTCATTGGTGGATTGTACTCGGCCGAGGCTCAGTCGATATCTCCATCCTCAGCGCCACACGCGGCACTGCTGGAACTCGTACAAGTGGCGATTCTGTGACACTGACATCAGCTCGCGTCTTTGCAGCTTTGGTGCTTTTGTTCTAGCTGTCTTGTCTGGGCAACACAGCACTACTATGCAATTGTACAGAATCTGGCGCGATATCCTTCAGGGGGACATATCCGGCAATGCTATCAATCAATGCGAGCCAAATAACTGCTTACCTAAGGGACAGAGATGGTCCAATGCATTATCAACTTGTTCAATTTGTGAAACACTTCCTCTTGAATAAATCATACAATTTTTCTGAAATTGTAGACGTTTGTCTGTACATGTACATCACATGTACCAATTTCCGTACCATTTGCATAATCCCTTTGTGGTGCACCTTGTTTTTGTCTTAGTATTTCATAAAAGACTTTAATATGGGAACAAGTCTTTTGTGCTCTATTGGAAACACCATCTAATCCACATGAGCTTTTTTTCAGAGAATATGTAATTTTCTTAAATTCAGAACTAATCGATGAGACATTCGTACAACTTAATTTTGTGTGAGTTGCTTCTTCAACATACTGCTTTCATTTTTCTCTTTAACTTGTCCCTATATCTTCTATTACATTTAAGAAATTCGTATTAAAGGTACCTAACAATGGCAAATCCAGAATGGAAAATATTATGAGAAGGACAGACTGCTAATCACCATATAGCAGAGATGCTGAGTTGCAGATGGGCACAACAAAAAGCCTGTCAAACAAGTACGCCATTTTGCATAGTGTGTACATTTTGTCTAATTCTGATTAAGACCTTTTTGGCCAAAAGCTTACTTGTTTGAAAACCTTTTTGTCACGCCTGTCTGCTACTCCGCAACTCCACTATATGGTGAGTAATAATCTATGCTTCTCAGATTAAAGGTACCAGTCACATATGATTCTTTCTAGCTCTTTAATTTAAATCAATAAAGATGTTATCCTGTCTTGTGGTCCACTGTCCTGGCTCTCATTTACTATATTCCATAAGACTAAGACTGTTGTTGGACTACAGATTTCTGTCATAATACACATGTTCTTTTATTTTTTTCATACTTTGCTTAGTAATTTTGAGTCGTTTTTGTTGTGTGCAGCTGCTACAGGATCTATACTTGTTCTTGCCAGCACATACATGTCCCTTTTCCTTTTGCAACTTACTTTAATCTCTCTAGGCAGCAATGGGTTTTTAAATGACTGTTTAAGGTTTTCTCTGTTAGATTATGCATGAAGACATTTTCAGATAATGATATCAATTTATCATGGAATAGCTTAAATTTTGTCATCATTTGGTTCCTCTAGATTTCATCCCATGACATGTCTCATAAACAATTCTTAAAAATAAACACCTGAATCCATTCATGTCCATTGTGCATTCCAACAGACTTGGGCAAGTCCAGCAGGACAATGAGACAACTCACACATCCAGAATTGCTACAGAGTGGCTCTAGGAACACTCTTCTGATTTCGGACACTTCTGCTGACCAGCAAACTCCCCAGACATGAACATTTTTGAGCATATCTGGGATGCCTTGCTACGTGCTGTTCAGAAGAGTTTTCCACCCCCTCGTGCTCTTATGGATTTATGGACAGCCCTGCAGGATTCATGGTGTCGGTTCCCTCCAGCACTTCTTCAGGCATTAGCCGAGTCCACGCCACATTGTGTTGTGGCACTTCGTACTCGCTGGGGCCCTGCACGATATTAGACAGGTGTACAAGTTTCTTTGGTGTAGATAGTGAACTGTTGCATACAGATACTAGGTAGCCATTGCATCTTAGATTCAGTTTCTCTGTTCTGTAATAGTTACAACTTTAAATTGGTGAATGTAGGCCTGCACTGCTGTATAAACGAAAGATTACTGAATATCTTTTAATATACTATTGAATTTTATTGTGTAGATAAAAGGTAACATATGCCATTGTTGAGGCATTTGGATGTCTCAAATTTTGCTAATACTCCTTCAGTATTTTGTTGTGCAATAGATTTAATGTAGATAGCTAGTTACATAGTGGTATATATGTCACATAAGTGATGAGATATTTCATACGTAGATATCTAGCAAAGTTATGGGCTTCTATTCTTCAGACGGAAGGTGGTATTACCCTTTTGTATACAGGTGCTAGGTATCTAGAGCGATTAGTTCTTCAGTACTTTCAACTGTATGTTGTTGTATGTAGAACTTGAGTTACGGTGGTGTAATAAAACGATTTATTACAAGAAGCCGTCAAGTATACTTTTATTAATTATTTTGGCTTTTGTAACAACTATGGCATATCCTATGGGTTATTCAAGTTTCCATCCACACTGGATAGCCTTTTTGTACCTTCACGTATAAGGACAAATGGTTGACTACATTAATATTTTCCTCAGCATTAAGTTATATGTTAGTCTGTAACTTATGTTAATATAATGCAATGAATGAGCCTTCATGGGTTTGTGGTACAGGGCTGCACTCTGGTTTCTCACGTTCAGTATTCTTTGGCTACATATGTCAAATAACTCAATACAACAATACCAGAGAAGGAAAGCTGCTACTCACCATGTAGCGGAGATGCCGAGTCGCGATAGGCACAACAAAAAGATTCACACAATTATAGCTTGCAGTCATTAAGGCCTTTGTCAGCAGTAGAAAACACACACACACACACACACACACACACACACACACACACACACACGTCTGCAGTCTCAGAGAACTGAAACCACACTGTGAGCAGCAGCACCAGTGCATGGTGGGCGTAGCGACTGGGTGGGGGTAAGGAGGAGGCTGGGGTAGGGAGGAGGAGGAATAGTATGGTGGGAGGGGCAGACAGTGGAGTGTTGCAGTTTAGATGGGGGGCAGGAGAGAAGGTGTGAGGGGTTGAGGGGAGGGGGGAGGGGGGAAGTAGTGGAAAGGAGAGAAATTAAAAGACAGGGTATGGCAGTGAAATGACGGCTGTGTAGTGCTGGAATGAGAACAGGGAGGGGCCTGGATGGGTAAGGACAATGACTAACAAAGTTCGAGGCCAGGAGGGTTACAGGAACGTAGGATGTATTGCAGGGAAAGTTCCCACCTGCGGAATTCAGAAAAGCTGGTGTTGGTGGGAAGGATCCTTATGGCACAGACTGTGAAGCAGTCATTGAAATGAGGGATATCATGTTTCGCAGCGTGTTCAGCAACAGGGTGGTCCACTTGTTTTTTGGTCACAGTTTGTCGGAGGCCGTTCAGGTGGATGGACAGACTGTTGGTTGTCATGCCTTCATAGAATGCAGCACAGTGGTTGCAGCTTAGCTTGTAAATCACGACTGCTTTCACAGGTAGCCCTGCTTTTGATCGGATAGGTAATGTTAGTGACCGGACTGGAGTAGGTGGTAGTACGAGGATATACGGGACAGGTCTTGCATCTAGGTCTATTACAGGGGTATGAGCCATGAGGTAAGGGATTGGGAGCAAGGGTTGTGTAAGGATGGACGAGTATATTGTGTAGGTTCAGTGGATGGCAGAATACCGCAGTAGGAGTGGTTGGAAGGATAGTGGGCAGGACATTTCTCATTTCAGGGCATGACGAGAGGTAATCGAAATCCTGGCGTAGAATCTAATTCAGTTGCTCCAGTCTGTGGGACCTTGGGAGACTGGAAAGATAAGGCACAGGAGATTTAATTTTGTACAAGGATGGGAGGATAATTACAGTCAGTGAAGGCTTCAGTGAGACCCTCGGTAATTTTGAGAGGGACTGCTTCTTACTGCAGATGTGACGACCACGGGTGGCTAGACTGTACGGAAGGGACTTCTTGGTATGGAATCGGTGGCAACTGTCAAAGTGAAGGTATTGCTGGTGATTAGTAGGTACAATATGGACGGAGGTACTGATGTACCTGTCTCTGAGGTGGAGGTCACATCTAGAAAGGTGGCTTGTTGGGTTGAGTATGACCAGGTGAAGCAAATGGAGAAGTTGTTGAGGTTCTGGGGGAAAGTGAATAAGGTGTCCTCACCTGCAATCCAGATAGCAAACATGCCATCAATGAATCTGAACCAGGTGAGGGGTTTAGGATTCTGGGTTTTTAGGAAGGTGTGTGTGTGTGTGTGTGTGTGTGTTTGAAGTTTACGGGCGCTAAACAGCGTGGTCATCAGCGCCCAAACGCATAAAAACAGGAACACAGGCAGTGAAGGGACTAAGACAAACAGCAAACAAGGAGAACGGCTAAAAGACACAGACCTGACGCAGTTCCAAATCCTCACATACAGAGGCAAAACAAGAGGAGAAGGAACACACTAAAATGGAAAGGAAACACAAGGAAAAGATAACAGAAACCGAAGGGAAACAAGGAGGTAATCGTGACTGGCTGACCTCTTACCTAAAACCTGGGTGAGCCAGTCACCCAGCAGCACATTATAACCCTCTCCCTAAAATCCAAGGCAACAAATTGGACAGGACACAAAACCGTAAGACCTTAACTACAGTCGTTGCATCATCTTGTAAAATACAGGGCAAATCCGGTGGCAAAGAAACCACCGCCCTCTGGTCAGAGAATAAAAGACATTCAAGTAAAATGTGGCGGACAGTAATCTGGACGCCACAAGAACTGCAGATTGGGGGGTCCTCCCGCCAGAGTAAAAAACCATGCGTTAAGGGACTGTGCCCGATGCAGAGGCGAGTGAGGAGAACCTCATCCCGCCTGCATGACTGGTAGGACGTACGCCATGGCCGCGTGGTAGCCTTGACCAGACGCAGCTTATTGTCACCGACTGCCAGCCACTCCTCTTCCCACTGACGCATAACACGAAAACGCAGGAGGGAGGTAACAGCATGGAGGGGGACGGCACATTCAACAACGTGAGGGAGGGAACATGCATCTTTGGCAGCCACATCCGCCAGTTTGTTTCCCCTAATACCCACATGCCCCGGCACCCAGCAGAAGGACACCTCCTTCCCCTGCCGTTGCAGGTGGAGGAGGGCATCATGGATGTCCTGGACGACCGTATCCGCTGGGTACAAGTGGTGCATGGTCTGAAGGGCACTCAGGGAGTCAGAACAGATGAGGAACTTAAGACTGGGAACACACCTCATCTGCTCCAATGCCCGCAAGATCGCAAACAATTCGGCATCAAAGATGGTAAACGCTGCAGGAAGCCGTAACTTGACGACTCGATCAGGGAAAACAACAGCACAACCAAGAGTCCCCCTGTTTAGAGCCATCTGTAAATACTGGTACATGGTCGGGATGCTGGTTTAAAATATCAGAAAATAAGGAGATAAAAACAAATGCAGGAGTGCAACTCCTCCGGTACTCCGACAAGTCTAAAAGAACGCTGGGCCTCTGGAGCAACCAGGGAGGCAGGCGAGTAAAACCTTGTCGTTGGGGGGCCACACGCTCCACACCAAGAGACTCAAGCAAATGCTTGGCACGAATCCCAAATGGTCGCGTTGCCCTGGGACGACTGGAAAAGAGACGTTCCATAGGCGGTCGGGCAACAGTAGGGTATGCAGGGGAGGTAGGACAGGCAAGGAATTGACACACCCGTCGCACCATGAGGAGTTTCCGCCGGATGGCGAGCGGCGGTTCCCCTGCCTCAGCACACAGGCTGGGGATGGGACTGGTACGGAAGGCACCAGTGGCCAACCTGATAACCTCATGGTGTACTGCATCAAGAATCTTCAGATACGAAGGCCTTGCTGACCCATACACAGTGCAGCCATAGTCAAGACGCGATCGGACGAAAGCCCTATAGAACTGCAGCAGACGCGCCCGATCTGCTCCCCAGGACCGATGGCTCAGACACTTCAAAATAATCAGTGCCTTCAGGGCCCGCACCTTGAGGTCTTTAAGGTGAGGCAACCACGACAACTTGGAATCAAAAGTGAGGCCCAGGAACCGCACAGTGTTGCTAAAAGGAAGAATGGTGTCCCTCAGACGCAATTCAGGGGAGGTAAAAAGACGTCGAGAACGATTAAAATGAACACACACACATTTGTCTGCAGAAAAGGTAAAACCCGTCTTCGCAGTCCATGCCTCTAATCGCTGTATCGTAAGCTGCAACTGCCGACTAGCAGTGACAAGATTGGAGGAAGAACAGAAAACAGCAAAATCGTCCACAAACAAGGAGCATTGGACAGGACGCCGGATAGTGGACGTGATACTGTTAATGGCGACGGCAAAGAGGGTGACACTTAAAACGCTTCCCTGAGGAACACCATTCTCCTGCACATACAAATCAGATAGCACATTACCAACCCTATAACGAAAGAGGCGGTGGGAAAGAAAGGACAGAATGAAGATGGGGAGACGGCCACGAAAGCCCCACTCATGGAGTTGATTGAGGATATGGCGGCGCCAAGTAGTGTCATACGCCTTATGAATGTCAAAGAAGACACCAACACAATGCTGGTTACATAGGAAGGCCTGCTGGATGGCCGCCTGAAGCACGGTCAAGTTGTCGATAGTGGAACAACATCGCCGAAAGCCACACTGAGAGGGGCTAAGGAGCTGCCTGGTCTCGAGCAGCCAAACCAGGCGACGGTTGACCATGCGTTCCAACCTCTTCCCCACACAGCTCGTCAAAGCAATACTTCAATAACTGCTGGGATGTGTTCGGTCCTTTCCCGGTTTGAGGAGTCAAATGCACGCTATGTGACGCGACTCATGCATCTAGAAAGAGCAGTGGAAAAATTGAGCTACAGCAACTTCTCCCTCTCTAGAATGCGCCAGCAGTACATCGTTACAGCTCCATCTCAATCGAACACCCCCGTCCACTCTTTGTTATTCTTAATGCAGATGCTTGTAAGTTTAGAGGCGGATGGTTTTCTGTCTTCCTGAAAAGCGTCAAATTCAGTAGCCAACTCGTGTCTATCACTGCTACCTCAATAGACATACAGTATAATGCTGCCTCGACGGAAAAAAGAAAATTTACTGCTGCCAGCGACCACGTGGTGCCAGAGCAAGAGTGGGGGGGGGGGGCAGCCCCAGCGCGTGGTCCAGGCCGACCGCGTCGCTGGCA
The DNA here is from genome assembly GCF_023864275.1 of Schistocerca cancellata. Lineage (NCBI taxonomy): Eukaryota > Metazoa > Arthropoda > Insecta > Orthoptera > Acrididae > Schistocerca > Schistocerca cancellata. The sequence continues at coordinate 12,596,714 of NC_064627.1, read as the reverse complement.
ATTCCACGTTGACGCTGTGTCGCGGAGGGTGCTTTGTGTCGATGAAGCACATGTGTACGCTGGGAGTGCCAAAGATGGTGGGCTTTGCGAAACCGTAATAGCAGACGTTACACAGCTCGTGCAGAAATTAATAATAGCCACAGGAATCGTGATACCTTAAAAAGAAACATGTACATTACCATTATTTGCACGACGATTCTGATGGTATAATCAGATTTTCAATATCTTTATTAGTTTAAAGTTTAGTATCTGACAGTAAATTATACAATTAACACTCAGCAACGCATTTCCAAAATATAAACGGTTCATCCGATTTTGTCGATCGACTTGTCTTTAGAAAGCTATTAGTGTAAACCTAAATTGGTATGAATTACAGGCATGAACTTCAATAGTACATGAGTTATTGGAGATCAAAGTGGCCGATTACTATTAATCGCGTCAGGGCATAAGTACTCCACAGTTACACGAAAAAACGATAGCAGCATGCTTATAAATATATTTATTCGTCTATGTCTTTGTTTATATCCGGTATATACAATTCACGAAGAAAGTGGTTAAATATTTACTGTGTTTTAGAAAGCACAGGGACATTAGGCTACTGGCCTACCTTTTGTTTCTATTCCTTTGATATATGTTTATTTGATTTGTTTATGTTTTCAATAATGTGTGTTAGAGCGTGTTTATGGTCCATCTGTAGCAATATTTATTTAATTTCAAGTTATTTAAATGTAAATCCAGTATTTCGTATGTGTTTCAATATGTTTGTGAGTGTGCGTTGGTTTCAAGACATGGCGGGAGCGCTGTAGCCAATCACAGTGCTCGTTAATGGGGAGACTGGATGGGAGTACTGAACCAGACACAGGCAGTACTGAACAGGACGTACTGGTGGACAGAGAGCAGCGACGGGAGAGACACGGAGAGTGGGGCAGTCTGCGCTTGGTCGCGGGAGATACAAATATTTCGTAGTGCCGACCTGTGCACTTTCCGTGGCTTCTGCAGTGAAGACGTAGTATGCGTTTAGAAATGAATATCTCGCGAGCTTTGTTGTTCGTAACTAATTACGTGAAGTAGGAATCTCTTGTTTCCCTGTTATTCAACTTATATTTCGTTTAACTGCTGGACCATCGGCACCAGTAAGTGTTTTGCAGTAATAAATGGCATTATTAAATGTACTTCTGCTAACGTTCTCGTCATTTAAAGTCGTTAAAAATAGTAACTGCAGGTTTCATTTAATTGCAATCTTTCATTTATAAATTTCTATGTCACATTCCAAATTCGCAGATGCCGAGTAATAGGAACCTTCGACCATTAAATTCATGTGTATATTCATATTGTATACTGTAGAATCAGCAGTATTTGGATTGTAATGCGGCAACTACGTATGCTAGCCCCTAGACAACGAAACCAGTCAAAACTTTCAATATTTCAACTCTGAGTCTGAGGATCTGTAGTTAAGCGCAACCATTTAATTTTTTTGAAAGCACGCAAGTTAGACACATAGTGACAGACACTCATAAATAAACCAGGCCAGAAAAATCTCTTGCGGATGCTATCGTATGTCTTAATAAATCCAAAATGTCCGGCCTCAGGTGTGTCATGGAATTTCTGTAGAACATCAGAGCGCATGTGTTTAGGAATCACTGGTAGCCACCTCTTTCCAAACGGATCAAAGTTTTTCTTGCAAAGTAATCGATTATCTACCTTAAATTGTCCTTTCACATCCTCTGACAGATTTAAGGCACGCATAATTTGAGATATCTTGGCGTCCTTCTTCTGCTCAGCAGAGAGATCCTGGAGTGCAGCGAGACAGTTACTATCTTCATCAAAGTCTTGATGGTCTTGCACAGGGTTTCTTGAGAGACAGTCAGCATCTTGGTTGTTTTCTTCCATTTCTGTACACTATGTCATACTCTCAAAGACGTAGTGCCCACCTGGCGAGTCGTCCTGTTGGTTTCTTAAGACTTGTCAACCAACAAAGTGTATGGCCTTAGATACGGATAGTGTCGAAATTTGCACATAGCCCAGATCACAGCAAGATTCTGTAGTTGAGTAGTTTCTATCGGCTTTTGTAAGTGTCCTAGAAGCATAGATTATAAACCTTCTCTTTTCCATCCGAAAGCTGCACATCAGCTCCGATCCCATACGCACTGACATCTGTGTGTAGTCCTGTAGGAGCTCTCTCATCATACAGACCAAGTACAGGGTCAGTCGTCAGAGCTTTTCGCAGGACATCGAAAGAATCTTGTTGAGCAACACCCAGATAAATTTAGCATCGGCTTTTAACAACTCTTGGAGTGGCCTGGCTTTGATACGAAAGTGTTTGATAAAATGACGGTAATAAGAACATAATCTGAGGAAGCTTCTCATATCTCTAATACTTTTAAAAATAGGTAATTCCGTTATAGATATCACCATTTCTGGGTCTGGCCGCACACCTTCGTTTGACACAAGGTGTGCAAGTACTTTGATTTCTTTTGCTCCAAAGAGACACTTTCTTGGATAAAGTTTCAGTCCGCCTCGTTGGAGACACTTAAGCACGGCCCTCAGTCTTTTTACGTGTTCATCAAATGTCTCTGAGAACACTACAAGGTCATGTGACTTAGACAATTATCCGTCATCCGTTCAAAAGTTGCTGGTGCATTACACAAACCAAACGGCATTTCCTTAAACTGATACGGGCCCTCAGGGGTGATGAATTCAGTTTTCTCACGATCAGCCTCATTTACTTCGATTTGGTTGAGAAAAACTTGGCCCCCTTCAGACAATCTAGTGTATCGTCAATTCGTGGAAGAGGGTAAACGTCCTTTTTAGTTATCTTTTAAGCTTCCTGTAATCAACACAAAAGCGCCAACTGCCATCCTTCTTCCTGACGAGAACCACTGGTGACGACCATGGGCTCTGCGAAGGCTGAATGATGTCATTCTTAATCATTTTCTCTACCTCGTCGCGAATTATTCGACATTCCGTTGCTGACAAACGGTATGCTCTCTGGCTTACTGGTTGATGGTTCCAGTGCTAATCCAATGCTTCACCGTCGATTTGCCTAATTTGCTCTTCACCTGTGGATTGAAGCATTCAGAGAACTCTTGAAGAATGGCAAGTAGCTTCTTCTGTTGTTCCTCAGTGATATATGGTGATAGTCGAGATAGAAGATCTTGTCTCGTAGTGGTAGCGCTAATTTCGTCCACAGGCTCGGCATGGGTGGTTTCTATGACGCTCAGCTGTTCTGCAGTTAACGGCTCAGCATTTGCTACGCACATATGTCCTGGAAGGATCTGCGGTTCTCGGCGACAGTTAACTATCCACGATTCACCGAATCCGTTCTTAGACGAGACGGCAGAGGCTGGGATGACCAATTTATTCTTCAGTGGTATGCTTCTCTTACATTCCACTACAAGATCCATTGGTTGATGCATGGCATCTAGCGCTGACTGCAGGATGATCACTTCATCCGGCACACATAGTCTCCACACACTCGGATGTGCATCTTCCTGTCCACAGTATCTCATCTCGTCTAGCATAATCTTCGAGAGACCACAATCTATAATTGCTTGAGAAGTTTTCAAGAAGTCACATCCGAGAATGACGTCATGACTACACTCTTGTAAGACGATGAATTCTAAGGGATGTGTATGGCCACTTATACCCAAACGAATGACACATCTTCCTGTAAGTTTTGCATATTTCCCATTAGCCACCTTCAGCAGAGATGTTTTGCTGTCGACGAATACGGCTTTCTGCAACTGGCGACGGTACTTCTCCGAAATGACTGAATATGATCCTCCAGAGTCCACAAGAGCTTGGGCTGGTCGGCCATCCATGAGGATATCGACGTAGTTTCCTATCATTTTCTTAGTGATCGACGGCGGAGGATTTTTCTCTTCGGCGTCCTCACCTCCAAGGAATTTCGCACCCTTTAGTTTTCCAGGTTGCGGCGGCTAGATGATCGGCTGGAGCTTCTAAACGGCGATGGAGACCTCGATCGGCGTGTTGGGGAGCGTCCTCTCCAGTGGCTAGCCTGAGGCGATGGTGACCTACGTCGTCCTGCACCCTCATCTTCTTGTTCATCTTCGTCGTCCTGGTGTTGGCGTCGGCTAAGATCCGCCGCCTTTCTCGACATGTCCCGGTCGTCCGCAGTGGAAACATACTGGTTGGTCATCCGGGGTCCTCCAGACATGTGGCCCGTGTGGCCATGCCAGTTCCGAACTCAGAATGTTTTCAGGGCGCCACAACTCGCCCGTTACCTCACACACTGTCGAGAGCGCCAGAGCAGAAAGGCAGTCCCCCAGAAACCAGCTGGGCGACTCATACCAATTTCAACAGCTGAAACGCCTTTCCAGCGTTTGGGATTGACCTCCTCGGACGATTTCCAACGTCTGCTAGTGGCAATAGATGGATTATTGTTTGCACTGATTATCTGACACGCTATGCGATTACAAAAGCCGTGAAAACAGCCGAAGCATTCGATGTAGCCAAATTCATCGTGGCAGACATTATATTAAAACCCGGTGCACCAAGGTCGTTAATTTCGGATCGAGGGAAAGTTCTTCAATCGAATCTTGTGGCAGAGATAAACTGTCGATGCAACATTACTCATCACATGACGACTGCCTACCATCTGCAAACTAACGGGCTTACTGAACGCCTTAATAAGACCTTGGCTGACATGCTATCACTGTTCGTCAATGTTGAGCAGAGCAACTGGGACGAGGTGCTACCTTCCATCACGTTTGCCTGCAACACCGCCAAACTCGGCACGCTGCAGGCTCATAAAAACGATAGCCGAAGGTACGACGCGAGCCACCGCCCTGTTGTCTACCAGCCTGGTGACCTCGTCTGGATCTTCACTCCTGTTCGGAAGTTTGGTCTCCCTGAGAAGCTCCTCAGGCGCTACTTTGGACCTTATAAGGTTGTAAGACAGTTGTCTGATGTTACTTATGAAGTTGAAAATTTCGACCCCGACACAAGACGACGAAGGATCAGAGATACGGTCCACATCCTTCGAATGAAGCCCTATAAGGATCCTACAACCCAGAGCAAATAGAAAGCTCCAGTGACAGGCAACAACCGGAAAGGTGACGATGAGCGTAGCGCCAAAGGAAGTTCTAAGAACATCACAGCCAGGGTCAACGTCAGTCATCAGGAGTTGGAGTATGCAGGACCGATGACTCATTCCCGTACTAGGAGGACATAACACCGAGATGCTGTTCTCTTAAGAATGGAGCAATGTTGCGGAAACCGCGGTGCAGTGGTTATAATAATAGACTGTTGCATGGAGGGTCGTGAGTTCAAAACTCACCTGAACTGTAAAATTTTAATTTCTATATTCGGTTTCAGTACATTCTAGACGTATCCACAAATGGGAAGAATCATTGTACTAGAATGTTGTGTACCTATATAAATATACTGTATGTGTTCTGGCTGGAGGCAGTTCGCTCTGCCCTCTTGTATGTTCAAGTGCTGAATAAACCTTCGTTAAATGAATTTTATGTTAGTCATTCATCTAATTACACCTTCTTCTACGTTTCAATTTGTTCAAAAACGGTTCAAATGGCTCTGAGCACTATGGGACTCAACATCTTAGGTCATAAGTCCCCTAGAACTTAGAACTACTTAAACCTAACTAACCTAAGGACATCACACACACCCATGCCCGAGGCAGGATTCGAACCTGCGACCGTAGCAGTCCCGCGGTTCCGGACTGCAGCGCCAGAACCGCACGGCCACCGCGGTCGGCTCAATTTGTTCCTGGTTTTCAGTATTCTTGTGAGTCTTGTATGTATATGATGATCTGTAGACAACTTTTGCGGCTTTAAATGTCAGTGTAATTTAGCGATCTGTGCAAAATAATTTTACAGCTGAAAGTCTCGTCTGCAGAAAGCAAAGGCAAATGGTGCTCCAACTGGACCCTCAACACAGCTACGTGTCATCGCACCAGCAATGATAAATACACGTGTGCACGGTCCAGAGGATGACTTGACACTTATTTAGATAGAGATGTGACATCAGTATAACAATCAAAGAACTTCCACGTACGGTCGGCAGTGGACTGAGAGTGACGGCTTGCACTGGCTCGCGTCCGGTGGTGGCTCGTGACGGCATCGATGCGTGTGCGCCCTGGAGGGTCTGCCCTCTGCAAACAGGTCTCCGCTGCCGTCCGGTCGCATCAGCAACGGTGCCTGGGTGAACACGTATTTTGAGAGGAATTTCTCAGATACCAAGTACGAAAGGGATGTCGACACCTCACGCTCGCAGGACCCGAATGGGCACCTGTGCATGACTTCGCAGGCGGTGCCGGTGCATGCCGACTTCTGGGTGCGTGTGCAGTAGCCTCCTGTGCGTGGGGTAAGGGGTGCACACGTACAGTGTTTGTGTGTCTGTTGCATAATTTTGTGAGCAAATGTCCTATGCTGTGCTGTGCGTTATTTGGACAGTTTACGAGTTGATTTCGAGTCTGCACATCAGTGTACTGTATTATTTAGGAGCAGTTTGCAGGTCTGTACTGAAATTTTAATATAGGAGTTGTTTGCGTATCTGCAGAGTGTTATTTAGGAGTAGTTTACAGGTCTGTGCGCTGTGTGGCGTGGCCCCAAGCATGTGAGAGCGTGTGTTTTGTATCCGTGTGATAAATAATACTATCTCAAATCCATCCCTAAACATATTGTTCAAAAATAAATAAAGTATACTCCTTCCTCTCTCCAGCAGCCAAGCGCAGGCTGAGTGATTTTCCCCTACAAACAGTCATCTTGGGTTGCGTCACAGAACAGACGACAGTGCCCTCTGGTGACAGAACTATGTAGTAAGTCCGTACCTTGTGGTGAGCACACTGTTTCCCGCCATCTTCCTCCATCGTCTCGGGTTATCTAACGGAATGTTCGATAGCACTGTCTTGTGGCAGTACTGTGTACTAGGTCCAGACCTCGTAGTTAACACAGTTTCCCGCCAAAATCCACCGTCTCGGATAACGGTACTTGCGTCGTCAGCTGACATCCTGGTAGCCATCTTGGATTATGTCACAGGACAGATGACAGCGCCCTCTGGTGGTTTTACTTTGTACTAGGTCAGTTGGACTCTGGACCTCATGACAAACACACTGGATGACGGTAGTGCCTCAGATTGTTTAAATAAAGACTGGTGCATGATTTCGACAGTTTATGATTAGCAAGCATGTTTGCAGAGATTTTTAGATGGATTATTATTATAACGATTTACGAGTTGTTTGGCTCTCTGGACATACATGTATTGCATTATGGTTTGCTGGTCTGTAGGCTGTGTGGTGTGACACCAAGCATGTCAGAGCATGTGTTTTGTATCAGTGTGATATACTATCTAAAATCCATCCCTAAATAAATTGTTCCAAAATAAACAAAGTACACAGCTTCCTCTCTCCAGTAGCCCAGCAGAGGCTGAGTCATTTTCCCGCCAATAATAGGAAGAGGTGGCGGCCAGGTGACTTAGGTTAGTGGAGATAGCCCAATTGACTTATCTTCGCCTGAAAATCCGCCTTCTTGAATGATGTCATGACCACCATTCTGGATGTCGTAATCGCCGCCATCTTGGATACATCTGGCAACAATGCAGAATGGCGCAGAACGAACTTAGTCTCCTACTCCCAACAACATGCCGATTGGACCACTCAGGATTTGTATTATGTTCTCTTCACCGACGAGTGTCGCAGATGCCTTCAACCGGACAATGGTCCGAGACGTGTTTGGAGGCAACGCAGTCAGGCTGAACGCCTTAGACTCACTGTCCAGCGACTGCAGCACGGTGGAGGTTCTCTGATATTTTGGGGTGGCATTATGTGCGGACGACATAGGCTGCTGGTGGTGACGGAAGGCGCCGTAACGTCTGTATGATGCGTTACTGCCATCCTCCAACCTATAGTGCAACCACATCGGCAGCATACTGGCGAAGCATTCGCTTTCATGAACGACAATTCGCGCCCCCATCGTGCACATCTTGTGAATGGATAACATCGCTCGACAGTGTGGCTAGCATGTTCTCCAGACACGAATCCTATCGAACATGCCTGGGATAGATTGGAAAGGGCTGTTTATGAACGACGTGACCCACCAACCACTCTGAGGGATCTACGCCGAATCGCCATTGAGGAGTGGTACAATCTGGACCAGCAGTGTACCTTGATGAACCTGTGGATAGTATGCCACGAGGAATATAGGCATGCACCAATGCTGGAGTATGTGCTACTGTGTGTTAGATGTACCAGTGTGTACAGCAATCTGGACCACCAGCTCTGAAGGTCTCGCTGTATGGTGGTATGACATGCAATGTGTGGATTTAATGAGCAATAAAACGGGCGGAAATGATGTTTATGTTTATCTCTATTCCAATTTTCTGTACAGGTTCCAGAACTCTCGGAACCGAGGTGATGCAAAACTTTTTTTGATGTGCGCTTATTACATTTAATATCCTTGTTAGAAAAGCGCTAGGTAAAGAAGGAGCACTTCATCTCATATTCAAGAAAAGTATAAACGTAGATGACAAACAAAAGCTGAACGAAGCGAGAATGAGCGTAAGGAGAGCAACAAGAGAAACGTTCAATGACTTTGAAAGTAAAACTTTGTCAACCGATCTGAGTAAGAACCCTAAGAGGTTTTGGTCGTATGTAAAATCAGTAAGTGGGTCAAAATCATCTATTCATTGTCTCTGCGACCACACAGGCACCGAAACGGAAGATAACAGAGAGAAGGCCGAAATACCGAATTTGGTTTTCCGAAGTTGTCTCACCGCGGAAGATGGTAACACTGTCCCTCCTTTCAATCGTCGTGCGAACGTCGACATGGCAGACATTGACACAAGCGACCGCGAAACTGGAAAGCAGCTACAGTCGCTCAGTAGTGGAAAGGCTTCAGGACCAGGGGGGATTCTGGGAAGATTGTGCGAAAGAACCTGCTCCCCTTTTAGCAGTAATTTATCGTAGATCGCTTGAGCAACGAAAGGTACCTAACGACTGGAAAAAAGAGCAGGTCATTTCCGTTTTTAAGAAAGGCCGTAAGACCTATATCGCTGACGTCATCTGTTGTAGAATTCTGGAACATTTTTAATGCTCAATAATTATGAAGTTTTTGGAGAATGAACAAGATGGATTCCGCAAACAGAGATCCTGCGAAACTCAGATCGCTCTGTTCCTTCGTGAGCTCCACAGCGCAGTGGACAACGGCCCTCAGGTTGACGCCGTGTTCCTTGATTTCAGTAAGGCATTTGACACCTTCCCGCATTGCTATTTAATGACAGAAGTACGAGCCAACGGAGTATCGGAGCAGATCTGTGATTTGATCCAAGAATTCACTCCTAAAGGAATTAACTCGACAGATGTAAATGTAATATCCGGAGTACCACTAGGAAGTGTGATAGGACCGTTGCTGTTCACAATATATATATATATATATATATATATATATATATATATATATATATATATACAGGGTGTTTCAAAAATGACCGGTATATTTGAAACGGCAATAAAAACTAAACGAGCAGCGATAGAAATACACCGTTTGTTGCAATATGCTTGGGACAACAGTACATTTTCAGGCAGACAAACTTTCGAAATTACAGTAGTTACAATTTTCAACAACAGATGGCGCTGCGGTCTGGGAAACTCTATAGTACGATATTTTCCACATATTCACCATGCGTAGCAATAATATGGCGTAGTCTCTCAATGAAATTACCCGAAACCTTTGACAACGTGTCTGGCGGAATGGCTTCACATGCAGATGAGATGTACTGCTTCAGCTGTTCAATTGTTTCTGGATTCTGGCGGTACACCTGGTCTTTCAAGTGTCCCCACAGAAAGAAGTCACAGGGGTTCATGTCTGGCGAATAGGGAGGCCACTCCACGCCGCCTCCTGTATGTTTCGGATAGCCCAAAGCAATCACACGATCATCGAAATATTCATTCAGGAAATTAAAGACGTCGGCCGTGCGATGTGGCCGGGCACCATCTTGCATAAACCACGAGGTGTTCGCAGTGTCGTCTAAGGCAGTTTGTACCGCCACAAATTCACGAAGAATGTCCAGATAGCGTGATGCAGTAATCGTTTCGGATCTGAAAAATGGGCCAATGATTCCTTTGGAAGAAATGGCGGCCGAGACCAGTACTTTTTGAGGATGCAGGGACGATGGGACTGCAACATGGGGCTTTTCGGTTACCCATATGCGCCAGTTCTGTTTATTGCCGAAGCCGTCCAGGTAAAAATAAGCTTCGTCAGTAAACCAAATGCTGCCCACATGCATATCGCCGTCATCAATCCTGTGCACTATATCGTTAGCGAATGTCTCTCGTGCAGCAACGGTAGCGGCGCTGAGGGGTTGCCGCATTGGAATTTTGTACGGATAGAGGTGTAAACTCTGGCGCATGAGACGATACGTGGACGTTGGCGTCATTCGGACCGCAGCTGCAACACGGCGAACGGAAACCTGAGGCCGCTGTCGGATCACCTGCTGCACTAGCTGCGCGTTGCGCTCTGTGGTTGCCGTACGCGGTCGCCCTACCTTTCCAGCACGTTCGTCCGTCACGTTCCCAGTCCGTCGAAATTTTTCAAACAGATCCTTTATTGTATCGCTTTTCGGTCCTTTGGTTACATTAAACCTCCGTTGAAAACTTCGTCTTGTTGCAACAACACTGTGTTCTAGGCGGTGGAATTCCAACACCAGAAAAATCCTCTGTTCTAAGGAATAAACCATGTTGTCTACAGCACACTTGCACGTTGTGAACAGCACACGCTTACAGCAGAAAGACGACGTACAGAATGGCGCACCCACAGACTGCGTTGTCTTCTATATCTTTCACATCACTTGCAGCGCCATCTGTTGTTGAAAATTGTAACTACTGTAATTTCGAAAGTTTGTCCGCCTGAAAATGTACTGTTGTCCCAAGCATACTGCAACAAACGGTGTATTTCTATCGCTGCTCGTTTAGTTTTTATTGCCGTTTCAAATATACCGGTAATTTTTGAAACACCCTGTATATATATATATATATGATTAGTAGAAAGCGTCGGGTGCTCTTGAAGGCTATTCGCATATGATGCAGCTGTCTGTACCAAAGTAACAACGCCAGAAGGTAGTAAGAAGTTGCAGAACGACCTGCAGAGAACTGATGAATGGTGCACATTCTGGCAGTTGACGCAGAAGGTAAATAAATGTAACATACTGCCTACACATAGGAAAAGAAATCCACTACTGTAGAGGTACGCTATTGATGGCAAACAGCTGGAGACAACATCTGCCGTAAAATATCTAGGCGTAACTATCCAGAGCGACCTTAAGTGGAATGATTACATAAAAGAGATAGTGGGTAAGCAGACACCAGATTCATCGGAAGAATCTTAAGGAAATGTAACTCATCCACGAAAGAAGTGACTTATAAGGCCCTTGTTCGCCCGATTCTTGAGTATTGTTCATGTGTCTGGGATCCCTATTAGGTAGGACTGATAGAGGAGGTAGAGGAGGTCCAACGGAGAGCGGCGGGTTTCGTCACGGGATCGTTTGGCTGGCGAGAGAGGTGTTACGGAGGTGCTGGACAAACTGCACTGGCAGAGCAGACGTTACAAGAGAGCCGTTGTGCATCACGGAGAGAGTTACTACTGAAATATCGGGACAGCAGTTTTCAGGAGGAGTCAGACAGCGTATTACTCCCTCCCCCCCCTCCCCGCCCCCTCCCCCCCCCCCCATACACATACACAGTTTGCATAGAGGGTATGTCACAGATCCGACAGGACTGCCAGTGTGAAATTCCAGCGTGCAGTGCTCCTACATTAGGGCGAGCTGCGACATTACGATCCTCGGAAGTTTCAACGAGAGCCGTGAAGGAGGCCAAAGAGGCGCGCGCCCAGTGTGACAGAACGTGGCCGACACCCGCCGGCCGCCGGGGAACGGCGGTGCAGCTGCGGGGCGACGTGCAGCTCCGTGGCAGGTGGGCGAGGACTGGTCGGGCGGGGCCCGCACCGCAGGCCGCAAACAGGAGGCCGTGCGCCGCCTTCTGGTCGTCCTCCACATTGAAACTGGCAACGAAAGGATACCGCTACGACGCAGTTGAGGACACTGTACTGCAGTCCTAAATGGAGTTCCGAAAAAGATTACAGTGACTGTTTCAAAACACCTCTAAAACGGTTTCAGGTGTGTGTTGATTCTCGGAAGGACTATTTTGAATAAACGCTTTGAATTTGTGAACATAATCGGCGAGTTTTATTTTTCATAGTCACAGACCTAACGGAACTGGGGCATTCTGTGTATACGAAAGTAGAATAATTGGAAAAAGCACAAAAGAAGTATCTTAACATTTGTGAAACACGTTTTGAGAAAGTCAGTCGGTAATGGTAGCAGTAAGCTCGAGGCCGGGAGGAGAGGGGGGGGGGTGGAGGGGGCAGGTGTCGAGGCTCACTCAAAACGTCGCCCTTTTTTTAAATTTTCTTTTCTTTTTTTTAATGTTCCAAAACAATACCAAAAGCGCAAAAGGAAGGAACACAGAGGAAAAAGAGAGACGAGAAAAGAAAACTACAAGAAGGCGAGTAGCCGCTGCCGGAACTGTCTCTGGAAGGTAGGGAACAGCACGCTGGCAAAGAGTTCTCGAAATCGAGGCAGTTGCTAGCAGGAGCAGCAAGCCGAAACGTAAACTGGAGAAAAGCCGAGCGGTCACTGTCACCCTCACCAGTAACGCCAAAATCTACAAAGTGAACAACCAGCGATACGATCACATTACTCTTTGTCCTCGGAAAAAAAGAAGCAGCCTGTTGCAGAGTTAGTGGAATACCGAGCTTCGACAGACCGAGTGACGACAGCACAAACTGCTTCGTGAGCCGGGACCACTTTGCTAGGTGACAAGTTCTGCAGCGCGTCTAGGGAGGCGCGCCTAGTGCATACACCTGTGTCGCGATATAGACGCTCGCTCGTGGAAATCAGATTGTCGAGTTGTTAAGCTTCCTACCAGGAGAAGGCTGCCGCGAGGCAGACATTGATTCACACAAATTTCCAGAATACTCGCAGTGCTAATTGTTCGACGGAATCCCTTCCGAGCGGCTCTACAAAAGCTCGGCCGCGAGCTCCGGCCGCTGCAGTAGTGCACGGCCAGGCAGGACCCTCCAGTTTGTCACAGTTTAAAACTCACACGACCGGCGTTAACAGCGGAATCGAGATACGCTCGATGTACCAAGGCTGACAGCCGGGACGTAAGGGTATACAAGTCCCGAGAGATCGTCAAAATGGTGCGACTAACACATAAGACAGACGCCTTCCTCTTAATGTTAGAAAGGCCCATTCAGCTTCGTCACACTCTCGTGTCACAACCTGGAGATACGACACTTGTATAAAAAGCGACTGGTCAACTCCTTCACTTTCTTAGTCATCAGAGAGCGAAACGGGAAAAGTTTTGCGACGTTATAGGCCTTGCACAACACATATCCAAAATTCGAACGGTAAGAGAGCGTCGTTCGTGTTCCAGTATTGCTCTCTGATTTCCAATTGAGAGTCACCATTGGCCGTGGACAAAGATTGATAACAACTCGCGCCGATGTACCGGGTGATCAAAAAGTCAGTATAAATTTGAAAGCTGAAATAATGACGGAATAATGTAGATAGAGAGGTACAAATTGACACACGTGCTTGGAATGACATGGGGTTTTATTAGAACCAAAAAATACAAAAGTTCAAAAAATGTCCGACAGATGGCGCTTCATCTGATCCGAATAGCAATAATTAGCGTAACAAAGTAAGACAAAGCAAAGATTATGTTCTTTACAGGAAATGCTAAATATGTCCACCATCATTCTTCAACAATAGCTGTAGTCGAGGAATAATGGTGTGAACAGCACTGTAAAGCATGTCCGGATTTATGGTGAGGCATTGGCGTCGGATGTTGTCTTTCAGCATCCCTAGAAATGTCGGTCGATCACGATACACTTGCGACTTTAGGTAACCCAAAAGCCGATAATCGCACGGACTGAGGTCTGGGGACCTGGGAGGCCGAGCATGACGAAAGTGGCGGCTGAGCACACGATCATGACCAAACGACGCGCTAGAAATCTGTCGGACATTTTGTGAACTTTGGTTTTTTTTTGTTCTAATAAAACCCCATGTCATTCCAAGCATGTGTGTCGATTTTTACCTCTCTGTCTACATTATTCCGTGGTTTATTAAGTTTCCAAATTTATACTGACTTTTTGATCACCCGGTATGTCGATTAACAGCAGTAGCCCACGTGATTACGGCTCCATCTAAGTGCCGTAGGTTAACAAGTCTACTTCTGCCCTTGTTAAGTCGCACTCTCAAGGGACGGCAATAATCATTGATCACCACTTTCGACAGACGTATCTCTCACGTCGCCTTTGCCTTTTTGGGTTTTGACAAGCCTTTTGATCGTGTGAATCGTGAATTTACGCTTCGGATTTTGGAGACGATCGCATTTACTGTTGAAGCTCCTAGGATTTTGTTGAACATGTTCGCACGTATTGCAGCTTCGGGCAGCTGACAGCCCCGATAACCATCCGTCGGGGAGAGCCGAGTCGTGGTCTGTGCCTCGTACCTGGAACGCTGCTCCCACTCTCAGGGCTCAACACTTTCTGGAAGGACCGTAGCTGTTCGCACATACGCTAATGATGTGTGGGTTCTATTCCGTCGCACCCGCAACCCTTCCATCAGTTGCCGCTTCCATTGCAACAACATCGCTTTAATATATCCTACATCTGTAATCCACAGGGGGGCTCGATCCGCACCGTCACACGAGACGTGAAAGAGGCAATTATAAAATGGAGAAAATTCGTCGATAGCAGCTAGGAAGGAAGCCAAATAAATCGTCATAGATTGTCTAGCTTTTGCAGATGACCTGGAGTTAATTACTGACTGACTATATAGTGCCAAAGAATAAATCGCAGATCTGTAGAAACGGACAGACAAAATAGGACTAAAAAGGTCGTTTGAAAAAAATTCGTGACAGAAGTCAATGATACTCCTCCAAAACTTGAAAAACTCGTAACAACACAACAGCTTTAAAAAAACTTTTAAATACCTAGGAGAAAGGGTGAAAAGCAACACAAAAGAAAAGATAGCCATAGAAAATAGAGTACATCAAATGGAAAGGGCATTCCAAATGACACAAAACATCTACAACAAAAAAACTTGGTCCTGGAGTGCAAAACGACGACACTATCAAACAGTGGTAAGGCCTGAAACACTGCACACAGCAGAAACACTTAAACTAACAACATTTGCGGCTCTCGAAAAACTGGAAAAAGTCGAAAAAAGAATTTTAGAGAAAATATTGGAACCTAGAAGTAATAGTAACGTTGAATACAAATTAAGATCAAACAGAGAGGTCTATTTGAAAATGGAATAGCGAACTGATGTAATGCGGAAAAGAAAACTACAGTTCTGTGGCCACATATACCGAAGGGATAATAACAGACTAACCGAGCAGATCTTTAGCTTACTAAACAGCTACAAGTCCAAACCCACACGGTTCACTGAAACTGACAAAGATATGAGAAACACAGGAATTAGAATAGACATAACAGATAACAGATTACTTTTTAGAGAAGCAAAACAAAACGGAGGATTTGACGAAAGAAATAGTTCTGTAAAATGAAGGAAGTGGACCCGGGAAGAAAAGGAACGACACTGCCCAAGGATGAAGGAAGTGCAGGAGCAGCGGAAATTAAACGCAAAGAAGCACAACCAAAGTTGATCTATTGCGTCAACGTTAGCCCACTCGGATAGCACCGTCAACGATAGCGAGTTCGATAGGACAGACTTTTGTCAGAGACAAAGCCCTCTGCTAGCGACACATCTGTGTAATTGCCAAATTGATTACTTGTAATAAAACTCATTAATACGAGTTGTCTGTCTGTCTAGCGAACCGAGTATGCGGGCTCCCTAGACACACTGAGAGACAACGGAATAGTTTCACCTGCTGCTAATCGAGCTGGTGCACACCGAAACTAGGCAGAGCGCTGGTTCACTCGGTTAACGTCCAATGTGACACATGTACAGGGCTATTACAAATGATTGAAGCGATTTCATAAATTCACTGTAGCTCCATTCATTGACATATGGTCACGACACACTACAGATACGTAGAAAAACTCATAAAGTTTTGTTCAGCTGAAGCTGCACTTCAGGTTTCTGCCACCAGAGCGCTCGAGAGCGCAGTGAGACAAAATGGCGACAGGAGCCGAGAAAGCATATTCGTGCTTGAAATGTTCTCACATCAGTCAGTCATAACAGTGCAACGACACTTCAGGACGAAGTTCAACAAAGATCCACCAACTGCTAACTCCATTCGGCGATGGTATGCGCAGTTTAAAGCTTCTGGATGCCTCTGTAAGGGGAAATCAACGGGTCGGCCTGCAGTGAGCGAAGAAACGGTTGAACGCGTGCGGGCAAGTTTCACGCGTAGCCCGCGTAAGTCGACGAATAAAACAAGCAGGGAGCTAAACGTACCACAGGATGGTGCTCTACCGCACTTCCATCATGATGTTCGGCATTTCTTAAACAGGAGATTGGAAAACCGATGGATCGGTCGTGGTGGAGACCATGATCAGCAATTCATGTCATGGCCTCCACGCTCTCCCGACCTAACCCCATGCGATTTCTTTCTGTGGGGTTATGTGAAAGATTCAGTGTTTAAACCTCCTCTACCAAGAAACGTGCCAGAACTGCGAGCTCGCATCAACGATGCTTTCGAACTCATTGATGGGGACATGCTGCGCCAAGTGTGGGAGGAACTTGATTATTGGCTTGATGTCTGCCGAATCACTAAAGGGGCACATATCGAACATTTGTGAATGCCTAAAAAGCTTTTTGAGTTTTTGTATGTGTGTGCAAAGCATTGTGAAAATATCTCAAATAATAAAGTTATTGTAGAGCTGTGAAATCGCTTCAATCATTTGTAATAACCCTGTATAGGTGTATACTCGAGCCGTCAATCAATAGGAAAAACACAGAAGGTACAGCACAGCAGTACGACTGTTGCAGCTTTCGCCCGTCGCGGTTCGTCGCGGAGTCCGAGAACGAATCCGCGAGCGGGAGACCATACAGGTGCGAACGTTCGGTCGTTTTGGGCTGCACACTTTGTGTAGCCCGGCTGCGAGGCATAACAGCCTCTGCATTGGGCGGCGCACCATTTGCGTATTGATCTGTGACTTGCCAGTGTTCCAGGTCTGCCACACTGAAGGGTCACTCTGCAAGGGACGCAGACTCCCTAATGGGCGGCAGTCGGAGTGAATTTCAGATACAGCAGGAGACAACAGGAGTCGCAGTAGGTGGCAAATCACAGACTGAGGGACAGGAGCGACTCCACTCGTGGCGGCGGGTGCGAAAGACGCGGTTCCGACGCACTGTCGCTCCAGGAACTCCAGAGGCTGTGTTCTGAGGCACTACTGGCAGGGGAAGGTGCAGCTAACTCGTGCCCGTCGCGGTCCGAGCAGCAGCAGCAGCAGCAGGGGCGGTTGCAGCCGCAGTGAGGCGATCGGCACACACCAGGGAGCGAGGGCAGCAGTTACTAACTCACTGCGCTGTTCCGAGGAAGACCGTGAAACAAAAATTATCCGCGGGCAGTCGTTTCGAAGATGGCCACTTCGATTGAACGGGAAACACGTCCCCTGTTGTCCGCTGTTCAACCACAAACGTGCAAATGACGTGGAATGGTTCGCACCTTGACGTGACGCACTGCAGCCGGTGGCCGGTGGCCGGTGTCGACTTGACTGACGTCCAAGGAGAACGCTGCTCACGTCACCACACTGCGTGCGCCACGAAGGAATATTCCAACATCGGTATACACAATATCCTCATCTGCAAGCAGCACCGTACTGGCCGAACCTTCTCTATCCTAGAGGAAAACCGTATTACCATGATTTAATAGAAAACTGTGTACTGGGAGGGAATCTACGAATTTCGCATTTTGTACGAGGTAACATGAAAAGTATCAGCTAACCAGCCACGGACTTCTAGAGACCTGGGCTGCACGTTACGTGTCGACTTAACAGATGAAAAAGTCACGGTAGCCGCTACGCGTACCCCTGAGCTACAACTGCCTTACTAACGCCAACACTACTAGCTTTGGAGCCCATATTAATAAAAATGTTTGTTTTTAGACAACCTGTCGGTGTATACCATTTAGAATACGGATAGATTACCCGCCATCAGCTTCACCTCTACTTTTTAAGAAACTGGGGATTCTCTGACAAAAATCTAGTCTCGAGATCATCAATAATAATTTGACCACATACAGTGTACTAGTAAATGGATAGCATGTGAGATACGTGTGAAATAAAAAAGTGGTATCGATCGAATTGGCCTTGTACTACTAGGATAATAGAAGGAACACTGGCGTCAGGTTCTAATGAGAACTCGTCATCGGGTAACTGCCCAGCGACAAGCTCCAGCAATATAACTATGTTAATTTTCTTGCTTCGATTGCAGTTTCACGTAGTTTGCAGCAACATTTAAGGTGGACAAAGACTCAAGAATTTCAAGACCGTTATCTTGGAAAAACTATAAAAATGAACTCCTTAATTTCCTCGCTAGCAAAGTAAAAAAAAAGCGTTGTTAATTTTGCAAAAGAAAGTAAATACTTTTCTGTCATACTTGATTGCACTCCTGATACAAGCCACAATAAATAAATGAAATCGATTATTAGGTTTGTTGTGTCTTTTCAGAAGACGCAGTGGCTGCAGAAGACGCTTCCTCGAGTTCCTGAACATCACTTCAGCAACGGCAGAAAGTTTTGTCAGAACCAGGTCAACTACATCTCGATATTCGTGACTGCAGAGGCCAAATATGAAAGATCATCGAATCTGTGTTGAAGCTCGAATCCTTAAGTGCAATCCGAGAGCGTTTTATTTGCCACGTGCTAGCTACATTCTAAAACCTGTTTTATCAGATGCGGTGAAATGTACAGAAATTCAAAAAATGTACATTGTTTTGGGCGCATCCACTCAGAAGCGGGAAATCTCATTGAATAGGGTACGAACTTTAACAGTGAAGAAACTTTCAGATACTAGATGGGGAAGTAGGGTGGAGAGTGTCAAAGCTATAGCAACAAGGTACCAGACAAGGTAAGTAAGAGGCGCCCTCTTTGAGCTCAGCAATATCACTAGTGAATCGAAGACAATGAGCGATGCACTCTCGCTTGCTGTGAGCGAATTAGAAAACTTGGACTTCATTGTTAGCGTTTCCGGATAGCATGATCTTCTCTTCCGCATTAACGCAGTAACTCACCACAAGCAGAAAATATGGACGTAAAACTAGCAGCCAAATCCGTCGAAAGTTTAGTGAAGATAATCGAGAATTTCCGTGAAGAAGGTTTTATTAATGCCCACATAACTGCGGAAGGGATAGGTGGAAGTGCAGACATCGAGTGAAAATTTCGAGAAAAGAGAATTGGTAAGAAGAAGAAACTGATTGTAAAAGTAACGATGTGGTTTGCAGGGCACGGCTTCCAGAGGCAAAACACGAATTTTTTTATCTTGTCGTTGACATAGTATTAAATGTTTCATAATTCGCAATTACTTTAACAACTAAATGAGACACATGCACCAGCTACATAAATCCTCTTCTTCTTCAGTAGCTCTACAGCCCTTGGTGAGCCTTGGCTTCTTCAACAATCTTCCTCCACACTTCTCGGTTATTTGCTGCTCTTTTCCACCCCCGGACTCCCATATTGCTGATATCCATTATTACCTCATCGATCCATCTTCTTCTAGGTCTCGCTTTTCGCCTAACTGAATGGATCATACCTTTCATCATTTTCTTTGGGATTCTATCCTCTGCCATTCTCTCCAAGTGTCCTGGCCATCGTATTCGCCGTGATTTCACAAATTTTACTATGTCCCTGCCTTGTATTAACTCTTGTAATTCGGCATTGTAGCGTATTCTCCAGCCTTCTTCCTCCCTTATTGGCCCATAGATTTTGCGTAGTATTTTCCGCTCAATGCTTCTTAGAGCATTTTTATCGTGTTCTGTCAACGTCCATACCTCTGAGCCGTATGTGATAACTGGGCGGACTAGGGAATTATATATTAGCAGTTTAGTTTTTCTTGTAACAAGGCTATTTTTGAAGAGCTGCATATTTGCAAAGTAAGCTCTGTTTCCTGCTTGTATTCTTTCCCTTATAGCCTTTCCAATACTGTTATCATTTGTTATTAGGGCTCCCAAGTAGTTAAAAGAGGACACTCCATTGAAGCATTTCCCATTGATGTTTAGGTTTTTAGGGGTTCTTCTGGCCTCAGATTGTGACATTACCATATATTTTGTTTTGTTTTCATTTACTATGAGGCCAATTTTTAAGGCTTCTGTTTCCATTGCCCGGTATGTTTCTAGGAGTGTATTGGTATTTCTTCCTACTATAGCAATGTCATCAGCGTATGCACATATCTGGCTAGTTTTCATAAATATGGTGCCTCTTTTGTTGATTTTATTTACTGCACTATGCAGGGCTATGTTGAATAGGACAGTGGAGAGACTATCCCCTTGCTTCACACCTTTATTAAAGTCAAAGCTATCACTTGTTCTGCTAAGGACCTTTACTTTTGCTCTTGTCTCTGTCATTGTCATTCTGATTAGTCTTATTAATTTAGCACGTATACCAACTTCTTTCAGTACTCTATATAGTTCTTGCCGATTTATGCTGTCAAAGGCTTGTTTGAAATCGATGAATAAGAAATGCAGATCTATATCGTATTCATAGAACTTTTCCATCATTTGCCTTATCACAAATATTTGATCAGTTGTTCCTCTGCCTGGTCGAAAGCCACACTGATATTCCCCTAGTATGCCTTCTGCACACTTCTGTATCCTTTCGTTTAATATACCTGTGAAGATCTTATAAGCTGTACTTAGGAGTGTTACACCTCTATAGTTTTCACATGCTGTTCTGTCCCCTTTCTTATAAATGGGGACTATTATTCCAATTTTCCAATTATCTGGCATAGTTTCTGTTTCCCATATATCTGATATTAATGTGTGCAGTTCCTTTATTACAGCCTCACCACCAGTTTTTATTAATTCAGCAATTATGCTGTCTTCCCCAGGGGCTCGATTGTTTTTTGACTTGTGCACAGCCTGGGAGACCTCTTGTAGTGTTGGCTTTCTTGCCTCATTGGTTTCATTGTCTACTTCCAGCTCCGCTCTTCCCTCCTGTGCAGCTGTCTCTTCATCTTCTAGGCTGGTGCTTAGTGTATCTTTGAAATACTCTGCCCATCTTCCCACTATCTGTTCTTCTTCCCTTATCATTTTCCCATCTTTACTGGAACAGGCTGTTATTTTTGGTTGGAATCTATTCTTCATTTTGCCTATGGCATGATAGAACTTTCTTATTTCACTCTGTTCCTTTAGTTCTTCTAGTTCTTGAAATTTCTTCTTATTCCACTCTCTTTTCTTTCTCTTGCACAGTCTGTTAGCTCTTCTCCTTAATTCTCTATATCGTTCCACATTATTTCTGGTTTCTCTCTGTAGCACTTTTGTTCTTGCCCTGTTCTTTTCCTCTATTGCTGACCTGCAATCTTCATCAAACCACTCCTGGGTTCTTCTGTTCCTTCTTATGCCTATTATTTCCTCTGCAGCATCCTTAATGGCTTTTTCAAACCTGTTCCACCTTTCATCTACTCCTACTGTGGTTTCTTCATTGCTCAGCTTTCTACTTAGTGTTACTTGGTATTTTTTTACTTCATCAGGGACGTTCAGTTTGTCTGTATTCCATTTCATCATCTTTCCCATTCTGTTGCCCTTTGTTAGTGACAGTTTCTCTCTCAAGACTGATTTTATCAAAAAGTGGTCTGAATCACAGTTTGGTCCTCTGCAGCTCCGTACATCCGTAACTGACGTGGAGTGGCGTGCAATCACTAAAATATGGTCAATCTGATTGACTACTCCATTGGCTGCAGACTTCCAAGTACCCAGATGGATCCTTTTATGTGGAAAGCAGGTACTTTTAATAATCATATTATTCCTTGCTGCGAATTGGCATAGTAAGTCTCCATTCTCATTGTTTTCTTCATGTAGTGAATATTTTCCAGAAACTCCATACGGATGTTCATTCCTCCCTATTTTTGCATTAAAATCTCCTATTACTAGCATCAGGTCATATTTAGGTACTGCACAGCATACTTTTTCCAAGTCTTCATAGAATTGTTCTTTAATTATATCCTCTTTTTCCTCTGTTGGTGCATGTGCATTAACTATTGATATATTCCTAAATTTACCTTTTAGTCTGAGTCTGCACATCCTTTCATTTATAGGTTCAAATTCTAGAAGGCTTTTCCTAATTTCCCTAGTTATTATAAACCCTGTTCCAAGTTGGCCTGTTCTTTCTTCTGGTCCACTATATACCAATGAGTACTCAGGTTTATCTATCTGCCCATTCCCCTGCCATCTTATTTCCTGTAGCCCTACAATACCATATTTGAATTTTAATACATAAATGTAGATAGTAAATTCAGTTTCTTCAAAACACAATTACAAAACTAGTAACATCTTTCCATCACTATGAATATGTTGATGCGACCCTGCCACAGCCGTGCCGCCGCTGACGGATCCAGCCATCCACAGCCTGCATCGTTCTCACAGAACATCTGAATTTCGGTAGGTCCACACAAGTCCAGCGAGCCATAAAACTGTCAGTAAAACTGCCTCTGGAGAGGTTTTGTCCTGTGTTTAGTGCTGTGGGTAGCCAAGAGCTGAGGCAGAGCCGTCGCTTAGCAGTCGGAGTGAGTGTATGTACTGTCAGTCCCAAGTATTAGACTCTACGCTTTGGCTGTCAATGATAAGAAAATTGTTCCTTCCCGGGTTCGATTCCCGGCGGGGTCAGGGATTTTCTCTGCCTCGTCATGACTGGGTGTTGTGTCATGTCCTTAGCTTAGTTAGGTTTAAGTAGTTCTAAGTTCTAGGGGACTGATGACCATAGATGTTAAGTCCCATAGTGCTCAGAGTCATTTGAACCAAAATTGTTTCTGCAGGATTGTTCACGGTTTAATTAAGTTTCTAATCAGATAGCCGAGTTAAGGACAGTGTAATATATTATTCTGTGAAATTTGGTTACTGTGGAGGAAGTTAAGATCGACAACAAAACGTTATTATTAATTGGAAACCTTGTGTAAGACAGTTAAATCAATTTCTTGATTCGTACCGCGTCCCACGTGCGTCCAGGAGGGGGAGGGGACAGGGGAAGAGACAATCGAGAATTTTCACACATTTCTAAATACGATTATCTGTTATTGTACGATACCGTAAATCCACAATTGCAGAGTGTGATGGGAAATATTGTGGCTCGAACAGTGATTATATAACTTTGGTTGCTTTGGTTGTTAGGCTGATCAGGGGGAATTACACCTTTTCCTTTGTGTGGTGGTGGTTTTGGCGCAGTTCTGTAGAAATGAAGAACGTGAAGATTTACACAAGATTTCCACATATTCCCCAATATATTCTCTACCACTTTCTCTTAAGCCCTTATCAAACTGCAGAAAGAAACCCTTCTAACGCGCTGATGCGCGGATAAGGGAGAGATGAAAAAATTCTACGTATCAGGGTCCTTATCAGGCCATCGAGATGACTTCTCCAGTAAATGTTAGAGTGCAATTTCCTACTAAAACATGTGTTATCCATTACAGCAGAGCTAAACCCTTTAGAGGAATGCTGGGTGCATTGCCATAAGTCCCGATGATGGGGGAGGGCACAAGAAAATGACGAAGGTTCGGAAGCGTATGCCGACGGACAAGCAGGGCGTGCGTAGGGGGCCCTACACATTAACGTCACCTCACGAGTTTAGTTTATTACGTCTAGGAGTTTTTCTGTTCTTGCCGAGTGAATTCTGAATTTGTACTATAGATCGTTACAATTATACAATAGTTACGCATTATTTATGAGCTGTTTTGTTTTATGTATGCATTTTCGAAGGACGGAGAGGAAGAGGGAAGTTCGTTTCCTTTGGTGGCGAATCGCTGGGACCAACCAGATGCGTTGCGATAACTTTGACATCGCATCAAAACGGGAGCAAGGCGTACAGTTCGCATTCGACCGTTGGAGGCAGGTGTGTTGTCCTCTCGGCAACCAGATACGTGTTGCTCACCAGCCATCATTGGATTCTGAGATTGACCGCTGATGTGTGGGAGATAAGGAATGAAGTTCACAAACTGCGGGAAGCATTCGTAGAATTAGTTAGGAAAGTGCAGGAGAACAAAATTCTCATCGAGGTGCAGCGTGTATACCAGGAATTGAGGCTGTCGAATGGCAGACTGAGAATTCTACTGACACAAATCACTGACATTGTACCACAGACATTAGTTCGTAGGAAAAGAGCGTGGTTGAACGCAGGAGGAAAAATTTAACAGTGTTTGGAACAGTGGATAATGAAGATATCTAGGATCTGAATAACATGATTACACAAGTGCAAACAAGTTGTAGAATTTAGTGCAGGGCGTTCTGAATCACACCGAGAAGGTACGTGAGTTAAATGTGGGGTTAGCCCAATCCACCCCTGATACAATGGACACAGTGAACAGTGGTTTGGGAGAAATACAAAAACGACTGAGTTTACTGGACAGCAACAACTAGCTGTAGGCAGACTTAAAATTCCCCACCAGATTAAAACTGTGTGTGAAAGTGGAAGTAAAGCAGTGAGGACGGGTCGTGAGTCGTCCTCGGGTAGCTCAGTCGATAGAGCACTTCCCCGCGAAAGGCAAAGGTTCCGAGTTCGAGTCTCGGCCGTCACACAGATTTAATCTGGCAGAAAGTTTCATATCAGCGCCCACTGCGCTGCGGATGGAATCTCTCTCTGGAAACATCCTCCAAGCTGTGGCTAAGCCACGTCTCTGCAATAGCCTTTCTTCCGGGAGCGTCGCCCTTGCAGGTTTTGCGGAATAACTTAGGTACCTAGGTATAACCCGCAACCTGTACTCACAGTTTCATTTTTGCCAGTACCTCATCTCCTGGCTGCCAATCTTCACAAAAGTCTCGGTCCAGTTCACAGTTTTAACTTGCCAGAAAGTTTCGTATCAGCGCACACTGCGCGGCAGAATGAAAATCTCATTCGAGTAGCTACACTATTATCAGAATTAGCAGATCTCTTCTAAGATGCAAAAAGTAAAGTGGGATCATTACAGATGGCAGTCCATCACGTAGTAAACAGACAACTGAGTTCGGTATTACCGGTGCCACAACAGTTCTTGACAGGGTTGTTTTTTTTTCCTTTATTGATTTTCAATTCCCCCCGAAGGGGGCGGGCTGGCAGCAGCTTAGTACGCTGCTCTACAGCCTACACTTTTTTTTAAAAAAAACGGAAGGAGAAAAGAAACAAGAAAAACAGGCGATAAAACGGTGACTTAAAGTGTAAAATGGCGGAAAAATGCGGAAAGTTAAAACAGAAAGCAAAAGGGGTTGGCAATGTTAATAAAAGACACAGGAATCAGACAAGTAACATAGTACACACACAATTAAAAAACATGGCGACAGTCTGGTTTGACAGGGTTGCGACCCGGACCATATTTAGGGAGGTGCAATATGTGCATCTGCACAGAGCAGCAAAATTTTGGGAGCGTCAAAATGTTGCCATTAAAAAAAATAAAAATAGAAAAAAATTATTATAATTTTATGTTCATTACATCAGCATTCAGGGATTCAAAAATTTGTTGACAAAGTGTTGACAGATATTTGTACCTGTCATTAAACTCGTGTTTTACTACCAGTCCAGCTGTATACCGTCTTCTGTGTAGGAGCGCACCGAGACAGAGCTGGCCGGTTGCAAAGTGTGCGCAAGATGGCGCCACAAACAGAAACACTGACTCAGCTTGTGCGTACAAATGTGTTTTTGCACGATATACGACTTTGTCATTACAAAAGTGTAATGAAAAAGTAGATAACAAGGAAGAAAACTGATGCGAGTGTTTATCAAACAGGTGTTTTCTTTGTTTATAAATAAATGTGCTGCTGCATAATCTAGTAGGTACCAGCTGAACAGTGTAGTGTAAAATACAGTTCGGCTGAAATAATAGCGTGTTTGCACACCTAGCGGTCCACTGTAGCACTATGTAAGGTACAAAGACGCCGCTTTGACAATAGTTACTGCACTATCGATGTAAGTCTATAGACCTCGAAAAGAACTCATCAGTCTTGAGCTAGTATATCGAAAGCATTTTCCACCACACACCAGGCCTTGAAGATTGGTTTACTGAAAATTGCTTTTGAAGGATCTTCCAGTGCCGCTGCTTTGAGGAAAAGAGATCATTAGATAGATTTCTAATTTAAACCGTTCGTTATCTGTCAGCACATGAGGGACCGGCATATTTGTGTCCGGCAATGTTTTTCGAGGCAGAATACGTTTTCCTCGCATGAATCTGCGGAAAAATGCAGAGTCTTAAGATCTCGTGCCGCCACAGCTGCCCACGTCGATATCCACGGAGTTGTAATCGAAATCAATAACTGCAAACAGGATAACTGAAAACAAGTTTTTGTAACAAAAACAATTTGAGCCAATGTTTCTTGACACTTTATTCTAACGTGTTTCCCATCTATGCTGCCAGTGCAGTTAGGAAATTGCCACCGTTCGACCAATGCTGTCTTCCAGATTTCCTCTGCTGCTTGAGGTAAATCGTCGTCGTCGGCTGAGTTTTCATTTCTCTCCTGAGATTTCCTTTGTCACGTTTCAGGGGTGGAAATGTCTTTGATGTCTTAGTAGTTCAATCCTAGCACGGAACATGCGATCACAGAAATTACAAATGATGGAAGGTGAAGGACGTGGCTGGGCCTGGAGGAGTTTGTCATTCTCCGGTCTTCGACGTTCTGAAGAGCATTTGAGCCAGTCGAGCGTCAGCGACTGCGATCTTCTGCTATAGTGGACCAGTTACTCGGATCGATGCTCAAGGTTTTTAGATTTTTCTTACACTGATCCTTAAGACGGGCACCTCGGGGCCTTTTACCTGTGCTCACTTCACTGTACAGCATTTGACGTGGAAGCCTGTCATCTCTCATCCGCTGGACACATCCAAACACCTTAGTTGGTGCCCAACAATGAGAGCTTCTATACTACTCATTTTCGCTTTCTCAAGAACGGTGGTATTCGATATAAAGTCATCCCATTCCATGTTCATGATGTATCTTAGCTTCTGTTGGTTGAAGCGTTCTAGTTTCTTCAGATTGCCACTGTCCAGGTTTCGCAACCATAGAGCAGCTTTGAGATGACAACAGCTTTATACACCGTCAGTTTGCTGTATAGTGTTAGGTCTTTATTCAGGAAGACGACCAAATGATACATGGGCAGAACGTATTCTGTACTCCACGTCTTTTTCAGATGAGCAATTGGATGGCAATATGCTTCCTAGATAAAGGAAATGGTCCACTTGTTCCAAGGGTGTATCAGAAATGGATATGCTGAAATCGGGAAGGGAAGAGCCAGGAGCTGGCTGTGCGAGCACCTTTCTCTTTTGAATATTGATGGAAAGGCCAAATCGTTTGTATGGATTGCTGAAACAATTAACAGACTGCTGCATCTCTGCAGCAGGTGAATGAGCTGGAGAGGCGTTGTCGCCAGCGTACTGCAGCTCTGTTACACGAGTGGTGCCTGTCAACTTTTTTGAGTGGACTCTGGACTGGTTACATAATCCTCCATCGAACCTGTACTTTAGTTCTACCCCAGATGTCTCATAAAGCATAGCTGCCAGGTACAAGGCAAATAATGTTGGCGCGAGAGCGCATCATTGTTTGAGCCCACTCGTTATTGGGAAGCCATTAGAGGTTTCATTCTCGCAGATGACCTGTCCGACCATGTGATCGTGGAGAGCTTTAATCAGGTCTACAAAATGTTCAGGGCAGCCGAAACATTTTAAGACCATCCACATGGCTTCTCTGGGAACTATATCAAAGGCCTTTTATAGGTCGTAAAAAACTTACAGTAAAGGCTTTTGTTGTTGTCTGCGCTCCTCCTGCAGCTGTCGTGTCAGTCATCCCTCTCGATGGGCGAAACCTTCATCGAGACTCAGGAAGCACAGTCGCTGAAAGTGAAGGCGATTTAAAAGGATTCTGGCAAAAATTTACCAGCGACAGAGAGCAACGACATTCCATGGAAGTTACCACAGATGCTTCTATTGCCTTTCTTGAAGATGGTGACAATTGTGCAATTCTTCATTTCGGCTGGTACCTTGCGGGTTTCCCACATTAATAGTATGAGTGAGAAGAGCCTAGTTCTTAGAGGCAAGCGGCCACTCTGAATAAGTTCCAACAGGATGTCGTTTCATTTGATTTGATTTTACTTTCATTCCAATTGATCCGTAGTGAGGAGGTCCTCCAGGATCTAGAACATGTCAGAAAAACAACAACACATGACAAATATTTACAACTCAAACAATTAAGCTAATGTACCATTCCACATGTATGATCGTGGAATGATCGTCATTTTTTAATGAACACTATATCGAAGGATCATTTTACAAATACTAATGCACTGAATTTAAAATAAATTTTGTTAAATTTATTTATAAGGTAATAAACATGTAATACAACTACTATAATATTTATTTACAATGAACACATTACTGCACTGAAATGGTGCAGAAGTTAGATTGTACTTGCACACACACACACACACACACACACACACACACACACACACACACACACACACACAAACTTATTTACAATGAACACATTACTGCACTGAAATTGTGCAGAAGTTACATATATATACAAATCAGTTGGTTCTACTGAGAAATTCATCAATGGAGTAGAAGGAGTTAGCCACCAATAAATCCTTTAGGCTTCTTTTAAACTGAATTTCATTGGTTGTTAAGCTTTTTATGGCTGCTGGCAAGTTATTGAAAATGTGTGTTCCTGAATAATGCACACCTTTTTGTACAAGACTAAGTGACTTTAAATCCTTGTGAACATTATTGTTATTTCTAGCGTTAATTCGATGAATTGAGCTGTTGGTTTGAAAAAGTGATATATTTTTAATGACAAATTTCATTAAAGAATAAAAATATTGGGAAGCAGTAGTTAGTATCCCTAGTTCCCTAAACAGGCTTCTGCAGGATGTTCTTGAGTTCACACCACAAATAACCGTTACTGCACGTTTTTGTGCCCGGAAAACTTCAGCTTGGCTTGATGAATTACCCCAAAAAATAATCCCATATGACATTATGGAATGAAAGTAAGCATAGTATGCCAGCTTTTTCATTTTTATATCCCCTATGTCTGACACAATTCGCATTGCAAATAGAGATTTGTTAAGACGCTTCAGCAGTTCTGTGGTGTGCTTTTCCCAGTTGAATTTATTATCAAGCTGTAATCCCAAGAATTTAACACCACTTCTTCTATCTGCTTGCCATCGTATGTTAGGCATATACTCGTGGGATACCCCCTTATAAGTTCTGAACTGCATGTAGTGTGTTTTTTCAAAGTTTAGTGACAAAGAATTGGCTAGGAACCAGTGATTAATGTCCTCGAATATTTTATTAGCTGATCTTTCTAAGCCGGCCGGAGTGGCCGAGCGGTTCGAGGCGCTACAGTCTGGAGTCGCGCGACCGCTACGGTCGCAGGTTCGAATCCTGCCTCGGGCATGGATGTGTGTGATGTCCTTAGGTTAGTTAGGTTTAAGTAGTTCTAAGTTCTAGGGGACTGATGACCACAGTAGTTAAGTCCCATAGTGCTCAGAGCCATTTCTTGATCTTTCTAAGACTACACTTGATTTGCTATTTATTGGAATGTTTGTATCATCGGCAAACAAGAAGAACTTGACATTTGGTAATGTTACTGGTGAAACAGGAGGTCCAGGAGCCTTTCCTGGTTTCGTACTAACGAGTGCCTCGCTGAATTCTTGAAAAGTTGGAGGATCAGCCATCCAGGGTTGTGGAGGATGCTGTGCGACATGTTTCAGAAAGCGTCTAGAGGCAGTAGAAGTGCGGTTCAACAGTGAGATGAAGTGCT
The DNA here is from genome assembly GCF_023864275.1 of Schistocerca cancellata. Taxonomy (NCBI): domain Eukaryota; kingdom Metazoa; phylum Arthropoda; class Insecta; order Orthoptera; family Acrididae; genus Schistocerca; species Schistocerca cancellata. The sequence continues at coordinate 12,566,786 of NC_064627.1, read as the reverse complement.
CTTTCCAACGATTTAAGATGTGCTGACTATCAGTAAGGACGGTGGAACTGTCAGCAGCTTTCAGTGTTCCTGATGAGGTGCGGATGGGTCCATAAAGCTCTTTAATTCCAGCATAGAAGCCACGCAGGTTCCTGGCATCGGAAAGATTTTGGAGTTCCGAGGCTTTTTGTTGCTATCATTTGTTCTCGATTGCTCGTATTTCACTCTGACATTCGTGCTTGAGCTCTTGAAAGTGCGTGTTCTTTTCTGCGCAGGACGGATCTTGAGCAAGGGCTGGGTAAGCATCCAGCACTGACCATGGCTCGGGTTTCTTCACTGCTGACAAATAACTTTCTCTGCAGTCTCTTTGATGATGTTCTTTAATGCGGTCCATTCTTGTTCGACATCATCTGTGATTGCTGGAGATTTTTGGAGTTGTTCTGACAGCTCGTCTCGGAAGTGTGAGCGAACGTCTTTGTTCTGCAGGTTGTTGATGTCGAATTTTCTGCGCGGTGGGTTTGAGAAGTGGGATCGTGGCTTGCGATACTTTGGTAACCTCACACGCCTAAGTAAAAGTTTATGATCAGTCCAGGAATCATCGATGTTTCGAGCTGTTTTTGTGCTGAGAATGTATTTCTTGTCACGCTGTCGAGTGATGACATAGTCAATAAGATGCCAATGTTTGGCGCGTGGGTGCATCCGTGTCGTCTTACAACGGTTAGGCAAGCGGAATTGCGTATTGGTGATGAAGAGTTCGTACTCGGCACATAGACCAAGAAGTAATAGCCCATTTGCATTGCAGTTTACAACTCCTTGTTTACCCATGATGTCTCTACTGCTTGAGGCAAGGACAGTGGTTGTAAAACGCTGTACAGTTCTCGACGTACATGTTTCACTAAGCTGGAGACAGCTGTCCTTTCCATGCATAATTAAAAAGCGATGGTTTGCTGTGGAACACCTGTGGCCAAAATCTGGAACAAAATGTTCTATTGTTAGTAATAAATGCATCGTATGATATAAAATGAGGATGAATCACAACGATTCGAAACCGGTAACGGTACCCTTTGAATAAAGGAATTGAGTGTAAATTTGTGGCTGGTTGCTGTCCTAACACCATCAACATTTGTCTTCAAACAACAGCCACGGTCTCCATCATGTCATCATATGACAAAATTGTATAAAATAATTTGTGTATGGCTTGACTGACAGTTGAGGCTCGTCGAGCAAAACAGAAGAATCTACGAACCTCCTATAGCACATACCTGAAATTCATAAAGGGAGGCACAGGTTCAACCAACAAGTATCAGAATTGGCCATGGGCAGGTCATTTGGAGTTTCTTCCTGACACATTGTCATCAAGTCATACGTCATCAAATGTTCAAGAGTCAGAAGAACCATGTCCTGACGATGGAGATCGAGAAGAAGAAGCACAACTGAATTCATAATGTTAGTTCATCTGGCGGAAAAGCCAAAACGAAAGAAATACATGAAGATGTAACTGCAGTCACAGATTATCAGTACACCAGAGACAGCAAAAGAACAGAGAGGCGTGAGCTCGACCGTGTGGCAACTCATTTTTGAGTCAAGACATTCCTGGCTCGAACACAAACCCATTTAAAAATGAAGATGGCGCAGTATTTGGAGAGATTGAACTTGTGATATTAAACGAAAAAACACCACCTCATTTATACCCCACAATCCTTGCATCACCCAGTTCAGTGGTGTCACAATTTAGTGCTGATACTATGTCATAAAATGAAGTCATTTCAATTTTGGAACCAGGGGAATCTTCCAATGACTTTTCTGGTGTCAAAGTTGTATGGGGAGGCAAAAGTTTGTTTCAATGTAGATGACTAATGATTGACAAACTTGTTTGTATACAGCATTTAAAACATTTTTCAGTCTATATTTTATTTCTATAGTTCCACGTTTTATGATTATTACTGTACTTGAAAATACAGGATGAATTACCTAGAACAGATTATAATAGTACTTAGGAAGTGTATTTTTTGTGCAAACATACACTTTTTAAATGGAACAATGTCTATTGACATTCGCAAGTTAAAAGTAGGGTAAGTCAGATTGTGAGGAGTCTAATGCGAGCCTACGAGGTATCGTGTTCGAAAAGTTCCCACACCGACACTTGTAAAATACCAGTGTAACACACACTAAAGAACAACAAGTGCGTACATTACTTATGCATATTCAGACCAGTAACGAGGCAACTGAGCATCGCAGGTTGTGTTTAAAGTGCTCCCAGGCAGCAGCAATGCAGAGTTTCAACCTTGTACAGAACAACAGCTGCACACAGTGGAGATGTCCGAGCAGGCTGCAGTAACAGCAACAACTTCTTCAACATCGGCAGCTCGTGTGCCTTGCGCAGCGCCTTCCTCTCACTTACCAACCACTTCATCTGAATTCGCTGCTCGCGCACCTTGTGTGGCGCTAACTGCTTTCATCTCCTTTTAATTTTCGGACAACGCTCTCTTTTCGACGTTTCCACTTTCGTTTCTCCCTTTTATTAATTCCCTGGCGGTATAGTCCTTTTAAAATCTTCCCACTCATATTGTTTTAAACTGTAAAATAAATCATCACGCCATTCCGCGGTCGCCGAAGACTCCTCTTAGCACAAATTGTCTGTCTTTGCTCGGTTGTCGATGTTTTTGCTTTTACTTAACGACATGAGCGATTCCTTTCTCATTTCGATGATATTTCCCACCAAAACGGTTCACTGAATTGCCTTTTCACGTCATCTCTTCCTTCTGATGCTACTGCCACCGAGCCACGGACAGCTGATCATTCCACCAAGTTGTACGCACGCCTTGGCTTAGTTCGCACGCTGCTCCCTGTAGCACGTTCTGTTGTTCTGCGTGCACCATCCTGTGTCGCTGTTCTGCTGCTTACTTGTGTCTTAAATTCACTTTGTTTTGGCCGGTATGATTTCGTTCAAAAAATGCTTCAAATGGCTCTGAGCACTATGGGACTTAACATCTGAGGTCATCAGACCCCTAGGACTTAGAGCTACTTAAACCTAACTAACCTAAGGACATCACACACATCCATGCCCGAGGCAGGATTCGAACCTGCGACCGTAGCAGCCGCGTGATTCCGGACTCAAGCGCCTAGAACCACTTGGCCACTGCGGCCAGCACCATTTCTTTAGTTTGGGCCAATAATATTTGTCTGCGCGAATCAGGCCCATAAAACTTGCAGGTCTTAGTTTTCCGCGTCATCTTGGTTTCGATAGTTTCGCGGTTCAAATCCTCTACTGCGAAATGACGTGTTACTGTAACCTCTGCCTCTGCCTTTTTGCATCATATTTACGCAGTAACGTTCGTTCTCATTCTGTTCATTATTCTCGTGATTATCCCGATTCCGTTTGTTATTATTTTGACGATAATTACGGTTCCCTATCCTGTGGTCCTCGTCTTCGAACCTTTCCAAAAATGAAGAGAAGCTTTTGTGATTATTTCCCACGTAATGTTATGAATCCTCCGGGAGTTTTTCCATAGTTCCCACACTATTTCAGATTCCGTTCATATGTTTCTTAAGTTATCAGTTTCCTATACCACATTTCCCAAAACTCTTTCATTGAGTTTCTGCCTCTATTGTGATACAGGGTGTTACAAAAAGGTACGGCCAAACTTTCAGGAAACATTCCTCACACACAAAGAAAGAAAATATGTTATGTGGACATGTGTCCGGAAACGCTTACTTTCCATGTTAGAGCTCATTTTATTACTTCTCTTCAAATCACATTAATCATGGAATGGAAACACACAGCAACAGAGCGTACTAGCGTGACTTCAAACACTTTGTTACAGGAAATGTTCAAAATGTCCTCCGTTAGCGAGGATACATGCATCCACCCTCCGTCGCATGGAATCCCTGATGCGCTGACGCAGCCCTGGAGAATGGCGTATTGTATCACAGCCGTCCACAATACGAGCACGAAAAGTCTCTACATTTGGTGCCGGGGTTGCGTTGACAAGAGCTTTCAAATGCCCCCATAAATGAAAGTCAAGAGGGTTGAGGTCAGGAGAGCGTGGAGGCCATGGAATTGGTCCGCCTCTACCAATCCATCGGTCACCGAATCTGTTGTTGAGAAGCGTACGAACACTTCGACTGAAATGTGCAGGAGCTCCATCGTGCATGAACAACATGTTGTGTCGTACTTGTAAAGGCACATGTTCTAGCAGCACAGGTAGAGTATCCCGTATGAAATCATGATAACGTGCTCCATTGAGCGTAGGTGGAAGAACATGGGGGCAAATCTAGACATCACCAACAATGCCTGCCCAAACGTTCACAGAAAATCTGTGTTGATGACGTGACTGCACAATTGCGTGCGGATACTCGTCAGCCCACACATGCTGATTGTGAAAATTTACTATTTGATCACGTTGGAATGAAGCCTCACCCGTAAAGAGAACATTTGCACTGAAATGAGGCTTGACACATTGTTGGATGAACCATTCGCAGAAGTGTACCCGTGGAGGCCAATCAGCTGCTGATAGTGCCTGCACACGCTGTACACGGTACGGAAACAACTGGTTCTCCCGTAGCACTCTCCATACAGTGACGTGGTCAACGTTACCTTGTACAGCAGCAACTTCTCTGACGCTGACATTAGGGTTATCGTCAACTCCACGAAGAATTGCCTCGTCCATTGCAGGTGTCCTCGTCGTTCTAGGTCTTCCCCAGTCGCGAGTCATAGGTTGGAATGTTCCGTGCTCCCTAAGACGCCGATCAATTGCTTCGAACGTCTTCCTGTCGGGACACCTCCGTTCTGGAAATCTGTCTCGATACATCTACATCTACATCTACATTTATACTCCGCAAGCCACCCAACGGTGTGTGGCGGAGGGCACTTTACGTGCCACTGTCATTACCTCCCTTTCCCGTTCCAGTCGCGTATGGTTCGCGGGAAGAACGACTGTCTGAAGGCCTCTGTGCGCGCTCTAATCTCTCTAATTTTACATTCGTGATCTCCTCGGGAGGTATAAGTAGGGGGAAGCAATATATTCGATACCTCATCCAGAAACGCACCCTCTCGAAACCTGGCGAGCAAGCTACACCGCGATGCAGAGCGCCTCTCTTGCAGAGTCTGCCACTTGAGTTTGTTAAACATCTCCGTAACGCTATCACGGTTACCAAATAACCCTGTGACGAAACGCGCCGCTCTTCTTTGAATCTTCTCTATCTCCTCTGTCAACCCGATCTGGTACGGATCCCACACTGATGAGCAATACTCAAGTATAGGTCGAACGAGTGTTTTGTAAGCCACCTCCTTTGTTGATGGACTACATTTTCTAAGGACTCTCCCAATGAATCTCAACCTGGTACCCGCCTTACCAACAATTAATTTTATATGATCATTCCACTTCAAATCGTTCCGCACGCATACTCCCAGATATTTTACAGAAGTAACTGCTACCAGTGTTTGTTCCGCTATCATATAATCATACAATAAAGGATCCTTCTTTCTATGTATTCGCAATACATTACAGTTGTCTATGTTAAGGGTCAGTTGCCACTCCCTGCACCAAGTGCCTATCCGCTGCAGATCTTCCTGCATTTCGCTACAATTTTCTAATGCTGCAACTTCTCTGTATACTACAGCATCATCCGGGAAAAGCCGCGTGGAACTTCCGACACTATCTACTAGGTCATTTATATATATTGTGAAAAGCAATGGTCCCATAACACTCCCCTGTGGCACACCAGATGTTACTTTAACGTCTGTAGACGTCTCTCCGTTGATAAGAACATGCTGTGTTGTGTTTGCTAAAAACTCTTCAATCCAGCCACACAGCTGGTCTGATATTCCGTAGGCTCTTACTTTGTTTATCAGGCGACAGTGCGGAACTGTATCGAACGCCTTCCGGAAGTCAAGGAAAAAAGCATCTACCTGGGAGCCTGTATCTAATATTTTCTGGGTCTCATGAACAAATAAAGCGAGTTGGGTCTCACACGATCGCTGTTTCCGGAATCCATGTTGATTCCTACATAGTAGATTCTGAGTTTCCAAAAACGACATGATACTCGAGCAAAAAACATGTTCTAAAATTCTGCAACAGATCGACGTCAGAGATATAGGTCTATAGTTTTGCGCATCTGCTCGACGACCCTTCTTGAAGGCTGGGACTACCTGTGCTCTTTTCCAATCATTTGGAACCTTCCGTTCCTCTAGAGATTTGCGGTACACGGCTGTTAGAAGGGGGGCAAGTTCTTTCGCGTACTCTGTGTAGAATCGAATTGGTATCCCGTCAGGTCCAGTGGACTTTCCTCTGTTGAGTGATTCCAGTTGCTTTTCTATTCCTTGGACACTTATTTCGATGTCAGCCATTTTTTCGTTTGTGCGAGGATTTAGAGAAGGAACTGCAGTGCGGTCTTCCTCTGTGAAACAGCTTTGGAAAAAGGTGTTTAGTATTTCAGCTTTACGCTTGTCATCCTCTGTTTCAATGCCATCATCATCCCGGAGTGTCTGGATATGCTGTTTCGAGCCACTTACTGATTTAACGTAAGACCAGAACTTCCTAGGATTTTCTGTCAAGTCGGTACATAGAATTTTACTTTCGTACAAACGTACCGCGCCACGGCTATTGCCCCGTGCTAATCCATACATCAAATGGGCATCTGCCAACTCCGCATTTGTAAACATTGCACTGACTGCAAAACCACATTCGTGATGAACAATAACCTGTTGATGCTACGTACTGATGTGCTTGATGCTAGTACTGTAGAGCAATGAGTCGCATGTCAACACAAGCACCGAAGTCAACATTACCTTCCTTCAATTGGGCCAACTGGCGGTGAATCGAGGAAGTACAGAACATACTGACGAAACTAAAATGAGCTCTAACATGGAAATTAAGCGTTTCCGGACACATGTCTACATAACAGCTTTTCTTTATTTGTGTGTGAGGAGTGTTTCCTGAAAGTTTGGCCGCACCTTTTTGTAACACCCTGTATAACCTGGCCATGATAAATTCCCGCCATAGGCAGTGCTGTTTTTGCTCTGCCCAGTATTCCTCTATAAATTTCTGTTTAAATTCGGCAAATGACATTTGTTCTGTATCCAAATTTAGGCCCCATCTTTTCGCATCGCCAGCTAATGCGCTAATGACCACATTTATCTTTTCCTGGTCCGTTACGTAATAAGGAGAATTCCTTTCACTGTATTTCAAAAAATCTAACAGGTACCATCCATTATGCCTTTTTGCTGGATTGAATCGTTCTTCGCCCTCTAGCAATTTGCTACACGTTTTTCTGTCAGTGACATAATTCGATTTTTCTCTTACTTTCCGTTCAAGGTCGATCACTTTACTTTGAATTTGGGAAGAGTCCTGTTCACACTTATTTTCCCATGTTGTCACCTTTTTACTCAGTTGCTTTTATGGATCATTCACGGTTTGTCTCAAATGAGAAATTTGGGTTTTACATTTGTTTACTGATTTGGTTTTGAGGCCACAAACCTATTCATCAACTTTTGTCACAACCAGAGGTTCTACAGTATCTTGAATCATCATTATTTCGGTATCAAACCTTTCGTTGATGTCATTAATCTGTCCCTGCATAGTGGCGACATTGTTATTGATAATTTCTATTTGAGTTTTTAAGTTCTTGACTGCATTACTCACAACACATACTTTTGAGTCTACTTTTTAGATCTGTTTACTGGTTTTAACACCTTGTGTTTTAATTTGATTGTTAATATTATTAGCTTGTCTTGCAATTTGTGCAGACAACGTTTTTAACGAATTGTTCACGCTCAGTGGTTTTTTGCTATCTTGTTCTAAGGTGTCCTCATAGTCAGATTCTACTTCTTGTGTTTCGCTTGGCTCGCTTTCGACTTCCGATGAACTGAACATATCCATCGAGTTGTTAACATAATCACTGTCTTCAAATGGTTCAAATGGCTCTGAGCACTATGGGACTTAACATCTGAGGTCATCAGTCCCCTAGAACTTAGAACTATTTAAACGTAACTAACCTAAGGACATCACACACATCCATGCCTGAGGCACGATTCGAACTTGCGACCGTAGTAGTCACGCGGTTCCAGACTGAAGCGCCTAGAACGGCATGGCCACAGTCCAACCATTATATAGTGAGTGGTCGATGGTATTTACCTATGCAGAAGAAGCAGACATGTTCATGCTGTATGGAGAGAGTAGGAAGAAAGCAGATCGTTTTTGAACGGTGTGTGAGGCAAGATATTTCAAAGACCGCAACCATATCGGCAGTTATTTATCAGCCTCTTAAAATCTGTTACGTGAAAGTGATAGTGTAAGGAGTAGACAACGTAACAGAAGGAAACAACTAACGAGTAATGACAGAAGAGGGTAAATAACGTTCTTGATGCTGCTCCAGTTGATACACACTTTAGCAGTGCTGTACAGTTGGTGCGGTGGGTAGAGTTGTGGCTTAGCATGCAGGACGCCGTGGGTTCGACCCTGTGTTGGGGTGCATATTTTTTATTTGCTAATTTCATTGTGACATTTCATACTGCAAAATACGCCGTTTCTTAGGTCACACGTATCCTCAACATTTTGTAACGCTGAACATAACAAATACGTGGTTAGACAAATAAAAACAGATGAGACAAATGACCTGTCACAGGAGAGAACAGCTACAAAAACAATATCAATTTCGAGATGCTAAAGATGATAGGCCAGTACAATAACACAACGTCTACTTGTCATTTATACTACGTGTAATATGAGCGTTCAGATTCGCACAATAAGAATGTCCATATTAATGACTGCATGACCTTCACAACAGAATACGTTGTCCTCAGAACAACAGATGCTCAAAGCGACCTCCCCGCACGTCCAAACATTGCGCAACCTGCCGGATCATACAGCTCTGGCCCCTTTGTAGCAAAGCTGCGTCCACAGTTACAAGAGCAGCACGAACACACTCTACCAATTTTTCCACATTCGTCGGCGGAGTAGAATACTCGCGCTCCCTCAGGTGTCTCCACAGGAAGAAATCCAGGGGATGTAGGTCAGATGAACGAACGCTGTGGCTATACAACTGGACCTCCACAACCGAGCCATTTCCCTCTAAATGTTTTGTCCAAATACTGTTGCACATTAATTCCAGAGTGTGGAGGTGCACCACCGTGGAACCATATCCTCTGCCAAACACGTAGTGGAACATCTTTCAGCACATCAGGCAGGTTGTTTAAGAGGAATGCACGATACCTTCGTGCAGCGAACTGGTCAAAAAACGTGTATTGGCCCAAACACCTGTCGCCCAATATTCTGGCTCAGGCGTTGTTACCAAAGCGAACTCGATATCCTCGGTTGCGGGTGACGTGCGGGGTAACCTCACCAATGGTGGGCACTGTACGTATTGAAGACACCCTCGTGAGGGAATGCTGCTTCAGCCGACCATATTACGGTGTTCACGAAGTCACAGTTGGCTACCCGTTGTTGTTGGAATCGTTCACAGAATTGCATCCGCTGATGGTGACCTGCGGGATGCAGGTGTTGCGTGAAAGCGTAATGATACGGTTGCAGCCCGTGCTCGCGCAGCACGTTAACGACCGCGCGTCACGAGACATGCGGCTGCCTCCCCAGATAGCACAGTAAGCTGGTTTCAAACTTGTTTCCAGCTGTAAAGTTCAAGTATATAAGCTTGATCAAAGCTGGAATATTCAAGCCTGTTAGCTGGATTCTAGCTTGAAATAAACATCAAAGTTGGCAGAGTTCAAGCTATATTTCAAGCTTGACTTATCAAGCTTGGCTCCAGCTGTATCTACACACGTGGAATACAGCCTGGTTTTTACAGCTTGTTTTAAGCTATATAAATATTAATCTGAATTTATTGAACCTAATTAATTACGTTACGTAATATTTAACATTTGTAACATTAACGTACCAAACTGTTTTCTAGTATAAAACAAACTTGTCAACGAACCACAACCATTAACGTGCATCACAAAGGTAAAATGGCCGTAAACGTAACTTTACGTTACGTAATATTTAACATTTGTAACATTAACGTACCGAACTGTTTTCTAGTATAAAACAAACTTGTCAACAAACCACAACCATTAACGCGCGTCACAAAGGTAAAATGGCCGTAAACATAGCAAGGCTCAGAAAAGTAAATAAAATAAGATAAAACAGAACTGGAGACAGCCACACTCAAACCAAACTCCGCGCCGTCATGACGTCACACACGACAACACCCTTACGTCACGGCTTATAAACGCTTGTGGCGCTTCCCGTGGACGTCTATGGAAGCTATGCTGCGCGCGCATCTGCTGTACAGCCTTCCAGGGAAATTACAGTTTATTTCAAGCTTGGGAAAATTATTTTAATTCGAGCTAAATTTTTACAGCTTGATGTAAACTGTGTAACAGGTTGATTTTTCAATCTTGAATTTTCAACTGAACCTAAACTCAATACCCACCTTGAAACAAGCTGTGTAACAGGTTGATTTTTCAATCTTGAATTTTCAACTGAACGTAAACTCAATGTTGTTGTTGTTGTGGTCTTCAGTCCTGAGACTGGTTTGATGCAGCTCTCCATGCTACTCTATCCTGTGCAAGCTTCTTCATCTCCCAGTATCTACTGCAACCTACATCCTTCTGAATCTGCTTAGTGTATTCATCTCTTGGTCTCCCTCTACGATTTTTACCCTCCACACTGCCCTCCAATGCTAAATTTGTGATCCCTTGATGCCTCAAAACATGTCCTACCAACCGATCCCTTCTTCTAGTTAAGTTGTGCCACAAACTTCTCTTCTCCCCAATCCTATTCAATACCTCCTCATTAGTTACGTGGTCTACCCACCTTATCTTCAGCATTCTTCTGTAGCACCACATTTCGAAAGCTTCTATTCTCTTCTTGTCCAAACTAGTTATCGTCCATGTTTCACTTCCATACATGGCTACACTCCATACAAATACTTTCAGAATATATCCACCTTGAAATAAGCTTGAGTGCTAGCTGGGTCGCTATGCTACGTGTACCTCGCTGAGGTTCTCGGTGTATGCCCTCTAGAATAGCTTCCTCAGCAGCTGGAGTAGTGATGGGGAGCTCGTGAATGAGTCGTTCAAATGAACGCTTCACTCCACTGAAGTGTGAACTAACCACTCAATTTCAATGAACTGGTACTTCAAACTCTTCACAGCTAGCACACTCCACACTTTTTTTCTAGTTCACTCACTCTCTTCCCCTCTCCCTCTCCCACTACATCGGCGCTACGTCACTCATCCTCCCTTCACTTCAGTCCTCCCTCTGCTGCCTGTCGACGAATCGCGCGGTGTTTGTGGCGAACAATAGGTTTACGAGGGGTTGTGGAAGTGATGGGCGATGGGAAAGCAGTGTCAGTTGCTTCCTGCAGTGCTGACATCATTACCCGTGACTATCTGTGCAGTTAAACTTCGCGTCTACAGGAAGCCTACTGTTGGCAGCGCTTGCAGACAAATGAATATTAAAGATATAAACGAAGAGGCTGGCTGTGTGAGCACGCACAGCCAACATGAAAATAAAAGGTTTGTTAATAACACTGAAAGAGGGATTTCACCTGAAATCGTACCTATGACTACAGGTGACAGTTTACGTTATGAAGCTGGAGGGTTATTATTCTCAACAAAAATAAAATCTACTTCATCTGAAATCGTACCACTGACCACAGGTGACAGTTTACGTTTTGAAGCTGGAGGGTTATTATTCTCAACAAAAATAAAATCTACAGTAAAACTTCTGAATAATTACTTAACGTAGGTATATAGACTTTGTGGCAGTGGTAAACAAACTCATTCTATTTTGGATTAAATTTTAAAAGGTGCTTAAAATTGGACTGCATTTCGTTGGTAGCCCTAGTTTCCAGTCCATTAATACAAATAATGTTTCATTTGGCAGATAAAGACTTTTTTTGGGCGCTTCATGAGAAAATGTCGAGCAAGATTAAATGTAATACCTTCTTCATATGTGACAGGCTTCTCTGTTTATCTTTCCTTTGTTCCCTTCGACCATGATCTATTTAACTCAGACGTTGTAAGAGCGTAAAACGTCGCGTGCACGTTACTGCATAGTTCGGCCATCTGTTGGTAAAATTATGAAGTATTACGAAGCTTTATTGTACGAGCGAGCGTAGCCGCGGCTGAGCGGCGAACTAGGCAATTTCGCCAGGCTTCCGTACTTCATGAATGAACTACTTCATTTGAACGCTTCACGGCAAAGAGTGAAACGAATGAAGTAGTGCACGGGAATGAACGAGTTCGACCCATCTCTAAGCTGGAGTACGGCGAGTGCGTGGAGACCTCTGTCGTGCAGTGGTGGAAGGAGGGAACGTGCTGCTCCAGACAACAAAACACATTTTGATCCGGATGGCGCTGACGAGGATACCTAGCAGCATATTCACTAGCGGCAACACCAGCCGCACCAAGGACCACAAGTATATCCACATATTCATCATCTGTGTATGCCACACTGGTTGAGAGGTTTACAATGAGAACTGTACGCGTGTACATTGGAAGGTGCCACACACGCGCATACAGCACGGACACGCCGTTCCACCTAACGCGCTTTACCCCTCTCACACATATTGTTCTGCGTGATTCATTCCAATACCGCTAATTGTGAAATGTTCGCTTTCGAATTACACTGTTTCCCTAACGGTAACAGACATGATGTTTCTACAATTCCATCCATACAATAATAATAACAATAATAATATTAATGCATTGAGATACGTACTAAACAGCATGCGGTTACCAGACCCCGTGTCGAAAGGCATAATTAGTGGGTCCAAGGTGATAACACATACAAATAGTAACCGAGTTTGGACATTATTCGCACATCACGTTGCTAGTCCTACTGGTAACGTAGGCCCTAACGAAATGTAGTGCACATAAACGAGGCAAGAATAATAGTTGGTACTAATCTATGTGACCATTGGAGAAGGGTACACAGAAAACAGGTTTCGCATCTAGTAGATGAATTGGTGTGAATAAATTCACTTTCAAGTTTTTTGTTTAAAATTTTATCTCCATATTTTCTGTAATGTGAACATATCTCCAGTTCTTCTAGCAATTCCATTTTATGTCCTTTATTTAGTGAAAGTGAATTTCTTCAGATGCTTCGATAGTATACTTAAATAAAAATAGTAACACATAGAAATAAGCACAGTTGTAAAATAGACATAATTAAATTATGATCCGAATTGTTAAGGTAAATAACCTCTGTAAAAAACGTATAACATACTCTGTGGAAGACCTATAATGTCATCTCTGTTGACTCCTTTTAGGAGCATCTGTTTTGCCGGCCGGAGTGGCCGAGCGGTTCTAGGCGCTACAGTCTGGAACCGCGCGACCGCTACGGTCGCAGGTTCGAATCCTGCCTCCGGCGTGGATGTGTGTGATGTCCTTAGGTTAGTTAGGTTTAAGTAGTTCTAAGTTCTAAGGGACTGATGATCGCAGAAGTTAAGTCCCACAGTGCTCCGACCCATTTTTTGTAATGTTTTGTTTATGTAAAACGTTTTCGTTGTTTAAAAGTGTACAGTACAACAAGTTGTGTGTGATGTTTAGTGTGTGCGAGACTCTGCACAAATGGACCATATGGAAACTGTAAGAACAAATTCTTCTAAATTTCGCCACTAACTTCACAAAAGACCGACAACCAACTAAAAATAGCGTCATTTCTTACATATTGTAGTAACGTCAACGAAATGAAGCAGAATCCCACACATCGACATCACATAGGAATTAACTTTAATTTTCATAATCAACAGCCTCAGTTGCACCGTTTACTTAGAAATTTACCTAGGTTTCAGTCGGGATAACCTAACCTTTTTCAGAATAACAGTAACTACCGTTTGCCCATAGTGGACATCGTCAAGCTAAAACTACAAATCCATAAATTATCGTCAGGCTATAAAACTCATCTGAACTGCACGTGCTTGAATGAGATTCTTGGTGAAGTTATGGTTGCAGAAAACACTGTAGTAGGGGATAATGTGGCGGCAATGGGGTACTCAATTTGCCTTCATGCTGTAAAAACTGTGAGTGGACCACTGCCATCATAATTCAGGCCTGGTGACCACTGCCATTGAAATTAGGGAACGACAGCGGAAATATGCCTAAAGCTAAAGTGTGGCTTGGCGAACATCGCCCCAGTCAACACACTTAAAAACTATTGACCGACATAGATCAATTATGCTCAAAGCTAAAGTGTGACTTCGCGAACATCGCTCCGGTCAAAACACTTAAAATAATTGACCGACATAGGTCAATATGTAATTAAAGAACTAGTCTAAATTATGGGAGGATGACGGGAAATGGTTAAATTATGATATGATTTGGCGAGCAACTCTCCAAGGACACCTTTAAACGTCATTGAGTAAGATCAATTCAAACTGATCGTGACTGGTAGCAGATGAGTTATTTATAAAAAAACCTAAAGTAAATGGTTTCTGTCATAAATAATGTCCTGTCATAAATGATGTTGTACCGAGCGACGACAGACTATAAGTAATGTGCTTGCCTGAAACAGACTTACAAGTCTGTCCTCTGGATTTTCTCTAGCTCGTTTCAGTTTTTGAGATTTTCGGTTAAGTGAGCTTGTGTAACGTATCCAATGGCTCTCGACATATTCGAGAAAAACTGAAGAAGCGGCCTTCATCTTGAAACTCCGGTTAAATTTCCGTCAGTTTGTCGTTTAGTTTCTTCGTTTCCTCGAAGTGAGTGCAAACAAAGGCAACATTTGATCGTCATGAGAACTGCTACGCATGTTTACTGGACAGCAGCTGACTCGCTCGCTATGCGCATGTTGGCTATTATACGGTGGTGCATCTCAGCTTGCAACATCTGGTTTCAGTGACTCGAGCTACGCTCTGTGACTCTGTTGTCTACGAAGAAAGAAGATGGTGACAAATCGTGCTCTCTTCCATTTCTTTGTAGAATGCTGGTTTCAAAAAACAATTGGTGAGATGCCTATCCAAATGTCTACACAGTATTTAAGATTTACAGCTGTACTCCAGCAACTAACTGTTCAGCTTAAACGTCCTCTTCAGTTTTAATACGGATTAAGAACTGCCTACAGATAACAGAAAATCAAGGACTGGTCAGTCTAGGCACAGTATTAGGTGCGACAATTAGTCTGGATTTTCAAGCGCTGAATGAATTCGCGAATACAAAAGTGAGAAGGAAGTCGTTTCTTTTAAGTTCACTGTATTTTGGAAAAGGCCAGTTAAATGGTGTTGTACCGTGTATTTGGGAACGACTAAATTTCACGTTTATTTTTGGTATAGGCTACTTCAAATGGCTCTGAGCACCATGGGACCTAACCGCTGTGGTCGTCAGTCCCCTAGAACTCAGAACTACTTAAACCTAGCTAACGTAAGGACATCACACACATCCATGGCCCAGGCAGGATTCGAACCTGCGACCGTAGCGGTCGCGCGGTTCCAGACTGTAGCGCCTAGAACCGCTCGGCTACTCCGGCCGGCGGTATAGGCTACTAAACTGTAATGCTGTTTTTATCATATCTTGTGTCAAGTTTGATGATTCTGTGGCAATATTTCAATAAAAGGGGCTACTAAACCTTGGGAGCTATTTTGTTAGTTTTCAATATTTAACTTGCTCGTGTGCTTTGTGTTATAAGTTGTTTGCCGGCCGGAGTGGCCGAGCGGTTAAAGGCGCTACAGTCTGGAACCGCACGACCGCTACGGTCGCAGGTTCGAATCCTGCCTCGGGCATGGATGTGTGTGATGTCCTTAGGTTAGTTAGGTTTAAGTAGTTCTAAGTTCTAGGGGACTTATGACCACAGCAGTTGAGTCCCATAGTGCTCAGAGCCATTTTTTGTTTAAATATGCCAATGAAATTTAGAATTGAAGCTGATGATTACGCAGCGCTGTTGTTGGTTGTCCATAAACAAATAGCAATGCTGAAGTTTAGGAACAGCGAGAGTAAAATAAATTACTACACAGGGGCGTCACGCGAACTAAATACGACGTCGGTTGCGACTAGCAGAAAAAGAATTTCCTACAGAGCTATGATACGTATCACAATATGTTGGAAAATGGCTTGGCAATGTTTCACGACATAGTAAATGTGTTAGTAAATAGGGACCGAACAAAATTATACGTCCTGGTTCGAGTACCATTGGTAGAGACGAATAACAATATCGATGTTACACGGTACACCCACGTCCAGTGAGACGGAGAGGGATGAGAAAATGGGTACAAGACACGAGAGGTGATAATACTTTCTGAGCGTGGAGGAACTCCTGGTAAGAGTCAATAAGGGATCTAGAGGATTGTCTGAAGGGGAATGTTGCCGTTTTTACATCCAGAGAAGTGCAGACTGAGACACGGGCGTTGGAGCTGCAGCTGTTTCTGGGGAAAACGGAGGCAGCGGAATGTCAGAAGAAAATATCGGCACCACAGCCTCGCTTTCAAAGGCCGGGAGCACATTGGACATACTTAGTTTTTGCACTGCAAACGGTAACCGTAAATTGCTATACGAATGGAAATCACAGGGGGCATTTTGATGCGATAGCCAGGACGAATTTCCGCTTCCCAGCTACAGTCACGGGTGTGGTCGTACTACATTTCATTCCCTCTGCTTTGTACTGGCCAGAGAAACTGCTGGAAGTACTGTCAATGCAAAATCTAACCTGACTTGAGAAAATTACGAAATCGAAATTCCGACATTAGCGGCCATCGGTGATTCAAATAAAGTGAATGGAACCACTTGAAAATTTGTGCCAAACCGAGACTCCACCCTGGCTTTCTCGCTTTACGCAAACAGATGCCTTAACAGCTTCGGCTGTCTGAGCACGCATCCCATCGGAGCCAAATGCTCAACACAGCGCACACTACATACGTAGCCCCCCCTCCCCCCCCCCCCCCCCCCCGGCATTGCCCTCACTGGTCGCAGCCCCACACCGATTCCCGAAGTGTGCGCCCGCTCTGAGCGACCATTACCTGACGTCAGGGCACACGTCTGTGTATGGGTGGTGCCTCTCCTCTTCTCGTCAAGTTGGGAACTGAATTGGTACGGGAAGCGTGCTCGGACAGTCGGACAAGCGAGCCCCTCATAAAGCGGAGTCTGAGTCAGACTCCCAGTCCTCACTCGTCGCCATTTGATTTATTTCAGTACCCAATTGTAGCTAATGGCAATATTTAACTTTCGTCACTTATACAGGGTGGTCCATTGATAGTGACCGGGCCAAATATCTCACGAAATAAGCGTCAAACGAAAAAACTACAA
This sequence comes from Schistocerca cancellata, assembly GCF_023864275.1. NCBI lineage: Eukaryota > Metazoa > Arthropoda > Insecta > Orthoptera > Acrididae > Schistocerca > Schistocerca cancellata. Next base: position 12,549,571 of record NC_064627.1, on the reverse strand, counting down.
ACAACGAAACTCGTCTAGCTTGAAGGGGGAAACCAGATGGCGCTATGGTTGGCCCGCTAGATGGCGCTGCAATAGGTCAAACGGATATCAGCTACGTTTCTTTTTTTTTTTTTTTAATTAGGAACCCCCATTTTCTTATTACATATTCGTGTAGAACGTAAACAAATATGAATGTTTTAGTTGGACCACTTTTTTCGCTTTGTGATAGATGGCGCTGTAATAGTCACAAATGCACAAGTACGTCATATCACGTACGGACGGCATTTGCTTCGTGATACATTACCCGTGTTAAAATTGACCGTTTACCAACTGCAGAAAAGGTCGATATCGTGTTGATGTATGGCCATTGTGATCAAAATGCCCAACGGGCGTGTGCTATGTATGCTGCTCGGTATTCTGGACGGCATCATCCAAGTGTCCAGACCGTTCGCCGGATAGTTACGTTATTTAAGGAAACAGAAAGTGTTCAGCCACATGTGAAACGTCAGCCACGACCTGCAACAAATGATGATGCCCAAGTAGGTGTTTTAGATGCTGTCGCGGCTAATCCGCACATCACTAGCAGACACATTGCGCGAGGATCGGGAATCTCAAAAACGTCGGTGTTGAGAATGCTACATCAACATCGATTGCACCCGTACCTTATTTCTATGCACCAGGAATTGCATGGCGACGACTTTGAACGTCGTGTACAGTTCTGCCACTGGGCACAAGACAAATTACGGGACAATGACAGATTTTTTTGCACGCGTTCTATTTAGCGACGAAGCGTCATTCACCAACAGTGGTAACGTAAACCGGCATAACATGCACTATTGGGTAACGGAAAATCCACGATGGCTGCGACAAGTGCTACATCGGTGACCTTGGCGGGTTAATGTATGGTGCGGCATTATGGGAGGAAGGATAATTGGCCCCCATTTTATCGATGGCAATCTAAATGGTGCAATGTATGCTGATTTCCAATGTAATGTTCTACCGATGTTACTACAAGATGTATCACTGCATGACAGAAAGGCGATGTACTTCCAACATGATGGATGTCCAGCACATAGCTCGCGTGCGGTCGAAGTGGTATTGAATAGCATATTTCATGGCAGGTGGATTGGTCGTCGAAGCACCATACCAAGGCTCTCCCGTTGACCGGATCTGACGTCCCCGGATTTCTTTCTGTGGGGAAAGTTGAAGGATATTTGCTGTCGTGATCCACCGATAACGCCTGACAACATGCGTCAGCGGATTGTCAGTGCATGTGCGAACATTACGGAAGGCGAACTACTCGCTGTTGAGAGGAATGTCGTTACACGTATTGCCAAATGCATTGAGGTTCATGGACATCATTTTGAGCATTTATTGCATTAATGTGGTATTTACAGGTAATCACACTGTAACAGCATGCGTTCTCAGAAATGATAAGTTCAGAAATCACATTGGAGCAACCGAAATAAAATGTTCAAACATACCTACGTTCTGTATTTTAATTTAAAAAACCTAACCATTACCAACTGTTCGTCTAAAATTGTGAGCCATATATTTGTGACTATTACAGCGCCATCTATCACAAAGCGAAAAAAGTGGTCCAACTAAAACATTCATATTTCTTTACGTACTACACGAATATGTAATAAGAAAATGGGGGTTTCTATTACAAAAACGCAGTTGATATCCGTTTGACCTATGGGAGCGCCATCTAGCGGGTCAATCATAGTGCCATCTGGTTTCCCTCTTCAAGCTAGACAAGTTTCGTTCTTTGTAGTTTTTTTCGTTTGACACTTATTTCGTGAGATATTTGGCCCGGTCACGATCAATGGACCATCCTGTATATGCAGCTGCGGGTCAAAAACAAATAGTATGTGTTCTTTCGGATGTGCCCTAAATCTTGATTCCTTACACTCTTTAGACAGAGTGACAGCAGCTCTTCAAGGCAAAATTTCTACGAGGCAAATGTTGCAACATATTCACCAATACTAACAGAACCGGCACCGAAACGGGGTTTATTTTATTTTATTTATTTATTTGGGTAACTGTAAGCATTACAATGACTAGTCTTGCTATGTTCCTGATAGCAATTTGCCTACTTTACTTTTGTCCCAGACGTATAAACATCCATCCGGTAGAATTACCGGTATCTGTCAAGTCCTTAACTAATATAAACTGAGAAATGTAGACTACGGTAAAAAAGGTTTTGCAAACCGAAGCTTAGAATAATAATATATAATTAGGAAATCATTCACGTAAATCAGCTCTCGTAAGGAAAAAAGCTAGTGTAATGTGCACATTCTAGAGTTTCGTAAGAAGATCTATGAAATTGGAGAGGAGGATAATCTGTAGTAGAAATTGGTGCACAGGATAACCTGTAGTATCGCGTATCGGTACAACCTCACAGGGGTCGTAGTTGGCAGTGCAGCTGCAAGTTTCCGTCAGGTGCCAGCAGGGGTCGTGCGGGACGGTTCAGACTTCAGACCCAGTGGCGTGGCTGGGCCGCTGCCGTAGCAGGCGACGGCTGAGCCCCGTCGAATGCGTTCTAGTACAGAGACCTTCATCCTTCTGGCCGTTGTATCAGCTGGACTTTATTTCTTGCTGCAATGACTTTAATGAGTCTTCATACGCTTGCAGAAAAACGAGCTAAGTAAATCTTCTGTTTACTGTGCTGACTTCTGCTGCTGTCCAGCTCTCCTACGATGACAGTTCACTCTCCACTCTGTGGCCCACTTCTCCTTACCATTGTGTACGAAGTTGTACACAACATAATAGAAGACAAAATTCTATACTTTTTTTTAAAATATGGGAGAAGAATTGCACAGAAGAAGATTATTGTTCGCGATTAATTTTCTTTTAAATTTCTACCAGAACGGCGAGTAGTTAGGCGCTGGGGCGGTGTGCCAGTGAGAATGTCAACCAGGCACACCACCAGTACAACTGACCTCAGAGCGAGGCAGCCTAAAATGGAGGCGTCGATGTCCTACGTAGCGAGGTTCTGTGAGGTAACGCTACATAACCTCACTGCCTGAGAGCCACAACAAAATCAAATGTAGACAGAATGATCGTAGCTCAGCAGCTGAGAATAACTACACTATGTTATCAAAAGTATCCAGACACCCCCAAAACATACGTTTTTCATATTAGGTGCATTGTTCTGCCACCTACTGCCAGGTACTCCATATCAGCGACCTCAGTAGTCATTAGACACCGTGAGAGAGCAGAATGGGGCACTCCGCAGAACTCGTGGACTTCGAACGTGGTCAGGTGATTGGGTGTCACTTCTGTCATAAGTCTGTACTCGAGATTTTCACACTCCTAAACGTCCCTAGGTCCACTGTTTCCGATGTGGTAGTGAAGTGGAAATGTGAAGGGACACGTACAGCACAAAAGCGTACAGGCCAACCTCATCTGTTGACTGACAGACACCGCCTACAGCTGAGAGGGTCGTAATGTGTAATAGGCAGACATCTATCCAGACCATCACACAGGAATTCCAAATTGCATCAGGATCCACTGCAAGTACTATGACAGTTAGCCAGGACGCGGGGAAACTTGTATCTCATGGTTGAGCGGCTGCTCATAAGCCACACATCACGCCAGTCAATGCCAAACGACGCCTCACTTTGTGTAACAAGCGTAAACATTGGGCGATTGAACAGTGGAAAAATGTTGTGTAGAGTGACAAATCACGGTACACAATGTGGCGATCCAATGGCAGGTTGTGGGTGTGGCTAATGCCCAGTGAACGCCATCTGCCAGCGTGTGTACCGCCAACAGTAAAATTCAGAGGCGGTGGTGTTATGGTGTGGTCGTGTTTTTCATGGAGGGGGCTTGCACCAAGGGGAATTATCACAGCTCAGGCCTATACTGATGTTTTAAGCACGTTCTTTCTACCACTGTTGAAGAGCAATTTGGGGATAGCGATTGCATCATTCAACACGATCGAGCACCTGTTCCTAATGCACGGCCTGTGGCGGAGTGGTTACACGACAATAACATCCCTGTAATCGACTGGCCTGCACAGAGTCTTGACCTAATTCCTATAGAACACCTTTTGGATGTTTTGGAACGTCGACTTCCTGCCAGGCCTCACCGACCGACATCGATACCTCTCTTCAGTGCAGCACTCCGTGAAGAATGTGCTGCCATTGCCCAAGAAACCTTTAAGCACCTGATTGAATGTATGCCTGTGAGAGTGAAAGCTGCCATGAAGGCTAACTGTGGGTTAACACCATACTGAATTCCAGCATTACTGATAGAATGCGCCACGAGCTTGTAAGTCATTTTCAGCCAGGATACTTTTGATCTCATAGTGTATCTCATATAAACGTGTTTTATGTGGAAACAATATTTAGTTCTGTCAGAAACCACACTGCCATTCTGTCCGTGTCACTAGAATCAGAAAGAATGACATTCTGTCGACGTTATTTGACATATCCTCTCGCCTGTTACATTGCCAGATGCTAAGTTTGTTTTGTTTGTAGATGATACAAATATTGCAATAGGTAGCAAGTCAAGTACAGATGGCTGCTAATCAAATTTTCACTGCCTTTAATAAATGGTTTAAAGCTAACTCACTGTCCTTAAACTTTGAAAAGACCCACCATATGTGGAACAGAAGCTGTAAGAGATTTCCTTCCACCATGTTTATAACATATGAAGACATGCAGATCAAAGACTTTGACAGTATTAAATTTCTGGGATTACAACTTGATAAATTCTGTTGGGAAGGACGCACTACAGAAATGTTGAAGTGCCTAAACAAGTCTGTATCTGCAGTGAGAATGATGTCAGATGAAGGAGATATAAATATAAAAAATCTTGCACGATTTGATTACTTTCAGTCAATTATGCCATACAGGATTATATTCTGGGGTAACTTGTCAAACCGAGCAAAAGTTTTTAGCGTGCAAAATTGTGTGAGACTCATTTGTGACATAAATTCAAGAACGTCATGTAGAAACCTGTTCAAGGAACCCTGTATTCTAACCACTGCTTCTCAGTATATTTATCACCTTAATGAAATTTGTTATGAGTATTATATACCTCTTTCCAACCAATAGCTCAAAACGTAGTATCAATATTAGGAATAAGAACACTCTACATAAAGACCTAAAATCACTTACCTTAGTCCAAAAAGGGGTCCAGTATTCAGGAATACACATTTTCAATAAATTGCCAACAACCATTAAAACATGGTTTCAGATAAAGCAGAGTTTACACAGAGTTTGAAAGACTTTTTGATAGTCAACTCCTTCTACTCTATACATGAATATCTTAACAAGGACTGTTAGACTGGCTTAAGTAAAAATGTCTGTTAGATTTCAGTTTTGACAGCACTTTGTCACAACAATCAAGGTTAGTTATTTTGTGTATGATAAATATATCAAAAGTGCATACCTGTGTTACATTCTGATAGTGTATTAATTCTGTAAATATTAGCTGTTCCAGTCTACTGTAATGTAGTCACTTATTCTGACAACATCCTGGCAGATGATCAGGATAGTGAGTGTAATATTCAAATGTTTCACATTTTTTATGTTATACTTTTATGTTATACCAATGAGAATAATCTCATTTTTGGGTCTATGGAATGAAATCTGAATGTAATCTAACCTAATTGACAAATGGCATTTTGAAAGAGTGAGTTTAGGTAATATATAGTTTAGGCAATATATAGTAAACCTTTTTCTAGTAATGAGTGTTTGTCTTTGGAGAAGTTGATGTCTCTCCTCGTCTTCCCTAGCATACTTCTCAGAAACTTCATTTCACTGGATTGTACCCTACTCTCCTCTCTTCTAGTCATAATCCAAGTCTCTGAGCCATAAATCAGTATTGTTGTGAAGACAGCTTGCACCTCATTGGCACTGCCCTTCCCCACACCAAACCCCTCAGACACTCGTAAAAAGTATACTCCATTGTATTCTTTTACTAGTTTCTGTCTCCAAACGAGCATTAATACACTTCCAAAATATTGAAAGTTGTCCACTATTTCAATATCCCATCCCTTGATATGTATTTGTTCCTTGCCCTCTCTATCCCCTCTGGTTACCACCATGGTCTTCCTTTTGTCCACACAAAATTTCATTCCATATTTCTCGACCTTATCATTTAGAATGCCTTTTTGTTTTTGTACCTCCTTACCACTTGTTCCCCACACCACAATATCGTGAGCAAATAGTAACAGCTTTGTCTCCCTTCCTCTATGGGCTTCTTTCATCTCCTTGACTATTTCATCCATCACCATTATAAATAGTAGTGATGATATCACACTTCCTTGTCTTAGTCCCGTAACATTCTTAAACCATTCAGTTCTTCCAACTGGTGTCTGCACACAACTAGAGCTTTTTTCATGCACTGCCTGGATGACTTCAAGTGTTTGCTTTCCAACTCCCTTTCTCTTCAAGGTTGCCCATACCTTTCCCCTGGGAACACGGTCATACTCTTTCGCTAGGTCGAGAAATGTCATCACCAGATCTTTCCCGTACTCTCAATGTCTTTCCATCAACTATCTCATTCTAAAGATTAGATCCACTGTTGATCTACCATGACAAAAGCCATACTGCTCTTTCACTTTTTCTCTCACTCTTCTTTCCAGTATCCTAACAGTTATTTTTGCTTCTTGGGATATGAGTGTGATCCCTCAATAGTTGTCACATACTTTCCTGTCACCCTTCTTTAAAACTTTCCCCATTCTTCAGGTGCACATTTTTGGGTCCAAATGCATCTTATTAATCTATATAGCCACTGTAGCCCAACTGGTCCAGCTGCCTTTATCATCTACACAGTAATTTCATCTATCCCAGGTGCCTTTGCTGTTATCATTTTTCTCAGAGCTAGTTCCGCTTCTAACATTGTTCTACCCTCCTCTTCTTCCAGACCCCTGCCCCCCTGCCATACTTCTATTCCCTTTCCATTGCCATTCTTCACATTTAGTAATTTATCAAAGTACTCTTTCCACCTTTTCCTTATCTCCTCTGGTTGCATTAATAGCTTTCTGCTTTCCCCTTTCACTAGCTTTGTGCTTGTTTTTTCCTTCCTCATACTCTTTCTAATTACCACTAGTAACATCTTTTTCCAACTCTTGGGTGAATTTCTCTCAGCTTTTCCTCTTTTCTTCTGCTACCATTTTCTTACACTTATTTTTACTATCCTGGTATGTACTTTTACTTTCATCTGTTCGGTCTCTGTTCCATTCGTGCCAGGCTTTCTTATTTTCTTTCACTGCCTCCTTCACCCTCTCATTCCACCATGGTGTCTCCTTTTCCTTTACCCTTCCAGACACTCTGCCACAAGTCTTCCCAGCAAACGCTTTTTTGAACTTACCCCATTCCTCTTCCACGTTGCCATACTAAGTGTTAGGGATTTTACACTTAAATAACTCCTTAAACTTTTCTTGTACCATGCCATCCTTTAGTTTCCACAGCCACGTGGGATTAGCCGAGCAGTCTAAGGCGCTGCAGTCATGGACTGTGCGGCTGGTCCCGGCGGAGATTCAAGTCCTCCTCGGGCTTGGGTGTGTGTGTTTGTCCTTAGGATAATTTCGGTTAAGTAGTGTGTAGGATTAGGGACTGATGATCTTAGCTGTTAAGTCCCATAAGATTTCACACACATTTCAACATTTTTTATAGTTTTCACGCTGTTATTTTCCTTTCACTTTCTTCCTTTATGTCTTTCAATTCATCAGATCTCATCTTTGCCATCGCCACTCAATGGTCTCCATCAAAAGCCTCTTCTAGGGGTGTAGTTACATCCATCAACTGTCTCCAATTTTTCTTTTGCATCAGAAAGTAATTGATGACCGTCTTCATCCATCTATCATCCCATCCATATCTCGTTATCTTTTGGCTATTCTTTTTACAGAACCACGTGTTGCCCACAATCAGCCCGTTACTTTCACAGAAATCCACCAGTTTCTCTCCTTCCTCATTTTTCCTCCCATATCCATATGGGACAATTATCTCCTCCTTCCATAGCATTTCTTTGCCTACCTGCACATTTAGGTCACCCATTACTATTGCTACCACATTTGCAATTATACTCTCTAATACCTCTGGAAATTCCTCTATGTTCTCTCCTCTATGCTATATCTCTAGTGTAATGTCAAATCAAATGGTTGGGATAAGTCAGAGACAATTCCTATTGGGGACATTTTACTATTTAAAGACTCTATTATGTAGGCAGAGAAACTGTCACTGTGGAACAGCATTTTTGAAACCCAAACTGTGATTTACTAAGTATGCCATCATTGTTGAGATGGCTAACCATTCTTGAGTACATTACTTTACATTACCGGCCGGTAATTATTGACATTTGTAGTGACCCCTTTTTTGTAGAGAGGCTTGACAATGGCATATTTTAACCTGCTTCGGAAAAATACGTCATCAGACATTGGTCTTCAAATATGTTTTAGCCAGTTTGTGAATTTACACATACAGTCAGCTGATACTGTATTCTGTATCATACATAATTAATATCTAGCAGATCCGGTGTCCGTAACATATATTTTCTTTATGGCAGACAAAAAAAAAGAGGATATTTAAAACTTGCTACAATTATACAATGCATGAAAAAAGGTTTCTTTGGGAAATATACACTTCAAATGTGTTGGCATGATCTAATTAGATACAGAGTGTTTCAAAAATGACCGGTATATTTGAAACGGTAATAAAAAGTAAACGAGCAGCAATAGATATACACCGTTTGTTGCAATATGCTTGGGACAACAGTACATTTTCAGTCAGACAAACTTTCGAAATTACAGTAGTTACAATTTTCAACAACAGATGGCGCTGCGGTCTGGAAAACTCTATAGTACAATATTTTCCACATATCCACCATGCGTAGCAATAATATGGCGTAGTCTCTGAATGAAATTACCCGAAACCTTTGACAACGTGTCTGGTGGAATGGCTTCACAAGCAGATGAGATGTACTGCTTCAGCTGTTCAATTGTTTCTGGATTCTGGCGGTACACCTGGTCTTTCAAGTGTCCCCACAGAAAGAAGTCACAGGGGTTCATGTCTGGCGAATAGGGAGGCCAATCCACGCCGCCTCCTGTATGTTTCGGATAGCCCAAAGCAATCACACGATCATCGAAATATTCATTCAGGAAATTAAAGACGTTGGCCGTGCAATGTGGCCGGGCACCATCTTGCATAAACCACGAGGTGTTCCCAGTGTCGTCTAAGGCAGTTTGTACCGCCACAAATTCACGAAGAATGTCCAGATAGCGTGATGCAGTAATCGTTTTGGATCTGAAAAACGGGCCAATGATTCCTTTGGAAGAAATGGCGGCCCAGACCAGTACTTTTTGAGGATGCAGGGACGATGGGACTGCAACATGGGGCTTTTCGGTTCCCCATATGCGCCAGTTCTGTTTATTGACGAAGCCGTCCAGGTAAAAATAAGCTTCGTCAGTAAACCAAATGCTGCCCACATGCATATCGCCGTCATGAATCCTGTGCACTATATCGTTATCGAATGTTTCTCGTGCAGCAATGGTAGCGGCACTGAGGGGTTGCTGTGTTTGAATTTTGTATGGATAGAAGTGTAAACTCTGGCGCATGAGACGATACGTGGACGTTGGCGTCATTTGGACTGCAGCTGCAACACAGCGTATGGAAACCCGAGGCCGCTGTTGGATCACCTGCTGCACTAGCTGCGTGTTGCCCTCTGTGGTTGCCATACGCAGTCGCCCTACCTTTCCAGCACGTTCACCCGTCACGTTCCCAGTCCGTTGAAATTTTTCAACAGATCCTTCATTGTATCGCTTTTCGGTCCTTTGGTTACATTAAACCTCCGTTGAAAACTTCGTCTTGTTGCAACAACACTGTGTTCTAGGCGGTGGAATTCCAACACCATAAAAATCCTCTGTTCTAAGGAATAAACCATGTTGTCCACAGCACACTTGCACGTTGTGAACAGCACACGCTTACAGCAGAAAGACGACGTACAGAATGGTGCACCCACAGACTGCGTTGTCTTCTATATCTTTCACATCACTTGCAGCGCCATCTGTTGTTGAAAATTGTAACTACTGTAATTTCGAAAGTTTGTCCGCCTGAAAATGTACTGTTGTCCCAAGCATATTGCAACAAACGGTGTATTTCTATCGCTACTCGTTTAGTTTTTATTGCCGTTTCAAATATACCGGTCGTTTTTGAAACACCCTGTATGCAATACATGTCTAGCAATAAGCATATGAATTCTTTTGGTTGCTGTTATTCCTGATGTTTTCATGCCATCAGTCATGATGTATCAAGCCCTGGTGGTTACTGTACTTCATCATTTCAATTTCAATTTTTCAATTTATTGCCCATAATAAGTAATTTTACATGTATGTGTGTTTTCAACTAAGTACAAAATTTTTACAATTACTGTTTTTTAGTATAAATTATTTATTATTACATTGTAATTTATCATAAATTCAAGTTATAAGGGCATATTTGATAAGCCACTACTTGACTCACTTTTTAAAAGTATCCGCTGTCAATATATTAAGTTCATTTGGTAACAAGTTATCAAAAACAGCTCCTTTGACATAGTTGCTTTTCGCTGTTAAAGTTAATCTTCTGTTAACTGTAAGAAAATCGTTTCTATTCCTTGTTTCATAGTTATGAATATCCATGTTTCTTTTTGTGAACTTAGTGTCTTCTTTCACTAGCATTATAGTTTCTAGTATATACATGTCATAAACTGTGAGAATATTGTGTCTAATGAATAGGGGTTTGCAAAAAATTCCTGGTTTTACTTCTGCTATGATCCTTGAGGCACGTTTGTGCAGTATGAAAACTCTTTTCATATTAGTTTGGCGTGTCCCATCCCACAGTACTATTCCATAAGACAAGAAAGGATACACTAATCCATAATATACAGTCCTTAGGCTTTCAGAAATAAGATATAGTGATAATCTTCTTAATACATACAGATTGGGTGTTAGGTTTTTACGGACATAATCAGCTTGCTGCTTCCATGAAAGTCGGTTATCTATGAATAAACCCAAGAATTTACAATTTGTACAGGTTTTTGGTAGAATTTCATCAATCACAGTATTTTTTATGTGTGGACCACTTTATTTAAAATGAATAATATTAGTTTTTATGTTTACTTTTAGGTTCTCTCTTTCAAAGTGAGCTCTTGCCTTTTCAGTAAAGTTATGTATTTCTTCAACTATGCTGGGCTCATTGTGCACATAGCAGACACCAGATGTATCGTCTGTATACACAGTGATCAATTGCTTATCGTCAAGAGATCTTGGGAAACCATTTACATAGCGTATGAATAGAAATGGACCTAAAATCGAGCCCTGGGGAACACCAAAATGTATATTTCTTATACTTGACCTTTTCCTCTGCAATATTTCTCCATTAGAGTACATAATCTCTGAGCACTGTTGTCTACCCTCTAAATACGCATCTATCAATTGCATGAGTTTTCCAGTGACACCACTCTTGGCAATTTTTGATAAGGGCACATCATGACGTACTTTATCAAAAGCCATTGAGAGGCCCAGGAATACTCCTGCTGCTTGGGATTTTTCATTTATTTTTTCAAGTACATTATGGACAAATTGTTCTGCTGCTGATGTGGTACTTTGACCTCTTCTGAAACCATGTTGGAAATCACTTTATATGTCAGTGTTGTTGTAATGTTCCGAGATTCTTTTTTTAATGTTATTTTCTCTATCAGTTTGATGAAAGTTGAGATTAGGGCAATGGGTCTGTAGCTCTATACATGCTTTATTTCCCGACTTTTGTGTATTGGTTTCACTACCTACAGTTTCAACTTGTCAAGAAACTCACCGTCTTTGAGAAGACAGTTTATTAGATGAGCTAGTGGCTTCATTAGTTCACGTTTGCTTTTCTTCAATAGATATGGAGAAATTTCATCTAATCCTGCTGATTTTTTGTTTCTGAGGTTATCAATAAGCTGCAAAATGTCATATGTGCTTACTGCGGCTAGTGTACTGCAGTTCTGTTCGTTACAGAACTCAAATGAGTGCTGTATATCCTGTTTCATAGTGACCTCATCTTCAACAGTATCTGTGAAGTAACTATTAAAAATATTGCTGACTAGAAGAGTATCAGAGATATCTTCATTATTCACAGTTCATTTCACATTATTAATTTTAGTTTCCTTATCATTAATTCAGATTTTATTTACAATTGATCAGCAAATCTTTGAAATGTTATCTGGATATCATATCTGTTGGCTGATTCTTTTTGATTTTAATCTCCTGACTTCTTTGTGGTACCTGGTACTGCTTGTAGAGTTCTTTATGTAACTCTGAATTAGTCAGTCTGTATCAGCTGTCTTCCATTTTTTCTTCCAGATCTTTTCTTTTAAAATCTGATGGCGCAGGTTTTGATTTTGAAGGTTGATTTTTCTGGACACACACTTTTTATAAAGGTATGGCTCTATTTATGTGCTCCATCATAATTCCTGCGAACCCAGTGGTAGTCATAACTGATTCCCATGATTCCTGGCCAAAACTGTGTCTTAGTGTAGCAATGTTGTTTGCAGATTCGCCTGTGCTCATACATTTTTCATGGTTTGAATTTGGTATTGCATTTTAGCACTAGTGTTTGGCCTAAATGATCTCAGAGGTGACCATTTATTGGTTGAAGGCTTCTTGACTGTAAAGAGACTGTTATTATTTCTATGTAAAAGTGGTAACAAATGTTTAATTGGACTTCATGAAGAAAAAATCTGCAGGTCTGACTTGCAGTTAATTAAGTATTTAAATGACACAATGCTATGATCATACAGTCATTCCATCTTCAAACAATGTGAGCACAATATCCTGATACATGCATCTGGAATATAACAACTCATAAACACATTACAATATATTAATGACATTTAGAAGGAGTAGTGCAGTAATTACTAAACACCATGTAATTAAAAAGATAGTAATTATTATTCACAGAAATCTATATAACTTACAGGGACCAATCCCTGCCTATCTAACCCATGTTAATTTAGGGAATTTTTGGCTAATTTCTGAAAAAACTATTTGATGCAGGACCTTAATATTTTTACTGTATGTTACGTGATGCTAATAGAGTCAACTGTACTAAAATCTACTTTAACCATTTTATAGTTTTTAAGAAATACTTTTTTAAATTTATTAACAAAAAATATTAAGTTTTTTCTGCAGAAAATATTTTTTTTGTGAACTTCCCAATGGGGGGGGGGGGGGGGGATATTAATGAATGTAGTAACAGAGGTGGTTTTTATGTTATGCAGAGTCTCTGAAAAATTCATTCATTTATCTATGATAGTTTCTGATGTAATTGGGCATATGTACTGAAAATTTTAGTTTGCGGGAAATTGACTTTAAAGAAAAAACTTTCGAAATTTATTACTTACAGTTAATTAAAACTGTCCTGCTGCATATGATGGCCCTTCTTTGGCCTCTAGCAGGTCTTTCAGCTTCTTTTTCACCTTCCTGGATGTTTGTCTTGCTTTCTTGGCCATATTAGATGCAGACCTGTATGCATCGGCTATCCTCATTTTATCGCAATGTTGCAGCCCAGAGATCATATTTTCATCAGGATTAATTCCCAGCCTCTTCAGTACCCAACACTTTCCAATACTACCACAACTGAATGTAGGATTCACCATTTTATCATCATGAACCATTTCCAAATTTTTAAAGGGAAGAGATTTCCCCAAGTACATTTTAAATATTCTCCTCGAGGAACGTCGGCTTAATTGTTGTTGTTGTTCTTGTTGGGGTCTTCAGTCCTGAGACTGGTTTGATGCAGCTCTCCATTCTACTCCATCCTGTGCAAGTTTCTTCATCTCTCAGTACTTACTGCAACCTACATCCGTCTGAATCTGCTTAGTGTATTCATCTCTTGGTCTCCCCCTACGATTTTTACCATCCACGCTGCCCTCCAGTGCTAAATTTGTGATCCCTTAATGCCTCATAACATGTCCTACCAATTGGTCCCTTCTACTTGTCAAGTAGTGCCACAAACTCCTCTTCTCCCCCATTCTATTCAATACCTCCTCATTAGTTATGTGATCTACCCCTCTAATCTTCAGCATTCTTCTGTAGCACCACATATCAAAAGCTTCTATTCTCTTCTTGTCCAAACTATTTATCATCCATGTTTCACTTCCATACGACTCCCTGACACTTAAATCTATACTCGATGTTAACAAATTTCTCTTCTTCAGAAACGCTTTCCTTGCTGTAGCCAGTTTTAATTTTATATCCTCTCTACTCCAACCATCATCAGTTATTTTGCTCTCCAAATAGCAAAACTCATCTACCACTTTATGTGTCTCATTTCCTAATCTAATTCCCTCAGCATCACCCGACTTAATTCAACTACATTCCGTTATCCTCATTTAGCTTTTGTTGATGTTCGTCTTATATCCTCCTTTCAAGACACTGTCCATTCCATTCAACTGCTCTTCCAAGTCATCGGCAAACCTCAAAGTTGTTATTTCTTCTCCATGGATTTTAATACCTACTCCAGATTTTTCTTTTGTTTCCTTTACTGCTTGCTCGATATACAGATTGAATAACATCAGCGAGAGGCTACAACCCTGTATCACTCCCTTACCAACCACTGCTTCCCTTTCATGCCCTTTGACTCTTAAAATTGCCATGTGGTTTCTGTACAAATTGTAAATAGCCTTTTGCTTCCTGTATTTTACCCGTGCCACCTTCAGAATTTGAAAGAGAGTATTCTAGTTAACGTTGTCAAAAGCTTTCTCCAAGTCTCCAAATGCTAGAAACATAGTTTTGCCTTTCCTTAATCTATCTTCTAAGATAAGTCATAGGGTCAGTATTGCCTCGAATGTTTCAACATCTCTATGGAATACAAACTGATCTTCCCTGAGGACAGCTTCTACCAATTTTTCATTTGTCTGCAAATAATTTGTGTTAGTATTTTGCAGCTGTGACTTATTAAACTGATAGCTCAGTAATTTTCACACTTGTCAAGGTCTGCTTTCTTTGGGATTGGAATTATGATATTCTTCTTACAGTTTGAGGGTATTTCACCTGTCTCATACATCTTGCTCACCAGATGGTTGAGTGTTGTCAGTATTTCTAATGGAATGTTCTCTACTCCCGGGGCCTTGTTTTGACTTAGGTGCTCTGTCAAATTCTACACATAATATCATATAACCCATTTCATCTTCACTTACGTCCTCTTCAATTTCCAAAATATTTCCCTCAAGTACATCGTCCTTGTGTAGACCCACTATATACTCTTTCCACCTTTCTGTTTTCCCTTCTGTGCTTAGAACTGGTTTCCCATCTGAGCTCTTGATGTTCATACAGGTGTTTCTCTTTTCTCCAAAGGTCTCACTAATTTTCCTATAGGCAGTATCTATCATAGCCCAGTGATATATGCCTACACATCCTCGCATTTGTCCTCTAGCTGTCCCTGCTTAGCCATTTTACACTTCCTGTCAATCATTTTACAATTCCTGTCAATCTCATTTTTGAAATGTTTGTATTCCTTTTCGCCTGTTTCATTTACTGCATTTTTATATTTTCTCCTTTCATCAATTAAAATCAATATCTCTTCTGTTACCCAAGGATTTCTACTAGCCCTCGCCTTTTTACCTACTTCATCCTCTGTTGCTTTCACTATTTCATCTCTCTAAGCTACCCATTCTTTTTCTACTGTATTTCTTTCCCCTGTTCTTGTCAATCATTCCATAATTCTCTCTCTGAAACTCTTTACTACATCTGGTTCTTCCATTTTATCCAGGTCCCACCTCCTTAAATTCCCACCTTTCTTGCAGTTTCTTCAGTTTTAATGTACAATTTATAGCCAATAGATTGTGATCAGTGTCCACATCTGCCCCTGGAAATGTCTTACAGTTTAAAACCTGGTTCCTAAATCTCTGTCTTACCATTAGATAATCTATCTGAAACCTTCCAATGCCTCCATGTCTCTTCCATGTATATATTTTTATTTCCTTTCATGATTCTTAAACCAAGTGTTAGCTACGATTAGGTTATGTGAAAATTCTACCAGGGCGGCATCCTCTTTCATTACCCCCCACCCCCCCCCCCCCCTCCCGTCCATATTCACCAACTACTTTTCCTTCTCTTCCTTTTCCTACTGTCAAATTACAGTCCCCCATGACTATTAAATTTTTGTCTCCCTTAATCTTCTTCAATCTCTTGATCATCTGTGGAGCTACTTGCCATATAAACTTATACTACCTTGGTAGGCGTGGGCTTCATGTCTATCTTGGCTACAATAATGCGTTCACTATGCTTTCATAGTAGCTTATCCGCATTCCTATTTTCCTATTCATTATTAAACCTACTCCCACATTACCCCTATTTGATTTTGTATTTATAACCCTGTATTCACCTGACCAGAAGTCTTGTTCCTCCTGCCACCGAACTTCACTAATTCCCGCTATATCTAACTTTAACTTATCCATTTCCCTTTTTAAATTTTTTAACATACCTGCCCGATTAAGGGATCTGACATTCCACGCTCCGATCCGTAGAATGCCAGTTTTCTTTCTCCTGATAACAATGTCCTCCTGAGTAGTCCCCGCCCGGAGATCCGAATGGGGTACTATTTTACTTCCGGAATATTTTACCCAAGAGGACGCCTCCTTCATTTAACCATACAGTAAAGCTGCATGCCCTCGGGAAAAATTACAGCTGTAGTTTCCCCTTGCTTTCAGCCGTTCGCAGTACCAGCACAGCAAGGCCATTTTGGTTAGTGTTACAAGGCCAGATCAGTCAATCATCCAGACTGTTGCCCCTGCAACTATTGAAAAGGCTGCTGCCCCTCTTCAGGAGCCACTCATTTGTCTGACCGCTCAACAGATAGCACTCTGTTGTGGTTGCCCCTACAGTACTGCTATCTGTATCACTGAGGCACACAAGCCTCCCCTCCAATGGCAAGGTCTTGGTTCATGGGGGAGGGGGGGGGGGTCAGTGGGAGGGGGGGAGGCATTAACAGATAGCTCACAGGAAGGGGGCTCAGCTCACCACCAAGCCTGTGTGCAGCGATGTCAAGCACATTTGGATTGAAATCTCATTGACTGGGGTAGCATTGTCTGCAGTGATGAGTCCTGACTCGAACGGAGTCCCGACCTTCAGTGAAGAAGCGTCTGGAGATACCCCACGCTGTGGTGGGATACCAACCTGTTACCCACCATACAACCCAACAACCTGGAATGATGGTCTGGGTTGCCATTAATTTAATAGTGGGATCGCTTTGGTTGTAATCCACGGTACCATTACAGAACATTGGTACATCGATGACATTTTACACCCCATTTGTTTGCCCCTCATAGAAAGCCATCCTGGGTTTACATTTCAGTAAGATAATGCCTGCCCACACACAGCAAGAGTTTCTACTGCTTGTCTTCATGCCTGCCAAACCTTACCTTGGCCAGAACAGTCACCAGATATCTCCCAGATTGAAAACATTTGGAGCATTATAGGCAGGACCCTCCAACAACTCCGGATTTTGACAATCTAACTTTCGTAAACCCTCATTACCAGTTCTGTAAAGGTCTCGTCACTACTGCTGTGGTGACTGAGATGCCACTGTTGTTACAGTGGACTAAGTTTGTGAGTTCGTGAAACAGCTTCTGGTGCAGTTCACCGCTAAGATCATTTCTCCCTGCCAACGTAACACAGCTATCAGGCGACAGGATAGGAGAACGAAGGCTCTACGACACTTAGTAACAAACACAACACTTAGTAACAAAGTAACACAAATGACTTAAAAAGGTTTACTTACCTTTGTGACTATTTGAATACCGAAGTCTGCAGCACTGCACGTAATATAACACAAAAAAGGCTCTCAATGGCTAAGTGCAAATCACTGTACGAAAACTTCACAGGATGCAGCAAATGCAATTTTCAACAACAGTCTGTTCACTTATAAGAGTTCACTAAATGACATTCCCTGACTAAGTCATCCCTGGACAGTTATCTATAACCCAGTGGGTGAGAGCTGCTCTTCTATCTCGAAAGTAGGCTTCTGTCTGTTGTTGTCCAGTCATTGGTGGATTGTACTCGGCCGAGGCTCAGTCGATATCTCCATCCTCGGCGCCACACGCGGCACTGCTGGAACTCGTACAAGTGGCGATTCTGTGACACTGACATCAGCTCGCGTCTTTGCAGCTTTGGTGCTTTTGTTCTGGCTGTCTTGTCTGGGCAACACAGCACTACTATGCAATTGTACAGAATCTGGCGCGATATCCTTCAGGGGGACATATCCGGCAATGCTATCAATCAATGCGAGCCAAGTAACTGCTTACCTAAGGGACAGAGGTGGTCCAATGCATTATCAACTTGTTCAATTTGTGAAACACTTCCTCTTGAATAAATCATACAATTTTTCTGAAATTGTAGACGTTTGTCTGTACATGTACATCACATGTACCAATTTCCGTACCATTTGCATAATCCCTTTGTGGTGTGCCTTGTTTTTGTCTTAGTATTTCATAAAAGACTTTAATATGGGAACAAGTCTTTTGTGCTCTATTGGAAACACCATCTAATCCACATGAGCTTTTTTTCAGAGAATATGTAATTTTCTTAAATTCAGAACTAATCGATGAGACATTCGTACAACTTAATTTTGTGTGAGTTGCTTCTTCAACATACTGCTTTCATTTTTCTCTTTAACTTGTCCCTATATCTTCTATTACATTTAAGAAATTCGTATTAAAGGTACCTAACAATGGCAAATCCAGAATGGAAAATATTATGAGAAGGACAGACTGCTAATCACCATATAGCAGAGATGCTGAGTTGCAGATGGGCACAACAAAAAGCCTGTCAAACAAGTACGCCATTTTGCATAGTGTGTACATTTTGTCTAATTCTGATTAAGACCTTTTTGGCCAAAAGCTTACTTGTTTGGAAACCTTTTTGTCACGCCTGTCTGCTACTCCGCAACTCCACTATATGGTGAGTAATAATCTATGCTTCTCAGATTAAAGGTACCAGTCACATATGATTCTTTCTAGCTCTTTAATTTAAATCAATAAAGATGTTATCCTGTCTTGTGGTCCACTGTCCTGGCTCTCATTTACTATATTCCATAAGACTAAGACTGTTGTTGGACTACAGATTTCTGTCATAATACACATGTTCTTTTATTTTTTTCATACTTTGCTTAGTAATTTTGAGTCGTTTTTGTTGTGTGCAGCTGCTACAGGATCTATACTTGTTCTTGCCAGCACATACATGTCCCTTTTCCTTTTGCAACTTACTTTAATCTCTCTAGGCAGCAATGGGTTTTTAAATGACTGTTTAAGGTTTTCTCTGTTAGATTATGCATGAAGACATTTTCAGATAATGATATCAATTTATCATGGAATAGCTTAAATTTTGTCATCATTTGGTTCCTCTAGATTTCATCCCATGACATGTCTCATAAACAATTCTTAAAAATAAACACCTGAATCCATTCATGTCCATTGTGCATTCCAACAGACTTGGGCAAGTCCAGCAGGACAATGCGACAACTCACACATCCAGAATTGCTACAGAGTGGCTCTAGGAACACTCTTCTGATTTCGGACACTTCTGCTGACCACCAAACTCCCCAGACATGAACATTTTTGAGCATATCTGCGATGCCTTGCTACGTGCTGTTCAGAAGAGTTTTCCACCCCCTCGTGCTCTTATGGATTTACGGACAGCCCTGCAGGATTCATGGTGTCAGTTCCCTCCAGCACTTCTTCAGGCATTAGCCGAGTCCACGCCACATTGTGTTGTGGCACTTCGTACTCGCTGGGGCCCTGCACGATATTAGACAGGTGTACAAGTTTCTTTGGTGTAGATAGTGAACTGTTGCATACAGATACTAGGTAGCCATTGCATCTTAGATTCAGTTTCTCTGTTCTGTAATAGTTACAACTTTAAATTGGTGAATGTAGGCCTGCACTGCTGTATAAACGAAAGATTACTGAATATCTTTTAATATACTATTGAATTTTATTGTGTAGATAAAAGGTAACATATGCCATTGTTGAGGCATTTGGATGTCTCAAATTTTGCTAATACTCCTTCAGTATTTTGTTGTGCAATAGATTTAATGTAGATAGCTAGTTACATAGTGGTATATATGTCACATAAGTGATGAGATATTTCATACGTAGATATCTAGCAAAGTTATGGGCTTCTATTCTTCAGACGGAAGGTGGTATTACCCTTTTGTATACAGGTGCTAGGTATCTAGAGCGATTAGTTCTTCAGTACTTTCAACTGTATGTTGTTGTATGTAGAACTTGAGTTACGGTGGTGTAATAAAACGATTTATTACAAGAAGCCGTCAAGTATACTTTTATTAATTATTTTGGCTTTTGTAACAACTATGGCATATCCTATGGGTTATTCAAGTTTCCATCCACACTGGATAGCCTTTTTGTACCTTCACGTATAAGGACAAATGGTTGACTACATTAATATTTTCCTCAGCATTAAGTTATATGTTAGTCTGTAACTTATGTTAATATAATGCAATGAATGAGCCTTCATGGGTTTGTGGTACAGGGCTGCACTCTGGTTTCTCACGTTCAGTATTCTTTGGCTACATATGTCAAATAACTCAATACAACAATACCAGAGAAGGAAAGCTGCTACTCACCATGTAGCGGAGATGCCGAGTCGCGATAGGCACAACAAAAAGATTCACACAATTATAGCTTGCAGTCATTAAGGCCTTTGTCAGCAGTAGAAAACACACACACACACACACACACACACACACACACACACACACACACACACACACACACGTCTGCAGTCTCAGAGAACTGAAACCACACTGTGAGCAGCAGCACCAGTGCATGGTGGGCGTAGCGACTGGGTGGGGGTAAGGAGGATGCTGGGGTAGGGAGGAGGAGGAATAGTATGGTGAGAGTGGCAGACAGTGGAGTGTTGCAGTTTAGATGGGGGGCAGGAGAGAAGGTGTGAGGGGTTGAGGGGAGGGCGGAGGGAGGAAGTAGTGGAAAGGAGAGAAATTAAAAGACAGGGTATGGCAGTGAAATGACGGCTATGTAGTGCTGGAATGAGAACAGGGAGGGGCCTGGATGGGTAAGGACAATGACTAACAAAGTTCAAGGCCACGAGGGTTACAGGAACGTAGGATGTATTGCAGGGAAAGTTCCCACCTGCGGAATTCAGAAAAGCTGGTGTTGGTGGGAAGGATCCTTATGGCACAGACTGTGAAGCAGTCATTGAAATGAGGGATATCATGTTTCGCAGCGTGTTCAGCAACAGGGTGGTCCACTTGTTTTTTGGTCACAGTTTGTCAGAGGCCGTTCAGGTGGATGGACAGACTGTTGGTTGTCATGCCTTCATAGAATGCAGCACAGTGGTTGCAGCTTAGCTTGTAAATCATGACTGCTTTCACAGGTAGCCCTGCTTTTGATCGGATAGGTAATGTTAGTGACCGGACTGGAGTAGGTGGTAGTACGAGGATATACGGGACAGGTCTTGCATCTAGGTCTATTACAGGGGTATGAGCCATGAGGTAAGGGATTGGGAGCAAGGGTTGTGTAAGGATGGACGAGTATATTGTGTAGGTTCAGTGGATGGCAGAATACCGCAGTAGGAGTGGTTGGAAGGATAGTGGGCAGGACATTTCTCATTTCAGGGTATGACGAGAGGTAATCGAAATCCTGGCGTAGAATCTAATTCAGTTGCTCCAGTCTGTGGGACCATGGGAGACTGGAAAGATAAGGCACAGGAGATTTAATTTTGTACAAGGATGGGAGGATAATTACAGTCAGTGAAGGCTTCAGTGAGACCCTCGGTAATTTTGAGAGGGACTGCTTCTTACTGCAGATGTGATGACCACGGGTGGCTAGACTGTACGGAAGGGACTTCTTGGTATGGAATCGGTGGCAACTGTCAAAGTGAAGGTATTGCTGGTGATTAGTAGGTACAATATGGACGGAGGTACTGATGTAGCTGTCTCTGAGGTGGAGGTCACATCTAGAAAGGTGGCTTGTTGGGTTGAGTATGACCAGGTGAAGCAAATGGAGAAGTTGTTGAGGTTCTGGGAGAAAGTGAATAAGGTGTCCTCACCTGCAATCCAGATAGCAAACATGCCATCAATGAATCTGAACCAGGTGAGGGGTTTAGGATTCTGGGTTTTTAGGAAGGTGTGTGTGTGTGTGTGTGTTTGAAGTTTACGGGCGCTAAACAGCGTGGTCATCAGCGCCCAAACGCATAAAAACAGGAACACAGGCAGTGAAGGGACTAAGACAAACAGCAAACAAGGAGAACGGCTAAAAGACACAGACCTGACGCAGTTCCAAATCCTCACATACAGAGGCAAAACAAGAGGAGAAGGAACACACTAAAATGGAAAGGAAACACAAGGAAAAGATAACAGAAACCGAAGGGAAACAAGGAGGTAATCGTGACTGGCTGACCTCTTACCTAAAACCTGGGTGAGCCAGTCACCCAGCAGCACATTATAACCCTCTCCCTAAAATCCAAGGCAACAAATTGGACAGGACACAAAACCGTAAGACCTTAACTACAGTCGTTGCATCATCTTGTAAAATACAGGGCAAATCCGGTGGCAAAGAAACCACCGCCCTCTGGTCAGAGAATAAAAGACATTCAAGTAAAATGTGGTGGACAGTAATCTGGACGCCACAAGAACTGCAGATTGGGGGGTCCTCCCGCCGGAGTAAAAAACCATGCGTTAAGGGACTGTGCCCGATGCAGAGGCGAGTGAGGAGAACCTCATCCCGCCTGCATGACTGGTAGGACGTACGCCATGGCCGCGTGGTAGCCTTGACCAGATGTAGCTTATTGTCACCGACTGCCAGCCACTCCTCTTCTCACTGACGCATAACACGAAAACGCAGGAGGGAGGTAACAGCATGGAGGGGGACGGCACATTCAACAACGTGAGGGAGGGAACATGCATCTTTGGCAGCCACATCCGCCAGTTCGTTTCCCCTAATACCCACGTGCCCCGGCACCCAGCAGAAGGACACCTCCTTCCCCTGCCGTTGCAGGTGGAGGAGGGCATCATGGATGTCCTGGACGACCGTATCCGCTGGGTACAAGTGGTGCATGGTCTGAAGGGCACTCAGGGAGTCAGAACAGATGAGGGACTTAAGACTGGGAACACACCTCATCTGCTCCAATGCCCGCAAGATCGCAAACAATTCGGCATCAAAGATGGTAAACGCTGCAGGAAGCCGTAACTTGACGACTCGATCAGGGAAAACAACAGCACAACCAAGAGTCCCCCTGTTTAGAGCCATCTGTAAATACTGGTACATGTTCGGGATGCTGGTTTAAAATATCAGAAAATAAGGAGATAAAAACAAATGCAGGAGTGCAACTCCTCCGGTACTCCGACAAGTCTAAAAGAACGCTGGGCCTCTGGAGCAACCAGGGAGGCAGGCGAGTAAAACCTTGTCGTTGGGGGGCCACACGCTCCACACCAAGAGACTCAAGCAAATGCTTGGCACGAATCCCAAATGGTCGCGTTGCCCTGGGACGACTGGAAAAGAGACGTTCCATAGGCGGTCGGGCAACGGTAGGGTACGCAGGGGAGGTAGGACAGGCAAGGAATTGACACACCCGTCGCACCATGAGGAGTTTCCGCCGGATGGCGAGCGGCGGTTCCCCTGCCTCAGCACACAGGCTGGGGATGGGACTGGTACGGAAGGCACCAGTAGCCAGTCTGATACCCTCATGGTGTACTGTGTCAAGAATCTTCAGATACGAAGGCCTTGCTGACCCATACACAGTGCAGCCATAGTCAAGACGCGATCGGACGAAAGCCCTATAGAACTGCAGCAGACGCGCCCGATCTGCTCCCCAGGACCGATGGCTCAGACACTTCAAAATATTCAGTGCCTTCAGGGCCCGCACCTTGAGGTCTTTAAGGTGAGGCAACCACGACAACTTGGAATCAAAAGTGAGGCCCAGGAACCGCACAGTGTCGCTAAAAGGAAGAATGGTGTCCCTCAGACGCAATTCAGGGGAGGTAAAAAGACGTCGAGAACGATTAAAATGAACACACACACATTTGTCTGCAGAAAAGGTAAAACCCGTCTTCGCAGTCCGTGCCTCTAATCGCTGTATCGTAAGCTGCAACTGCCGACTAGCAGTGACAAGATTGGAGGAAGAACAGAAAACAGCAAAATCGTCCACAAACAAGGAGCATTGGACAGGACGCCGGATAGTGGACGTGATACTGTTAATGGCGACGGCAAAGAGGGTGACACTTAAAACGCTTCCCTGAGGAACACCATTCTCCTGCACATACGAATCAGATAGCACATTACCAACCCTATAACGAAAGAGGCGGTGGGAAAGAAAGGACAGAATGAAGATGGGGAGACGGCCACGAAAGCCCCACTCATGGAGTTGATTGAGGATATGGCGGCGCCAAGTAGTGTCATACGCCTTATGAATGTCAAAGAAGACACCAACACAATGCTGGTTACGTAGGAAGGCCTGCTGGATGGCCGCCTCAAGCACGGTCAAGTTGTCGATAGTGGAACAACATCGCCGAAAGCCACACTGAGAGGGGCTAAGGAGCTGCCTGGTCTCGAGCAGCCAAACCAGGCGACGGTTGACCATGCGTTCCAACGTCTTCCCCACACAGCTCGTCAAAGCAATACTTCAATAACTGCTGGGATGCGTTCGGTCCTTTCCCGGTTTGAGGAGAGGAATCAAAACCGCCTCCCTCCACGAGTCAGGGTATGTGCCGGATAACCATATCATATTAAAACAACTCAGGAGAATTTCCTTGGATGGCAGCAACAAGTGCTGCAGCATGCTGTACCGGATTTGATCATGACCAGGCGCAGTATCATGAGCCACAGACAGCACCGAATCCAGTTCCCACATTGTGAAGGGGCAGTTGTAGGGTTCAGAATTTGGAGACCGGAAGTCCAAGTGACCCCTCTCGATGGCAGTTCGGTAGCGGCAGAAATCTGGATCACAGTTAATAGTGGCAGTAGATTCCGCAAAATGCATGGCCAGTGTCTGGGCAATGTCTCTCGGCGCCATGAAGAGACATCCCCGATGCAGCAATGCCGTGACAGGTGGTTGGCTGCGTTTCCCGGAAATCTGCCTGACGGCTTCCCATACTTTCGTAGAATTAGTGGAGCGGGAGATGGAGTTCAAGAACAATTGCCATGACCGTCGTTTGCTCTCTTTAATCACTCGCCGCGCTTTGGCCCATGCCACCCGAAAGGCCGCAAGATTGTCAGCTGAGGGACGGCACTTGAAGCAGCGCAGAGCTGCACGGCGGGCTCGGATGGCAGAGCGACACTCAGTGGTCCACCAGGGGACAGGACGCCTCTTGGGATTACCGGATGACCATGGAATGGACAGTTCAGCAGCATGGGAGATCATGGCTGTAACATGGTCTACCCATTCGTGGACGCTGGCACGATGTTCCAAAACAGCCAGTTGGCTGAAAAGCGTCCAGTCAGCTCTGCAGAGGTGCCACCGAGGCGGCACTGATAATGCCACAGCCTCATCCAGGAGGCAAATCCAAAGGGGGAAGTGGTCACTAGAATGGAGGTCAGCAACAACCTCCCACAGAGCAGAATCCGCAAGTGCTGGAGAGCAAAAGGAAAGATCAATAGCCGATGACGACCCGGAAGCAGTACAGAAATGAGTGGGAGCACCAGAGTTGAGGATGCACAGTTCTTCAGACATCATGAGGCTTTCCAGAATGCGACCCCTGGGGCAAGGAGTCGGAGAGCCCCATAAGACATTATGAGAATCGAAGTCCCCCAGCAGAACAAATGGGCGGGGGAGTTGGCTAATAAGGTCTGTGAGAGCCTCAGAGTCTATCACATCCTGAGGTGGTAAGTAGACTGAACAGACTGTGAGCCTCCGACCCACAAGAAGGTCAACTGCAACTGCTTGCAAGTCGGTAACGAGAGGGAGCTCAGATAAGGGGTGCATGTCACAGACAAAAACCGCAACACCACCCTTTGCCCTTTGCCCCGTCAGATCATCTTTCCGATATACGGTATAGCCCCGTAAAGAAGGAGCATCAGTGGCCCGAAAATGTGTCTCTTGGAGACATAAGCACAAAGGGCACTCTCGTACAAGGAGTTGTAATTCGGCCACATGCGTCCTGAACCCATTCAGGTTCCACTGTAATATGGGAGCCAGTGATTAGGGTGGCTGAACTTTCACCCTTCCTCTGTGCTTCGGAGGAGAGCCCGTACCCGCCGGAGATTTATTCCTGGGGCGAGAAGATCGCCCCCGCTCGACATCAATGTCCATCAGCTCCGATGACGACCCACGGGAGATGTCAGACAGTACGATGGCCTCGTCATCGGACCGACCCTGACTAGTCTCCTCAGGTGGCAAAACCTTCACCTTCGGCGTCTTTGTCTTGGAGGGCTTAGAATGCAGAGCCTTGTCTACAGGAGGAGCTTTACTCGCCAGGGCAGAAGGCGCCATAAGGGAAGAGGCAGGAAGTACCCCAATGTCAGCAACCACAGCCTTGTCCGACATTGCACGGAGAGCCGCAGGTTGCAAAACAACCGCAGCAGCAAAAGTGCACTGGCAAACGCAGGTATTAGTGCTGACACTAGCAACCTCCGTTTGCATAGCAACAGTGGCCATTTGTACCGGTTTCTTCAGAGCGGAAGCGTAAGATGTTGTAAACACAGGAGGTTGCATGGCCTTAAAGAGCTTCTTGGCCTCACCATAGGGGATGCGCTTAGATGTTTTAATCTCCTGTATCTTCCGTTCTTCGAGATAGATGGGGCAGACCCGGCTCCAGACAGGGTGACTCCCAGAGCAATTCACGCCCTTCACAGGCGATGAACAATCGGCTCCTTCATGGGCAGGCTGACCACATTTACCACAAGTGGCTATCCCATTGCACCCCAACGTAGTATGCCCAAAGTGCTGACATTTAAAACAGCGCATTGGGTTGGGGAAATATGGCCTTACTGGCAAACGTAAGAACCCCGCTTTAACATGCTCTGGGAGTCTCAGGCAACTGAATGTGAGAATAAACGAGTCGGATTTGACTAGGTTCCCATCAACTCGTTTCATAATATTCTGCACGTCAACAATACCGTCATCAGCCCATTCAGATTTTAACTCATCTGTGGGGATATCCAACAAGTCCCTACATGTCACAACACCCTTACTATAGTTCAGAGTGGAATGGAGCTCGGCCTCGATAGTGTACTCTCCGAGACAGGTTGCTTTCCTAAGAGAAGCGACTTGACGGGAACTAGAAGTCTCAACTAACAGAGTCCCATTGCGAAGTCGCTTCACAGATTTAAGTGTTCCTGCAATCCCCTCAAGACCCTTGTGGATGTAAAAGGGAGAAACCCTCTCAAAGCTACCCTCCTTCCGTTTAATAATCAAAAACACATTCTGATTATCAGCATGTGCTCTGTTACGACAGTCTGATAAATCTCGATCAACACCAGGCGCTGGAGGACTCGCAGCACGAAGTCGCTTCTTCGATGGGGTGTGTTTTCCTACCAGTGGCCCACCCAAGCCACTGGTAGGGGGAAATGTAGAGGTCGAAGGGTCCATTGCGGTCCCACGAGCAGCTAGGGAACTAAAGGTCCGCTCAGACAGAGCCCCACGTGCCTGAGTAAGCCAGATACAACTGGGGTGCAGCAGGTGCCCCAGAGGTTTCCCGCTTGTGACTGTTCCACCGCAACAGCCATGCATCTCATAGGCGCGGAGCACACCAGAAGATTGAGGGGTTTCTATAGAGGTTGTCCTTCCTCGCAATCCAGGCGGTCAAGCCAAGATTACCATTCCCCGCAGCACACAACATTCCACCGTCGCGCCATACAGTGGTCGCTGAAGCATGTCCAAGGGTTACGGTGACAGGAAACTGGTTGCGCCGACCAGTCCCCAGCTCAGGACCCCGGGGTCACCAAGCCTGTACTCAGCAAATGAATGCTGAGCCCCTGGGGGGTGTTAGGAAGGATTCTTCTAGATGGCCCACGAATAGGTTAGCATAGGATGGTGCCATGCATTTGCCCATAGCCGTACCACTGATTTGTTTGTAGGTAATGCCTTCAAAGGAGAAGTAATTGTGGGTGTGGATATAGTTGGCCACGGTGATTAGGAAGGAGGTTGTTGGTTTGGAATCCATAGTGCGTCTGGTAAGGTAGTGTTCGATAGCAGTAAGGCCGTGGGCATTAGGAATGTTAGTGTACAGGGAGGTGGCATCAATAGTGACGAGCAGGGCACTGTGTGGTAGAGGGACAGGAACTGTGGAGAGTCAGTGGAGTAAATGGTTGGTATCTTTTATATAGGAGGGTAGGTTCCGGGTAACAGGTTGAAGGTGTTGGTCTACGAGAGCAGAGATTCTCTCAGTGGGGGCACAGTAACCCGTCACTATGATGCATCCTGAGTGGTTGGGCTCAAATGGCTCTGAGCACTATGGGACTTAACTTCTGAGGTCATCAGTCCCCTAGAACTTAGAACTACTTAAACCTAGCTAATCTAAGGACATCACACACATCCGTGCCCGAGACAGGATTCGAACCTGCGACCGTAGAGGTCGTGCGGTCCCAGACTGTAGCGCCTAGAACTGCTCGGCCATACTGGCCGGCTGAGTGGTTGGGTTTATGGACTTTAGGAAGCATGTAGACGGTGGGAGTGTGGGGAGTGGTAGGGGTAAGTAGAGAGATGGACTCAGGGGAGAGGTTCTGGGATGGGCCTAGGGATTTGAGTAGTGACTGGAGATCCTGCTGGATTACAGGAATGGGATCACTGTGGCATGGTTTGTAGGTGGAAGTATCTGACAGCTGATGGAGTCCTTCTGCCACGTAATTCTTGCAGTTCAAAACAATGGTGGTGGCGCCTTTGTCTGCAGGTAGGATTTTAAGTCGGGATCAGTTTTTAGATGGTGGACTGTGGTTCTTTCTGTAGATGTAAGGTTAGTTTGCATGTTGAGGGATTTGGGAAATGATGGTGAGGCAAGGTCGAGGTTAAGAAATTCTGGAAAAATAACAGGGGGTAGTTTGGAGGCAGTGGGGGTGGATTACGGTTGGATGGAGGAGTGAACTGAGTTAGGGAACATTCACTCTTGGTTTTTGGTTGTGTCTGATTGGTATGGTTGGTGGCGAAAATGTGTTTCCACTGTAGAGACCGGGAGAAGGAGAGAAGGTCTTTAACTAGTCCTGCACGGTTGAATTTGGGAGTGGGGCAAAAGGTGAGGCCTTTGGAAAGGACTGATATTTCTGCAGGACTAAGGCTTCTGGAGGAATGGTTCATAGCTGTGTTGCGGATCTGTTTAGGTTCTGAGATCTGTGTGGTGGTGGGAGGGAGTTTTGGAGGGTGGGGTAAATGTATTAGGTCTGAGAGACAGGATTTTTCAGCTATGAGGGGGTGTGGGGAAGGTTTGGGGGTGTTGTAGAAGTGGTGGACCGTGGTACTCCGAGGCGGGAGTAGGAAGTGAGCAGGATGGAGAGCTTTTTGAGGTGGCATTGTGCATGTTGTCCAAGTTCCTGCAGGGCAAGAGTTTCTAACTGATCACGCTCCCTGTGTCAGTTCCCGTATTTTTGCGTGTTATCTCCTGCACTTTTCCGGTGTCACACGATCTTATATCTCTAACTACAAACCCCTCCCCACCCCCCACAATTTCCCCCTTCTATCCCTGTTCGCACCCACTAAATCCACCTCATCCGGTCACATCTGGCGTCCCCCTTCTTTACACTTATCCACCCTCAATCCTGCTACCCACAGTAATATACATATATTTATTAATGATTAGTTATTCTCTACTTTGATCCTTGTGAACTTCTCGCCAATTTTAGTGAATTTCACCTACCACTATCGTCACCTTCCTCAGATTTCATCCGGTTTTTTCCCTCATGCATCAATTTTGTCCATTTCGTACTTTACACGTATTTGGGAGTATTTTTGCATAATTTTTCACATGTAATTCTACTTTCTTACATAATTTTTCGCATTTTTTGCACCACCATGGATCCTTGCTCCTTCCATCTGTGTCAAAACAGAAAAGTTTTCTTATCCCTAGCCAGATCCCAGTCCCACATACTGTTCCTGCATTGTTGCTTGGTTCATAAAATCCCCCCTAATGGCCTTACCATCTCTGGTTACCACCCCTCCTTCCACAATTATCTACACCTGTTCAGATTCCACCAATCCTTAGTCCTCACCAACATAGTCCTGCAAAACCATATCAACCAAGCCCAATCCTCCTTGCAGTACCTTCTCTCCATCCACAAAATTCTCCTGCTATGTAATCCCAAATTCCTGGAACCCATAACAGACACTGAAACTCTTTCCCTGCAGGAACCTGAGCAACATGCACAACGCCACCACAAAAAGGTCTCCATCCTGCTCACTTCCTACTCCTGCCTCGGAGTACCACTGTCCACCCCCCTACAACAACCTCCAAACCTCCCCCATGCCCCCTCATAGCTGAAAAACCCTGTCTCGCAGACCTACTACACTTAGCCCATCCTCCAAAACTACCTCCCACCACCACACAGAACCCAGAACCTAAACAGACCCACAACACCATTATGAACCTTTCCTCCAGAAGCCTTAGTCCTACAGAAATATCAGTCCTTTCCAAAGGCATCACCTTTTGTCCCACTCCCAAATTCAACCATGCAGGACTAGTTAAAAACCTTCTCTTCTTCTCCTGGTCTCTACAGTGGAAACACTTTTTTGCCACCAACCTGACCAATCAGTCTCAACCAAAGACCAAGAGTGAATGTTCCCTAACTCAGTTCACTCCTCCATCCAACCGTGATCCACCCCTACTGCCTCCAAACCACCCCCTGTTAACTTTCCAAAATTTCTTAAACTTGAAACTTGCCTCACTATCATTCACCAAATGCCTCAACATGCAAACTAACCTTACATCCACAGAAAGAACCACAGTCCACCATCTAAAAACTGATCACGACTTTGTAATCCCACCTGCAGACAAAGGCTCCACCACCGTTGTTTTGAACCGCAAGAATTAAGTGGCAGAAGGACTCCGTCAGCTGTCTGATACTTCCACCTACAAACCATGCCACAGCGGTCCCATTCCAGTAATCCAGCAGGGTATCCAGTCACTACTCAAATCCCTAGGCCCATCCCAGAACCTCTCCCCAGTGTCCATCTCTCTACTTACCCCTACCACTCCCCGCACTCCCACCTTCTACATGCTTCCTAAGTCCATAAACCAAACCACCCAGGGCACCCCATTGCGGCCGGTTACTGTGCCCCCACTGAGAGAATCTCTGCTGTCATAGACCAACACCTTCAACCTATTACCCGGAATCTATCCTCCTATATAAAAGATACCAACCATTTCCTCTACTGACTCTCCACAGTTCCTGTTCCTTTACCACACTGTGCCCTGCTCGTCACTATTGATTCCACCTCCCTGTATACTTACATACCAAATGCCCATGGCCTTACTGCTATCGAACACTACCTTCCCAGACACCCTACGGATTCCAAACCAAGAACCTCCTTCCTAGTCACCATGACCACCTATATCCACAATTACTTCTCCTTTGAAGGCATTACCTACAAACAAATCCGTGGTACGGCTATGGGCAATCGCATGGCATCATCCCATGCAAACCTATTCATGGACCACTAGAAGAATCCTCCCTAAAAACCCAGAATCCTAAACCCCTCACCTGGCTCAGATTCAATGATGACATCTTTGCTATCTGGAATGCATGTGAGGACACCTTATTCATATTCCTCCAGAACCTCAACAACTTCTCCCCCATTTGCTTCACCTGGTCATACTCAACCCAACAAGCCACCTTCCTAGATGTTGACCTCCACCTCAGAGATGGCTACATCAGTACCTTCATCCACACTGAACCTACTAATCACCAGTAATACCTTCACTTCGACAGCTGCCACCGATTCCATACCAAGAAGTTCCTTGCGTACAGCCTACCCACCCGTGGTCCTTGCATTTGCAGTGACGAGCAGTCCCCCTCAAAATATGCTGAGCGTCGCACTGAAGCCTTCACTGACCGTAATTCTCCTCCCAACCTTGTACAAAAACAAATCTCCCATGTCTTATCTTTCCAGTCTCCAATCATCTCCCAAAGTCCCACAGTCTGGCCACAGAGGAGCATTTCTCTCATAACTCAGTACCATCCAGGACTGTAGCAACTGAATTACATTCTATGCCAGGGTTTCGATTACCTCTCGTTGTGCCCTGAAATGAGAAATGTCCTGCCCACTATCCTTTCCACCCCTACTACCGTGGTATTCCGCCGTCCAACAAACCTACACAATATAGTCATCCATCCTTACACAACCCTTGCTCCCCTCAACCTTTGTTAGTCACTGTCCCCACTCATCGAGCCCCTCCCTGTTCCCATTCCAGCACTACACAGCTGTCATTTCACTGCCATACCCAGTCTTTTAATTTCTCTCCTTTCCGCTAGTTGCCCCCTCCCCTCCGCACCTTCTCTCCTGCCCTCCTTCTAAGCTGCAACACTTCACTCATTGTCTGCCACTCCCACCATACTATCCCTCCCCCTCCCTGCCTCAGCCTCCTCCTTACCCCCCATCTAGTCGCCACTCCCATCATGCACTGGTGCTGCTGCTCACAGTGTGGTTTCAGTTCTCTGAGATTGCAGATGAGTGTGAAAGTTGTGTTTGCGTGTGTGTCTACTGCTGACAAAGGCCTTAATGGTCGAAAGCTATAATTGTGTGAATCATTTTGTTGTGCCTATCGCGTCTCAGCATCTCTGGTATATGGTGAGTAGCAACTTTCCTTTTCTGGTATTGCTACATTCCATCCTGGATTTTCCATTGTTTGATTTGTACTCAATCTAATATGCACACCATAATGATTTTTGACGGTTTTCCATTGGTATCGCGTCTCGGCATCTCTGGTATATGGTGAGTAGCAACTTTCCTTTTCTGGTATTGCTACATTCCATCCTGGATTTTCCATTGTTTGATTTGTACTCAATCTAATATGCACACCGTAATGATTTTTTACTGTTTTCCATTGGTATCCTACACGTTGCTCATGGCCATGATATAAGCTAGCACATCCCCTAATTTTGTCGGTGCACTAAATATGATGCATTGCATTAGTTGAAAACAGTCTTGGTTGCAATTTTAGTTTTTTTTATTTATCAACTGCATTTCACCTCATTTAGGCATCTTCAGGCTGATCTTAATTTAGTATTTCTTAGTTGATCCTTTAGACAGTGTAGCTAAAGGGCATGTACGTGTTATGCAAGTCTTGGAGTCATTCATGTCCACCTAGAAAGTATTTACTGAGATTAATGAAGGTGATGTTTGTCTGATGTACTTGACAATGCCCTTTAGCTACACTGTCTAAAGGATTGTCCTAAGAAATATTAAATTAAGATCAGCCTGAAGATGCCTAAATAAGGTGATACATGTAGTTGATAAATAAAAAAACTAAAATTGCAACCAAGACTGTTTTCAACTAATACTATTAAACACTGGTTTGCTGATTCATGCCACAGATGGATTGAAAGAATGATGCATTGCACTATAATGGTATAAATTTCAGACTGGTTGTGCTAGCTTCAGATATTGGGTTGAACATTATTGTATTTTGATTTTAATAATTTACTGAAAACAATGTTTAGCATACAGCCTAACTTCTGTTTCTTACAATAAGTTTAAAAAAATTAATTTTCTTTTGTGACTATGTCAGGGTGTATACGTGGACAAGAAAAAAAAAAAAAATTCCCGGATTTTCCGGTTAAAATTACTCTTTCTCCCGGGTGAAGATACACTTTTTCCGTGGTAAGTGGAAAAAAAAAACGTTTTGGAAAGATCTTTGATGTGGAGCAACATGTACGCTGATATTTTCGTATCACAAAAGTGTAGATTTAAATTCCACTAAACGCCGCATGTTACTTTCCGAGGCACTGAAATCAAGATTGCAATGCGCTTTTGCATAGTTCATGTCATGTGATTTCACCAGCCAATGACAGAGGATATTCGAGCATAGGACACGTGATGTAGTCAGGCAATAGCGATATCACTCTTAAGTAGGGTGTGCACACAAACAGGAAACGTTAATGGTTTAAATATTATACATACTGTTACTACCTGAAAAGCCGATATTTCACATACTATCTTGGCCTCTAAGATTAATAAGCTGCAGGAGAAGCTAAGCTTTCATATATAATGTTGATCTTTTTTGCGCGTGTTACACTTTACGATACATCCCACAAATGTGCCAGTAAACTTTTTAATAAAGACATAAATGTCTTGATCTTCTGGGCTCAAAATTTTTCTAAATGTTTGTACTCAAAGACTTGAATTTTAAATGAGAATCAAACGCTCTGTGATTTAAGAAATTTATCGTATATTCTTGCACATAGTTCATCTTACATAAAAGGATATTTACTTTGAAAATAACGCTTTTCAAATAATCATTCGCAATATTTTCCCGTGACCTGTTAGAAATAGGTTCGTTTCAGTAACTGCCAGAGAGCGCCAGATAACAGGTGTCATCGCACTTGCGCAGCTACTAGGATGCTGGAAGCGCATATGTTCGTAAGTGTAAGACATCAAAAGATCTTACATTATGTCATAAAAGAAACAAGGCATCAGCGGATACTCCAAGAGCATCGGAATTTCGTGAACCATACTAAAACGCGTAATTCGGCTTAAAGTACACATTCGTATGTGCAGATTCGGATGTAAATTTCTTGGAGTACCAGTACTGTATTATCTAATGTTTGGTACTTCATTATGGCATAATGTCATACGTGCTAGAAGATGAAAGCATGCACTTTTGAAGTGCAGTGAACAGTTGAAACTAGCCAATAGTGTGGGATTAAACACTTCGTTTCAAATAAATTGACTGCCTCATCGGAAAAGATTAATAAAAGCCAAATTTCTTTAGCAAATCGACAAAAATGACTTCATTGTTCTGCAAGGCGATTAATACTTGACTGTGAGAAAGGTGGAAATAAAATAAAATCTGAACTAATAACATATTTCAGCCTTCCGTACTCATATCAACATATTCACTTGATAGCTTCCGACTACAGAAATCCATTTTGTTTTCACTTGATGTGAGAGCAATAAACGAAGAGGAAACAGCAAAATCACTAAACGTAAATTCCGGTCACGTGGAGATTATCCACTTTCCCACTCTAACTCAGACTGCTCTGTGCATCAGAAAAAAAACCTCACAATCAATATTGGATGGGACAATTTGTAACCAGGCAAACAAGAACTCTTCAAAAAATTTACACTCTTTATAGCCTATAGCTAATATCTTGCTTTTTTGTGTGACATAAAATTATATATAAGATAAATGAAACCAGTAGAAGAGACAAGCAAGACAGTACACTTTTCTTCAGTCCGTAAGTCCTAGCATTTTTTTCTCTCCAACATTGTCAGAGCTTTACATGGCGTGCTTTCCTTTCTGTGACAGAATTTATTACCTCATCAAAGGTCGTCAAGTGTTTTGTTACATGTAAAAAGAAATGTCTTTGTCTAATACTGAAAAAGCTGTTAATACAAATAGTACCCAAGACTTGTGTGGTTCCTCTATCTGATTACGTGTATTTTGTCACGGTCTGCTAGATAAAACGAAATAGGCCTGTCTAATATTGCAGCTATTGTAACACATACAAAATAAACGATGCTGTTTTGGCACAAATGGTCATTTTTATAACACGAGAAAATATAATTCACAAAGTACCAATACCAAATGCTTATTAGGCCCAACACAAGCAAACAGTTTTATGTTCGGAAATAGTTTCATATTTCATTCATACGCTCCAGCTTCTCAAGCATGAGATCGAAAAGTAATAGTATGAAATTTTTATATAAATTTGGGATCATGTTATTCTTCCATAATTTGTGTGATGTCCCCATTTCTTCTCCTTCCTCGTTCTACCAAACAATCTTGTCATCACTAATTCTGTAACTTATTCTCCAGTTAACTTCGCTAACCCTGCCACAATCAACGTTTTAGTTATCCCGCGTTTATTCTCCTGTTAGGCATTATTACGTGTTCATACAATGTGTTTTCCGCGTTTCTCAGGCGGCTGCTACCGTAGACAGTACAACTGGTCCTTACTAGTGTAGAGGTCTGGCTAAAAATGTTCTATCAAAATTTCATTTTCTTGGATACACCAAGAAGAAAATCGTAATCTTTCTTACCTGTCATTCCTGTTAGTTGTTTATTTCCACTCTTTTAGTCTGAATCTATGGATTTTGCTGGTAATTATAACAATGCTGATCATTCGCAAACACAGTCAACCACATAAACAAACAGCGATTGCCATTCACCCGTTCGGCTTTATTCCGCTCAGCTCATGTAGCCCCATCCCCTTCTGTCTGCAGGAAAGTTTATTTCTAGATGCGACGGGATTCCCATGGCAAATACATGACGTACACTATACACGCATTCAAAATTCAACTTTTGATTGATTCAGAAATAAACTTAGAATATGTTCTAAAATGTTAAAAAACCAACAGGGCTAGGTTTCAAAATCATATGAATAATCAACAGCCCAACGTGCGCTGGATACTAGGCGCTTTGTGAAGCAAGGTTTTTACCCTCAAGAATATGAATTTGGCGGCCCCCTCCCATTCCCTGAAATTGCCGCCCGGGGTAGATACCCCGGTTTGCCCCCAATGAAACTGCCAACTTGCATGCGCCAGTAAAATTTTTCCAGGTAGCATTTTGCTGCTGCTGCAGATGCTGCTTATACAGCTAACAGTCACACTTCTGTAGCCAGAAGGGGGACATGGGCGACTCAACTGCGCATGCGCAAGAGCCCGCCAGCAACTGCTCAAACGAATCTAAAGTAAACAGTTGTGATGTCACACTCATCAGAGATGGAGGCAATTTGTTGTTATGAAGCATTGAACAGTCTTCCTAATGCCTTTAACACATTTTGCTGTTGGCAGACACTTGTATGAGCACTGTGTTTAGTTGCTGTATATGACGTATTTCCTTTGCAACTTAAGTTTTATTTTTTTTTCTCTCGTTCATGTTCTATTGCTGCAGTATTATTCTGCGGTAGTGGGATACATAATATCCTTTGTTAGAGTATTGTTTCTTACAAGTCAAAATTACAAAAATTTAACTGGAAGCTAAAACGAAAAATTCCCGGGTTTATTCCAGTTTTCTCCCAGATCAAAAAGTTCCCGGGTTTCTCCCGGATCGTAGACACCCTGTATGTTTGTCACTTATTTGGTGATATTGTAAAGGGGAAAAAAAATACTTGCAATTTTGTACTGATATAGTGCAAGTATTGTCAATATAGTGTACAGAGTTTCTTAGCAATATTGTCATGAAGAAATCATCAAAAATATTTTATAAACATTTCTGAATTTTATATTTATATATACGTATATTTGGAATCTTGTTTGTTTATAAATTACATATTTGACTTTTCCTGAAAGAATCAATGTACTGCCGCAACAATGGTTGTGGTCAGTTCGTCTTATGCATTGGCTATTGACATTTAGTCTTGTGGCACCCTGGTAGGCACGACATATTATGGTAATGGTATTTTGGCAAATTGTTATGTACAAAGTAATTTTAATTTTGTAGTGCCAACGCATCGTTCATTCCATGTTTATATATCTGGAAATTCAATAGAAAGATTTTGTGTATAGCTGGCACAAGATGTTTGTAATAACCTTGATGAAGGATTTTGTCATTTGGTTCTTCCATACGTTAATGATGCATTATTTATATAACAGTTTGTAGCATTTCTAGTAATTTCATTACAGATCTGAAGTTGTCACCAAATCATGTTATTAGATACAATATCTCAATCAGTAGCGCACATTGCAATGATTGGCCAATTTTTCTGTATTTAAATCTTTATTTCTTCACAACAGAATCATAAACACATACATTCCGATTCCCCTCATTTTTTACTGAATATCAGCTTGAACACCAATAGTGACATGCAATTTTTATTACACTTCCTTGTCATACAGTAAAAAAACATCACTGAAGAAAAAATGTTGACTGAGATTCTATCTGAAATTTTGTTTGGCATATTTGTGCTATTGTGAGCATATAAAACTATCATTCTTCTGCAGTTTTACTGTTTTATATTGGGCTTAGAGATTTAGCCAAACAATCAGGAATGTGGAAAAAAAATGTAAAAATTTATAATGCTGCGAGCAAAGGATGCGAAAATATCTTTAGGCTCACTGTTACTAAAACTAAACAGATCACACCGAACGAGTATGAACATTTGGTAGTTTGTGTACACTGTTTATAATTGCAGAACTGATGCATGGTATACTAAAAAACTACTTTAAGAGAACAAAAATCCTAGTGCAAATACTGTCAGTTATAGCAACATTATTTCACATGCTTACAATTAGTTTACAAATATAAAATTGAAAAATGTTTTCTGGTACATTAAAACATTTCATAGAATTATGCAGCATCTAAACAATTGCGCCATACTTTTGATTTCTATACACCAACAAAATACTGAAACATTTTTCCACTTTTAACAAAAAGATCTATACAACATTATAATATGTTTTAATAACCTTTCAGGAAGTCTCCACTGGCTCAAATGTAATTACATTACAAAGTAACTTATAATCCTGCTGTGCAGTCTTTCTTCGGCATAAAATTACTCATTACTGGCCCATATGCATTGTTTAGAGGTTTCACAGTCATACATACAGGTTTACCATAAAAAATATAAAGTAAAATAAATAGAAGTGCCCCACAAGTATAATATCCATCATATCAAATATTTATTCATATATGTAAATTTCTTTTTAAAAAATCTTTTGAGTTCAGGATAGAAGCAGCTTGGCACTAAAACAGTAGTAAAACATAAAAAAGAGGTATTAAAATATGGAGTGATTTCCTTAAAACATTAAAATGGAACCATGCTAAATGCTGGACCAGAAGTGGAACCACACTGCACCAAAACATAAAGAAATTTATTAACAGCTATTTCTTCACATAACAAAATAGGTTGTTATTCTCAAATGTCAATAGGTAAAAACAGTGTCCATACCCATCTTATGATAAAAATAAAGATCAAGGAACTGGGCCTAAACTTCTATTGCTATAGTTACAAATATGTGGTAAGACATTTACCATTACA
Source organism: Schistocerca cancellata (assembly GCF_023864275.1). Taxonomy (NCBI): domain Eukaryota; kingdom Metazoa; phylum Arthropoda; class Insecta; order Orthoptera; family Acrididae; genus Schistocerca; species Schistocerca cancellata. Next base: position 12,510,517 of record NC_064627.1, on the reverse strand, counting down.
AATATGTTCAAATACTGTGAAAATTCTCTGGACTTCGCACATACAGCATTCCTTTTATAGATTGTTAATTTAGCATAAAGAAACTGTGGTTTCTTAAAAATCAGTGTTTATCAGCTCTACCACCAATGAAATCTATCTGCACTGCACATATGCCTTTTTCAGGAAGTATTTTATGATACAAAGAAAACTGACAACATGACAGTATAATGTTCAAACTTGTGACTTGTGAAAATTTTATCTCTAATACAACAAGCCAAAGAATTTCTTTTACTTTATTCGACAACATATTGGAGGTATGAAAAGAAAATACAACTGTCATTAAAAAAAATACAGCTTCAAGATTACTTTGTTTTACAGTGCATTTCTGTAGGCTTTGAGTGGCAATATGGAATATAATATTTTTATGTTACTGTTTGTATAATCATCTCTTTTATCTATTGCTTTCTTCCTAGGCACATCATGCTCCTCAGACCTGATCTTCATTCATATTTTCTTTCTTCTATCATACAAAGTTTAGCACATATAAATTTTAATAAAAATTTTTGTACTTCCTTTTGCTTGTACTTCAAAGTGTGGAAACACTGTCCAACAATGTATCTGGTTCCACAAGTCAAATAGTTAAAATTAATCAGTCTTAAATCATTAAGCAGTATAAGTATTATGGTCCATGTGCACTTTAAAAGGCAAATTATATTTTTGTAAATTAAAATGGAAGGTCTGATGAAAAGCACTTGGAAATTTTCTGCAAATTCTGGGTACATGAATACTAATTCAGTCTATTTGATGATTCTTCTAACACAGTAACCATACATGCTTTTGCCACAACTGTTGCTTATTTTATTTCTTAATATTGTACTATCACTAAAACATAATTTTAATGGTTTCCATGTCCATCTTTTAAGAGTAGATGTCACAACTGTTTTTTGTCATTTTTCTATGAGGTAAAAAGTTTGAAAGTTGTAGAAACTGTGGCATGGACTACACATTATACATCAAGATAGCATGTATTTCAATGAGTACTTGCAATAGCAAATGAACGACCAATCAACATACACAGTAATAAACACACAGTAGTAGGAAAATACGTAGACACAGTCACCGTATGAATTGTAGGTTATATTATTTAGGTAACTTCCAGATACTTTTGTATCAGACCTTCTATACTGCTGTTTCTATCCATACACTATTATAAAGCATACATACTTTTTAAACTCGGATATAATTATTTTGTCTTCTTGCTTTCTCTGGATATAAAATGTTCTTAATCTGTACTTGAAGTGTTTATAACTAATAATTCTATTTATCACTCAAACAGGAGTATTGCTAATAGGCATCTGACAGTACGGACATTCCTTTTGGGTAAGAGCACAATTACTACATAGCACAAAGTGATTACATGGTTTTAGAGTTATACTACGATTTCCTTCTTCACAAACCATACACTTAGTAGCAGTCTGCAAGTAGATAACCTGAAACAATTTAAATAACATACATATCAGAAAACAAAAATATACCAAGTAATATAGTACATTTTAACAATTAGTCTGCAGTATATGTGAAAATATTCTTTCAGTTATAATGAAATGCTGGACTATTGCTCTCTTTTTCACATAAGGAATCATGAATAAAATTAACTCCTGCAATCGAAAGTCAGTCTGCAAGAATTCTGAATCCATACCCACAAAATGTGAGCAGCAAAGCTGAAACAGTAACACCAGGGCATTTATATGTTATACAGTCATTTGATGCCAAACCTATTAGAATGATACAAGTAAATTAAAAAAAGGCATTCATGTACAATTTGCTCTACAAGTGACTAGATAAGAGAATCATCTGACCCTCACTGTTTAGGAATTTTTTAGTGGTTTAAACTAAGAGCAAAATCGGAAATGTAACACTGAAGCAAAACTATTGATCAGCTGTAGCTGATACATGTGTAACTTGTAACTGATAAAGAAAATGTTAAAGATAGGCCTTATTCAACTGTTTTGTAGCCCACGGCTTTTGCTTGCAATTCTTTAACAAAGAGAGGAATTTGGAATTTCTACAAATATTACAGAGAACTTTAAAAGGAGAGAGAGAGAGAAAGAGAGAGAGAGAGAGAGCGTGAGCTTTATGTAAGCATCTTTTAATTGTGCCTGTCTGGAACTTAACGTGTCTTCTTTACGATAAGTAGCAATTGTCTTTCCCCAAATTGTTTGTGTGTCTAAAAACACACACACACACACACACACACACACACACACACACACACACACACACACTTGGTTCAACTGGACCAGTTGTTAGAACCTTGTAAAGAGACACTCTTGGCAGACTTACGGTGAAAACTACAATAGACAGTAAGATGAATGAGATCACACAATCACCAATACATTTGACAGGGTGGAAGCAGCAGCCCACTCTGCTGGGATTACTATACATTCTGGGGGAAAGCAAATTCACAACTGGCAGAAACCAAGGTGACTGCCACAGCATTTGGGAGCTACCTGCAGTCAGTACAACTTCAATGGTGGCAGTACTGCAACACGGAACATGACTGAAAACCACCACATTATGTAATCCTACATGTGCAGTTCTACTCAGTAAAACAGTGCTCCATTCCGATCTACAAGGCAATACCCACATGGAACTATCAGAGAAAATGAGAATGATAATTATAGTGATGGTGTGGAAAGTTAGAATGCTAAAGCACTGAGGAGAAACATGATATCAAATGAAAAGAAATGAGGCAGATATGTATTTTAGGAATAAGTAAGTAGCAACGGCCAGAAGACTGTGGTATTTGGAGTGGAGCTCACAGGATTATTCACACTGGGTCAGATGATGGTAGAGGAGGAGTAATGCTAATAATAATGAATAGGGAAACTGGAAATAGAGCAATGGTTTATCTGTAGCAGACAGAAAAAGGATCGATGGTCAAATTGAATGGATATCCAACAGACATTGTGATCATATAAGTATACATGAAAACTACAGATGTGGATGGCAGCAAAACTAAAGTGTACAATAATATTAATGAACTCTTAAAAGGGGACAATAATTTAACCATAATGGGGGCTGGAATGCAGCCATACTAATTGTCATCCAGAAATTAAATTTTCTAGAAATTAAGAAAGGAAGGTAAGGAAGAATGAGTGAAAGGAAGATCTCGTGGGATGGACGGAAAACTCAAACAGGATAAGAGAGATGATGTACACAGACAAACTATCACTTTAGGGAGCACAAAATAAGGAGCACAATGATCAGAGATTAAACAGATAACTGGCCAATGGAAGCAAAAATAAAGTGAGAAGATGGAAACAATACTTTGTGTTGTCCAGGAGAAACTATGTCAACTGAAAATGAGTAGATGCAAGAAGGCGATAAAGGAGATACGACACTTTTTTATGAATTTCAAATATCTTTGCAGGATCTCTGATGGAACATATGCCCTGTTATTGCTTAAATAGCAGCAGAACTCTTGTGGGCATCAGGAAAATGTGCAGAGCACAAACTATACAAACTCACAAATAAAATCTATTGAACTGGGAATGTTCCTCTAGATTTTGTAAAGCATATAATTATTTCACTGTCAAAGAAAGTGACAGCAAACAGAAATGAAAACTGCCGCACAATACATATATCAAATCGCTCAAAAAGACTACAAGAGTAATCTACTGGAATAGATGAAATTTACGTAAGAATGGAAGGGAAAACTGAAAGCAGGTTAGGAGAAGACAAATTTGGTTTAAGAGAACCAGAGGCAATCGAGAAGTTATTTTAGCACTGGGTTAATAATAGAGGACAGATTCATAAACATCAGGGAAACATACATTTCATTTATATATTTGGAATTGTGGAATGGAATAACATGTTTTCCATTCCTAAGCATTGTGGCACCAACTACAGAACTAAAAGGGTACTCAATCCATCCTCTTTATGCAGAGCAGACTGGAGCAGTCAGATGTCCACAGGACTTTGTCCAGGGGCAACGGGTGACATGCCTTTAATACTGCCATTTTGAATGAAAACGAGTTGGTTTTGAGATGTTTCACAATGTGAGAACCAAATTTTATTATTGGCACAAAAACCTATTATGTCCTAAAGAACTGACAGTTATCCACTCACTTTTAGAAGTGCACAATATTTCTCTACTGGCTAAAAATCCGTGCTCCAGATTCCAGAGGAGAGACGATTAGCTTTCCTCGCTCTCTCGCGCCCCTTCCGACACTTGCCGATTCCTGTGTGAGCCGTGTGGCTCGATCAGCGGTACGGGTCATCTTTCAGGCAGTGTGTGCAGAGCGCGCACTGGCGCCACCTGCCGTCTGATCAGGAGTGAGTGGAAAAGCTGTGGAAGAGGGAGTGATTTTGCTTTCGGACGCCGAGCAGTAACAGTGTTTTGGGAACTATCGTGGACAGATAAGGTCCAGTGTCAACCAGCAAGCAGGGCACATCTAAAGGGGCCGTGACGGCGCCACGGCAAATATCTCCGGCACGGAAAGAGACGTTACTGGGAAGCCATCGGTGTTGTTTTTTTTCGCTCGCTTCGTGTCTCCTGGTATTATCAGGATCTGCGGGGCCAAGTCTGGTGAATATGGCGGGTGGGGTAGCAGCTCCCAGCCAAGTGTTTTGATTGTATCCTGAACCAGTTTTGCTTTGTGTGCAGGTGCATTGTCGTGTAAAAAATTACTTTGCCATGTCTTCCGGCCCATTCTGGTCTTTTTTCGATCAATGCATAGTTCAAATTGATCATTTGTTGTCTGTAGTGATTAGCATTCACAGTTTCACCGGGTTTTAGAAGCTCAATGTACACCACACGTTTCTGATCCCACCAAACACAGAGCACTGTCTTCTTGCCGAATCGATCTGGTTTTGCAGTTGATGTTGATGGTTGTCCCGGATTAAACCATGATTTTTCCCATTTAGGATTCTTAAAATAAGGATTTATTTACATTGCCAGTAACAATTCGATGCAAAATTGATTTTATTTCATGTCTTTGAAGCAAAATTTGACGAACGGTTTTTCGGTTTTTCACTTGTCTTTCATTCAATTAATGTGGCACCCATTTTCCACACTTTCAGATCTTTCCCATAGCTTTCAAACGGTCAGAAATTGTTTGTTTGCACAATGCAATTTAGCATTACTGCCATTTGCTTCTCACTCAAAGTATCATCTTTAGCCAATATTGCTTGCAATTCGGCGTCTTCAAACTTTTTTGGTGGTCTTCCGTGTTCTTCATTTCTTACATCAAAATAATTATTTCTGAACCGCTGAAACCATCTTTTGCTTGTTGCTTCTGATAGAGCATGATCACCATAAGCCTCGACAAGCATTCAATGCGACTCTGCAGCACTTTTTTTCAAATGAAAACAAAAAATTAATGCTTTCTGCAAATCATCACTTTCTGGTACAAAATTCGACATTGTTAACATGATGAAAACATATGATGATGTTTGTCCCATGACTTGATGTATACTAAAGATCTTTGATAGATGTCAAAAAGAGAGAGAAAGAGAGAGAGAGAGAGAGAGAGAGAGAGAGGCTCGTTCACAACAAATGTTCCCTATCGATACATTCGTATCTTAACGCTCATTTCATACTGGTACACCTGGTAATTAATTTTATGTATTAATTTTACTGATGATGTGTTGTAATGAGTTAGTGTTTCTAGTTATTTAAGGCAGATATCAGTCTGTTGTAGATACCCACGAGTTCTGGGATTTTCTCATGCCCATTTGTGACTGTTGCTACTCCCGTCTGGGGGTCCATGTCGAGCCTGTATAGGAAACAGCTGAGCGCGCGGGCCTCCGTTTTCTGAGTGTAGTTGTTGAATCTCACGAGCTTGTTTGCTCAAATGAAATTTTATATACTAAATTATGTGGTGCCTACCATTTAAACAACCTGTTGTGTGCCTACCATTTAAATAACCTGTTGTGTGTCATGGTATCTGACTGTTGCTTGACCTCTGAATTATTTTGGTAGTAACAATCACTATCGTAATGAAAGAGTACATTAGTTAAATTTCAGTAAATGTGTAATGGGCTATAAGCGCCACATTTTTATGAATGCTTACAATTGAAGTAACTTATTTTCACCTGAATAATAATTTTTAAAGATGTGTGGTAGTTTTAAACATGTGATGGTTTTATTTGACAAGTTCTCTCGTTTGAAGGTACCAAATAAAATGTTCGGTGCAACTGTCAATGGTGATTGCCTGATGTGTTACTTTGGTCCAGTTCTACCACACTACAGCCTATTGAGCCGAGTTTGTGTCATTGCGTGAAAGGGGGAATTACATGTTGTTTCGACACTTCACTATGCAGTGACGGAATGATACGAGAGACCAAAGTCGAGGCACCATTTCTCTCGGTCATCACTGAGATTTAATTTGCACATTGAACAGGCAAAGAAAGATATAAAGAACTACCTCAATTTGGACACGGACAGAAAATTATCACAAAACTGTCTGCTAACAACTTGACGGTAGTTGCCAAAAGTGAACGGGAACCCAGTAGGCCGCTTAATGAAATGTAGTCTATGTTAGCTGATTGCTGTAATAGCTATCTATAAATAAGAAGGAAACTAACATAATGGGGACTGAATGTTAAACTAGGACAAGGAACTCCTGAACATATCGGCTAATTTTGCTGCCTTGGGAGTATTAAGAAGGAAGATGCAGAAAAGACAGTAGCAAGAATCACTCGAGGCAAATGGCTTTCTGAAAAAAGAAACAGCTACCAACAATACCTTAAAAACCTGGAGACGAGAAAGATTAATGAACAGCTTGGCACTGTTGGTGCAGTCTTCAGTCTGATGACTTGTTTGGCATAGCACTCTGTACTACTCTGTCCTCTGCAAGTTTCTTTGTATTCAGATAACTGCTCCAACCTACATCCCTCACACTTCTCTCTGTTGCCAAACTGACAATTCCTTGATGCCTCAGGGTGTGACCTATCGATCAATCCCTCCATTTACTCAAGTTATGCTATAAATTTCTTTGTTACCAATTCAATTCAGTAACTCCTCGTCACACCCATGATCTATCTGTTTAATCCCTAGAATTATATCAGTTTCTCGATCTGCCCATGTGATCTTCAGTATTCTACTCTAGCACTACATTTTGAACGCTTCAATTCTCTTCTCACCCAGCCCGCTTATCGTCCCATTTCATTTTTGCACGAGGCTACATCCCAGTAGAATCCCTTTGGAAAAAACTTCCTAAATTTATATCAGTTGTTAACACAAGGCTCTTTTTCACAATTGCTTTTCTTTCCATTGCCAGTTTGTATCTTCCCTATTCTGGCCAACATCAGTTATTTTGCTGATCAAATGGCAAAACTCGTCTACTACTTCCAGTGTCTCATTTCCTAATCTGAGCTTTATGTCTTCTCCCAGAATTTCAATCCACTTTCCAAATTTCTCCTCATTTTCCTATATTGCTCACTCAATGGACAGACTAAATAACACGGGGGATAAGCTACAAACATGCATCCCTTCCTTTTGTTTCACACTCTTATAACTGCTGTCTGGGTTCTGCACAGGTGTTGTAAATAGCCTTTCGCTCCCTATATTTGCTGTAAATAGCCTTTCGCTCCCTATATTTGCTGTAAATAGCCTTTCACTCCCTGTATTTTACATCTGTTACTTCACTTTTCCAGTCAACACTGTCAAATGTTTTCTGTAAATCTCTAAGTGTTAGAAACACAGGCTTTTCTTTTTTTTTTCTTTTTTTTTTTTTTAAACTAACTCTGTAAAATAGGTTTTCGAGGCAATATTGCGTCACGTGTTCCTCCTACATTTCTCTGCATTCATAACTGGTCTACTAGTCAAGTCAGCAAAGCAAAATTTGGGGAAAAATATAGTGTAGTCAAAAATTTTTGAACAGGATGATTGAGTATGGTGAACAACACACTAAAATCTCCACCAGCAGGGTGTCAGCACGGGGTTGAGGGGTATTTAAATTTACTGTTTACTGATCAATTAATTAATTTTATAACTAAAAAATTGAGGCTTTTAGCGAAAATGTTTCCCAGTGCAAAAAAATTGTCCTATTCATTTTTTTCTCTAGGACTATTAGCTTTTATGTTCTAAGGGTTGGAAAAATCACAGATTATTAAAAGAAAGGAAGTTTAATGGTATAGGTTGGAAAGAGAGGGGGTAGAAACATGAAGGGAGGTCATGCAATTCCCTTGCTCACAGATCTGCAAACCGAAGAGCAAGCAGCTGATTCCCCATTCTATTTACCCCACAACATTAAAAGAAGCAACTACAGGGTGTTTCACAAAGTTATATCCAACCTCTGTAGTGCCTTTAGAATCACGGGCAATGCAGTAAGCAGACATTCCCACAGAGTGTTTGTTTTTCACAAATTGCATTAACACTACACAAATAATACTAGCACAAGAAACACATGCGGACAGAATCTACACAAATCTCTACACTGCTTGATGGGAAATTGACACACTGTCATTCTGTATTGCAGCTTCTTATCCAGTTCTAGTATGTGAGCAGACAAAATAACTTCACTGAGCCTGTATTTATACAGTGAAATTATTTTCAGTTTATTAATGAGTATTTATTTGCAATTGTTAAGTGAGCATTTATATAAAAAATGTTCCTATAAACAATGGCTGAGAAGTGTATATTTTTAAGTGTGATATTGTTAGTGACCTTTGTAGTCTTAGTGGGAAAGGGGTTGGATTGGTAGATGTGGCACCTTGCTGCTGTCTACTGTTTACACTGTATTGTGAAGTCATGTAATTGTCTTGTTGTCATTTGGTGGAGAATTAATGAATGACCAATAAGTTACTGCACTTCCATCACCATTAGGAACAGAAAGCTGGCTGAAGCCAGAGATAAATTCTGCCGAAATTTTTACAAAGGTACAGACGGTGTTTAGAAAGGATAGATTGCATGCAACCGGTGGTGGAGTGTTCGTCGCTGTTAGTAGTAGTTTATCCTGTAGTGAAGTAGAAGTGGATAGTTCCTGTGAATTATTATGGGTGGAGGTTACACTCAACAACCGAGCGAGGTTAATAATTGGCTCCTTTTACCGACCTCCCGACTCAGCAGCATTAGGGGCAGAACAACTGAGAGAAAATTTGGTATACATTTCACATAAATTTTCTCAGCATGTTATAGTCTTAGGTGGAGATTTCAATTTACCAGATATAGACTGGGACGCTCAGATGTTTAGGACGGGAGGTAGGGACAGAGCATCGAGTGACATTATACTGAGTGCACTATCCGAAAATTACCTCGAGCAATTAAACAGAGAACCGACTCGTGGAGCTAACATCTTGGACCTACTGATAACGAACAGACCCGAACTTTTCGACTCTGTAAGCGCAGAACAGGGAATCAGTGATCATAAGGCCGTTGCAGCATCCCTGAATATGGAAGTAAATAGGAATATAAAAAAAGGGAGGAAGGTTTATCTGTTTAGCAAGAGTAGTAGAAGGCACATCTCAGATTACCTAACAGATCAAAACAAAAATTTCTGTTCTGACACTGACAATGTTGAGTGTTTATGGAAAAAGTTCAAGGCAATCGTAAAATGCGTTTTAGACAGGTACGTGCCGAGTAAAACTGTGAGGGACGGGAAAAACCCACCGTGGTACAACAATAAAGTTAGGAAACTACTGCGAAAGCAAAGAGAGCTTCACTCCAAGTTTAAACGCAGCCAAAACCTCTCAGACAAACAGAAGCTAAACGATGTCAAAGTTAGCGTAAGGAGGGCTATGCGTGAAGCGTTCAGTGAATTCTAAAGTAAAATTCTATGTACCGACTTGACAGAAAATCCTAGGAAGTTCTGGTCTTACGTTAAATCAGTAAGTGGCTCGAAACAGCATATCCAGACGCTCCGGGATGATGAAGGCATTGAAACAGAGGATGACACGCGTAAAGCTGAAATACTAAACACCTTTTTCCAAAGCCGTTTCACAGAGGAAGACCGCACTGCTGTGCCTTCTCTAAATCCTCGCACAAACGAAAAAATGGCTGACATCGAAATAAGTGTCCAAGGAATAGAAAAGCAACTGGAATCACTCAACAGAGGAAAGTCCACTGGACCTGACGGGATACCAATTCGATTCTACACAGAGTACGCGAAAGAACTTGCCCCCCTTCTAACAGCCGTGTACCGCAAGTCTCTAGAGGAACGGAAGGTTCCAAATGATTGGAAAAGAGCACAGGTAGTCCCAGTCTTCAAGAAGGGTCGTCGAGCAGGTGCGCAAAACTATAGACCTATATCTCTGACGTCGATCTGTTGTAGAATTTTAGAACATGTTTTTGGCTCGAGTATCATGTTGTTTTTGGAAACCCAGAATCTACTATGTAGGAATCAACATGGATTCCAGAAACAGTGATCGTGTGAGACCCAACTCACTTTATTTGTTCATGAGACCCAGAAAATATTAGATACAGGCTCCTGAGTAGATGCTATTTTCCTTGACTTCCGGAAGGCATTCGATACAGTTCTGCACTGTCGCCTGATAAACAAAGTAAGAGCCTACGGAATATCAGACCAGCTGTGTGGCTGGATTGAAGAGTTTTTAGGAAACAGAACACAGCATGTTGTTATCAATGGAGAGACGTCTACAGACGTTAAAGTAACCTCTGGCGTGCCACAGGGGAGTGCTATGGGACCATTGCTTTTCACAATATATATAAATGACCTAGTAGATAGTGTCGGAAGTTCCATGCGGCTTTTCGCGGATGATGCTGTAGTATACAGAGAAGTTGCAGCATTAGAAAATTAAAGCGAAATGCAGGAAGATCTGCAGCGGATAGGCACTTGGTGCAGGGAGTGGCAACTGACCCTCAACATAGACAAATGTAATGTATTGCGAATACATAGAAAGAAGGATCCTTTATTGTATGATTATATAATAGCAGAACAAACACTGGTAGCAGTTACTTCTGTAAAATATCTGGGAGTATGCGTACGGAACGATTTGAAGTGGAATGATCATATAAAATTAATTGTTGGTAAGGCGGGTACCAGGTTGAGATTCATTGGGAGAGTCCTTAGAAAATGTAGTCCATCAACAAAGGAGGTGGCTTACAAAACACTCGGTCAACCTATACTTGAGTATTGCGCATCAGTGTGGGATCCGTACCAGATCGGGTTGACGGAGGAGATAGAGAAGATCCAAAGAAGAGCGGCGCGTTTCGTCACAGGGTTATTTGGTAACCGTGATAGCGTTACGGAGATGTTTAACAAACTCGAGTGGCAGACTCTGCATGAGAGGCGCTCTGCATCGTGGTGTAGCTTGCTCGCCAGGTTTCGAGAGGGTGCGTTTCTGGATGAGGTATCGAATATATTGCTTCCCCCTACTTATACCTCCCGAGGAGATCACAAATGTAAAATTGGAGAGATTAGAGCGCGCACGGAGGCTTTTAGACAGTTGTTCTTCCCGCGAACCATACGCGACTGGAACAGGAAAGGGAGGTAATGACAGTGGCACGTAAAGTGCCCTCCGCCACACACCGTTGGGTGGCTTGCGGAGTATAAATGTAGATGTAGATGTAGAACTGTGTTACTGATAGACTCCACTCACTCAGGAACTGTTGGCACTTGTAGAGTGGATCCAATTACCAGTTACCCACAGTATATGTTTCAAGGTGGACGTTAATATGTCTGGTGGAATGGGACTGATCATGTTGAAGCGTAGAACAGTAATTTGCCCATGACACCTAGATGACCCACTTCTGTTGCAGAGAGCCAATTTAAGCCTCTCAGCCTCTTCAGATGTCGGGAGAGCTGAGACTGGGGAAATGCATTCCATACCCTTTGTGCTGTGAAGAGCATTACAGAAAGTGGTAGTGAAGACAACAAAATTGATGTTGACAAATAAGTACTGACACCATGTGTCATTTGGAACAGACTTTCCAGTATAGTAGACAGTTACAGCTGTTGAACATTTGTACATAATGGTTCATTTAACCATTGGAAATAAGTACTCATTCAATAAACTGAAAATAACTCCACTATGTAAACAGGACTCAGGTGAAGTTATTTTGTTTACTCACATAAGAGTGCGCGATAGGAAATGCCAGGAAGGTATAGTCTGCCTGTAAACTTAAAAGTAAGCAGTGCTCGTGGTGGGGGAAACTGCCTTTCTAGGAGGAATGCTACAGCTGTCTTAAGGATGACTAAGAATCAACGTCCTCTCTAGCAATATAGAACAGTGTGCAGAAATTCACATATATTGTGTCCATATGTGTTTCTGGCATTAGCATTATTAATAACTCATAACTGTATTCTGTGTAAAGTTAACGCACTTTTTAGGAAACAAACCACTCCCTGGAATGCCTGTGCGCTGTCACCAGTTATTTTTAAGACATCCTGTTGAGGATGGGTATAACTTCCTGAAACGCTCTGTAGTTGTTTCTTCTGAAGCTCTTCACTTTGCAGACCTATGAAGGAGGGAATTAGAAATTGCACAACCACAATCTGACAACCTACCTTCTCTGTTTTTCACCCCCCCCCCCCCCCCCCCAGGTGAGGTACAGACATTTAATATTTCTTCTTACTGCACTTCATTTACCAGTGAACAGTACTTTTGTACCATTAAATAACTTTTCCATCCACTGCAATGTGGAAACTGTTAGTCCTAGGGAAAATATGAGTAGCACTGTTTCTATAGGAGTTGCCCACTTCCAGCTCCCTATACACACGACCCATTGTGGATCTTTTTAGTATTTTGTTTGTGGCAGTTTCTTCTGCCATTGCATAAAAATTTATGACACAATCCCCCTCCCCTGACTTTACTTAGTGTTCCTTGACTTGGCTGCACCTTGAAGTCAGCTCCTACCAGCTTTCCCATTCTTCTGTATGTGTCAGTATTTCACAGTCATAACTAAATAACTAATAGTTTGAAAAACAAAGATTCTGTGACTTACCGAACGAGAAAGCACTGGTAGATAGACACAATAAAAAACACACAAACAAATTTCAAGCTTTCACAACCCACGGTTGCTTCATCAGGAAAGAGGGAAGGAGAGGGAAAGACGAAAGGATGTGGGTTTTAAGGGAGACGGTAAGGAGTCATTCCAATCCCGGGAGTGGAAAGACGTATCTTAGGGGGAAAAAAGGTGTGCACACGCGCACACACATCCATCCGCACACAGGCAGACATATGTAAAGGCAAAGAGTTTGGGCAGAGATGTCAGTTGTCAGTCTGCCTGTGTCTGTATATGTGAGGATGGATATGTGTGTGTGTGTGTGTGTGTGTGTGCGCGCGCGCGCGAGCACGAGTGTATACCTGTCCCTTTTTCCCAGTAAGATAAGTCTTTCCGCTCCCGGGTTTGGAAGGACTCCTTACTCTCTCCCTTAAAACCCACATCCTTTCATCTTTCCCTCTTTCCTGATGAAGCAACCGTGGGTTGCGAAAGCTTGAAATTTGTGTGTGTGTGTGTGTGTGTGTGTGTGTGTGTGTGTGTGTTTTATTGTGTCTATCTACCTGCGCTTTCTCGTACGGTAAGTTACAGAGTCTTTGTTTTTTAATACATTTTTCCCATGTGGAATGTTTCTTTCTATTTTATTCACATCATTAACTACTAGTTTGGTAATATTCACCTGTCAAGCACCTGCCTTCTTCGATTTATTAAATTATTCTTGAAACATGAGAATATTTCATCTCTCTCTCACATCTCGTTCAGCAAGTGGAACAATTCTGTTACGGCTGGCTCTCTCAAAGACCTCAACAATTATAAAAGAATGTCCAGGGATCTCGTCTCGGCATACACTTTTCAATGTGCTGTCAAATTCTTCTCGAATTATCGTCATTTTCATCGACAGTTTTCTTTTTCTATAATTTTTCCTTCGAGCATACTTCACGTGCGTAGCCCTTCTACTTCTCCCTTCTTTGCTTGATACTGCCTTGCCACCTGAGCTCTCGATGTTGAAAAGTGCTTTTCTTTTCTCCGAAGGTTCCTTTCATTTTCCTACAAGTGGTATCTATCTTTCCCCTATTTATGAGTATGTCTAACTGACTTGCATTGTCCTCTACTCATTCCTGCTTAGCCATTTTGCACTTTCTGTCAATGTTATTTTTTAGTTATTTGTATTCCCTTTTCCCTTCTTTACTGCATTTTTAAATTTTCTTATTTTGTCAATGAAATTCAGCATCTCCTATGTTACCAAGGATTTCTACTTGACCCTGCCTTTTTACCTATTTGGTCCTCTGCTGCTTACAATATACCACCTATCATCTTGTACTTTATTCCTTTCCTCTGTTGCAATCGTTGCTTAATGTTCCCTCTAAAACCCTCAACAATCTCTTGTTCTCTTATTTTATCAAGGACCCATCTCCTTGATGTCCGATCTTTTTTCAATTTCTTCAGTTTTAACTGACAGTTAATAACTGAACAATAACAATCACAAGTCCATATCAGCCGCTGGAAAAGGCTTACAGTTTAAAACCTTTCAAAATCTCTATTCTACTACTGTATAATCAACTAAAACTTATAGTGTCTCTCAGTCTGTCCCATGTATTCAACCTCCTTATGTAATTCTTGAAGTGTTAACAATGATTAAACAATACTCTGAGCATGATTCTACCATGCAATTTCCTCATTCACTCCTTTCCCCCAACCCATGTTCTCCAACTAATTTTCCTTCTATTACTGCTATCAAATTTCAGTCCCAAATCACAACTAAATTTTGGTCTCCCTAAACTTTTTATCTCCTCATACATTCTTTCAACATTTTTAATATTTAAGGATGTATACGCGGACAGGGGAAAAAAATGAAAAAAATAAAATAAATAATAATAATAATAATAAAATTCCCGGATTTTTCCAGGTTAAAAATACATTTTCTCCCGTGTGAAATACACTTTTTCCATGTTAAGTGACAGTATACTTTTCCTCAGAACAGTAAAACTTATCAATCCTGTGAATGGTTATGGTTTTATACCCCGGCGTAGAATTTCCCAGCCCTTTAGAAAACTAAACTCAGTAAAAAAAAACCAACAAGTTTTGGAAAGATCTTTGATGTACAGCAACACGCATACTGCATATTTTTGTATTATGAAAGTATAAATATGAATTCATCCAAACACCGAAGCATTGAAATCGAGACTGTGATGTGCTTTTGTAAGCAAGTCATAGCTCAGGTCACATGATCTCACCAGCCGATGACAGCGGATATTCAGAGCGTAGGACACCTGACGTAGTCAGCCAACATCACTGTTATGTAGCGCGTATTCACAAATTGGAAAAGTACATGGTTTAAATTAATATACGTAGTGTTGCTACAAGAAAATCAAAGCTTTCACATATAATATTGATCTTTTTTGCACATGTTACACTTTTGTTACACTTTAAGATACATCACACAAAAGTGACAGTAAAATTTTTAATAACGACATAAATGTCTGATCATCTGGGCTCAAAATTCTTCTAATAGTTGTCCACAAAGAGTTAATTTTTAAATGAGAGTCAAACGGTCTGTGATTTAAGAAATTCATTGTACATTCTCGAACCCTGTGTGTGTGTGTGTGTGTGTGTGTGTGTGTGTGTGTGTGTGTGTGTGTGTGTGTGCGCGCGCGCGCGTATGGAAGGGGGGGGGGGTTGGAATTAATATTGGATGGGATTACCTGTAATCCAGAGGGCAAGAACTCTTCAGAAAATTTGCACTCTTTATTGTCTATTACCTAATAACTTCCTTTTTTGTGTAACGTAAAATAGAATACATAAAAACAAATGACAAGCAAGACAGTACACATTTCTTCAGTCCTTAAGTTCTAGCATTTTTCTCTCTCTAAGCTTGCTACAGCTTTACATGGTGCCCTTTCCTTTCTGCGAAATCTGTTAACTCATCAAACTTCATCAAATGTTTTGCCACATGAAAAAAACGAAATGTCATTGTCTTATATTGAAAAAGCTGTTAATACAAACGGTACCCAAGACTGGTGTGTTTTCTCAATCTGGTTACGTCTATTTTGTCACTGTCTTCTAGATAAAACAAAACAGGCCTGTCTAATATTGCAGCAATTGTAACACACAACAAATAAACACACTGTTTTATCACAAAGGGTCACTTTTTTTAACGCGACAGTATATAATTCACGAAGTACCAATATCAAATGCCTATTAGGCCTACTACAAGCAAAAAGCTTTATGTTCAGAAATAGTTTCACATTTGATTCATACGCTCCAGCTTCTCAAGCTGGAGATCGAAAAGCAGCAGTATGAAATTTTTATACAAATTTGGAACCGTCATATTCTTCCATAATTTGTCTGAAGTCCCCGTTTCTTCTCCTTCCTCGTTATAACAAACAATCTTGTCATCACTAATTCTGTAACTATTCGTGCCAGTGCCAAAACTTATTCTCCAGTTAATTTCACTAACTCTGCCACAATCAACTGCTTAGTTATCCTGTGTTTATTCTCCGGTTATGTGTTCACACAATGCTACTCCAAGAATAGAACTTAGGCGACTGCTACCGGGGTTTGTACAACTGGCCATTACTAGTGTAGCAGTCTGGCCAAAAATTTTCTATCAAAAATTCATTTTCTTGGATACATTGAGAAGATAATACATAATCTTTCCTGCCTGTTATTCCTGTTAGTAGTTTATTTCTGCTCTGCTATGGATTTAGTTGGTAATTATAACAATGCTGATCATTCAGAAACCCAGTCAATCACATAAACAAACAGCGATTGACATTCACCCGTTTGGCTTTATTCCGCTCAGCTCGTATAGCCCCGTCCCCTTCTGCCTGCATGAAAGTTTATTTCTAGATGCGTCGGGGATTCCCCTTGCAGAGAAATGACATACACTATGCACGCTTTCAAAAATAAACATATGATCCCTTTAGAAATAAACTTAGAATATGTTTATAAATGTTCAAAAACCAACAGGGATGCATTTAAAAATCATATGAATAATCGATAGACCAACATGTGCTGGATACTAAGCGCATTGTGAAAAAAGGCTTTTTTCCTCAAGAATATGAATTCTTGCCACCCGGGGTAGATATACCTGTTTGCCCCCCATTGAATCTGGCTGCTTGGGCACACCAGTAAAATTTTTCTGGGTAGCGTCTTACAACTGCTAATACAGCTAACAGCCACACTTCCGCAGCCAGAAACAGGAGAAAGTACCACACATGCACAATTCAACTGACTGCGCATACGCCTGAGCCTGCTCGCAACTGTTCAAATGAATTGTGACGTCACATTCATCGGAGGCAATTTGTTGTTATGAAGCATTGCACAGTCTTCCTAAAGCCTTTAACACATTTTGCTGTTGGCAGATGCTTGTGTGAGTACTGTGTTTTGTTGTTGTATTTCCTTTACAACTTAAGTTTTATTTTCATTTTTCTTTTTTTTTTTTTTTAATCTTGTTCTTAGTTTACTGCTGTAATATTATTCTGCAGTAGCAGGATACAGTAACATGCTTTGTTACAGTATTGTGTCTTACCAGCCAAAATTACAAAACTTGAACTGAAAACTAAAACAAAACAAAAAATTCTCAGAATTCTAAAAAATTTCCGAGTTTTTCCGGTTTTCTCCAGGATGAAAAAATTCCTGGGTTTTTCCTGGCTCTCCCGGGCGTATACACCCTGTATATGCTAGATGGCATATAAACTAATACTGCTATTGTGGGTGTTGGCTTTGTCTCTAACATCTTTATCTATTTACTTTACAACAAATGTTTAACTTGAAGTAATTTTTGATTCCATTTTAGGTTTGACATCCATTTTTCAAAACTTCCTCCTGTAGTGTGGACCAATTGGGGAAGGGATCTTAAATACTGCCAACTGCCTACAGTGTAAAAGATCCTCTGCACAGAGTAACTGCAGAGACTTAAAATATTTGCTTTAACACAGTATTGAATCTTGTATGGTGGGGTTATTATGTTCCCTTTATGTAGAGCCCGCTGACAACTCAGTAATCTCACTTCTGATGCCTGAGCTGCTATCTTCCCAAGCACGCCAAAGAGTAGATCCACATGACCTTGGGGAACCTGGATTCTCAGGAATGGCCATTGTGCCAGATGACCTTTGCTGTGGCCATGTGGAAGCTGTGGGGAGAGCCCTCGATTGAAGTAGCTGGTATCAAGGCAGACATTATGCACTAGAAACACTTCAAACTAAACCAACATAATGGCCCTACTGAGCTGCCTAGCTCAACAGATAGGTACAGATCAGTATTTCTGTAAGTGGTCTTTATCGACCCCTTGGATCGATTTGAACCTGCAAGGGGTCCATGTCAATGGAAGAAAAAATAAAAATAAAAGAGGAACTGAAAATGCATCAGATGTAAATGGGGGTCAATGAAAGTGGTTGCCATTTAGGTAGGTCATAACAAAAATTCCAAATTTTTCCCACAGCACTGAAGCTTGCCCCAATGTATGCCAGTGTCTGTCTCATCGACTAAGAGAGAGGATGGAGCCACTACTTACTTTTATTCTCCTGCTTGCAATATTCAGCAATATTATTAATTATTTTTATGGCTCCAGTCCTTAGAGTACTAGCCCTTGCTCTTCTCTGAGGAGTGGACAGAGTATTTGGCACTGCCAGTAAGGTGCCATGAACCATTTCATCAGTCAGAAAGATATGTATTACTCTGCAACACTATATAACATAACAATTATCTCGCAGTAGCTTCACATGCACTGTTACATTGTATAGGTTGGCAGTCAGTGGATACAAAATGCGAGTGGGCTGAACTGACCGACTTCTGCCAATCCTGAACTAGAGTGTCCTTGTTCATCTCTTTGTGACCAGTTTATAGTTAAGTAATGTGCAAGTCGAAGAGAATCAATGTATGTTTTTTTGGAGAGGTGGTGGAAAATATACTTTTTTTGTTAGTTCCTTACATCTGCCAAGAGATACCCAAATCATTTTCTGAATATGAGAGTGCCGATTTTGATTGCTATGTCTTGTCATATTTACCAAAATAGTTTAAATTTTGTTAACAGATAACTGATTCTAAGCATGGCAGAATCTAAAAAGGAATGTAGAGAGTAAATTGTTGATTATTTGAAGTTTTGACCCATTCCATGATTCTTGGACCAGTGATTACCTAAGTGCATTTTATGCAACAAGTGCATTTTACGCAACAAGGTGTTAAGCATAAACACTATGAAATCATCCGAGGAAACAACTGAGGATCATTTAAGAATATGTCACAGTGATTAAAAAGAGGTAAAAAATTTGAAATACTTTCAAATACTTAATGATAAATTTCATAAGAGACCAGCAGTAGACAGAATTTTTACTTTGACATCACAAAGAGATTCTGTTGATTTGTGAATGTCTTAAAAAACCTAGCTACTTGCAGCAAAATCTGGAAAACTGCAGACTATTGGGGAACAGTTAATTTTGCCAGCCGCTGAAGAAGTTATAAAAACTGTTCTACACAAGCCTGTTTACAATATACTCAAAAGATTTCCTTTGAGCACAATACTGAAATCAACTTGTATAGTTACATGCAAATGACTAATTTCTCCATACAAATCGATGAGTCAAGTTTATCTTGTAAATTAAGCATTATTATTATTACAAATTTGTTTTATTATGGACCAAAAAATCCACAAATAACTGCTGTTCATGAGAACTGTGGGAAAAACCAGTAAAGGCAAATCAGTAGCTAATGTTTCAAAAGATTATTTTGTCAAAAAAGTGATCCCATTATCAAATATGATGTCAGCAGCAGCAGGTGGAGCACCTAGCACATTTGGGTGCTATCAAGGATTTATAAGCTATTTAAAACAAAATGTACCCAGGGTGTATGCAGTACTCTGCATCAACTGTCGACCACAGTTAGATGCTAAAAATCTGAGTAGTAGACAGCATCAATCTCTTAAATTTGTCATTAGCACAGCAAATTAATTTCGAAGTGAGGTGTTGCATTCTAGGTTATGTACATACCTTTGTAATGCCGAGAACTTTGGTCAGATACTTCATCACAATGAAATTCGCAGGATGTAAAAAAGCTTATGTTTGACATGATTTTTCTCACTTCTTGAGACTGTTTTAGACTTTCTGGACACTAAAGATCCAATTTTAAAAGGAAATCTAATCAAATGGAAACCATACATCGCTTATTTAACATACTTGTTTTCTAATTTTAATGAGATTAACTTGCCATTGCAATGTGACAGTCCAAATTTGATAAAAAACAAGTCCACAATTTCAGTTTTTCTTGCCAAAATTAATCCATCAAACACTGAACAGAGCAAATTCTTCCAGTTTCTGTCACAGACAAACTGCCAGAATGATCGCATTTCAATGTACGTTCAACATTTAAATATCCGTTGCACTGACTCTGAAATTAGAATTGATTTTGACTGTGGAAAAATCTGTGGATTATCAATTGGCACAGTGATGTTGGAGAAATGAATGTCATAGTACAAGAAGAACTGATGCCAATAGTCACCAACGAAAAACTTTAAAGTACAGTTTATAATGGAATATGGGCAATTCTGGCTACAGAGACATGAACCTATAACTCATCCTGTACTGTGGCACATTGGAAATCAGAGATAGAGGACATTTAATGTTAAACCTAACTAAACTGGAGCCAAAAACTGAAAATTTGCTAATAAAGACTCAGGCTCATCCCTCCCATTAAAAGCATTTTTATTAGTTTTACTAGACCTGCATTTTGTGTCACTAAAGTAACAAACATATAAAACTTAACTTTTTTTTTAGTTTTTTGCTCTACTTTTCTACAGTTAAACCTATCCATTTGAATTGCACAGTATTAGCTGTAGAAAACACACTTCAGGTTGAGGAATTTGTGAAACTTAAATGTACGTAAGGCAGGACCCTAACTAAAATAGGAAAAATTGGCATATGGTCTGTGAGATGAAAAAGTCTAGGAATCTCTAGGAGAATGTAAAGATTTCAATGCATACAGTTACAAACAAACTGCTTTCCCTCCACCGGCTACCCCACAAGAAGAGGGACAAGCACGAAGACTGTGAACAAAACTGTTTATTACACACATTGTGCACACTAGAATGTACAGAGATACTTTTACAGGGATGAAGCAGTTATTTAGATGGAACAAATGGAAGATAAATTTGGAGAAGCGGACACACTGGAAAAAAATGCGAAGTGGATTACTACTGTTAAAAGTATCTCGTGTCGTCTAGTCTCGAGCACATCAGACGTGCGAAAAGACTGAGGGAGTATTGTTCCAGCTAGAACTTTGAATACTGTACAAGGAGTTATCTACTACAGAGACCTCAGGATCCAGACAGACAGAGAGCTACGAGGTAATCTAGAATGGCGAGGTGCCCATTTTGTCCAACGGACAGAGTTAAAAAAAATATCTGAATGGAGACAAGTGCTTTCACCTTAGTTTTTGAAGGAAATGTCCTCTCATAAAAAGTTCAAAGTTACAGTGTACAGGTGTGATGTGAAAACTTATGTCCCACTGCCAATGAGATGTTTTCAATGCTTACATTCTGGACACACTGTCCAACTGAAAGGCAGGCCCGCAATTTGACAACTGTCGCATATCACTTCATAAAGGTCCCTGTGCAAACAGCCAGCTATCCACGTAAACTGTGCGCAACATCATTCTCCGTGTCCACCATTTAGCTCAATACTCAAAAGGTAAAATAAAATACAATAATATAAAACCACGAACTGTCTCTCACGTACAGACGTGAGAAAAAAATACGAGCGCACACATCTAGTCAGTACGATAAATTATGCAAAAGTCACAGCTATCACCTCATCTTCTTTCAAAATGCAATTTATCATCTGCTGTAAAACAAGAATGTGCAACAAAATGAAACATTATTTGCAAGAGAGATCCCTATCCCTTTGGACTTCCAATCTTACAGTGCCAGCACGAGCCCACCAGCAGACACATTTTGTCATTTTGTATCCCTCAGACAACACGAGAGAGGAAACCCCACTCCACAGCTCGTCCCTCCCAAAATATAAGTGGCATACAATCAAATACTAGTCACTGGACAAAAGAGATTAAGACACTGGGCCGAAGAAGTGACATATCGTCTTCTTACCCCAATCGACAACCTGAAGAACTACAACAAGAAAAACAGCTAAAATAAAGAAAAGCCCAAAGAAAAAAAATATAGCACAGAACTAATTCAATAGTTCATATGCAACCAGAACTCACACTGGCAGCTAATGACTCTACGGACATTACACCAATCACACAGGACGAATCTGAACACATTGTAGATAAACACACACAACATACACCAGCTTCACCTTCACTGACTACAACAACTTTTCAGTGATTTTACAATGGAACTGCAACGTCTGCTCTCCCCACCTGGAAGATATTCACCAATTGATCACAAACCTGCAGAACTGCAACCTCACGTGTCAGTTTGTCCGTACAGTACCATCGTACGCCAACATATGCCAATTTTTTTAACGTGCGACTCAAAATTTATTTCCCAATCTTTTCACATCTAACATTTTATTAGTGAAATGTATGTAATGACAATAATTTTACATTTGTCAGTTACCGAGATAATAATAATGTCCTTTCGCTCTCTTGTAGAACTGAATTTTTTGACATACAAGGTCGCCATTTGACACCACCGATACGTATAACGACAATACGGAAACGATAGACTGCAACTCACCGTGTAGCGGAGATGTGTAGCCGAGTGCTAAAATATTAAAGCTTTCAGATGAAGTTCTTTTGCATTAGAAAACACACACGTTCACACGAGAACAGGTGCCCACCGTTTGACAGCACCAGAGCTCGGCTGCGATTGTGTCTGGTGGAGCATTAAGATGCTGGAATGAGTGGTGGAGGTAAGGAGGCAGCACGGGCTGGTGTGGGGGAAGGTGCTAGTGCTGTCTGGCAGAGCATGCAGGGACAGCATAAAGCTGTTAGGTGCAGTGTCAGGAAGCAGTGCTGTGGAGGGTAGGTGGGAGGCAGGACTAGTAAAAGTTTAAGTTGGGCCAGGGGGTTTAGAGGAATGAAGAATTTCCACCCGCGCAGTTCGGGAAAGGCTGCTGTCGGTAGGTAACCGGAGATAAGGACGTTCACCCTTTTGCTGCAGAATTCTCGTACATATTCTCACTTCAAATATAACAAAATTCTGCACGACGGTAAAGCTTTCGTCCGCTAATCGGCACAGTTTTAGAGAAAGCATCCGTGCTCAGCTCGCCTTTTTCTCATACGATATCCTGCAAACTGCAGACGAATGGCGACCGGCAGATTCTGTATTACTAGATTTCCACACTGCAGCTCGATATGACGGTACGAGCGTACGGAATAGGTTCCCTAATATGTGAGTGGGTCGAACACTTCTCTGTCACTTCGGGGCCCCGACCCGAGTGCAGGTCGAGATGCGACTCCTTGTCGAAGAGACTACGCGTAAGTACGGGACGGGCCGAGATTTTCTATACGTGCGAGCCACCTGTCACTCAAAAACTGGACTTACTCCGTACCAGAACACCGTACGGACACCTCGCGACCTGCCCGTCGATCGGTGCTACCTTCTGTTGTCAATTTCTAGAACGATTTCGAAAGGAACACTAGCAAACGTAACAGCCGCCGTCACGACGAGTCGAGCCGATACGATACGATCGCACCGATGTAATTTCGTCTGTTTATTTGATGGTTTTCACAGTTTGCTGTACTTCTGCTACAAATAAGTCACGTTTGATCAGTGAGTGAGAGATTTTGAAAGCTTCCGGAGGAAGAACTTTCACAACAACTCGCCTCGCATTTTTTTCTCGGAACGACGATCGTACTTCCCGTAGTTATTTTTCGTAATTTCAATCACTATTTTTTCAAAATTTGTAATCTATCGCAGAACTAGTGAGTATGTAAAATAAATCTCAAAGGTCGCCCATTTTTTGGAACGTATTAGTCTCGACGATACAGGAATTACATACGTGCTAACAGAACGCGATACATTGTCCTCGGGGGCGGCTGTTCGTCAGAGACGAGGGCATTGTCAGGGGAGCCCCAGGGAAATATGATAGGACTGCCGTTATTCTCCATATACATAAATGATGTGATGGGGTGAGCAGCAATCTGCAATTGTCTGACGATGATGCTGTGATGTACAAGAAGGTGTCCAAGTTGAGTGACTGTAGGATGATACAAAATGACTTAGACAAAACTTCTATACAGGGTGATGAATGGCAGCTAGCTCTAAATGTAGAAAAATGTAAGTTAATGCAGATGAGCAGAAAAAACAAACCCGTAATGCTCAAATACAGAACGATAAGAGTCCCACTTGACATAGTCACATCATTTAAATATTTGGGTGTAACACTGAAAAGTGATGTGAAATGGAATGAGTATATGAGGATTTTGCTAAGGACTTGGTTTATTGGTAGAATGCCGGGAAAGTGTGGTTCATCAGTAAAGGATACCACTTACAGGACACTAGTGTGAACTATTCTCGAATACTGCTCGGGAGTTTGGGATCCCCACCAGGTTGAACTAACAGAAGAAATCGAAGCAATTCAGAGGCAGGCTGCTAGGTTTGTTACCGATAGGTTCTATCGACGTGCAAGTATTACGAAAGTGCTTCGGGAACTTAAATGGGAACCTGTAGAGGGACACTATTGAGAAAATATAGAGAACCGACATTTGAAGCTGACTGCAGAATGATGCTATTACCACTGACGTACATTTCACGTATGGCCGTGAAGGAGGAGGAGGCGAGAATAGTGTTTAATGTCCTGTCAGTAACAGGGTCCTTACAGACAGAGCACGAGCTCAGATCAGGGAAAAATGGGGAGGGAAATCGGCTGTGCCCTTTCGAAGGAGCCACGCCGACATTTGCCTGAAGCAATTCGGGGATATCACGGAAAACCTAAATCGGAGTGGCCAGACGCAGGTTTGAACCGCCACCCTTCCGAATGTGAGTCCACTGTGCCACCTCGCTCGGTTAGAGAAGTGAAGAAGTGGTAAGAGAAATTAGGGCTCATAAGGAGGCACAGAAATAGTTGTTTTTCCTCCTCTCTATTTGCGAGTGGAACAGGAAAGGAAATGACGAGTAGTGGTACGAGGTAGCCTCCACCACACTGTATATGGTGGCTTGCAGAATATGTATGCAGATATAGATGTTACCTTCTTACCTTCTCAATTTCTTCCAAGTCACTTCTCAACTGTCCTTCTAAGGACTTAAGAGTTGCAAGTGACAATGTTTTCAGTTCAGATACTCTCCTCAGACCATGCAAATACGGACTTCCTTGTAAAAGATCAACCTCCTTTTGAAGTGCTTTTGCTTGTGATAGTGCCTGGAAAAAGATGTTCTGCATCAGGACACGCCATACCATATTTTTCCACTGTCACAAAGTGTTCTACCTGTGTTTAGTCCATATTATTTTAAGTGATAAATGAAAACAATGAATTATACCACCATTACCTTTACAAAATAACTTGTCACACAGAACGGAAAATCTGAGATGAAATATAGTAACAACAAAATGAAACAGGATAGACTACTATCAACCATAGATGAGGTGTTTATTGACAGACAGGCGCTTTAAACATTGACTATATATATATATATATATAAAAACAAAGATGATGTGACTTACCAAATGAAAGTGCTGGCAGGTCGACAGACACACAAACGAACACAAACATACACACAAAATTCAAGCTTTCGCAACAAACTGTTGCCTCATCAGGAAAGAGGGAAGGAGAGGGAAAGACGAAAGGATGTGGGTTTTAAGGGAGAGGGTAAGGAGTCATTCCAGTCCCGGGAGCGGAAAGACTTACCTTATGGGGAAAAAAGGACGGGTATACACTCGCACACACACACACATCCATACTATGACATATATATATATATATATAAAGAAAGATGATGAGACTTGCCAAACAAAAGCGCTGGCAGGTCGATAGACACACAAACATACACACAAAATTCTAGCTTTCGCAACCAACGGTTGCCTCGTCAGGAAAGAGGGAAGGAGAGGGAAAGACAAAAGGATTTGGGTTTTAAGGGAGAGGGTAAGGAGTCATCCCAATCCCGGGAGCGGAAAGACTTACCTTAGGGGGAAAAAAGGACAGGTATACACTCGCGCACACACACACATATCCATCCGCATATACACAGACACAAGCAGACATTTGTAAAGGCAAAGAGTTTGGGCAGAGATGTCAGTCGTCAGTCGGGGCGGATGTGTGTGTGATATATATATATATATATATATATATATATTTAAAAACAAAGATGATGTGACTTACCAAATGAAAGTGCTGGCAGGTCGACAGACACACAAACAAACACAAACATACACACAAAATCCAAGCTTTCGCAACCAACGGTTGCCTCGTCAGGAAAGAGGAATGTTTCCTTCTATTATAACTATATATATATATATATATATATATATATATATATATATATATTTAAAAAGAAAGATGATGAGACTTACCCAACAAAAGCGCTGGCAGCCCACGTGGAATGTTTCCCTCTATTATATTCATATATATATATATATATATATATATATATATATAAAAGCTTTTATATACAACTGGCTTTCTATTCCACCAATGCACCTACAATAACAATCTTCTTTCAATGTGTCTGTCTGCCACTAAATGGCTCTTCTATGTGGTGAGTACAATTTACCTTATTTCATATGGTTAAACAGTGGAAAAACCAGGATAGAATAATAATGACAATATTATGAAAAGAATAGACTGCTAATCACCACACAGAGATGTCGAGTCGCAGACTGGCACAACATGTAGACTGCTATACACGTGAGCTTTTGCGCAAAAGGCCTTCTTCTGAAGTAGATAACACATACACATTCATGCAAGCAACCTAGGTGGTGGGTGTGGGTGGTGGGAGCACAGAGGTGGCCAGGTGGGGAGGGGGGGAAGGACAGCAGGGTAGGAGGGAGGGGGAGGGAGCGGAGACAGTAAAGTGCTGCTTCAGGGAGCATGCAGGGATGTGTAGCACACAGAATAGAGCAGTTAGGTGCAGTTGGGAGGAAGGGGATTGGATAGGGGAGTAGAGTGGAAAATGTGAGAAGTAGGAGAGGGGAAAACGGAGATTCTGGGTGCACTGGCGGAATAGGAGACTGTGCAGTGCTGGAGTAGAAGCAGGGGAGGGAGAAATGGGACTAATGAAGGTTGAGATCAAGGGTTGTTATGAGAACACACTGTTGTCGGTAGCAGCAAGGAACTAGATGGCACAGGCTGGAAAGCAGTGACTGAAATGAAGAACACTGTCGGGCAGCGTGCTCTGCAACTGAGTGGTCCAGCTGTTTCTCGGCCACAGTGTATCGGTGGACATTCGTGCGGACAGACAGCTTGTCTGTTGTCGTGTCTGTGTAGATCATACGATTGCTTTCACAAGTACCCTGCCCACTGCCGGGATAGGTCAGGAGCAGGACTGGTGTAGGGATGGCCACAGATATTGCACAGGTTCGGTGGGCCACCCATTACACATCGAGAAGTCCCTTGCGTACTGTCTAGCCACCTGTCGCCGTCACATCTGTTGTGACGAGCTTCCACACTCGCAAAGAAACAAATCTCCTGTGCCTTATCTTTCCCATCACCCACCACCTCCCAGAGTCCCACTATCCTGCCACAAAGGAGTTCGGTACCAAACAGGAGCAACTAAGTCACGTTCTCCATCAGGTTTTCGAGTACCTCTCATCGTGTCCTAAAACGAGGAATTTCAATCCACTATCCTTCTCCCCCATCCTCCCATAGTGGTATTCTGCTGCTCGCCGAACCTACACAATATCCTAGTCTAAACCAACTCCACACCTTCTCCCAACCTCTCGCCTCACATCCCTATAATAGACCTAATGGGAGACCTGTCCCGTACGTACTCCCACCACCACCACCACCACCACCGCCGCCTACTGCAGCCCTGTCACAAGCGTCACTTATTCAATTGGAGGCAGACCTATTGGTGGAAGCTGTTGTGTGATCTACGAGCTAAGCTGCAACCCCTGTGCTGTGCTCTACATGGGGATGACAACCGATAGCTGTCTGTCTGTACGAATGGCCACCGACAAAAGCGGCCGCAAGACAGCAGGACCACCCATTTTTCACTTCGACAACTGCTTCACAGCCTGCTCCATTTGGATCCTTCCTACTGACAGCAGCTCTTTGGAAATGCGCAGGTCGGACACACCAATCAATCTCACATTCTCGAACCCCTGACCTCGACCTTCATTAGTCCTTGTCCTCCACTCACCTATCCCTTCCCAGCTTCCACTCCAGCACTACACAGCTTTCTACTCTTCCAATGCACCCACGGTCTCCTTTTTACCATGCCCTACTTCCCACCTTTTCCACTCCCCCCCCTCCACTGTCTAACCTCCCAACCGCACCTAGCTGCCCTACCCTGACCCAACCACTTCGCCGTATGCTCCCACAAGCAGCACTTTACTGTCCCCCGCCCATACCACACTATACCTCCCCCTCCTCACCCCATCCACCTCCGCGCCCCCACCATTCAGACTGCTTCTCCCATTATGCACAGTTGCTCGCAGTACAGCCTCATCGGCCAGGAACAGAGGTCACGAGTTTGTGAATTGTGCTCCTGTGACTGTGTGTGTGTGTGTGTGTGTGTGTGTGTGTGTGTGTGTGTGTGTGTGTGTGTGTGTGTGTGTGTGTTCACTTTAGAAGGAGGTCTTTTTGTTGTGCCTGTCTGTAACTCAACATCTCTCTACAAGGTAAGCAGCAATCTATCATTTTCATAATATTGTCATTATTTGATATTGTTGATAGATCACAAACAAAGAGAGAAAAAGTACACTGGTATAAAATAGTTAGCACGGAGTACCTGCTAACATTCCTCAGTAAACAAAATGTTCATACCATTTTATCACGTAACAGCTTGTGATGATGATGACAGCTTGTGATGATGATGATTAGTATTAGGTCCTGAAGACAGATGTGCTGGTAGCAAAGTTTCAACTGCACTTGAATTTTAATATGAGCCTATCTGGTTTCATAATTGCAGAATAACAAAACAAACATGTAATAATTTAATGGTATCCATTGTTGGATATTCACGACTACAATAAATATATTTATAGCAAATATTGATCTTCAATCATTAACAATACAAAATAAAGATAATGATGAAACTGTCATTCTATGAGGATACATTCTAACATGTCACACTGTCGAGTTGTATATACAATTCAAGTAAATAACATCTGCACCAGTATGTCACAAACATGTGACTTTTTCATGTGCAATACCGTGAAGACGACGCAGAGAATGTGGTATAAACTACACTTCAAAATAATAGAAATAAACCATACTACTTGATGACTGTTGATAGTCAACCCCAGTTTCCATTTATCAAATGGTGAAGTATGATAGGTGCTTTTTTGATGTTGTTATTAAAACCATAACAGACAATGTTTTCTTATTAAACAAGTTTACAGCACCTGTACTGGTTAAACAGTGCTTGTGAAAGTGATACGAGAAATGGACAGCAATAGGGATGAAGCTAATCTGAATGGAATATGCTGATGACATCACCTCCATGAGTCAGAAGACACAATGGTGAAGACAGTGAGAGAGCTTTTATCAGTCATCAGTCTTTTAATTAGTTTGATGCAGCCTGTCCTGAACCAACCTCTTCATCTCAAGAGTAGTACTTACATTAAATGTCTTCAATGGTATGCTAGCCACATTCCCTAAAGTTTTCACCATATAGAGCTCCCTTTAGTACCACTGATGTTAGTCCTCGATTCCTTAACATGTATGCTACCATCCTGTTCTTATTTTTGTCAGTGTTTTCCAGATATTCCTTCCCTTGTCTATTCTCGAAGAACCTCCTCATTTCTTATAGTATGAAGCCACTTAACTTAATAGCACCACATCTCGAACTCTTTGATTCTCTTCTTTGCTGGTTTTTCCACAGTCTGTGATTCACCTTCATACAATGCTGTACTACTAACAAACATTCTCAGAAATTTCTTCCCTCCTCTTCTTGCTTGATACTAACACACTACTTTTAGTGTGAAATACCTTCTTTGCCTGTGCTACTCTGCTCCTTATATTCTCCTCATTTCATCTGTCATTCACAATTTTGCTTCCAAGATGGGATAATTCTTTAACTTTGTCTACTGCTTGGTCCCAAAATTTGGTGCCAAGTTTATATATCTTATCATATTTCTGCTAATCCTCGACACTTTTGTTTTTATTTGGGTTATTCTCAACCTAAATTTCATGCTCATCAGACAGAACTCTTCATCTGACAATTCTTTAATGCTTCCTCAGTTCCAATGAGGCAGCAATATCATCAGGAAAGCTTATCATTGATATCTTTTCACCTCCAATCTTCTTTCTTTTTTTGATTTCCATCAAAGATTCTTTGACAGATACATTATCAAGCATAACATCAGAACTGTCTCTCTGTCACCTTTACCTTTCCTTCAAGCAAACTAATTGTCACATAACAAGGCCTCAATTTTCTTTTCCATTTTTCTGTAAATTATTCTTGTCAGCAGCTTGAATGTATGAGCAGTTAAACTAATAGTTCTGATACATGTAGTGACATGTGATACTACTTGCATTTATTTGCACTTGTCATATTCAGGATTGTGTGGATGATATTTTTCCAAAGTCTCACGGCCTACACTGTTGTTGTTGTGGTCTTCAGTCCTGAGACTGGTTTGATGCAGCTCTCCATGCTACTCTATCCTGTGCAAGCTTCTTCATCTCCCAGTACCTACTGCAACCTACATCCTTCTGAATCTGCTTAGTGTATTCATCTCTTGGTCTCCCTCTACGATTTTTACCCTCCACACTGCCCTCCAATGCTAAATTTGTGATCCCTTGATGCCTCAGAACATGTCCTACCAACCGATCCATTCTTCTGGTCAAGTTGTGCCACAAACTTCTCTTCTCCCCAATCCTATTCAATACTTCCTCATTAGTTATGTGATCTACCCATCTAATCTTCAGCATTCTTCTGTAGTACCACATTTCGAAAGCTTCTATTCTCTTCTTGTCCAAACTATTTACCGTCCATGTCATTAGACATCGTGAGACAGCAGAATGGGGCGCGCTGCGGAACTTACAGACTTCGAACGTGGTCAGGTGATTGGGTGTAACTTGTGTTATATGCTTGTACGCGAGATTTCCACACTCCTAAACATCCCTCGGTCCACTGTTTTGAATATGATGGTGAAGTGGAAACGTGAAAGGACATGTACATCACAAAAGCGTACAGACCAACCTCGACTGTTGACTGACAGACACCGCCGACAGTTGAAGAGGGTCGTAATGTGTAATAGGCAGACGTCTATGCAGACCATCACACAGGAATTCCAAACTGCATCAGGATACACTGCAAGTACTATGAAAGTTAGGCGGGAGGTGCAAAAACTTGGATTTCATGGTTGAGTGGGTGCTCATAAGCCACACATCATGCTGGTAAATGCCAAATGATGCCTTGCTTGGTGTAAGGAGTGTAAACACTGGACGATTGAACAGTGGAAAAACGTTGTAACGTTGTGTGGAGTGGCGAATCATGGTACAATCCGATGGCACGGTGTGGGTGTGGCGAATGCCCGGTGAACGTCATCTGCCCCCCCATGTGTAGTGCCGACAGTATAATTCGGTGGTGGTAGTGTTATGGTCTAGTCATGTTTTTCATGGAGGGGGCATGCACCCCTAGTTGTTTTGCATAGCACTATCACAGCACAGGCCTACATTGATGTTTTAAGCACCTTCTTGCTTCCTACTGTTAAAGAGCAATTCGGGGATGGTGATTGCATCTTTCAACACAATCGAGCACCTGTTCATAATGCACGGCCTGTGGAGAAGTGGGTACACAACAATAGCATCCCTGTAATGGACTGACCTGCACAGAGTCCTGACCTGAATCCTATACAACACTTTTGGGATGTTTTCGAACGCCGACTTCATGCCAGACCTCACCGACCAACATCGATACCTCTCCTCAGTACAGCACTCCGTGAAGAATGGGCTGCCATTCCCCAAGAAGCCTTCCAGCACCTGATCGAATGTATGGCTGCGAGAGTGGAAGCTGTCATCAAGGCTAAGGATGGGCCAACACCATTAATGACGGAGTGTGCCACGAACTAGTAAGTCATTTTCAGCCAGGTGTCCAGATACTTTTGATCACATAGTGTATCTCTAGCCTCATCGATTCTACACACCGATGTAAACAATCATTTGGTTGCTGCTTCCCCCAGTAACTTAAAAAGTCCTGAAGGAATGTGATCTACCTGCTTTGCCTTATTTGATTAGAAAGTAGGTGTATTTCGAAGTGCTGTCAAACTTTGACTTTGATACTGGAGCTCCCACACCTTACTGACTGACTCCCATTCCTTCTTTCACATCACCAGGCAGCCCCTATCTGCTCTCTCCTCTATGTTTAACAGGGTATTCCTCCTGCAGTTGTAGTTTTGACACCTTTCTTTCTAATTTCACCAAATGTTGTTTTGACCTTCCTGTATCTCAATTTGTCCTGATGAGAACTTCCTTTACGATTATTCTTCCTGTAGTCATTGTACGTTAACTACCCTTCACTTCCTACTGATTTCATTCCCAAGAGAATTATACTGCTCTATTCCAGTTTTTTCCTGAACATTTTTGTACTGCCTGCTTTCATCCATCAGTCGAAGAATGTCTTCTGTTATCCAAACTTCTTCACAGTTATCTTCTTTTAACCTGTATTTGTCTGTGCAACTTCTACAATTGCCCTTTTTAATTACACCCATTCCTCTTAAACTGAAGTGTGTAGCGAGACATTGACAATCACAATCTCTACAACCTAAGAGATCTTCAAACACACACCACTGTTCCTCAGTACTTCAGTGTCCCACTTCTTTCCATATTCATCATCATCATCATCATCATCATCATCATCTCAGCCTTTTCCCACATCATGCTTTGCTGGATACGTCTCTTCCAGTGCTTCCTTTGTGAGCCATCCTTTCTCCCTTAGGTAGCCTACTACCTTGACCTTCCATCTCAGTTTCAGTCTTCCTCTTCTCCTTGGTTCTTCGATTTCTAAGTCTTCAATTCTTCTCCCCACATAGTACTCCCCTCTTCTCTGCACGTGTCCATACCATTTTAACCTACTTTCTTGGATCTTCTTCCCTATGGGCCCCACTTCCACAGTTCCCCCAATGTACTCATTCCTCGGTCTCTCCTTTCGTGTCACCCCACTCGTCCCCCTTAACATTCTCATTTCTGCCACTTCCAGCTTTTTCTCTCGGGCTTTTGAAATCGGCCAAGTTTTTGCGCTATACAGCATCGCAGGCCTCACCACAGATTTGTAAAGCTTTCCTTTCCTTCTGCAGCTAACCTTCTTATCGTACATTACTCCACTGTTTCCTCCAGTTCATCCATCCACTATTTATCCTGTGCCGTATTTCGGCCTCCAGTCCTCCGTCACTTTGCACGTAAGAGCCTAGGTATTTAAATTTATTGACTAGCATCAGTTGTTCTCCTTGCAGGTTAATATGTAGGTCTTTGGCATCCTTTCTACACATATACACTGTTTTCACCCTGCTAATTCTCATTCCCCTTTCCTCTAGAGCTTTTCTCCACTGTTCGAGCTAGTCTCGAAGTGCCTCCCGGGTGGGTTCACGGATTGTATTATCATCGGCAAACATCATGCTCCAAGGTGCCTCTTTTTTCACATCTTTGACTGGTACATCCGTGACGACATCAAAGAGATATGGGCGGAGGGCAGATCCCTGATGTAGTCCTACTCTCACTAGAGATGCCCTTGTTGTACCTGCACTGCCTCTGACTTGTGTCATTGCACCTTCATACACGTCTTTACCACCACGATATATTTTTCTGGCAGGCACTTACTTCTCAGACATCTCCGTATCTCTTGCCTCGGTAATCTGTCATATGCCTTCTTAAGATTGATAAAGGCCATATGCAGTTCGGCTTGTACTTCTCTGTGCCTCACCATCAGCTGCCTTAGGGCAAATATTGTGTCGGTTGTTCCTCCTTTCCATATTGATTCTTCCTAATGATTATCTTTAACTTCAGCCTACTCTTCATCATTATTTTTCTTGTGATTCTTAAACAGTGTTTTTTTTTTTTATGTTACTAGTTGGAATAATGACAATATTATGGAAAAGATAGATGCTACTCAACATTTAGCAGATTGTTAAACATGTGTGCTTTCAGCCAAACTGCCTTCTTCTAAAGCAGACAAAACACACACACACACACACACACACACACACACACACACACACACACACACACACACACACACACACACACCCCTGAAAGCCGGGTGGTTTATTCTGTGTCGTTGGGGCCTGCCTCAGAGACACGATGTGAGCTGTGGAAGATGGTCTTGACAATGCCGAAGATGTCACAAGGAGAAGAGAAAACCTGTTATCTATGTATTCAATTGGGATCTACCAAGACCGACCAGTCTGGACACTGTCCGTATTGATGTATTTGCGATGTTGCGTATAATGAGACAACTCTGTTATGCATGCTTACTGTTAAGTGAGAGTACAATATATGATAGCATATTTGTTTTGAGAATCTCACTATCAGACCTTGCTCGTCTCCCCCCCCCCCTCCCAAATTACAGGCACATCTCCAATCAATAATCAACATTTGGCTTTAATGGAGGGGCTTCCGTTGCCTTCAGCACCACCAGTCACTGCCAATTCTTCTGTCTTGTGGGGTACTTTTCCAGCTCGAGGGGAAGAGGGTGCTCATCCACTCCTCAGCCCTGTACGAGGCTGTCGGCAGAATAAGGCTGTTTCCTTGTATGGGAATTCTTTGATTACCATTGCTGATGTTTTTTACCCAAACTTTAAGCAGCTGTGTAGTTGGAGACATTACCCCTACCACTATACCGTGGTTGTCTTCGTGAGAAACGTATTACTACGAATGACGTTTCAGTAAATCAGGTGATAGGGGCAGCTGCCAGCCGAATACTGTTCCTTTCCGAGTGTCACGTGCTTA
The DNA here is from genome assembly GCF_023864275.1 of Schistocerca cancellata. Lineage (NCBI taxonomy): Eukaryota > Metazoa > Arthropoda > Insecta > Orthoptera > Acrididae > Schistocerca > Schistocerca cancellata. The sequence goes on along the minus strand of NC_064627.1, from coordinate 12,475,629 downwards.
ACGTATTGTCTGTTTTGTCGCTGCACACTGTTGTTGTTGTTGTTGTGGTCTTCAGTCCTGAGACTGGTTTGATGCAGCTCTCCATGCTACTCTATCCTGTGCAAGCTTCTTCATCTCCCAGTATCTACTGCAACCTACATCCTTCTGAATCTGCTTAGTGTATTCATCTCTTGGTCTCCCTCTACGATTTTTACCCTCCACACTGCCCTCCAATGCTAAATTTGTGATCCCTTGATGCCTCAAAACATGTCCTACCAACCGATCCCTTCTTCTAGTCAAGTTGTGCCACAAACTTCTCTTCTCCCCAATCCTATTCAATACCTCCTCATTAGTTATGTGATCTACCCATCTAATCTTCAGCATTCTTCTGTAGCACCACATTTCGAAAGCTTATATTCTCTTCTTGTCCAAACTAGTTATCGTCCATGTTTCACTTCCATACATGGCTACACTCCATACAAATACTTTCAGAAATGACTTCCTGACACTTAAATCTATACTCGATGTTAACAAATTCCTCTTCTTGAGAAACGCTTTCCTTGCCATTGCCAGTCTACATTTTATATCCTCTCTACTTCGACCATCATCGGTTATTTTACTCCCTAAATAGCAAAACTCCTTTACTACTTTAAGTGTCTCATTTCCTAATCTAATTCCCTCAGCATCACCCGACTTAATTTGACTACATTCCATTATCCTCGTTTTGCTTTTGTTGATGTTCATCTTATATCCTCCTTTCAAGATACTATCCATTCCGTTCAACTGCTCTTCCAAGTCCTTTGCTGTCTCTGACAGAATTACAATGTCATCGGCGAACCTCAAAGTTTTTACTTCTTCTCCATGAATTTTAATACCTACTCCGAATTTTTCTTTTATTTCCTTTACTGCTTGCTCAATATACAGATTGAATAACATCGGGGAGAGGCTACAACCCTGTCTTACTCCTTTCCCAACCACTGCTTCCCTTTCATGCCCCTCGACTCTTATAACTGCCATCTGGTTTCTGTACAAACTGTAAATAGCCTTTCGCTCCCTGTATTTTACCCCTGCCACCTTCAGAATTTGAAAGAGAGTATTCCAGTTAACATTGTCAAAAGCTTTCTCTAAGTCTACAAATGCTAGAAACGTAGGTTTGCCTTTTCTTAATCTTTCTTCTAATATAAGTCGTAAGGTCAGTATTGCCTCACGTGTTCCAACATTTCTACGGAATCCAAACTGATCTTCCCCGAGGTCGGCTTCTACCAGTTTTTCCATTCGTCTGTAAAGAATTCGCGTTAGTATTTTGCAGCTGTGACTTATTAAACTGATAGTTCGGTAACTTTCACATCTGTCAACACCTGCTTTCTTTGGGATTGGAATTATTATATTCTTCTTGAAGTCTGAGGGTATTTCTCCTGTCTCATACATCGTGCTCACCAGATGGTAGAGTTTTGTCATGACTGGTTCTCCCGAGGCCATCAGTAGTTCAAATGGAATGTTGTCTACTCCCGGGGCCTTGTTTCAACTCAGGTCTTTCAGTGCTCTGTCAAACTCTTCACGCAGTATCTTATCTCCCATTTCGTCTTCATCTACATCCTCTTCCATTTTCATAATATTGTCCTCAAGTACATTGCCCTTGTATAAACCCTCTATATACTCCTTCCACCTTTCTGCCTTCCCTTCTTTGCTTAGAACTGGGTTGCCATCTGAGCTCTTGATATTCATACAAGTGGTTCTCTTCTCTCCAAAGGTCTCTTTAATTTTCCTGTAGGCAGTATCTATCTTACCCCTAGTGAGACAAGCCTCTACATCCTTACATTTGTCCTCTAGCCATCCCTGCTTAGCCATTTTGCACTTCCTGTCGATCTCATTTTTGAGACGTTTGTATTCCTTTTTGCCTGCTTCATTTACTGCATTTTTATATTTTCTCCTTTCATCAATTAAATTCAATATTTCTTCTGTTACCCAAGGATTTCTATTAGCCCTCGTCTTTTTACCTACTTGATCCTCTGCTGCCTTCACTACTTCATCCCTCAGAGCTACCCATTCTTCTTCTACTGTATTTCTTTCCCCCATTCCTGTCAATTGTTCCCTTATGCTCTTCCTGAAACTCTCTACAACCTCTGGTTCTTTCAGTTTATCGAGGTCCCATCTCCTTAAATTCCCACCTTTTTGCAGTTTCTTCAGTTTCAATCTGCAGTTCATAACCAATAGATTGTGGTCAGAATCCACATCTGCTCCAGGAAATGTCTTACAATTTAAAACCTGGTTCCTAAATCTCTGTCTTACCATTATATAATCTATCTGATACCTTTTAGTATCTCCAGGATTCTTCCAGGTATACAACCTTCTTTTATGATTCTTGAACCAAGTGTTGGCTATGATTAAGTTATGCTCTGTGCAAAATTCTACAAGGCGGCTTCCTCTTTCATTCCTTCCCCCAAATCCATATTCGCCTACTATGTTTCCTTCTCTCCCTTTTCCTACTGACGAATTCCAGTCACCCATGACTATTAAATTTTCGTCTCCTTTCACTACCTGAATAATTTCTTTTATCTCGTCATACATTTCATCTATTTCTTCATCATCTGCAGAGGTAGTTGGCATATAAACTTGTACTACTGTAGTAGGCATGGGCTTTGTGTCTATCTTGGCCACAATAATGCGTTCACTATGCTGTTTGTAGTAGCTAACCCGCACTCCTATTTTTTTATTCATTATTAAACCTACTCCTGCATTACCCCTATTTGATTTTGTATTTATAACCCTGTAATCACCTGACCAAAAGTCTTGTTCCTCCTGCCACCGAACTTCACTAATTCCCACTATATCTAACTTTAACCTATCCATTTCCCTTTTTAAATTTTCTAACCTACCTGCCCGATTAAGGGATCTGACATTCCACGCTCCGATCCGTAGAACGCCAGTTTTCTTTCTCCTGATAACGACGCCCTCCTGAGTAGTCCCCGCCCGGAGATCCGAATGGGGGACTATTTTACCTCCGGAATATTTTACCCAAGAGGACGCCATCATCATTTAATCATACAGTAGAGCTGCACACTGGCACTGCAAATTATCGATCATAATTTTAAATTTATCTGAGCTATAACCCAGAAGTGAGCAGAGTTGGACTAAAAATTGACACAGAGAACGTGCAAGTACAGACGTATTCGGAGGAGCAGCGTGGAAAACCCCGTTACGAACTGGTGATCTCAGTTCGACCAAAGTGAAAAGTAAGTATCTCGACATACAGTTTAACGAACACGACACCTTTATGCCGAAGGTAGTACGACGGTTTTTACTGCTTCGAAAACAAACTTCGGCATAAAATAGGTGTCCATGCAGTGCCTAAAATCGTTCAAAAAGGGAGGCGAGGACACCGCGACGGGCACGACTGGCGGATTGTGTAACTGGACACTGTACGGCTAAAGTGTTGCCAGTGGAAAGACCTCGAGTAACACTTCTGCCTGGGGAATTCAGAAAGCAGCAGACTCCAGACCAATACTAACAGGAGATTAAATCGTATTGCCAAATTACAGGCAGTGTGTGTTTTCGAACAGCAAAAAAATCTGAGTACAAACCTCATCTCTCTGTTGTTCGGCAATGCTCGCTTTCCTATTAGACTCTTCAGATTCACGCTGCCAAGCTTCACACGCAGTACGGGCCTGTGCTATTCTCTCATCCCAGGAAGCCAACTTGGATCTACTACTAGCGAGCTCCTCACATAGCCTTTGCATATGCACCTGAAAGAAACACTAGCTTTCAGCAAGAGATCCTGCCACACACAAAGTAAAAAAAAAAGATACAGCTACAGTTATAAAGGAAAATACACTCGAACATACTTACATCATTAGATATACTGTTGCCCATCGACGAACTGAGAGGAAAGCTACCGATCAGCGAGGACGAGAGGTTTCCGCGACTGCTCGGTGACATATTCTGGTGCGTTGTGAAATCGAATAAACTACTGGATCCGAAGCTATTTATTTTTGATGCACTACTACTCAATGTCATTGTGGGTGGATTTAAAAATGAGCTCCCCTATGAAAATAAAGCAGAGTTGTTTACACTTACAATACACACAATAGAATTATTGCATTATGAGACATAGCATAATAACAATAATTATTTTGAAACTTTGTGCAAGAGAATGTCACAGATTATCACATTAAAGAAAGTGGAAATCTGAGAGCACCAAACTTCTACCTTGTTTAATAAGTAAATTAAAGGTAAGGCAACCAACACCTACAGCTGACTGACATGTGGTGCACAGATACAAGCAAAAGGAACAGTATCTGTTGTGTGTTTCTATGTTCTAGACATCAGCAGTTATAGGTGTATTGTTGACTTTCCTTAATTTTACATATTATTTATTGAGGAATTTCCACTATTGTTTTTCTTATTATTATTATTTTTTTTTCTTTACACAATACACACATTAATTACTGCACTGTCACAAAATACTCATATAAACTTTACCTTCACACAAGAAAATGGGACTAGTGCCCCACATAGAATAATGTGGCAAGTAGCTACAAGATGTATTCATATCACGGTGCTGCAATTTAAATTGAAATTCCATTTCTACATGTTTTATTTACTACCACGGTTGTCTCTCTGTATTTATCATATTGTTTTATGTCGAGATGTTTTCAAAATCTGCTTTTTAGAGTTCCTTCTTTCATTATCGTAGTTAGTATATTACTTAGGTCATATACACAAAAGGCCTGCTTTTACGTTTTTGCATTTTACAATTTCCCACTTTTTACGTCCACGTTTGACCATCCCAAATGTAAGTCCTATTCTCTCAATACAATGCTTTCCCATCATTAACAATTTCATGTTACAGCATTTCCTGCATTTTAAGTACTCTTTGATGTTATCACGACCTTTAATACTGATTTTCATACAGATTCCTGCAAAAAAAATCCACCCTATTCCTGCTCGAAGTCAGCCTTGGAACAAAATAGAAAATACACTATATACGCAAAGTTATTGGTCGTGTAATGTAGCATTAGTGTGGTAAGCAAGATTTTTACTGTGGGCATGCTGCATTGTAGTGACCTGTATTATAGGTTCGCAGTATTTGGAAGTGTGGGCAAGTATGCTCAGTCACTGCCGAAAATGATAATCATGATCCGACAATAGTGACTCTAGCATCAACCTTCCTAGAGCTCACTGTGTTATATTACAACAGTTTTAACTTAATTTCACAGTCATTTACACAAACAAATATTGCTTTTGAAAACAGCAGTCTCTATAACGGGCTTTCACAAACTGTCATTACTTCTGAAACTTCCTGGCAGATTAAAACTGTGTGCCCGACCGAGACTCGAACTCGGGACCTTTGCCTTTCGCGGGCAAGTGCTCTACCATCTGAGCTACCGAAGCACGACTCATGCCCGGTACCCACAGCTTTACATCTGCCAGTATCTCGTCTCCTACCTTCCAAACTTTACAGAAGCTCTTCTGCGAACCTGTAAAGTTTGGAAGGTAGGAGACGAGATACTGGCAGATGTAAAGCTGTGGGTACCGGGCGTGAGTCGTGCTTCGGTAGCTCAGATGGTAGAGCACTTGCCCGCGAAAGGCAAAGGTCCCGAGTTCGAGTCTCGGTCGGGCACACAGTTTTAATCTGCCAGGAAGTTTCATATCGGCGCACACTCCGCTGCAGAGTGAGAATCTCATTCTGGAAACATCCCCCAGGCTGTGGCTAAGCCATGTCTCTGCAGTATCCTTTCTTTCAGGAGTGCTAGTTCTGCAAGGTTCGCAGAAGAGCTTCTGTAAAGTTTGGAAGGTAGGAGACGAGATACTGGCAGATGTAAAGCTGTGGGTACCGGGCGTGAGTCATGCTTCGGTAGCTCAGATGGTACAGCACTTGCCCGCGAAAGGCAAAGGTCCCGAGTTCGAGTCTCGGTCGGGCACACAGTTTTAATCTGCCAGGAAGTTTCATATCGGCGCACACTCCGCTGCAGAGTGAGAATCTCATTCTGGAAACATCCCCCAGGCTGTGGCTAAGCCATGTCTCTGCAGTATCCTTTCTTTCAGGAGTGCTAGTTCTGCAAGGTTCGCAGAAGAGCTTCTGTAAAGTTTGGAAGGTAGGAGACGAGATACTGGCAGATGTAAAGCTGTGGGTACCGGGCGTGAGTCATGCTTCGGTAGCTCAGATGGTACAGCACTTGCCCGCGAAAGGCAAAGGTCCCGAGTTCGAGTCTCGGTCGGGCACACAGTTTTAATCTGCCAGGAAGTTTCATATCGGCGCACACTCCGCTGCAGAGTGAGAATCTCATTCTGTCATTACTTCTGCCTGAAATGCGCTAATCCGTACTAGGCATGCAATCTTATATTGGTATGACCCAATGTCAGGCATAAACATTCCTCCTCGAGATGGTCTGCAACGTGATAATTTCTGCTCTCTTTCTCGCCCAGGATGTCCCAGAATCAAGTGATTGCCTCGATAGTAACAAGCTGTAGATTTCATGCCTATTGTTCTCCATTCACGAAGGTTGCCAACTTAAGTGTTTTAACCAATATTGTATTACAAGTTCTATTTATCATAATTTTATAGTGACTATCAATAAAGTCTCACATTACAACATGAATATAATTTCCTGGAAGAGTACAGCTAACTGCTGTTAGAAAGAAACAAAAACAATTGATTATTTCAGATTTTTTTTTAAATAGGCAAAATTTAAATTATTTCAATTTCATATTTTCAACAATATAAAGAGAATGACGAAAAGAGTAATTTATCCATTTTCGACTGTTGTGTCTCCTATGTCTTCCCATATTTTACACTTTTCTGCATTTTACACTTTTTTTTAGGCCAGTGTGCTGAACAGTGTAAAAATGCAGTTTTATTGTACTTATATTATAAATTTGTTTACGATGTACCTTTTCTGATCTGAAGGCTGTGTGTCATTTAAAAGATTGCAAATTTAACAGGAATGAAGCTTCAGTTCATAATTATTCATTGTACAACTTTTACAAAAATGCTGGGTATTTTGGCTGTGCTCTTTTGCACTAGGACAGTGGTGAGAGTCGTCTGAACTGCCCCTCCTTTCTATTCTTCTATTCTTCCCTCCTCTCCTCCTTTAAGAAGGAACATAAATCAACAGAAAAGTAGGAATAGTCTTTTCCCTCTATTCTCATTCCTTGTATCAACAGAATTTGAAATTTCATCTCCTGGATGAAGATTGAAAGATTTATTGAAAATTGCTACACCTGAAGCTTGAATTGTGAGAGTTTCCAAGCAGAACAGAAAGATTACTGCCCTGACAGAAATGTTACATACTGTTTCTGACAGAATTTGTACCAAAGAAAATGCAGCTACAGTATTTGTGGGCGAGGAGGGGGGCAGGGGAAATAAGTAAATACATATGTAAGTAATCAGTTCTGACTGGACTGGAGCCAACACAGTATAAGAAATTGTTTTCAGAAGTGGCCAGAAGAATGATTATGGAAATTTAAAGCACAATTTCATATATATTGGACCATGACACATACTTCTGTCACTGTATGCACTGACAATATCCATCTATTGTTTGAAGGTTTACAGATTAAGACATCCCTACCAGTTTATATCTCTATCAACATTTTCTCACTAGTCCAAAAGAAGGAATTCTTCTAGGCAGACTCTGGTGTTTATTTTGTGTGTCTGATGTTATCACAAATGTGTGCCACACATAAGACACTGAACACGTACTGTAAAATATTATATTGTTTTTGTTTCAGACTACTGGTGTTGAGCTGTAGTAATAAAACTTTTGGAGCTTATTACCTTTTGTTATAACAGATTGTCACTCAGCTTCACATCACAAAACAACTTCAGCCCACCTGAGGCATAGGCAGAGGGGGGAGGGGGGGGGGGAGGTTGAAATTGACTGATGACCTGTTAATAACTGTACACTGTTTATGATTGTAGGATGACATTATTTGTCCTGAAAAATTATCAAAAACTAAAAAATAAATCTGGCATAATAATTAAATTTTAATACTAATTTCAGAGTAACACACGCAGAAAGATAAGTCTTATCGATTTGCAGCTCTTGTATTTTTTCCATGTTTGCATTTAAAATTATTGGATATAGGTTCTGCCTTTTATGCAAAACACTGCTTTTTCTTGTTACCCAAACATGTTTCGGCAGCTCTTTGCCATCATCTGTGGGTTTCATTTAGTGAAAAACTGTAAAAAGTGAACATATTTTAGTCTGTAACTGTTATAACAAAATGAGGGCTAAAGATGGTCTTTGTTCTCACCTTGAATTTACATTATACAGTTTGCAGGACCAACTGTACAGTGTCCTGTCTGCAAACCAGACTATGTAAACGTGAATTTTATCAGTGAGTTAACGGCTCTCTTGATTTTTTAAAATAGTGATTTTGGTGAGGCTAAATGTTTTGCATATATTTTTTATTACTCAAGTTTGCTGTTCTTTCACATTCTGAGAGAACTGCACATACATATTAAATGTAGTTTGTATCATTTTGGTTTAACAAACACCTTTTCAATTTGCAAAATGGGGTGTAAACAATGTTGTTGTGAGTCCTAATCCCATCGGCATTCATTTGTGCATGAGTGAATTTGGTGCTGAATTTGGATTTTGTTTACTTCTCTCTCTCTCTCTCATCTCTGTGTGTGTGTGTGTGTGTGTGTGTGTGTGTGTGTGTGTGTGCGCGCGCTTTTGTTCCATTTTCTGTACAGTTTTTTTCACATGTTAAATAATGTGTCTTTGCAGAGTGCCGTGTATTGATTCACAACTTGTTTACTTTCTGCTATTGCTTTTTTGTATGTGGAAATTTTCTTCTACACATTACAGAAGAAAATATGCACTTTTGAAAACAACAGGAACCTAGAAAACTCAATGGAACTAGTAGAGGGACTCAAGAATGTAGGCTTACCAGACACATGAAGCGTCATGTCATTTGATGTCACGCCCATTTACACTTGCATCCAATAAATGAAACAATCAACATGATCATACAAAGACTAAAACAACAAGGAAACACAGCAGATTCACACATTAATGAAATAACAACCATACTCAAGACCATAACAACACAAAATTACTTTATGTTCAACAAATAAATTTATTTCCAACATGAAGTACTGCCAATGGATCACCAATTAGTGGCCCCCTAGCCAACATACTCATGAAAAACTTAGAGAACAAATCTTCACACACATAATAAAACCAATATCTGGCATCATTATGTACCAAACACACACACACACACACACACACACACACACACACACACACACACACAGAACAGCTACACAATGAAATAAACAACTTACACCCACAAATTCAATTCACATTACTTAATTTTATGGATCTAACCAAATTAAAAACAAACAGCCATCACTACACAATATTCGGGGAACCAAAAACCACGAGCACCACCATTTACAATCTACCAAATCCCCCAGCTGCACACACAAAAGCAAGCTACAGATTCATGCTGCAGGGATTGAACAGAACACCCACAAGCAAACAGAATTACACACAAGAGCTGAACACAATAAGACAAATAGCAGTGGAAAATGGTTACAAGACTGATATGATAGAGAAGTTAAATCAAACAGAGAAAAATCCAGAATGGAATGTAACAATATTATGAGAAGGAAAGTTGCTACTCACCATATAGCGGAGATAGTGAGTCGCAGATAGGCACAACAACAAGACTTTCACACTTAAAGCTTTCGGCTAATGGCCTTCGTCAACAATCAACAACAGATACACACACATACACACACACAATGAGATAAAAGTAAACAAAATTCAAATTTGGTGCCAAAGGCACTTGGACAAAAATAAATACCGATGGGGTTAGGACACCCAGCAATATTGATTACATAGTGTTCTGCGAAGTGAAAAGGCATTTGTTAAACCAAAATTATGCAAAGTACATTTAACGTGTGTGTGTGTGTGTGTGTGTGTGTGTGTGTGTGTGTGTGTGTGTGCAGTGCTCCCAGAACACAAAAGAAGGACCATCACAACAAAATGTGAGTAATAACAAATATATACACAAAACATTCTGCCACACAAAAATAATGTTCTTAAAAATGAAGGTGGTGATAAATTTCACATTTACATCATACAGTTTGCAAATGACAAGCTATCAGTGGACGACACCATACGTATGATCCTGTAAAAGCCATATAATGTAAAACCAAGTAAAGAACAAAAACGAACAACTGTCTTTAGGCCTCATTTTGTTATAACAATTACAACCTAAAAAATGTTCACTTCTTATAATTTTTCAGTAAACAGAACCCACTGACGATGGCACAGAGGTACCGAAACATATTTTGGTAAGAAGAAAGCATAGTGTTTTACATAAAATGTGGAACCTATACCCACTAATATGCAAGAAGTTTAAGGAGAAAAAAATGTGATCACAAATCTGTTTTATGAAATTCTGAAGAAACACACTGTCTTATTCTTTAGCACTGAAAACTGGCTGACCACCATGTGTTTTACTATGATGACCATGAATTTTGTTTAACAGGGTTTCTTTGGGAATTTTACATTCAAGTACACTGTTAATGCTTATTTTTCCATTTAAAATTCCCATGAGACACAGTTCTAAGACACCAAGGTTATATTTCTTCAATTTACCTTGTTTACATTTCTCCTTAAACTTTTTGTGTATTAGTGGATTTAGGTTCCGCATTTTATGCAAAACACTATTTTTTCTTGTTACCCAAATATGTTTCGGTACCTCTGTGCCATCGTCAGTGGGTTCTGTTTACTGAAAAACTGCAAAAAGTGATCATGAGACATTTTCACACTGACAACTCTTATGATCTCAATTGTATGATGCAACAAACAGAACTGTGTTCTATGTGGCAAATTCCTAAGATGACTTACAGACACTTGCAACAATCACTTCCTCACTCCACCACTAAGACTGTTATAAACAATTGTTGACTTGTTGCTGTTTCTCATTGTTGCTGCATTTATTAGCTCACATTTCTACTGTATTAACGAAGGTTTGTTCACAGAAGAACAACTCAAGAAAAGATGTCAAACTTAACTCTGTTTCACTAAGAATATGCAAAGTTTTATTTATGTGTCTATAAACAGATAGGTATAATAGATTAGCTTTTGTTACTGCTCTAGTAGTCATTGTTAAGGGTCACTGCAGGACATATGTAAGACCTAGACATACAAGTTGTTTTATGTTAGTCACCTGATAAAAATTTTAGCCCATTAAAAAAGTCAGTCCTGAAAATGATTAGTGTTTGGTAAAGAGGTTTGGAATATTGTACATTTAGCTACTGCAACAAAATAAGAATTTTCAAATGGTAAATGTAATAACTGAAATTTTAGTAGTTATTTAACATAAAATATTATTTTAACTTTAGTTGACTTCACCCTATTTGATGGTAAGAGGTTTTTTTATAATGTTCACATTAAACATAGCAATGATCATACTATACAAAAAGTTCATTACCGAATCAAGTGAATCTTGATGAGAAAACCTTGCAGCAGACAGAAAACTTGATTGAAGCTGTTGCAATGGAGATGAAGTAGACGGTGAGAAGTTTCCTAGAGAGCTTCTGTTATTCAGTGTACTGCCGGGGATGTTAACTGGAGCTGAACTGCCAAGTACACCTGCATGACAGACAATCAAACATTAATTCAATTATTCGACAAACACAAAATATTTATTATACTGATATCTGTGACAGATTTTCTCATATTTATCCACATGTAAAAATTTTCTGGTTAAATTACAAAAATCTTAGGCAGAACAGGAATTAGCATTTTAACACAAGCAGTTTTACTGAAAAGGAACATTTGACAAAATCTGAAAAAGGAGAAGAAGAAGAAGAACAAGAAGAAGAAGAAGAGCTCCTATGGCTATTAGAGATCTATCAAGCAAGTTCTGATCATGCAGCAAGGCACTATATTACTTATTTTAACTAACTACCCATCATTAAGAGACACTAATCACTAAAGGTTAAACATGTATTTGCTTATTAAGTACTTTATCTAATAAGACACAGTGTTTAGTATCTCACTTCACACATGCATGATATATTACTACTGAATTCAAATATTTTGATCTTTTTTCCCATTAGAACCATTCAGGAAATCTCTCTCTCTCTCTATCTCTCTCTGGAGTAGTAGTTTGAAAACTAAGATTTTTTCCATATTTTCCATATTTCTCCACTGCTAAGTGTATCTTCATTTGGTATGGTTTAGTGGTCCATTCTCAAATGCAGATGAAAACTGTACATGATTTATTTTCAATAGCAGTTCATACGAATATGTTGCTATGTGCTACCTCATATAAATAGCATTCTTGAAAGTGCATTCTCTTTTGTCAGTATGCTCCCAAGAATTTGGTAAAAATATTTTGGTGGAACATTTTTGTAGTTTTGAGTTGCGAGATTCACTGATTACCAGAAAAAAGTAAAAACTGTCCAAGATTCCTACTATTCTTCATTGATGGATTAATTTCACAAGTAATTGATTAAAAATAATAATAATAATAATAATTATTATAATAATAATAATAATATCACCCTGAGTGGCAATGTGGCAGTGAAAATATTTTCTCTCATCAGGGCAATACATCTGCCCACAAGTCTGTGGCTGCTATGGTATTCTCTCTTGTTAGGGCAGTATGAGAGAGTAACCCCCAACCCAATTCCGCCCCCCCCCCCCCCCAAAAAAAAAAAAAACTGGAACAACATTGTTGTTGGCAGAGCTTGTGTAGTACCGTATTTACTCGAATCTAAGCCGCACTCGAATCTAAGCCGCACCTGAAAAATGAGACTCGAAATCAAGGGAAAAAAAAATTCCCGAATCTAAGCCGCACCTGAAATTTGAGACTCGAAATTCAAGGGGAGATGAAAGTTTTAGGCCGCATCTCCAAATCGAAACAAAGTTGGCCCATTGTAATATGAGACACAATTTAGGTCGAATGAATGACGATACAGCTACAGTAGTTTGGTTAGAGTCGTAAGCTTAGCAGTTAAGCTTTACCAGGTAGCCATTGCTATGCGTCAGGCGCTCCGTCCGTATTTATACGGGTACCCTTTCTTTTTCACGTGTTTCGTCCGGTTTGAATTGATTGCTTATTTTTCTTTGATCTGATAAGCGCCGTTTTCTTTGTTATAGGTGTTTACGTCACTCTAAGCTGAAAATGCATTATTGTACTGTGTCGCATTGTTTGTCGCATTCTGATAGTGCGTGTTTACGGCCTGTCGCCGCTCGCGGCATGGCTTGCTTTTGTGCGCGCTACCGCCGCTTACAATTAAAAAAAAAAAAGAGAAAGTAATCGTCTCATTAGCGAAACAATGGCAAGAGATTGCTATTTGTTGTTACTTACACTGCTGCTTTCTTTGATAATGATCAACAAGAACCAAATAATAGACTGCGTATGATAGAACATGTTCTGAACGAGAGTTAGGCGAAAATGTTTCTCCGTTTGAAAATGTTTGCGGCCGCTTCTTTAGTACATCAAATTCTGCACAGAAATTAGAGTAATCTTAGAATTAAAAATCTAGTCAGTTGCCGTGCTTCATTTCTGACTGTATCACTATTAGGCATAAGAATAATACGAATATAAACATGACACGAGATGTATATTCTTCCGCGTTGTTGTGGTCTCACTCTAGTTTCGTAGTTTATTAAGCAGGCAGGATTTAAATGAGATAGCAGCAAACACGAAAGAATACATGACAAATGTTGATATTCGTATTATTCTTATGGTGAAGAGAATACTGCAAGTGATTCACATTTCATCAGGTTCCTATTAGCAACCATCTCTTCTCACAGGTAGGAAAAAATTCAGAAAGTAGAGTTGGCCATATTGACAAACACCCCAAACAGTCTTGCATGTCGGATTTTCGTACTACATTGAAATTCTGCTACATTCGAAGATGAACAATACGAAATTTGTATTTACTTCGTTGGATAATGTATGAAAATGCTGTGGTCGAAACTCGGGGCGGAGAAAAAAAGCTCGTCTTCCACCTTTTTTTAAAAATTTATTTACTGACGCGGAGGTTTTGGCGCCAGTATTTATCTTTGTGCCTACAAAGCATGGCTGTGTAACGCTACATACATTCGACGGCAGAAGTTAGTTGTGGCGGCACCTACCAACATTTTTCAGAACTTCCACTTGCTTTGCACTCGATTCTAAGCCGCAGGCGGCTTTTTGGATTACAAAAACCGGAAAAAAAGTGCGGCTTAGATTCGAGTAAATACGGTAAGCATTCTAGCCACAAGGCATGTATAATGCAGCTCACTGCCAGTTCAGTGCCGCCTGAGTTTTTCACCTGGCTTGTTCTGTTCATCTGAAGTGACTGGTTTTGCTTTTTATGATTGCAAGTGTAAGTGAACAACGTGTAGCTCTGAAATTTTGTTTTCTACTCGGTAAAAATGTTGCTGGAGCTGTTTTAGTGTTGAAAGCGGCTTACCAAGATGACACTATGGGAAAAACTCAAATGTACAAGTGGTTTGCTCAATTTAAAAATGGCGACATGTCGACTGACGACAAAACCTCATTTTGAACGTCCACCAACTGCTCGAATCAAGAAAAATATTGAAAAAATCCAAGACCCGTGCTCACAGACGGTCGACAGACAACTGATCGACCGTCTGAGATTAGTGGGTTATCTCTGAGCTCGGTTCAGCGAATTTTAACGGAAGACAGGAGACCGGTTATTCCACCATGACAATGCAGCTGCACACTTAGCCAGCTCTGTTTGACAGTTTCTGGCCAAAAACGCCACAGTTCCACTGCCCCGCACACCTTACTCACCTGACCTGGCTCCGTGTGACTTTTTTATTATTTCCACACACGAAAAGCGGCACAAAAGGATATCAGTTTGACAACACTGAAAAAGTTGAGAAAAAAACGAGGGAGGAGCTGTCGGCCATTTCTAAAGATGACTACAAAAAATGCTTCGAAAAGTGGGAGCACTGGTAGGACAAGGAAGGGGATAAAGTTGTTTCGTAAATGATTTGAAAATATATAGCTTTTTGTCTCTTGGGTACCTCCTCATACGTTTGCCCGTAAGTCTGTCGCTGCTATGGTAAATGTCAAATACCTAGTACTAAAAACTGAAGTATGATATCAGAGACGATATTGTAAGACACAAGGAAATGACACATGCGAGAACATCCAAAACAAATGATGGAATTATGGTAAAAAGATTCTTATTTTTGTGCAAGATGCAATTTTTCAGGACTTCCAGGATTTAGAAAAATGTGGGGCAGAGCCTATTGTACCAAATTAATGCGCTATACAGCCTACAAACTACTTGGTGATGTAATATTCCCTTATATATTATATTTTTAGTCATTTGGTTGTCCTATTAGTCTCCAAGTCTACAGTTAGAGAAAACAAAATATTGCCTCGAGTTTTGATACATATGACAGCATCGTCAGACTGTGGTTATCACTGATTTATTCATTTGGCAGTCTAAGCTGAACTTGGGACCCTTTCGAGCAGTCTTCTATAGTATGACACTAGCTTGGTAGCAATGGCTTGTAGTGCTTCGAGAATTTCGGGGTAAATTCTAGAAACACTTGGCTCTCCACCGTCTTGAACACCCGATACTTTAATGACGAGGGTGACAGAGTCTTTTTACGGTGCCACACATATCTGTGTGTGCACGAAGGACAGCTGTGTCAGACGAGCGGCCCCGACAAATGGTTACCAGTAGCGCCTCAGAATTTATATAAAAAAGTCAATGAATGTTTGTATAATGTTCCGTGGTTTGTGGTGTCATGAGGACTGTTACAGAGACAGATGAAGCGTGTATTGTATAGACACACTTACTTCATGTCTTGGCTCTACATGAGGCAGAACTTATGTAATTGTGTGAGTGTTTAGTTGATTCTGACATTTATCTTGGAACCAGTTGGCTTGCTGGAGTTTGTACAGAATAACTGTTACTTTGGGATGAGAGTTGAAAATATATTGTTGTTGAACTGACAAGATTCTACGAGTACATCATTTATTTCAAGAATAGAGAGTTGGTTAATATTATTCCTGTCAACCTGATACAGTCTTCGGAGAAGAATTAAACAGTGAGAGCGATGTAGCTGATGACCGAAAGAAGAGGATCGGTTGCACACACAACGTATGAGTCTACTGGAAGAGACACGAGAGTCGTGCAACCCAACACAGCACTGTCTCTTGTTGTCCAAGAAAGCGTTAGAATCTGGCGACCGTGAGAGGACTCGAAGAAAAAGGAAAATTGTAAGCCAAAACCGGGAAAAAGATACTTGAGTTGCCAAAGCAACCAGGCATAACAAGACTGAGAAACTGTTTCGAGTAATTGCATTGTGTCTACTGAACCAAAGGAAGTTGCTGACTGCAACGGCTGCCGTTCACCATTGCTGACTTCGTGTCCGCTCGCCGATGCCATAACCAACGTACGAAACTGCCGGCGTCTGTGTTATTCAGTGGTGCCAATTCTATACCTGCTCACCGATGCAGCCTAGAATTCTACGCCGGGCGAGCGTGAAATAAAAACTTTATTACTCTAGTAAGAAGTGTCACAAAATACTGTGGGGTGGCTTTTATTGTATAATTGAAATTAGTATTAGATGCTCACAAGGTCTAAAGAAGCATGGACAGTATACAACCAGTTGGAGAGACGACAGAACCAGCCATGGCTATGAGAATTGCTAAAGAAGGGCCTGACTTGTCTGAATTAGTAAATGTAATTAAAGTCCAGAGTGAAGCTCTATCTAGATTCGTTACTAAGTCAGAAGCACAGAGTGTAACTTCAACTGCTCAAATTGCCTCTTTGAGAAACGAAATAAGTACGACTTTAAGCGAAAAGTTAGAAGCACAGAGTGAAGCTTTCGATTCTAAGTTTGCTATATTAAATGATAAAGTGGAGAATTTGTGATTAGATTTAAAGGATGAATTAAGTAATTCCTTAACTGTCCAGATGAATCAAATGTTTACTGACCTGAGCCAAAAGCAGGATGACCAACTGCAGAAGTTGACTCAGATATTAGAATTTGACATTGAGGACAAGTGTAACAATATAGAGTCTGAACATAGTGAAAAATTTGGATCACTTATGAGTGTGTGTAATGTTACATTTGATGCCGTAAAACAAAGGCTGCATACTTTAAAAGATAGGGTGGAAAAACGGGATAAACTGATCCCTATTGTCCAATTGCAATTTGCGCAGGTGTCAACACTCGAGCTGATGACGTGGAAAGAAATTTTAAGAAAAAACTAGCAGCTTCAGACACTATAAATATAAGCTGCCTGGAGGAACAGGTAGAGGAGATAATAGATAGAAAAAAGTTGCCACAAAAGTAAACTCTGACAACGTGTCTACAAAGCTATCCTATGAACTTCATGACACTAAGAGAAATGATGATGAGTTATGGAAAGAATTCAAACTTATGCAGGACCGAGTAGGGAACAGAGGGGCTTCCACTAACATAGTGCTAACTAGCGATGTCATGACCGATTTACAATGGGGAGAGAATTCCGGGTTATCAAGGCAATTCACTAAGTTTAAGCCAGATGGGGAGGTACACCCAACTCACTTCCTGAAGTGATTTAACCAGGCATTACCCAAGTTTTGGGAAGATACAAAAAAGATTGAATTTGCAGTGGGGTATCTTTTTGGGAGAAGCCTCAGAGTGGGGTACCATAACATTGAAACCTTTTCTTCTTGGCAGACTTTCAGAAGAAGTTCAAAGAAAAGTAATGGTCAACCAGCACCCAGGAGAAAATACTATCGGATGTGTGGGACCCAAAATATTACAATAGTTCCTAAGGTACAATGAGAAGATATTTTGATTGGCATTTAATGAGGGCAAAGTACTTTGATAAGCCCATGGAAGAAGAAGGGTTGGTTAGGATTCTTACAAGACGTTTACCTATTTATGCCAGAAAGGATATATTGTGTAGAGGATGGAAAACAGTAGAAGAATTATTATCCTTTGTAGATGCACTTGATGCCATAAACAGGGACCTAAATGAGAGCATACATCAAAATGAAAGCAAAAATTACCAAAGAAATAATAATAGTAGTGGTAACTTTAAGAGACACGTGGCAAGTTTAGCGAGAGTACATCAGCATAGGCAGAATGATGGTAACGAAAATTTTCAAAAGAAACATTCACCTTCAACTATAGGCCCAGCTATGTCACAGGAATTTGTACTGAGTAATAATAGAGTCCAAAGTAGTAACGTGATACCTCAATTTGGTAACCAACCTGTGCTTACAAATAGTGAGGAAAACGTAGTGTGATCTGGACCTAGGGTCGGGTCCTAGGTCGTATAAATACACTAGGAGGCCTAAATCATAATAAATATGTTACTTATATGCATTAAGTACCCACCAAAAAGTGGTTGTTACTGGAAGAACATACTGATAACAACATTAATCCACAACCATTTACAATTGGAAGAATAGAAGATACTGAAGTTAACATCTTTCGGGTAGTGAAGTGTCACTTATTTCTAGGAGATCTTTAACACATTAAGAACTAAGCATGACTTACCTATACAATCAGTAACAGGAGTATATATAGTCGGTATAACTGGAACTAAAAGTAAGGTTGTCAAATATGAAACCCAGGTAACTTGTAACATCAGTGGTATTACGTTCCATCAAACACACCTGGTAGTAGAAAATATTAACAGGGATGTGTTATTTGGCATAGACTGGCTATCAGAATTTAACGTCGTGTTAAATTTTGAGGAAAATTTGCTTTATTGTGGAAAAGGAGACTAAAAGTGTTATGTATCATTTGTGACAGACAACAATATGGGTAAACAAACAACAGAGGCCCAATGTCTGAAATTAACAGACCGCACAATTGTCAACAGAGATTGGAAACGTAAGTCATACTTTGCACCGGACGGATATACAAAACAAAGTTTATGAATCCCAAATATTAATAAATGACAAAAAATTAGATTCATCAGGGATTTTACTAGAATATGAAATGGTGTTTTCCAATAGTCCGGGTAGTATTAGTGATTATTAAATTTAAGGTAAAAGATAATACTCCGTTCTTTTGTAAATCTTTTCTGATACTGGTAAGCTTAAAGGAAGCGGTTAAGGAGGGGTAGATAAAATGATAGACAATAAAATAATAGAACACAGTACGAGTGTAATAAATAATCCTTTAGTAGTAGTGAAAAAGGCTACAGTAGGTGTGCCGTTAGTACTGGATGCGTGCACCCTAAATAAACATATAGAAACTGAAAGATCTAAAGCTATTAACATCAACGAGTTATTGTCCAAATTTGAGAAAGTACGGTATTTTAGCTCGATGGACCTGACTGCTGGGTATTGCCAAATCCGGTTCCATCCAGATTTAAAGAAATATACCACATTTCTACTTGATGGGAAATCCTATCATTTTAATGTGTTACCATTTGGACTAAATATCTCAGTACCAGTATTTATACGCGTGCTGAATGAAGCATTAGGAAGAGAATTATTAAAGGATTTAATCATATATGTAGATGATATACTGATAGTATCACCCACCTGGGACGAGCATTGCTTGATTTTGAGGAAAAACCCTAAAAAGTTTTAAATAAAAATGTATTACAATAAAATTGTCTAAATCACACTTTGCGATGCAAGAGCTAAAATTCATGGGACATATCGTAGGTGTACAATGAATTAAGCCCGATTCAGAACGTACAGAGGCCATTAAGGAGTGTCCACAACCTAGAAACATAAGACAACTGAAGAGATTTCTTGGAATGGCAGGGTATTACAGACACTATATACACAGTCGAGAGTTAAACGACCCTTGACTTTTGCATTTATTAGGGAAGGAAATACCGTGGAGTTGAGACCAAGAGCCACATAATACATCTGAAAGGTGTACAGCGGGTACCATCAGAATCACTGATATTGCACCATCCGGTGGTGGGTGAACCATTCAAGATTTCAACCGATTCATCAGATTATGTATAGCAGAACTTTTCCAAGGCGAATGGGGTTTGGAAAGTATAGACCATAGGTCAATAGCTTTTGCTAGCCGGAGTCTCAAAAAACATGAATTGAATTATACAGCCACAGAAAAAGAATTATTGGCCATAGCATGGAGTATACAAAAATTCCAAACATTGATAAGGGGGTCCGAAATATATGTCTATACGGATCACCAAGCTCTTTCATTTTTAATGAATTGTAGATTACTACATAGTAGACTGTTGTGGTGGATGTTGTGTCTTCAAGCTACCTCTTAAACCACAAAAACTCAGACTGCTATGCACATGTATGAATCTGGCAGCTAGGGTGCACCAGAAAAATGTTTCCTGGTAGCATCTGTTTGCTTGTTGCTACTGTTCATACGCAACTCAACTGCGTATGCACATAAGCCTGCTGGCAACTACTCAAACGAACCCAACGAAACTGTTGTGACATCGTGCCCATTGGTAGCAGTTTGTTGTTATGAAGTATTGCACAGTCTTCGTCCTACAGCCTTTGATACATTTTACTGTTGGCAGACGCCTGTATGTGTACTGTGTTTTGTTACTGTAAATGGCGCATTTACTTTACAACTCAGGTTCTATTTATTTTTCCTCATTTATGTTTTATTGCAGTAGCGCGCTGAAGTAAAATTCTGTGTCAGAGTATCAGTTCTTACCAGTCAAAACTACAAAAATTTGACTGAAAACTAAAACAATGAAAAATTCCTGGAATTCTAAAATATTCCTGTGCTTTTCCCAGTTTTCTCCAGGATAAAAAGATTCCTGGGTTTTTCCTGGTTGTCCCAGTGGGTATATACCCTGCAGGTGCAAAATCAGTGACAGAGTGGTGTTTATATATTAATGACTGCAGCAGAAACTTTCAGGCACGAAACTGGAAACCTTCTTATAAATCGAACTTCTTGAAGTAGTGTTGTAATGAGATGGAAAGTTGCTCTCAGCACTCAATAGTGTTGAAAACGGAGGTAGACTGGCAGTATTAGTACCCTTTAAAGGCAAGGAACAGTTGCCCGGAGTCCCTGAAATCCCAGCCTCGTCTGACGATGATCAAGCCACAACTATTTACCAGGCAGCAGAGAAGTGGGGTATGGCTAATAAAATTCAGGCACAGCTGAATAAATGGCAGCTGTAAAAATATAGAGAAAGTGTTTACCCATTACCTAGGCTGAATTAATGGCAGCTGTAAAAATCTAGAAAAATTGTTCAGTTGTGTCCTGTCATACCTACACTGCTGTCATCACATTTTTAATTGGCATTTCAGTTCAATGACGGAGGCAAATTACAATTTTCAAGACGTTTAGAGTAAATTGATTGGAACTTGACAAGAACGCTTACATAACCTGGAGCAGTGAAGTATCTGATGATGTACAGTCTATTAGTTTCTGACTTCTTGAAATCCAACTGCACAGAAACAACTATGAAATGATTACGAGAACTGCTGGAGTTAGTATGATCTTTCTATGCAGCATTCCAACAAATGGGATGTCATTTCATATCCCAGGAGCTGTTACTCATTCTAGATGAATGGCAAAGGCCATGTATTCATTCAAGATACACATATTTCAAGATCAGTTTTATTTACCTCATATGGAGAATAATTCATTAAGAAGAATATGTATTTATCCTGAACACATGTACTTCTGAGCCCAGTTTCTGTCAATAAATAAATATATATCAAATGAAAAGGAACATTATACACAAAAATGATCTATCTTATTTTACAAATGTTGACTTTTGATGTTTTGTCACACACGTTACATAAACTTTCTTCACAAGGTTCCCTATCAGTGCCGATTATATCCCAAAGACTTTCAACATGAAAAAATGACTTCCATTATAAAAGTGTAGTTCAGAAACTTGAGGAGATGGCTGTTGCCATGATGCACATAAAGGAGTACAACATCCTCATGAAAGATGAAACTGGGAAACAATTTCGATGAAATTATCTTTTGGTTCTACACAAATGAGTGTACTGAGGCAATAATTGTAAATAAAATGGTTTCTGAAATTGAAAATGTGTGCCTTGTTGAAAATAAAGTAGTATTCCTTAAATTTTTCATGTAGTTTTTAATTCCTTGGAAGAACTTTTCAGAAATGGGAGTCAAAATTATTTTAAACAATTACTGGGTTTACTTGACTGTGTCACATACGTTACTCGCACAAAAGAGAAGTATAATGCAGAGATAAGGAAGAATACAACATGTTTTTATGGAAACACGTGTTGTGGGTGCTATGGTACAACATCAAGGCGTTTGAGAGTTGCTTAGGATTTCTTGGATTGAGATGAAATTTTTCACATATTATTTTTTTCTCAACTGGAACAAAAGCAGTAGGTGGGAGAGGCAATGTTCTAACTTTGAGAAAATTACATATAGCTAAAGGCCACCCTAGTGAGTACTCTACAGGGTGATTATAATTAAAGTTAATCATTCAAAACGCTGTAAAAACAACAACACTGGTCAGAATGACGTCAAATTGCAATGTGTAAGGGGTCCTTAGGCCCTTACTATAAGTTTGCACTCGGCACAGGTCGATAGGGCAAACAATCGATAGTGTCGTGTTGCGAGAGCGAGTGTAGAGTTGAGTGAGTCCCATGTGGCAGGCCGAGCTGTGTGGAGGTCTCTTGCTGTAATGCAAGGCTTTACCGACAAAGAGAGTGGCCATCGCCGCGGTTTAACCCCTTTGTGTTAGAATAATACCGGGAAAGTGAAGTAGTATAATTACGAAGGGATCAGTGATATTTCAGTGCCGATATTTTGGTTTCGCGTCTACCGCGCCGGCATCATTTTGGATTGCAGTGATTGGATTAGCGTGTGACGATAATGAATAACGAAGAAGCCTGTGCTGAGATTAGCCGTAATTAGATGTGTATGACGAAGGCAGTAGCTGTCTCCTTGTTTTTGTGCTTTTGAGACGAATATAGGTTCTTGATTAGTGAAACTGTGTTGGTGTTCTTCTTGTTACCAGACATTTCATTATTACAGCATTTGAGAAGGACAAACTGGAAAGTAACAACTCCGTAGCAGTCAATTCCGGTTGCCAGCCCCATTATGTACACGGTCACATTAATTAATAATTATTGGGCTGCTATTCGATCAGATCGGGTCGAAAATAAATAAAACGGAGGTGTTACAAATGGAATATTATTGGAGAAGGGGAAAACATATGGCAGAAGGAAAAAAATAGTGTGAAAATTAATCAATACATGGCGCTGTATGTGTCAGAATATATAAATTAAAACACCTATTATGCACACGACCCATTGAAGTTGGTATAAACATGCCGGTACACGGCTTTTCCTCCTTTTGTGTCTGCGATGTTTGCCACGACTGTCTCAATGAAGGATCGTGCTCTGTTTGTAAAGCTATATTACAAAAATGATGACCGTGCACACGTCGCTCTGCAGAAGTTTCAGACACTGAAGGGTTTGAAAAAAGGTGTTGGTCCAATGACTGCTGTGGGTCTGGAGAAAACGATTTGGAAATTCGAAAAGATGGGTTGTTTTGATGTGCTACCTGGAAGAGGGAGGAAATGAACTGACTCGACATCAGTGAAAGTAGTGGTCACAGCAATGCAGGAGGAGACGAGTGGTGGTGTGCAAACGTGTAGTGCACGGAGAATTGCCTGAACACTGGACATACCCGTGAGTACGGTGTGTACAAGCCTACGAAACATCCCTCTTTGCCATCCATTCAAAATTACCCATGTACTCGAGTTGCTTCCTGTTGACATGCCAGCAAGAGAGACTTTTGCTTTAGAATTTCTTGCTCATATGTAAGTGGACAATGATTGGCTGTGGAAGATATGGCGGACAGACGAAGCGCACTTCCATCTAACAGGATATGTCAATACACAGAACTGTCAAATAATGGGCAATGGAAAATCCACACACAAATCAACCAGTACAACTTCATCATGAAAAGGTCGTCGTGTGTTTATCATAGGGCCCTAGTTTTTTGAAGAGACAGGTGCTTCCAGTCCCATTACCTGTACCATCATTGGTAAGCGCTACGAGTGTCTTTTGCGCAACCACATCATTCCAGCTCTCCAACAGAGTGAATGTGTGGATGGGATCATTTTTATTCAAGATGGCACACCTCTACACATTGTAAATCCAGCTAAGCAGCTGCTGAAATGCCATTTCGGAAATGCTAGAATTATCAGCCACCATTTCCCTACAACCTGGCCATCCCTAACACTTTATCTTAATCCGTGTGACTTCTGCCTGTGGGGCTATCTGAAAGATGTTGTGTTCAGTGTTCCAATTGCAAACTTAGCTGCACTGAAGGCACACATTCCGAACGTGACCCTGGAAACACTTCGATCTGTTGTGGAACATGCTGTTTCTCGATTACAACTTCTCGCAGAAAACATTGGACAGCATACTGAATATGTTTTGCGCCAGTCACACGGAAATTAATAAACCAATTTGATGTTGACTGATGCTTTTTATGTGGTTTTTGCCCTCAGAACAACTAAAAACCGATGTGATTGATGCTTTTTATGCGGTTTTGGGCCTCTGGACAACTAAAAACTGATTGCTTTTTATCCGATTTTTGGCCTCAGGAGAACTAAAAACCGATTTTTCCCATCTGATGTGATATGACTGTGCCATGGTGGATGGGCTTACATATTGTAGGTGGTAGTTTAATGTTTATATAATGACTGACCACTGGTTATCAATAGCCTCAAATACTATAGTAGGAGTCTCATGGAAATGTTTACGCTTAGCATATCTGACACAGCCATACGTCAAGAAGTATTTGTGGGCTATTGGTTAAGCAGTACAGCTACTAAACAGTTTACATACGCATTGCACAAAATAGATTTTGTAGTTAAAATTGTAGAAGGTAGGAAACTAAGGAGACGGGACCCAGCTAAGTTGAAAGAACCAGAGTTTCAAAGGGAGCACTACGAAATGACTACCGAAACAAGCAAAAGACAAATGGGCAGTTTTGAGAGAAGGCAGCAGATGAACAATAAGGCAAAAATATGAGGTCTTGGATATTACAAAGTATGCTAAGTTTCACTGACAAAAAGAGAAAGTAATGCAGCAAATGAAGCAAGGCAAAAGGAAACACTAACATTTTTAAATTTTTTTTTATTTAAAAAAAGGAGAAGTGTAACACCCAAAGTATGAGCAGCGGTCACAGAAGAAATTTAAAGTTGCAGAAGTATGCATGACTACAGGTCAGTTGGCTGCAACTTTAGGAAAATTAAAGAGAAAAATGAGGCAGCCATACAAATATCAAGAGCTCAGATGGAAGGGATAGAAGGACTAGTTTGGTTCTTTCTTATGGCAAAATGTCACACGTGCCAGAAGATGAAGATGTGCACTTGGAATTAAGCAAACTAGCCTATACTGTGGAATGAAACAAAACTGACAAAAATAACTTCACTGTTCTGCAAGGCAATTATTGCCTGACTGCCAAAAATGTGGAAATGAAATAAAATCACAAAACTGAAACTAGTAATATATTTCAGTCTTCTGTAATTATGTGAATGTATTTTACTTCACACGATAACTCCCGGCCACAGAAATCTGTTTTGTTTTCATTTGACATGGGAGCTGTACCCTAAGAGGAAATAGCAAAATCACTAAACATAAACACAGGTCACGTGGAGACTACCCACCTCCCCAGTACAACCCGAACTTCTTTGCACATGTGCGAATCTGGCACCTGGGGCATGCCAGAAAAAATTTTCCAGTTAGTATCTGGCTTCAAGCAGCCACAGAAGTGGGAAAGGTACTGCTCTCGTGTGACAGAACTGCGCATGAGTGTGAGCCCACTGGCAACTGCTCAAACCAACCTAATGTAAACACTTATGAAGTCACGCTCATCAGAAGCAGTTTGTTGTTACGAAGTATTGCATAGTCTACATCCTAGGGCCTTCCACGTTTTTTGCTGTTGGCAGACGCCTGTACGTGTACTGTTTTTTGTTACTGTAAACGGCGCATTTCCTTTGCAACTAAAGTTATTTTTGGTATTTTTCTCTCGTTTATGATTTATTGCTGAAGTATTATACTGCAGTAGTGGGATATAGAACTATTTTCTGTTAGAGTATCAGTTCGTACCAGTCAAAATTACAAAATTTAACTGAAAATTAAAACCATGAAAAATTCCCAAAATTCCGAATAACCCGGGTTTTTCTCGGTTTTCTACTGGA
Source organism: Schistocerca cancellata (assembly GCF_023864275.1). Lineage (NCBI taxonomy): Eukaryota > Metazoa > Arthropoda > Insecta > Orthoptera > Acrididae > Schistocerca > Schistocerca cancellata. The sequence continues at coordinate 12,449,520 of NC_064627.1, read as the reverse complement.
TGAAAAAATTCCTGGATTTTTCCCAGATTTCCCCGGGCATATACACCCTGACTTCACTACAGTAACCAGGCACAAGTGGATGTAGTTTCCAGTAATGAAGCAAAGAGGAAGAGACTTGCACAGCATAGATTGGCTCAGTGAGCTGCATTAAACCAATTTTTGGACCGACGGTCACAACAGCAACAGCAGCAGCAGCAGCAGCAGCAAATAATAAGCAATGCAAATTGTTTAATGTCATTCTGGCAAATGATTGATAAGGTTTACTTGCAGATCTACTGAATACTACTCATAAAGTTGTTCTTACACTCATACTGATTTTATTTGAGAGTTGCAGCATCGCGCTTAAGTACCTGAATAGTGTAAATTCGCGTTGTCGTTTGTCTTGAACGACCAGTGTCGGTTGGTCACAGCCAGTGTGCTCCCTGCCGCCGTTGGACCAGCAGCTGCCAGCAGCAAGTCGTATACTCCTATCTTACTTATTTGTTACATAGTTTAATTCTTAATTTCTTTGCGTGTTTTTGGGTACTTGCGTTGTTTAATTCATAAATTTCGGGCATATTATAGTATTTGAGAGTTGTAGCATCGCGCTTTAGTGTTTACTTCGTAGATTCTTACTTAAATTGCGTGTGAGTTTCATATAGGAGGTGTGATTTCGAGTTTTAGTTACTGTAATCGTAAATTCAGGTAGATTGTAGCGCAGTCGTTAGTCATTTGTACCGGTTAGTTAATACATTCTTTGCGTGTTTCCATTGCGTTATCTACGCACTGACTCGTCTTTCGGTAACTGTTGTTCAACATCGACTAGAATGGACAGGGACTGTGATTGCTATGTTCGGATGAGGGCTGAGTTGGCATCCCTTCACTCACAGCTGCAAGCGGCACTGACTTCGCTCACGCAGCTTGAGGCTTTTGCCAATGGGCACCACTGTGGGGAGCCGGACTTGGGTATCACGGGGATGTCAACCACGTCCCGTCTGTCCCCAGATCGGTCTGCTGCTGTGGTTGCCCCGGTTGCTGCCTGCAGTGGGGCTCAGCCCTCACCTGTGGTTGATTGGGAGGTCGTTCAAGGTGTGGCAGGCAGCGAAAGACGTCCCCGGAGGCTGATCAGAAAGCCTCCCCGGTGCGTCTGATAAACAGGTTTCAGGCACTGTCTCTGGCTGAGCCAGATGCAGCTGCCTGCCCTGTTTCAGAGGATGAGTCTCAGCCTTCAAGGTCCGGGCAATCACAGAGGGTGGGCTTATTGGTAGTTGGGAGCTCCAATGTTAGGCATGTAATGGGGCCCCTTAGGGGTATGGCGGCTAAGGAGGGGAAGAAATCCAGTGTCCACTCCGTGTGCATTCTGGGTGGAGTCATTCCTGATGTGGAAAGGGTCCTTCCGGATGCCATGAAGAGCACAGGGTGCAGCCAGCTGCAGGTGGTGGCACATGTCGGCACCAATGACGTGTGTCGCTTTGGGTCTGAGGAAATTCTCTCTGGATTCCAGCGGCTATCTGATTTGGTGAAGGCTGCCGGTCTTGCTTACGAGATGAAGGCAGAGCTCACCATCTGCAGCATCGTTGACAGAACCGACTGCGGACCTTTGGTGCAGAGCCGGGTGGAGCGTCTGAATCAGAGGCTCAGACGGTTTTGCGACCGTGTTGGCTGCAGATTCCTTGACTTGCGCCATAGGGTGGTGGGGTTTCGGGTTCCGCTGAATAGGTCAGGAGTTCACTACACTCAGCTGGCGGCTACACAGGTAGCGGGAGGCTGTGTGGCGTGGACTGGGCGGTTTTTTAGGTTAGAAGGCCTCGGGAAAGTACGAGGTGGGCTGCAATCTCAAAGGGTGCATGGCAAACACAGGACGCGCTTAGATCAAGGAACAGTCGGAATTGTGGTTGTAAATTGTTGTAGTTGTGCTGGGAAAGTCCCTGAGCTTCAAGCGCTAATAGAAAGCACAGAAGCTGAAATCGTTATAGGTACAGAAAGCTGGCTAAAGCCTGAAATAAGTTCTGCAGAAATTTTTATGAAGTCTCAGACGGTGTTCAGGAAAGATAGATTAGGCAGAATTGGTGGTGGAGTGTTTGTGTCTGTCAGTAGTGATTTATCTTCTAGTGAAGTCGAAGTAGATACACCGTGCGAATTGGTATGGGTGGAGGTTATACCTAACAGCCGAACTAAGTTAATAATTGGCTCCTTCTACCAACCCCCAGACTCTGATGATATAGTTGCTGAACAGTTCAGAGAAAATTTGTGTCTCGTAACAAATAAATACCCCACTCATACGGTTATAGTTGGTGGGGACTTCAACCTTCCATCAATATGTTGGCAAAAATACTTGTTCAAAACCGGTGGTAGGCAGAAAACATCTTTCGAGATTGTCCTAAATGCTTTCTCCGAAAATTATTTCGAGCAGTTAGTCCACGAACCAACGCGAATTGTAAATGGTTGCGAAAAGACACTTGACCTCTTAGCCACAAACAGTCCAGAGCTGATAGAGAGCATCATGACTGAAACAGGGATTAGTGATCACAAGGTCGTTGTAGCTAGGCTCAATACCATTTCTTCCAAATCCACCCGAAACAAATGCAAAATAATTTTATTTAAAAAAGTGGATAAAGTGCCACTAGAAGCCTTTCTAACAGACAATCTCCATTCCTTCCGAACTGACAATGCAAATGTAGAGGAGATGTGGCTCAAATTCAAAGATATAGTAAGACAGCAATTGAGAGATTCATACCTCATAAATTGGTAAGAGATGGAACTGATCCCCCATGGTACACAAAACAGGTCCGAACGCTGTTGCAGAGGCAACGGAAAAAGCATGCGAAATTCAGAAGAATGCGAAATCTCGAAGATTGGCTAAAATTTACAGACGCGCGAAATTTGGCACAGACTTCAATGCGAAATGCCTTTAATAGGTTCCACAACGAAACATTTTCTCGAAATTTGGTAGAAAATCCGAAGAAATTCTGGTCGTATGTAAAGTATACAAGCGGTAAGACGCAGTCCATACCTTCGCTGCGCAGTGCCGATGGCACTGTTACCGACGACTGTGCCGCTAAAGCAGAGTTATTGAACGCAGTTTTCCGAAATTCCTTCACCAGCGAAGATGAATGGAATATTCCAGAATTTGAAACACGAACAGCTGCTAGCATGAGTTTCTTAGAAGTAGATACCTTAGGGGTTGCGAAGCAACTCAAATCGCTTGATAGGGGCAAGTCTTCAGGTCAAGATTGTATACCGATTAGGTTCCTTTCAGATTACGCTGATACAATAGCTCCCTACTTAGCAATCATATACAACCGCTCGCTCACCGATAGATCTGTACCTACAGATTGGAAAATTGCGCAGGTCGCACCAGTGTTTAAGAAGGGTAGTAGGAGTAATCCATCGAACTACAGACCTATATCATTGACGTCGGTTTGCAGTAGGGTTTTGGAGCATATACTGTATTCAAACATTATGAATCACCTCGAAGGGAACGATCTATTGATACGTAATCAGCATGGTTTCAGAAAACATCGTTCTTGTGCAACGCAGCTAGCTCTTTATTCGCACGAAGTAATGGCCGCTATCGACAGGGGATCTCAAGTTGATTCCGTATTTCTAGATTTCCGGAAAGTTTTTGACACCATTCCTCACAAGTGACTTCTAATCAGGCTGCGGGCCTATGGGGTATCGTCTCAGTTGTGCGACTGGATTCGTGATTTCCTGTCAGGAAGGTCGCAGTTCGTAGTAACAGACGGCAAATCATCGAGTAAAACTGAAGTGATGTCAGGTGTTCCCCAGGGAAGCGTCCTGGGACCTCTGCTGTTCCTGATCTATATAAATGACCTGGGTGACAATCTGAGCAGTTCTCTTAGGTTGTTCGCAGATGATGCTGTAATTTACCATCTAGTAAGGTCATCCGAAGACCAGTATCAGTTGCAAAGTGATTTAGAAAAGATTTCTGTATGGTGTGGCAGGTGGCAGTTGACGCTAAATAACGAAAAGTGTGAGGTGATCCACATGAGTTCCAAAAGAAATCTGTTGGAATTCGATTACTCGATAAATAGTGCAATTCTCAAGGCTGTCAATTCAACTAAGTACCTGGGTGTAAAAATTACGAACAACTTCAGTTGGAAAGACCACATAGATAATATTGTGGGGAAGGCAAGCCAAAGGTTGTGTTTCATTGGCAGGACACTTAGAAGATGCAACAAGTCCACTAAAGAAACAGCTTACACTACACTCGTTCGTCCTCTGTTAGAATATTGCTGTCGGTGTGGGATCCTTACCAGGTGGGATTGATGGAGGAAATCGACAGGGTGCAAAAAAGGGCAGCTCGTTTTGTATTATCACGTAATAGGGGAGAGAGTGTGGCAGATATGATACGTGAGTTGGGATGGAAGTCATTAAAGCAAAGACGTTTTTCGTCGCGGCGAGATCTGTTTACGAAATTTCAGTCACCAACTTTCTCTTCCGAATGCGAAAATATTTCGTTGAGCCCAACCTACATAGGTATGAATGATCATCAAAATAAAATAAGAGAAATCAGAGATCGAATAGATAGGTTTAGATGTTCGTTTTTCCCGCGCGCTGTTCGGGAGTGGAATGGTAGAGAGATAGTATGATTGTGGTTTGATGAACCCTCTGCCAAGCACTTAAATGTGAATTGCAAAGTAGACATGTAGATGTTGATGTAGATTTAGTTGCTTTTTATAACAATGCCTGAGTATGTATTAATTAGCTCTGTGCTTGCCAAAAATTTTCTAATATTTCCATTGAACTGTGTGCATGCTTTACATCCTTTACTATCTTACAAGACACATACTCAAAAAAGAGAATAAGTACAATGTAACAAAATTATTTGTTGCTACCACACTACATGTGTGTGCAGCCCTTCTCTGGCTACCAGAATGCAATATTCTCCCAGCTTTCTCTGATGCATTCGGCCACTGCAAGTGGCTCAGTAGAGGGTAGGTGCAGTTGGTTATTGTGTCTGACAAACCTTTCACACACATAAAAAGTGGAAAATATATCGAAGACAATGTCTGACAAACCTTTCACACACATAAAAAGTGGAAAATATAACGAAGACACTAAGGACTTCCCCAACATTATGTAACCGAACATTTACATAGAATTTGGGATGACTGCAAAAGATATAAAGTAAGTAACACAGCGCTGTTCTACATTTTCAGGTAGATGGTCCTTCAACTGATAAAGAGTAGGAAGTAGTGACCAAATTAACTTAGCAACATGCAGATGTCTGATGTATGCTCTTCAAACTGATTTACTAGCCTACTGGAACTAAATATAATAGTTGACGGTGTTTCCTCCTTTACTAACTCAGAGTGTAGAATGTGTACTAATGACATCCAAAATAGGCCATTATTTTACACACACACACACACACACACACACACACACACACACACACACACACACACACAGAGAGAGAGAGAGAGAGAGAGAGAGAGAGAGAGAGAGAGAGAGAAATGTATCACTTACTTCAACAAGCCCATACAGGCATTTATGAAGCTCTAAATGAGTGTATACTCAAAAATGTGCAGGGAAACTTTTCATCAAATTAAAGAATATATAATACATACTTACCAGAACTTGCTAATCCTGCAGATATAGACAGTGGAGACTCTGCTTCTAAGTCTTTGTCTAGGGAAGCTGTTAAACTAAATGGTTCATCCAGTGTCAAGTCCTCCAATGCATTACCTGAGGAGAAATAATTAATTTATTTACATGTCAGCATTATTGGCTTCAAAATACTGTACAAGAAAGTCTTAATTACCAACAGTAACACTTATTATTTCTATACATACACCGCACTACATAATGCCACAATCTTCTACATATAAGAGGTATTTTGGACGAAAAGAGGGAGGAAGGGGGGAGAGAGGGGGAAAGATGGGACTGAGACAGAGAGAGAGAGAGAGAGAGAGAGAGAGAGAGAGAGAATTCTTTTTTATTCCTGACTAACTAAATACCCGCAACTTCAAACAGATATGCATTCGCCAATCACAGACAATTTCTGTCCACCTCATCATCACACAATGTGTGTTTGCAGGCCACCTGCAGAAGTAACTTATTCCAATCTGTGTTTAGTTAGCTCATCATATTACTTTCTCTGTGCCATAGCCAGTTGAATGTAGACTGTAATGCAGATATCAGGAACTAATAAAATATTTGATCGCCACAGAAATAGGGTACATGTAGAAAGATCATCACTAATGTGGGCAGTAAAAAAGATTGTACTTGTTTATTTATTTATAGTAAGCTTTGCTAATTTTACAGAATTCTTCGATACACTTCCTGGGCAAATGCAAACAAACTGCATGAGAAACACTGTGATGAAACAGTAATTCAACAGTAATAAATCGTCTGCTCCTGTGCCTTATTCATCGTAATGGCAAATGATAATCGTACCACAAATTTAAGTCTGCAAAATGTGAAGGGGAGGTATGTTGGAATGAGGAGTATTCGTGATATGAAAACAGATTGTCTCTCCCCCTTACTAGTTAACCTGCTAAGATCACAGTCTCAATGTTCACCCAACACACAGTCATTTTACGTAGTAAACCTGTGGAGCACTGAGGCTTCTAAATAATGTTATCAGTTGCGGCAGACCAGCAAGATTGAGAGAATTCAGAAACTCCGAAGCATCAACTGCTGCATCATTCCATGCAATTTTAGTAAACTCTCCCAGTAACAGATGTAATACTGTATTACTGACAGCATCATTTCTAGGCAAAAGACTGGCCAGTTTTGTGAAACATACCATATTGCGACAGTCATCTGCAATATGTAGCCATGCACAATTTATGAGCTCCTCAATGCAAGATACCACAGAGCAAAATTTTGATGAAAGGTTTATACTGCCAGCTGTGTCAACAGGTAGTCGTTCTTCTCCAGTATCTAATAAATATTCTGAGAACACTTGTGCACAGTCAATCACTAAACGTAATCCTGTGTTTAGTTTCAACAATAATTTGTGCATCTGGCTCCATAAATGTGAATTTCTTACACATGTGTCTAGATTTGCTGATGACTGGCAACGTCTGAAAGTGTTGTGACTCGCCGATCTTTCAAAGTGCCGCCACGCAGCAGCAGCGCCAACTAAGCGGCCAGCCAGCCAGCGGCCGCTAGACTCGGACTCAGTTATGATTTGACTGTTAAAGTGTACACATGTCTTACTCTGCTTACTTGATCTGTGACTTTCATGTATTGCGTCTTCCTTGAAGTATATTTGTTCAACTTGAAGTTATAACAACGAGGTAGTGATTTTTCTTTTCCATCGTTGACCCACGTTTCCGTGGCTACTTTAGAGCAACTATTGCAAGGTCTCATAGAACAGCAAACCCTTCTCACAAATGCGATTCGTGATTTCGTCGCGGCATCAAATGCGGGGCGTCTCTCGTCGTTATATCTACCACATTTTCCTCCTTACAACGAGACGGCAGAAGACTAGTCTGATTATCAAAAACGTCTTCGACAGCACTTCTTGGCATTTCATGTCGCGGACGAACAAACATCTAAGTCTCTGTTCCTTTCATGGATTTCACCTCAAATGTATCGGTTGTTGCCGCAATTGGCTCCTTTGAAAGATCCTGTGTCTTTGTCCTTTGTTGAAATGTGCTCACTTCTGTCTGCCTATTTTCAAAAGCAAACGCATGTGGTAGCCTCTCGTGTTGCCTTTTATCGTTGTCGAAAACAACCGAATCAATCCCATCGTGTTTGGGCTGCTGAACTTCATGGCCTCAGTAGAAAGTGTCAATTTGTTACTGAAGTTCACAAAGAATCCTATGCCGATTCCACGGTACGGGATGCTATTATCCGATCGGCACCCGACAAAGAAGTTAGGCAACGTGCCCTTCAGTTGGCAAATCCGACTCTAGATGAAGTCCTATCCATCGCTCAGTCTTTTGAAATTTCTCATGCCGCTGGAGCACAAATAGAGGCATGGGGCGACGTTGGGGAAATACAACCTCTGTGCGATGTTGACGAAGCATGTGGCCTGTCCCCGCCAGCCGACGTGGCTGCAGTATGCTCCCAAGTGCAGCCTCGGCCTAACCGTAAACAAACCTCTAAGAAACTGCAGCAAAACCCACGGCAACTTCCTTCATGTCCGCGGTGTTTTACGAAACATTCACAAGAAGATTGTCCACAGCGTTGGGCCGTGTGTCACAAATGCAAAAAAAAGGGTCATGTGTCATCCGTTTGCAAATCTGACCGCATACATGATTTTCATGAACATGGTGCCGATTCTGATTCTGTGTTGTCTGTCAATTGTACTTCTTCCCTTTCAGGGAAGTTATTCCTCACTGTCCAAATACTTGGTCGAGATGTTCACATGCAGGTGGATACTGGTTCTGCTGCCACTATCATGAATTCTCAGACGTATCTTCATTTGGGTTCTCCAATCCTCTCACCTGTCACTAGGCAGTTAGGGACTTACAATAAACAGAAGATTTCTCTCTTGGGACAATTTGATGGTGAGGTATCTTACAAATCTGTCGTTCGCACTGTTCCCATATTTGTGGTCGACCATAGTAACGCGGAGAATATTTTTGGTTTCGATGCCTTTTGCGTTTTTGGGTTCTCCATATATGACTCTGTCAATATTGTCTCTGATGCTATTCCTTATGCTCAATTGGATTCCTTGTCGACGACATTTTCGCCCCTTTTTTCTCCTGGGTTAGGCCATGCAAATGACTTTGAAGCTCATATCATGCTCAAACCCACTGCTTGGCCTAAGTTTTTTCGGGCTCGGCCCATTCCTGTGGCCCTTCGTGATCAGGTCAAATGGGAGCTGCTTCAGGGGTCTTGCTTCCTGTCACTTCCAGTGAGTGGTCCTCTCCTGCTGTTGTCGTTGCTAAGCCAAATGGTGATATTCGTCTCTGTGGCGATTTCCAAGCCACTGTAAATGCTCAATGCCTTATCAACACTTACCCTATGCCTCAACCTGAAGAATTGTTCACTAAACTTGCTGGAGGCCAGTATTTTTCTAAACTTGACATGTCAGAAGCTTGTCAACTTCCTCTCGACGCTGCTTCCTGGCAGTTTCTGGTCCTTAACACGCCTTTTGGCCTCTATCAATACCGACGCTTGCCATTCGGGGTTGCCAGCGCCCCCTGGTCTCTTTCAGCGATTCTTGGAACAATTATTGCTCACTGTCCCTGGGTGTATAAATTACCAGGACGACATTGTTGTCACTGGCTCCATCACTGACGAACATCTTCAAAATCTCCGAACACTTTTTCATGTCTTACAGACTGCCGGTCTTAAGTGTAATCTTCAGAAATCAAAATTTTTTCAGGCATCTATCACATACTTGGGGTTTTAACTCTCTTCGGGATGGTATTTGTCCGCTTCAGCAAACTGTCACGGCGATCTATGCCCTTCCTTGCTCTACATCTGTTAAGGAACTGCAGGCCTTCTTGGGGACAATAGCATACTATCAAAAGTTTTTACCGTCTGCCGCTCGGGTGGCTCAGCCGTTGCATCGCCTGTTGCATAAAAATGTGCCTTTTCACTGGTCCGTGTCATGCGATGCGGCTTTCCAGAAATTGAAGACTATGCTGAAACAGGCCCGTGCCTGGCTACTTATCGACCTGGCCAACATCTCGTTCTTGCCACGGATGCCTCTCAATACGGGGTTGGTGCAGTCCTTGCGTACTGTTTTTCTGACGGTTCTGAACAACCCATTGCTTATGCCTCCGAAACGCTCACGGATGCCAAACAAAAGTATTCTCAAATTGAAAAAGAAGCTTTGGCCATAATTTATGCTCTTCATAAGTTTGGTGTTTTTCTCTATGGATCCAAATTTCATCTTGTTACGGATCACAAACCACTTGTTTCATCCATCAACGTCACTTCCCGACAAGGCTGCACACCACCTCCAGTGTTGGGCTCTTTACTTGTCTCGTTTCAATTATGAGATTCATTTCCAGCTGACGGCTCAACATGCGAATGCTGATGCACTGTCTTGCCTTCCCATGGGTCCTAATCTGGCATTCGATAGGCACGAACTTTTTTGTTTCCACCTGGATGTTGCCGAGCAGGGGGTTGTGGATGGGTTCCCCATCACTGGGGACAGGCTGGAGGCTGCTACGGGTTCTGACCCTACCCTCTCCCAGGTTTTACGCTGTATTCAGAAGGGTTGGCCAGATCGTCCGTCCGCTAAGACTTCTGATCCGTTACGTTACTGCCTCATGGCTAGGGATGGTGTTATCCTCCTTTCCACTGAAAATGCTTCGTCGCGTGTTGTGGTACCTGCGTCTTTGCTGCGTGCTTCGGTCTTGCGCCTCCTTCGCCAAGGGCACTGGGGGGTGTCACACACAAAATCTCTGGCGCGCCGTCATGTGTACTGGCCCGGCATCGACTCTGAAATTGCACACATGGTCACTGCCTACGGCGCTTGTGTGTCACAGGCTGCCGCCCCGAAGTCATCTTTGTCACCGTGGCCTTCGCCTGAGAAGCCCTGGGAGCGTATTCATGCTGACTTCGTGGGACCTTTTTTAGATACTTATGGGCTTCTTGTTATTGATGTCTACTCTAACTTTCCTTTCATTGTCCGTTGCACGTCGCCTACCATCGCGGCAACCACCAATGCTCTAGCTCGCAATCTCTCTTTGGAAGGCCTTGCCTCTATCTCTTGTTACTGATAATGGTCTGTAATTTGCCTCTTCCGATTTTGCGGATTTTTGTGATCGTCACGGCGTCATGCATGTCACGGCCCCTCCGTTCCATCCACAGTCAAACGGTGAGGCTGAATGACTGGTCCGCACATTTAAGGCTCAGATGAGGAAACTCCTGACTTCTTCTGCTGCTGCTGCTGCTGATGATGCGCTTTTCCAATTTCTGGCTTCTTACTGTTTCACCCCCATGGGCGACCACAGCCCGGCTGAGCTCTTACATGGCCGACAGCCTCGCACGCTACTTCATCTTCTGCAGCCTTCCACATCACGGCCGCGGGTGCCTTCGCTTGACCGGTTCACCACCGACGACCTTGTACGAGTACGGGGATATGGCAGGCGGCCAAAATGGAGTCCTGGCCCCATCTTACAACACCGTGGCCGACGCCTGTATGAAATCCAGATGGACACGGGTGTTGCAGTGCGTCATTCGGACCAGCTTCGGCCTCGTGTGCCGGCAACGCCTGTTCTGGATGCTGCTACACCACCTTCGGCTCTACCTGACGCTTGGGATACTGGAATTTCTCATTACTCACAACGCAGTCCTCTCACCATCATATCGGTGTCAGCATAAGAACTGACGCCACCAGGAGACGTGCCCATGCAGGAACCAGATGACTATCATCTGTCGGAGCAACTCTACTCGCCTCCTTTTCCTACAGACACGGACACGTCACCCATGTCTCCTGTTATAACAACTGGACTTGCCGCAATGGGCAGACTGGTGCACGGGGCCCCAGCAAATTTGACCTCCACGTCTCCTGTCATCTTGACCCATTATCATCGGGGACACTTCTGTCTGTATGGCAAGCCTCCTCCTCGAGACTTTACCACCAGTCAAACAACACCTACGGATGTTAGCAATCTACAGGCCACCTCCATCAAGACCCGTGCAAAAACTTCAAAGGGGGGAAAAGTGTTGTGACTCGCTGATCTTTCAGACAGCCGCCGCACAGTTACTCACGTCCTCTACATGTGGCACTGTCTGCCAGCCGTGCAGTAGCAGCGCCACCTAAGCGGCCAGCCAGCCAGCGGCCGCCAGACTCCGACTCGGTTATGATTTGACTATTAAAGTGTACACAAGTCTTACTCTGTTTACTTGATCTTTGATTTTCATGTATTGCGTCTTCCTTGAAATATATTTGTTTAACTTGGAATTATAACAGAAAGTCTCCATACACGAACCCCACAGCACCATCCACCGTTTTGTGGGTACTCCTAACACAAAGTGCCTCAATAACATTCTTGTGTACCACTGAGCACTTGTTTCACACTGTTACTTTACATATCTGCAGTAATGCTCCATGACAACTGGTCTTTCTTACATTTTGTGACGGATATTTTTGTCTCACTATGTCAAGTGGTAAATTGAGTGTCGAATGGCCCACCTTCCCTCCTCCTAGCAACATTATCGTAATGCCCGAAGTGGCAATGGCGAACACAACCTCTCTGTGCCTGTATGTCTGCCAGATTCAAATTTGGTAGAAATGTGTTACCCTTATCTCTGGGCACATCGAGGAAAATAATGCCTCCCCTTTGATGTGCTATACAATCCGTAATAATGTCATAGGCCTGCTTCCGGTAATAATTCAACTGCGGTCTCTCGGCTCCAACAAAAGCGTGCAAATTGTCGATTTCATAATGCATATCGCAGATACGTATTCTGTCTGTATCAAATGCTGATGGTCACATTGTGGAGAAATATTCGATTGCACGTGACCACACATTTGTCTCCTAGTATAATAAGCATTTTGTTGAAAACACGCAGACTGTCTCTGCAGACATAGAGAAGTATCTCCTCACTCACTGTGGCTTTATATTTCTCCCACAGTCCAACAGGATTGCTCGGTCTACAGGGTTGTTGGTATTATGTGATACGGCACCGAGACCAACTCGGCATCACACATCGTGCTTCAGTGTCACGAGGGTGCACTGTGTACACCACTCCTGATGTGCCGCTCCCAGTGTCAATTGTGTCCCAGCACACATTTGCCAAATTTTCTTCTGTGGAAACATTTCCCTGATGTGTGCTGCACGTAATACCGAGGCACCTCTGGATACAATGAAATTCTCGCAAATGGACAGTGCTTACGTAATTTGAGGATCGCTGCCAATGTTGTACGATGCACAAGTTCCCGAAATGCGACACAGGGTGTGACGGCGATCAGAACTTTCAGTTGCAATTACCGCTTAAGTGCCACTGGTGTTGGCCTCGTGACCATCGATCTACTTGTATCACACAACTTTGCAATCATCTGTCTACATTCATTTCAGAGTGGTCATAAACTGTTTGATGAGGTTATGGAACATGTTTTGCAATGTTGACACAATGTGGCAGCTCGTTCCTAGAATGTGTGCACATCTCGTATTTGTTTCTAGTTTGTCACTGCCTGTGAAGTATAACTGCAGGCATATTAAATGATGGTCACGTGGTGGGAAGAGAGAACTCACCTAGTGGTAAACCTCCCCCTGCACTGTAAATGTCGTTAGAAAATTAAAGTGCTCACAAACTGATGTTGCACCAAAAGATGTCATCTGAAACAAATGTTACACTTTCTAATGTTGTGCAGCAGGCAACGTTTTGACTCTAATATGGTACCCGACATGTAGGTGAGAAGATCTGTCGGTTGTTGTAGCATCTGATCAAGTTTTATTTTCCCATTCATAGATCATAGGTCACGAGGTTCTGCTAGAAACCTCTTTGCCCCGCAATGTACACACAGTGCAAGTAGTGTTCCAATTTTAACAGATTTGTCCTTCGAGTGATTTTTATGTGAATCATAATAGAAGCCTTCTATCATTAAAGTGTTATGTGAATGGCACGCTCATACGACCGAGACCTTCATGACTTGCAATCGTGCTTCACACCGTCGTGCAGCCTCGGCAGCTCTGCACGCAGCTGGTTGTCGTATCACGTATCGTAAGTAAATGTCATGCTTCTGGAAGGTGTCTGAGGTTCTAGATGCAACCGAATGTTGCTTCTTGTAATGTAAATGGGCGTCACACTGTCAGACCATTTCGAAGACTCTACTAATAGAAGCTGTAGCACGCATCGAAGCCAGTCGTGAATATTTTTCCTGAGAACTTTTCAGTCTGTGAACATCTTTATGTTGCTTGGTATTTGGTCACACTGATCCGACTGCAGTCCGTATTCTTTTTGGCATTGTCCTACTCACAAGTGATGTTAAGTTACAAAATAAAGCATGTGGCTTTACATACTGAATATATCTGCTGAAATAGTGGTGTGTTCGGATGCCACAGAGGAGTTGTGGTTGTGCCTCCTGTACATAAGGGACGCAATGTCATAGGTATAAGATTGTACTGGCATATGTAATAATTGTAAGCAACTCAATATTTATTACCTCGTTGCAACTTAGCTCTGAAGGAGGCACGTGATCACTGTGGAGTGAGCAGCACAGCTCTACCTACACAGTGTATGATACCATTTGTCATAGTCTACTGAATGTATCCGCTGATATGCCTCATTGTTGATGGATGATGAAGTAGGCCGTTACTAATCCCTCACTACCCACCTGCCACACTGGGCAATGTACACACTAGGAGCTGAGTACACACCTCTTTACCCTTATCACTGCACATTGCAGATAGTTAGACGGGCAACAGCAGTCGACAGAGAGGCTGGAAGATAGTTTTGCCCTCAGACACATCTGACATATATAATTCGCACATCTCCTCCACCTCCTCCTCCGTCTCACTGTCTATCTACTCCTCCCCTCTCTCAGTTCCTTCCCCACTATCTGTTCAGCCTATGTGGAAGGGGCTGGGAAACCACTGTGTGCCCCTCACGTGTAGGAAGCACTGCATAGCAGCGCAGTAAGGCACATCGTTACCATTCCTACACAATATGCCCTGTCATGCCGGGCAGTTGTCAGGGCCTACAAAAAGCATGTTTTCCCCTATTATCTCCATGCCTATTGGAGCTAGGCAATTATAAACCCCACATTACTAATGAGGTCTGCTGATTCTGTGCTAAATTTGATCACTATTGATTTCGATCAGCTTCCAATATAAAGTGTGCACCTTCCTCGTCCCGCACCCCCCACACCTGTACATATTTGAGGAGCACTGTTTCAAATCTTATTACATCGGCCGATGGAACAAATTGAGCTTCTTGTATTTTCCTATAGTTTCCAAAGTAATTTTCCATTCTGTGAACTCAGATTGTAACAAATAGTATTCACTAAAATTGTAAATGGCTGTTGGAACTAGTTGTGGTTTCAAATTATACTGAGTTTTCTATAGTATCTGACTTGTGTCCAACATTAATACTTTACTTTGCTCAGTTGTTTATAATGACAAACAGCACACTTTACTTTCATTTCAAACTTATCAGTTCTATAACGACAGTTATATTTTATTTGTGAATTGTGAGTAAGGGAACAGCTTTTTTGATTATGACGGAATTGTCATAGGTGATAATTTGAGAGGAAGCTGAAAGAGGAAAAGAAAATGAACATAACCATCAACTTAAATCTGAGCCAAGGTACATAAAAATAAGCTTTAAAAAAGAATACTGGGGTCATAATTCTCACTAAAAACATTAATATGTACCCGCAAAATTTTAATAAATGTTGACATCCTATAATTTAATATAGTACTAAGCCAACATGCAGATTTATGACTCCCCCTCCCCCTTCTATTGTAGGCACTCCAATAAAGATCCGGACATGACCATGTCCATACCACAATGTGAACACACAGGTAATTTCCATTGCTGCAATATACCAGCACATTTCTTACTAAAGGCAAAAAATAAAGTATTTGGAGTTCTAAACAAAAGTGAAGATCTACAAGTTTCATTGATAATTTGTGATTCTTCACCAAAGAGACATTACCCGAGAGCTGATATCCAGACATTGATGATTGTTAAGTATCACATTTCAGTAAATAGAGATTTGTAAACCATGGGTGCTAAATTTTTTGCAAAACTGTTTGGATTTGGGTAGAGTCATCTAAATACAACTGGGTTATAGGTGGTGAAGGATGAAGAGAACGAAGAGTGAGTGATCAGAAGAAAGGGAAGTTTGCAGCAAAATAGAGTTTCATCTCAAACCTAGAGGGTAGGGATAGGCATTATTCTAGGAATGAGAACCAGCAATTGTACCTTTCTGCAGAACTGAGCATCAGAAAGTTGTTCAAAACATAATGCAAATGTACCAAGTGAATTACAAGTAAAAATGTGGTCCTTTCAGAAAATATTCAACTCAACTCAAAATTTAACTAACTGCCTCAGATACTTAAAGCCACCGTTTTAAAATGTCTCACATATTGGCAACAGGTGTCCAAAATGAAAAATCACAAATTTTGACTAATTTGGATGCTCAGAGGTTAAGGGCAAAGACATTTCACCAACTTATGAAGGAGAAACCCCACAATTCAACAACACTATGTTTTGATATACAGCAATATAGGTTCTTCAACTATCAATAAATAAGGCACATTATTCACATCAAGTAAACTATCACACTCTCTATGTAATAGATACCGATAATAAAAATCCACACTTCTATTGCAGGAAATGTAATCCGGCTGGCAGAATTTCTGTTGCGTTGCTTTAGGTCTCTGAGTATTTTAGTTTGAACATTTTTGCAGATAGCTGTGGAGCTCCATGTGGAACATGCTTTGATTTTATTTTTTCCTGGAATAGCTCCTCAGCAGCTTAGGAAAGTAACAGTGTCTTTTTCAGTAAGTAGTGACTTATTTCTTCCTACGACAAGAGTCTTTGGACGGAAATAATTGGCAGCATTCAACTGTATTTATGGCCTACATACAGTTCAACAATTATTTTAGACAGACTATGCTCTTATCATCAGCTTGTAAAACTTGGCTCATAAAGTCAAAAGAACAAAAAAGATATTAGGGTCATTCCATGTCAATTCAATGCACCTCTCAACCTGACCCCCCTCTGATTTCTTTCAAATTTGGTGCATTCAAAGACCCAGATAAGAGATGGAAAAATACCAATTTGCAGATGTGTATTACAATTGTGAAGAAAGTTATAGGACTGGGAAGTTTGAAATTTGTGTTAAATTTACATGCATATGTCAGAACATAAATGACTGTAAATCTGGTTGTAATTCAGTTACAGCAATTAAAATGGTACCATTGGAAAGTTAATGAATAGACCTTTTACACTGATATGCCACATTGCAGCATACTGAGAATTTTCATACCAAAGGTCATTTACCTTGACCTTTGATGGATATGAAAATGCACTACACACACACACACACACACACACACTCCCCTGCACCACAAATGAAGTTACTTTTACTATGTTAACGACTCTCCATCCAAAATAACTTCTTGTGTCCCGTCTACATAGAAATTCTCTATTATCCTAAACAATTGTACTTTTTATAATAAGTGGAAGTGTTGTACAAGTCAAATGCTTTTTGAAAGTCAAGAAGTACTCTATCTGATTGCCTCGATCCGTGGCTTTGGACGTTATAAAACAAAAGCACGAATTGGGTTTCACACGACAGATATTTTCGGGAATCAATGCCGGTTAGCATGGAGGAGGTCATTTTCTGAGATACATTACTATGTTTGACCTCGGGATATGTTATAATACGTTTGACCTTAGAATATGTTGTTATACATTTGACCACAGAATATAGTATATGATTCTACAACAAATGGGGCCAATGACATTGGACAGTAGCTTTGTGTATCACTTCTGTCATCCTTCCTTTTATGTGTGTGTGTGTGTGTGTGTGTGTGTGTGTGTGTGTGTGTGTGTGTCATATACTTTCTTCCAACCACAGAACACAATTTTTGTTTGAGGGTTCTACAGTATACTACAGGCAAAAGAGGGTCCAACTCAGTACTGAACAGCATTTATCAAACTGTGTGATGCATGACCCCCAGGGGAGGTGGGAGAGGCGGATGGGGGTGTGAGGCTAGACCCTGAAGGCGTGTAAGAGAGGTGCAGTATATTTTTAATTAAAAAGTAATAGTAATAATAATAATAATAATAATAATTAGACTGATTTTTTCATAACAACACTGTTACATCAGATGTTGCCAACAAAAATGAAACTGTGGTCATATTTTTAGCACTGTTTGAAACAATGTAGCACTCCGGGGCAATGTCGGCTGTAGGTGGATCCCCCACTGTTGGTTGCAGTGTGACCGTATCCTTAACTATCACACAAAGTACAAGCTTCGGCACATCTGTCTTGATGCCCCATTACACTTTCAGACTTTGCGAAGAAGACTCGACTGCAGTATGAAGCGGTTCCTGGTTAGCGACAGGCACGGACACATCAGCTGCCAGAGGGGAGGGAGATAATAAACATATCAAAAAAAGTTTTGCATCAGCTCGGTTCCCAGAACTCCTGAAGATAGATGTTGACAGTAGATATTGTATCACAGACACAATCTCTTTGACTGTTCAGAGATGCCACTAAACCTGCCCAAAGATGTAAGCAACCATGCATAAGCAGAGCCTATTCGACACAGGGGGTCCGACAGCTGATCAGTTAAAGTCATTCCACCAGGAAGGAGGTACACGGCTCGTGTTGCCTGTAGTTTAACCATGCCTAGATGGTCAATACCGTGGTTTGATCGCATCCACATTGTTACTTTGAGTCAGGAAGGGCTTCAACAAGCGAAGTGTGCATGCGTCTTGGAGTGAACCAAAGCGATGTTCAAACATGGAGGAGACAAAGACAGATAGGAACTGTCTATGACACGCCTTGCTCAGGCTGTCCAAGGGCTACTATTACAATGGATGACAGCTACCTACGGATTATGGATCGGAGGAACCCTGATAGTAACGCCATCATGTCGAATAATGCTTTTTGTGCAGCCACAGGATGTCATGTTAAAACTCAAACTGTGTGCAATAGGCTGCATGATGCGCAACTTCACTCCCGTCGTCCATGGCGAGGTCCATCTTTGCAACCTGCACACCATGCAGCGCAGTACAGATGGGCCCAACAACATGCTGAATGGACTGCTCAGCGAGTGCAGCATGGTGGAGGTTCCCTGCTGTTTTGGGATGGCATTATGTGGGGCCGACGTACACCGCTGGTGATAATGGAAGGCACCGTAATCACAGTACGATACGTGAACGCCATCCTCTGACCGATAGTAGAACCATATCGGCAGCATATTGGCGAGGAATTCGTCTTCATGGACAATAATTCGCACCCCCTGTAACATTACGAGTCAAGATAGCTGTAACGGAAATTGAATAGCGTAAAGTTATCATTAAAAATGCACGCCACGCGATTTGTGACGATTTGGTTGGTCATAATAGTAGTAACATGCTTTTGAATACAATTAAAATATAACGGCAATACCTGTTTAGTGTTATTGGAAACAATATGTAGTAAATTAATGAGTAAGGTAGCAGATCCTATAAGAAGAGGTGAAATTGGGCATATTAAGGTGTTTCGCTTTATGTCGACTAAGCCGATTATACGGCATCTTTTTTTTCGTTTACTCTTAGAAAGAAAACAAACAAGTAACGAAGAGCTAATTGTGCGTTGTGAAAAATATAGAGGCGAATTTTAAATAGCTACAGTGTATAATCAGACTAACAAATGGACATTCAGTTACGCGAAATAGCGGACAGCGAAGTGTGGTCATTAAATTGAGTACACCTACAGGGCGGTCAATTCCGGGATAAGTCTATTCTTCGCATCTCACGAGGGACGCGGTATTGAGACCTTTTTTTTTTTTTAATTATTATATCACGGAGAGCTGGCTTCAATTTATAAAAAGGAGAAAAGCTGTATCATTATCATTAACTGTTGGTGTTAAGCAACCAAAACTGTTCATCAAAGGGTTTCGGTGAATGAGTGGTGAATGCGAAATGAAACTGTGAACGAAGTTATGTTAAATAAAGCAGAAGAGACAAGACAGTTTGGTCGTATCTGTTATTATTCCATCAACCATAAAATTTCTTCTCGTTGTACGAAGCCTTTATAGACGATCGTTATGACAATTTGCTTTGAAGGGATCTCGTTACGAGTTAAGTTTTGGGGACCTGGTCAACAGGTGATAGTTCGTAGATCTTAGCTACTGCAGCTATTCTGGAATCGGATGCTACCGAGACCGTTGTGTGTTGTCAATGGCTTAAGGTCATCATATCTCATGCTCTAAGATCAACGCGCCTTTCCTCTTGGTATAACGGTGTGTCACGGTAACAACGACAACACCGACGGCGAAGGAAGATACGGTAGAAGTGGCGCCACAACGTGCGGCTCGATCGAGGAGGATTGCTGCATCGAGTCGAGTGTCATCCGGATTCACGAACCCTAGAGTTGGAAATTGAGACTTGTGATTTCGGTAGATAAATATATATAAATACATAGTGAAAATAAGTGTATGTCTTGGTAGTGAATAATCATGTCAAAATGAACGAAAAGAATACATGATAATGTGCAGTTGAGTAGAGTAATGAGTAGAGAGAGAGGATATGGATGATGCATACCATGAGCTCAATCTGGGACAGGAGACATGTACAGATAATAATACAGTTATTGATTTAGAGCCGTTAGGAGATTCAAATACAATGATAAGTAAGGTAAGCAGCGTGGGAGAACATAAAGATCTTGAGGTTTTGGAGGTAGATCAGCAAGTTGATCCTCAAAATGGAAATATTAATCAAAAAATGTTTGATATGCTGGTATCAATAAATACTCAAATAGGTGTAATGAATGGAAGACTTGGTTCACTAGAAAAAGATAATAAGCAATTAAAAGAGGACAATCAAAAGTTAAACGAAAAATTTGAGGCCAAATTTGGTTCATTAGAAGTTAAAATGGATTCTTTGGAAAGCAAACTGAACACCTTTGATTATAAACTGGAAAATACTAAGAAAGAATTAAAGGCGGACTGGGAGACTCAAATGTGAAATTTGGAGAACTAGATGTAGAGTTTTCTAACACCTTAGAAAGGCAATATAATAATTTAATGGGAAAACTTCATGACGTAGAAAAGAAATATGAGGTAGTTTCGAAGAGTTATGATGGCCTGTCCAATAGGATGGTTAAGTGTGAAAGCAGCTGTTTCAATGCTAGCGCACAGATAGAAGAGCTTTCGAAACAAATAGTCGAGTTTGAATCCGATGCTCGTAAGGGGATTGACAAGTATTTAGTAGATCAAACTAAAAGACTTGATGAAGATCTATCTGAATGGATAGAAATAAAAGGAAATGAAATTGTAGACACGGTTAAGAATACTATTGGATCCCAGCCAAATGAAAATATCAATGAGTAGAAATGATGAATTAATTAAGCTCTTCACTAGCGAAATTCAGAAAATAAAAGAGAAAATAGTTGATGAGTTACCTAAATGGCAAAAGGAAACCAATCATAAATTGGCGGAGTTAGAACGAAAGTCATCACAAAATTTGTTGACAGAGGACGAACGTTCGGAGAATAGGTCGAAAAACAACCGAACGTGTGAAAATACGAAGTACAATTGTGGTGAAAATTTGCATTGGGAAGTTGATGATTCAGTTGGTAAAGATGATGATTCTTTTAGTCAGCGAGGATATTTGTCTTCTTTAAAGGTGGAGAACAGCATTTTTAAAAGTAGACAATTCCCAACATTCTCCACTGAAAAGAACAACCTGCATCCGAAAATCTCTATCAATAATTTCAAAAGAATATTTCCACATAGCTGGTCAGAACATTACCGACTTCAATTTATAGCATCCAAAATTACCGGAGAAGCCGCATTATGGGCCGCTGAAGTAAGTGAAAGTTGCCATACTTGCGCTGAGTTTGAACAACTTTTTTTTGGCTAAATACTGCTCGTCGAGTAAACAAGAGAAATTAAGGAAAGAGGTTTACCAACCTGAGTATTTTAACAGTAAAAGGAGTACTTTAAGGCAATATTTAGAAAAGTACATAAATAAGACACGTTATTGGAGTGATCCAATTTCTCACAAGGAAGTGATCAGAATTTTGAAGGGAAGGTTGCCCATAAATATACGTCAAAAGTTAATAAATGTTCCTGACCACGATGTAGAACAGTTCTTGTCGGTGATTGACTCTATAGATATGATTATGGAAGACGCAAGACAAATGAGTGGTAATCAAATGTCGACTCACACTCATAGTAATATGAATAAATATAATAATAATAATAATTTAACGTATGATAATAATAATACCGAAAACCAGGTCAAACCCGCATCACAGGAGCGTGGACAATCTTCATCCTATGGTTGCAATAAAAACAATGATTATAATAAATATAGAAGAGATACTTATTGTGCTAGAGGTAAACCTCGATATGGTGACGCGAATGTGCATAGTAGTGATATTAATAAGAGTACCAGGTACCCAAGTGATGATCCCAATTGTATTCGACCTTGGGAAGATAATTCGAAGCATAATGTTCATCGGCAGGATGGAACAAATGCCTCGAGTCCTCATCCAGCACAAGGAGTTATACCAATGGGCGAAGGAGCCTCCAATGTGCGACGCGGTGAATACCATAACTCAGATCATTCTGTACGGATTGTGGAAGTTCATGAAACCCCACCGATGACTCAACGAGATAGATTAAACTAATACCAGTCACCAAATGCCTTCCTAGGATGACTGGAAAGGAGAAGGAAGGCAGGCATCAATTTGAACTGAGAGTATTAAGGTACAATAATGATCAGGATATAAGGAATGTATTAATTGAAGAAAAACCTGAAGTTTCTAATAAATGTGGACAAATTTTACAGGCAATAATTCCAACAAGTATAAATAATGCTGATGTTGAAATATTAATTGATACTGGAGCAACTATTAGTGTCATGACGCTGGACTGTTTAAAACAGATAAGCCGAGGGGTAAAAATACCCACTTTTCCTATCACAGGATGTACCGTGTCTGGCGCGTTCAGCACAAAAATGCAAAAAGTTGTGAAACAGGTAAGTGTCGACGTTACAATACGGGGGCTCAAATAGAAAGTACATTCCTGGTTGTTCCTAAAATGACAGTACCATGTATCTGGGGTTTGGATTTTTTATGTGAGACCGGTGGAATCATTAATTTAGAGAAATGATGAATGTATATTTAATTCCAATGGTAATGTTTTGACAGCCACCCTGAGAAAGGGCCGAGTAATTCCAAATCAGTTGTGTATGAATCTAATGGTAAAATATGTCAGTATTGATCATGAAAATGTGTATGATATATGCCTTATTGAATGTTCTGAAGAAATGATTGATAAAATGTCATTGCAGGAAAAGGTGTTAGAATCAGAATATTTATCTGTTATCCAAAGGGACGAACTGTACTACTTGTTGGAAGCATATCAGTCGATTTTTAGTAAACATCCGGGTATAATAAAAGACTTTGAATTCCATATAAAGACGTATGCACATAAACCCTTTTGTCATACTTCCTATTCTATCCCATGGACAAAGAAAGAAGTAGTCAGAAAGGAAATCAATAAAATGTTAGAATGGGGTATTATTGAGCCCTCAGATTCCGAATATTGTAACCCTCTTGTGGCGGTAATTAAACCCAATGGTGACATCAGATTGGTGTTGGATGCCAGAGAGATCAATAAGATCATTATACCTGTACAAACGCGACCAGAGAACCTAGAAGAGTTAGTACAAAAGTTTTATGGTGCCCGCTTCTTAACTTCTTTGGATATGCGTAGTTCATATTGGCAAACTAGAATATCGAAAGAATCTAGAAAATATACTGCATTCATTTTTCTGGGCCGAAGTTACCAGTTTATCGTCATGCCATTTGGGTTGAAAATAAGCGGTGGTGTTTTCATATCGGCATCAGATACCATACTGGGCAGAGACCTTTTGAATTAAGTTACGTTATATGTGGATGATTTGCTAATTGCTTCCGAAACTTGGGAGGAACATTTGGACTTATTAAGAAGAGTTTTTGCGAAATTTTTTGAATACGGAGTTACTGTAAATTTGAGCAAATCCAAGTTTGCTCATAACCAATTGAAATTTCTTGGACATATAATCACTCCTGAAGGTATAAAACCAAATCCTAAAAAGATGGAAGCGATTAACAGATGTGCTTATCCAAAAAATAGGACGGAATTAAAGTCATTTATTGGCTTAGTTTCATTTTTTCGACGATTTTTACCCATCAGTTAGGAAGCCAAGACTGTTTGTTACGGCTGTTAAGAAAAAAATGTTATGTGGGAGTGGAACTCTGAATGCACGCAAGCTTTTGATAACATCCGCAATGCTTTGACTAATGCTCCACTGTTACATCATCCGAGACTTGATAAAGATTTTTATATTGCTGCGGATGCTTCTGAAGCAGGATTGGGTGCCACTCTTTTCCAGATGGACAATCCAGAAGATATCAGTACCATCAAAATAATTGGGTTTGCCAGCAGAACACACTCTAGCTGTGAACGTGCATATTGTACTACTGAATTGGAAGTACTGGCCGTGGTCTGGTCCCTTAGAAAGTTTCGCTATTCTGTATATGGAAAGAAGATCATTGTATTCTGTGACCACAAAGCTTTATCTTTTATTTTAACAGGAAGGATGTTCCATTCATGTTTAACCCGGTGGGCCTTGCTACTGCAAGAATATGATATTACGCTCAAATACATCAGAGGGAAAGACAACATCATAGCCGATGCTCTTTCAAGACTACCAAAAAGAATGAATGACGACGAGTATGAAGAACGGACTATTGACTTTAAAGTCATGAATTTATCAAGGCAATATTGTGAGAGGCAGATTTCACAGCTATGTCAAAGTCTTCCACAACTGCAAGAAGATGATAAGTTGTGGAAAGCCATTAGGCGTGCTGTTGAAAGCAAAACGCTAAGTCACTCTCAAGAACAGTATCAATTAAAATCCGGAATATTGTATCGAAAGAAGGATGAAGAAGATGTTTGGAAAGTTTGTGTTCCAAATAAATATTTAGAATCACTAGTATGGTACACTCACTTGAATTGGGGTCATTTTGGTGCCGCTAAATGTACAGCCAAAATAGCACAATACTGCTATCATCCAAATTTGGGACGTATAGCTACAAATATTCTTAAGAAGTGCAAAATATGTCAGAAGGCGAAACCCATAAACTATTGTCGGAAGATAGAATTACATCCTATCATCCCACAACAACCTTTAATGTTGGTGTCATGTGATGTCTGTGGACCATGTCCCATGACACGTGGACGGTTCAAATATGTATTGGCTTTCTATGATCTCTTTTCAAAATATGTGAAATTATATCCTTTGAAAAATCTCCACGTTCGACACATGTTACGCAAATTTATCAACAACTATATAACTGAGCTTGGCAAACCTATAATGGTCTTGACAGATAACGCTGCTTATTATACAAGCAAAGTATGGAGAGACACTATGAAAGAACAAGGAATCCAGCACATTTACATCTCAAGATTTTACCCTTGTGGAAATTCGGTTGAGAGAATCTTCCGAGAGTTGAACCGATTTTTACGGACGTACATACCCAAACAACATTATAAATGGATCGATTGGATTTATGAATTTGAGAAAGTGTATAATGACTTACCACACTTATCGACTGGTTATTCACCTAACCAAATAGTATTTGGTGAAAGTATTGTGCCAGCATGGATGAAGAAATTACCTGCGATAGAACAAAAGATTACCAAGAAAGAAGATATGGTGAAGAAGGTCTACGAAAACCTGAAGCATCAAGCACAATTGAGAAAAACCCGTTTTGATAAAAATGTGAAGAAAGTAGTCACATATGATGTAGGGGAAGAAATTTTATTGAGAAATCACCCAAAAGCATCAACCAGGAAAAGACTGAATAAGAAATGGCAATATTTATATACAGGTCCATACAAAATAATAAAAATACCTCATGAAGGGAGCTACCTGCTGGCAGATTGTGATACTGATGTAATTAAAGGCTTGTTCCCTCACATAGACCTGAAGAAGTATTATCAATAATGAGCAAAATATAGATTCAAGAAACACTGAATGATACCAAGACTACACTCAGTGGACTAAATAAAAGCACCAGTGGATAAATACGTACTTATACTAACTTACAAAGAAAATTAAAGAATGTACCGACGATTTCCACGAGATACCTTCTTGGTATCGGCTACAATATCGACGCTGAAATACGATTTATCCTTTCACCGAACAGCGAGGATGGATGATTTAAAAGTGGAATTAAGAGGAACAGAAAAGGACCAAATCCTCTCTGGTTAAACAAGTGGCCTAATAAGGGATTTGGCCTAGGATGCCAATCGTCGAACCCGGCTGTGATCCCTGCCTTGCACAGTCGGTTGAAGAACTGAGGGCTTCATCCAAGAAAAAAAATGTGGTGTGAATATGAAGTGATTAGTGTGAAGTGTTTCTAAGACAACCTATAAACAAATGTGGAATTTAGTTAAGGGCATTTTGTCTAGGCCCATTAACTCAACTTAAATATTGTAGAATGTATGTACTGACTTGTTGAGTGAATCTGAGAGTGAGTGTATTCGCCGAAACAAATACCCTCTCCTGTACCTGTTTAAAAAAAAAAAAAAAAAAAAAAAAAAAAAAAAAAAAAAAAAAAAAAAAAAAAAAACACACACACACACACACACACACACACACACACCACCACCTGTTCTGTCTGGAACCCTCTTCAAGACATCACAGTCTGGGGGGTCGTGTAACATTACGAGTCAAGATAGCTGTAACGGAAATTGAATAGCATAAAGTTATCATTAAAAACGCATGCCGCGCGATTTAATTGAATAGCGTAAAGTTATCATTAAAAACGCACGCCGCGCGATTTGTGACGATTTGGTTGGTCATAATAGTAGTAACATGCTTTTGAATACAATTAAAATATAACGGTGATACCTGTTTAGTGTTATTGGAAACAATATGTAGTAAATTAATGAGTAAGGTAGCCGATCCTATAACAAGAGGTGAAATTGGGCATATTAAGGTGTTTTGATTTATGTCGACTAAGCCCATGATACGGCGTCTTTTTTTCCGTTTACTCTTAGAAAAAAAACAAATAAGTATCGAAGTGCTAATTGTGCGTTGTGAAAAATATAGGGGCGAATTTTAAATAGCTACAGTGTATAATCAGACTAACAGATGGACATTCAGTTACGCGAAATAGCGGACAGCGAAGTGCGGTCATTAAATTGAGTACACCTACAGGGCGGTCAATTCCGGGATAAGTCTATTCGCATCTCACGAGGGACGCGGTATTGAGACCAGTTTTTTTTTTTTTTTTTATTATATCACGGAGAGCGAGCTTCAATTTATAAAAAGGAGAAAAGCTGTATCATTATCATTGACTGTTGGTGTTAAGCAACCAAAACTGTTCATCAAAGGGTTTCGGTGAATGAGTGGTGAATGCGAAATGAAACTGTGAACGAAGTTATGTTAAATAAAGCAGAAGAGACAAGACAGTTTGGTCATATCCGTTATTATTCCATCAACCGTAACATTTCTTCTCGTTGTACGAAGCCTTTATAGACGATCGTTATGACAATTTGCTTTGAAGGGATCTCGTTACGAGTTAAGTTTTGGGGACCTGGTCAACAGGGGATAGTTCGTAGATCTTAGCTATTGCAGCTATTCTGGAATCAGGTGCTACCGTGACCGTTGTGTGTTGTCAATGGCTTAAGGTCATCATATCTCATGCTCTAAGATCGACGTGCCTTTCCTCTTGGTATAACGGTGTCTCACGGTAACAACGACAACGCCGACGGCGAAGGAAGATACGGTAGACCTCATCGTGCACATCTTGTGAATTACTTCCTTCAAGATAACGACATTGCTCGACTAGAGTGGCCAGCACGTTCTCCCGACACAAACCCTATTGAACATGCATGGGATAGATTGAAAAGGGCTGTTTATGGGCAACGAGACCCACCAACCACTCTGAGGGACCTACGCGGAATCGCCATTGAGGAGCAGGACAATCTGGACCAACAGTGCCTTGATGAAGTTGTGGATAGTATGCCACAACGAATACAGGCATGCATCAGTGCAAGAAGACGTGCTACTGGGTATTAGAGGTACCAGTGTGTACAGCAATCTGGACCACCACCTATGAAGATCTTGCTGTACGATGGTACAACATGCAATGTGTGGTTTTCATGAGCAATAAAAAGGGGAAGAAATGATGTTTATGTTGATCTCTATTCCGATTTTCTGTACAGGTTCCAGAACTCTTGGAACTGTGGTGATACAAAACTTTTTTTGACGTGTGTACAAAGGTTAAAACATTTAGCTGCAGACAGCATGAAACCTAACAAGTTAAAGAGACATGAAATCAAACATCCCGAATTAACGGGAAAACCAAAAGAAATTTTTGTCAGGAAACTAAATGTTTTACTGCCTACCCACAAGAACTTTGCTAAAATGACAAATGTGACTTCTAAGGCCATTTTAGCCTCTAACAGGATTTCATATAGGATTGCTGAATTCAAGAAACACTATCGGCTGTACAAACTCTGGTTTTACTAGTAGCAATTGATATAGTGTAGCCAAAGTTCGGTGACTCATTTACTCGACAGCTGAAAGGTATTTCTATCCCTAACAACACAGTGCACAGAAGATGACTTTTAGACATTTCTGACAATTTACTCAAGCAGTTAACAATAAACTGTATAATAACAGTTTTGCACTTGAAGTGGATGAAGTGACTGGTTTTCATAAAGATTGCTTATGTTCATTTTGTTGATGAGTTTAACATTGAAGACGAATTACTTTACTGTGAGCCGAAACCAAAAACAACAACAGCTGAAAGCCTTTTTGACAATTTTTTAAAATCAAAATGGGATATTGTGTAATAAGTGCACTGGAGTATGCACAGATGGAGCTCGCTCAATGTCTCGAGTTCACGGAGGATCGCAACCAAACGTTAAAGCTGTAGCTCGTGATGCAGTATGGACTCACTGCACAAAACATTGGGAGGCTCTGGTTGCTGAAGGGAACAGCACACCCCTTGTGAAGTGCTGTGTATTGTTATAGGAACAGTTAAGAGTGCTAAAAAGAATGTTTCAACTGAACAGTGAAGTATTATGTTTGTTAAAGGAGAAAAGTCACTCTTTAGCAGACTGTTTCAGAAACAGAGATTTTCTATTGAAAATAGATTACCTCATTGACATTTATGAGGAATGAAATATTCTTAATACTAAACACTTCACGGTAATTGGGCAACTGTACTATCTCGGAATGAAAAATGGAGGTGTTCGTACACTATTTACAGCTGGGGGAAAACCAAATGGGACGTGGCATGCTAGGTATGTTCCCTACCCTTGTGTCACCATTACGAGGACACAATGGAGACAGCAGCCTGCCTTCTTCAACATCTTGCAACACTAAAGGTTCACTTTGAAAAGTATTTCAATGACAATTTTGATCAATTTAATTCGATTCAAAATCCATTCAAAAATGCTCCTGAACTATCACATCCACATATAAAAGAGCAAAAACAAATTTATTGATCTCACTTTGTTATTTCATTGAAGAGTTAATTTAATTGAAGTGTCTCTGTGGGAGATATGAATCCGTATTGGCAAGAAATTCCCAATGCTGAGGCAAAATGCAATGAAAACTTTTCAGCTTTGACAGCTATGAAACCGAACTACCATTCTAAGCTAAATGCACGCTATTTCTGCTTTTACAGCGTGTCTGGAGAAACTTTCTTCTCAAAAGCAAGCTCATCCACCACACAGAACTTCATAATTTAAATTTTTAATGTTCTTGTTGGAAATGGAAGAGGATGTAGAAGAAGATGAAATGGGAGATACGATACTGCTTGAAGAGTTTGACAGAGCACTGAAAGACCTAAGTCGAAACAAGGCCCCAGGAGTAGACAACATTCCATTAGAACTACTGACAGCCTTGGGAGAGCCAGTCCTGACAAAACTCTACCATCTGGTGAGCAAGATGTACGAGACAGGCGAAATACCCTCAGACTTCAAGAAGAATACAACAATTCCAATCCCAAAGAAAGCAGGTGTTGACAGATGTGAAAATTACTGAACTATCAGTTTAATAAGTCACAGCTACAAAATACTAACATGAATTCTTTACAGATGAATGGGATAACTGGTAGAAGCCGACCTCGGGGAAGATCAGTTCGGATTCTGTAGAATTGTTGGAACACGTGAGGCAATACTGACCCTATGACTTATCTTAGAAGAAAGATTAAGGAAAGGCAAACCTACAATTCTAGCATTTGTAGACTTGGAGAAAGCTTTTGACAATGTTGATTGGAATACACTCTTTCAAATTCTGAAGGTGGCAGGGATAAAATACAGGGAGCGAAAGGCTATTTACAATTTGTACAGAAACCAGATGGCAGTTATAAGAGTTGAGGGACATGAAAGGGAAGCAGTAGTTGGGAAGGGACTGAGACAGGGTTGCAGCCTATCCCCCCGATGTTATTCAATCTGTATATTGAGCAAGCAATAAAGGAAACAAAAGAAAAGTTCGGAGTAGGTATTAAAATCCATGGAGAAGAAATAAAACTTTTTGAGGTTCGCCGATGGCATTGTAATTCTGTCAGAGACAGCAAAGGATTTGGAAGAGCAGTTGAACGGAATGGACAGTGTCTTGAAAGGAGGATATAAGATGAACATCAACAAAAGCAAAACGAGGACAATGGAATTTAGTCGAATTAAGTCGGGTGATGCTGAGGGAATTAGATTAGGAAATGAGACACTTAAAGTAGTAAAGGGGTTTTGCTATTTGGGAGGCAAAGTAACTGATGATGGTCGAAGTAGAGAGGATATAAAATGTAGACTGGCAATGGCAAGGAAGGCATTTCTGAAGAAGAAAAATTTGTTCACATTGAGTATAGATTCAAGTGTCAGGAAGTCGTTTCTGAAAGTATTGTATGGAGTGTAGCCATGAATGGAAGTGAAACGTGGACAATAAATAGTTTAGACAAGAAGAGAATATAAGCTTTTGAAATGTGGTGCTAAAGAAAAATGCTGAAGATTAGATGGGTAGATCACATAGCTAATGAGGAGGTATTGAATAGAATTGGGGAGAAGAGGAGCTTGTGGCACAACTTGACTAGAAGAAGGGATCGGTTGATAGGACATGTTCTGAGGCCTCAAGGGATCAGCAATTTAGTATTGGAGGGCAGCGTGGAGGGTAAAAATCGTAGGGGGAGACCAAGAGATGAATACACTAAGCAGATTCAGAAGGATGTAGGCTGCAGTAGGTACTGGGAGGAGATGAAGCTTGCACAGGATAGAGTAGCATGGAGAGCTGCATCAAACCAGTCTCAGGACTGAAGACAACAACAACAACAACAACATTCTTGTAATTCTCATTTGCCGTACTGAAAATACTGTTCATTTACGCAGTTTTGAATAAATAAAAACGTGAATAAGATAAATAATTTGTTCCATATTGTGAATTCAACAATTCGTATAGTTTTGGTTTCTGTTGCACAAAATCCTTCTAAACTGAATTTGGTAAAACAGAGAACAATGCAAAGAAAATATTTAAAAAATGGGGATTTTTCTTCATAAAATGGAGGGAGTGGCTGATACTTTTGCTCGTGAAGAGTGGCCCCATTGAAAAAAAGTTTAAAAACCACTGGTGTAGAAATTGATAAGGATTCTATAGGGCCCTGGAGATTTGTCCCATTTTAACAATGTCAGATGTTTCTCAATGCCACTAACAATAACATATATTTTACTCATCTTGGCAGTGGTAAGAGAATTAACTTCGGGTTTTTTGCTTTTACTTTGTTACCCTCAATTTTAGTTCCTGTCTTGTCAATAAGTATCTGGATACTAACGATGGTGGCACTGACACTAATATGGAGTAGTTTCTGTTTGTTTAGAAGTTTCTTTACAGATTCGTGTACTATGGAGGGCACCTCTCATCATGAACTATTGTTCGAGGTACATGTGTATCCAGTTTCTGATCACCTACTCTTTTTAACTTGACCCACATTTATTATATATGTCCTGACCAGAGTTTAATGTTTCATGTTTTATGCTGAGCTACAGTGCTATAGTCTCTTTATCTAATATGTTGAACATACACGGTGATGAGAAACAATCAGAAAAGCTTGTAAGGATGTTGCAGGGTAGATTGAGCTGATAAATAATTATTCAGAAAAAAAAAATTGATACACTGCGCTGTTTCTAAGTTAATCAGCATTGATGTTAGCCAATCACACTGTTGAGCATAAATATTCAAGTAGCTCACCAGAGATGGTGTCGTCAAACATATTCTTCATTTGGTTTCCTAAAACTGAACAAGAGTGTCATACAAAAACTGGACACAGGACAGTAATAAAGATCGAACCTGAGAAGTAGGCTGTGCAGACTAACGCGCTATCATCTACGCTGTACCAAATTGTATCTGGCGAGTCACTTGAATTTGCGTGGGCACGGGAGGCAGTGGGAGGGTGGAATAATAATAATAATAATAATATAAAAAAATATAAAAAACCTACATTATGGACAGGTAGACAATT
This sequence comes from Schistocerca cancellata, assembly GCF_023864275.1. NCBI lineage: Eukaryota > Metazoa > Arthropoda > Insecta > Orthoptera > Acrididae > Schistocerca > Schistocerca cancellata. The sequence continues at coordinate 12,417,404 of NC_064627.1, read as the reverse complement.
TAAGAAAATTCTTTCTAGAACGAGCAGAAACTAGCAAAATACACAAAGCAATCACTCATATAAATACATCAGCTACACCATTGCAATTTCATAACCACTTCTACAACCCTTTAGATCACATAACATCAACAGATACAAAGAAAGTAAATTGGAAAAAGAAAACACTACACGGCAAGCACCCGTATCATCTAACACAGCCACACATAGATCAAGACGCATCCAACACATGGCTAAGAAACGGCAATATATACAGCGAGACGGAAGGATTCATGATCGCAATACAGGATCAAACAATAAACACCAGATATTACAGCAAGCATATTATTAAAGATCCCAATACCACAACAGATAAATGCAGACTTTGCAAACAACAAATAGAAACAGTAGATCACATCACAAGCGGATGTACAATACTAGCAAATACAGAATACCCCAGAAGACATGACAATGTAGCAAAAATAATACATCAACAACTTGCCATAAAACATAAACTAATAAAACAACACGTTCCCACATACAAGTACACACCACAAAATGTACTGGAGAATGATGAATACAAATTATACTGGAACAGAACGATTATAACAGATAAAACAACACCACATAACAAACCTGACATCATACTCACCAATAAAAAGAAGAAATTAACACAACTAATTGAAATATCTATACCCAACACAACAAATATACAGAAGAAAACAGGAGAAAAAATTGAAAAATACATCCAACTGGCTGAGGAAGTCAAGGACATGTGGCATCAGGATAAAGTCGACATTATCCCAATTATACTATCAACTACAGGAGTCATACCTCACAATATTCACCAGTACATCAATGCAATACAGCTACACCCAAACATATATATACAACTACAAAAATCTGTAATTATATGGTTATAATAGAAGGAAACATTCCACGAAGGAAAAATATACTTAAAAACAAAGATAATGTGACTTACCAAATGAAAGTGCTGGCAGGTCGACAGACACACAAACGAACACAAACATACACACAAAATTCAAGCTTTCGCAACAAACTGTTGCCTCATCAGGAAAGAGGGACTCTCCTTCCCTCTTTCCTGATGAGGCAACAGTTTGTTGCGAAAGCTTGAATTTTGTGTGTATGTTTGTGTTCGTTTGTGTGTCTGTCGACCTGCCAGCACTTTCATTTGGTAAGTCACATTATCTTTGTTTTTAAGTATAAAATCTGTAATTATTGATACATGTTCAATTACCCGAAAGTTCCTAAATGCAATATAACATATACCATACAGTTACAAGGAAGTCACGCTTGACAGAGGTCCGCGTCACGTTCCATTTTTAACCAGACTTAAGTCTGAGAAAAAAATGTCAATAATAATAATAATAATAATAATAATAATACGGTATCGCCCGATACTATTTCGCTTGCACTCTGTACAGTATGTCACAACGTTCTGTTACAGAATTATTTTTTATTTTTTTTATTTTAAATCTGGCTCATATGTAATTCCAGTCACTGTGTAGAATTTTGTACACCAGCTATGCTGTGTCACGTTCATGCGAAATTCTCTTGACTGTCTTCTCTGCTGCAGGAAATTGCAAATGACTACACCAAATTATCAAATGACAACTGAATACATATTTTCACTTTCAACCATATGCTTACAGATATTATAACTGCATTTACAATTCAGTCCATTAACATGACACTAACATTCTTTCTCTACTAGAACTCAAACAAGAGTAGTTGATGATGATAGGTTTTTGGGGCACTCAACTGTGTGGTCATCAGAAGTACCAGTTTTTTCACAGTCTAATTTTTACACACAGTCCACTCGAGCCACTGTCACAAATGATGATGATGAGGATGAAATAATGAGGACAACACAAACACCCAGTCCCCGGGCAGAGAAAATCCCCAACCCATCAAACAAGAGTGCTGCCAATCAATATAAAAGCTTTCTTACATTACAATCAAAAAAACATAATTTGTTTTTCTCCTAAGAGATTCCATAATCCCACTTATCCTGTGCACATCTTCTGGGTCCGCAGACTGCATACCAGATGCCCAGCAAGTAGTCAGCATTCTCCTGGCTTCCACACACTATGGCTACATCTTTCATCGTATGCCCTCTCAGTAGGAACAGATATGGTAAACACAGTAGGTCTGTCAATATTTGATCCTCTCTACTTTACTTAAACATCATGGATGTTTTTAGCTCATGCAACAATTCTTCATATATTGGAACAGGATGTCCCATAACACTACACTTGCAATGAATTGATTGGCTAACTTCAGTGTTAATTAAATCAGAAACAGTGAAACGCACTGAATTATTTTCTTAACAATTATCTCAGCACAACCTACCCTGCAACACCCTTACAAGCTTTTGAGACTGTTTCTGATAATGCTGCAAATAACTTTCTACTTTTTTAGTAGCCACTTTTACTTCTGTATTGTCATGGCCCCCACTAACAAAATTGTAATTATACAAACTGATTATTGTATAATTAAGTTCTCCTACGATTACAGGATTGCAAAAGTTACTAGTGAACTGAAATTTTCTCTAAGGTCTTAGGTTACATCTGGAGGAAAATCTGGTGGCTGTAAGAAAAATCTAGTTATAAGTTTAGAATTTCTTGTCTCTTGTGACAAATATACAAGCTCCATTTGCCATTTGCCTATCCTTTCAATATACAGGATGAGTCACTAACTATTGCCACTGAGAATAACTCGAAAAGTATGATAGTAGCTGAAAAGTTTGTGGGAAAAATGTTGCATGGGACAACGCGGGCCATAATATGACTGTTTTTTTTTTGTTGCTAGGTGGGTTCGCATTAGAGATATGAAGGTCAACTTTGTTTTTTTAAATGGTATGCTGTAGTTTGGCACCGATTTTCTGATAGCAGCTATTGAGATGAATCCAATGATGTGTAGCAGTAAGGTCTTTGAAAGTAAATGAAGGTCACAAAGGTGGCATGAGCGTATATTTACAGAAGATGTTCAAAATAATGACCCCTGGTATCAATGCACTGTTTCAATCTTCTTATCATGGATTGAGTGGTATTCCTTATCCCTTTCACTCTTATTGAAGCACATGCTCTGATAATTCTCTCTCGTATATCGTGCAAATAGTAAATATTCGCCAAATACGGCGTATCCATCTAACATACCATTGACACGTAAACACCATTCGACGGTTTCGCAATACAACACTAATAGGAACGGTAAGACTAGTATTGTTGAATCAAGCAAATGTAAATGATGTATTCCTTCGAAGAATAACTCAATATGCTTCTCATTTACAAAGAATGCCCACGAAATTCAGTGAGAGCTAGAGACTTATACACTGAAAGATATCCTCAATATACTCACCCTACATGTTGTACATTTAAATGTGTGTATGATAAATTGAGAACAACTGGATATTTAATGCATCGGAAACATATCTGGCAAAGGAAAGTTACTAATGAGTAAATGGAAATTGGTACTCTCTCCACTGTAGTCCGAGATCCTTGTGTTAGTTCATGTCAAATCGCAAGGGAATCTGGCATGAGCCAGAGTAGTGTTACTCATTTTCTGCATCCCCATAAATATCATCCTTACCATATCAGTTTCCACTAAGAATTAACTGGTACAGATTGTATGCATTGCATTGAATTCTGTTGGTGGGCTCAACTTCAGATTCAGAGGGATGACACATTTATTAATTTGATTTTTTTTACTGACGAGGCTACATTCACGAAGCACAGAAATGTTAATTTGCATAACATGCATTATTAGGCAACTGGAAATCCTCGTTGGCTGCAGCAAGTTGCACACCAAAATCCGTGGTCAATGAATGTATGGTGTGGTATTCTAGAGGACAGAATTACAGGCCCCTATTTCATCGAATGAAATCTTAATGTTAGGAAGTATGACACATTCCTGTAAGAAACATTAGGTCTGTCATTGGAGAAAATACCTTTAGGAACAAGGAACAGAATGTGGTATCAACACATTGGGCATCCAGCACATTTTTCGCTGATGGCTAGAAATGAACTGCAGAGACAATTCCCAAATCGTTGGATTGGACGTGGAGGTGGTGTGTCGTGGCCGTCTTGTTCGCCAGTCTTGACGCCTCTGAATTTTTTCTTGTAGGGATTCGTAAAAGACATTGTCTATAAAGAGGTTCCAACTACGCCTGAAGATATGGGAGACAGAATTGTCAGTGCATGTCCTTTGATAAGTACTGATGTGATAAGCAACACCACTCAATCCACAATAAGAAGATTGTAGCACTGCATTAATACCAATGGCCATCACTTCGAACACCTTCTGTGACTAGATGTTCGTGCCACCTTTGTGACCTTCGTTGACCTTCAAAGACCTTACTGTTACACATCATTGGATTCATCTCGATAATTCCTATCTGAAAATAAATACCAAACTATAGCATCCCTTAAAAAAAAAAGAGAAGCAAAGTTGACCTTCATATCTCTTAAGGGACCCCACCTAGCAACAAAAGCACCACATCATATTATGGCGACCGTTGTCCCATGCAACTTTTGTCCCACAAACTTTTCAGCTCCTATCATACTTTCGGAGTTATTCTTGGTGGCAATAGTTAGTGACTCACACTATATACTTAAGTTTTTCTAAAAATCTCACTGTTCTCAATTTCAGCTTTTAACCAGCTTTCTGTACCTAGTAATATGTGAGCTTCACTCCTTTTTAGGATCAATTCAAACTCTAGCCCTTTGTTGCTAATGCTTTGACAATTAATCAGCAGGATTTTAATAGTCTTGTCTGTGGGAGGCATTTCTTTGGAACTTACACTGGCACTTCTGAGTATCCTACAGCTATCATTATCTGGGTCAACCTAAAAATACCTTGTGTGCACCCCACACACAGTCAGCTACACGAGTAGCAGCCTCTCGTGTGTAGTGTACACCTGGCCCATTTAGGGGGTCCCCACTATTCTCAACCATTTGGTGTAAGCTTAGGAAGTTGCAGCCTAGCTTGTCACAGAAGCTCTGGTTCAAGGCTTCCTCTTGACTCAGAAGCAGATGGCCACAATCAGTTTTGGAGACAATGCTGCAAATTATAAGCTTCATTGAAACTTCACAAGCAACACTGTCTTCTTACTCTTCTCTTCCTTTCACTGCAATTATCCGGGTACTACCTAGGAGACCATACGACTGACACCATTTGTTACAACGTGCACCACAACCTGCAGCAAGTTGCAGCACGATCTAATGATGGCTGCCAGATCTACCTCTTCAATTTGTTGAATGACGCCCCTGATCACACACACTGAGTGCACCTGGTTTTCCATACTACCATTTAATACTATTTTTCTAAGAGATTCCACTATCTGCCATAAGTCAGAGCTGCTGAGAACAATAGACTACTACCTGTTCGCATTTGCCTCCTTTAGACAACAGATACAATATATTTCCCAACCAGTGAAGTGAGTCTCATTGGCTCACTTTTAGTTCCAGTGGAAGGCAGCACCTCCAACTTGTCAGTCAGGAGATAAGGGTAACAGCTTGCCTTCTATTTGGTCCGTCCAACCTAAACCTATCAGTTACATGACGTCCCCATTCGAGTGACAAATTAGTGACAGATCCTGTACTTCCCGTAGAGGAGGCAATGCCCACAGGAGTATAGTACTTTGAGAAACGAAGTACCTCTTGTAATGACTCGCTAACCCTCGCAACACACCCGTCGGTTGCAGCTTTGGATTGATTAACTATACTGGAGGTGATTAGCAGCTGTTTACGAACATCGATTAACTCGTCCCGTACCCAAGAGCAGCATTCACAGTGTGGATGCATTGTGGTTGATGCAAATTTTATAAACCAGCACACAAATAACTTTAAGTTTTCTGATTCTCTTTCAATTTCCCAGTCTGACAAGCTAAAAGTATTACCAGCTGATCTAACAACTGAAGCAATTAACTGGAAAAACTCTATTACGGCAACATAAAAAGTTGAGATAAATTTATTGGCACACTGAAACATTTTTGAGGAGAAAGCCACTAATCAACTCAGAAATTTTGTTTATTTTATTTATGATTATGATTTATGAGAAATACTGACAATGTGTGTTCTTGTTTAAAGAGGAAACTAAATGCAGCACAATATGTCACGTTTAATATATACTACAGTAACTGGCTATCACGAACACCGATTTACTACGAACTACGTTGCATTCATCACACACGACCTCAGAAAGCAGCCAAAAATATATGTTTACTTGCTTTTTACCTATGGTTCTGTACGCATGTGTCCTGTATATTGCAAGTGTCATACCCCTCCTCACTCTGTCCATTTCCTCCCGCCCCCCTCCCCCTTCTCTCTGTCCATCTCCTATGCCACCCTGTTTCTAGCTCCCACACACACACAAAAAATAAAAAAAATAAAAAAATAAAAATAAAATTTAAAAAATATAGGGTGACAATTACTGAAGTATATGGAAAAAGATAAATTAGTTACAAACTATGGTGTGGACACACTTTATTCAACATGTAAATGTCACTATAGATATTCTGATTTAAGTTATGACATGTTCCACATGCCACATTGGCGATGATGTGGCACAGACAAATCGCAAAATTCTGCATGACCCGCTGAAGTGTCTGAACATTGATGCTGTCGGTGACCTCCTGAATGGCTGTTTTCAGTTCAACAATAGTTGTGGGGTTATTGCTGTAAGCCTCAAAAAGAAATTGCACATGCTCAGAGACGGAGAATACGGCAGCAAATTGAGGCCCGTGCCACTGGCCTGTGGGTACCACAGAGTGAGAATGCAGCCCACAAAATGCTCCTCCAGGACATCAAACACACTCCTACTTCAACAGGGTTGATCTCTGTCTTGCACGAACTACATCTTGTCGAAATCAGGATCACTTTCGACAATGGGGATGAAATCATCTTCCAAAACCTTCAAGAACCATTCGGAGTCACCGTCTCATAGAGGAATATCACACAGTTATTACGTGACAGGACACTGCACACCACACAGTCACCCATTGAGGGTGAAGAGACTCCTCGATAGCAAAATACGGATTCTATGTCCCCCCAACGTGACAATTTTGCTTATTGATGAACCCGTCCAAATGAAAGTGAGCTTTGTCGCTAAACTGAACCGTACTGCACATACTAATTCCCATCGTGCCTGGTGGCCAACCGTGCAGTTCGAGCAACCTAAGGCAAACCGTTCAGAAGTTAAGACAATTTTATTTCGCATACTGAACATAAACACTCGCAAGTGTTCAAAAACTCTCAAAAATACTGTCACTGAAAGATTTTGAAAAGAACAAAGTAAGTTAACACTTGGCAGTACGATATAAATATGAAGCACTCACAAATTTTTGAAAATACACAATATGAGAGACCATGTGAAAATGACACAAACAGTAGGTCAGACCTATTTGGCACAAGCAATCTCACACAAAGGAAAATTCAGAAGTCACCTATATACGTAAATAAATGTGTGAAATGAACAAATTTTGTTACTTAGTAGAATTTGTGATACCTTTTACCCTAACATGCCAATGATGAACAACGTAGTGCTTATCACAATCAAAATCACAAAAATTGTGGAGTGCCAACAAAGCATGTCATTGCAATTCATGCCACTTTAATTGAAGATTTTAATTCCAAGGCGATAGAAATAATTTTTCATTTTCATCCAATTACCTCACACAATACCACAAAATTTAGAGCAATTAAAATAATATAGAAAAATATACACTTACCTACAACAGATTCAACAGTATCAGCTGCTGGATAAAATGGAGTAGCCAGTGGGGACACTGATGGCAGTGGTATAGAATTGCTAATGCTATAATTCAAATAAATATTTTGTTTCCTATTTGCCTTTTCCATTGGTGTAAGGAGTGGATCCCGCTCTATTGCTATTAGCTTGCTTTGCATTGCACTCTGTAAGAAAGAGAGAAAAAATTAGTCTTTCAATAATTCATTAAGGGTGTGATATAGTGGACTTTTCAGCCAGAACAGGAATAATACATACTGCCTCGGAAGGAAACTTCACAAATGAAAGAGTTCATATGATGTGTCATCATAGGTTAAACATCTGAACAGAAATGTTTCAGAATATACACTCCTGGAAATTGAAATAAGAACACCGTGAATCCAATGTCCCAGGAAGGGGAAACTTTATTGACACATTTCTGGGGTCAGATACATCACATGATCACACTGACAGAACCACAGGCACATAGACACAGGCAACAGAGCATGCACAATGTCGGCACTAGTACAGTGTATATCCACCTTTCGCAGCAATGCAGGCTGCTATTCTCCCATGGAGACGATCGTAGAGATGCTGGATGTAGTCCTGTGGAACGGCTTGCCATGCCATTTCCACCTGGCGCCTCAGTTGGACCAGCATTCGTGCTGGACGTGCAGACCGCGTGAGACGACGCTTCATCCAGTCCCAAACATGCTCAATGGGGGACAGATCCGGAGATCTTGCTGGCCAGGGTAGTTGACTTACACCTTCTAGAGCACGTTGGGTGGCACGGGATACATGAGGACGTGCATTGTCCTGTTGGAACAGCAGGTTCCCTTGCCAGTTTAGGAATGGTAGAACGGTGGGTTCGATGACGGTTTGGATGTACCGTGCACTATTCAGTGTCCCCTCGACGATCACCAGTGGTGTACGGCCAGTGTAGGAGATCGCTCCCCACACCATGATGCTGGGTGTTGGCCCTGTGTGCCTCGGTCGTATGCAGTCCTGATTGTGGCGCTCACCTGCATGGCGCCAAACACGCATACGACCATCATTGGGACCAAGGCAGAAGCGACTCTCATCGCTGAAGACGACACGTCTCCATTCGTCCCTCCATTCACGCCTGTCGCGACACCACTGGAGGCGGGCTGCACAATGTTGGGGCGTGAGCGGAAGACGGCCTAACGGTGTGCGGGACCGTAGCCCAGCTTCATGGAGACGGTTGTGAATGGTCCTCGCCGATACCCCAGGAGCAACAGTGTCCCTAATTTGCTGGGAAGTGGCGGTGCGGTCCCCTACGGCACTGCGTAGGATCCTACGGTCTTGGCGTGCATCCGTGCGTCGCTGCGGTCCGGTCCCAGGTCGACGGGCACGTGCACCTTCCGCCGACCACTGGCGACAACATCGATGTACTGTGGAGACCTCACGCCCCACGTGTTGAGCAATTCGGCGGTACGTCCACCCGGCCTCCCGCATGCCCACTATACGCTCTCGCTCAAAGTCCGTCAACTGCACATACGGTTCACGTCCACGCTGTCGCGGCATGCTACCAGTGTTAAAGACTGCGATGGAGCTCCGTATGCCACGGCAAACTGGCTGACACTGACGGCGGCGGTGCACAAATGCTGCGCAGCTAGCGCCATTCGACGGCCAACACCGCGGTTCCTGGTGTGTCCGCTGTGCCGTGCGTGTGATCATTGCTTGTACAGCCCTCTCGCAGTGTCCGGAGCAAGTATGGTGGGTCTGACACACCGGTGTCAATGTGTTCTTTTTTCCATTTCCAGGAGTGTATGAAAATAAATTCTGGCTTCTGATGACAGGTACGTTTAGTGCTTTAGAAAATTATAAGGTACTGAATGAAAATTGCAAATTCCTCTCCCACCTCCTCAGATAATATTTGTGAAGAAAATACCAACCTATTTACAATCACTTTAAGGAAAATTATTAGACAATATTTTGATGATATAAACAACAATATCTCTATTCATTTACTCACGAGTCTGTAGCTCAGCACATTAAATGTTTTTGAACTGTTTGTGAGAAAAGCACCCAAGAAAATTTTGAAAAGCAGTGCTAATTCTTGAGTTCCCCCTCCCCACTTTTGTAAAGTTACCAACACATTATCTCATTGCTTTTTTCTTTGAGATGAACACAATGCAGAACTCACAGACTGCTTAGTGAAAATTCTGTGGTATATGCTGCCTTCAGTAGTTTCATTAAGAAAACTACATAGGAAGACAGCCACTTCACAAGGTCGCGAAATGATGCCCATGGGCATTATCATTCACTTATTGGGAGACAAATCAAATCAGATGGAACCAAATTTGAATTTAAAAGAGAGATATGGTAATATCGAGAATTACGAATCCTAAAGAAATCATTTTCTTTAAATCCTCTGTGAAGGCATTCTGGATGTGACAATCCTTTGCAGGTTTTGCTTTAGCAACTTAGTTATTTCAAAACTGTTACACCGTCATACCAATCTGCTGTCAATGTCCTATCTCATTCACGTTCGATTGGCGATACACACATTTGCAACTAGATGCAATCCTCTTCCGTTGGCACATCTCGCTCTATTTACACGTACCAGATTGACATAATCAAGAAAGTACAAACTTGAAGTTTCTAAGTAAATTCGTCAGAAGTTTGTCCGGGCAAAGTTTCCTCGTAAGTGTTGCATCACTATCCAGTCTTTCAGCAAAAGTAACAAGTAGTAGTGAGAAAGCTGCCTCAAAGTATCGCATTAGCAGCCATGGGCCGAAGGAATAATGTACACATAAGACGATTGCAACTTGAAGCTAACCGCACTCGCCGGAAAACTGCACTGTGTGACGGTAATGACCGTAGCAGGCGGGTCGATGTATCTAAACTGGGGCAAATCCACCGTTACGAATGACACAATTGGGTGCCAGGTTTCAGTGAAACAACTGTGTCTCGGAGCAATATAAATACGGCCAAGTTTTGAGGCAGAGGCACTTCTCGTCGCCGGAGTCCGACAGCAGGACCACGGACGAAGAAGCGTGCCGGATCGCGTAAGAACTGGGCACCGTCATCGGGCGCCTCGGGTTCGAGACTGGGCTGCACCTGCCACCGCTTGCACTAAGTTCCTCACAGGGCTCAGTGCTGTGGCACCACCAGCCTGCCGTTCATACCTACTGCTGCCTACAATGAGTTTCCCCCTGGAACTCAGTACCACAACACCAGCTGCCGTCTGACTCCTGCTGGGGAGGAGTGGGCCGAATTACAGTGTAGGCAGCCTTCCCTCACTACTGCAGAAGACTCGTCAGAGCGGTACCGGCAGGGGCTCTCCTAGTCCGTCACATTTTGTTCGGTGACAAGACAGGCAGCAACAACAGCTATGTCCGTCTGTGGACGAGGAAGGTGACACGACTACTGCAGCAGTGCAGTTCTGTTCTGTTGACACATGGTGGGGTGAGTGCAGTCTTTTTGTTCAGGTTTTGTTCAACTGTGAGGTCAAAACAAGTCAATGGGTTTTTTAGGGGTCAAGTTGTACTTGTAAGTTCGCTGTGTGACAGGTGAATGCAGACGATATTTGGAGGTGTAAGTGTAACTCAGTTTTCAGCTGATCAATATGGGCAATACAGATGTCACTACAGAGAGGTGTGCCTCACTGTCTAGTAGTAGAAGCTGTTAACCATTACTAGTAGTTCATGAAGTGAAGCTAAGCACGGTTGTCGTTTTGAAGAATATCAGTGATTACGAGCAACCACTCGGGCGAAAGTAGTTAAGTGACAGCACGAAGTAATACAATACCGTTACAGTTAAGCGTGCTCATAATTTGATTTTACTCCGTGCAGAGAAAGGAATACGGCTCATCATTTAAACACGTTAGACAGTGAGAAGTCTTAGTAGCTTGGTATGCTTAAGAGTTTTTTTTCCTCCCTTTTACGACTGTGTGATCGACAGGAGGCAACTGTTTCGGGGTCGACGGGAGGTAACCGTGTCTGGGTCGATACCACGAGGAGCTCTGGGGTGTTTAAATTTTAAGAGGCAAAGTAGAAAAGTTGTAAGCAGAAACGGTTGAGCAGGATAAGAGATTAGATGCATCAGACACTGACACGAAGAAAATTACTAATAACAAAACTCCACAGTAAAGGGAGTAATTGCAGAGAGAGCACGAGCGCTGGATAATGGAAAACTGGCCTCGGGATGCAAGAAATACATTGATTATGCAAAGAATGAAAGGAAAGGGAAAAAAAAGCAGAGAGGAGGGAGAAGCAAGAAAATGAAAGAAAGAGTCACAGGCTTGTGGATAGTTTACTTGTTCCCGTGGGACAGCCGACTACCGTTAATGTAATTGAACCTGTCAGTCCAGTGAAGAGAACGAAAGAGTGTGGTCTCAGTTGCCTGAGACTGCAGTCGTGTCTGTGAGTCGCGTTTGTTTGTGTGTGTTTATGTGTGTGTGTGTGTGTGTGTGTGTTTGTGCGCGCGCGCTCGCTTTCTCGCACGTATGTGTGTCTATTGTTGACAAAGGCCATTGGCCAAAAGCTTTAAGCTCGAAAACCTTTTCATTGTGCCTATGTGCCACTCAGCATCTCTGCTATATGGTGAGTGGCAACTTTCCTTCTCATAATATTGTTACATTCCGTCGTGGATTTTCCATTGTTTGATAAAGGATAGTTTATTGAGACAAGAAGAGTGTCAGTTTGTAAGTCCGGAATGGAGAGTTAAAATTTCTTTTGTGCACGTGCGAGGCAAGGGGCCTAACAGTGAAATACGTTTCGTAGTATTTGAGCTAATGAGCACGACAAAAGACCCTCGAGAGGTAATGTGAGATTAAGCAATACGAGCAAGAGATGAGGAATAGTTTATGGAATGTTTAAAGATTAATATAGTAATTGCACAGTAGTTAAGCATAGCCTATTCAGTAGAACGTACTTGTTTTACAGATTAAGGGTGACAGTAATTTCAGTGGAGAAGCAGGTCGAAGCAAGACTTCAGGGGTCAGGTTTCTCCATGGGGGGAGGGGGTAGTCTAGTGTCACTAACCAGTCTTCGAGCACAAGTAATGAGAAGCCGTGAGAAAGCCACCATCAAGTATCGCATTGATAGCTGCAGTGTGGTGACATGTAGGTCAGAGCAACACACACTTGAGGGGACTGCAAGACACGGCTAGCAGTACTCGGCAGAAAACTGCACTGCACAGTAGTAACGACCGTAGCAGGAGGGTTGACGTCAGCGCACTGAGGAAGTCTCTGGTAACAGAACTAGGTGCCAGGTTCTAGTGCAACAACTGCACCTGAGAGTGATACAAATAAAGCTGAATTTTCAGGCAGGAGCGCTTCTCGTCGGCAGAGTCCGGCAGCACCACCACCCACCAGGGTCGTGCTGGACGGTGAGAAAACTGGGCTCGCCAGCAGTAGCCGTGGGTTCGGAACTGGGCTGTTCCTGCCACCCGAGTTTCTCACGGGACTCGGCACCACCCACCTGCCACCCACACCTGCTACCACTTCCACTGAGTTCGCTCCCAGCATCAGTGCCATTTCACTCCTGCCAGGGAGCAGCGGATCGAATCCCACGTACACTCCGGCACAGTGGCCACGAGCAGAGCCGAGGAGCCATTCGAGAGCGGGCCCCGAGAGAGCAGAAGCGCACCGCCGATGTCACGACCGGGGCCTACGGGGGCTATCGACTGTCCGGTCGTATCTCGATGGGGAACTAGAGACTTGACTCTGTTTTCAAATGTAGAGAGACATGTAGAGGAACTATGGGCCTGTTTTAAAAAATATCTAATCATAATAACAGGAGGGACGCTCTTTGGCATACAGCCACTGTAAATAAACTTTTAAAGAAACAGACTACTGCATTATAGGTGTAAAACAAAGCATACGGCTATAGATAGAGAGATGCTGAATGAAATGCATTTGGCTATCAGGAGAGCAACATCTGAGCCTTCGTGACCACCGTAGCAGAATACTGTCAAATGATTTTTCACGAAACCCAAAGAAATTTTCGTCATACGTAAAGGCTGTTAGTGGCACCAAAGTTAGTGTCCAGTCCCTAGCGAATGGGAGAGGAACAAACTACGGATAGCATAGGAAAAAGCTGAAACGTTTAACTCTGTTTTCAAATGTTCCTCACAAAGGAAAACCCAAGAGGATTGCCCTGACTGACTCCTCGTACCACAGGAAAGATGAAAAAAAAAAAAAAAAAAAAATCAGTGTTAGTGTCAGTGGTGTTGAGAAACAGCTGAAATTATTAACATTGAACAAAGTTACTGGGCCCGATGGAATCCCAGTCAGATTCCATACTGAATTTCAGCTGAGTAGCCCCTCTTGTAACTACAATCCATCATAAATAAAAAAATAATAATTAAAAAACTATCATGCCCAGTAGTTGGGAAAAAGCACACGTCAGACCCATCTATGGGACAAGTAGAAGTAGTGATCCATAAAATTACCACCAATACCCTTGACATCGATTTGTTGTAGAAACTTAGAACATATTCTGAACTCAAACATAATGAAGTATCTTGAACAGAATGACCACCTCCATGCCAACCAGCACGGATTACAGAAACACTGATCATATGAAACCCAATTCATATTTTTCTCACACGACATACTGAAGGCTTTGCGTCGAGGCAGTCAGGTAGATACAGTATTTTTTATTTCTGAAAAGCACTTGACTCAATGCCACACCTATGCTTATTGTAAACAGTTCAATCATATGGGGGATAAAGCGAAATTTTTGACCGCATTGAGGACTTTTTGGTAGAGAGGATGCAGCATGTTATCTTGCATGGAGACTCATTGTTAGATGTAGAAGCAATTTCGGGTGTGCCCCAGGGAAGTGTGTTGGCACCCTTGCTGTTCATGTTGTATATTAATGACCTTTGAGACAACATCAATAGTAACCTCAGACTTTTTGCAGATGATGCACTTATCTATAATGAAGTACTATTTGAAGGAAGCTGCATAAATATTCAGTCAGATCTTGATAAGATTTCAGAATGGCGCAAAGACTGGCAACTTGCATTAAATGTTCAGAAACGAAAAAACGTAGTATCCTATGACTATAATATCAATGAGTCACAGTTGGAATCAACCAACACATACAAATACATGGGCATAACACATTGTAGGGATATCAAACAGAATGATCACATAGGCTCAACTGTGGGTACAGCATGTGTTAAGACTCTTGAAGATATAAGTAAACCAACCCAAGAAAGTCTACTAACAAAGTTTCAAGAACTGGCTTCAAATGATGAATCTAGCAATATACTGCAGCCCCCTACATATTGCTCACACGTGGGTCAGGAGGATAAGATTAGAATAATTACAGCACACACAGAGGGATTAAAAAAAATCATTCTTCCCACATTCCATACACAAATGGTAGAAACCCTAGAAATTGGTACAACGGGATGCACCCTCTACCGTGCAATTCACTGTGGTTTGCAGAGTGTAGATGTAGATATACATGTAGCTCAGAAGTCAGGATGTAAAATGTCAATTCCGGCCTACCACGATTAAGTCCAGACATCCACTGATAGAACTCCAAATGAAATGGTAAGCTTTGTGTTATCAGGTCAGACAGTATGATAATAGCTTTCCTGACATTAAGCCAACACAAATATGACATGACATGAGATCTCCTGGTAAGTATGGCCGACATCCACTGCAATCATTTTTGAAACATGAATTATGTTTTCTTGATGATACCTTCTTCTATGTCTGGATTGACTTTAATATTAGAGTGACTTCCTGAATCAAGAACTAATGTAATATCCTGGTCACATAAGAAGGATATCGCAAGATAAACACAGCCCCTATATGACTGATCGAAGTCGAAATCTGTTTTGGTCGGTGAAAACTGTATCGCAGAGCTGTTCTCATTTCACCTTCAAACTTGAAAGCAACTGAAGAACACAAGGAATAAGAGGCAGGATTCATTGCAGTTATTTACAGTAGCACATTGTTGAAAGTTACAAATGTAAATAACTACAACATCGTTCTCAAAATTTTCAGGGACTCTTAACACATTAGAAAGGAAACTAAACTCTGCAATTAGTCCCAGGAAACCATACAACACCAACCAACTGTTATGTCATCTGGTACAAATTGTGTCAGTAAATATCAGCATGAAGGGGCACATCATTAGCACATTGATATCCCAGCTTTTCTGACTGAAATTATTACGTCTCTCAACAACAAGTCCTAACAAGGAGACTACCTAATCGACTTTCTGTGATCCTTTTATATTTATGGTGTGTGATGTTTGGAACTCAAATATCACTCAAACATCTCAATTAAACACTCAAAAGTTTTTGAGAAAATCTACTGCAAAGATTTCCTAGGAACTTTAATTCACTGACGTTAAAACAATTTTCAAGCTCCACCGCACAGCTTGCTCAGTACTATCAGAGATTGGTAATCAATGGATCACAGGTTCAATCCTGCTGTGGTGCTTTTATGGTTTTATTTTTTTTAAATACAAATACCTACATTATTTAGATATAAAAATTCAAGTATTTACTAACTGACATTTCTAACTGTCATTTTCAAGAAAAATTCACATCTTCATACTTCTAATTACATATTGCACATACCACAAATATATATTTTAATCATCAATGTTTTATAAAATATTGCTCATAAAGATTGGTTAAATTTAAAAAAGCATTATAAATTTATTAACAATCTTTTATAAAACACTGATAATTAAGAATTTATATTTACGACAAAAACTGGAATTGTATGCTTGATATGTACGAGGGTGAGTCAAATGAAAACCTTAAATTTGTAATAACAAATCGAAATTTCCCGCCATTATCCTGTAAGTTGGTAAGCGTGCTACAAACAGCGTGCAGAATGGCCTGTAGGTGGCAGCATAGTGCAGATGCACACATACCATCGCAGTATCAGTATAAAGAGGCCACCCCACTTGCGACTTGCACCAGGGAAGAACAGCGTCCTGTTATTCGGTTTTTGCGTAGTGAAGGTGTGAAACCAATTGAAATTCATCGACGAATGGAGGTTCAGTACGGTGACGCATGTTTGTCACAGCAGCAAGTCTACGAATGGAGTAGGAAGTTTGCAAATGGTGTGACTTCAGTGGAAGATGCTCCTCGTCCAGGTCAGGCACAACGAGTTGTGACTCTACAGAACATTGCAGTAGTTGAAGCCATAGTGAAGAAAAACTGCCAAGTGACACTGAATGACATTGCATGTTTACAGATTAGTCATGGGTCAGCACACCACATTGTGCTTGATGTGCTCCAGTTTCACAAAGTGTCTGCGAGATGGATGTAATGGCACTCCTGAAATGAGAGAATGACGTGTTGATGCTTGTGAAGAACTTCTTTGCCGCTTTGAACAGAAGGTGATGGCTTCCTTGCAAGAATCATTACTGGGGACGAAAACCTGGGTTCACTTCCACCAACCGGAAACGAAGAGAGCGAGCAAGGAATGGCGCCATTCCTCATCACCAAAGTGTTTTCCATATGGTTGGACCACTCAAAGACGCAATGGAAGGAAAGAAGTTCCGTTCTGATGAAGAGGTACACCATGTGGTGCATGAGTGGTTGCACGGACTACCAAAAGAATTTTTTTCCAAAGAAATTTATGCACTTTGTACACACGGGAGGTTTTGCACTGAGCGTGGAGGAGATGATGTTGAAAGGTTATACAGCTTTGTACTACTTCTGCACAATAAATAATATTTAAAAAAATATTTAAGGTTTTCATTTGATTCACCCTCATAATTAGAACAAAATGATGTGCATTTATCATACAAAAATGATGATTAGATGTGATAATTACTATATATGTGATGAATTCTACATTTAAATGAAGTAAGAACTAGATGCAAATGAAAAAATATGCCATAGCGAGATTCAAATCAGTGAGCCATTCTCTGAGTGAGCCATACTGATCGTCGTGAAAAATATCATTAATTTTTAGTTGGAAAAATTCAAAGTTGATATTCTCCAGAATTTTTGAAAGTTGCAAAGAATGCTTTGGGCCTTTGATATTTGAGTTCTGAACTTCACATACTATAAATATGAAAAATTGCAAATATCCAATTGTCGGCTGGTCTCGTTGAAGAGCGTATCATTCCCTGCCAATCAAATTTCTTAAAGAGTATCACATACTGAACCCAGTTGACCGTACGATAATCTGGCATGCAGAGTGGACATGATGAACAGAGAGAATGTTTAAGGCTTGTGAATGTGGGTTTTTCGGTTTGACAAACCCACATTTAAATTTTTATTACAATGTTTAGCTTAGATTGTGAATATTACCTTATTTTCTTCACTCTGTAAACAACTTGTTTTAGTCCTCAGCTACTTACAGGGTGTCCCGACATACAATGATAAATATACCACTTTTATGTACTTGTAAATGCTGGGCATTATGAATACAATCCATAGCTTCTAATAACAACAGAAACAGAGCATCACAGATAGCTTTTCCCACAAACAAAAGTTAAACGGAACTTTACGTACAATAATGGAATTTCGAAATGCAAATAATAAACAATTTAGTGTAGGCTCTAGTGACCCGGAGGGGAATGGTGTCTGGTACATCTACATCTATATCTACATGGATACTCTGCACTTAGCCTGCAGAGTGTCCATCAAACCTCCTTCACAATTCTCTATTATTCCAATCTCATATAGCGCGCGGAAAGCACAAACACCTATATCTTTCCATATGAGCTCTGATTTCCCTATTTTATCATGGTGATCGTTTCTCCCTATGTAGGCAGGTGCCAAAAAAAAAATATTTTTTGCATTCGGAGGAGAAAGTTGGTGATTGGAATTTTGTGAGAAGATTGCTTCACAATAAAAAAATGCCTTTCTTTTAATGATGCCCAGCCAAAATCCTGTATCATTTCAGTGACATTCTCTCCCATATTTCACGATAATACAAAACATGCTGCCCTTCTTTGAACTTTTTCGATGTACTCTGACAGTCCTATCTGCTAAGGATCCTACACCGCACAGCAGTATTATAAAAGAGGACACACAAGCATAGCATAGGCAGTCTCCTTAGTAGATCTGTTACATTTTCTAAACGTCCTGCCACTAAAACACAGTCTGGTTAGCCTTCCCCACAACATTTTCTGTGTGTTCCTTCCAATGTAAGTAGTTCGAAACTGTAATTCCTATGTATTAGTTGAATTTACGGCCTTTAGATTTGACTGATCTATCATGTAACCGAAGTTTAACGAATTCCTTTTAGCACTCATGTGGATGACCTCGCACTTTACTTAGGGTCAACTGCCAATTTTCGCACCAATCAGATATTTTTTCTAAATAGTTTTGCAATTTGTTTTGATCTTCTGATGACTTTATTAGTCGATAAACGGCAGCGACCTATACAAGCAACTTAAGATGGCTGCTCAGATTGTCTCCCTAATCATTTATATAGATAAGGAACAACAAAGAGCCTATAACACTACCTTGGGGAACACCAGAAATCACTTCTGTTTTACTCAATGACTTTTCGTCAATTACTATGAACTGTGACCTCTCTGACAGGAAGTCACGCATCCAGTCACATAACTGAGACGATATTCCAGAACGCAATTTCACTACAAGCTGCTTGTGTGGTATAGTGTCGAAAACCTTCTGGAAATCCAGAAATGCGGAATCAATCTGAAATCTCTTGTCAATAGCACTCAACACTTCATGCGAATAAAGAGCTAGTTGTGTTTCACAAGAACGATGTTTTCTAAACCCATGTTGACTGCATGTCAATAAACAGTTTTCTTCGAGGTAATTCATAATGTCCAAATACAATATATGTTCCAAAATCCTGCTGCATATCAACGTTAATGATATGCGCGAGGTATGACCTGTGCAACTTTCCAGTCTTTTGTCAAGCAAACGGTTGTATATAACTGTCAGGTATGGAGATAACGCTTCGGCATACTTTGATAGGAACCTAACTGGTATACAGCCTGGACCAGCAGACTTGCTTTAATTAAGTGATTTAAGTTGCTTCACAACTCTGAGGATATTTACTTCTTCGTTACTCATGTTGGAAGCTGTTCTTGATTCAAATTCTGGAATATTTACTTCCTCTTCTTCTGTGAAGGCATTTCAGACGGCTCTGTTTAGTAACTCTGCTTTGGCTCTTCAATAGTATCTCCACTGCTATCGCGCAGAGAAAGCATTGATTGTTTCTTGCCACTAACATACTTCACATACGACCAGAATCTCTTTGGATTTTCTGCCAGGTTTCGACACAAAGTTTCGGTGCGGAAACTGTTACAAGCATCTTGCATTGAAGTCTGCACTAATTTTCAAGCTTCTGTGAAAGACCACCAATCTTGGGAATTTTGCGTCTGTTTGAATTTGGTGTGTTTGTTACGTTGTTTCTGCAACAGTGTTCTGTCCCATTTTGTGTAGCAAGAAGGATCAGATCTGCCGTTTGTTAATGCATTTGGTATAAATCTCTCAATTGCTGCTGATACTATTACATTGAATTCAAGTCACATCTGCTATACACTTATATTATTAATTTGGAAGAAGTGGAGATTGTCTCTCAAGAAGGTGTTAAGTGAATTTTTATCTGCTATTTTGAATAGGTATCTTTTTCGTTTATTTTTGGAAGAACTGGAGGTTACAATATTCAATCTCGCTATGACAATCCTGTGTTAACTAATCCCTGTGTCGGTTTTGATGCTTGTTATTAACTCAGGATTATTTGTTGCTAAGAGGTCAAGTGTGTGTTCACAACCGTTTACTATTCGCGTAGGCTCATGAACTAACTGTCGAAATAATTTTCAGAGAATGTGTTTAGCACAATTTCGGATGATGATTTATGCATACCTCCGGAATTAAACATGTATTTTCACCAACATATCGAGACTTCAAGAAGAATATAATAATTCCAATCCCAAAGAAAGCAGGTGTTGACAGATGTGAAAAATTACTGAACTAGCAGTTTAATAAGCCATGGCAGCAAAATACTAACACAAATTCTTTGCAGACAAATGGAAAAACTGGTAGAAGCTGACCTTGGGGAAGATCAGTTTGGATTCCATAGAAATATTGGAACACGTGAGGCAATACTGACCCTACGACTTATCTGAGAAAATAGATTAAGAAAAGACAAACCTACATTTCTAGCATTTGTAGACTTAGAGAAAGCTTTTGACAATGTTGACTGGAATATTCTCTTTCAAATTCTGAAGGTGTCAGGGGTAAAATACAGGGGCGAAAGGCTATTTACAATTTGTGCAGAAACCAGATGGCAGTTATAAGAGTGGAGGGGCATGAAAGGGAAGCAGTGGTTGGGAAGGGAGTGAGACAGGGTTGTAGCCTCTCCCCAATGTTATTCAATCTGTATATTGAGCAAGCAGTAAAGGAAACAAAAGAAAAATTTGGAGTAGGAATTAAAATCCATGGAAAAGAAATAAAAACTTTGAGGTTCGCCACTGATATTATAATTCTGTCAGAGACAGTGAAGGACCTGGAAGAGCAACTGAATGGAATGGACAGTGTCTTGAAAGGAGGATATAAGAAGAACATCATCAAAAGCAAAACGAGGATAATGGAATGTAGTCGAATTAAATCGGGTGATGCTGAGGGTATTAGATTAGGAAATGAGACGTTTAAAGTAGTAAATGAGTTTTGCTGTTTGGGGAGCACAATAACTGATGATGGTCGAAGTAGAGAGGATATAAAATGTAGACTGGCAATGGCAAGGAAAGCGTTTCTGAAGAAGAGAAATTTGTTAACATCAACTATTGATTTAAGTATCAGGAAGTCGTTTCTGAAAGTATTTGTAAGGAGTGTAGCCATGTATGGAAGTGAAATGTGGACGATAAATACACTCCTGGAAATGGAAAAAAGAACACATTGACACCGGTGTGTCAGACCCACCATACTTGCTCCGGACACTGCGAGAGGGCTGTACAAGCAATGATCACACGCACGGCACAGTGGACACACCAGGAACCGCAGTGTTGGCCGTCGAATGGCGCTAGCTGCGCAGCATTTGTGCACCGCCGCCGTCAGTGTCAGCCAGTTTGCCGTGGCATACGGAGCTCCATCGCAGTCTTTAACACTGGTAGCATGCCACGACAGCGTGGACGTGAACCGTATGTGCAGTTGACGGACTTTGAGCGAGGGCGTATAGTGGGCATGCGGGAGGCCGGGTGGACGTACCGCCGAATTGCTCAACACGTGGGGCGTGAGGTCTCCACAGTACATCGATGTTGTCGTCAGTGGTCGGCGGAAGGTGCACGTGCCCGTCGACCTGGGACCGGACCGCAGCGACGCACGGATGCACGCCAAGACCGTAGGATCCTACGCAGTGCCGTAGGGGACCGCACCGCCACTTCCCAGCAAATTAGGGACGCTGTTGCTCCTGGGGTATCAGCGAGGACCATTCGCAACCGTCTCCATGAAGCTGGGCTACAGTCCCGCACACCGTTAGGCCGTCTTCCGCTCACGCCCCAACATTGTGCAGCCCGCCTCCAGTGGTGTCGCGACAGGTGTGAATGGAGGGACGAATGGAGACGTGTCGTCTTCAGCGATGAGAGTCGCTTCTGCCTTGGTGCCAATGATGGTCGTATGCGTGTTTGGCGCTGTGCAGGTGAGCGCCACAATCAGGACTGCATACGACCGAGGCACACAGGGCCAACACCCGGCATCATGGTGTGGGGAGCGATCTCCTACACTGGCCGTACACCACTGGTGATCGTCGAGGGGACACTGAATAGTGCACGGTACATCCAAACCGTCATCGAACCCATCGTTCTACCATTCCTAGACCGGCAAGGGAACTTGCTGTTCCAACAGGACAATGCACGTCCGCATGTATCCCGTGCCACCCAACGTGCTCTAGAAGGTGTAAGTCAACTACCCTGGCCAGCAAGATCTCCGGATCTGTCCCCCATTGAGCATGTTTGGGACTGGATGAAGCGTCGTCTCACGCGGTCTGCACGTCCAGCACGAACGCTGGTCCAACTGAGGCGCCAGGTGGAAATGGCATGGCAAGTCGTTCCACAGGACTACATCCAGCATCTCTACGAGCGTCTCCATGGGAGAATAGCAGCCTGCATTGCTGCGAAAGGTGGATATACACTGTACTAGTGCCGACATTGTGCATGCTCTGTTGCCTGTGTCTATGTGCCTGTGGTTCTGTCAGTGTGATCATGTGATGTATCTGACCCCAGGAATGTGTCAATAAAGTTTCCCCTTCCTGGGACAATGAATTCACGGTGTCCTTATTTCAATTTCCAGGAGTGTAGTTTAGACAAAAAGAGAATACAAGCTTTTGAAATGTGGTGCTACAGAAGAATGCTGAAGATTAGGTGGGTAGATCACATAACTAATGAGGAGGTATTGAATAGAATTGGCGAGCAGAGAAATTTGAGGTACAACTTGACTAGAAGAAGTGATCGGTCGGTAGGACATGTACTGAGGCACCAAGGGATCACCAATTTAGTATTGGAGGGCAGTGTGGGTGGTAAAAATCGTAGAGGGAGACTAAGAGATGAATACACTAAGCAGATTCAGAAGGATGTAGGTTGCAGTAGGTACTGGGAGATGAAGAAGCTTGCACAGGATAGAGTAGCGTGGAGAGCTGCATCAAACCAGTCTCTGGAGTGAAGACAAGAAGAAGAAGAAGAAGAAGAAGAAC
Source organism: Schistocerca cancellata (assembly GCF_023864275.1). Classification (NCBI taxonomy): domain Eukaryota; kingdom Metazoa; phylum Arthropoda; class Insecta; order Orthoptera; family Acrididae; genus Schistocerca; species Schistocerca cancellata. The sequence goes on along the minus strand of NC_064627.1, from coordinate 12,394,054 downwards.
AACAACAACAACAAACAACAACAACAACAACACCGAGGGTAAATTAAACTCACCACCACCTATGATCGTATGAGTCGGGTAAGTCTTTGAAATTGAACTCCAGATTTCTTTGAGTCTTTCAGCAACTGTATGGAACTGGGAGTTTGGTAAAAGGATCCAATTATTATTTTATTCCGGTTATCAACAATGACCTCTGCCCATACTAAGTCACAGGAAACATCTACTTCAATTTTGTGACTAGATAAACTACTTCTAACAGCAACAAACACGCCTCCGCGAACTATGTTTAGCCTATCCTTTCGGAACACCGCTAGGTTCTTCGCAAAAATTTCTGCTGAGCTTATATTCGGCTTTAGCCAGCTTTCAGTGCTATAATGATTTGAGCTTCAGTGCTTTCTATTAGCACTTGGAGCTCTGGTACTTTCCCAACACAGCTACGACAATTTATAACTGTTATATTGATGGTTCCTGTATCTAAATTCTTCCTGTGTTCGGCTTGCACCCTTTGTGACTGAGGCCCTGTTTGTGTTTTCCTGAGACGCTCTAACCTATCCATGCCACAGCACACAGCCCCTGCTACCCGTGTACCCGCCTCCTGCGTATAGTGGACACCTGAGCTATTCAGCGGAACCTGAAACCTGACCACCTTAAATGAAGGAAGGTTAAAGTTTAACATCTAGTCAACTTTACAGCCATGTGAAATGGAATAGTGGCTCGTTTAACTAGTAATCTGCACGATTGGATGGTGGCCTCAATCCTACTGATAACAAATTCGTATATAGTGCTTTGATCATCAATCACATTCTCTTACTCCCTCATTCTAGTAATGGCATGGATGCAAAAAATGACAGATGTAAAAATAACTGTGTCAAAAGAAATATTCGACCAAATAAATTATTAAATTATGAAACAAAATTCGTAGACATCACTTGCCTCAGAAGGCAAAATATCTAACACTGCCAATAGATAAACATAAAAGTAAAAGTACATGACATTATTGTTGCTTTCAGAATTGGAGGAGAGTGATAGGTTAGAAAGGAAGGGCAAGTCACTCACACTCCGTGATGAAGGAACCCACCTGCAGTGAGGTGTGTGTGTGTGAGAGAGAGAGAGAGAGAGAGAGAGAGAGAGAGAGAGAGAGAGAGAGAGAGACAGAGAGAGAGAGAGAGAGAGAGAGAGAGAGGGGTGGCTAGGGGTGGGGGGGGGGGGGTGGGGGGGGCAGATAGAGTACGTTGGTAAGCACTGTGCCAGCTACAGTCCAAGGATGATAATTACAACAGAGTAAACATATGTTATGAGGAAGAGAAATGAATAGTGTAATTATGAAGTAGGAAGAAGGGAAAATGGGGAAAAGGAGGTGGGAGGGGGTGGGTGATGGGGGGGGGGGGGGGGGGGAGAGAGAGAGAGAGAGAGAGAGAGAGAGAGAGAGAGAGAGAGAGAGAGAGAGAGAGAGAACAGAACAAAAGCAATGAAGAACTAATTACATGTGACACAACAATAATAATAATAATAATAATAATAATAATAATAATAATAATAATTCCCGTGGAGGCCCGGGAAAAGAATAGGCCTCCGGTATGTTTTGCCAGTCGTAAAAGGCGACGAAAAGAACAAACCACTAGAAGGGCTAACCCCCCTTTTAGTGTGATTACTTGGTTCAGGACAGAACTAAAGAAGCCTCGGACAAGCGCCGTCATGGTCGGGGACAACGCTTGAACCCTATGCCCGCCCACAATGGTAACGACATTGCTAGCCAACTGGAAAACGATTTAAATCCAAATAGAGCTGTTTTGCAGGATAAGCTTCCTGCAACCACCATAGAAGGAAAACAAAGACAGAGGATGAGATGGTCAGATGAAGTTAATCGACACCTCATGCTCTGCTATTACCAAGCAACAAACCTAGGAACCAACACAACTGGATACAGATCACAAGTATACACGACATTTATTACCAGATACCCGGAATTAAAATTTTTAACGGAACAACGACTAGCTGATCAGATTCGTGTAATAATAAAAAATAACAGGATACCCCAGTCAGAATTACAAAACATCAAACAACAAGTACAACAAATACTGGAACAAAATAATGTGCAATCAAAAGAAGAAGAAAATACAGTAATGGACTCAAACATCCCAGAGCAAACAAACAAAGACCAACACGCATCAATTAAACAATCAGAGGAAAACGAAATCATAAGACAGCCACCAGAACAGGCACAAATAGAACACGAAGAGACACACGTGTTAGATATAGAAGAGAAATTTCAGCTGACATATATAGAATACAAAGACACAAATACAGTCATTAGACCATTCTTGTATAGACCACCAAATAACCCACAAGTCGAAACAACAATAACAACTATCAACACAATCATACACAACAAAATAAATGAAAATACAACTATGGAATAGTTACAACTACTGGTTTATGTAGGAGCACTCACTACACTAAATATACACACTACGCAGAGATCAGAACCAACCAACACACAGAAGAAGCCCACAAAACCAGCATGGCAACACAGGCTACAGATCAGAATAGAAAAACTGAGAAAAGACATTGGACAGCTAACACAATTTATAAGAAATGAAATATCAGACAAAAAACGAAAAAGGTTAGGTAAAATCTCACAACAAGAAGCAATAGAGCAATTAGATGAAAAGAAGCAGAAATTACAAGCATTGGCCAAACAACTTAGAAGATACAAAAAAAGTGAAAATAGAAGGAAACAAAACCAAACATTCAGCACAAACCGAAAGAGATTTTACCAAACAATAGATAACACACACATTAAAATAGACAATCCACCAAACATAGCAGACATGGAACACTTCTGGAGCAACATATGGTCAAACTCGGTACAACATAACAGGCATGCACAGTGGATACAAGCAGAAACAGACTCATACAAGATGATACCACAAATGCCTGAAGTGATAATTTTGCAACATGAAGTCACCCGAGCAATTAATTCTACACACAATTGGAAAGCCCCTGGAAATGATAAAATAGCAAATTACTGGCTAAAGAAGTTCACCTCAACACATTCACATCTCACTAAATTATTTAACAGTTACATTGCAGACCCATACACATTCCCTGATACACTTGCACATGGAATAACCTATCTGAACCCTAAAGATCAAGCAGACACAGTAAACCCAGCTAAATATCGCCCCATAACATGCCTACCAACAATCTACAAAATATTAACTTCAGTCATTACACAGAAATTAATGACACATACAACACAGAACAAAATTATAAATGAAGAACAAAAAGGCTGCTGCAAAGGAGCACGAGGATGTAAAGAGCAACTGATAATAGATACAGAAGTGACATATCAAGCTAAAACTAAACAAAGGTCGCTACACTACGCATACATTGATTACCAATAATCCTTTGATAGTGTACCCCACTCATGGTTACTACAGATATTGGAAATATACAAAGTAGATCCTAAATTGATACAGTTTCTAAACATAGTAATGAAAAACTGGAAAACCACACTTAATATCCAAACAAATTCAGATAACATCACATCACAGCCAATACAGATTAAGTGTGGAATATACCAAGGAGACTCATTAAGCCCTTTCTGGTTCTGTCTTGCTTTGAACCCACTATCCAACATGCTAAATAATACAAATTATGGATACAATATTACTGGAACATACCCACACAAAATCACACATTTGCTGTACATGGAAAACTACTGGCAGCAACAAATCAACAACTCAACCAATTACTAAAGATAACAGAAGTATTCAGCAATGATATAAATATGGCTTTTTGAACAGACAAATGTAAGAAAAATAGCATAGTCAAGGGAAAACACACTAAACAAGAAGATTACATATTGGTTAACCACAGCGACTGCATAGAAGCGATGGAAAAAACAGATACCTATAAATATCTAGGATACAGACAAAAAATAGGAATAGATAATACAAATATTAAAGAAGAACTAAAAGAAAATTATAGACAAAGACTAACAAAAATACTGAAAACAGAATTGACAGCAAGAAACAAGACAAAAGCTATAAATACTTATGCTATACCAGTACTGACCTACTCATTTGGAGTAGTGAAATGGAGTGACACAGACCTAGAAGCACTCAATACACTTACACGATCACAATGCCACAAATATAGAATACATCACATACATTCAGCAACAGAAAGATTCACATTAAGCAGAAAGGAAGGTGGAAGGGGATTTATAGATATAAAAAACCTACATTATGGACAGGTAGACAATTTAAGAAAATTCTTTCTAGAACGAGCAGAAACTAGCAAAATACACAAAGCAATCACTCATATAAATAGATCAGCTACACCATTGCAATTTCATAACCACTTCTACAACCCTACAACGAAGTTGTGCAAGTAATGCCTCCAAATTTTTTATGTGAAAAATCTTAAATCTTTTTAAATAAACCAAATTTCATTAACATCCTACATCTTTATTCTTCACGTCTACGTATTTATTTCTCAACACAGTCAACCTGATGGCGAACTCATTTCTCCGGACGAGAGAACAGCCTGTCAATACTCTCAATGTAGAACATCTGAATCTGTCGACGGTGCCACATTCTCACCAATGTTAGCTCTGCTTTGTCACTATCAAAGTGAAATCCTCGAAGATGCTCTTTATCTTTTGCAAATACCGAAATGCGGGCGGATGGGGCCAACTCTGGACCAGACCAATGGCGCTGGCACTGTCCTGCTGAAGGAGAGGGTGACCTTTGCGTAAACCAACTCTTTGAACAATCCCAGAATGAAAAATGATGTTTATTACTCCACAGTAACATTCTCTCTCCACACTAACATTGTCTTTAGCGCAGAAGGGATTACACAAGAAAGCATGTCAAATTTTTGATCTTTTACCCACTAATATAAAATGGCTGACAGGCAGCAAATTAAAATTTGAAAACAAACTGAAAAGATTTCTCCTTGACAACTATGTCTATTCAAAGAAGAATTTCTATTACTGTAATGTGCAAAAAGTGGTGAGTAGGAATTATTAACTCACAGCTGCATATTTCATAATAATGATCGTGATGATGCTGATGATAATAACAGTAATAATAATAATGATAATATTAATAATAATAATAATAATAATAATAATAATAATAATAATAATACTCATTTGGAGTAGTGAAATGGAGTGACACAGACCTAGAAGCACTCAATACACTTACACGATCACAATGCCACAAATATAGAATACATCACATACATTCAGCAACAGAAAGATTCACATTAAGCAGAAAGGAAGGTGGAAGGGGATTTATAGATATAAAAAACCTACATTACGGACAGGTAGACAATTTAAGAAAATTCTTTCTAGAACGAGCAGAAACTAGCAAAATACACAAAGCAATCACTCATATAAATACATCAGCTACACCATTGCAATTTCATAACCACTTCTACAACCCTTTAGATCACATAACATCAACAGATATGAAGAAAGTAAATTGGAAAAAGAAAACACTACACGGCAAGCACCCGTATCATCTAACACAGCCACACGTAGATCAAGACGCATCCAACACATGGCTAAGAAACGGCAATATATACAGTGAGACGGAAGGATTCATGATCGCAATACAGGATCAAACAATAAACACCAGATATTACAGCAAGCATATTATTAAAGATCCCAACACCACAACAGATAAATGCAGACTTTGCAAACAACAAATAGAAACAGTAGATCACATCACAAGCGGATGTACAATACTAGCAAATACAGAATACCCCAGAAGACATGACAATGTAGCAAAAATAATACATCAACAACTTGCCATAAAACATAAACTAATAAAACAACACGTTCCCACATACAAGTACACACCACAAAATGTACTGGAGAATGATGAATACAAATTATACTGGAACAGAACGATTATAACAGATAAAACAACACCACATAACAAACCTGACATCATACTCACCAATAAAAAGAAGAAATTAACACAACTAATTGAAATATCCATACCCAACACAACAAATATATAGAAGAAAACAGGAGGAAAAATTGAAAAATACATCCAACTGGCTGAGGAAGTCAAGGACATGTGGCATCAGGATAAAGTCGACATTATCCCAATTATACTATCAACTACAGGAGTCATACCTCACAACATTCACCAGTACATCAATGCAATACAGCTACATCCAAACATATATATACAACTACAAAAATCTGTAATTATTGATACATGTTCAATTACCCGAAAGTTCCTAAATGCAATATAACATATACCATACAGTTACAAGGAAGTCACGCTTGACCGAGGTCCGCGTCACGTTCCATTTTTAACCAGACTTAAGTCTGAGAAAAAAAAGTCAATAATAATAATAATAATATGCTATACCAATATTGACCTACTCATTTGGAGTAGTGAAATAGAGTAACACAAACCTAGAAGCACTTAATACACTTACACGATCACCATGCCACAAATACAGAATACATCACATACATTCAGCAACAGAAAGATTCACATTAAGCAGAAAGGAAGGAGGAAGGGGATTCATCGACATAAAAAACCTACATTATGGACAGGTAGAAAATTTAAGAAAATTCTTTCTAGAACGAGCAGAAACTAGCAAAATACACAAAGCAATCACTCATATAAATACATCGGCTACACCACTGCAATTTCATAACCACTTCTACAACCCTTTAGATCACATAACATCAACAGATACGAAGAAAGTAAATTGGAAAAAGAAAACACTACACGGCAAGCACCCGTATCATCTAACACAGCCACACATCGATCGTGACGCATCCAACACATGGCTAAGAAAAGGCAATATATACAGTAAGACAGAAGGATCATGATTGCAATACAGGATCAAACAATAAACACCAGATATTACAGCAAGCATATTATTAAAGATCCCAACACCACAACAGATAAATGCAGACTTTGTAAACAACAAATAGAAACAGTAAATCACATCACAAGCGGATGTACAATACTAGCAAATACAGAATACCCCAGAAGACATGACAATGTAGCAAAAATAATATATCAACAGCTTGCCTTACAACATAAACTTATAAAACAACATGTTCCCACATACAAGTATGCACCACAAAATGTACTGGAGAATGATGAATACAAATTATACTGGAACAGAACCATTATAACAGATAAAACAACACCACATAACAAACCTGACATCATACTCACCAATAAAAAGAAGAAATTAACACAACTAATCAAAATATCCATACCCAACATAACAAATATACAGAAGAAAACAGGAGAAAAAATTGAAAAATACATCCAACTGGCTGAGGAAGTCAAGGACATGTGGCATCAGGATAAAGTTGACATTATACCGATTATACTATCAACCACAGGAGTCATACCACACAATATCCACCAGTACATCAATGCAATACAGCTACATCCAAACTTATATATACAACTACAGAAATCCATAATTATTTCTAAAAAGAAAGATGATGAGACTTACCAAACAAAAGCGCTGGCAGGTCAATAGACACACAAACAAACACAAACATACACACAAAATTCTAGCTTTCGCAACCAACGGTTGCCTCGTCAGGAAAGAGGGAAGGAGAGGGAAAGACAAAAGGATTTGGGTTTTAAGGGAGAGGGTAAGGAGTCATTCCAATCCCGGGAGCGGAAAGACTTACCTTAGGGGGAAAAAAGGACAGGTATACACTCGCACACACACACATATCCATCCGCATATACACAGACACAAGCAGACATTTGTAAAGGCAAAGAGTTTGGGCAGAGATGTCAATCGGGGCGGAAGTACAGACGCAAAGATGAAAGACAGGTGAGGTATGAGCGGCGGCAAATTGAAATTAGAAATTAGCGGAGATTGAGGCCTGGCGGATAGCGAGAAGAGAGGATATGCTGAAGGGCAAGTTCCCATCTCCGGAGTTCTGACAGGTTGGTGTTAGTGGGAAGTATCCAGATAACCCGGACGGTGTAACACTGTGCCAAGATGTGCTGGCCGTGCACCAAGGCATGTTTAGCCACAGGGTGATCCTCATTACCAACAAACACTGTCTGCCTGTGTCCATTCATGCGAATGGACAGTTCGTTGCTGGTCATTCCCACATAGAACGCTTCACAGTGTAGGCAGGTCAGTTGGTAAATCACGTGAGTGCTTTCACACGTGGCTCTGCCTTTGATCGTGTACACCTTCCTGGTTACAGGAAGGTTACAGTCCTGTAACCAGGAAGGTGTACACGATCAAAGGCAGAGCCACGTGTGAAAGCACCCACATGATTTACCAACTGACCTGCCTACACTGTGAAGCATTCTATGTGGGAATGACCAGCAACAAACTGTCCATTCGCATGAATGGACACAGGCAGACAGTGTTTGTTGGTAATGAGGATCACCCTGTGGCTAAACATGCCTTGGTGCACGGCCAGCACATCTTGGCACAGTGTTACACCGTCCGGGTTATCTGGATACTTCCCACTAACACCAACCTGTCAGAACTCCGGAGATGGGAACTTGCCCTTCAGCATATCCTCTCTTCTCGCTATCCGCCAGGCCTCAATCTCCGCTAATTTCTAATTTCAATTTGCCGCCGCTCATACCTCACATGTCTTTCATCTTTGCCTCTGTACTTCCGCCCCAACTGACATCTCTGCCCAAACTCTTTGCCTTTACAAATGTCTGCTTGTGTCTGTGTATATGCGGATGGATATGTGTGTGTGTGTGCGAGTGTATACCTGTCCTTTTTTCCCCCTAAGGTAAGTCTTTCCGCTCCCGGGATTGGAATGACTCCTTACCCTCTCCCTTAAAACCTAAATCCTTTTGTCTTTCCCTCTCCTTCCCTCTTTCCTGACGAGGCAACCGTTGGTTGCGAAAGCTAGAATTTTGTGTGTATGTTGTGTTTGTTTGTGTGTCTATCGACCTGCCAGCGCTTTTGTTTGGTAAGTCTCATCATCTTTCTTTTTAGAAATATTTTTCCCACGTGGAATGTTTCCCTCTATTATACTCATTATTTGAAATCCATAATTATTGATACATGTTCAATCACCCGAAAGTTCCTAAATGCAGTATAACATATACCGTACAGTTAAAAGGAAGTCACGCTTGATCAAGGCCCGCGTCACTTTCCATTTTTGACCAGACATAACGTCTGAGAAAAGAAAGAAAGAAAGAAAGAATAATAATAATAATAATAATAATAATAATAATAATAAAACACCTGTGTGAGGTTGTTAGATCCTCCATCAGGCGCCTACCCAGGTAGTGAATAGGGGAAAGCTTCCCAGATACAGGTGGTACTGAGTAAATCAAATACTCAGGGCGGACCAAATACTAACTTGAACCCAAGAAATTCAAAATGTCTGTGTGAAAATCAACTGTGTTCTGGTCAGTGTCTGTTAGCTCAGTGAGCTCGGCTGAAAACAGTACAAAGGCCTCAACAACTTCTGGTCTTAGCTGGTTCTGGAAGGATCCAGGCCAAACCACTAAGTCGTGCACACAATCACAACTTTACCCCAGATGGTACACAATCCACCCGTCAAGAGACAGAGTCCTCATTCATGCTCTTCGAAAAACATGACAGAGTGATGACAAAACCACAGATATGGAAATTACTGCATCTTCGAGAGCAAAACAGAAAGTTACGAAAGGTGCACCAATCTTTGGCATGGCTTTTCTTGTGCATAGATCTATCATAAACTCAGTAAAGGAAATCTCATCTGTCAACAATCGACTTATGACAATGCACATCCAGAGAGCCAACAAAAAGTGTACCCTCATCGATGCACGTGGCCCCACCAACATCGATAACAAGAACAACCCCCCCGAAACCGTCAAAAAATTCTGGAACCGACTTGAAAAGACCGTAAGCAGAATTAATCAAGATGACGTGAAAATCCTAATGGGAGACTTCACTGCTCAAATTAGCAAGAAAAATACCTATCAAAAAATCATTGGCAAGAATTCTGCACTCCAAAACATGAACACAAACGGCACGCAGCTCGTAGATATCTGCCAATAATTTTACCTCGAGATTATGTCTACCCACTTCAAAACACCTGCACACAAACAGAAAAACGTGGCTATCACCAATCCAACAACTCGGTGAACACCAGGTCAATCACATAGCCATCTCCCATGCGCACTACAGAACCATCCAGGATATCCAAGTCCGATGGGGTGCAAACATTTATTCAGACCACTACCTTATACAAATCAAAGTAAAATATTTCACAAAGATAGTTCAGCACAAAAAAGTCCACATCCAAAAGTGTTACGTACCAAAAATTCAGGAAATCAAAATCACGGAAGAATGGGAGAAAGAACCGGTGAATAATTTGACTGTCTTCTGCAACAAAATAATGAGAAAAGCTAAAGAACTGATCCCACTGCAAAAGGAGGTAAAAAACCCCTGGTGGAATTCTAACTGTGATCGAGCCATCATTAACCGCTGACTCGGCTTCCAAGAATACGACAGCCGCAAATCACCAGAAACCTCAACACCCGCAAGCAGACAAAGAGAACCATCAGGAAAACAAAACACGACTACATCACTGAACAAGTCAAATCACTAGAGGACAACTTCAAGAACTTCAACAGCAGAAATTCCTACAAGACTTCCACAAGCAAAATTAAAAGTTACTCACCACAAAATCTGAGTTTCAGGAAACGAGAATGAAAACTTGCATTCACCAACCGAGAAAACTGCGAAGAACTGGCATGGTACTTTTCCGACCTCCTCAATTGCCCCAATCCACCAGAATGTTTCCAACACCTGGTCCCAGAGCACACAAACCCCGATGCAGAACCACCAACACAAGAAGAAATCCATCACCACATCAAGAAAATCAAGAATGGAGAAAATCACACAGATCACCCAAGAAATCTGGCAAAGTGGAAAACTCCCAATCGACTGGAAATGTGCACTCATCCACCCACTCCACAAAAATGGAAACAAATCCGACGTAAATAACTACAGAGGAATCTCCCTCCTCCCCGTCCCTTACAAAATACTCTCTGCCTGCCTCCTACAATGCGCACAAGAACAGCTCGAGCCTCTAATTGGCGAATACCAGACAGGGTTTAGACAACACAGATCATGCACCAAACAAATTTTGAACCTGAAATCGACATTAAAATTTCGAGCCACACGAAATCTCCCAACCATCTGCACATTCGTCAACTTCAAAAAAAGCCTACGACTCCATTGGTCGACAATCCCTCATTAATAACCTCAAAGAAAGCAATCTTGACCCGAAGACACGATGATTCATCCAACAAACACTAACCGAAACAACTTCCAAAGTTAAGTTCAGTGGATAAATCTCCCACCAACCTTTCCTCATCAAAACCGGTGCCTGACAGGGTGACAGACTTTCCCCACGACTCTTCAACATTGTTCTCGATAAGGTCATCAAAGAATGGAAAAAGGAACTGGAAAAACAAAACAGCTGGAGACCCATCATGCTAGATGGGGAGGGGGGCATCAATGTCACATGTTTAGCCATTGCTGACAATCTCCTGATCCTCTCAGAGGATGAACAAACAGCAATTTGTCAAATCGACGTATTCAAAGAATGTGCCGAAAAAGTTGGGCTCCTAATCTGTTTCACAAAAACTGAATTTATGGCCACAAAATATGTAAAAACAGAAAATTTAACCACAGAATACAGCATAATAAACAGAGTCAATCACTTTAAATACTTGGATGAAGTCATCGAACCCACAGTAACAGAAAGATTAGCCCAAAAAGCACGCGAACACAAAGTGTGCAAAGCATACGGGAAAATTGCAAACATCTACAACAAAAGGTGCATGAATATCAAAACAAAAATTCAACACTATGTGACTGACTGTCATCAAACATGAAACACTGTATGCAAGCGAGACCCTAAACCTCAATTACAAAGGGGATCTTGACAACATCAAAAAAGTAGAAAGGAAAATCATTTGCAAAATCCTGGGTCCAAAGGTCGCAGATGAAAGATATCAGCTACATTCAAATACAAACAACAGAAAAATACTCCAACATTGAAACAGACTTCCGCAAACGACGACTGAAGTTCAATGAGCACATCATGAGACCGGATGACAACAGGTTAGCAAAGAAACTTCTAATGTACTCACGGAAACTAAGGACGATGAAAGTATGGATCAAACAAGTTCAATCTGATCTCAAAAATGCCAACATCACGTCCGCAGACATCGCAGATCGAAAAATCTTCAGACAGAAGATCTACTGCTGGGAAGTTGCACCAGAAGAAAAACCCAAGAGATCTACGAGAAAATGGAATGTCGATCTCAACACAGCCAGAGGATGAAACAATTCCGGAAGGACAAGAAAAATAGCAACCACAGATCATAGTTTGCTTTGTGTGATCCTCTATGAGTCTAAAAAGTTTAAATAAAATGAATAATAAAACAAAAAGCTTACAAATAATCAGGATGTAACCACATTTACAAATTAATTTGCGATGTGACTGTAAAATAACTCATTTCACATCATCACAATTTATCATGCAAATGATCCATGGAACATGAAACTAACTCACTCATTCCTATAAGGAATGCAGCAAGAAAAGACTTGTGATATTGCTATAAAGATTGGTGTTGAAAATTTTGTTCCATTGAGCAGCTGTTTGGATTGTTTCAAAAGAATATCTCAATCTGTCATTTCGAAGTGTAGGTGGAAAATGTGTGACCAATTGAAAGAACATTACACTGCCACACCGATATAGGGCTACGAGACCAGAAACCACATTCGACGCTGATGAAATTTGTCTTTTACAATTTAATCGTAAGGGAGAAATATGCCACAGAGACTAAAAAATGTAAAGAAATATGATGCTACTGCATGTAAATACTGACTGGAAAAAAAAGGCCCCATTAACAATAGGAAAGTTTAAAGTTCTCAAGTGTTTCACGAAACATAATAATTCTACTGTGTGTTTATGAGTACAACAACACTGCCTGGAAACATTTTAGAGCTTTACAAGATTTTTCAGATGTTTAAACGCCAAGATGGATGGCACAACTGGAAAACTGTACTCATTAACTGACCTATGTCCTGCACATCCCAAGCAAACATAATTTCCGAGGAATCTAACTGCTGCGTTCCATCCTCTGAACAGCACAATTCAACTGTAGCATCTCGACCTCAGCACAATACACTCAGCCAAATGAAGAGTAGCAACTGAGCAAAGTCGATTTCATTCCTTGAGAGGAAGGAAATGACGAGGCTTGACATCATACAGGCTATGCATGTGTTTATTGTCGTCTGGAATCCTGTAACCCAAGAGACTGTTAAATTATATCTCACAGGCTGGCTGCAGTACACCAGTTGCTGCTGAAGATGACATTGTTACAAAAGAAGAATGGAGCAGAATCACTCATATTTCTGAAAATGCTGTGTTTCAGGACTCGAGTCATTGTGACGATGACTTCCTGACATTCACACCCGAGACTGACAGAAGTGAAATGTGTCGAACTCTTGTGATATAAAGTAACACTGAGGTAGGAGCTGTTGAAACAATACTGCTGAAGCAGAAGAAAAAGAGGAGATCGCAGTACCAAGATTTGTTCTTGCTGTGCAAGGAACTGATACCATCAGCAATTTCTTTTTCTCTTTTAATGTACTGTATTTTCCAGACTATATTTTTCTTCAGAAAATTACCTCCAAATTGCAGGGCAGGCTTTAAAATTCCCGCCAGTCTTAAAAATGGCCATATATTCAATGCCACAGCAAACCTATTTCTATCTGGCAACATCGAATTCACCTGGCAGCAGCAATGCACCGATGTGACGAACGTGAGTCGCGGGGATTCACTAGCTTGCTAACAATGTCTCTCTCCTGCCTTGCGATCACAAACCTAAAACACTGCCTAGCCTATGATGCGTCGTTGCAGTCTACGGTGCCAGTGAATTGTAATCGAACGTGATTTGTGTTATCAGTACCAGTACAATATTTTTGTTATTAGCTAGTTTTGTAATGAAATAAAATAAAAGGTATTCATATGATGTGGACCATAAATTGAAAGAAATAGCATATGTAGAAGAACAGAGAAACAGACCAGCTGAGCAGCATTTTGGCCCTCCACCAGCAGAAAAGACAATTTTTGACTGGTGGGGTAGCAGGGAGAGAAAGAAAGAAAAAGAGAGAGAGAGAGAGAGAGAGAGAGAGAGAGAGTGCACAAAATGAGCAACACAGGACTGACTGCAAAATGGCCAAAGCTAGATGGTGACGTATCGAAATGGATTCAAAGACATCGTAAAAAATGGCATTGGAATTGATGCAAAAATGATTGAAATACACACTCGCAAGCTACTGCTACAGTAGAACTTAGCAGATTTTGAGGGTGGAGTTAGGTTGGTGCTACAGGTTTATGAAACGTCATGGACTTAGCGTGCAAACCAAAACCAAAATGTCTCCAAAAGTGCCACAAGAGTCTGAATAACATTATACTTCCATTGCTTTATTATTGAACATCTTAAGAAAACCAGTTTGAAACTAAGCCAAATAGCGAATACGGGCAAAATGCCTCGGACATTTGATGTGCCCAGTAACAGAACTGTAGCCATGAAAGGTGCTAAAACTGGAACTATAAAAACAAGCGGACATGAAAAAATGCACTATACTCTTGTCCTTTCATGCTGAGTTGAGGGTACTAAAGTTAATCCAATGATCATTTGTAAGTACAAAACAATGCCAAAACCCTCTGAAATACCGCCAGATGCTGTTCACATACATGACAATGGTCGGATGGACGGGGCTAATAAGAAATTATGCATTATCAGAGCGTGGGAGAGAAGGAAAGGTGATTTATTGAAGAAGAGTTCTCCTCTTGTGCTAGATTAGATTAGTAGTCATTCGAAAAATTCTGTGAAAGAGAAACTGAGACAGGGAAATACAGAGCTTGCTGTTATTCTGGGAGACTTATTTCACAATTGCAACCTTTTGATGTCTCAATAAACAAACCATTTAAAATGTATATGTGAGGAGGATGAAACAAATGGATATGAGATGAAAGCCAATGTCAGTTCATGCTGAAGGGAGCTTTAAAATGACTTACAATCAAATAAGTATGTCAGTGGATGAAACAGCTGCGATCTACAGTGAGAGAAGACATTATTGTTAAATTTTTCAAGAAGTGTGACATAAGTAACAAACTCAATGGCAGTGAAACCATCGTATATATGAAGAGGACAATGACAACGAGGAGGAAGAAGAAGAAGAAAGTTCAGGTGACTTTTCCTAGCATTTTATTGGTCAGTTCAGTTTGATAAACTACGTATTTTTTTGGTCTGGCTTTGCAATCTAATAATTGTAAAAGAAAAAAAATGTGTTGTGTCTTATAGTCCCTAAAACTCGGTAGATTAATCATTCCAACTTATACTAACCAACTGAAGGGACAACTTTTCTACTACAACATGCTGGAAGGGCAAAAGAAAGAAGACTTAGGGTATTACTGTTATTATTATTATTATTATTATTATTATTACTACTACTACTACTACTACTATTATCATTATTAAATTAAGAATGTTTTCTATAAAATGTGTAATAATTATACATCTATTACAATTAAATTTGTAGCACAAGGTACTGACAATTTTGTAATTGACCAGCACTTATATCACATAAATGTGCTTGAATTATGCTTCCGGGTCACTCCTTCTGTGCACTGTGGCAAAATCCCCTTTTACAGAAAAGGCCTATATGGAAATAATATTTGGGTCTCTGGAGATTTGTTAAAATTGGGTTTTACTGTAACTTGAGTCAGGGCAGGTTTGCTCTTCTGGCTAAACACTAACTCTGTTTTCCGGTACGAAAAGTTTGCAAGACAGATACAAACTATGGGATGATATAACTGATATCTAACAACAGCAAATTGCAGATAAGGTATCATGACAACCAGTAAGAAACTAAGCAAATCCTCTTGTCACAATTGTTGTGAACTTTAAAAGTAGTGACTGCATGGAACACACCTCATTCCACCGACTCAAAGATTTATAAGTCTGTAAATAGCTCCACTCCCGTCGGTCACTCGAGGAAAACTTTTGAGATACATTTTGTCAGAAAACACAATTTTTTTACCTGTTGTTGTTGTGGACTTCAGTCCTGAGACTGGTTTGATGCAGCTCCCCATGCTACTCTATCCTGTGCAAGCTTCTTCATCTCCCAGTACCTACTGCAGCCTACATCCTTCAGAATCTGCTTAGTGTATTCATCTCTTGGTCTCCCTCTATGATTTTTACCCTCCACGCTGCCCTCCAATATTAAATTGGTGATCCCTTCATGTCTCAGAACATGTCCTCCCAACCGATCCCTTCTTCTAGTCAAGTTGTGCCACAAGCTCCACTTCTCCCCAATTCTATTCAATACCTCCTCATTAGTTATGTGATCTACCCATCTAATCTTCAACGTCCTTCTGTAGCACCACATTTCAAAAGCTTCTATTCTCTTCTTGTCTAAACTATTTATCGTAAATGTTTCACTTCCAGACATGGCTGCACTCCATACAAATACTTTCAGATACGACTTCCTGATACTTAAATCAATAGTCGATGTTAACAAATTTCTCTTTTTCAGAAACACTTTCCTTGTCATCGCAAGTCTACATTTTATATCCTCTCTACTTCGACCATCATCAGTTATTTTGCTCCCCAAATAGCAAAATTCCTTTACTACTTTAAGTCTCTCATTTCCTAATCTAATTCCCAACTTAATTCGACTACTTTCCATTATCCTCGTTTTGCTTTTGTTAATGTTCATCTTATACCCTCCTTTCAAGACACTGTCCATTCCGTTCAGCTGCTCTTCCAGGTCCTTTGCTGTCTCTGATAGAATTACAATGTCATCAGCGAACCTCAAAGTTTTTATTTCTCCCCATGGATTTTAATACCTACTCCGAACTTTTCTTTTGTTTCCTTTATTGCTTGCTCAATATACAGATTGAATAGCATCGGGGAGAGGTTACAACCCTGTCTCACTCCCTTCCCAACCACTGCTATCCTTTCATGTCCCTCGACTCTTATAACTGCCATCTGGTTTCTGTACAAATTGTAAATAGCCTTTCGCTCCCTGTATTTTACCCCTGACACCTTCAGAATTTGACGGAGAGTATTCTAGTCAACATTGCCAAAAGCTTTCTCTAAGTCTACAAATGCTAGAACCATAGGTTTGCCTTTCCTTAATCTTTTTTCTAAGATAGGTCGTAGTGTCAGACTGCCTCACGTGTTCCAACATTTCTACGGAATCCAAACTGATCTTCCCCGAGGTCGGCTTCTACCAGTTTTCCCATTCATCTGTAAAGAATTCATGTTAGTATTTTGTAGCTGTGACTTATTAAACTGATAGTTCGGTAATTTTCACATCTGTCAACACCTGCTTTCTTTGGGATTGGAATTATTATATTCTTCTTGAAGTCTGAGGGAATTTCCCTGTCTCATACATCTAGCTTACCAGATGGTTGAGTTTTGTCAGGACTGGCTCTCCCAAGGCCATCAGTAGTTCTAATGGAATGTTGTCTACTCCTGGGGCCTTGTTTCGACTTAGGTCTTTCAGTGCTCTGTCGAACTCTTCACGCAGTATCATATCTCCCATTTCATCTTCATCTACATCCTCTTCCATTTCAATAATATTGTCCTCAAACATCATCCCTGTACAGACCCTCTATATACTCCTTCCACTTTTCTGCTTTCCTTCTTTGCTTAGAACTGGGTTTCCATCTGAGCTCTTGATATTCATGCAAGTGGTTCTCTTTTCTCCAAAGGTCTCTTTAATTTTCCTGTAGGCAGTATGCATCTTACTCCTCGTGAGATAAGCCTCTACATCCTTACATTTGTCCTCTAGCCATCCCTGCTAAGCCATTTTGCACTTCCTGTCGATCTCATTTTTGAGACATTTGTATTCCTTTTTGCCTGCTTCACGTACTGCATTTTTGCATTTTCTCCTTTCATCAATTAAATTGAGTATCTCTTCTGTTACCCAAGGATTTCTATTAGCCCTCGTATTTGTACCTACTTGAACCTCTGCTACCCTCACTATTTCGTCTCTCAAAGCTACCCATTCTTCTTCTACTGTATTTCTTTCCCCCATTCCTCTCAATTGTTGTCTTATGCTCTCCCTGAAACTCTGTACAACCTCTGGTTCTTTCAGTTTATCCAGGTTCCATCTCATTAAATTCCCAACTTTTTGCAGTTTCTTCAGTTTTAATCTACAGTTCATAACCAACTGATTGTGGCCAGAATCCACATCTGCCCCCGGAAATGTGTTACAATTTAAAACCTGGTTCCTAAATCTCTGTCTTGCCATTATATAATCTATCTGAAACCTTCTGGTATCTCCAGGGTTCTTCCATGTATACAACCTTCTTATATGATTCTTGAACCAAGTGTTAGCTATGATTAAGTTATGCTCTGTGCAAAATTCAACCAGACGGCTTCCTCTTTCATTTCTTTCCCCCAATCCATATTCACCTACTATGTTTCCTTCTCCCCCTTTTCCTACTCTCGAATTCCAGTCACCCATGACTATTAAATTTTCGTCTCCCTTCACTACCTGAATAATGTCTTTTATCTCATCATACATTTCATCGATTTCTTCATCATCTGCAGAGCTAGTTGGCATATAAACTTGTACTACTGTTGTAGGCGTGGGCTTCGTGTCTATCGTGGTCACAATAATGTGTTCACTATGCTGTTTGTAGTAGCTTACCCGCACTCCTATTTTTTTATTCAGTATTAAACCTACTCCTGCATTACCCCTATTTGATTTTGTATTTTAACCCTGTATTCACCTGACCAAAAGTCTTGTTGCTCCTGCCACCGAACTTCACTAATTCCCACTATATCTAACTTTAACCTATCCATTTCCCTTTTTAAATTTTCTAACCTACCTGCCCGATTAAGGGATCTGACATTCCACGCTCCGATCCATAGAACACCAGTTTTGTTTTTTCTGATAATGACGTCCTCTTGAGAAGTCCCTGCCCGGAGATCCGAATGGGGGACTATTTTACCTCCGGAATATTTTACCCAAGAGGACGCCATCATCATTTAATCATACAGTAAAGCTGCATGCCCTCGGGAAAAATTATGGCTGTAGTTTCCCCTTGCTTTCAGCCGTTCGCAGTACCAGCACAGCAAGGCCGTTTTGGTTAGTGTTACAAGGTCAGATCAGTCAATCATCCAGACTGTTGCCCCTGCAACTACTGAAAAGTCTGCTGCCCCTCTTTAGGAACCACACGTTTGTCTGGCTAGCGTAATGTACGAAAAATAACGAAACAAGTGACAGCGGAAGCACCCAAGAAAGAAGCCAACAAGTAGTTTGTTGAAAAGTGGTAACGAAAGCCTTAACAATTTTGTAAGATACAGGATGATATAGCAAAATTTCTAGTTGGTGTGATGAATGGTAGCTAGCTCTAAATGTAGACAAATTTAATTTAATATAGATGAGTAGGAAACACAATGCCCACAATGTTCGAATACAGCATTAGTAGGTGGCTGCTCAACACAGTTATGACGATTAATATTGCAAAGTGATATGAAATGGAACAAGCATGTAAGAATTGTAGTGAGGAAAGCAAAATTGCCAACTTTTGTGTACTGTGAGAATTTTAGGATATTGTCACGCATCTGTAAAGAAGACAGCATACAGAACACTAGTGTGAACCATTCTCAATTACTGCTAGAGTGTTCAGAGTCCTCATTATGTCGACTTAAAGGAAGACATCGAAGCAATTCAGATGGCAAGTTGCTAGATTTGTTACCGATCGTTTTCAGTTAAGACCCAAGTATTATGGAGATGCTTTACGAACTCAAATAGGAATCACTGGAGGGGAAGTAACATTCTTTTTGAGGAATGCTACTGAGAAAATTTAGATACTTGGCATCTGAAGCTAACTGTAGAATTATTCTGCTGCCACCAATGTGCAACAAACAATGTGCAACAATAACAGACATTAGGGATTGTACAGAGGCACACAGAGAGTTATTGTTTGCTAAGGGTATTTCCAATGGAACAGGTAGGGAAATGACTAATAGTGGTACAGGGTACTCTATGCCACAAACTGTACGGTGGCTTGCAGAGTTACGTGTGTAGATGTAGTGGAACAAGGGGAAGTCAAAAAGTAGAGGGACTTACATTTTCTTGCCACAGGGCTCGGTAACACTGCTCTAATCCAGGGCTGAAGTATTGTTGTCTTCAACAACTCTACACAATGTGTTACTCTTATTCCTGTGTTAGTCACCGTATTGTAGCAGAATGTGAAACACGGCAGCTTCACTGTTGGTCTACACCGAGTAGGAAATGAGCGCAACGATTCGCGTTTTGTTTGCGGAAGGTGTTAAACCTACAGAAATTGTTTGTCCAATGCAAGCAGCTGCTTATCACAAAGCAAGATTGTCAAATAGATAAAGTAATTCAAGCAGGGAAGACCTTAATGTGATGAGGAAAGCTCGGGTAGACTATTGACATCAACCACTGAGGATAATTTGGAAGTTTTTGAGGGTACGGTGATGTAAAACAGGCGAATCACAGTGAATGAAATCACCAATACTTTACATATCAGTCACGGTTCAGCGTATTCTATCTAACACGACGGGCTAAATTTTTGGATAATGTGTGCAAGATGGGTAACGAAAGAATTGTCAGTGCCGTATAAGGTGCAAAGGATGGACATCTCTCGTGCACACGTGGCCCATTATCATCACGAGGGAGATGGATTTCTACAGCAAACTGTTACTTAGATGAAATGTGTGTGCATCATCACGAACCAGAAAGCAAGGCTGCGAGCACGGTTTGGAAACACCAATTGTTGGCAGAAGCTAAGAAATCTGAATGTCAACTGTCAGCTGTAAGACTATTCTGGTAACACTATTCTGTGACTTGGAAGGTGTGGTAGCCATTCATTTCACCCCAAGAGGTGAAACTGTGAACAGTGAGAACTATTGTGATGTGTTGCGAGTTGAACTGAAACCTGCAATCAGATTCAAATGTCGTGGAAAACTGTAAAAAGGTGTCATTCTGCAGCAAGATAAAGCTTGGCCACATTATGCCAAATGGGCAGCAAAAACAATGGAATTCGAACTACTGGAACACCCGCCATAAAGTCCAGACCTGGCTCCCAGCACTGAAGGAAACGGTCAAAGATTTGCAACCAATGCACAAGTCACTGACGCAGTGCAGGTGCAATCAAAAAACCTTTTTTCCAACAGAATCGAAAAACTCGTGAAATGTTGGACAATGTGCACTGAAGTGCAGGTAGGTTACGTAGAAAAATAATGTATGGTACGGTTTTCTATCATTAGAATAAATGTTACTTTTCTCAAAAGTCCCTTTACTTTTTGATTTCCCCTCTCAGATATACGCAAACAATCCCATGAAAGTCTATTTAGAGCATTTCAAGAACAAGCATTAAGTGAGGAATCTACGAATACACAACAACCCCTTATGTACTGCTTCAATGAGAATCATGAAGACATCATCTGAACTGTGAAGACATCATCAGATTAATCATAGGGGGCATTTTGGCAAGTAGCTGGTATGAAATTTTCACTGAACTCTCATAACTGACTTACATTTACCAAAATGTAATGCATGCATGGCTTTCAACATGCTTTGAAACTTTTTAGCTCCATAAGTCTAATCCGCAACTATGCAGACACAAGTGAAACAGTATTTTTTTTTTTTTTTAAACTGCTGCCTTTGCCACTGTGCCACATAGATTGTTTAATTGCAGGAAGAAATAATTCGATGAACAGTTTTTGTCTGCTTTTCTTCCTAAAACAAGATATCCAAAAAAAGGAGCAATTATCTGCTGGTGACATGGCCTTCTGGGAACCCAAAGGAATGGCACAGTTCATAAAGTGGCTGAGGTGACATGTTTAGGGGAAACAGATTGATAGTTGTTCCAATCTGCCTAACAACAGAGTGTACTTATTGCTTACCAGTTTTCTAGTTGGCACTGTCACACATTTTGCTAAAAGTGTAAATTATATTCCATCAGAACGACAGCGCTCAGCTTACAAGAACCATAATAAAGGGTACGACTCAACATGTAGTGTAGTACTTAGTTCAACATGTATTTCATCTGATAATAATTATAGAGATGTGCCACACTAATTCACCCATTGGTTACTTTCTGTGTGTGTGTGTGTGTGTGTGTGTGTGTGTGTGTGTGGAAGGGACTTCAGTTGATAGTTTACCCTAAAAATATCAAATAGTTGGACACGACTCACACAAACCAATTAAAACTACAGAGTAAACAAAGAGCAGGTGCACTTACAGTCTCTTGAAATGTTTCATGCTGAGTTGATGAGAAAATTGACGACATTCCCATTTTGTGGTGTGCGAGCTGAGCTCCTGGTGCTTTACTGTGGGAACTATTTGACCCAGCACTACTTGTGGATGCAGACTCTGAAACCTCTCCACTCCCATTCTGTGTCAAACAGTCAAAATAATTAAAACAATGAGGATTATTCTGGTCAGCAAAACATAACAAATAAAAAATTTGACAACTACATAGTGAAAGTGAATGTAAAGAAGACGGTCACATTACTACTGACAAAATTAATATATTAACACTTTGCCATCCGCACATCTTGTACAAATTTATTCGCTCGGCACCGGCAGCGCTAATTCGGATTACTTGGCTTGTCGCCGGCCGCTTGTCACCTTTCCATTGATGATGAGCTTCAAACACATTGCCTTTAATTTTTCTGAAAGTCCTCTATTTTGTCGTACCGTTCCACAAACCTGAATTTTCGTTTCAAGAAACATCTCCGCAAGTTCTACACTGTTATAATAACTGTCCATGTAGAGGTGATGCCACTTTCCATAAGAAGGTGTCAATAGTTCCATCACTGTTTTCACTAAAGGTTGTACAGTGCTGGGAATATCTTGCATGACGAAATGTATCCTGTATTCAAAAAAACGTAATCAGAATAATGAGCAAAGCTAAGCCCAAGGAACACTGCCGCCCCCTCTTTATCAAGCACATGATATTAACTGTTGTGAATCTATACCACATGATATTAACTGTTGTGAATCTATACATCTACACAGCACTGCTTTATGTCAAAAGCAAATTAAATGAGTTTGAGACCAGAGAGAACATACATCCCCACAACACCAGGGGCAAACTGGACTTCAACATACTAAGACACAGACTCACAAAGACTGCAAACTCACACAAAATAATGAGTTTAATACTCTTCAATAAACTTCCAGGATCTGCTCGGTCACTGACCAGTAATATTTTCAAATGTTAGGTTTATCACTGGTTACTCAAACACCCATTTTATAAGATAACAAAATATTCCTAAAAGAAAAGGAATTAAATTGTAAAAACTTTACTGTAAAGTTATTGTTAATTGTATATTTAATGTTCAGACCTATTCCGCTGTAAGTGGTCAATGGTGAATAAATTGAAAACTGAATACTCGAATTACACAGCATCCAAATAAGTATGCCATATTTTGTAATTTTCGACAGATTGTAAACTTTAAAATTTAACTGTCCACACCACGGTATCATTTCTTCATCAATTGATATGTATTGACTTAGATTAAACATTTCTTTAAACTTTTTGGAAAAATAATCAATTACGAATTGCACTTTGTAAAGCCAGTCGGCATTATCCGGTTTATTGTTGTTGTTGTTGGAAAAATGTAAAAATAATAATATCTGTCTAAATCGGCTGCGGAACATCATTTTGCAAAATATTGGTGTGTCTATCAACGGATACGTTGACCATTAATCATTGACCCTTGCTTTTTTTACAATTCCCATAAGAATAGTGAGCCCAAACCATTTTCTAAGTTCAGGTCCCGTACAATCAACTAATTTTGCATTTTTTTTTATCCAGTTTCCTTCTATTGCAATTTTGACTGTTATACCTGTTGGTTTCATTGTTAATATATTCAAATAGATCGTTCCCAATATATAATTCTACAATGTCCATGACGCTCTGTGTATCTTTGGGAAATATGTGTGGTCTGGGAGATCTTTCAAATTTATTGTTGGTCCTCAGTAAATCATAGTCTGCCTTCTTCATCTGATTCCTCCACATCAGTTGGTAACCGTAGCATTCGCCAAATTCTTCTTGGACAAAGGTCACTATCTTCTGACGATTCTGCTTCACTTTCATTTTTTTGATATTGTCACGTAGAGGAATGTGTAAGTAGATGAATGACGAACACTAACTTCACTTAAAGAAGGTTTATTCAGCACTTGCACATTCAAGAATGCAGAGCGAATTGCCTCCGGCCAGAACACATACAGTATACATACAGCTACGGAACATTCCAGTACAATCATTCTTCCCATTTGTGGATACTTCTAGAATGTACTCGAACCGAATATAGAAATTAAAATTTTTCAGTTCACGTGAGTTTTGAACTCACAACCCTCGATGCAACAGTCTAATATCGTAACCAGTACGCTACGGCGAGTGCGCTACTCAGTTTCTTCTGCGACACTGCTCACTTCTTAACCCTGCTGTTCTGTTCGGGTCTATATGACCCGAAACGAATATGAACGTTATTTTACATTATGTAAATACCAATATATATTTATGAAACTTTGTGACTTTGTCTGAAAATGGATGAGCAGCATGTGTTTTAAAAGGTTTTAAAAAAGTTTAAGAAGTTTGGGCTTCAACTGTAATAGTTGCATATGTAATGTTCGGGTCATAATGACCCGACACAAATATGTTTAGTGTAACTCGTATTTATTTCTAAAATCTGGAAATGGCGAAAATTATTTTTGTTGTGTTGTGTGGGAATAGTGACTGCATCATTCCAACTTACTCTCAACAATCACCTAAAGCTCCATGCGTTCACAACAATGGGCTTGTTTGTTGCTTTCCCCAGGAAATAATAATTGGCAGTTCTCAATAATTGGAATGCTTTGTTTCTGCCCAGTTTGACTTGTGACACCATGGCGATGAGACCATTGAATGATCGTGAGTTGGAAGAAATAGTAAATGCCTCACCAGATGAAGGATCACTTTCTGAGTTTGAAGATCACATCAGCAATGCATCTGAAAGCGAGTGTTCCGATGACAGTTACGACAGTCCACAGCCCATACAAAATAGTGTAGAGACTTTTCTTTCTAAAAATGGGAATATAGAATGGCAGTTGCATCCACCAGCACAACATGGTCGCCTACCAGCTTCGAACATCATCAAGAGTACCCCAGGAGTTACCAGGTATGCAGTCAGCAGAATATCTGATGTAAAATGTTCATTTGAAGCAGTATTTCACACAGCGCTTCAAAATGAAATAATAGAGATGACAAATATTGAAGGGCAGCGAGTTTATGGTGAACAGTGGACAGATATTGATGGTTCTGTTTTCCATGCATACTTAGGACTCTTACTCCTAGCGGGTGTATATCGATCTCATGGGGAGTCTACAAAAAGTTTGTGGGATAAAGATACTGGGCGAAACATATTTCGAGCAACCATGTCTCATGAAACATTCTGTAAGATATCACGTGTCCTGCGATTTGACAAGAAATCTACTAGAGAGGAAAGACGACGTACTGACAAACTTGCCGCAATTCGTAGTATTTGGGAGAAGTGGGTAGAGGTCCTTCCTCAACTGTATAATCCAGGAGAAAATGTTACTGTTGACGAGCAGTTAGTAGCATTTAGAGGTCGCTGTCCATTCAAGCAGTATATCCCAAGTAAACCGGCAAAATATGGGATCAAAATATGGACCATGTGTGACAGCAAAACTTCATACGTACTGAAAGCCCAAATTTATACAGGAAAGGTGAGTGGAGCGGCACCAGAAAGAAATCAGGGAATGAGGGTGGTATCTGATCTCACTTCTGAGTTACGTGGTCAGAATATCACGTGTGACAACTTTTTTACGTCGTACAATTTGGGGCAGCTGCTTCTGAAAAGGAAATTGACTATGTTGGGAACTATACGGAAAAATAAGCCGGAGCTTCCACACAAAATGACCAACAAGGAGGTACACAGCTCTTCATTTTACTTCACAAATGACACTACTGTGGTTAATTATATTCCTAAGAGACACAAGAATGTTGTACTTATGAGCACTCTCCACCATGATGCGGAAATCAGTGACAGGGCTGATAAGAAGCCAAAAATGATTTTGGACTATAATTCAACCAAAGGTGCTGTAGACACGCTTGATCAGTTATTAGGTACATATACATGCAAACGAAAAAGTAATAGGTGGCCAATGATAGTTTTCTACAATATTCTTGATGTTTCTGCTTATAATGCATACGTTTTGTGGATTTCGGTTGACCCTAATTGGAATGCAAGCAAATTGACTAGAAGGAGAATATTCTTGGAGGAACTTGGAAAGTCACTGATAAAAGAACATATTGCATCAAGAACGCATTTCCCAAGAACAGAAGATTCTTTGAGAATGGTCACAAGCATCCAAAACCCGAATGATGTGGGTGGTGTGTCAGAATCGGTAACAACAAGAAAATCTACAAAACGTGCACGCTGTAAGTTCTGTCCATCAAGTAATGACAATAAAACAAACATGGTGTGTGGAAAATGTAGTAAACATATTTGCAAGAAACATGTAACCTACTTGTGTCCACAGTGCAAGCAGTAAGAAAAGAACTGTAGTATTTTATAAGATGATTGTATTGAAAATTCTGTTGTTTCAAATTTATGTGAATACTTGTGCCTAAACTACAATCAGTAAGAAGAGAGGATTCTAAAGTTGTAGTGCTTTCTATGTTGGAATGTAATAAAAAAACTGTAGTGTGTTCTGTACTGTAGTGTGCTCTAAGATGAATATCTGTAATGACAACTGTCTGTTGTTAGAAAATGTCAATACTTACGTCTAAACTGTCAACAATAAGAATAGAAGTATGGAAAAACTGTAGTGCTTTCTAAGTTGAATGCCTGTAATGGAAACTGTCTGTTGTTTCAAATTTATGTGCATATTTAAATGAAAAATATCCCTCAATAAAGTTGTATGCATTGTTATTATTATTATTATTACCATTATTATTATTATTATTATTATTATTATTATTACTAACAAGGTACTGGAATAGAACAACAATGTCGATAGCTAAAACTGTACCAAAATTTATGTTTCTAAAGCATTTTGATATGTCGGGTCATATTGACCCGAACAGTATATATGTCAAGTAAAAGTGAACAGAACAGCAGGGTTAAGAGAACAGCGTCTCGGTGTTCCGTCCTCCTAGTCCTGCATACTCCGACTCCCTACGACTGATGTTCGCCCTGGCGGTTATCTTCTTAGAACTTCCCTTGCCGCTACGTTCTTCGTTACCTTTCCGCTTGTCGCCTGTCGCTGGAGCTTCGAATTTACCCTGGGTTGCAAGATCCCTATAGTGCTTCATTCGAAGGAAGTGGACCGAATCTCTGATCTTTCGTCGAATTGTGTCAGGATCGAAATCTTCAACTTCGTAAGTAACATCAGATAGGTCTTACAACCTTATAAGGTCCAAAGTAGAGCCTGAGGAGCTTCCCAGAGAGACCAACCTTCCGAACAAGAATGAAGGTGCAGACGAGGTCACCAGGCTGGTAGACAACAAGGCAGTGGCTCACGTCATACCTTCGGTGATTGTTTTGTTGAGCCTGCAGCGTGCGGAGCCGAGCTTACTGCCGAGCTTCCTCACCTCTGGTTAACACCTGGCCGATGTAGTTGTCGTCCACGTCATCAGCATGTAACAGAGACACAGTGTCCGTAGTCGTCATCGCCTCACGCCCGGGCACTGGAAAAAATGGTGTAAATCCTCTGGTGTCTCGTTTGGTGGTATTGTAGGCAAACATTATGACAGGTAGCACCTCATCCCAGTTTCTCTGCTCAACACTGACAAACACTGATAGCATGTCGGCCAAAGTCTTATTAAAGTGATCAGTAAGCCCATTTGTTTTGCGGATGGTAGGCAGTCGTCATGTGATGCGTAATGTTGCACCGACTGTTTACCGGTATCTCTGTCACGAGATACAACTGAAAAACTTTCCCTCGATCCATTTTTAATACAATGTCTTCCACGATGTATTTCGCTACCTCGGATGTTTCGGATGTTTTCACTGCTTTTGTAATTGTATACCGTGTCAGATAATCAGTGCAAACAATAATCCATATATTGCCGCTAGCAGACATTGGAAAAACATCCGAGGAGATCAATCCCAAGGAAAAGCGTTTCGGCTGCTGGAATTTGTATGAGTTGGCCAGGTGGTTTATGAGGAACTGCCTTTCTCCTCTGACACTCTCGACAGTGCGACACGTAGTGACGGACACTCCTAAATAAACCTGGCCAGAAAAATCTCTTGCGGATCCTGTCATCCTAAATGTCCGGCCTCAGGTGTGTCATGGAATTTCTGTAGAACATCTAAGTGCATGTGTTTAGGAATCACTGGTTGCCGCCTCTTTCCAAACGGATCAAAGTTTTTTTTGCATAGTAATACATTAACTACCTTAAACAGTCCTTTCACATCTTCTGACCGATTTAAGGCAAGCATAATTTGAGTTATCTTGGCGTCCTCCTCCTGCTCAGCAGAGAGATCCTGGAGTGCAATGAGACAGTCACTATCTTCATCAAAGTCTTGATGGTCTTGCACAGGGTTTCTTGAGAGACAGTCGACATCTTGGTGTTTTCTTCCACTTTTGTACAGAATGGCAACGTCATACGCTTGAAAATGAAGTGCCCTCCTGCCGAGTCGTCCTGTTGGAATCTTGTTGTTGTTGTTGTTGTTGTTGTTGTTGTTGTTGTGGTCTTCAGTGCTGAGACTGGTTCGATGCAGCTCTCCATACTACTCTATCCTGTGCAAGCTGCTTCATCTCCCAGTACCTACTGCAACCCACATCCTTCTGAGTCTGCTTAGTGTATTCATCTCTTGGTCTCCCTCTACGATTTTTACCCTCCACGCTGCCCTCCAATACTAAAGTGGTGATCCCTTGATGCCTCAGAACATGTCCTACCAACCGATCCCTTCTTCTTGTCAAGTTGTGCCACAAACTTCTCTTTTCTCCAATCCTATTCAATACCTCCTCATTACTTACATGATCTACCCATCTAATCTTCAACATTCTTCTGCAGCACCACATTTCAAAAGCTTCTTTTCTCTTCTTGTCCAAACTACTTATCGTCCATGTTTCCTTACAAATCTCTCTTCTTCAGAAACGCTTTCCTTGCCATTGTCAGTCTACATTTGATATCCTCTCTACTTCGATCATCATCAGTTATTTTCCCCACCAAATAGCAAAACTCATTTACTACTTTAAGTGTCTCATTTCCTAATCTAATTCCCTCAGCATCACCCGACTTAATTCGATCATCGTTTTGCTCTTGTTGATGTTCATCTTATATCCTCCTTTCAAGACACTGTCCATTCCGTTCAGCTGCTCTTCCAGGTCCTTCGCTGTCTCTGGCAGAATTACAATGTCATCGGCGAACCTCAAAGTTTTTATTTCTTCTCCATGGATTTTTATACCTACTACAAACTTTTCTTTTGTTTCCTTCACTGCTTGCTCAATATACAGATTGAATAACATCGGGGAGAGGCTACAACCGTGTCTCACTCCCTTCCCAACCACTGCTTCTCTTTCATGTCTTATAATTGCCATCTGGTTTCTGTACAAATTGTAAATAGCCTTTTACTCCCTGTATTTTACCCCTGCCACCTTCAGAATTTGAAAGAGAGTATTCCAGTCAACATTGTCAAAAGCTTCCACTAAGTCTACAAATGCTAGAAACGTAGGTTTGCCTTTCCTTAATCTTTCTTGTAAGATAAGTCGTAGGGTCAGTATTGCCTCACGTGTTCCAATATTTCTACGGAATCCAAACTGATCTTCCCCGAAGTCGGCTTCTACAAGTTTTTCCATTCGGCTCTAAAGAATTCGCATTAGTATTTTGCATCCGTGACTTGTTTTGATTGTTCGGTAACCTGCTTTCTTTGGGATTGGAATTATTGCATTCTTCTTGAAGTCTGAGCGTATTTCGCCTGTCTCATACATCATGCTCATCACATGGTAGAGTTTTGTCAGGACTGGCTCACCCAAGGCTGTCAGTAGTTCCAATGGAATGTTGTCTACTCCCGGGGCCTTGTTTCGACTCAGGTCTTTCAGTGCTCTGTCAAACTCTTCACGCAGTATCATATCTCCCACTTCATCTTCATCTACATCCTCTTCCATTTCCATAATATTGTCCTCAAGTACATCGCCCTTGTATAGACCCTCTATGTACTCCTTCCACTTTTCTGCTTTCCCTTCTTAGCTTAGAACTGGGTTTCCAGCTGAGCTCTTGATATTCACACGAGTGGTTCTCTTCTCTCCAAAGGTCTCTTTAATTTTCCTGTAGGCAGTATCTATCTTACCCCTCACGAGATAAGCCTCTACATCCTTACATTTGTCCTCTAGCTATCCCTGCTTAGCCATTTTGAACTTCCTGTCGATCTCATTTTTGAGACGTTTGTATTCCTTTTTGCCTGCTTCATTTACTGCATTTCCTTAAGACCTGTCAACGAACAATGTGAATGATGGTCTGTTATAACTGTGAATGGCCCTCAGTCTTTTTATGTGTTCATCGAATGTCTCTGAGAAGACTATAATGTCATCTAAATAACAAAGACACATCATCCACTTCAGGTGCCTTAGAAGATAATCCATCATTCGTTCAAAAGTTGCTGGTGCATTATACAAACCGAACGGCATTACCTTAAACTCATACAGGCCCTCCGGGCTCATGAATGCAGTTTTCTCACTATCAGCCTCATCTACTTCGATTTGCCAATGTCACAAGTACATGTCCATGGCTGAGAAATACTTAGCCCCCTTCAGACAACGTAGTGTATCGCCAATTCGTGGAAGATGGTAAACGTCCTTTTTAATTATCTTATTAAGCTTCTTGTAATCAACACAAAAAACACAAACTGCCACCCTTTTTGCTGACGAGAATCACTGGTGATGACCATGGGCTTTGTGAAGGCTGAATGATGCCATTCTTCATCATTTTCTCTACCTCATCGTGAATTATTCAACGTTCCGTTGCTGACATACGGTATACTCTCTGGCTTATTGGTAGTTGGTCTCCAGTGCTAATCCCGTGCTTCAGTGTAGATTTGTCTAATTTGCTCTTCACCTGTGGATTGAAGCATTCAGAGAACTCTTGAAGAATGGCAAGTAGCTTCTTCTGTTGCACCTTAGTGAGACCTGGTGATAGCCAAGCTAGAAGATCTTGTAAATCTTCAGGCTTTCCCGGCGATCTAATGACATCTTGGGTTGTCGGGTGTTCTGCCGGATATCAGCGTCGTACTTGCACGATATTTCGGTCACGTAGTTCGTGACCTTCATGTCACCTGTCTCAGGTCCCATCTGATGAAGGTCACGAGCTACATGACTGAAATATCGTCCAAGTACAACGCTGATATCCGGCAGAACACCCGACAACCCAAGATGTCGTTAGAAGATCTTGTCTCTTAGTGTTGTAGTTGTGGTATTCAGTCCTGAGACTGGTTTGATGCAGCTCTCCATGCTACTCTATCCTGTGCAAGCTTCTTCATGTCCCAGTACTTACTGCAATCTACGTCCTTCTGAATCTGCTTAGTGTATTCATCTCTTGGTCTCCCTCTACGATTTTTACCCTCCACGCTGCCCTCCAATACTAAAGTGGTGATCCCTTGATGCCTCAGAACATGTCCTACCAACCGATCCCTTCTTCTTGTTAAGTTGTGCCACAAACTTCTCTTCTCTCCAATCCTATTCAATACCTCCTCATTAGTTATATGATCTACCCATCTAATCTTCAGCATTCTTCTGTAGCACCACATTTCAAAAGCTTCTTTTCTCTTCTTGTCCAAACTAGTTATCGTCCATGTTTCCTTCCATACATGGCTACAATCCTTAAAAATACTTTCAGAAACAACTTCCTGACACTTAAATCTATACTCGATGTTAACAAATCTCTCTTCTTCAGAAACGCTTTCCTTGCCATTGTCAGTCTACATTTGATATCCTCTCTACTTCGACCATCATCAGTTATTTTCCCCACCAAATAGCAAAACTCATTTACTACTTTAAGCGTCTCATTTCCTAATCTAATTCCCTCAGCATCACTCGACTTAATTCGACTACATTCCATGATCATCGTTTTGCTTTTGTTGATGTTCATCTTATATCCTCCTTTCAAGACACTGTCCATTCCGTTCAGCTGCTCTTCCAGGTCCTTCGCTGTCTCTGACAGAATTACAATGCCATCGGCGAACCTCAAAAAGTTTTTATTTCTTCTCCATGGAATTTAATACCTACTCCGAACTTTTCTTTTGTTTCCTTTACTGCTTGCTCAATATACAGATTGAACAACATCGGGGAGAGGTTACAACCCTGTCTCACTCCCTTCCCAACCACTGCTTCCCTTTCATGCCCCTCGACTCTTATAACTGTCATCTGGTTTCTGTACAAATTGTAAATAGCCTTTCGCTCCCTGTATTTTACCCCTGTCACCTTTAGAATTTGAAAGAGAGTATTCCAGTCAACATTGTCAAAAGCTTTTTCTAAGTCTACAAATGCTAGAAACGTCGGTTTGCCTTTCCTTAATCTTTCTTCTAAGGTAAGTTGTAAGGTCATTATTGCCTCATGTGTTCCAACATTTCTATGGAATCCAAACTGAGCTTCCCCAAGGTTGGCTTCTACTAGTTTTTCCATTCGTCTGTAAAGAACTCATGTTAGTATTTTGCAGCTATGGCTTATTAAACTGATAGTTCGGTAATTTTCACATCTGTCAAAACCTGCTTTCTTTGGGATTGGAATTATTATATTCTTCTTGAAGTCTGAGGGTATTTCGCCTGTCTCATACATCTTGCTCACCAGATGGTATAGTTTTGTCAGGACTGGCTCTCCCAAGGCCGTCAGTAGTTCTAATGGAATGTTGTCTACTCCTGGGGGCCTTGTTTCGACTCAGGTCTTTCAGTGTTTTGTCAAACTCTTCACGAAGACGAAATGGGAGATACAATACTACATCTACATTCTCTTCCATTTCCAGAATATTGTCCTCAAATACGTCGCCCTTGCATAGACCCTCTATATACTCCTTCCATCTTTCTGCTTTTCCTTCTTTGCTTAGAACTGGGTTTCCATCTGAGCTCTTGATATTCATACAAGTGGCTCTCTTTTCTCCACGGGTCTCTTTAATTTTCCTGTAGGCAGTATCTATCTTAGCCCTAGTGAGATAAGCCTCCACATCCTTACATTTGTCCTCTACCCATCCCTGATTAGCCATTTTGCACTTCCTGTCGATCTCATTTTTGAGACGTTTGTATTCCTTTTTGGCTGCTTCACTTACTGCATTTTTGCATTTTCTCCTTTCATCAATTAAATTCAATATTTCTTCTGTTACCCAAGGATTTCTACTAGCCCTCGTCTTTTTTCCTACTTGACCCTCTACTGCCTTCACTACTGCATCCCTCAAAGCTACCCATTCTTCTCTTCTATTGTATGTCTTTCCCCCATTCCTCTCAATTGTTGTCTTATGCTCTCCCTGAAACTCTGTACAACCTCTGGTTCTTTCAGTTTATCCAGGTTCCATCTCGTTAAACTCCCACCTTTTTGCAGTTTCTTCAGTTTTAATCTACAGTTCATAACCAATAGATTGTGGTCAGAGTCCACATCTGCCCCTAGAAATGTTTTACAATTTAAAACCTGGTTCCTAAATCTCTGTCTTACCATTATATAATCTATCTGATACCTTTCAGTATCTCCTGGATTCTTCCATGTGTACAACCTTCTTTTATGATTCTTGAACCAAGTGTTAGCTTCCCCCAATCCATATTCACCTACTATGTTTCCTTCTCTCCCTTTTCCTACTCTTGAATTCCAGTCACCCATGACTATTAAATTTTCGTCTCCCTTCACTACCTGAATTATGTCTTTTATCTCATCACACATTTCATCAATTTCTTCATCATCTGCAGAGCTAGTTGGCATATAAACTTGTACTATTGTAGAAGGTGTGGGCTTCGTGTCTATCTTGGCCACAATAATGCGTTCACTATGCTGTTTGTAGTAGCTTACCCGCACTCCTATTTTTTTAATTCATTATTAAACCTACTCCTGCATTACCCCTATTTGACTTTGTATTTTAACCCTGTATTCACCTGACCAAAAGTCTTGTTCCTCCTGCCACCGAACTTCACTAATTCCCACTATATCTAACTTTAACCTATCCATTTCCCTTTTTAAATTTTCTAACCTACCTGCCCGATTAAGGGATCTGACATTCCACGCTCCGATCCGCAGAATGCCAGTTTTCTTTCTCCTGATAACGATGTCCTCTTGAGTAGTCCCCACCCGGAGATCTGAATGGGGGACTATTTTACCTCCGGAATATTTTACCCGAGAGGACGCCATCATCATTTAACCATACAGTAAAGCTGCATGCCCTCGGGAAAAATTACGGCTCTAGTTTCCCCTTGCTTTCAGCCGCTCGCAGTACCAGCACAGCACGGCCTTTTTGGTCAGTGTTACAAGGCCAGATCAGTCAATTATCCAGACTGTTGCCCCTGCAACTACTGAAAGGGCTGCTGCCCCTCTTCAGGAACCAAACGTTTGTCTGGCCTCTCAATAGATACCCCTCCGCCCTCCGTTATGGTTGCACCTACGGTACAGCCATTTGTATCGCTGAGACACGCAAGCCTCCCCACCAATGGCAAGGTCCATGGTTCATGGGGGGAGGGGGCAGTGGTGTCTTAGTGGTAGCGCTAATTTTGCCACAGACTCGGCATGGGAGGTTTCTATGATGCTCAGCTGTTCTGCAATTAACTACTCAGCATTTGCTACTCACATGCGTCTTGGAATGATCTGTGGTTTTCAGCGACAGTTAACTATCCACAATTCACTGACATCGTTCTTAAATGAGACGATGGTATGCTTCTCTTACATTCCTCTACAAGATCCATGGGTTGATACATGGCATGACACATAACAGCTACCTTTCTAGTGCTGACTGCAGGAATGATTACTTCATCCAGCACAAAGTTGCCACACACACTTGGATGAGCATCTTCCTGTCCAAGGTATCATCTCGTCTAGCATAATCTTCGAGCAACCACAGTCTATAATTGCTTGAGAACCTTTCAAAAGGTCCAATCAGAGAGTGACATCATGACTACACTCTTGTATGATGATGAATTCTAAAGGTTGTGTATGGCCACTTATACCCACACGAATGACAAATCTTCCTGTAGATTTTATATATTTCCCGTTAAGCACCTTCAGCAGAGATGTTTTGCTGCCGACGAATACAGTTTTCTGAAACTGGCAACGGTACTTCTCCGAAATGACTAATATGATGCTCCAGAGTCCACTAGACCTTGGGCTGGTCGGCCATCCATGAGGATATCAACGTAGTTTCCGATCATTTTTGTAGTGATCGACGGCGGCCTCACCTTCAAGGAAGGTCACACCATTTAGATTTCCAGATTGCGGCAGTTAGGTGATCGGCTGGAGTTTCTAAATGGCAATGGAGAGCTTGATCGGTGTGTGTCCTCTCCAGTGGCTAGCTTGCGGCGATGGTGACCTACGTCTTCCTGCACCCACATCATCTTGTTCATCTTTGTCGGCCCGGAGTTAAGGCGTCAGCTAAGATTGGTCTGCTGTCTTCTGGCACGAGCGTCATCAAATATCCGCCGCCTTTCTTGACAATAGCACACCACGTGTCCCGGTCGTCTGCAGTGGAAACATACTGGTTGGTTATCCTGGGTCCTCCAGACATCAGTCTTCCATGGTGTCCAAACAGGTTCCTCAAGTGGCATTGTGGGAATGTAACTTCACCTGGGTCTTGACTGTTTTACTGTTTTAAAGAGAAATGAAGGACGAGAAATTGGGTTCAACGTCTGTTCCACTTCCTCCCTTATAACCTCTTGAAGCATCTCAGTTTTTTGCTGACTGTGCAATCCAAGTGCCTTCTGAACTTCCTCTCTCACTATCTGACGAAGAATACTTGTGAAAACAGTTTCTTCCTCCGTCACAGGCATCGATATGACATTTGGAAGCCGTTCAAAGGTCTTGTGTGTAATTCTTTTTTGATGCACAATCTCGATATACTGGCACCAATTTATAAAGTCATCTGACAATGTCGAAACCTCCTTCAGGAGTAGGGCTTGATACGTGTCCTTAGCAACATCCTTCATGAGATGTCCAGCCTTACCTTCCTCCTCCATTCTAGGATCCACTACTTTACACAGCTCCAAGACGTCTTGAATGTAGGATGCTGTTGTTTTTCCTGGACGCTGTGTCCTGCACTTTAATTTATCTTCAGCCTTGCATTTCTGTTGTTGTGTGTCGCCAAAATACTTGCGCAGTTCTGCCTGGAATACTTCCCAGCTTGTGAACCTCTCCTCGCTGTTCTCATGCCGTTGCTTGGCAGTGTCCACCAACTAGAAAAATACGTTAGCCAAACACAGTGTTATCCCATTTGTTATATTCGGCTATACGCTCATAAACCTTCAGCCACTTGTTTGGATCTTGGCCATCGTCACCAGAGAACCCGGAAGAATGTCTCATGTGGTGGCACACAGTTGCTGTCATCGTAACGCCCTCTTCTTCTTCTTCTTCTTCTTCTTCTTCTGTCTCCGATAGATTGCGATCTGTTGAATATGGCTCGAACTCGGGTTTCTCGCCACGTAAAAGGCGGCTCTGTCGTGGCCTGATGGGAGCCACTGTGTCGTCGATAATGTCCGGTATCACAAGTTCCAATACCAGCGCCTCCACCAGAATAATGTCATGTAGAGGAAGGTGTAAGTAAATGAATGATGAGCACTAAGTTCACTTAACGAAGGTTTATTCAGCACTTGCACATACAAGAGCATGGAGCAAACAGCCTCCAGGCAGAACACATACAGTATATATACAGCTACAGTGCATTCCAGTACAATGATTCTTCCCATTTGTGGATACTTCTAGAATGTGTACTTGAACCAAATATAGAAATTAAAATTTTTCAGTTCAGGCGAGTTCTGAACTCACGACCCTCCACGCAACAATCTAGTACCGTAACCACTACACTACGGCGATTGCGCTACTCGCCTTCTTCTGCAACAATATCCAATGTCTTCTTCCCAATTGGCTAAGTCGTCAAGAACGTAGAGAAAACGACTGCGCATTCATCGTAAATAATTGTATCGTATCTTTCGCCTTCCATGATGAAAGTGCCCAAGTACTTATAAAAACAAAAAACTTGTTGACATGTGTAACTTATTGTTACATAAACAAAACACCAACAGAATGAAAAAGATACTAAAGTGTTGTCACCGGCCACTGCGCGGTACTACGCTCACGACGCCACTGTAGTGTCGCCGGCCACTGAGCGATACTATGCACACGACACAACTACGGTGTCGCTGGCTGTCGACCGCTATTTTGCACACGACACCACTGTGGTGTCGCCAGACGGCAAAGTGTCGAGTAACATAACATAACTTTCAACCACGATGTCCACTATAGACTCAGATGCAGAAGAAAACAAGTTAGTGAAAAGTAAAGATATGGAAATGAGAGAGAGAAGTGAACATAAAGTGAACATCAGATGAAAGTACAAAGGAATTTTAATTCACATTACATAATACATGACACACTCTCTAAGATCTCACATTTGCAGTATTGTACCCAGAACAGGATCATTTGGTTTGGAGATGATAGGAGCTCTGTGATGGTCTGAGTTGCAGATTTCTGGACCTGCGTTGTAAGGGTGGAGAATTGTAGGATCCCCTCTTTCCCCTCGATAGATTAAGCATGCACTACACAAAAAGCAGTTACTCAGACAGCAGGGTACTTTACATCTACATCCACACAATTACTCTTCAGTTCACAAATAAGTGCCTGGCGGAGGGTTCATCAAAACCACCTTCAAGCTATCTCTCTACCATTCCCCTCTCAAAAACGTGCGGGGAAAAGCGATCACTTAAATCTTTCTCTGTAAGTCCATCTTTATACAGATGGTTGCGGAACACTGGCTGTCCGATATAAAATGTCAAATCAAAACACCTCGAGCCGTCTAAATTTCCAGTTGATATCCTATTTGAACAACCAGTTCAGCACTATGTTATGTCATGTAGGAAGCATCGCACCTCTGGTCCTGGTCCAGTAAAAAAAGGGGACAGCGTTCAGTGACTGGTACCCATAGATTTGTCCTCAACACAGCGATCCCTTCGATCGTCACTCCTGGCCGACTCTAGGACTCTCGTTGACCCCACTCCACCCGGGGCCCCCCCGAGTTGTTACTGGGATCATCTGCGGCACTGTTCGTCCATCCGTCAGTCTTTACTCGACCACCCTCGTTCCGCCCGCCATCCCGACTTCGCCAGCCCTGCCGCAGTCGGTCGTCTCGCCGCCACTGTCCTCGCAGCCAGCTCGGCTGTTCCCACTAGCTTCACCGAAGCTGCCAATGTGGGCGCTGCTGTCAA
The DNA here is from genome assembly GCF_023864275.1 of Schistocerca cancellata. Taxonomy (NCBI): domain Eukaryota; kingdom Metazoa; phylum Arthropoda; class Insecta; order Orthoptera; family Acrididae; genus Schistocerca; species Schistocerca cancellata. The sequence continues at coordinate 12,355,598 of NC_064627.1, read as the reverse complement.
TCCTGTCGTTTGCCCGATCACCGTTTTCTCAGTTTGTGACGACATTGCCGATCCCACAGTGTGTTCTGCTGCCCACCTGTCGTGCCTCCTCAGTAGTACTGCTCCGAGTCCCGTCAACACCGGGCCCTCTTCTGTAGCCGTCCCTGACAGAGGCTAGTTGTCATTCCCCTCAGTGGACACAGCACACTCATTTTATCAGGATCATGTTTCTGTACTATTCCCGTGTATCAAAGTCACGCGTCCTACACCCTTTGCTCGGCAGTCTTGTTAGTTGTCTCTTGTATTCTTATTCAGTGGTTTTGTACTTTCGAATGTTCTTACGTATGCACAGTGTTTTTGTTCAGCTCAAACTGCACAGAATGCGTGGCTGAGCTATTGTATTTTTCTGGTCAGTTCCCGCGCACCAATTTTCTTGCCCCCGCAGTGTCTAGGAGCACTGACCTCATTGACAGGAGGCGGTGAATCTGTCCCAGCAGGGTGCACTGTCAGCAGGGCACTGTTTTGAAATGCCAGATCACGGGCCCTCATCCTGCCGCACGATTGTGTGTCTGCTCCCTACTATATAGGTCACTGTCAGACTGTGCAAAGTTAGTTACATCCTATGCCTCGAACCGGCTGTACCGGCAGTTCCGTCAGACCTCATCTGCAGTTCGGTCCCGGCGCTTTCGAGTAGGCAGTACTGCCAGTTTCGTCTCAGCTCTCCGTGCTGGCAGCACCGGCCTAGTTTGTCCAGGTCTGCACCGTGCACTGGCACCACGTCTGCCTTTACACGCCGGCAGCACCAGTACAGTAACGTCTCAGGTCTTCGTGCTGCCGCCTACCACGACTCCAGGGTTCATTGCGGTTAGGCACGTCACAGACATCACCGTAGATGAGACAATTCTGTTACGTGTAGTTGTGTGGATATTTGCCCGAGGATATTATAGAAGAGTTTTGTTTTGTTTCAGTTATTCTTTTAAAGTGCCTTCAGTCACTTTGCAATGTGGAGATACCTCAACAATGTCATTCCCAGATGTGTTTTTTCACTGTGTATCACCAACTGGGTAGAATTCTGGAAACAGCTTATAACACAAATACTGAAATACATAAAACAAGAGTTACGGAATGTCATTTAATGAATCAGAGCAGTGCTGAAGGAATTAGATAAGGAAATGACACACTAAAGACAGTAGACAAGTTTTGTCATTTACGCAGCATAATAAATGGTCATGTCTAAAGTAGAAAGGATATAAAATGCAGATTGGCAGTAGCACAGCAAGAGAAATTTGTCCACATGAAATACAAGATTTAAGTGTTATGAATTACTTTCTGGGGTTTTTTGTCTCACATGTAGTCTTGTACGGCTGTTAACCGTGGATGAGATAACAGATTTTGGTATTTGGAGCTACAAAAGAATGCTGAAGATTACAAGGATAGATCAAATAAAATAACTGACAAAGGGTGCAAAATCGAACTGCAGAGAAAAGAAATTTATGGCATAACTAAATGAAGAGACAGGTTGATATGACAAGTCCTGAGGTGCTTAGGAATAGTTAATTTCTTTTTTTGGGAACTGTGTGGACTAATAATGGTACAGCAAGATAAAGGCTCGACTCCAGTAAGCAGGTTCTATAACAGATGTACGTTGCAGTAGGTACGCACAGCTTAAGAGGCTCACAAAGGACAAATTAGCACAGAGAACTACAAAAAACCTTTCTTCGAACTGAAAATCACAACGTCATCATCTACCCCCTACACATAATTAGTTTTAGCTGTTTCTCTACCTCGAATTGTATGTTGCCAACACTCTAGTAGCTCTGTCTCATTTCTCTGCTATCATGTGCCTATCTTTCAACCGTGCTGCCTACTGTTCCTTCCTCTCCTTATCGCTAGCCTCTTCTCATTAAACTCCATTCACTTCCCTCCAGCTGGCTCAATTACTCACCCCATTCATGCTGCAGTATCACCCCTCTGCCCAAATTTGTTTTTTGGTATGTCTCCAGTACGGAGAGTGTCTGTATTTTCTCGTACCACCATTCGTATTAATCCCCGTCTTGGATTAAATGTTACATTAAATTACAGAGAGACGAGAACAGTTAGTTATTACTCGACTTTGGGAGGAAAAATTTCTATTAATGCCAACATAATCTCTTAAAACTGACAACAGGTGGTTTCCTCCAAACATGGGATTGAGTAACTTCCCCTTACTTTTCAGCCTTTCGTTAACTGATCCCTCTTTCCTTCCTGATGAAAGATAAAACAGGTCTGAAAGTTTGGAACTGTTTTTTCTACTTTACACTCATTGTAACAGCAGCAGAACAATGGAAAAACTAACAGGAGCTTATCTGAGGCACAACAATTTGAGTTCCAGAGAAATAACGTAATACACCACACAATAACAACCACCCTACAACCTATCTTAAGAAAGACCAACATTCATTTATAGCATTTGTAGATTTAGAAATAGTTTTCGACAATGTCGACCAGACTAAACTCTTCGAAATATGAAACTCACCACCCTGCCCTCCAGTACTAAATTCGTGATCCCTTGATGCCTCCTCTTCTCCCCAATTCTATTCAATACCCACTCATTATTTATGTGACCAACCCATCTAATCTTCAGCATTCTTCTGTAGCACCACATTTTGAAAGCTTATATTCTCTATCGTCCACGTTACACTTCAATACATGGCTACACTCCATACAAATACTTTCAGAAACAACTTCCTGATACTCAAATCTATACTCGATGTTAACAAATTTTTCTTCTTCAGAAACGCTTTCCTTGCCATTGCCAGTCTACATTTTATATCCTCTCTACTTCGACCATCATCAGTTATTTTGCTCCCCAAATAGCAAAATTCCTTTACTATTTTTAAGTGTCTCATTTCCTAGTATAATACCCGCAGCATCACCCGACTTAATTCGACTACATTCCATTATCCTCATTTTGCTGTTGTTGATGTTCATCTTATGTCCTCCTTTCAAGACACTGTCCATTCCGTTCAACTGCTCTTCCAAGTCCTTTGCTGTCTCTGACAGAATTACAATGTCATCAGCAAACCTCAAAGTTGTTATTTCTTCTCCATGGATTTTAATACCTACTCCGAACTTTTCTTTTGTTTCCTTCACTGCTTGCTCAATATACAGATTGAATAACATCAGGGAGAGGCTACAATCCTGTCTCACTCCCTTCCCAACCACTGCTTCCCTTTCATGTCCCTCAACTCTTATAACTGCCATCTGCTTTCTGTATAAATTGTAAATAGCCTTTCGCTCTCTGCGTTTTACCCCTGCCACCTTCAGAATTTGAAAGAGAGTATTCCAGTCAACATTGTCAAAAGCTTTCTCTAAGTCTACAAATGCTAGAAACGTAGGTTTGCCCTTTCCTGAATCTTTCTTGTAAGATAAGTCGTAGGGTCAGTATTGCCTCACGTGTTCCAACATTTCTACGGAATCCAAACTGATCTTCCCCGAGGTCGGCTTCTACCAGTTTTTCCATTCGTCTGTAAAGAATTCGCATTAGTATTTTGCAGCTGTGACTTCTGGTGTCCGGTTTTAACCACTACTGTAGTGGTAGTGGTCAAAACCGGCCACCGGAATAAATAAATTGTGATCACTGTTTTTTGATAGTAAAAAAATTACATCTATCGGTGACAAGGAGAAAGCGCCCACTGCCACATCTGCCAACAATGGCAGTGACGCAGATAACAGACCCTCTCTGACGGCACTACTGAAGGCGCCCTGTTCCACTGGCTCAATCCACGACCGGTACGCAGGGCTGTGGTCACACTTCTTGGCTCCTCATATGGCTGTACGGTGCCGATGAGTGGTCTTTGGGGAGGAAAGAGTCTGCCCGCACAGTGAAGCGTGAACATACTTGCACATCTGTTTGCCAGATCCTATTACACTGCACTGTGAATGCATCACTGATGATGAGTTTCACCCATTTCATCAACTCTTCGAGTATTACGGTGCCGACTGGATTCTCGCACAACGTTTACCGGAGATTACGCCAACCTCCAGTTTGTGCATTAGGCTTTTACTTAGCCTGAACTGTTCTCGTACACAGTATTTGACAAATGTGATTGTGACAGAACACTGTGTCCTCTCAGCAAAACCGCACTTGTGGTGCTCGCCGCCCGTCACCTGCGGTTTCACTCAGTACCGTCTTGTGCTCACTGACCGAGAGTGCAGTGACGAGTGCATGACCCTGCTGGCTGTCTCACTGTGTAGAAGTGCCAACAAGCCTGGTGAGTGTCAGACTGCATTCAGAATGAAAATTTCTTTTCAGTAGACGATTTTCCACATTTTTGTGAAGAAAGTCAATGCGCTGTATCTGTGTTTTACCAAGTATTACTACAGTGACTGAGTACCATTACATACAGGGTGTCCCATTTATCTTGAATACCCTAAATAATTGTTGCGATTGTTTGCAGATGCAAATTTCAAAATGTTTCAAGCAAATGTTATTTAGCCATCAGGGGGACATCAATCAGCATGCCTGCCTTCATTGTAGCTCTTTCTTTTTTTTTTTTTTTTTTTTTTTTTTTAAATGGCATCCCGTATTTTTTATTCAGTAATTCATTTCCTATCCTAAAGACCTATTCAAAAATGTATCACACTGTACCACTTACTGAAGCACAACATTATTAATTACATAATACAACAATGACATTGACACTCCCTGCAGTTAGTGCAGGTACTAGGGTAATGGAACACATCCACATGTTGACGTTGACAGAGGACAAACGTAAACATAAGTAGAATGCGCACCCGCCATTCCATCAACCATCATCAGTTGCGTGAGTAGAATGTACACCAACAAAGAGAAGATAGAAATGCTACTCATCTATGGGAAATGTAAGTTAGCAGAACAGTGCAATACTGTTTAATAAGTATGGCTACATTTAGTACAGTAGTTTAGTCCTTTTAAATACTGTTGTGTAGAGTAGGCATACATAAAGGCTGTCCTTCCTACAAACTACATTGACATAACGCTTCTTTTTGTACGCAGTACTGTACAGAGAGTGATATACTGACAAGAACCCACCTTCCCAACGGATGTTTTTTCGTCTTATTACGACGCTTCATGAAACGGGAAGTTTCAACCCACAACAATGCAATTGTCGTAGCACTTGCACAGACAATGCTGCCGAAGTTACTGTTCTCGCTTCTGTTGCTATGAATGCACATGACAGCGTGAACACGAGATTGGCTTTCCTAAAACCAGTGTACATCGTATTCTTACACATCACCAGTCCCATCTACACCTACCTCACGAATTGCATGGGAATGAATTCCAGAATCGCGTACAGTTCTGTCAGTGGGCAAAGCAGCAAATCCTCGCCAACCCGAACTACTTCTCCATTGTTCTATTTACCAAAGAATGTTCCTTCTTAAACAAAGGACAGGTAAATACAAGGAACATGCATTATTGGTCCAGCAATAATGCATGATGGCTTAGACAGGTGGAACATTGGCATCAATGAAGAATTAACGTCTGGTGTGGGATGCTTGGTAATACAATTATTGGCCCTTATTTCACAAATGATAGTCCAAACGGCACAGCGTATGCCAACTTCCTCAAATGAATTCTTCCTCCTCTTCTGGATGAAGTGCCGCTATGAACCAGAATGCTTATGTGATATTAACACGATTATGTCCAGCACATAATGCCTTGTGAGCACGTCGTGTCCTGAACCGAAGGTATCCTGCCAGATGGACTGGCCGATGAGGAACAGTTACTTGGCTTGCTAGGTCTCCTGATTTAAATCTTCTGGACTTTTTTCTTTGGGGATGCATTAAAGACGTAGTCTATCATGATATTCCAACAACTCCCTCCAAAGGACATGCAGAAACATATCATGCTTGCTTGTAATTCTCTTCAGCAGGCAACACTGGAAGCAGTAAATAATTCTCTCATTCAACGAGTGCACCCATGTTTCAGTGTGCAGCGTCATCACCTTGAGCACCTTTGAATATTCTACTCCTGGGCACTGGGACAGGAGAGTCGAAGTCAATTGTGTTATGTTTTTACTTGGTTTTCATTTGTTTTCTGACAACTCCAGCAAGTGGACGAGATTGTGATCGCAGGCTCAAAGTGAATGTTGTGTTATGTAATTAATAACGTTGTGCTTCAGTGAATGGTAAACTGTTATACATTTCTGAATAGGTCTTTAGGAGAGGAAATGAATTACCGAATAAAAAATACAGGATGCTCTTTAAAAGTCAGACCGCTGTTCATATCTTTGCAAAAAACAAAGCTACAATGAGGGCAATCATGATGATTGATGTCCCCCTGACAGCTACAGAACATTTGCTTGAAACATTTTGTAATTTGCATCTGGACAAACAGTTATTTAGGGGGTCAAGAGAAATGGGACACCATGTATAACACAACAAAGTGATAATCAAATACTGAATGTTATCGATAGTCACCAATTTAACTGTGGAACACTAAATATGCATGAAAGAAAGCTGATGATTGGTTGGTTGGTTTGTGGGATTGAAGGGACCAGACTGCTAGGACCATCGGTCCCTTTTTCCAAAAATTTCAAACACCTACAAAGAACAAAAACGAACAATGGAGACGACACAGGACAAGAAAGACAGAGACCAGACAAAAGGAATTAAAATCACACGGATTGTGACAGTGGTTAGCCGACAATAGAGCAGAGTTAAAAGCAGGTAGTCCAACAAGATGTGGACCACAGTCAAAGCTGACCCGCAGCGACATAAAGGTGGGTCCTCGCGGCGCAAGAAATAACTTTGCATCATCAACGTGTGGCCAATGCGCAGACGGCAGAGGACAACAGAGTCCTTGCGAGAGATCCGCAAGGAGGAGCGCCACGCACCGGTAGCCTCCTTGATGGCCCAAAGTTTGTTGGGTGAAGGAAGGGGGCGCCATTCTTCACCCCTGGTGCGAAGTACCTTCTGCCGCAAAACTGATCTAAGGTCACTCTCCGAAAGGCCACTCTACAAGGCTGGTGCATCAACAGCCTGTTTGGCCAGCGTGTCAACAAGTTCATTTCTCGGGATGCCGACATGACCCTGGGTCCACACAAAGACCACAGAGGGGCCGCAACGGGCAGGAGTATGGAGGGACTTCTGGATAGCCATCACCTCATGAGAGCGAGGGAAACACTGGTCGTTAGCTCGTAAACCTCTCAGGGAGTCACTACAGGACCAAATATATTCCAGGGCACGAGAGATGGTGACCAGCTCGGCAGTGAAAACACTGCAGCCAGCCGGCAGTGAGTGTTGTTCACAATGATCCCCTAGAGTAAGAGCATAACTGACATGACCAGCAACCATCACACCGTCAGTACAGACGTCAGAGGCTTGAAACTTGGCAAGGATTGAAAGAAAGTGGCGGCGGAGGGCCTCAGGAGGGACTGAGTCCTTCGGGCCCTGTGCCAAATCGAGCCGAAGGCATGGGTGGGGCACACACCATGGGGATATACACAGAGGGGCCAGGAAAAGAGGTGGAAGAGGGAAAACCTCAAGCCCAGAGAGAAGAGCTCTGACGCGATCTGTGATCGTACACCCTGACCAGGGCCGCCATTCCGGAAGATGGACGACCTACTGAGGAAACAGGAGACGATAATTGGGATGCCTGGGCAAGCTACAAACGTGTGTAGCATAAGCAGCCAGTAATCACTGGTGCCGGAACCGCAATGGAGGGACACCTACCTTCACAAATATGCTGTTGACAGCGACTGTGCAGAAAGCTCCAGTGGCAAGTTGGACCACGCTGTCAAGGATGGGGTCAAGCGACTGCAATGCGGAAGATGATGCCGAACCGTAAACCAGGCTCCCACAATCTAGACGGGACTGAATTAACGCCTGGTACAGCCGTAGAAGGGTAGACCGATCGGGAGCCCAGCTGGTGTGACTCAAAAAATGAAGTGTGTTATGATGCCACCAGCACGTCTGTTTAAGCTGCCCAATATGAGGCGCACCCAAGTCAACCGGGTATCGAAAACCAATTCCAAAAACCGATGTGTCTCTACAACAGCAAGAGGCTTGCCATCAAGATAAAGCTGTGGCTCAGGGTGAACAGTGCGTCGCTGCCAGAAATTCATAACACAGGTCTTGGCACCCGAAAACTGGAAGCCATGCACTACAGCCCAAGACTGCACCTTTCGGTAGCGCCCTGCCAGTGGAGCTAAAGTATAGGCAGAAGTCGTCAGCATACAAGGAAGCTGAGACGGACGTTCCCACCGCCACAGCAAGCCCATTAATTGCAATAAAAAAGGGGCAGACACTTAAGATAGATCCTTGCAGTACCCCATTCTCCTGAACTCGGGAGGAACTATGGGAGGCCGCAACTTGCACATAGAAGGAACGAAGCGAAATAAAATTTTGTATGAAAATCAGCAGCGGACCTTGAAGACCCCAACTATGAAGCATAGAGAGGACGTGAAGTCCCCATGTCGTATCGTACGCCTTCCGCATGTCAAAAAAGATGGCGACCAGATGCTGACAGCGGGCAAAGGCCATATGGATGGCAGACTTCAGACACATCAGATTATCAGACAGAGACAGAGCCAGAAGGCCCCTGCACTCAAGTAGCCGACTCAACCTCCAGCTCACCATGCGTTCGAGCAACTTGCAAAGAACGTTGGTGAGGCTAATGGGGCAGTAGCTGTTCACCTCCAGTGGGTTCTTACCAGGTTTCAACACAGGGATTACGACACTTTCCTGCCATTGCGACGGGAACTCTCACTCAACCCAGATATGGTTGAAAAGGTCTAGGAGGCGTCACTGGCAGTCCACTGAGAGGTGTTTGAGCATCTGACAGTGGATGCGATCTGGTCCGGAAGCCATATCAGGGCAAGCGGCTAGGGAACTTTGGAATTCCCACTCCAATTCAGGGCGGCGCATGTGAAATGAAAGGCTCCGATGTTCCAACTGCTCTTGCAGGGAGTTGAAGGCCAGTGGGTAATTCGCAGATGCAGAACTCTTAGCAAAATGCTCCGCTAAGCAGTTTGCAATTGTGTCGGAGTCAATACAGACTGCTCTATTCAGTGAAAGCGCAGGTACGCTGATAGGGGTCCGATAGCCATAGAGTCACCTAATTTTGGCCAAACATGCTATGGAGAGGTACTGAGGCCAATGGTGGAGACATACCTTTCCCAGCACTCCTGCTTGCGTCGGCGAATGAGGTGGCGGACTTGCGCACGTAGTCATTTATAGGCAATGAGGTGTTCCAATGAGGGATGCCGCTTGTGACGCTGGATTGCCTGCCTGCGATCTTTAATCGCCTCAGTGATCTTGGGCGACCACCAAGGCAGAGTCCTCCGCTGAGGGGACCCAGTAACGACGCAGATGGTGTCCGAGTGAACCAGAGCGTCAATGGTGTCATTGGAAAGAGGCTCAATAGTGGCAATGGAGGTAAACAAGTCCCAGTCAGCCTTATTCACAGCCCATCTGCATGGGTGCCCAGAAGAGTGATGATGTGGCAGTGACAGAAAGATCGGAAAGTGGTCACTACTGCACAAGTCTTCATGCACACTCCATTGGACAGATGGTAATAGGCTACGGCTGCAGATCAAAAGGCCGATGGCTGAGTACATTTCATGGGCCACACTGAAATGTGTGAAGTCACCATTATTTAAAAGAGAAAGGTAGAGCTGTGCCAATACTTTCTCAATGATGCTGCCTTGGCCTGTTGCCACTAATTCACCGCACATAGGGTTATGGGCGTTGAAGTCGCCTAGTAACAGAAAAGGGGCGGGAATTGGGCTATCAGCGCAGCCAGGACATGCTGCGGGACATCACCATCCGGTGGAAGATAGAGACTGCAGACAGTAACAGCCTGAGGCGTCCACACCTGAACAGCGACAGCCTCTAAAGGTGTTTGTAGATGGACAGACTCGCTGTAAAGGGAGTGAAGAACATAGATGCAGATGCCACCAGATACCCTCTCATAAGCTGCCTGGTTCTTATAATAACCCTGATAGCCACGGAGGGCAGGGGTTCGCATCGCCGGAAACCAAGTTTCCTGAAGAGCAATGTAGAGGAAAGGGTGAAGGCTGAGAAGTTGTCAGAGGTGAGCAAGATGGTGGAAAAACCGCTGCAGTTCCACCGGAGGATGACATTGTCCATGACCGAGAATGGTATGAAGGGACCGAGGAGGCAGATTACGCTACTGGGTCACCTGCTGCCACAGATTGAGTTCCTATGGGAGCGACATCCACTGCGTCTGAGGGACCGGTGAGATCTAGGTCCTCAGTGGGCGACAGAACCTCTACCTTGCCCTCAGACGCAGAGCTTGTAGGTTGCGGTGGGGTGGGTGCTACTGCAAGTTCCTTTGTGTTAGAGGTCTTCTTCTTTGATTTTTCTCACTGCTCCTTGGGTTTCACTGGCTGGGAGGGTTCATTGATTCAGTCACTGGGTCCCAGGAGGATTGTGAAGCCCTATGAACAGCTGGTTGTGGGCACTTATGCCACTGCTGGGTGTCATACTTTGCACTTGTGGAAACCTGGGAAGGGAGGGACCCAAGGGACCCTTTGCGAGCGAGAGGAGCCGAAGAAGTTGGACACTTCTCTGGGAAAGAAGTGGGGACAGACATCCACGATGGGTGGGTGGGTGGGTGGGTGGGTGGGGGGGGGGGGGGGGGGTTGCTCCCGAGGTAGGTGGCTCAGGAGCAATAGGGTGGGTTGTGCCCCCCACGGGCAAGGGGGCATGTGGAGTTGCACGACTCTGTGAGCCGACTGGAATTCGCTGAACTGATTGGGCTATCACGGTTGTCGTAGCAGCCGCATATGAGGAAGTCATTCACACAGGATGGAGTCGTTCATATTTCCTCTTGGCCTCAGTATAGGTCAGTCTGTCCAGGGTCTTGTATTCCATGATTTTCCACTCTTTCTGTAAGATCCTGCAGTCTGGCGAGCAAGTTGAATGATTTAAACTCCATGGAGTCGCCAATCAATAAGTTGAATGATGCTGTCCGCAGTTGACACAGACGGGAGGCGGGGGCACATGGAGTATTGGGATGCGATGGGCGTCCGCAATCTCGACATGTGAGGCTGGAAGTACAGTGGGGAGACATATGGCCAAACTTCCAGCACTTAAAGCACAGCATCGGGGGAGGGATACAGGGCTTGACATCACAGCGGTAGACCATCACCTTGACATTCATCAGTAATGTATCAACCTCGAAGGCCAAGATGAAGGCACCGGTAGCAATCTGATTATCCTTCCGACCCTGATGAACGCGCCGGACGAAATGAACACCTCGATGCCCTAAATTGGCGCGCAGCTTGTCATCAGACTGCAAAAGAAGGTCCCTATGGAAAATAATACCCTGGACCATATTTAAATTCTTATGGGGTGTGATGGTAACTGAAACATCCCCCAACTTGTCACAAGCAAGTAACCTTCGTGACTGGGCAGAGGATGCCGTTTTTATCAATACTGACCCAGAGTGCATTTTGGACAAGCCCCCCAAACTCGTCCTCTAAATGCTCTACGATGAACTGAGGCTTCGTTGACATGAAAGACTCCCCATCAGCTCCCGTACAAACTAGGTACCGGGGCGAGTACAAACTAGGAACCAGGGCGAGTAATTGTCACTGCCATCCTGAGCCTTATGCTCCTCCCACGGTGTGGCCAGGGAGGGGAGCGATTAGGGATTGTATTGAGCCTGAGAACGCTTAGAGGCTGCTGGCGGCTGGCCACCAGCACGAGATGATGTACCACGCTTCATTGTGGGTCATCTGCCCTGATGTCACCCACTCCGACCAATGGCCCTCCCCACAAGTGCCACCCAGCCTCAGCAAGGGCCACCTGGCAGGATGGTCATTGCCGGGAGTCCCGATTCCCCAGGGAGATAGGCATACTCCTCGGCATACGTGGAGAGTTAACGGCACAGGCATCAGCAGAGCAATCCCTGTGTTGTCAGTGGGCTACAACCAACAGGGTGCATGGTGGCCCCACCACAACAGACTGGCTACCGTGCTGGATATTAGGTGGCAAGTGGTCCACGCTCGACAACTCCACAAAAAGTAACACTGCACAGTGCATGGTGGAAATCGCACCCAGGAATGTATCCTTGCCCAAGGGATGGAGAACGAGCGGGACGGCAATGCGACGATGAGAAAGCTGGCTAAAGGTCTCAATGCACAATGGAAAAAATGCACCATGTAAGACGCCCTTCCCCAATTGGCTCGCTCTTTGGAAGAATTTGGGAATATGGAGGTCAAACCCGAGAGGGGACCATGACATATAGGCCAAAACGTTTGAGACTCCTGTTAGTCACCTCTTAAGACAGGCAGGAATACCGTGGACCAATTCTAACTTCCCAAACCCGCAGTGGGGAGTTGAAATATGTCGAAATGCCAGGTGTATCCCGTATCTAACATACTGGGGACTCCTCCCGATATAAGTGGAAACCATGTGTCAATGGTCAATGTCCTACTCTCTGCCCCGAGTAAGGACTACTTCTCAACACCGTTGCGTGCGGTAGTATGTAATCCACAGTCGCACTTAAGTCTTTATGGAACGTAATTTATTATTCCCCCACCAACTTATTGCCTTCCTGGTCACAAATGAAGTGACAGCTTGCAGTGGGACTGAACAGTGAGCGGGAGGAGGAAGGGAGCGAGCCTTCTCGGTAGCCGCACGAGTGATACTTTTTCCCTGAATCCATATGTGCCCTGGGATCCAGAAAAAATTATTTCCTTGTTTTGCCTTTGCAGGAGAAGGAGAGCACCCTGCAACTGCCACACCTTCCAAACTGCTACGTACATCTGTCCAACAGAGAGAAGGGCACTTTGAGGATCGGAGCAGATAATAAATTTTTTGTCACGCTGCCATCTCATCTGCTCCACTGCCCCCAGGACAGCAGCAATAAACTGAAAACTGCTCTGGGGGCCCTATCCTGAGGACAATGTCAGGGAACGCGACAGAACAACTGAAAAAATCTCCCTGCGTACAACCATCCATGTAGACAGTAATAAAATGTAGGTGACTACATAAAATCTCATTAAATTTAATTTTAAAAACATAGTCTGGGATACACTGCATCTTATAAGCAGTCAGTTCTAAAAGCAATGTTGGATTTGGTAGGAGCCTAGGGGATACCCTACTCTGGCTTTGGACCATAATGTTCCCCCGTTGTTATAACTCAAGGTTCTCTCTTACATGGATCCCAAATGGCCTTGTTGCTTGTGGCTGATGGTTGAAAGCCATTGCAGTGGCAGCTGACCAATGTAGCTGGATGCTGGCAATGTAGGAACGGACAACGCCCTATACACTTGGTGTACCACAGGAAGAAGATGTCAAATTGACAGCGGAGACTCACCAGCCTCCGCACATAGACTAACAACAGGGCTCATGCGAATGGGCCCTGTTAACAGCCTAATATCCTCTTGGTGAACTGCAGCCAGCATTTTAAGGCATGAAGGCCTTGCTGACCCATAAATCTGGCATCTGTATTCAAGCCGGGGTCGCACAAAGGCTTTATGGAGTTGGAGCGGACAAGCCCTGTCGGCTCCCGAAGACCTATGACTGACATTTAAGGATGTTTAAAGTCTTGAGACATCTCAGTTTCAGTTCTTTATGGTGTGATAACTGTGTTAACTTCTCATCAAAAGTAAGATCCAGATACTGCACTTTTTCCTTAAAATGGGTAAATTAAACAGACAGCAGGAATAATTAAAATCAGCACGAACTGTTTTCTCCAAAGAGAATTTAAAACCTGTGGTGCAAGACCAATCCTCCAACCACCTGATCGTCAGTTGCAATTGCCAAGTAGCCGGGCAAGGCTCGAGGATGCACAGAAGATGGAGAAGTCGTCCACAAACAAGAAGCACATAACTGGAATTCGCACTGTGGACATAATACTGTTGATTGCAATGCTGAAAGCTGTGACACTTCAACAGTCCCTTGAGGGACACCATTCTCCTATTTAAACTGATCAGACAGTTCATTCCCAACCTCATATCTAAAATATCTCTCCGAGAGAAAGAACAGTATGAAGGTCGGTAGACATCCACGGCAGAACCACTGATGGAGCTGCAACAAAATATTATGCCTCCAAGCAGTATTGTACGCCTTTTACAAATCGAAAAAAATAGTGATTCGGTGTTGCTTATGATGGAAGGTCTGTTGAATTACTGCTTCAAGCAGGGTCAGGTTTTCGAGAGTGGAGCAATACCCTCTGAACCTATACTGGGAGCGACTGAGAAGGGACCTGGTTTCGAGAACCGACACTACACGCCAATTGACCGTATGCTCCAGTGCCTTTCCTACACAGCTTCTCAGGCTAATACTACAATAACTACTGGGGTCTGTCTGATCCACGAGATGGGAAAGTCACTCGCAATACAAATTTTATTGAAGAGCTGAAGGAGGACCTCCTTTGACCGTCAGTCCAACTGTTGCAACATGCTGTACATTATCAGGTCATTTCCAGGGGTCGTATCACAATCTACTAACGATACAGAATTCAACTCACGCAGGGAGAAAGGCTGGTTGTATTCCTCCATGATAGTGGAACAGAAATCAAAATCGCCTGTGTCTCCTAAAAGTGACGGCCTAAAAGTGACGGAAGGTGGGATCCTGGCTAGAATCGGCCATAATGGTCTTGTACGATTCAGGCATTGTCTGAACTACGTCTCTCGGTGACATTACAAGAGACCCCTGAATTCGTACGGCTGCTATTGACGGTCGAGAGTTGTGCCTCGAGATTCTCCTGATGGCTTCCCATACTTTACTTGCGGATGTGGACCTATTGATGGGGTTCAGGAACTCTTACAGAGACCTCTGCTTACCCTCCCAAATTATTCTCCTCGCCTTTGCACGCGCCATTCAAAAGTTTGCAAGATTCTCATCTGTAGGGCATCAACTGAATCTGTGCACGATTGCAAAACGACACTTAATGTTCTGGCAAGGGAAAGGTTGCCTCCTAGGCATTTCCGTTGACTTTGGGATGGGTGCAACAGCAGCATGGTGAATCACAGCTGTAATGTGATCCACACAGTTCTACATGCTGTCACATTGCTCAAAAACAGCTAACTGCCTGTAACGCATCCAGTTAGCCATTTTGAAAACCAACTCAGTGGCTTCCCTTGGAGATCTGCTCCATTAGACAGTTGGACCCAGATACGGTAGTGGTCGTAACCGTGAAGGTCATCGTCCACTGCCCCACTGAGCAGTGTCTGCAAGGGCAGCTGAGCAGGAGAGGTCTATGGCTGTAGACGAACACGTAGCGGTGCTGAAATGTGTAGCTTGACCCTTGTTCATCAGTATGACATCTGTTGTGAGTATCAGATCCTCAAGTATCTGACCCTTAGAGCAAATGGTGTTAGAACCCCATAGTGCACTGTGTGCGTTGAAGTCCACAAAAGCAGAAAGGGGCGGGTGACGAGTGAGGATCCCACAGTCATGAGGTTCACAGGTTGGTAGGTACACGGAACATTCCGTGACAGCCACACGGGCTAGTATCTGAACAGCAACTGCTTGTAGTGTTGCTAAGGGAATAGGTGAGGAGTGGAAACAGCCCTAGACAAACACTGTAACCTCACCTTTTTCCATGCGACCAATAAGGTAGTCTATTCTGTAAACATGATAGTGTCCAAGTACTGGTGTGTCAGTCTCTTTAAATTGAGTTTCTTGAAGAAAGAGGCAAAACGGTCTGGGCTGTGTAAGGAGTCTCAATTCCTCCAGATGAGCCCTGTATCCATGTATATTCCACTGGAGCACGGGAGACATTTCACTAGCACGGTACCGATTTATTCGTGTCCTTGCGCTGGGGTGGTGAGGCGCTTGTAGCACAAAGTGGGGTGTAGGGGCTGAGTGGATCTGGCGATAAAGAATCAAAATCCACGATGTCGTCATCATTGGCCAGATGTGCAAGAATGATGTCTGATGGCACCCAGGTTAGCTGAGATCTTTTCCCTGCTCCCTTTCCCAGCAAGGATAAGGAGGAAAGGGGGCAGTGAGAGCCACATTTCTTTGAAGAAAGTGGGCGTTGAGAGGAACTCTGCTTTTGGGGTGCCTCGGTGCTGCACACTGTGTAAACATTACCGTCGTAGCTGACTGGATCGCTATGTCTTTAACTTTGCTTTGGCACACGCAGGTACAAGTACAGGTGTTGGTAGAGAATAAAGGTACAATTGATGTCGTCTGTGCATAAGTGTTGACCTTAGGAACAGGTTTCTGCACCAAGGAAGCATTAGAAATGGCAAAGACAGGAGGGGTTTCATTGCCTGATAGGCCTTTTTTGGCTTCTGCTTGGTCACTTTGATATCCTGAATTCTGCGTTCCTCTGCAAAAACAGGGCAGTCTCGGCTGCAGACCAGATGGCTCCCAGAGCAGTTAATGCAGACTGCTGGAGACAGTCAGTCAGCCCCAGCTACATGGCCTTCGTGCCTTTCCACACTTCCCACAGGTCACTTCACCTCTGCAACTCAGCATTGTATGACCTAAATGCTGGCATTTGAAGCAGTGCATGGTGTTAGGTGCACAGGTCCTAACACTAAGTCGGAGGAAAGCTGCCACAATGTGGTCAGGTAGCATCGGGGAATTGAAGGTCACTATGAAGGTGGCAATTTCTCCATTGTCCTTCCCTGCCCTCTGCTCTACATCTAATATCCCCTGCAATGCCCATTCTTGTATGAGTTTGGCAACATCTACGTCCATAATATCACGGCAGGTTACCACACATTTGCTAAAGAGTTAAGGGAGTTACGCAACTGAACAACGATGTCACACTCGCAAAATTTTCTGATTTCTTAAGCAATTCCACCTGCTTTGCTCAGTTAGTCTCGACCACTCGACCGAAGAGGAACCATTTTGCAACCGTTTAATAGACTAGGGCACCAGCAAGCCCTTCTAAGCCTTTACGGATATAGAAAGGCGACACTTTTTCAAATGTCCACTCCTTCCTCTTGATCACTACAAAAACATTCTGATTCGTGACTCCTTGAGCCCTGTTACTAACAACAAGTTCATTATCAGGAGAACTAGCCTCCCTCATTGTTTTTGATGTGTGGGCAGGCAGTACACAGGAGGAGAAGAAGAAGAAGATTTCGAGGGCTCCATCTCGGTCCTACAAGCAGCTAGGGAAATAAGGGTCCACTCAGACAGAGCCCCGCATGCCCTAGTAAGCCTTATTCAACTGAGATGCGGCAAGTTTCCCAGGGGTTGCCCACTAATGACTGTTCCACGGCTATGCATCTCATCAGTGCACAGTACACCTCGAGATTGAGGTTTTTTTAAAGAGGTTTATTCCATCCTCGCGATCCGGGCAGTCGAGCCGAGTTTCCTGTTCCCTGCAGCACGGCCAGAGCTTACGGTGACAGAGGATTGGTGGTGCTTACCGGACCCTAGCTCAGGAACCCCGGGTTCGCCAAGCCCGTACTCGGCAAACAAATGCTGGGCCCTTGAGGGTGGTACATAAAAACTTCATCACACGGACTTGCTATCACGCTGGCTATATAGTGTTCTAAAGGACTGTGGTATTGAGGAAACAATGGAAGAGGAAATAATGCCACATGAAGAAGATGCTAAGGAAGGTGTCCTTCCCCAGTTGGCTAACATTACAGAGAGAAAATTTAGGAGAGGAAAACCCCAATTGAGGATCAAAAATTCCAAAAAGAAAACATGAAAAAGAGAAAACAAGAGAAACCAAACCAGAAGGAATACCAGAAACTAAGAGGATAGCTCGACCGACATAAGCTAGGACAAAGAGAGAGAGGAAGGAGGAGGCAGAGGGGATGGAGCGAGGGCAGGGAGGGAGGGGCACAGGGAAGGGAATGTAGCTCTGGAAGGAAGAAAAGTCCCCTCATACACTACACAGAAACTCTTGGCACAGCTGTGGTCCCCCGCCCCCCTCTCATCCTGTGAGGGTAGTAGGGGGTTACACTGTTTGGCTTGCCAACCAACATTAACCAGTAATGAGTAAAAAGGAACTATTATTTGGAGGACAGAACCAAAACTGACATAAATACAAATGGCACACTCATACACTAAGTTGCTAGTCTGAGTTTGTTTGTTGTCCTAGGTGTCGACCTACTGCGTTGTGATACTGGCTGAAAAAAAGGGTGTGGAAATACAACACTGACTACTTTAAATAACGTAGCCAACAGGTGCACGTTGCATTTTACAGTAGTTTATTTTCCCTGTTCACAACCCCTCAATAACACACAGTTATATATGGCCAGTGCGCTACTGTTTTACCTTTCCATAAGCCTCATTAATAGTTTGTACGCAAACCTCCAAATACTGCTGCAATAGTTTACTACTGGAAATCTACGAGCACTAAAAACCTAACCAGAAAGTTCACTGTTCTTAAAGAATAGAAAGATAAGTATGGAGCAGACACTATCATGGTTTTAACACATGGTCTCATTGTGTAACACTTATCTCACAGTTAAGTTGAAGCGTTGTTGCTGTTGTTGTTGTTGTTCTAATCAACATAGGTTTCTCGTCTGAAACTTGGCTGTAGACTGACTGTCTCAGGACCAGAAATTGGGCCCTTATGTATCCTCACAATAATAGGTGCTGAAACTACACATTGTTCGAAGTGAAATTTACAGAAATTACAATTAAAACTTAACTCATTAAATTAACTGAATATATCAAAAAATTTAACAGTTTCTTCTACTGCAAGTAACAGCTGAATTATTTGTTTAAATCATGAAATTATCACAGATAGTTATGGAAACAATACTTTTGACAAAACTGTTAATTACTTTGGAATTAATGAAGGGCTGACTTTGCTAATACGTTTTCAGATAGAGCCAAATAGATACTTTAAGATTATGAAAATTCAAGTTATACTCACGTATGTTAATGGTCGTTAGTCAGAAATGAAAAAGTGAATTTTAAGGAGGCAGATGGCAAAAAAAGAGGGTAAGTAAAAATATCCCAGCCTGCTTCATCAAAGGCTGTCCTCCTCCACATTTACTCTGCAAGAGAGGTGCTCTGCATCGCGGTGTAGCTCGCTCGCCAGGTTTCGAGAGGGTGCGTTTCTGGATGAGGTATCGAATATATTGCTTCCCCCTACTTATACCTCCCGAGGAGATCACGAATGTAACATTAGAGAGATTAGAGCGCGCACGGAGGCTTTCAGACAGTCGTTCTTCCTGCGAACCATACGCGACTGGAACAGGAAAGGGAGGTAATGACAGTGGCACGTAAAGTGCCCTCCGCCACACACCGTTGGGTGGCTTGCGGAGTATAAATGTAGATGTAGATGTACTCAATAAGTGTGTTAACAGAAGTAATTTTTGCAATATTACCATCAAGATAAGGAAATACGGACTTTGTGCGAATTTCACAGCTTATAGTGCACAAAAAAAGATAGAAAGACAAGGGAGGGAGTGGAGTCAGGGAGCAATTGGAGGACAGACTGAATGGTAATGTTCTTTAAGGTGCCAGCTATCTCTTGCTGCAGTCTTTCACCCTGGTGGGTTTTCGTTCAGAAGATATCATAATAGGAGTGGATGAGCTGAATTCAACTGCCAGTCATTTTAGTGGTATCTCAGATTTTAAAGCAGTGTGATAGCACAGAGAGTAAGGAGTCAAACTAGAGCACCGAGTGGTGCGAGTTTGATCCTCATCTTGAGTGAATTTTGCTTTTCTTCTCTGTCTTCCTTTATGTTTGCTCTACTTTCATTGTTGATAACAACTCAATCATCATCCTTACACTGAGTGCAAAAACGATAAAAAAGAGACAGAATCCAATTGCTTTTATGTTTAATAAACAGCAGTTGCATAAAAATGTATGTATTATGTTACGATTTATAATCTTTTGGCAACGATCATCATAGAAAAACTGGTAACAAACTGTTCTTGCACCACGAACTTTGTGTGAAGGACACCTCGGCATTTCATTTGCAATAAAGGGTAACATATGTTATCAATATTTTGCAATACTGGTTTTTTGTAAGTTAATTTTGAGGCCCTAAACCTGTCTCTAAAGTAAATTTCGCAATATTTCCCCTTATTTTTGGTCATATTAGCCAAAACATTTTTACACCAACACAATTAATTTATCAGACAACTCGCATCGAATGCGAGACAATAAGAGTGGTTGTGTAACAGCGTAAACTCACCCCTCTGAAAGCTGATGCCTTTTCAAAGGATCGTAAGCAATTTCATCTTATTCTGTATGCCAAAATCTTACTTGCTGAGGGAACACCCACTACGATGAACAGCTTTAGTGTGATATAGTTGGCACCTTAAACTGCATGACCATTCGTTCCATTCTCCAAGCCCCAGCCCCAAACCACAACCTCACCTTTTAAGAAAAATTGTCCTGTTAGTCGAATTTGTTTTTAATAAGTGCTACAATTATCACATACAGATGAAAAAGACACAGTTTCAGAAAAGGCAAATCAACCATCAAAATTGACAACACCCAACTTCGTGCAATATTCACTTGTTTAGTTTGAATATCAAACTTCTCCTACGGTACTTCCAATACTGTGTACATTTGTGTTGCTTTTGACTAGTTTTACCGAGGCAAGTCCATAATATGACAGTTAATGATATGTGTGGAAAAGCGACAGAATAAGTTGCTCTACCAACTTTCACCATAAGGTAAACGTGCTGCTACTTAAAACAGAAAAAGCCAGTCCACTATAATACACTAATTAAATTTTCAAGATTCATCTTGATGAGTCTCCAGGAACCCCTCACATGAAGAGGTTAGTTAATGATTATACTATTCCACTGTCCTTCAATACAGCCATTTACTATATCTAAATTACTTTACTATGTGTATCCGATTAGACTTTATATATAAGTATATAGCTAAACGGCATCAAATATTCATATACTTTTAATTTATTTGAATACTGCCAACAGTGGTCAAAGTTTCTGATCACTTGTCCCCGTATGTTCATACGTAGATAGCATTAAGAGATCTTACATTACCTCATAAAATAAACAGGATACCAGAAGATACTCCAAGAGCATTGGAATTACATAAACCATACTAATATGCATAATTAGGCTTAAAGTGCACATTTGTATGTCGAAATTCACAAAGACGCCCCAACCTGGTATTAAGGGGGCATTGTAAGTCCTATGCCGCCATTGTTAAATTATCTAATTTTGTGAACCATTATCCTGGAAACTTTTTAAGACCCCAACTTACAATTTCCCATAATTATTGAATTCACCTTTCTACATACGCTGAACTAGAATTGTTTAAAATTTTTGTCGAAAGCAGTTTTTGAACGTAATCTCTTAACCAGTTTTCTATACGAAACTGTGTGCAGAGGTATTCATGGATGGGGGGGGGGGAAAAAAAAAAAAAAAAAAAAAAAAACAACAACACTGGAACGTCGTCCTCAGTTATTCCAGGAGCGCCACTGCTGGTCTTTGTGACTGGTCCTGGGGTCTTGTTTGTCGTATCTACAGCAGCCGATACAGTCTCCACAGATTGTTAGGTCATTTTTTGCCTAACGAGCCCGTCTCTCTCACCATCCGCGTATAGTTAGGTCATATTTTTGCCTAACCAACCAACGTATAGTTAGGTCTGATTTGGGCCTAAACTATTGGACGATATGATACAATATGAATATTCCTATAATTGCAATGTTATGATACATAGCTTTTTTTACTTACTACTGAATATTTTGTATTCTTTGTGAAAAATGATGTGAATGACACGATACGGGATAAGAGGAATAATGAGATACTTGTGATGATATGATGCATAGTTTCTGCGTATGATGATATGATACATAATTTCTACTTATCATGATATGATACATAGTTTTCTACATATTATGGAATAATTTATACCTTTTGTGAAACGTGATATGAATTTGGAGGGTTTATATAAATTTTGAAAGGGGTGGGTAGTGTAGGTACAAACATGACTAACACTATGCACACACACCACACCTTTCAAACAACCCTCGCAGACAAGTGTGACCGATTCTTCACCATTGCCGTTCCAGAGGAGTTGCTAAGATCTTGATCTTTCTTCAGGGACTTCAAAGGTAAAGTTGAGAATGTCCATTCCGCAGGAGATGTTTAACCTTCCTGTTACCAAGCTTTTCCAAACCTCTATTTTACCAAGCGGGGTATTTGGACTACCCCAAAAGAGTTTTGGGTTTTATGGTAATATTTGTTCTCAGATTTCGTTATTTCCATTGAATGGGTTTATTTAGTATTGAAAAAACAGCTTTTCAGGTTATTAGAAGTATTTAATCAGATCACAGATACAAAGTACAAAAAAAAAAAAAAAGTTACATCTTTCACTAAATTCAGTACTCAATGAACAGAAAATTAATAATCTGTGTACCTAAACAGTCACTGCAGTAAAATAACAGAAGACTTTTTCAACTTCTCAGTCAAGTGCAGTTTTGCACTGCATGCACTTCACAATAACAGTTTCTTGTGTATATTACAAACAGGTTTCTTGCACGTTACACAACAGAATCTTGTTTTCCGATCTTCGTTTCTCTTGCAATCTTCACATCGTTGTGGCGTTGGTAACTTGGAACACTGGGTCTGGATCACTGCTGTAGGATTTGCAATATCACAAGCATTCAGTGCATCTTGTACATCTTTATGAAGACCGTTGATATTTTTGGCTCTTTCTTCCATGTTGCCTTTGCCGAGTCCAAATACCAGTTTGGTCGTGAAGAGTTTACGTTGGCTTCGGTTATTCTTCTGCCATTCAAGAAATCTTTGAGTGTACAGAATATATGCATTCAGTGCTGCAATATCTATCACTTCCATGAAAATTCTTAGTGGACACCGCCTCGTTCCTCTAACACAACTGTATTCTCTTGTCATTTTGTCCCCATTATCTACAGCACCTTTGGTTTTGTTGTAGCGCAGTATGATTTCGAGTTTGTGTTCACTTTCTTCACCACTCACTTGTCTCTCATTATGCTGAGTAGAAAGTAGTATTACTGCCTCTCCATTCTTTGGAACATAGGAAACTAAGGTCAAGTGATTTGTGAAACCAAACATTGACGAGTGAACTTCTCTCTTTCTGTTTGGCAAGAATTCCTTCGGAATCTCTTTCTTATTGGAACGCAAGGTACCAACCAAAGTCATGTTTCATTTTAGTAGTCCAGCAGCCAATGGAAAACTGGTGAAAAAATTATCAGTTGTTACACCATGACCGTTATTCAGAAATGGTTCCATCAGACCCAAAACAACTCTGTCCTTGATTCACTTCCCAAGTACCGTATTTACCCGAATCTAAGCCGCACTCGAATCTAAGCCGCACCTGAAAAATGAGACTCGAAACAAAGGAAAAAAAGATTTCCCGAATCTAAGCCGCACCTGAAATTTGAGACTCGAAATTCAAGGAGAGAGAAAAGTTTTAGGCCGCACCTCCAAATCGAAACAAAGTTGGTCCATTGTAATATGAGACACAATTTAGGTCGAATGAATGACGATACAGCTACAGTAGTTTGGTTCGAGTCGTAAGCTTTACCAGGTAGCCATTGCTATGCGTCAGGCGCTCCGTCCGTATTTATACAGGTACCCTTCCTTTTTCACGTGCTTCGTCTGGTTTGAATCGATTGCTTATTTTGTTTGATCTGATAAGTGCCGTTTTCCCTGTTATAGGTGTTTACGTCACTCTAAGCTGAAAATGCATCACTGTACTGTGTCATGCATTGTTTGTCGCATTCTGATAGTGCGTGTTTACGGCCTGTCGCTGTTCGCGGCATGTCTTGCTTTTGTGCGCGCTACCGCCGCTTACAGCTAAAAAGAGGCGAATCGTCTCATTAGCAAAGCAATGTCAAGAGACTGCTATTTGTTGTTACTTACACTGCTGCTTTCTTTGAGAATGATCAACAAGAACCAAATAATAGGCTGCGTATGATAGAACATGTTCTGAACGAGAGTTAGGCGAAAATTTTTCTCCGTTTGAAAATCTTTGCGGCCGCTTCTTTAGTACATCAAATTCTGCACAGAAATTAGAGTCATCTTAGATTTAAAAATCTAGTCAGTTGCCGTGGTTCATTTCTGACTGTATCACTATTAGGCTAAGAATAATACGAATATAAACATGACACGATAAGTGTATTCTTCCGTGTTTGCTGTTGTCTCACTCTATTTTCGTAGTTTATTAGGCAGACAGGATTTAAATGAGATAGCAACAAACACGGAAGAACACATGGCAAAATGTTTATATTCGTATTATTCTTATGGTGAATGGTGAAGAGAATACTGCTTGTGATTCACATTTCATCAGGTTACTATTAGCAACCATCTCTTCTCACAGGTAGGAAAAAATTCAGAACGTAGAGTTGGCCATATTGAAAAACATCCCAAACAGTCTTGCCAGTCGGATTTTCGTAGTAAATTGAAATTCTAATACATTCGAAGATGAACAATACGGAATTTGTATTTACTTCGTTGGATAATGTATGAAAATGCAGTGGTCGAAACTCGGGGCGGAGAAAGAAAAGCTCGTCTTCCACCTTTTTTTTTTTTAATTTATTTACTGACGCAGAGGTTTTGGCGCCAGTATTTATCTTTGTGCCTACAAAGCATGTCTGTGTAGCACTACATATATTCGACGGCAGAAGTTAGTTGTGGCGGCACCTACCAACATTTTTCAGAACTTCCGCTTGCTTTGCACTCGATTCTAAGCCGCAGGCGGTTTTTTGGATTACGAAAACCGGAAAAAAGGTGCGGCTTAGATTCGAGTAAATACGGTATTGTCCACCATTCCTGTGTAAATTTGGATTCATAATAAGTAAGATGTCTTCACATCAGCACAAACCCAAATTTTAATGCCATACTTGCCAGGCTTGCTCTTCATATAAACCCTAAAATAGCAGTTTCCATGGTGCGTTGCTAATCGTTCATCAATAGCCACGTATTCATAAGGATAGAAGTTCTTGCAAAAGTTAGATTGAAATTTGTCGAACACTACCCTGATGGCTTATAGCTTGTCCTTGATTTCTTCAATTCTCTGTGCTCTTGTCTCTCTGTTGTCAAATCGCAAGAATTTCAATATAGACACAAATCTGTTTCTTGACATGGCAGCAGAAAAGAATGGTTGCCGAAAGGAAACATTATCTCCCCACACATCAGAAGTACTTGTGCGATGTCCATGAGTTCGACCAGCTCCTATTAGAATTGCTACAATACAGCGTACACTTCAGATGCATTTATATCTCTCCATGTCGTTTTGTTCGAAGAATGAGCTGCATTCCACAAAGAAATTACTAGTTTGGCTTCCCTGTTTGTTTCTTCTACAATGATGCTCACGATTTCCAGTGAGATAAATAATAGAAATGACTCTGTTACTGTTTTGATTGTTTTTCCGTCATTCACTGGGCCAGGTGTTACGTTCAAAATGTTGCGACGTCGACGCTGCCTATTGGTGGTTCACTAGAAAATTGTAGTCTACTTCTAGAAACAAACAAATCTCCAGTGTCTTCGTCTTCTTCTTTTTCATCCTCCTCCTCCTCCTCCTTCTTCTTGTTCACGTGAATGTGTAGTGTCTTCTGATATTTCATCATCAGCTTCATCTGATGCTATGATATGGTCTTTGTCAAGAGGTTCCATACATTAATTCAGTTCATTATCAATGTCCCCTTCATTTCCATTGTCACTGACATCAGAATTGTATAGAATATCCATGATCTCTTCGCTAGAAAGTCCTTTGGACAGCCTTACTTGCAGAGGAAATACTGACTCGTGTAATGTCAGCTCAACTGTGAACGTCAAATTCAACTCAACAATAGTAACCAGCAACAGTAACAAACATTGGGTCTACGGCAAAACTCAACAAAGAAGATCAATGACAGATATATTTCCCAAAATCTTCTTTTTCTACAAATAAGAAAATAAGACGTTTCGTACCAAGTGGGGTGGTCTCACAATCACGCCAACAAATGACTTGAATAACAATGATAAAGCCAAAAAAATTAGACAGTCATGAATGTGAATTCAACATCAATCATTTTAGTACAAAGTCATGAAACCACAGGCATGTGGCCCTTCAGATAACATTATTATAGGGAAAAAATCAACCTGGGTTAGTCAGAATACCCCGCTTGGTAATGCGAGGGTTAACATCATACCTACTCCGGCTTCTCACTCAAGTACCTGTGAAGTGGGGATCCTGGGGAAGGGGCGTGGGAAGGGTTTCCTGTCTTTGGGACTATCTTCTTTCTCTTCTTTGTTCTTAACAACCATTTCTACTTATTCCTTTCTTACTTCTCTTTTGAGTACCAGTCTATCTTTCCCTCTGTCCATATACATACACTTCTATCACTGAAGTCCTCAATTTCTGTGGTTTTCTATAACCTTCAACTTATTTTCCGTAAGCTGGCCGAAGAATCCGGCTACACTACTACCCATACGCATACACACAATGAAACACAAAGACACAAACAGGAAGAGTACAGTTTAAGATAATGTGGGGACCGTCGTTTTGGATGGAGATGCACACAGTGTGTGCACAGAGTGTGCACACAGTGATAGGTATGTGCACCTGGTTATGTGAGGTGGAGGTTCAACATCACAAAGGTACATACAGGGATTTATTTATATACGTAAGAGCTAAGAGTATTTATGGTTATGATGACGGTATTACACTAGTATGTGTACATGAGAGACGTAGGAACATATTGTGGTCGTTATGCTACATCATATACTTAAGTGGACAGAATTGATGTCAGTCTAACGGCTGATGAATTGTAAGATAATGGGACTAGTAGAGTATAAGTAAGAGTTTGTGTGTGGTGTCTATTGGGAACATAGGACTGGAAGAGTAATGGAGGACTCTAAAGGATTAAAGAAAGTATTGAGAAGTGCGTGTAAGGAGTGAAGTAGGACGTTGATTTCTCTAAGAGGTATTCGAATTCTAGGGTACATAAAGATGTATGCTAGGGCAATGGACTATGAAGCCCACTCAGGAGCAGGGCGCATCCAGCATTGACTGGATGGAAGGGCGCAGGTAGGCAGACCCAAGAAAGGCTGACCTATACTGTGCAGGCAGGAGCACCAAGAAGAGGATTGACCTGTACCAGAGTATGATAGAATTTGTTTAAAGGGGCGAACTACCAAAAAAGAAGGAGGAAGTGCTTTCATAGTATCAACCTGTATGTGGGGATAGGTACTGGGCCTAAATGAAAAGGGCAGTATTGCGACAAAAGTCACAAATTTTGTAGAGATTTTTCTGGTAAGTTTGAATTCTCATTTCCACTCGCATCATTATGTTTGTGTGAAGTTACAGGTGTTGAAAAGAACACCTTTATTTACCCAGAGTTCCTCCAGATTGTAAAAGGTATTGAATAAATCCATACTCGGAAAAAGTAGTATGCGAAGTAAGGGCATATAACAGCAAACGCTTGGGTAATGCCCACTTGGAGTTTATGATTGGAAAGGGAAAAGAAAGATTCTTGTCCTTACAAAGTTTACATTGATCAAAAGGTCCAGGATTATAATGGTATTAACATGGAAAAGGAAAGAGAGGTATATATGAAGTACCCGATGGAAAAAAAAAGTTATATAAATTGATGAAAACGTAAAGTAATATTATATGAATACAATACTGATGTACATAACGAACATGTATAAAATATCGTGTGTTCGAGTTAAGGGGAGGGATATGAAGTGCCTCGGGAATTTCGGGGTAAATTCTAGACACCCTCGTATTTCTACCATCTCAAACATGCATTATTTTAGAGATGAATGTGGTAAAGTAGAACTGTGTCTACTGCACCACAATTATGTGTGTGCAAGATGGACGTGTATCAGACGGATGATCGGTGCGGGCAGGTAGTCGCTGAGCTGCCCTAAGAAGTTACACGTTCAGCTTAAGGAATAAATGCGCCACACTTCGTGTGACGTCAAACATTATTGTGTGAACATTTGAATGTTGTTGAAAGAAGAGAACAGACAATTACTTATTCATTTATTCTCTTACTTTTGTAAGGTCCGGACAGTTGTCTTGTTAAACTTGGAGAGATTTGTAAACTGTATTTATGGAAAAATGAATGTGATAGTTTCTGACGGATCGGAAGGTGTCGAGCTCACGAAAAAGGTTTTACTTGTACGAAAACTGTTATGCGTCACGAAAATACAGTGACATTAAGTTCAAAGTATTCTCGAGTGTATGGAGTTATTTTAAAAGTATAAAAAATTCCTCCAATGTAGCATCTTATCTTCAGAGAAGAAGTTGTGCAGGATATCGCAGCTGGTTATCATGAAAAGAAGATCGGCAAAGCAACTCCAAGTAAGTTCGATAGCAATGGGGGAGTGTGAGTCTTGCACACCAGTACCATACTGCCACCCTTACTCACCGGAAACTGCCAGACTAGAGGACACTAGCCAGCACTGTGGAATGAAACAATTCATTTCAAACAAATTGACTGCCTCTGCGGAAAAGATTAATAAAAGCCAAATCGCTTTAGCAAATCGATAAAAATAACTTCACTGTTCGGCAATGCCACCAATGCTCGACTGCCAAAAAATGTGGAAATAAAATAAAACCAGAAAACTGAAATTAATAACATATTTCAGACTTCCATAATTAAGTGAATGTATTTCAATTCACTTGATAGGTCCCAGCCACAGAAATCCATTTTATTTTCATTTGAGGTGAGAGCTGTAAACAAAAAGGGAAGAGTAAAATCATTATATTTAAACACGGGTCACCTCCCTCCCCACTACAACTCAAGACCGCTATGCACATGCACTAATCTGGCAGCTTGTTGCTACTGCCAATACAGCCGCACTTCAAGTAGCCACAGAGTGGGAGCAGGTACTGCTCGTACACGTCTGAACTGCGTGTGCACGCGAGCTCACTCACACTCGTTGGGAGCAGTTTGTTATTATGAGTATAGCATAGACTTTGTCTTAAATCATTTGACACATTTTACTGTTGGCAGACACTTGCCTGTGCACTGCGTTTTGTTGGTGCGAATGGCAGATTTCCTTTACAATTTGAGATCTTTTGATTCACTCGTTTTACTGCCGCAGCATTATTCTGCAGTAGCAGACTTCAGTAAAATTATTTGTTAGAGTATCAGTTCTTACCAGTTAAAATTACAAAAATTTAACTGAAAACTAAAATGATGAAAAATTTCTGGAATTCTGAAAAATTCCCATGTTTTTCCTGGATTTCCCAGTTGTCGTGGGCTGTGCACATCCTGTTTGACACTAAGAGCCAGCTGCTATTCGTCACATCAACTAGAAATTTTGTCCAAGTCATCCTGTATCACCCTACAGTGACTTATCTTGGACACCTTCCTCTATACCACAGTGGACACATTCCTCTAGACCATAGCATTATCAGCAGACAACTGCAGATTGCTGCCTACCCTGTCTGCCACATCATTTATGCATATAGAGAATAGCAATGGCCCTATTACACTTAACCGGAACATTCCTGACGTTACTCCTGTCTCTGACGAACACTCCCTGTCGGAGACAACGTACTGGGTTCTATTACATATCTCGGAGCCTATTCCGTATGCACATATAGTCTGCAGTGGGGTGATGTTTCGAATACTTTTCAGAGATCTGGAAATACTGAACCTGCTCGAAGATCCACAGTTCACCGTATATCGTGTGAGAAAAGAACGAGCTGGTTTTCACACGAGTGATGCTTTCTAAAGCATATTCGTGCATATGAGCTTTCCGACCTCTAGGAAATTTATGCTATTTGAACTCAGAATATGCCCTATAATTTTGCAGCAAGCCAATGTTAAGTATATTGATCCGTTCTTCTACCCTACTACTTATATAAAGAAGTCACCTGCACTTTTTCTCCAGTCACTTGGCACTTTGCGCTGGTCGAGAGATTCGTGATAAAAGTAAACTTAGTAAATGGCCGATGAAATGGAGTATTTATAAAACTGAATTGGGATTCAATCCAGACCTTGTGACTTATTTGTTTTCAACTCTAAGTTGTTTCTGTTCAAATGTTCAAAAGTGTGTGAAATCTTATGGGACTTAACTGCTAAGGTCATCAGTCCCTAAGCTTACACACTACTTAACCTAAATTATCCTAAGGACAAACACACACACCCGTGCCCGAGGGAGGACTCGAACCTCCGTCGGGACCAGCCGCACAGTCCGTGACTGCAGCGCCTTAGATCGCTCGGCTAATCCCGCGCGGCTAAGTTGTTTCTGTATGCCAGGAATGCTTATTACTATGTCATACATACAGGACTATGTGTGATGGTCAAACAATGGTAAGTTTGTACGATTCTCCTGTGTGAATGATTTCTTAATTGTGAAATCTGAAACTTGGGTCTTCCTTTTGCTATCTTCTACTGCCAAACCAGACTGGTCGACAAGTGACTGGATGGAAGCTTTATACCCACTTAGTAATTATACGTATGACCAGAATTTTTTCGGGTTCTCTGCCAGATCTTTAGCCAAGGTGGCTGTTGTATCCTTCGTGTATAGATCTTTCCACAGACACATAAATCCCTACTAATTTTTGCCTCTCAACATGAATTTTGTTATTAAACTGCTGTGGATCTTTTCTGTCCTTAATCCACTTACTAGACACATACGTGTACAGAGCACAATTCACAATCATTTTAAACATTGCCCATAATTCATTCATGGCCATCATTCTGGAACTAGATGAATGCAGTTCGTCGACTAAGTGAGATGCTAACAATTTCTTATCTGCTCTTTTTAGCAGAAACACTCTCCTAGCCCTCTTGACTTATTTAATAACTTTCAAAACCATAGTCGCTATGATATCGTGACCACTAATCCCCTCTATACTGACGCCATCAATGATGTCCGGCCTGTTTGTAGTTTCGAGGTAAGATACTTCCACTGCATGAGGGCTACCGACAGAAGTTTTCAGAAAAGGTAATCAAAAGTAGTTCACAAGACTGACTGACTGTAACCCCTGCAATGAATCCATACACGTCCGAGTCTATACTCATTAGGTTAAAGTCCCTACAAATTAGTATTAAAAGGTCTGGGTATTGGTGCACAGCTGACCATTGACTTGCTTTGAATGGCCCTATGACTGTCACAGAGGAATTTGGTGGTCAGTAAAACCATCCAACAATTAACTCGGTTTCACCTAAACCTGTAACATGTGACCAGATAACTTCAATATGACAGTCAATTTCAACTTCAGAATGTTTTTGTCGACTGCAATAAACACTCCCCCCCCACCTACAGCATTTAATCTGTCTCTCCGGTAAACATTCCAAGACTCGCTAAATATTTCAGAGATTTTTACTTCAATTTTGAGCCAGCTCTCAGTCCCTAGAATAATTTGAGATAGAGAACTGTCCTGGACAGCAGTAAATTCAGGAACTTTGTTACAAATACTTCGACAATTTACTGATAAAATCTTAGTCAAACAGTCTTTACCCTGAACATGGTCTGATTTTCCTACACATGTATCGCCTGGTAAGTGCCCGAGAGAGTACTTCAAACTGCCGCCTGGCCTTAAAAAAACACCACCACCACGCGCACTGCAGAAATACTCTGCTACCGCAGTGTAGTTTTGAAGTCAGCAGGCTCCATGTCAAAAAATGCTCAAAACGAGAGATCGGCATTACTGGAACATAAGGACATTGCTCGATGGTGATCTCAACTGCTCATACAGTTGAAATCCATTAAGCGCGCGCACACACATGCGCGTACATCGTACAAATTAATGTTCTCCCCTGCATTTTTTTTTTTTTTTGTCTGTGGAAGCTAATCTTACAAACTATTGTCAGGTTTTTGATGTTTCCGGTAGCATATACGCAGATTAGTGACGAATGTTTGTGGGCAGTGGAGACAGGAGCAAGGCCGACTGACAGCAGCGCAGGGCTGGCGTGAGCTACTGACTTTCTACACACCCTACAATACAGGATGTACTGAAGCACAAACTGATAAGAACAGATTTGTCGGTACAAGTTAATGTTTAAGGGTAGTGAAGGTAAATGTGCGGAAAGATCAGACAGAAAATGTAGCGCACAGTGGAATCGAGCAGACCAGGCAGTGCAGTACATCGTCGCCACAGGATGTCACTCCGAACATGAATGAAATATGGAGCAGATAACAGTCTCGTCTCGTCTGAACTCCTTAAATTATATTACGTTATACAAAAGCAACCGTCGACCACAATGGCGACCGTTTTCTCACACTGCCCAAATTGTACATCAAATATTTAGGAGCAAATTAGGCATAAGAAATAAAGTGCACAGTGGAAGACAAAACATGGATTCAATTGTCACATATTAATGTGTGTGTAAATGCTTGGAAAGTGAAAAGTCTGATGCTACTCGGTGTTTAATTAGACAAGGTATCAGCATACAGACACAGTGTGTGACGGCACTCCACCCGTGAGAATAGCAGAGGGTATGCTGTTACTACTGCCCTCCCCTCCCCGCCTGTGGACAGTGTTCACCTTGCTCTGCCAGGTAACCACCTCGAGATCAGCTTTTCTGTCTCCTCATAATTTAAGTTCTCAAAACTGAATTTTCATTACGATACCATCAAATGTCACATAAATCACTTAATAACCCATTATACAACTACACAAGTACATTGAACGATAAAAAAATGAAGCACACTGAAGATCGGCGAATGTCAATTTCACTCTATATGTGTGCACAATGACACTATCTACATAAGTGATCCAAGTTGCAATTCTCTGTGACAGGTAGGACACCCACCGGAGTTCATTAGTGTCGTTCACGCTCCGTGTCGTTCCTGTGCCCACACGGTATACGAGGTGTGAGAATAGTATCAGATGTCGAGTGACCACCGCAAATGACACAGAGGTACCGCGTACTCGCGGAAGAAGGTGGTATCCGCACCTGACAGAGTTCGGAAGTTTTTGTACATCCATCCTTTTAGCAGGTCTCTGGGGCGACGGCCGTTTACCATTGTGACAAAAAATAAAAACACCTACAGCCGTCCTTGTGATTTGATTTGATTTTGTCGCTACCAGTTTCAACGCTTCATTGCGTTATCTTCAGGCTGTTTTTGCAGCGGTACAGGTTTATATAATCTCCGTGCATAACCCATTAGTTGCCAGCATTACTGGATACGCAGATAATGTGTCAGCACTCCAACCGTCAACTGCCAACTGGTAGCGACAAAATAAAATAAAATCATAAGGACAGATGTAGGTTTTTTTTTTAGTCACAAGAGTTCGAAAGTGCCCTCGTCCTATGTCTCCGTTTTGTCGTCTCCACATCTGTAGAGCAATCAGTCGTAACAATGGGTGGGAATACTCTCCGTCAAAGTTTCTGTTCACTGCATCTCTAAGCTGCGAACGGGGATTGCCGTACCGTGTGCCGACACTTGGCATCTGCACCTCTGACCTAAAAATGAGAAGTAGACTCCCTGCAACATTCTGTGTCATCCCACACTGTTTGTCACAGACTAGCAGCAGCAGGGCTAGGGAATGCCCCACATGCAGTCCGTCACTGACACCGACTGCAAAAGGCCGCATCCGGAGCAGAGCTGCGCCCTGGAATCGTGGACTGCCAGCGAGTGGTGTTGCACTGCGTCCAGTGGCAAATCGTGGTTCTGCAGTACCTCAAACGGATAGCCGTCAATGAGTACAGGGGTGACCTTACAAGAGGTTCGATTCTTCTGACACTTCGAAGAGACACGGCAAAATTCTCAGCTCCACAGTTTCGGGAGCACTCGGGTACGGACTACGGCCCACGGCCGGTAGTGTTCGAGAGAACTCTCGAGCCGTAATGTTAAGTTACAGAGGTCATGGACCCTATACCTCCAGCGGAAAAGTATTGCCAGGTAACTTTTCGACGATACGATGCTCGTCTGACTGTAGTATAAATATCTACGAACTGGCCACATAATGTCGAGATACTCCTGTGGCTGGCAAGATCCCCAGATCCGTACCCTGATACGACACGTGTGAGAAGAGCTCAAAATGTCGACTCTGTCCCAGTGCCAGTGTACGGAATATCGAGGACCGGCCGAGATAGTCTGCCATCTCCGTGTCAGCCTACCTGGCCAAATCGGCACTCGTGTCCCGGCCAGGAGGGCTGCGACGCTGTAGTGGTGAGTGGGCTTGTACCGACAAGTTTTTTGTAAATCTGACTCCACTTTTTAATGACTGAAATAACATCACGTACCCTCGTGTACTTTTGTTTCATTTCCCCCTGCATCCTAGGTGCTTCACTTTTTTTGTCAAACAGTATATTTACAATGTTTACCAATGTCACAATTGCATAAAACACACACACACACACACACACACACACACACAACACACACACACAAAACTGTTATAAAATAAAAGATAAATTACTTACTGAGGAATCGCTGCTCTTTTCATCCCTCTTGCAAGAATCGTGACCGTTGCTTGACTTTTCGGAAGGAAGTGCACACGATAAAATGTCTGCGAGACTCATCCCGGAATCCACACGAGCGACGAGATCTCTCGCTAAACTCATTTCCTCTGTTATGGAAAATAAAATATTAATAATTACTGAACAATGAAAAAGGGTTGGCACATCGTCGAAACATACCCAGAATGTTTACCGTATTTACTCGAATCTAAGCCGCACTTTTTTTCCTGTTTTTGTAATCCAAAAAACCGCCTGCGGCTTAGAATCGAGTACAAAGCAAGCGGAAGTTCTGAAAAATGTTGGTAGGTGCCGCCACAACTAACTTCTGCCGTCGAATATATGTAGTGCTACACAAGCATGCTTTGTGGGCACAAAGATAAATACTGGTGCCAAAAACTTTTTTTTTTCCTCCGCCCCGAGTTTCGACCATTGCATTTTCATACATTGTCCAACGAAGTAAATACAAATTCCGTATTGTTCATCTTCGAATGTAGCAGAATTTCAATGTACTACGAAAATCCGACTGGCAAGACTGTTAGGGATGTTTGTCAATATGGCCAACTCTACGTCTCGAGTTTTTTCCTACCTGTGAGAAGAGATGGTTGCTAATAGCAACCTGATGAAATGTGGATCACATGCAGTATTCTCTTCATCATAAGAATAATACGAAAATAAACATTTTGCCATGTATTCTTTCGTGTTTGCTGCTATCTCATTTAAATCCTGTCTGCCTAATAAACTACGAAACTAGAGTGAGACAACAGCAAACGCGGAAGAATATACGTATCGTGTCATGTTTATAATCGTATTATTCTTATGCCTAGTAGTGATATAGTCAGAAATGAAGCACGGCAACTGACTAGATTTTAAAGGTAAGATGACTAATTTCTGTGCAGAATTTGATGTACTAAAGAAGCGGCCGCAAAGATTTTCAAACGGAGAAAAATTTGCGCCTAACTCTCGTTCAGAACATGTTCTATCATATGCAGTCTATTATTTGGTTCTTGTTGATCATTATCAAAGAAAGTAGCTCTTTTTTTTTAAAGCGGCGGTAGCGCGCACAAAAGCAAGTCATGCCGCGAGCGGCGACAGGCCGTAAACAAGCACTATCAGAATGCGACAAAAAATGCATGACACAGTACAGTAATGCATTTTCAGCTTAGAGTGACGTAAACAGCTATAACAAAGAAATCGGCACTTATCGGATCAAAGCAAAATAAGCAATCGATTCAAACCAGACGAAGCACGTGAAATACGGACGGAGCGCCTGACGCATGGCAATGGCTACCTGGTAAAGCTTAACTGCTAAGCTTACGACTCGAACCAAACTACTATAGCTGTATCGTCTTTCATTCGACCTAAATTGTGTCTCATATTACAATGAACCAACTTTGTTTCGATTTGGAGGTGCGGCCTAAAACTTTTCTCTCCCCTTGAATTTCGAGTCTCAAATTTCAGGTGCGGCTTAGATTCGGGAAATATTTTTTTCCTTTATTTTGAGTCTCATTTTTCAGGTGCGGCTTAGATTCGAGTAAATACGGTAAATGCAACAGTGTTTGAGGGTACAAAATTTGGTTTATTTAATTCGGAAATTTTCTCAAACTCACTATCTACAAAAGAGCTAACATATATACCATTAATTTTATTGTAATATTAATAATAGTTAAAAGGAACAATGAAGTCTTCTTTACAGATAAATGATATCTTATACATGTTCAAATATTTGTTTCGAATTGTGATTATACATTTCTAGTATTCCTAAGGTGACACACACCAGACCGAGTTTGACAGCAGACACCCCTACATCGCAGCAGGTGCCGTGCAGTGCTACTGACACAGTACGGAGTGCCGAGGAGGACCCGATTAAGCCATCCCCACGTGATTCCATGAATGTATGACACACCAATATAAATGAAGGACAGAGAATAACTTATGGTACGCTATCAGTTCAGAAAGAGCTTAGCTATTACTAAAATTAGATTTCTATACTTATTTAGGTAGTTGAGGTTCATCATTATTTACAAATGGCAGAAGTTATTCAATGCAGATAATGACAGATAATAAGGGAACACTAATTAGTTATGATTAAAGGAGATTTTTACTATCAAAAATAGTGATAACCAAAGCTGAAAGCTGCAGTAATCACAGAAACGCGACGATGAAATACGTCCTGATTCGACAAATATTACACAGTTGCTGGTTTCAAATATTCGAGGAGGAGAAGAGATATATCATTATTTACATTCTGACTCAAGAATTTCATTTTTTACACAGGTGCACTGGTGAAGACGATCGAATCTGCACAAAGCTGGAGGGGAAAAGAATTCAAACTGTCTTTGCCCATGAAAGTTACAGTATGGCATTTAGGGCTCAGCAACTTTACGATATAAAATAAAATAAAGACTTCTGTGATCATTTTTATTTTTATCATAAATCTGAAGACTGGACTAGACAATACGGATAAGTTATTGTCAAAAATTTCCTTTCTAAACAGAGTTAACAGAATATTTAGAAGTGATATTGACGTACCCCGATACAGTGGTTTGCGAGTCAGTGTGCGTAATATTTGCTATGAGAAGGAATTGACATCAATCGGAAGTCAGACTCGACAATTAAGAGATGCACCAAGAAAGCTGTCAAATGCTTCAAAATTTGAACCTCTTCCCCATGTGCTAAATTTAGGAGATGGGAGACACCATGTGTATGTATGTTTTTCTAAATCTGATTAAGGACTTAATTTTATTGCTTAGTAAGTACTTCGTTCAATTGCTTATTCACGTTTTTTTGTGCGTGCCTGCCTGCCCGCCCATCAATACCTCCTCTACATGCTAAGTAGTAATTTATTCTAAATAATATTGTTGATACATCACAAAAGTAAACGCCTCCACTTATTAAAGCACAACATGAAATTTGAAGTTATCTCTTTGCCTACTTTTCGAGAAACAGCAATAACAATGCAACAACAATGCAAAAAATTTTGAAAGAAAAGAATTCACAAAATTCATTAAGGTCACACAAATAGAAGTGTCACAGAAGGTAGCATAGCTTAGTATATAGCACTATTTTATAGGATTACCAAAAAATTCCGATGTAAATATTACCGTTAAGATTACGCAGACTGAAAATTCCTCGGTCGTCTGACTAATAATGAACAAAACAAGACTGGAAATGTCACACAATCGGTATATACAATTTTAACAGAGAAGCTGCTGTGGAATGTATTGTATCAAATTTACACACTAGTTGTGTAAAACCCCATGAAAAGTACAAACAATAGTTGGTATGTGCTCCCCCGCCCCCTACCGGCACATATACGTGCACGTGGAAGGAATAAAAAGAGTGGAGGGCAGGAAGCGAGGGAGTGGGGTGGGGTGGGGGAGTTCCCCTTGGCTCCATAGCCCAGTCACACTCATGTGCTGTGAAGAAGAAAGCAGGCTGGAAATCTGAGCTAAACTGTAATAGAAAAATCAGTTTAACCTGAAATACTTTAAAACTGATTGCTTTGTTTATGGCAAATATGGGAATTTTGCAACCAGACAATTACATAGTAATCAAACTGCTCCTGTCGTATGGCAATTTACTGTCACGACTGGTATCAACCACCGAGCAGTCATGTTCGCGTGCACTAAAGCGCATGCTGCAAGTAATATGCACGAGCAGTATGCGGCTGAGCATTGTCATGTTGCAAAATGACAACTGTTGTCAGAAGTCCACATCACTTTGATCTTATTGCAGGCCAAAGCTGATTTTTTTCCGGCATACTGAAATACCTTACACTTGTGATAGTGTTTTCCCTAGTCATGTAGTATTCTAAAGTAACGTCTCGTTCATTACACAAACTGAATCGGCAAAACCTTCCCTGCAGGTGGGAGCATCCAGGACATCTTGGGTTCTGATCATGAGAAATGTTGCCATTCCTTGCTCGCTTTCTTCATTCCGAGTTGCTGGTGGTGATCCAGTTTTGTCTCCTGTAATGATTCCCATAAAGAAGACATCACATTCTAATTTGATATGCTGCGAAAGTTCTTCACAGATTTTGATGTGTCGCTCTCAGTTCTGGAGTGAGCTGCCTTGGCATCCAATTTGCAGAAATTTTGCAAAAGTTAAACACTTCACAAAAGATGCAATGTGCTGAGCCATGACTTATGTTCAGGTCTGTGGCTATTTCATCCACCAATGGGTGGTGAATTCCTATCTCAAGACTTCAACTGCTGCAGTAGACTCTGGTATGCCTCACCTGTGCACTGAGTCTCTGTCATAGCAGTCTTACTACTCGACTCAGGTACTTGCTGCATTGATAGTGATGCATCATCACTCTGGACCACCATTTTCCAATGGATTTAAAAGGTTTCATACCTTTACCAAAAGAATATAGATTGCTACTCTTCCTCGGTACACGTTGTAAGTGTGGCGGCCATTTTGAATTGGTATTGGGGGCGTATTTCATTTGTCTGTAGTATGCCGCCACCAGCGGGGCATCCCTTACGTCACTGGGAACAGTACTGCCAACTTGCACAACAATAGCACGAAATGTCTATTTTTAATTATACTATTAAGGTTTTCATTTGTCTCCCCCTCATAGCAGATTCTAAATCAAATAATGGTTTTCAAATGTATTAATTGAAAATGCAGTATTCCAGTAGCCACTATCAGTCTGCGTGGCATGAAATGGTCATTCCATGTCAAATTGCCTAATTCTGGAACATTTTACATCTCGATCCTCACAGATTTTGATGAAATATTATGATAAGATTCATACTTGTCCCCAACAAGTTAGATCTGTTATGTCTTGGGCAATATTTTGTTGAACGAAATGAAATTTGGCTATCTTGTACAATTATGTGTGTTCTCTTAAGAATAATAATGACAAGAATATTACAAGCCATATTCACCCAGAAAATTTTGGACAAATTCACCTGAAACAATTGCAAAGATTCTCTTCTTCTATCTCAGGGAATAGAGGCACGACAAACGTGAAACTTGGCATATAGCAACCTAACACCACAAAGTTCTCGAATACAAAGTTTCATTTATGTACCACTTTTCAATACTGAATAAATGAAGTGCAAAGTTGAAGACTTTATAAAAATATCCGAAATATGGTATATTCAACCAGATTTTGCAAAAACTATGTCCTCGAAAACTTTCCAAACTGAGCTCATTAACGGCCAAAAGAAATGTATTTCATTATACAATGTGAGCTAACAATGCTGGATAATTTGAATCAAAGACGAGCACGAAAACTGCAGCATGACAAAAATGTAAACTTCTGATTCCTGTATCTCATTGAGTAAATGCATGCTGAACCAAAATTTCTTACACAATAGATCAGTAGCATAAGTATATGCTAAGTTTCATTTACCTACTATTTTTCAATAGTCTACAAATTCATCGAAAATGTGATGGTTTTTGTGAATAAGTTAAAAAATAGGGTATATTCAATACTTCTTTTACAAATACTGTTCTTTACTAAAGTTTCAAAACTAGTCTTATTTGAAGCAATGTGTTTTAAGCTCCCTGGGAACAGTGGGTTTAATTTTCAACATGGGCTAACAATATTACATAAGTTAAGACTAACTAGTCTCATATCTCGCTGATTAAAAGCACGATGAACATGAAACTTCCGACAACAATAACAGAAGTTTTTCTAATATAAAATATTATTAGAGATTGCTTTCAAAATTTCTACAAAATCAGTTCAAACTTTACTTTTTTAGTAAAAATTACAGAAATAGTCCACATTCGATTTGCTTTTAGAACATCTGTTTGCCATAATTGATTTCAAACTAATCACAGTTAAAAGCATGTTTTCACATATTCAGAAAATCACCTTCAACTTTCCAATTTGAGCTACCAACACCTGAAAATGATAGAGAAACCTGGGGGACTCTATCATAGCAACATGTCTTATTACAGCAAACTGCTGTTCATGTTTTGTTGCATGTGGTTTTTATTTTTAAATTGATATGCAATATCTAGTGAAACTGCATAGGTCCACGGTGATATTGTCATTACCGTTCCAGAACGTAATCCAGCATCATCGCCATAGGGGTGCAGTACCAGCCATGTATTGGTTTCTTCATCCAGGTTCGCAAGCTTGTAATTTGATTTCTTAATTCGAGTTCCAACGTCTTGTAGCGGTACCACTCTGCTTGCAAAGCCGTTTGCTAAATACCTTATCTGCAATTATTAAATCTGTAGAAATATCATCCATAGGCAGCAAGCAAGAAGCAATATCAATTTTGATTTTAAACTTCTCAATATTGTAAAATTACTGACTTACCAACAGAACAAATTGATGCACTGATAAAATTTATGCACCCTCAAGGCCCAACTCATTCATTTTATTCGCTCAACAGACAGGACAAGTGTTGGGTATCAGAAAAACACCTTCTTTCCACGTTCTCTGCTCATTCAATATCATCATCTGGCCAATGTTATCAATTTCCAGAAAATGAACTGTAGAAAGTGGTTCAAAAATTTTGAAAAATGTAAATTGCAATGTTGAGAAGTATAAAATCGAAACTAACATTACTTTCTGCTTGCCACCTATGTGAGATGCTAGTACAGATTTAAGAATCAGTGATAAGGTCCTTAGCAAATGCTCCGTAAGCCAACTGGTACGACCACAAGGCTTTTGGACCAAAATTAACTCTTCGGTGAGCACGCCTGCAGCAATTGGCCACAAGATTTAGTTTTCTGTTAGTATCACAGTTAGCATTACACTTGGATGAATGCCAAAACATGTATTTGTTACCTGTAACATGTCACCGCTTGCTAAATTTGTGCAATTCACCCTTACAGCAGTCTGGTCACTACTGATGTTCGGAAAGTGAGCATTGTGTTTGCGGTGTGTTTGCTGCTATGCACTTCGTGATGTAAATATTTTCTATATTTGTGTTTTTCTTCCACTTCAAAGTAATCTTTATTTTACTTAAGTATGCAGAATTCCAAGCAAATAAAACCACAGAAGTCCAATCATGTCTCTTCAGTTTTCAAGACGAACTATGTACAATCTCGACATTTTCCTACAAAGAACAAAGCTGTGATTTTTTTATCGACAATGCACAGCAATGTAATAGATCGAGAGACTAAGAAACAGAGAGTGGTCCTGTACTACACTGCTACCGAAAGAGGAGTAGACACTGTAGATCAGATGTGGTCATCATGAAGCACTTAAAGAATTACACAAAAATGGCCACTTGCACTTTTTACAGACATCTAGATATTGTTGGGAGAAATGCAAACATTATTTTCAAATTCAACAATTCTGATAAGAAAGAAAGAAGACAACTTTTTTAAACATCTCACTCTTGGCCTAATGAAAGAACATTTGAACCAACGAGTGTTACTTTGAACATTTTCCAAGAATATTCGTACCTTTTGGACCAAGTATAGGCATGAAGATGAGCAGAACAAGGAACCAGAAAAACCTGAAATTTGTCACATATGCGACAGGCATAAAAACAACAGAACAAACACAGTATGTGTGAAGTGCAGGAAAATGTATGCCAGAAATATAGTGGCACAGACACACAATGTGTGCAGTGTGAAACTGAGCAGCAGATGGAAGTTGATGAACTTTTTCACAATCATATGCAGTAGTTTCCTAATGTTTTCTCTTGTTACTTTCTTTTCACATGAATCAGTGCAATTGGGATCTACTTAAAAAAGATGATGACAACGACAGCAACAACAACATGTAAGGAACAAAGAATATTGGCAACTTGTAAATCACAATGACAATAATAGACAAGTGTGAAGAAATAAATAAAAAATTATTTTTAAACAGCTATGAAATGTTATGTTTTGTCAATTAAAACATAGGTAGTGATCATATAAAGATTATTTTTCCTACAGTTAAAAATGTTAATACTAACTGGGGTGTACAAACTGCAAGGCACCCACTCTAAGTTTGAAATTCATTCCCATCAAAAGGTTAAGAACCTGGATGAATAAACCCACCCCTGTCTGGAACTGCACAGCTACTGAGTGACCCTAATGGCAAAGGGGTGGTCTGTTCATGTTCTTGAACTGGTAGCGACAATGTCACCACGGACCAATGCAATCCACTGAGAAATTAATTGTTGATTTAAAAATGAAAACCAATTGCAATGAAACATGGACAACAGACTGCTGCATTATAGCTTGTGGCCATGGTACATTCCCTCATATTTGTCAGTCACTTTCAGGTATTGTTAGTGCACACTGGAAATTGAAACTTAAGTTTCTGAATGCTTGAAAATATACCTTTCCAAATGTTGTTAGTATGGAATCAATTACGGACAGCAGATGCTCTACAAGCTACCGTATTTACTCGAATCTAAGCCGCACTTATTTTCTGGTTTTTGTAATCCAAAAAACCGCCTGCGGCTTAGAATCGAGTGCAAAGCAAGCGGAAGTTCTGAAAAATGTTGGTAGGTGCCGCCACAACTAACTTCTGTCGTCGAATATATGTAGCGCTACACGGGCATCCTTTGTAGTCACAAAGATAAATACTGGCGCCAAAACCTCTGCGTCAGTAAATAAAATTTAAAAAAAAATTGGAAGACGAGCTTTTTTTCTCCGCCCGAGTTTCGACCACTGCATTTTCATACATTATCCAACAAAGTAAATACAAATTCCGTATTGTTCATCTTCGAATGTAGCAGAATTTCAATGTACTACGAAAATCCGACTGGCAAGACAGGGATTTTTGTCAATATGGCCAACTCTACGTTCTGAATTTTTTCCTACCTGTGAGAAGAGACGGTTGCTAATAGGAACCTGATGAAATGTGAATCACATGCAGTATTCTCTTCACCATAAGAATAATATGAATATAAACATTTTGCCATGTATTCTTTCGTGTTTGCTTCTATCTCATTTAAATCCTGTCTGCCTAATAAACTACGAAACTAGAGTGAGACAACAGCAAACGCGGAAGAATATACGTATCGTGTCATGTTTATATTCGTATTACTCTTATGCCTAATAGTGATATAGTCAGAAATGAAGCACGGCAACTGACTAGATTTTTAAATCTAAGATGACTAATTTCTGTGCAGAATTTGATGTACTAAAGAAGCGGCCGCAAAGATTTTCAAACGGAGAAAAATTTTCGCCAAACTCTCATTCAAAACATGTTCTATCATATGCAGTCTATTATTTGGTTCTTGTTGATCATTATCAAAGAAAGCAGCAGTGTAAGTAACAACAAATAGCAGTCTCTTGCCATTGTTTCGCTAATGAGACGATTCCTCTCTTTTTTTAATTGTAGGCGGCGGTAGCGCGCACAAAAGCAAGCCATGCCGCGAGCAGCGACAGGCCGTAAACACGCACTATCAGAATGCGACAAACAATGCATGACACAGTATAGTAATGCATTTTCAGCTTAGAGTGACTGACGTAAACACCTATAACATAGAAAACGGCGCTTATCAGATCAAAGCAAAATAAGCAATCGATTCAAACCAGACGAAGCACGTGAAAAAGGAAGGGTATCCGTATAAATACGGACGGAGCGCCTGACGCATAGCAATGGCTACATGGTAAAGCTTAACTGCTAAGCTTACGACTCGAACCAAACTACTGTAGCTGTATCGTCATTCGTTCGACCTAAATTGTGTCTCATATTACAATGGATCAACTTTGTTTCGATTTGGAGGTGCGGCCTAAAACTCTTCTCTCCCCTTGAATTTCGATTCTCAAATTTCAGGTGCGGCTTAGATTTGGGATTTTTTTTTTCCCTTTATTTCAAGTCTCATTTTTCAGGTGCGGCTTAGATTCGAGTGCGGCTTAGATTCGAGTAAATACGGTATGCAATGTTTGTAAGAAAAAAT
The DNA here is from genome assembly GCF_023864275.1 of Schistocerca cancellata. Taxonomy (NCBI): domain Eukaryota; kingdom Metazoa; phylum Arthropoda; class Insecta; order Orthoptera; family Acrididae; genus Schistocerca; species Schistocerca cancellata. Next base: position 12,311,542 of record NC_064627.1, on the reverse strand, counting down.
CAAGTTTGCTCCAATTTTGTAGAAATTCAGAAAGCAGTATGTGAATGATATTTATTTGTTGCGTCCAAAGTTTCATGTTTATTGTGCCTTTAATCAACGAGATACAAGATCTCAAAGTTAAACCTTTATTCACAGTGCGGTTTTTCTGGATAGCCCTGGTGAGGCTTAAAACACATCCTTTTGAATGAGACTGCTTTGAAGCTTTACTAGAAAATGGTATTTGTAAAAGAAGTGTTAGTGTACCCTAATTTCACAATAATCGTCATTTTTGATGAATTTGTAGATTATTGAAAAATATTAGGTGGATGAAATTTTATATCTCACATCCTTATGATAATGACCTATTGCATATAAAGTTTCATGTTCAGCATGCATTTACTCTATGAGAAATTTGATTTTTTTTTTCATAATGTGATTTTTTCCGCCCAATTTTGATTCACATTATCTAGCATTGTTAACCCATGTTGGATAATCAAATGTACATTTTTTGCCAGTTAAAGTCATAGTCTTTCTAATGAGCCCAGATAGAAAAGTTTTATAGAACAGTCTTTTCTGCAAAATAATTTTAGTATCTTTTTACAAAATCTTCAACTTTGGACTTCATTTATTTAGTACTGGACAGAGGCACATTTATATTTGAGAAGAATGCTTTTTTTAGGTTACTACATGCCAAGTTCCCATTTGGCATACCATTAGTCCCTGACACATAAGAAACAAAACTGAAATTTTTTTGGGCACCGATTCTTTTAGGTGAATTTGTCTAACATTTTATGGGTGAAGATGGCTCATAAAATTCTTTTTGTTATTATTTTCGAGATAATACATGAAGTTGTACAAGATGGCCAACATTCACTTCTTTCAACAAAATATTTCCCGAGCTGCCAGAAATTCCCGTTAACTCTTGTCAAAGTTGTGTATGGAGTTAAGCAAGTGATTATACCACAGCCAGTATTACTTCGATGAACATGAAACTTGACCAATGTTCATTGGGTGCAAATGCGAATGTTCATATAAAATTACCCAAAAGCAAAATGTGTAAGTGGGTAATACCACCAATCATATCTCAGCATGAGATGTTACAAAAACAAGACTTACACGACAAAAATACAAAGACATGTTAAAATCCAAAGAATGAGGTGCCCAAACATATACTTACGTTCAACATGTGCAAATGCACAAAAGACACCACGAGGGCAGTACCCGGCAGTTTGAACATCATTACATTTTGTCGACTTGTAAATCTCAGGGTGAAATTGTTGCTCAGTGCGTGTATGACAGTATGCACACTGATCACCGTTGTCGCAATTGCTTGGTTCACCCCATTCGTCACCGTGTTTGACACTCGGACAAGGTGTCGATCTGAAATGAAACAGATACTGAGCAAGATGTTATTTCTATTAATTATCTATTTCAAATAGTCTGTGTATAACTCAGACTGGGGTTGGAGTTAAGAGCCACTAGGTAGCACCATTCAGGTATGTATCTTTAGCCCCACATCCTGTCGACATCGGTAATTTAATATTTATAAGTTCTGGGAAATCCTGTGACTTTCTAGTCACCAAAATTCTGTACTATTTTAAATACTTCAACTGCCTTTAAAATAAAATATAGGAGTATTGACCCTTCATTGGGAAATTAAGCTACACAATGTACAGAATCATATAATTTTTTTTCCTCCTCTCATTCTTTTCTAATAATTTTGTACCCTAGATAATACTGGCATACAAACAAATAAGGAGAGATATGCACTTCAATCGATTAATCTTCACCTGTTTGTCTCTATAAGCAATAACAGGCGGACATATTACGAGTTCCACCGAGTTAAAAAAAAAAAATTGTACATTAAAGAAAGTTATTAGCAAACAAGAAGAAATTGCGTGAGCAGAGAGGATGGGCGATCCGGAACCAGTATTGTCATACCAATCTCTATGCATAATAGCGGTAACAGGAAAAGGATGTACATAAATTTATGAATGTTAATCTAATAATGTACTGAATACTGAAGGTCTGTTGATATTAACGCCAGCTAAGTTCACTCAGGATATGACTACTTACCAATTTCTTTCAAAATTTCTTTTTTAATTATTTAAGCAGCAATTTTTTAATCAGTTTCCATTACATATTTTACTTTATGCACCCCCCCCCCCCCTCCTCTGTTTTCAGAGACACTATTCCACAAACCACTATGTTCATGCAATAAAGTTTTAGTTTTAAGTGTTGGGTTTCAGTGGCAACTCCACTCTCCAATTCAACATAAAAATCTACTGACTATATGACACAGTTTTACAGTGACATCAGGTACTTCAGAACTTCAACAATGCCAGACACTTATGGTCTGTCCAGTCAAAAGAGGCATGGATACAAAACTACCAATGAGTCACCTCCAATTCATATAAAAGCACTGTGATACAAAGAAGCAATTGGACGCACTTTTAACATTTTAAATTGTTATCAAGGCAACTCAAAGTATTCAAGTGAACCAGTAAGTCAACTACACATCAGGCATCCATCGGTATTTTTGGAGTGGCTCACTGTGGTAAAGCATATCAGTTTGGGGAAAGTGACATGTTTGTCATCATCTACCTGATGGATGAATGATGGTCGTGACATTTGTAGAATTTATTTTACTACTTAAGTGATTTAGATTCACATTGTGTTCGTAAGTTTATTTCATATTTTTGCAGGTACACGGGTCTGGATGGATGCAGCACATCTGTGAGGCGGGACAATGTTTGCAACTCGTCTATTCTTTGTGGTGCCTGGCAGTTTGGCAGTTTACTCCACCCTATGTTCCCCAGGCTCAGACATGTAGAGTGCCCCATGGAATATGAGTATCATGATAATATGTCAAAAACAAAAGAGGAAACTAGAAGATATATTTTATCTGTAATATGAGCTAAAAAAGTTGTTATTCATGTCAAACAGTACACGTGTAATGTCATAGTTTATGAAGGTTACCATCTGGTAAAGGGAAGAACAATATAATCTGATTTCTAAGGACAAACTTTCTATTACTGTTAGAAAGTTGAGGTAAGAGAAGAAAGGTTCATGGCTGCCAATGCAGAAGAAGATGCAGAGAAGACAAAGTTCACATATGAAGAAAAAACAGGGTTTAACTGTATGGCTAACTTAGAAGATGCAACACAGTATTTAAAAGTAACAGCGATCATAAAATTTATCGATCATACACAAATTATAAATTTTATCAAACATAAACACTTTTCACAGATCACAGAATACTTTGAGGTCAGAATCTGACATAATGGTTAAGAACAATGAGGATCAGCACAATAGCAGGATGAAATTACTGATAGAGATAATGAGCTACTGGTAAAGCTAACAGGACATCCTCCTGACAAAAGAACAAATGAGTCCAGTGTCACTGAGGGACACTGGAACTTAACAGCTCATTCTTCATATGATTCCGTGAACTAATTTACCTCCTCTTTCACATGACACTACAGCTAATTCAGGTTTCTTGATTAATTATTATTTCATTAGGTTGAACCCGTGTAAGTAATTTCACATTTCGAACTCTGAAAAGTAACTTTCAATAATATGTCAAAATACTTGTCAATATTACATCCATCCATTGTTAGGAACATGTATAATCAATCTGTTTCTTTATAATTAGAACTATTCAGTTTCAAACAACAAAATAATGCAAGTGACACCAAAAAATAACATACGTACAGTATCTTTGAAACAATAAACATGTTAAGAAGATTTGGGATGGAGTAAGTCATGTGTAATTAACTAAAATGTAATCAACACTGTTTATGCAGTGTATTTCGAAGATATTTCCTTAGAAACAGAAGAATTGTGGTTGATTTGGTACCACATTCAATGTATTTCACTTGCAGCTACTGGATGATGATATTTTTTTGCAACTGCTGATAATTTTTGTAATTATAATTGGCAAATTTGTTTTCTGTAATAATGTACAAATTGTTATAATGAGAGTGTGAGAGGGAGGAGAAGAATATCAATCACTTCTGCCACCACACCAGAGAATGATATAACTCGATGCCACACAAAATCTGGGCGGGGAACTAAAAAAGTGTATCGGTCAGAGTTTGACAGCAAAACATTGAACCCACCAGCAATAGTCACTCTGAACTCCAGCACACGACTGTGTCGTGTCTTTGTGAGAGGCCAATCAAGAAGATAGGTTACTTGATTTGGGAGAGGAGACCAAAGAGCAAGGTCATTGGTCCCATCGGATTATGGAAGGACGGGGAAGGAAGTCAGCCGTGACCTTTCAAAGGAACCATCCCAGCACTTGCCTAAAGCGATTAAGGGAAATCGCAGAAAACCTAAATCAAGATGGCCGGATGCGAGTTTGAACCGTCGTCCTCCCAAATGTGAGTCCAGTGTGCTAACCACTGTGCCACCTTTCTTGGTCCAATTAAGAAGGCTGTCACATTTCGTCCTTTCTGACTGCAATCTGATTTTGTAAAGATTTTGCAGAACTCCCATCACTAGTTATTTTCCTTCTGTGGCTTGTTTGGCATAATATCTTTTCTTTATAACAGTCTTACATCATATCTGTCGAATATTTAGGGCTCTTGATAGTTTGTGCAATTAATAGCCACAATAACTGATTTGTACTAGTTACGAGTTAGATGATGAACTATGTTCAGATTTGATCATAACAACATCAGATTTTCATGTAGGGATGTATTTGTTTGTTAATATGTGCACATGCAGCTCTTTCGTATGGCTTAATGATTATCATATCCTCTTTGGTAAAATATTCTGGAGTTAAAATAATTCCCCATTCGAATCTCCAGGTGGAACTACTCAGAAGTAGTTTTTTCTAGAGGAACAAACCTGCTGCCCTATGGGCTGTAACAGAGAATGCTGTATCCCTCAATTGAGGTGGCACATTAGAAAATTTAAGGAGAGAGATGGATAGACTTAAGCTAGATATCATGAGGAATAGTCAAGTGCTGTTGTGGCAGGAAGAACAGTACTCTTGGTCCAATCAGTACAGTGTTATTAACACAAAATGAAGTAAGATGAGTAGGTCTAACAATGAATACGAATGCAGGAGAGTAGATAAGCTTCTATAAACAGCATAACGAATACATCATTACAATGAAAACAGATATAGTGAAGATAGATACGAAGATAACATCCACCACAGTAGTACAAGTTTAAACACCTACAAGCTCTGCAGATGAAGAGACCGGAAGAATGTGCGATGAGATAAAGAAAATTATTCAGCTGTTGTAATTGTGACAGAGAGTGAAGTTTGATAGCAGGAAAGGAATATATAGGAAAATTTTAGGAGAACATGGACAGGGGCAAGGGGAGAGGGAGATGGAGAGGGTACAGCAAAAAAGGAGGAAGACCCTAGTGGAATTTTGCACAGAGCACAATTTAATCATTTTACATGGTCTATGAATAACAAAATAAATTTGCATGCATGGAAGAGAACAGCAGAAAGTGGGTTTCAGACAGATTGCACAATGGTAAGGCAGAGATGCTGAAACCAGATTTTAAATTTTAAGATATTTGCAGGGAGCAGATGTGGACTTTGTCCATATGTTGATTATGAACTACAGATTAAAACTGAAGGAATTGCAGAGAAATACGAAATTAAGGAAATGGGACCTGGATAAATTGAAAGTATGAGAATTTGATCAGAGTTTCAAACACAGTGTTAGGCAATGACTGACTGAAACACAGGAACGGAAACAACAGAAGATGAATGGGTAACTTTGACAAATGAAACAGTGAAGGCAACTGAGAATCAAATAGGCAAAAAGACAAGTTCTAGTAGAAATCTGTGGATAAAACAATAGATACTGAATTTAACTATGGTACGAGAAATTTGGAAATGGAATTAAAGTTCAGGGATAAAAACAAAAACTTTGAAGTTTTCCTATGATGAAATTCTATTGGACAAAGGATTTGGAAGAAATCACATGAATGGAACGGAAGTCACCTTGATAGAAGGTTGTACGAAGATCATCAATAAGAGTAAAAAATGGGTAACAGACTCTAGTTTAATCAGGTGACACTCACAGAATTATACTATCAAATGAGACACTAAAACCAGTTGTTGTATTTTGTTATTTTGCAGCAAAATATCTGACAATGGCCAAAGCAGATATGATTTAAAATGCAGACTAGCAATGAAAAGAAAAAAACAGTTCTTAAAAATAAATTTTGTTAACTTGAAATGTAAACTAAAGTGTCAGGAAGTCTTTCCAGAAGGTAACTGTATACAGTGTACCCTCGAACATAAGTGAAACGTGACCAATAAACAGATCAGACAAAAAGAGAATAGAAGCTTTTGAAATCTGGTGCTACACGAGATCAGATGGGTACATCGAATAACTAATGGAGAGATACTGATCAAAGTACAGAGAAAAAGAAGTCTTTGGCTCAACTGGACTAAAAGAAGAGATCAGTTACTAGGATGTGGTTAGACTGGCTGAGAGAGAGAGAGAGAGAGAGAGAGAGAGAGAGAGAGAGAGAGAGACTAAAACTTAAATACTGTAAGTAGGTTCACCTATATCTACACAACTACTCTAACCTTATCTACACGACTCCTCGAACCTTATCTACACGACTCCTCTAACCTTATCTACACGACTCCTCTAACCTTATCTACACGACTCCTCTAACCTTATCTACACGACTCCTCTAACCTTATCTACACGACTCCTCTAACCTTATCTACACGACTACTCTAACCTTATCTACACGACTACTCTAACCTTATCTACACGACTACTCTAACCACATCTACACGACTACTCTAACCACATCTACACGACTACTCTAACCACATCTACACGACTACTCTAACCACATCTACACGACTACTCTAACCACATCTACACGACTACTCTAACCACATCTACACGACTACTCTAACCACATCTACACGACTACTCTAACCACATCTACACGACTACTCTAACCACATCTACACGACTACTCTAACCACATCTACACGACTACTCTAACCACATCTACACGACTACTCGAACCACATCTACACGACTACTCGAACCACATCTACACGACTACTCGAACCACATCTACACGACTACTCGAACCACATCTACACGACTACTCGAACCACATCTACACGACTACTCGAACCACATCTACACGACTACTCGAACCACATCTACACGACTACTCGAACCACATCTACACGACTACTCGAACCACATCTACACGACTACTCGAACCACATCTACACGACTACTCGAACCACATCTACACGACTACTCGAACCACATCTACACGACTACTCGAACCACATCTACACGACTACTCGAACCACATCTACACGACTACTCGAACCACATCTACACGACTACTCGAACCACATCTACACGACTACTCGAACCACATCTACACGACTACTCGAACCACATCTACACGACTACTCGAACCACATCTACACGACTACTCGAACCACATCTACACGACTACTCGAACCACATCTACACGACTACTCGAACCACATCTACACGACTACTCGAACCACATCTACACGACTACCCGAACCACATCTACACGACTACCCGAACCACATCTACACGACTACCCGAACCACATCTACACGACTACCCGAACCACATCTACACGACTACTCGAACCACATCTACACGACTACTCGAACCACATCTACACGACTACTCGAACCACATCTACACGACTACTCGAACCACATCTACACGACTACTCGAACCACATCTACACGACTACTCGAACCACATCTACACGACTACTCGAACCCCACATCTACACGACTACTCGAACCCCACATCTACATGACTACTCGAACCACATCTACATGACTATTCTGTGATTCATATGCAAGTGATTGACAGGGAGTGAACTGAACAACTTTCAGATTTATCCGTTCTCAAATCTCATGTGAAAAACAAACATCTACATCTTTCCGTGCACATTCTGATTTCTCCCTATATATTTGGGACTCGACAAAATATTTTCACATTTGGAGGAAAAGTTAGTAATTGAAATTTCATTGCAAGATCACACTGCGACAAAAAACACCTTTGTTTTAATGATAGAAACTCCAACTCTTGAATCGTATCTGTGAAACTCTCCCATTCAGGGCAGCAATACTCCAGAAGAGGACAGACAAGCATAGTGTGGGCAGTCTCTTTAGTAGATGGACAGCGCCATCTGCAAACAATCTACAGAGTGATGCTCCTAAATCATTTACACGGATTAGGAACAGCAGAAGAACTGTAACACTTCATCAGGGAACACCAGATATCGCTTCTGTTTCATTCGCTGACTTTCCGTCAGTTACTATGAACTGTAACCCTTCAGACAGGAAATCACGAATGCAGTCACATGAACTAAGGTGATACTCTTTAGATTCGATTAGAAACCGTTTCTGAGGAACGGTGTGGAATGACTTCTGGAAATCTAGGAATATGAAATCAATTTGAGATCCTCTGAAGATAGTATTCATTACTCTTATGAGTAAAGACCCAGCTATGTTTCACAATAATGATATTTTCTGAAACCGTGTTGACTGTATGTCAATAGATCATTTTCTTCAAGGTGTTTCATAATGTTCAAATGAAGAATTTGTATATAATATGACAACGGATGTATGTATGTATGTTACACATGTTGTCCTAATCCAATGGATCAATTTCAACCAACTTGGTACATATACTACTTACTATATGTAAAGAAGTACTATAGGGGTAAGTACTACCTCCCATTGGATGGTGGGGGTGAAAGTGTGGTGACATGGGAGATGGACAGAGAGAAGGGGTAGAGTAGATGAACAGAGGGAAGGACGAGATGGACAGAGAGGGGGGAGGAAGGGACGGTTAGAGGGGGTGAAGAGGAGGTGGTGAGGGGGGAATGAGGACAGGGGTAGGAGGAGGAGGAGGAGATGTGTGCAATGTACAGTCTTACACATAAAAATTAACTGCCGTCCAGCCGCCACAGAAACTAAGTTTGAACCGTTCACTTAAGGTGCCCAATAAAACAGAATGCCCCTGACAAAACCAAGTCCAGCAATCTGCACAATCTGGCAACACTGTAAGATGCGGAAGTGTCAGGAGGAAGTGTTGTCTACTTTCTAGATGTCTTCTGATTGTGCGGGCCCGTGGTCTAGTGGTAATCGTCCGGCATTCTAAACTTATGGTCACCTGTACGCGGTCGCTCATTGAGCATTCCTATGCAGTACTGTTAGTGGTGACGTGTTATGATGCCTTTATCGTTAACTTCCTAAGAAGAAATGAAAGGCTGAGCCCCACCAAAAGACGTAAACTCGAGCAAAGAGTAGTGTGAACATAATATTTTACATCTGATAGCACCAAAAGTGTGTTTTGGGCTACGAATTCTGCCTCAAGGGGTGTGTGCATGACAGCTGGAATTTGTTGCCAAGAAAGTGTAAGAAAATCGAGCAACAAAACTACATCACCTGTGCTACTGCATGATAATGCACTCTGTTCATTTGAGAAACAAAACTATCCAGGAGATTGACAGCAAAGTCGTCTCTCAGGCAATTGATAGGGAAGTTCTCTCTCAAGTACTTGTCCTTCTCGTCATATACTCATAAAATTTTACCTTTCCCGCTGTTGATCGATCAACCGTCAAGGCAATTCATTTCTAGACGAAAATACTCTTCAAACTACACTACTTTAATGACATCGTTAGAACCAGTAGGTTTCTGCAGGCATAGAATTTGTACACTACTTTAGCATTATCAGATTGTTTTAGATATCGTGAAAGAAAATTCTTCTGTTGATTAATTTCTCTTTGATGATTACTGTTATGTTCAGTAAACTAATGGACAGAAACATCATGTCGGCAGTCTATCTTAATAAAGCATTACGTATCTGTAAGACGATTGAGCCTATTTTAACACGAGTTAGTAGGATATTACTGACTTTTGACTTCGAAAATGTCTGTATTTACTTCATGTCCTGCATCATTCGCAAATATTATGAAAATGTGGCAGTTCATAGATAAAATTATGTATTCACAACAACAAAAAATGTCGGCAGAAAACAAAAGTGGCATTATGAGTTTAGCAGTACCATAAGGTTTCTGACACTAAGGGTTTGTGGACATTAATCACTGGTTCCTAGCCAATTCCTTGTCACTAAACTTTGAAAAAAACCACTACATGCAGTTCGGAACTTGCAAGGAGTGTTCCACGAGTATATGCCTAACAAATGATTACAAGCAGATAGAAGAAGTGGATGGTGTTAAATTCTTGGGATTACAGCTTGATAATAAATTCAACTGGGAAAAGCACACCACAGAACTGCTGAAGCGACATAACAAATCTCTATTTGCAATGCCAATTGTGTCAGACATAGGGAACAAAAAATGAAAATGCTGGCATACTATGCTTACTTTCATTCCATAATGTCATATGGGATTATTTTTTGGGGTAATTCATCAAGCCAAGCTAAAGTTTTCCTGGCACAAAAACGTGCAGTAAGAGTTATATGTGGTGTGAACTCAAGAACATCCTGCAGAAGCCTGTTTAGGGAACTAGGGATACGAACTACTGCTTCCCAATATATTTATTCTTTAATGAAATTTGTCATTAAAAATATATCACTTTTTCAAACCAACAGCTCAATTCATGGAATCAATACTAGAAATAAGAATAATCTTCACAAGGATTTAAAGTCACTTAGTCTTGTACAAAAAGGTGTGCATTATTCAGGAACACACATTTCCAATAACTTGCCAGCAGCTATAAAAAGCTTAACTACCAATGAAATTCAGTTTAAGAGAAGCCTCAAGGATTTATTGGTGGCCAACTCCTTCTACTCCATTGATGAATTTCTCAGTAGAACCAACTGATTTGTGTGTGTGTGTGTGTGTGTGTGTGTGTGGATATAACTTCTGTACAATTTCAGTGCAGTAATGTGTTCATTGTAAATAAGTATTATAGTAGTTGTATTACATGTTTATAACCTTATAAATAAATAAAAAACAAAGTTTTTTATTTTAAATTCAGTGCACTATTATTTGTAAAATGATTCTTGGAATGGTACATTAGCTTATTTGTTTGAGTTGTAAATATCTGTCATGTATTGTTGTTTTTCTGACATGTTCTACATTCTGGAGGACCACCTCACTACGGATCAATTGGAATGAAAGTAAATCTAATCTAATCTAAACTAAAAGGTGCAAGACGAATTATGCTCGAGTGTTGTCTTACGATTCCCTCATTGAATTTTTATCTGCCTACTTGTAGCTCTGCCACAAAGAAATTAAAAATGTGGCTTTTTGCGAGTATCGAAAGGCGAACAAAGGCAGCGTGCACCTGACACTCAAGCACATAACCTAGGAGCTAGCGAACAGGCTGTGGTGTCTTTGATGTACTTATTGGCTCAGTAGCCGCTATGGCATATAATTCGCAATGTAAGAGATGAGAGCAGTTGTATTTCCCCCGTGGAACGACTTTCGTTGATTCAAAAGCAGTAACTGATATCCTTATGTCACATGTCAAGAGAAAATAACATTATTCAATTGAAATGACATGATAATATCAAGTGAATTTAGCAGGATAGTTCTGTGCCATCAAGGAAGTAACTCGTCGGTAACAGAGTTGCCAAACATATTATGCGCTGTTGCCAAGCTTCAGTTATACTGCCAGGAAGGTTACCAGCTGATGTGTTCTGTGAGTGACCTCAGATGCGACTATAGCTTCATCTCAAAGTTGCGGGTGGCAAGGACCGCAATATCCTCATTATATGTCAATGAGTCTTATTCACATTTCTATAACTAGGTTCAGGGGCTAGAGTGTAATTACTTGCAATAAATCGATGCACTGAGTGCAAACTAAATGTCATAAATTAATAACAGGGACAATTATTTTTGTTTTACTGTCTTAATCGGACCGAAACCTTGAAAGCGTATTCAACAGAAGCGATTCACAATTTTGGAGCTTCTCCAGTGGTTGAGTTGGTAACATATCTTTGCTATACAATATTGTTATTGAGATCACTGTAATTGGCACATCCGCGAGAAGACAGGCATGGCCTGGCTTTTTGATGTCAGCTTTTCTGACGGATATTCTGCCTTTGCTCGAAACGTGAAGACTTAAGGTGAATTCGAATATTCCATATGGCGAAAATTTGATGATTCTATTCTTACAGTTCTAACATTCTAAAAACAGTTACAATAAGCGGCAGAAAAGTGCCTGTGAACCAACAATTAATAATGCAGTCATAATTAGTGGAATCTGACAAATTCCATCTGCCATCTGATAATTGTGAAAAACTACTTTTTTCATTTGCACAGGACCGTAGTATGAACTCAACCGTTTCATAGGATTCCTATACTTAATTTCGTTGTGATTATTTTCAATGACAGCAGGGGAGGAGCAAAACCATCTGACTTGAAACATACTTTTCCAGTGGGATTTGAATCTTTGGCTACAGTTGCAGTAGCACGTCCAGTGAGGTATCAAGAACGTGAGCAATCACTCATTGCTTTAGTATAGGCTAGGACAGAAAGAAGCAGGTTTCTGACAAAGTAAACGATGAGAGACACTGTCGCTGTCATTTATTAAACAGGAATTGTTCAGAAAATTACAACTATACCTAGTAAAATGAGTAAGTTGATGCAGCTCCAGTCCGGCACTATCACTGAGTTGCAAACATTTTCCGAATAGCACTTACGGTAAAAATGTGTGTGTGTGTGTGTGTGTGTGTGCGCTTTCGGACATTTCCGAAAGAACAGACACTATAAATCGAAATAGACAGCCTTGTTTATCAATTAAATATCGAAGGACAGATGTTCAGGCTGACATGGGCGTTAAAACAGAACAACGGCGTCAGATGAAAATTTGTGCCTGACCAGGTTCGAACCTGGATCCGTAGTGTCTTTTCTTTTGAACATGTCCGAAAGGACAGACACCACACATATATCCATATACAGCGTGTTTCAGGAGGAATAGTAGATATTTTAGCAGGTGGTAGTACAGACAAATTGCATAAAAAAATTCCAAATAAATGTGTCCACTTTTTAATTGAGTACAGAGATACAGCTGTTAGTACGCAAATCTAACAAACTCAAAGGAAAGGCAAATGAAGACGTTAAAAGTTGATTTTCAAAAATTCTCCCACCAACTTCAATGCACATTTGACTTCACTTGATAACACCATGTGTAGCTCTTCTGAGGTTGTCTTTGCGTTCTTTTATGAGGGCTGCACTATTCATAATCCGAATGATCAAATCGGCCCTTGGGTTTACTTTTCCTTTGTAGACTTCACCTTTAACCATCCCTGCAGGCAAAAATCCAAAGAGATAAGGTCCGGGAACCTTGGTGGCCAAGAAAAGTGCCCATATCTACTGGTCCATCTTCCGCGAAATGTTAGGCTTGGATAATGTGTCACCTGACGACTAGAATGTGCAGGAGCCCCGTCATGCTAGAGGAACATATGAATTCTTGTAGCCAAAAGAACCTCTTCCAATAACGCTGGAAGCTCATTTTCAAGGAAGTGTAGACAACTGGGTCCTATAAGGACCAACATACGAAACGAAAATGCAACGAACCCAGCTGTATGTACTCAATAAAAATTGGACACATGTTATATGGCATTTTTTCTGCAATTTGTCTATACTACCACCTCTTACAATATTTACTATTCCTCCTGAAACATCCTGTATAATTATTCAGGTCTCGACGGGTCATTGAAAGTTTTCAGTGCTAGACGCACGTCATCGCCCAAACCCTTGTGGGAATACAGTGTGGAATAATGGATAATGGATTGGGCAGGGGGGGGTGAGGGTGAGGGGTGAGAGAGGTACCGCACATGTGGTATGCGGCAAAGATATGAATTCGCGTCTGACGAGAATCATGTGTAGATAGGTGCTGCAGAGAGGTTGGCTGCTGTGTCCCGATAGTGCCCACCGTCGGAGGTTTGGGTCCTCTCTCCAGCATGGGTGTGTGTGTTGGCCATAGCGTAAGTTAGTTTAGGTTAGATTAAGTAGTGAGTTAGCTTAGGGACCGATGACCTAAGCAGCTTGGTCCCATAAGATCTTACCAAAAATTTACAAAAATTTAAATCCAAAATACTGCATCTCAGTTCTTACAATAGTGCAATAGGTATGCACTGGTTAGATGTAACTGAAGAGAGATTCCAACTCTGATTGTGGTTAAGAGCGAATCCCAAGTGCATGGCTATGAACAAATGAGAGCAGAAACTTAACGTCATCGGAGCCTTGCTGAAGGACCATGACATGCGATCGTTAGACCGACTGCAGGAAGTTCAGTTTGTAATTACATACATACTTAGCAAAATGTATCATGTCGCAGCAGTCTTACCGATACCGCAGGTCATCGCACACAAAATACTAGCTGCAGTGTGTTGGTATGTGTGGAAACAAAACATCTTCGAAGTATCCTTCCACACGGCGACTTTGCAGAGGCAAAACAGAGGACTTGGAATTAAATACATTAAATCTAAATGTGACGCACTCACTCATGCTTTTATAGTAATACATGCCACTAAGACAGGCATCAAGAAACTTCTGTTCCTCTCATTAGATCCTGGGGATAGGAACGCTCCTGTTAATGTAGCACATATAGGTGCCAGCCTAGATTACATCCGAAAGTACTATGTCGATTGCAGCTGTATAAGACCTCCACCAGCACAAACTAACACTAGAACCGTCTATGATCATATTACCAGGCATCGTCTTTACAACCCAATTCAGGTAAATTAACCTACTAAAAACTGGATTAACATCTGAAAAAATATCAACAGTAAAATCCTACCAACTAGAGTCAGTGCCGTACGTTACGACGTTGTAAACGAAACCATACCCGCAGTGGAACGATTATGGAAAATCAAATTCAGACCATCTCCATACTGCGACAAATGTCAGCTTGTAGAAACTGTAGCGCACATTTTCTTATGTGAAAATAGTATCAGAATTTGGAACTGGAATAGGAAGAAATTAGCACTGTCAACAGAACCGCAGAAAGTCATATACAGATAACTGAAGCTTTACAACCCAACTGGAAATGTTACCCGTCCGCAAAGAATAACAGTTTTGCGTGGATTCTGGGACAGTTTGTGTTTTATGTGTTAACAAACAAAACTTCTAACTTAGAAAAGTACCTGTTTTATATTGCAGAAGAACATTTTAAGCTGAAGAAGAATAACAAATATAAGGAAAGGTTTCAAAATTTTTTGTCTATTGCATTATGTGGGCCACAAAGAGATGGAACAGTTTTATTGATTAGAAGCAGAATACTTTTCTTTCACTTTTTTTATTCCTGGAATCTTCTTTTACGTTGGTTCTAAAGTCAGAACTGTTCTAATTTGCTGAAACTCCTCCAGCTCCGAAATTTCTTTCATTTGTTGAAAAATATATGGCTTTCTTACAGACCTCGTATGCATCCAGTACATAAAACTTAAATTGTGAATACGTTTCTGAATGAATGTTTGTTATGTATTTTTCTGTCACCCTTTTGACTGTTATAAGTTATGTTCTACAAGGAATGCACGCAATTGGAGGCGGCAATCTGTAATTTATTTTACCTTAATTACTACTTCAATTTTGTTCTACAATTTAAGGCATATATGGGAACAAACATGGAATACATGGGAATAATGCAGGTAATCAGTGACAGGTATAGGGGAGGCATTGTGACCAGGCCTCGGATCTTCTACCCCTGTCCTCTTTGCCTCCGCCTACCTGGTGCTGAAACTCTTCTCAAACTTAAAAAATAAAAAATAGTGCAGTGGTCAGCACGTATGTCTAGTAAGCAGGAGGTCCAGGTTCAAATCCCAGTCGGTCACAAGTTTTCATATGCTGCTGTTCTGTATTTCAACGCGCTCTGACAGTGTGGACATCAGTCCTTCAATATTTAAGATGCAATTGTTTTTTGAGGCTCTAGAGGTGATTTGTGAACATTTGTCTTGCCATCAAGGTAACGGGACTTCAGTGGCATCCAGCCCTTAGTCATTGCTTTGTGACGGCGCTAACCCATGTCATATACATGCGAATCGGATTGCAGCGCATATTTAGTCAAATAACAAATGGTCAGTATACAAGTATTTACGAACAGTAGAAGCAAGATTGCAGCAAACTGATCACTTAACCAAGTGCAACATAGAGTACCTATGTAATGAGTCATCCAGCTGAATAGCTGAGGGTAATATCTGTTAAGCAATTCACTGCAGAATTAATGTAATACTCGCATGATGATCTCTATAGTCATACTGTATCATTAGCAGCTCATGAATGTTTGTTAAATCGGATTACTCAAGCTGATGCCAAATATAGAGAAGCGACGACGCCACCACGCTATCTTTTCTGAAGTACGTAGGCAGCGCTAAATTATGTGCGCCACCATTAATGTTACTGTAAGCAGTTTGATAGCATAACACCACCACACCCACTGAAAACCTGTACGATTATCATCACACAGTTGTAACTCACAGCATTTACAAGTTGCTGATGCTTGTCAATAATAGCGGAAAGTGTCTCATGAATGTCAAGTTCCATTTGCATTACGCCTAGGATGGAGAGAATCCTAAATAACAGTAATGGGTCACCCAGCGAAGAGAAGAGTCCACGTTGTCTCAAGTTCTCGCAGTTTGATATTAATGCAGTTCCCGACGGTTTTACACTAATGGGTACTTTTGGCTATCGGAATACTTATATGGGAATTATCAAAGTGTAATTGCTAGAACGCTCAACTACCTTAATAACACCTCATTCTGGATTGAATATGACTCTGAAAGTGACATTAATTTGACATTTCCGTCCATCTCCTGACGTCTTACTGAATGAGATCTTAAGTGCACGCACAGTTATGTTGCCTGCCGCATGGATTCTGTGAAGTGTTGTGGCAGCTGGCAGTCATTGCTGAATACAAACATGTGCAAATATCCTCACTGCTCTAAGGGAACTCGTCTTCGTTGCATTTTTCCCATACCGTAATTAGCACAATAACATAATGCTTATTCTGCTGAAGAACTTGATGCCCGTAAGTCATTAAATAAGATTCTCCGAGCAGTAGTAATGCACGAAAGGAAACAGACTGTTGGACAAAAGAATGGACAGCTCCCTCCTTTTTGCTTTTCCGATAGCGCCTACAATAAGAATCTGGTGTCATATTGTGCTTCAGAACCCTAAACTGCTTATTGTTTTGCTTCATACTAAAACAAAAGCTATGATATGAGAAGAGGAAATGACTTATATGCTTCTCAGGAACTTTAGTTTTTAGTGTGTATTTTCTCACTTCAGACTAAAACAAGGGCATTGATATGAGAAGAGGAAATGAAAAATATGATTCAAAGACATAATATTTCCTTGTGTGCTACTACTGCGTGCATGAAAGCTCTGCAGTTAATTTTTGCGTCTTAGATAAATTTTGGTATCATCTCACATTACTTTGTGTCCCCATTTTTTTGGGATTCAAATACAGTGGACGTTTCATCACTGGTAAATATTCCGACGACTAATGACATGATACCCTTTGCAATTCCTCCATGGCACCTGTGAGTAGAGTCTCACGTTGGTTACTATTAGAACATGCAGGCAGTGATGTCCTCTCACTGCAGTCAGAGCCAAGGTGATTTCTTTCTGTTCATGGTGAAGCGACTGCTGCAGTATCCATGCTCAGCCAACATAAACAAATCGCTGAGGCATTGGGCACTGCTAATCGCTGCACTTATCTCGAGCCGCAACAACAAGAGCTCACTGTCTCTCCTAATGATATTATAGATTTAATACATCTTCCTTATTTAACGTAATACGCAGGTCGTGGGTTGGGTAAAAATTCAGTTTGTAACTTCCCATCGCATTAAAATCCTTTACAGTCATATTTGATGCAATATTTATTGTTGGTTGTCTCTCTAATGTTAATAGTATTGATTCAGATTGTGCGTGAATACGAAAACACACGCACACGCAAACACACAAACAGTGATTGATTGCTGTGAGGGTGACGACTACTGTGTGTTGAACAACACATGCACCAAACAATTCCTCAGTTTGCGTCAAGTGGATGAGATTTTTCAATTACCTTGAATTGCAAGAATTGTAAGGAGGAAACTGAAAGTAAATGGACTTGTATGCTAAAGAGCTGCAACAAAGCAAAGCTTGACCGATTATCAGATAATTGTCCACATGGGTTTTGTGGATGAGTATACTTTTAGTAACCAACCCACCCAACGTCATTACATAAGATTTCTCGAAGGCGTAGGGGCATTGATTTCATTAAGTCGTCAATAGTGCAGTGTGATGGTTTACAGACAGAAGTTTTCTATATTCGTCCAAAGGTCGCTCGCATTTGTAGGTCCACATGGCAATGACCTTGTTACCTCTGTATATATATTCTCTATCTGGTTGATGTTTATCCTCTCTTGGCCCTGAAACCTATCTTGCACTGCTCTGCTGTGATGGGTGGGGCTCTGCTCCTGTAAATAAACTTATCTCGTTACTTCATATATTTATATTTAAATAACGTATTTGTAATAAGCACATTGTATCAATATTTTCCATAGTGTTTAATAATTCAGGCCCTGTCATAGATAAGTGATCTGGATTCAACAGTCCGATTAAGAATGTGGTTTACCCTGTCTATCATATGAAGAGAGCCATAGTCCGATATCCACATTAAGACTGACTGGCTGAATCCGATTAGAACGATCTGGTATCGAAATGAAATTGCAGACATCAGATAATTTGTACGTCTGTATTGCAACAAAGCTGGGCACATAATTCCTTTGATGGAGTAACATTTAGCAACTGTCCTTTCCAAAGACCTTATTTGTATCATTTTCAAATGGAGTTTCTTTTACTGGATTAACATTGTATCATCAGCAAACAGTGTCAGTTCAGCTTCCTGTTTCAGACAGAAAGGGAGGTCGTCCACACACATCAAGAACAGAAGGGGACGCATGATTGAACCCTGTGGAACACCTAATGTAATTTCACCCAAGTTAGATTTATTTAAATCACTTGACCCATATAAGGAAACTTTCTCCTACCTGTTCTGTAGGTATGACTCACATCACTCGTATGCTATTCCATTTATACCATATAATTGTAATTTCTGTGACATTATGTAATGGTTCACACAATCAAATGCTTTTGAAAAGTCAGAGAAAATTCCTATTGGTGACATTTTACTATTTAAAGACTCTATGAAGTGGACAGTGAAATTGTATATTGCTATTTCAGTGGAACAGCATTTTTGAAATCCGAACTGTGATTTAGTAAGTATCGTATTACTGATGAGATGGCTAATCACTCCCAAGTACATTACTTTCTAGAAGATTTTTGAAAATGCTGTATGCAAGGATACTGACCGATAATTAGTGACATCTGTGGTGTCCTCCTTTTTGTAGAGAGACCTGTCAATGGCATATTTTAACCTGTCTGGGAAAATACCTTAAGTCAGTGATGCATTACATATGTGACTCAGAACATCAGCTGTAAAAGCTCCACATTGTTTTAATATCTTATCAGAAATGTCATCTGCTCCAACAGAAAATTTATTTTTCAAAGATTTAATAATTTTACTTATTTCACAAGAACAAAACCTCAAAAGTTAGTGTGCTTACTATTTTCTGTTGAAAGGAAACGAGATTTTCTGTTGTTTTACAGGTAAAAATGTCAAAAATGGAAACCATTTGATTAATAGGAAAATTTCATAGTAGCTCGATGCATAAATGAACAAGCATACATAGTTGAGTATTTTGCTAAAGTTTAGTAAGAAGGTCATTTCCGGAGTTAGTACTATTTTTTAGGTGTGTAGGCTCACTACAGAGTGCATTCTGTCATGGCTGTTATATTTATTTGCAAGAGTTATTCCTTATGGACTTTGTGTAGTGACAGGAATGGTAGCACCGCACTTGATGTCATTGCAAGTGTAGCAACGATACTCCTGCACCGTAAGCGGCTCCAAGGAATGACTCTAACCTAGTACAGAGCAATAATGTCAATTATATACTAAATCTGTTTTAATACCATTTTCTTTAATTGCTTGAATATGAAGTGGATGTCGGTCTCACATCAAGATGCAAGCTACTGACTGATTTCTTGTTTGACATATAGTCAATATGTAAGAAGTTCGACTGCAATTCCGAGTTGTAGGAGTAGTTATGTAGTAGATGTTGAATTCGAATCACAATTTAAGATGACTTTGTCTAGTCAAGAATATCAACTGAACTCTAGCAGAATTGTGTGTTTCTACACTCCCGAGACCAGTCTGCTATAAGTGACTGCTTGCTTTCCCTTATTTCACATTTATTTATTTTTTATTTATTGTTCCGTGGGACCAAATTAAGGAGGAGTCTCCATGGTCATGGAACGAGTCAATACATGAAATTATAACACGATATTAGAAACAGATAAAATGAAATATTAAAAAAAAAAAATCATATTCAGGTGACAAGTCGTAAGTTTAAATGAAGACAATCAACAATGTAAGACTGGAATTTGCTTAATTTTTTAGCTCTTTCAGGAGCTCCACGACAGAATAGAAGGAGTGAGACATGAGGAAACTCTTCAGTTTAGACTTAAAAGAGTTTGGGCTACTGCTAAGATTTTTGAGTTCTTGTGGTAGCTTATTGAAAATGAATGCAGCAGAATACTGCACTCCTTTCTGCACAAGAGTCAAGGAAGTGCATTCTACATGCAGATTTGATTTCTGCCTAGTATTAACTGAGTGAACGCTGCTAACTCTTGGGAATAGGCTAATATTGCTAACAACAAACGACATTAAAGAAAATATATACTGTGAGGGCAATGTCAGAATTCCCAGATTTTTGAATAGGGGTCGACAAGAGGTTCTCGAACTTACACCACATATAGCTCGAACAGCCCGTTTTTGAGCCAAAAATACCCTTTTTGAATCAGAAGAATTACCCCAAAAAATAATACCATACGACATAAGCGTATGAAAATATGCGAAGTAGACTACTTTTCGTGTTGAAGTGTCACTTATTTCAGATACTGTTCTAATGGTAAATAAAGCAGCATTTAGCTTCTGAACAAGATCCTGGACATGGGCTTTCCACAACAGCTTACTATCTAGCCAAACGCCTAGGAATTTGAACTGTTCCGTCTCGCTTATAATATGCCCATTCTGTCTGATCAAAATATCGGTTCTTGTTGAATTGTGAGTTAGAAACTGTAAAAACTGAGTCTTACTGTGATTTAGCATCAAATTATTTTCCACAAGCCACGAACTTATTTCATGAACTACATTATTTGTTACTGTTTCAATATTAAACACAAGATCCTTCACTATCAAGCTGGTGTCATCAGCAAACAGAAATATTTTTGAATCACCTGTAATACTAGAAGGCATATCATTTATACAAATAAGAAACAGCAGTGGCCCCAGCACCGACCCTTGGGGAACGCCCCACTTAACAGTGCCCCATTGGGACTGAACATCACTACCACTCTCAATATTGCGGAGAATTACCCTCTGCTTTCTGTTCTTAAAGTAAGAGGCGAACCAATTGTAAGCTACTCCCCTTACTCCATAATGGTCCAACTTCTGCAGTAATATTTTGTGGTCAACACAGTCAAAAGCCTTCGTTAAATCAAAGAAAACACCTAGCGTTCGCAACCTTTTATTTAATCTGTCCAAAACCTCACAGAGAAAAGAGAATATAGCATTTTCAGTTGTTAAACCATTTCTAAAACCAAACTGAACATTTGACAGCAAATTATGTGAATTTAAATGCTCCAGTAACCTCGTATATACAACCTTCTCGATAACTTTAGCAAACACCGATGGCATAGAAATAGGTCTAAAATTGTCAACATTATCAATGTCTCCCTTTTTATAAAGTGGCTTCACTACCGAGTACTTTAATCGGTCAGGAAACCGACCACTCCTAAAGGAAAAGTTACAGATATGGCTGAGAACTGGGCTAACATACATAGAACAATACTTCAGTATTCTGCTAGATACCCCGTCATATCCATGAGAGTTCTTGGTCCTTCATTTTCATTTGTAAATAGGGAGTGGAATGGAAAGAAAAATATCAAACTAGTTCATTTTTGAGTACTCCCATTAACCATGTTAAATGGCCTTGTAAATATTGCTTCAAAATTGTGTACTGAATAGATCGTATGCAGCAGGCTATTGATCCACAGTTTATAAAATGTTAGACATCACCACTTTTTGCATGCTGATCTTTATTGCAGATAGCCCCCCGTGAAACATGGGTGATAAAACAACAATTCATGAAATCCTGGTTGGAACAATATCTGCAATAAAGATCAGCACACAAAAAGTGGTGATTTCTAACATTTTATAAACTGTGAATCAATAGCCTGCTGCATACGATCTATTCAGTACACAATTTTGAAGCAATATTTACAAGGCCATTTAACATGGTCAATGGGAGGACTCAAAAATGAACTAGTTTGATATTTTTCTTTCCATTCCACTCCCTATTTACAAATGAAAATGAAGGACAAAAGTTCGTGAATGTTTAAGTTAAATAACAGGCTACGACTTAAATTACACCTCTGTACATGTAACAAATGAAGAATTTTTATGCTACAAGAAAGATATTAATAATGAGATATATGTGAAACTTAAACAGTCATATATAAGGAATCCAGTACTGGGAAGCCTGGACTTTTTAAGTCGACTGCAATTTCATGAACTATAAGTTTGCCTTACCTGTACTTGAATTTTCTTGGGCTGCGCCGTTTATCTCTACTGTTGTGGTACTGGGGACATGCGTAACCTTGTCTACAGAGTCGAGGAGGTCTTTTGCATAGTTCGGTCTTGTAATTTGCTAAAACATAACTGGTATCTACAATGAAAATGGGCTCATTAGTACACAAGCCTTGCAGAACCACTTTTATTTAATGACACACGAAATAAAAAATTATTATTCTCATCATAAACAGAATGATAAAAAATACTATTGTTGTCATAACGAGCATTCAAATTACAATCCAACAACAACAAAAGGAAGTAAGAGAAGCAGCTGAACTATGCACTGCTGCTCACATAGATTGCGGGGAACAGTCACATACAGCAGACTTGATAGTACTCCCCCTCATTCACATTCTTTGCTACTGTACTATATCAAAAGCTATAAAGCATTAGGTGTAGGGAAAAAAATGAATACCACTTGAAAGCATTAAATAACATCAAAATGTCCTACTGTGGATGGCGACATTGTCAGAACCCCTTGATCTCACTTAGAGCATCAAATTCTATTCTCACCATATAAAGGGTGGACCATTGATAGTGACCGGGCCAAATATCTCACGATATAAGCATCAAACGAAAAAACTACAAAGAACGAAACTCATCTAGCTTGAAGGGGGAAACCAGATGGCACTATGGTTGGCCTGCTAGCTGGTGCTGCCAGAGGTCAAATGGATATCAACTGCATTTTTTAAAAATAGGAAACCCCATTTTTTTTTATTACATATTCGTGTAGTATGTAAAGAAATATGAATGTTTTAGTTGGACCACTTTTTTCCCTTTGTGACAGATGGTGCTGTAATAGTCACAAACGTATAAATATGTGGTATCGCGTAACATTCCGCTTCATGATACATTACCCGTGTTAAAATGGACCGTTTACCAATGGTGGAAAAGGTCGATATCATGTTGATGTATGGCTACTGTGATCAAAATGCCCAACGGGACGACATCATCCAAGTGTCCGGACCGTTCGTCAGATAGTTATGTTATTTAAGGAAACAGGAAGTGTTCAGCCTCATGTGAAACATCAACCACGATCTGCAACAAATGATGATGCCCATGTAGGTGTTTCAGCTGCTGTCGTGGCTAATCTACACATCAGTAGCTGACAAATTGTGCGAGAATTGGGAATCTCAAAAATGTCGGTGTTGAGAATGCTACATCAACATCGATTGCACCGGTACCACATTTCTATGCACCAGGAATTACATGGTGACGACTTTGAACGTCGTGTACAGTTGTGCCACTGGGCACAAGAGAAATTACAGGATGATGACAGATTTTTTGCACGCATTCTATTTAGTGACGAACTGTCATTCACCAACAGCGGTAGCTTAAACCAGCATAATATGCACTATTGGGCAACAGAAAATCCACGATGGCTGTGACAAGTGGAACATCAGCGAAAATTGGAGGATATTTACCATCGTGATCCACCGACAACGCCTGACAATATGCGTCAGCGCATTGTCAATGTATGTGTGAATATTATGGAAGGGGAACTTCTCGCTGTTGAGAGGAATGTCGTTACACGTATTGCCAAATGCATTGAGCTGACGGACATCATTTTGAGCATTTGTTGAATTAATGTGGTATTTACAGGTAATCATGCTGTAATAGCATGCATTCTCAGAAATGATAAGTTCACAAAAGTATGTGTATCACATTGGAACAACCGAAATAAAATTTTCAAATGCACCTGTGTTCTGTATTTTAATTTCAAAAACCTACCTGTTACCAACTGTTTGTCTAAAATTGTGAGCCATATGTTTGCGACTATTACAGTGCCATCTGTCACGAAGCGAAAAAAGTGGTCCAACTAAAACATTCATATTTCTTTACGTACTACACGAATATGTAATAAAAAATGGGGTTTCCTATTTTTTAAAAATGCAGTTAATATCTGTTCGACCTATGGCAGCACCATCTAGCAGGCCAACTATGGCACCATCTGCTTTCTCCCTTCAAGCTAGACAAGTTTTGTTCTTTGTAGTTTTTTCGTTAGACACTTATTTCGTGAGATATTTGGCCCGGTCACGATCAATGGACCACCCTGTATAAACACTTTGATTTATATATGCCATTGGTGACACACACACACACACACACACACACACACACACACACACACACAATACATAATAGTGTTAAATAATGTCAGTTCTTTCTCTAATATCTGCAATACCATTTCTTAGGAAACTCTTGTTGGACTGTTTTGCATTTAATAAGTTATGTACTGTCAACCTGTTGTAGTGCTTCAAGAATTTCGCAGTAAATTCTAGAACCACTTGGCCTTCCACTGGTTTGAACACCCGATATTTTAGAGGTGAGTGAGAGAAACAAATACAACCTACTGTGCATCGCCTATTTGTATGTGCAGGTCAAAAAGCAGTTACGAGAAAAAGAAAGACCTGGCAGCCGAACGGCGGCAGACAAGTACCTGCTGTACAGTCCACAGAGTTTCTGTGTAAGGGTCGAGAAGAACAAGGAAAGTTTCTGTAGTATTCTGTGCTCTTTAGTGTATGTGTTGACTGTAGAAAGACTAATGAACAATTGAATATAGATTTCTATGTTCATTCATGTATTGGACTCGTTTGAGACGAGAGACTCCTGAATTATTTCCAGTCTTGGCTATGAACGAACCAAGACACATGTATGCTATTTGAATATGTGTAAATGAGTCTAATGTTTAAGGAATAAGTTAGCTTGCAGAAGTTATTGTCTGTGAAAGTTGAAAATATATGTGAGGTGGAAAGTGAAAAGGGACCTCTTGTCTGAAGGGTAAAATTTTTAGTACAAGCAAAAACATTCAATAATGTGTAAAATATCGATTTTCTTTTTTTATATTATAATAGTTTACTTCATTCTGTACACACTCGTATTGATTTGAAACTTGTTTGAATGCAAAAAGAGTCAATTATATCATTAAAAGCAATCGATGTCAGTCTTCGGAAAAGGGACCTCTTGTCGTTATGGGGAAATAACATTGGTTTTACAAGAGGTTCCTTTTCTAAATATTGCAGCTATACATGCAGTACTTCACAAACTAGCATCTCTTAAATTTTAGAAGCATTTTAAGGAGTTCAGAGTAATTTCGTATAAAAGAAAACCGTTTTGTGATTTCAATAATGCCAAACAACACATGTGGTCCTATTTTTGCGAATGCCTAGAGATGTTACCAATGTATAGTTGGTAGCCCTTAAAGAATAGCTGACAGCACAAATTGCTCAGTTTAAAGTACACAATGTGTGAAGATAGAATTGTGAAAGCACTAAACGATATTGGTGTTGGTGGTGATTTATGTGATGAAGATTATGAAGTATTTCAAGATTATTTTTCCTAAAGAATGCCAAGTAGTTACGAAACAAGTGATGAGTCAGTTAACCTATCTGATATTTCTTTATTAAAAGACATTCCGAAGTTTTATGAAGCCTTAGGTAAAAACGATAATGTTATTGATAATGTTATTATTGAAATAGAATGAAACGTTAATAGTGATCAAGCTGAAGATGAGAATGATGCTGCTGAAGACTTTGACCTGGTTGTAACTGATGACTGCATAAATTTAATTGACTCTCTTGATACTGACAGAGACCATGCTCTCGTTTCAGAGTTTTTAAAAGCGGGTTGCGGGTGCAAAGAAGAATGTTGCAATTACTATTCTGTTGATGAATATTTGGAAATGCATCGTGAATGTTCTGAGATTGATCATTATGAGAACAAAGTCAACATATTAGATCAAGTAATTTTAGGCCAATTGTGGTGTGTAACTTCAAGATTCTTCTTTGACAGCTCATAAACATAAAGTACAAACTGAGAGGAAACAAGCACAAAGTAAATACTTAGTAAAAGGTCGGCATGTTTGTAGAAACACTTACATGTTTTCCAACAACAAAGACTAAAGCACCTAACAAAAGTGTATAATGACACAGGATTGATTGTCAAAGCTCATGGTAATGCAAGAAAACTTCCTAAGAATGTGACTTCTTTTTCTGATTCAGAGTTCATTGTAATGTTTTTTTACACAATTACGCAGAACAACATGCCATAATTTTACCAGGCAGAAGTAGCACTCAGTATAATGCAAATTTCAAACTTCTACCTTCAACTGATAATAAAGCCAAAATTTTTGAAACTTACATGGCTTCCTTTACAAATGATATGCCCGTAAAACCAGTACCAAGTAGAGTGTTTTGTAATATCTGGAAGGTGATATGCCCAGAAATAGTTGTCATGAAGCCCAAATCAGATCTTTGTGCATTTTGCGAAAAGCATTTCACTTCAGGAACTGCAATGGCTTCAGTGCCTGAAGAAACTAAAATGGAAACTATTGAAAAAATGAGGTCCCATCTACAACTTGTTGCAAAAGAAATAGAGTTTTATAAGGGAACTATCAAAAATAGTAAGGAAAATTTTGAAGATGGTGATAGAAGTTGTGTACACTACAGTTTTGACATGGCCCAGCAGGTTCACATACCCTGTAACCCGTTGCAGCCTGGACCTATTTATTTCTTGGTACCATTCAGAATAGGAATATTTGAGGTTATGTGTGAGATTGTGAACAAACAAGTGAACTATCTACTCCCAGAAAGTGTAGGAACAACATAGGGATCCAACATTGTTGTCAATCTTTTCCACAACTACTTGGGAAACTACAGTTATGGAGAAGAGACAATGTTCATTCATGATGACAATTGTGTAGGTCAGAACAAGAACAATATCTTATTAGGATATCTTGCTTGGAGAATCAGTAATAACAAAAATAAGAGAACTCTTTTGTCATTCATGCAAGTTGGTCACATGAAATTTGCATGTGACTGGGCATTTGGACTTTTAAAGAAAAAATGTAGGGTCACCTATATCTCTTCCATACAAGAGTTCGGCGACTGCATTGAGAAATCTACACCTACAACACATATTAACTCAGCTGTTGCTGTTGGAAATGAATTACGTGAAGTTGCTGTGAATACATATGACTGGCTAAATTTCTTGAAGGATACTAATGCTAACAAAGTACCTCCCATATACTAATGCTAACAAAGTACCTCCCATAACTAAATACAATCACTTTGAGTTCAACGTTAGCTACAAAGGTAGAGTACATTACAAATTGGACATTGATGGAAATGAATTTGTGTACCGCATCTTCCCCAATGACAATGGACCCATTGGGTTTCCTGCTGCAGTAATTCCTCCAGGGATCACAAGACAACAAAAAACGAGTACCTTTTTAAAAATATCAGGACCTATTGCGAAGAGAACTACAAAGACATTCTGTGTCCAGAACTAGGCTCAGAATGTGAACCAGAAACTCAAGTCAGCGACAGTGAAGATCCTGAAGAAGAACCTGACCAAACAAATATTCCGGAGCCAAAGATGAGGCGAAAATGCTCTTGTTAAAGTGCCTTTGACCCGATTCAGACTTTTTTTTATGAACAGAAAATCAAGTCCTTTGGCAACTACAAAATATGGGATCTCAGCAATCTATTTTGGAGGATTTGTGAATTCCAATTTCTTGTGGTTCTAGTCCCATTAATTGCTCCAGAATCAAAAGTTGATCCAAAAGATGTCATAACATAGTGTAAAAATATAAATACTGTGCCAAAAAGTAAGCACAGGGCTTGCTATATTTCTCTCGACAAAGGCCCAATTTATTTGGTTTCAAATATATTTACACTCTGATGAGGGAGTAATCCATTTATTGTGAAGTGTTAATTTAAAAAAACTCCAAACCACTTCACAAAGGACATTTTAAGTGTAAAATATATATATATATATATATATATATATTTTTTTTTCCCTCTCCTTCCCTCTTTCCTGATGAGGCAACAGTTTGTTGCGAAAGCTTGAATTTTGTGTGTATGTTTGTGTTGGTTTGTGTGTCTGTCGACCTGCCAGCACTTTCATTTGGTAAGTCACATCATCTTTGTTTGGTGTGGATGTGGGAGAGGAAAGATTGAGGACTTTTATTAAGGATAGGAGTTGATGGGTGTGTTGATTGGCTGAGTGGATGTGTAGATGAAGGATTAGGTGGATGAGGGCAATGGATTGATCAGTTTGGAACTGGGGGGGGAATTAGTGTTTAACGTCCCGCCGACAACGAGGTCATTAGAGACGGAGCGCAAGCTCGGGTGAGGGAAGGATGGGGAAGGAAATCGGCCGTGCCCTTTCAAAGGAACCATCCCGGCATTTGCCTGAAGCGATTTAGGGAAATCACGGAAAACCTAAATCAGGATGGCCGGAGACGGGATTGAACCGTCGTCCTCCCGAATGCGAGTCCAGTGTGCTAACCACTGCGCCACCTCGCTCGGTTTTGGAACTGGTATAGGGACTGATGGAAAGAAGGGTTGCAGCCAGAGATGGGAACTTTAAGTGTGAGGCCTTTGGGGGTGATGCCGAATGACAGACAAGCCTCAGAAAATAAATTATGGGAGTGTAATCTGGCTAGGGCGAAGGCATGTTTGCGGAGGGAGTGTAAATAAAACTTAATGGGGTCGCTGTGGAGGTGTTGTGAGGGTGACATGGTACTAGAAGGTGGAAAGTGTAACATGAGGCTGAAATGAAAATGAAAATAAATATAAAAATTTGTAAAGGCAAAGAGTTTGGGCCCAAACTCTTTGCCTTTACAAATGTCTGCCTGTGTCTGTGTATATGCGGATGGATATGTGTGTGTGTGTGTGTGTGTGTGCGCGCGCGCTAGTGTATACCTGTCCTTTTTTCCCCCTAAGGTAAGTCTTTCCGCTCCCGGGATTGGAATGACTCCTTACCCTCTCCCTCAAAACGCACATCCTTTCTTATTTCCCTCTCCTTCCCTCTTTCCTTCTTTCCTTCTCCTTCCCTCTTCTTCCCTCTTTCCTGATGAAGCAACCGTTGGTTGCGAAAGCTTGAAATTTTGTGTGTGTGTTTGTGTGTTTTTTTATTGTGCCTATCTACGAGCGCTTTCCCGTTTGGTAAAGTCATGGAATCTTATACCAAACGGGAAAGTGCTGGTAGATAGGCACAATAAAAAAACACCAAACACACACACAAAATTTTGAGCTTTCGCAACCCACGGTTGCTTCATCAGGAAAGAGGGAAGGAGAGGGAAAGATGAAAGGATGTGGGTTTTAAGGGAGAGGGTAAGGAGTCATTCCAATCCCGGGAGCGGAAAGACTTACCTTAGGGGGAAAAAAGGACAGGTGTACACTCGCGCACACACACACACACACACACACACACACACACACACACACACAGACACAAGCAGACATATTTAAAGGAAAAGAGTTTGGGCAGAGATGTCAGTCGAGGCGGAAGTGAAGAGGCAGAGATGTTGTTGAATGACAGGTGAGGTATGAGTGGCGGCAACTTGAAATTAGCGGAGGTTGAGGCCTGGTGGATAACGAGAAGAGAGGATATATTGAAGGGCAAGTTCCCATCTCCGGAGTTCTGACAGGTTGGTGTCAGTGGGAAGTATCCAGATAACCCAGACGGTATAACACTGTGCCAAGATGTGCTGTCTGTGCACCAAGGCATGTTTAGCCACAGGGTGATCCTCTTTACCAACAAACACTGTCTGCCTGTGTCCATTCATGCGAATGGACAGTTTGTTGCTGGTCATTCCCACATAGAAAGCGTCACAGTGTAGGCAGGTCAGTTGGTAAATCACATGGGTGCTTTCACACGTGGCTCTGCCTTTGATCGTGTACACCTTCCAGGTTACAGGACTGGAGTAGGTGGTAGTGGGAGGGTGCATGGGACAGGTTTTACACCGGGGGGCGGTTACAAGGGTTAGAGCCAGAGCATGGGTTGTTTATGTTCCACTAAATACATTAAGCTACCATTTCTTTGTCCATTTTACATACAATATTTCATCACATTTTAAATGAACACCACAACTGTATTGCTGTATTTACGGATGGTCTAAACAGGGGGACTGGGGGACTCTATTGGCTGCTCTCTCGTCTTCCCTGATTGTGTCCAGACAAGCTTGTGTCTGTATATGTGTGGATGGATGTGTGTGCGCGCGCGCGCAAGTGTATACCTGTCCTTTTTTCCCCCCTAATGTAAGTCTTTCTGCTCCCAGGATTGGAATGACTCCTTACCCTCTCCCTTAAAATCCACATCCTTTCATCTCTCCCTCTCCTTCCCTCTTTCCTGACGATCCCTCTCCTTCCCTCTTTCCTGACGAAGCAACAGTGGGTTGCAAAAGCTTGAAATTTTGTGTGTGTGTTTGTGTGTTTTTTTATTGTGCCTATCTACCAGTGCTTTCCCGTTTGGTAAGTCATGGAATCTTTGTTTTTAAGCCCATATCTCAAAACACCTCTTTTATGTCATAAATATTCAACTTCCTCAAATTTAGAGATAGAAATAATTTTTTTTTTTACAGCTTGTTCAGAATTTAATACTGAATGTAGAAACTACCAAAACTCAAATTCCTAAATTTTCGACAAGAGGTCCCTTTCGATTTCCGTCTCACGTATAGTGATTGAACTGAAAAGTATTTTATGAGTACCAAAATTATTTCAAGGATAGAGAAGTATTTTAATAAACTCCTTTAATCAGCTACAGTCTTCAGAGAAGAAGCTTTTGGGAGATCGACGTAGCTGGTTACCCAGAGAAGAGGATCGGCTACACACAACATGCAAGTTAACTGAATTGAGAGACGTGTGAGCCTTGCAGCTTAATACCACACTGTCTCTTGTCATCCAAAAATTGTTAGAACGTGACGACCTAAGTGACAGGACCCGAAGAAAACGGGAATTTCAAGACAGAAACGAGAAGATGATATTAGGTGTTGGCATAGTAACCAGACCTAACAAGATACGAGAACTGTTTCCAATAATTGTACTGAGTCCAATAAACCAATGGACGAAAATTACAAGTGCAACGCAGTAAAAGACGTGAAAAACTAATAGTGGGTGGGGGGTGGGGTGGGGTGGGGGACGAAGAGAAGACCTCAAGTTTTCGACTAAGAAGATTGGGTGTGGCAAGTAACCAGCCACCAACACCAACTGCTGCTCACCAGTGACCAGTGCTGACTACGTGTCCACTCGCCGATGACGAAGCTGAAACTAACATTCGGCACCGCCAGCACCAATGCTGTCCACTGGCGCCGATTACACATCCGCTCACCAAAGCAGCTATAACTATATGCTGGGTGAGTGAAAAACAATAATTGTTTGGTAAAGCTGAAGGAACTGTTGAATGAAACTGTTAGTGTAGTTATTGTACTCAGTGGTGAATTTTCTTTTAGATGATTACTAGGTCTAAATTCAATAAAGTTATGCATCAAGAACAGTAACTAGCAGAACCAGCCATGGCTATGGCAGTGAATAAGGAAATGCCAGACTGGGCTGAAGTAGCAAATTTAATCAAAGAACTATGTCTAAAGTTAGACTCAATAAGAACAGAGTCAAATGCTCAAATTACTACTCTAAGTAAAAATTTAAATTCTCAAAATGCTTCCTTGAGAGATGAACTGAGTGCGAATTTAGGTGAAAAACTAGAAGCACAAAGTGTAACTTTCAGGAATGGCTAGATGCACAGAATGCTAATTTAAGTAGAGAAATAGACACAGTGAATATTCAAGTACATAATAAATTGGACATTCAGAATAAGACTAGGATTGTTAAGTGCAAAAGCAGATGAACAAAGTAAGGAAAGCAGATGAACAAAGTAAGGAATTTAAACAGTTGCGAGAAGGTATAGGAAATTTGAAGACTGAATTTGATATTTTAACCACTAAAGTGGAAAATTTTAAGATAGATTTGAAAGGTTAATTAACTAGTGCTTTGAATACTCACGTTAATCAACTATTTACTGAATTCAACCAGAGACAGGATGAGCAACTTCAAGATTTAACTATAAAATTAACAATTTGACATTGAAGATAAATGTAATAATGTAGAAATAGAACTTGTCGAAAAATTAGGATCATTTCAAAGTGTATGCAATGTTACGTTCGATGTTCTAAAACATGGATTGCACACCTTAAATAGAATGTTCAGAAACAGGACAAGTTATTACCAATAGTTCAATCGCAAATTACAGGTGTCAGTACATGAGTAAATAATGTAGGACGAAGTTTTAAAGGAAAAATAACCAACTTTGACATTATAAATGTAAGTAGTTTGGCGGAACCATTTGAACTAATTAAAGATCAAGAAGTTTCCGAGAGTATAATCTCCGGAAACATCTCAACGGTTGCTTTTTCCGAACTTAATGATGCATGCAAGGTTATGGACGACTTGTGCGAAGAATTCAAGCTTGTCCATGACAAAGTAGAAAATAGAATAACTTTACCTAATGTGTTTCTTAGTAAAGTGATAATTTTTTTGTTGTGCGGAGGCTTTCTCACAAAATGTAACGAGAAGTATTGGTCCCTAAGTAATTGAGTGAGGTTAATGTCAGATCCATGGGATCCGGACGGAGTCACATTTGTCTCCCAGGGACGTTAACGTTCTGTGTTATTGGGAAGAGTGACAACCGTCAGATCCCCAGTTGTTTTCGGTGTTTCTTCTGTACTATTTTTCCTGCAACCGAATTTCCTTCAAATCTTAAACTATTCTGTAATCTGTTCTTGAATTCTTAAAATATCCTATAATTTTAGTATGTAGGAAACCAGAGATGACAAGATTGAGACCAATTTAAGAGAATCATGGATGAACAGTGATCTCTAGACTTGAAGTGAAACAAACAGAATGTTATATTTTTGGAAAGTATAATATGATGGTACTATTTAAACCATGTGTTGTCGAGACGATATAAACTGAACAGAGAATTTTATATGTGTATAAAAGTATAGTATAAACTGAATGACTAAACAACTATGTTATTGTAGTGTATAATTTTCTATTTTCATAGAACATTCTATACCTTTTATGAGACATGAAGTGGATGGGAGGGTTTGCATTAGATTTGGAAGGGGTGGATAGTGCAAGTACAAGCATGACTAACACTACACACACACACCACACCTTTCAGACAACCTTCGCAGACAAGTGTGACTGATTCTTCACCATTTGCTGTTCCATAGGGGTTGCTAAGATTTTTCTTCGGGGACTTCAAAGGTGAAGGTGAGAATATCCGTTCTTTAAGAGATGTTTAACATCATACCTCCTCCGGCTTCTCACTCAAGTACCGGCGAAGTAGGGATCCTGGGGAAGGGGGGTGGGAAGGGTTTCCTGTCTTTGGGAGCCATCTTCTTTCTCTTCTTCGATCTTGGCAACCATTTCTACTTTTTCCTTTCTTACTTCTCATCTGAGTACCGGTCTATCTTTTCCTCTTTCCATATGCACATACTTCTATTGCTGAAGTCCTTATTTTCCGTGGTTTCCAATAACCTTCAACTTATTTCATATAAGTAGGCCAAAGAATCTGGCTACACAAACACACTTCCACATACACACACCATAACACGAAGACGCAAACAATGAAAGTACAGATTAAAAGCATGTGAGAAGCGTCAAGTGTTGTAGGGGGAAAGAATGTGCACATACAGAAATATGCACTTATGGTTGATTATTGTGACGGTTCTACATCACCTTGTTACTGCCACGGTCGCCACGTTCTAATGTTTTTCGGATGACAAGAGACAGTGGGGTATTGGGTTGCAAGGCTCACACGCCTCTCAATTCAGTTAACTTGCATGTTGTGTGTAGCCGATCCTCTTCTCTGGGTAATCAGCTATGTCAATCTCCCGAAAGCTTCTTGTCCAAAGACTGTAGCTGGTTAAAGGAGTTTATTAAAAGACTTCTCTATCCTTGAAATAATTGTGGTACTCATAAAATACTTTTCAGTTCAATCACTATATATTTTCAACTTTCACAGACAATAACTTCTGCAAGCTAAATTATTCCTTAAACATTAGACTCATTCACACATATTCAAATAGCATACATGTGTCTTGGTTCGTTCATAGCCAAGACTGGAAATAATACAAAAGTCTCTATTCTCAGACAAGTCCAATACATGAATGAACATAGAAATCTATATTCAATTGTTCATTAGTCTTTCTACAGTCAACACATACACTAAAGAGCACAGAATACTACAGAAACTTTCCTTGTTCTTCTCGACCCTTACACAGAAACTCTGTGAACCGTACAGCAGGTACTCGTCTGCCGCCGTTCGGCTGCCAGGTCTACCGTATTTACTCGAATCTAAGCCGCACCTGAAAAATGAGACTCGAAATAAAGGAAAAAAATATTTCCCGAATCTAAGCCGCACCTGAAATTTGAGACTCGAAATTCAAGGGGAGAGAAAAGTTTTAGGCCGCACCTCCAAATCGAAACAAAGTTGGTCCATTGTAATATGAGACACAATTTAGGTCGAATGAAAGACGATACAGCTATAGTAGTTTGGTTCGAGTCGTAAGCTTAGCAGTTAAGCTTTACCAGGTAGCCATTGCCATGCGTCAGGCGTTCCGTCCGTATTTATACGGGTACCCTTCCTTTTTCACGTGCTTGAATCAATTGCTTATTTTGCTTTGATCTGATAAGTGCCGTTTTCTTTGTTATAGGTGTTTACGTCACTCTAAGCTGAAAATGCATTACTGTACTGTGTCATGCATTGTTAGTCGCATTCTGATAGTGCGTGTTCACGGCCTGTCGCCGCTCGCGGCATGACTTGCTTTTGTGCGCGCTACCGCCACTTAAAAGAAAAAAAAAATAAATAAATAAAAAAAGAGGAATCGTCTCATTAGCGAAACAATGGCAAGAGACTACATTTTGTTGTTACTTACACTGCTGCTTTCTTTGATAATGATCAACAAGAACCAAATAATAGACTGCGTATGATAGAACATGTTCTGAACGAGAGTTAGGCGCAAATTTTTCTCCGTTTGAAAATCTTTGCGGCCGCTTCTTTAGTACATCAAATTCTGCTCAGAAATTAGTCATCTTACATTTAAAATCTAGTCAGTTGCCGTGCTTCATTTCTGACTATATCACTATTAGGCATAAGAATAACACGATTATAAACATGACACGATACGTATATTCTTCCGCGTTTGCTGTTGTTTCACTCTTGTTTCGTAGTTTATTAGGTAGACAGGATTTAAATGAGATAGCAGCAAACACGAAAGAATACATGGCAAAATGTTTATTTTCGTATTATTCTTATGGTGAAGAGAATACTGCATGTGATCCACATTTCATCAGGTTCCTATTAGCAACCATCTCTTCTCACAGGTAGGAAAAAACTCGGAACGTAGAGTTGGCCATATTGACAAACATCCCTAACAGTCTTGCCAGTCGGATTTTCGTAGTACATTGAAATTCTGCTACATTCGAAGATGAACAATACGGAATTTGTATTTACTTCGTTGGACAATGTATGAAAATGCAGTGGTCGAAACTCGGGGCGGAGAAAAAAAAAAAAGGTTTTGGCGCCAGTATTTATCTTTGTGCTTACAAAGCATGCTTGTGTAGCGCTACATATATTCGACGGCAGAAGTTAGTTGTGGCGGCACCTACCAACATTTTTCAGAACTTCCGCTTGCTTTGCACTCAATTCTAAGCCGCAGACGGTTTTTTGGATTACAAAAACCGGAAAAAAAGTGCGGCTTAGATTCGAGTAAATACGGTATCTTTTTCTCGTAACTGCTTTTTGACCTGCACATACAAAAAGGTTGTATTCGTTTCTCTCACTCACCTCTAAAATATCGGGTGTTCAAAACGGTGGAAGGCCGAGTGGTTCTAGAATTTACTCCGAAATTCTCGAAGCACTACACTGTATTTCCATCTTCCCCCTGTGAGCATAATATGTGAGTACTGTGCTACGATAGGTCATATAGTTACCTTGCCACTTAGGGTCTTCATTCATTAAATTTCGTTCCTTATCCAGTGCATTTGGTCCATTACTTATGACACTTGGATCTGATTCAGGATGTTCTAGCAGCTGTAAGAACATAACATGACATACAATATGAAGAAGCATAAATACAAATTATCCATCATTGCTTTATTATTGTCTCATTTGCATCAATACAAACATCATGCAATGAG
Organism: Schistocerca cancellata; assembly: GCF_023864275.1. Classification (NCBI taxonomy): domain Eukaryota; kingdom Metazoa; phylum Arthropoda; class Insecta; order Orthoptera; family Acrididae; genus Schistocerca; species Schistocerca cancellata. The sequence continues at coordinate 12,274,846 of NC_064627.1, read as the reverse complement.
CAAGATGAGTTTTACATTATGCGGGGATAAGGAAAACAAGAAACGCTTGTGAGGACAGTATCATACGAATCAGCAACTACACTCAGCACGATAAAAAAGATAACATCTATTTGCCTACATTTACAAGGAAGAAAACTACAACAGATAACCAAAAGAATTACTTCTCAAACAACCCTGAATAAATACTACCAAGTGATCAAAAAATCAGTATAAATTTGAAAACTGAATAAATCACGGAATAATATAGATAGAGATACAAATTGACACACATGCTTGGAATGACATCGGGTTTTATTAAAAAAAAAAGTCTGACAGATGGCGCTTCATCTGATCAGAATAACAATAATTGGCATAACAAAGTAAGAAAAAGCAAAGAGGATGTTCTTTACAGGAAATGCTCAATATATCCACCATCATTCCTCAAAAATAGCTGTAGTCGAGGAATAAAGCATGTCCGGAGTTATGGTGAGGCATTGGCGTCGGATGTTGTCTTTCAGCATCCCTCGAGATGTCGGTCGATCACGATACACTTGCGACTTCAGGTAACCCCAAAGCCTATAACTGCACGAACTGAGGTCTGGGGACCTGGGAGGCCAAGCATGACGAAAGGGGCGGCTGAGCACACAATCATCACCAAACGACACGCCATCTGTCGGACATTTTGTAAACTTTGGTTTTTTGGTTCTAATAAAACCCCATGTCATTCCAACCATGTGTGTCAATTTTTACCTCTCCATCTACATTATTCCGTAGTTTATTAAGTTTCCAAATTTATACTGACTTTTTGATCACCCGGTACATGCAAAATAAATATATATATTACTTTGAATATTCACACTTAATCTCTCAGAAAAAGTCTACACTGTCAGAAATGTACATGGCAAGTTCAATGCCATTTCAATAATTTAGACACAGCTTCACTACACAAGTGGAAATTTCATATTACGTGTACTTGTAGTAACAATAGGACATTAAGTTAATACACCTCATCAACGATTGTTACGTTAACTGTAACTCTGCTGTAATAAATTGTAAGATTTCCTATATACTAAAAAATAAATGGAATTTTATATTACAGTTTCCGGAAGTCAGTCCCACGAAACCTGACATGAAAGAACAGCAGCATTTGGTTTAAAGTACTTCACATGTGGCATCTTGTTGCTCACACAAGACAATGTTTTAGATATGGTAATACAAATAGATCAAAATATTGCTACAAAAAATTGGATTACTTTTATACACACTGCCTCAACAGAATAGTATTCCAAATCTATAGTACCTCAATCAAATGTTAATTATCAATGTGTATGATGATAACATACTTACTTTTCTAATTTGGGCAATATCACAGTACATTCATTTCTTTAAGTTTCTAGTATTACCACTTTGAATTTGTATGTACGTACGCGCACACACCCACCCACGCACGTGAGCGTGCGCACGCGTGCGCACGCGCGCGCGCACACACACACACACACACACACACACACACACACACACACACTGCCAGTACAAGGTAGTCTGCAATGACAACACAGCTGTGCACTTTTTTGTGTGTGTGCTGTAATATTAAGTCCTGAAGAAGACTATAACCCAAAAGCATGTTTTCAGTCACATTTATGTGGCTATTGAGCACTCAACATCTCTACTATAGACAGTTATTACCTTCATTCCTTTGATTATTTATATTCCACCAAGTGTTTCAGGAAACTTGGAATACATCTACATGTACCTGTCAACTGGGTAGGTACAGGGGGCAGGTGGTGGCAGGTGGAGGGAAGGGGGTTGTCAGTGTTCAGCCCCTGGGGACATTGTAGAAGGTGGAGGTGAAGATATGTACAAATTTCTAAATGCATTCCAATTCAGAAATGCACCACAGGACAATTGTCAGGGGTGGCACTAATTGGAGAAAAAAAGAACTCGACATCTTCAACTTTTGTAGTCCTGTCTTCCTCCGTTGCGTGTAATATTACGGTATATTGATAATTTTTAGTTATGGACCATCTGACACTAACTGAATAAAACACAATTTTAATGCCACACGCGTTTCGCCTTTATTTTCTGTAAGGCATCATCAGTGGCACGTTGCGCGGACAATCTCTTACATATTACGCTCCTGTTGAATTTTTGGTGTTGTTGTTCTTCTCATGAATGCCAATTTGCGGTTTTTCTCCACACTCCACAGCACTATGAACTGAACACTTGTTTCAATGCAATGCATTGAAACAGCGTTCAGTTCATAGTGCTGTGGAGCGTGGTAAAATACCGCAAATTGGCATTCATTCCGCGCAACCTGCCACTGATGATGCCTTGCAGAAAATAAAGGCGAAACGCGTATGGTACTAAGACTGTGTTTTATTCAGTTGCTGTCAGACGGTCCATAAGTAAAAATTATCAATACAGCGTAATATAAGAACTCGACAATTTGGATTACCACAGAACTGGCAGTCAGAAATCGACTAACGATAGGTGGCACTGAGACCGTAAAGGTTCAATCCCAGCTTCCACTCGAAGAATGTCGCTCGGACTCGTATGGACGGTATCGGCAGTTAACCTGGGCACACAAAGGTGAATTCGGTCCACCAGTCCCGAAGCCAAAGGTTTCGTCGACCGAATACCTGCCACCTGTAGTCTAGTTGTGACGAGAACAGTGGTCTGTCGGGGTGGGCGGGTGGCAGGATCGGCACCCCAAGACGAATGGCTACGAAAGCAGAAAGCATTATGCTTCCAAACGTAACTCACCTTAAGATGACGGATACGGGGTAACTGTCGGTTTATTGTAGGAGCGACAGTCCACAAAATGGAAATCTGTGACAAATCCGAGGCATCTGTTCCTCGAGTATTAACAAAAAATGTGCGACTCATCTGTCAGTGGGAGAAGACAGGGATTCACAGTGGAGAGCTCGAAAAGAGGCTCCTCGGAGTCTGTTCCTGACCGAGCCCACAGAGTGGGAGCCATTCCGGAGGTGATAGGTAGGAACGTCGGTATTCGGCACCCTGTCGACGACGAGAGACGGAGTACGAGCTCGGATTAGGGAAGGACGTGAAAGGAAAGAGGATGTGTCCTTTCGAAGGGACCGTACTCTCATTTGCTTTAAACAATTTAGGGAAATCACAGAAAATCTAAATCTAGATGGCCGGATAGGTTACATCCTCCAAATGCAAGTCCAGTGTGCTGATCGTGACGTCATCTCACACGGTCCACATACAACAGTCATCACAGAAAGGGCAGGGGCAACCCACACGAACACAGTCTTCCGTACAACTTGTGCCTGTTGAGCCCAAAGCGTGCAGTTTTGAACCTATGGGGAATTGAAGGATGCACTGACTATAACCAGAAACAGTTAGGTGACAAAAAGTTTTCCGTAAATGTCGGCAGAGCATCTCGGAAATGCCAGTTGTGGTATTCGGCTAAATTTGGTGATGCCTGGCACTACCATACGACTCCTGCAAGTCGAAAATGACAGTGATAACATGCTGGCGTACGGTGGGGGCCCGAAGAATGGCCATTTTCGATGAGACCGTACGGTCAGCTGCGGATGTTCCTCACAAGAAGACACGATGATAAGTGTATGAAATGTCTCGCGGTTTGAGCATTCGACAAAACAATATCATCTGGTGCAATTTGCATCACACAATCATTACACTAATTGGTCTCTAGTTGCCGTGGACGTTATGTTTTCGCCCAATCGAAGATTGAGTGATGGTACTGCCCACCGACTCTCAGCCACGTACAACTGCGAACCTCCAGTAGGTGGCATTTATAATCCGTATTCAGGTGCCGAGTCATACGGCTGTGACCAGTTAAGAAATGGGGCCGTACTGAGGGACACATTGAGAGCTCTGAGAAATTGCTGTTCACAGAAAGGCTCGTTACATGGCTCCAGCAGTTTACAGTGAGAGATAGGCAATTATCTTCTGCTTATGTGCCTGAAATGTATTGCGCAAGTACAGCTGAATTGGTAGACACACATGGAGGGTTGTCAGTCACTGGCAGCCTAGTAGACTGTGAAATTTTGTCCGTAACTGAGAAGTAAATCGACATATTCGCAGTGATACCAGCATTCGTTCTTCTTCTGCTCAATTATAAAACAGTATATTACATACAGTATTGAAAGGTTTTCAGACAGGCCATCAAAGGTTGTCTCTTATATCCTATAGACAACACTTTGACACTTCCAGATTGTCACTGCAATTTCTCCGGAAGAGGGTGGGTGGGGGAGGGTGGGGGCAGGGGGGAGTGCTGGGGGAGAGGGAGAGGGAGAGGGAGAGGGAGGGAGAGGGAGGGGGAGAGGGAGGGGGAGGGAGAGAGGGAGGGAGAGGGAGAGAGAGGGAGAGAGAGGGAGAGAGAGGGAGAGGGAGGGAGAGGGAGGGAGAGGGAGGGAGAGGGAGGGAGAGGGAGGGAGAGGGAGAGAAGTAGCCGAAACCCTGGCGGAAAATTTAATTCAGCTGATCCAGTCCTGGATGGCACTGATTTTTGAGGGAAATGCTCCTCTGTCGCCAGATGGTGAAATTTTGGGAGATGGTGGGAGACTGGAAAGATAAGGCATGGGAGATTTGTTTTTGTACAAGGTTAGGAGGATAATTACGGTCTGCTCAGGGTTCAGTGAGACCCTTGGTATATTTCAAGGAGGACTGCTCATCACTGCAGATGCGATGCACAGTTGGCTAGGTTGTATGAAAGGGACTTCTTGGTACGAAACGGTTGGCAGCCGCCTAAGTTGAGATATTGATGGAGGTTAGTAGGTTTGATATGGAGAGAGGTACTGATGTAGCCATCTTTGAGATGGAGGTCAACGTCTAGGAAGGTGGCATGTGAAGCAAATGGGGCAGAAGCAGTTGAGGCTCTGGAGGAACACGGATAGTGTGTCCTCACCCTCGATCCAGATTGCAAAGATTTTATCACTGAACCTGAACCGAGTGATGGGTTTAGGATTCTGGGTGTTTAGAAAGGATTCCTTTAGATAGAGCACGAGTAAGGTAGCATAGGATGGCACCATGCAGGTGCCCATAGCTGTACCCCGGATTTGTTTGTAGATAATGCCTTCAAAGGAGAAGTACGAAGGTTGACTCAAAAGTAATGCCTCCATCTTCATAACTCTTCAACAGTTGGCAGCATAGGTATGCGGCAGGCACTGGCTTGTTCTGTAGCCTCTTCTCTACAGCTCCAGTTGGCAGGAAGCCTTAGCATTAAACGGTTGTGTTGTTACAGATGATTGGTCAATGCGATTTAAGCAACGTGCAGTCATTGAATTCTTTACAGCACAAGGTGTCACCCCAAAGGAGATTCATCAGAGAACGAAAGCAGTTTATGGTGATTGTGTTGATGTGAGTACTGTAAGTCGTCGGGCGAGTATGCTTAAAGATGGTGAGGTGGGAACATCTGACCTGCCTGACAAACAAAGAGGTGGACACCCAGTTTCACAAGCAAAATGTTGACAGATTGATTCAGGACAATTGTCGTATCACTCAGAGAGAAATTGCAAGCACAATCGGCATTTCACAAGAATGTGTGGGTCACATTATTGCTTTGCTTCGCTATCGGATGATCTGTGCGCGATTTGTATCCCAGACGTCGACTCCTGAAATGAAAGCACACAGGCTTGGAATTTGCCAGGAACTCCTCTCGCATTACGAGAACGAAGGTGATGCCTTTCTCCATTCAACTGTGACAGATGAAACGTGGGTACACCATTACGACTCCGAGACGAAACGTCAGTCTATGGAATATTGAGGGTTGAATAACATTTAGGCATTTTTTGTTCTACAGATTTTTATTTGTATGAACTAGTTTTCAACTTATTAGGCCATCTTACGATAACTACTGGCTATTGTTACTAAGATACAACGCACTTACATATGATCTTTAGTTGTGGTATTGTCTATGGAATTTTCAAATGGATCTTTGATTTTTCGTTCTGTAAAACTGTTCTTTAATATAATAAATCTCATTTTATGGTTTGTCAGTACCATGTATGACAACAATTAGAATTATTTAGAATACACATTATTACAAAATTACAATTTTTTGGTATTTGTTGTGAACAGTTGCACTGGACACTAATTGTTGGTTATACAACAGCGATGTTTTCTTTTGGGGTTACATTTTGTTATTAGAAAAATTGTGTATTACTATATACCAAATATTACATTGTTACAGTTGAGTTACTGTTAGGAATGTAATGCATAAGGGTTATTACATTATACTGGGGTGTGAATTTGTTTACTACTGGGACGCTTTGTGGTTAGTAGCAGGGTTACTTTATTGTGTAAAGTTTAAGAGTGGTGATGTGCTCAGTTGCAATTAGTCATTTAGAACCAGCTGGGGATTTAGGGCTAAGTGTGTGGTAATTTCAAGTGCTTCTATTAGGTAGAGTTTTCTGCCATTGTTGGCTATATGTACCACTTCTGTGTGTGTTAGATATTTGTGTCCTCCTTTGAGGACATGTTCAGCAAAGGTGGTGTCTGATTTATTTAATCTCCAGCTGAGTTCATGTTCAGTCGCCTTGTTGATGTGGCCCGGCCTGTTTGACCAATGCACAGTTTCTTTCAGTCAGAGCAGGTTAATTTGTAGACCGCATTGTTGCTTAGTTTATCAGTTTTGTCCTTGCTGTTGAATAGGAGATTAGCTGTAGTGCCTCTTACATAAAATGATGTTTTATAGTTTTGGGATTTCAGTGTTTTGGCTAGTTTGTCTGATAGTTTACCTAGATATGGAATAGTACACCAGTTGGTTTTTGGTGTGGTTGTTATTGCAGATGGGGCATAAATGTAGAGCAAGAGTTTCCTTCTTTGTTTCTTGTGCAGGATTTTGTCAACTAATTCAAGGTTATAGATATTGTTATATGCAATAGATTTAATGGTGTCTACTTCTGTTTGGAAATTCTGTTTTGACATTGGTATGGATGTGAGGCCATGTACAATGGAGTGGAAAGCTGCATGTTTGTGTGTTACTGGATGTTGTGAACATAAGAGTATTACTGTTTCTGTTGTTGTGGGTTTTCTGTCAATTTTGAAAGTATGTGTATTTGTGGTGATATCTATTTTAAGGTCTAAAAAGTTAATGGATTTTTCACCTAGCTCCATGGTGAATTGTATGTTTTTGTGTTGTGAATTTAATCAGTTGTCTGTCGGTACCTGTCCACATACACAGTACATCATCTACATATCTATGGAATATCGTCACAAAGACTCGCCCCAGAAAAAGAAATTCGAGACGCAGCCCTCAGATGGAAAAGTCATCGCCACTGTCTTCTGGGATGGAGACGGTGTTATCCGAGTTGATTTCCTCGACGGTGGAACAACAATAAATTTACAGCATGACTTCCATCTGTTCCCGATAATGAAAGACGATCTGCAGAGACATCATCATGCTCTGATGAAGACGTTGAGAGAACTGTGAGATTGTGATTGTTGAAATTGTTGAAACAGGGTGTCGACTTCTTCCGTGATGGCTTCACAAAACTTGTTCATCATTGGCAGAAATGTATCCAACTGGCGGGTGATTATGTAGAAAAATGAATATTGGCATTTAAAGATCATATTCTAAGGATTATTTCTGCATTTGATTTATTAAAATATTCCCATCCAAACCCAATTAACTTTTGATTCAACCCTCGTAATTGTGGGCGACTAGGAAGGAGGTGGTCGGTTTGGAATCCATCGGGCATTGGGAAAGGTAATGTTCAATAGTAGTAAGGCCGTGAGCATTAGGGATGTTAGTGTAAAGGGAGGTGGCATCAATAGTGGCAAGCAGGGCAGCGTGAGGTAAACGGAGATGAACTGTGGAGAGTCAGTGGAGGAAATGTTCGATTTTTTAAATATAGGAGGGTAGGATCCAGGTAACAGATTGAAGGTGTTGGTTGATCTACAAGGGACAAGATTCTCTCAGTCGGAGGACTGTAACCAGCCACAATGGGGCGTCCTGGGTGGTTGGATTTATGCAATTTAGGAAGCATGTAGAAAGTAGGAATGCAGGGACTGGTAGGTATGAGCAGCGTGATGGACTCTGGGGAGAGGTTCTGGGATGGGCCTAAGGATTGAGGAATGACTGGAGATCCTGCTGGATTTCTGGAATGGGGTCACTGTGGCAATGTTTGCAGGTGGCTGGTGGAGTCCTTCTGCCAGGTAATCCTTGCAGTTCAAAACAACAGTGGAAGAGCCTTTGTCTGCAGGTAGGATTAGGTCAGAATCAGTTTTTGGATGGTAGGCTACAGTTCTTTGTGAGGATGTAAGGTTAGTTTGCTTGTTGAGGGATTTGGGGAATGATGGTGAGGCAAGGTTCAAGGTTAAAAATTCTGGAAAGTTAACAGGGGGTGATTTTGGAGCAGTGGGGGTGGATCATGACTGGATGGAGGAGTGAACTGAGTCATGCAGGGTTCAACATTAGTTTTTGGTGGAGTCCGATTGGTAAGGTTGTTGGTGAAAAAGTGTTTCCACTGTAGGGACCAGGATAAGGAGAGAAGGTTTTTAACAAGTCCTGCATGTTTGAATTTGGGAGTGGGGCAAACGGTAAGGCCTTTGAAAAGGGTTGGTATTTCTATGGGGCTAAGGCATCTGGAGGAAAGGGTCATGACTGTTTCGAGTCTGTTTAGGTTCTTGATTCTGTACGACGGTGGGAGGGAGTTTGGAGGGTGGAGTAAGTGTAGTAGGTCTGAGAGAGTAGCATTGTCAGCTATGAGGGACACGGGGGAGATTTGGAGGTTGTTATAGAGGTGGTGGACAGTTGTACTCCAAAGCAAGAGCAGGAAGTGAGCAGGGTAGAGAGTTTTTTGAGGTGGTGTGAATGTTGCTCTAGTTCCTGCAGGGCAAGAGTTTTAGCGAGTTTTTGCATTCTGCTATCATCGTGTGTTGTGTTATGCTGCTTGGAGAGTGGCTTCAGCTGCCAGAGATTGCAGTCATGTCTGTGCGAGAGTAATGTGTGTGTGTGTGTGTGTGTGTGTGTGTGTGTGTGTGTGTCTTTTTGACAGAGGCCTCATTGATCAGAAGCTTATTTGTGACAGATTTTTTGTTGTGCCTATCTGCAACTCAGCATCTCCGCTATATGGTGAGTAGCAACTTTCCTTTTCATAACTTTTGATAATTTTGCAGTTTGGCAATCTCATTTGAGCTAATTTTATTTGTTGAAGTGTTTGTTGTAATTTTTCCCAGCTGTTACTCACTGATACTGTAAGTAAAAGTAAGTTTGATGGGTGAGAGTTATTTGTTATTCTGTGTCAACATCTAATGAAGAAAATATTTACAAATTAAACTGCAGCAGTAATTGGAGAGAACCACCGAGAGGTCGGAAAATTGCACATTCCATTTTTATTTTTACTGCAATGTACATAAAATGGAAATACACTTAAAGTACAGAATAAATGGTGACAAAAATAGACAAAAATGGTTACTTCCAACACACTCTTAAATATTGGAAATATACAGTTGTAGAAGGATACTTAGTACCACAAAATATTCTTGAACCTATTCTCAATTTGAATATAATAAACTTACTCAATATGGAAGACAGCACAGACTTGGAAAGCACTGTTCATGCAAAACTCAGATTGCCCTTTTCTCACACGATGTGCTGTGGACTGTGCATAAAGGGCAACAGGCACATTTCATATTTCTACACTTCGGGAAAGCATTTGACATTGTGCCCTACTGGAGATTTAACAAAAATACGAGCATACAGAGTAGGTTCCCAGGTACGAGTGCAGCTCGAAGAATTCTGAAGTAATAGAACCCAGTACACTGTCCTCGATGGCGCATGCTCAGAGATGAGAGTACTGTCAGGAGTGTTCCACTATTGCTCTTTATACACATAAATGATCTGATGGACAGGTTAGCAGTAACCTGCAGCTGTTTGCTGTCATGTACAGGAAGGTGTCGTACTTGAGTGATTGTAGGAGGATACAGGATGATTTAGATAAAATTCTTAATTGACGTGATGAATGACAGCTAGCTCTAAACATAGAAAAATGTAAGCTAATACAGATGAGTGAGAAAAATCATCTCGTACTGTTCAAAAACAGTATTAGTGATGTGTTACTTGACACAGTCATATTGTTTAAATATCTAGGTGTAACATTACAAAGTGATACGAAATAGAACGAGCGTGTAACGACTGTAGTAGGGAAGGTAAATGGTAGACTTCAGTTTACTGGGAGCATTTTAAGATAGTGTGGGTCATCTGTATAGGAGACCGTACTGTGGCTTGCAGAATAAGTATATAGATATTATCTGGTAAAAGGACAGGTATAACCACACCCATAAAGAATGAGTTTGTAATTTACATGATGCCAATTTACAAGTTTCTGGCTTTATATCCCAAATTAGTATTGTCATTTTCATTCCACAATATTGTGACAACTACCACAGTCATCTCTTTCCGAATTCAAGTGCAGATTTTGTCGCTCACTGATCAGAATCCACACTCTGAGCAGTGAAATCTGCACTCACTACTGAATACAAACACAGATGGAAATGATGCCGAAATATCCTGGAAAGAAGAATGACGATGTTAGCTCACTTGGAAACCCAGTAACTTGGAAAACATACATTTTGTGGAGAGAGCGTGCAAGATGACAGACAGGATTTTAGCCATCACCGTACTTTTTTCTCCATCAACTATAAGGGATTGTCATATGAGTCACTTTTGTGTCTCACACCTGACTGGGCCTCAGAACATTCTAGCCTCCATTGTGCGAGCAGCACAGACATCGAGACTTAGAACCAGTAATTCTCACTGCACACAATCGCTGAAATGTAGTTCACTGAAGACAAAACTTTGCAGCGTGAAAGTATTTCACTTGGTGAGAACTACTCCTGGGAGCACTCAAGTCTCATGACGGCTTCCATCTTACCGAGACAGAGAAGCTGTTACAGTTTATCACCAGTTTACTGCATTTTCAACTGTTTTTGACTTGTAAAACTGTCAGTGAACTATTGTGTAAGAAATAAAGCCTGGCAAAGAGTGTTTTTAATGATACTGTAAGAGAGAATTGCTAGTCTCATTTTCCAACACAGTAGATCAATTAATGTGAACTAACAGCAGCATATCGGAGGTGAGCACTACGGTCTTTCAGTGCGAATCCCTTCAAAGCAAAAATAGGTACTGCAGAAGAAACACTACCAAACAGGCAGTCATCTAACAGATGAACGGCTGTACATTGCCACGAGGTCACACAGTATTTTTGTCCCACGTACAGCAGCTTTCCACATTCTACAGTGTCCCTCATTTGCGGAGTAGACGAGTCGTAAAAAGATGTCATGCAATGGAAATGGGTGCATGTGAAACAGTTCTGTGTTTGTACCACTTATGTCTCCTACTTCCACCTCACAATAAGCAGTTACAGAATTGGAGGCAGCAAATTACCATTTCAAATAATGACCTGTTTTCAGATCATCTTATCACAGATATTGTGCTATGAACTAGAAAGAAACTATGTTACAAGAACTGCATAATAATTGTTAGCTGTCACTGAAAGCCCCATTAATAGAGTTGCTCAAGACATTTTGCTCCATGTTTCAAGTTCATGGTTTGACTAAATCTGGCTTCATTGCTGTATGTATGTTAATACATAAGTTTTCACTATAGTTTGCACTGCAAGCTCCTCCGTCTCTGCTCATCCTCTTGCTTGCCCCATCACCTGCAGCTTACTTAAAGGCATATACATATATATCGGCACACAGTATAACTGTATTTGAATGCTGTAAATTTCTGTCCTATGTGTGTAATAAAAACTGCCATTTATGTTTGTGATGGGTCACTTTGTGAAAACACAACACCATTTCAGCTGCTGCTCAAAATTGCCTAAAACTAGTAATGTGTATGATCTTTATGCGACCCACAGTGAATAAACATTTATCGTAAACAATTTCTTGGGCCACTGGAAACGCTCGACCATTCGTCTGCTTTGGCCCGTGACGCAATGGTGTTGTTGTGCATGATGGTTTTTGAGTTGGTTCATGTTTGTAGATTACGTGCTGTTGTATTTGATAGTGCCCTCTGATGGTGGATGTTGAAGTGTTGAGTTTAACATCTGGTACTGGGTTCATCCGAGTCCTGGTTAGCACTGCAGTAATGTAGGTTTATTTGAGTCTGAGTATTCAGTGCTGTAATGTGGATTTGGAAGTGTCTGCTTTGTTTTCAGTGAGTTATTACAGTTTTTCCCCCTTTTGTTTATGTGTGTGGCATTTTTGTTAGGTGTGACTAGTTTTTTTGATTTTGTGTGTGTGTGTGTGTGTGTGTGTGTGTGTGTGTGTGTGTGTGTGTGTGTGTGTGTGGTGGCGGCAGCCAACATAGGCGATTTTGTTGGAGGCTTTTGTTGGTACGTAATTTTTGTTTCGGTTTTATTCTACTGTAATTCTGATATTTCGTCTGTTTTATATTTATGGCAATTTGGTTGTGTTTTAATTGATCTATTGAATATGGTTTTTTTGGGTTTTCAAGCTGTTGGGGTTTTTGTTTTGGTGGTGTTTTGTGAGGTACTTAGGTGTGTGAAGTTGGTGATTTGCCAGTTGGTTTCGACGGCTGCTTTTGAGATATATAGAACAAAGGGATATGTCTGATCCACTTTTTAGAGTTGTTGCTGTTTGCTTTTGGTACTGAGGGCTTTGTTTGAGCTATATAGGTCAAGTGAAGTGTATGACTCCTGTCAGTTTTGTGGCTGTAGCGTAAGGTCGAAAGTTGAGATTTTTTGTTGGGATTCTGCAGTGTTTAGTATTGTTGTATATTGAGCTTGTCCTCGCCCTAAACCCCCTACTTCCCATAGCTGTCCCATTAGTTTCATTTTATTGTTGGAGTGAGACGTCCTTGTGTCGTTTTTATTTTTGTTCGGGTGTTTGTTGGCATGTGTATATAGTAACGAAGTCTTCACCATTTCTTATTTTAGTTTAAAATTTTCACAACACATGGTATATGAGTCAACCACAGGTGCAGTAATCCATTTCAACTAACAAAACCCCAACAGCTGCCAGAAACTGACTTATTAATCACTCAGTCACAACTAGTTTTGTGACCAGAAGGTCACATCTTCACGTGAAAAACACGTGACCCTCAAGGAGATACAAAGAATCAGAACTAACCTTAGTGTGACTGTATCAAAGAGCTGCAGTGTCAATTAGCATGAGAGACCTACAGACCTCCACGAGGGTAAATAATGGACATCCCCAATCTTCCTGCCCAAAGTTGGTTGGCTGGTTTAAAAGAGAGGGAAAGAGGCCAAACTGCTAGGTCATCAGTCCCTTGTTCTGAATAAAACAATGCCACAAGGGTGAGAACAAAACAAGCAAGACTGACAACACAAAACGGAGAGAAAGGAAACACCACAAGAACAAGAGAAGGCCAACAAAAACTTAAATGGACAAAAGGAGAGAAGAAAACCACAGAAACGCAAGAACCAGATAGAAGAAATTAAAATGACAAAACAGATAACGGTAGCTGGCTGACCACGAGAATAAAAAGGAGAAGCCAGCCACTCTGCAACACATTAAAACCTCCACCCTAAAAGCACTAGGGGGACACAGAACGACAAAAGACATGCGCTAAAAATGATAAAACCCACCCTCACGAATAAACGTAAAACTAAATCAGCCGATGAGGTGTTGTCAGATAAAATTAGTGGCAACGAGTCCGGTAATTGTAGATTTCGTTGCAGGGCACTCAAAAGTGGGACAGCGCACCAGAATATGGGGCAGTGTCGACAGGGCACTCCATCGACACTGAGGCAGGTCCTCACAGCGCAGGAGGTAGCCGTGGGTCGCCCAAGTGTGGCCAATGCAAAGCTGTCAGAGAACCACAGAGACCCTGCGAGAGGCCCGACCGGAGGACTGCCACACATTCGTAGTCTCCTTAATGGCACACACATTGACGTACGTACTGAGACTATGCCATTCCGTCTCCCAAAGCTGAAAAACCTGGCAGCTTAAAAACGAACATAGTTCAGTGCAGAGATGCCCACGTGGTTGCTGTGCAGCCTGTTTGGCCAGCCTGTCAGCAAGTTCGTTCTCTGGGATTCCGACACGTACTAGTGTCCACACAAACACCACTAAACGAATGGACCGTTCTAGGGTATAGATGGTCTCCTGGATGGTCACTACCAAAGGACGATGAGGGTAGCACTGGGTGATAGCTTGTAGGCTGCTCAAGGAGTCAGTACACAGAAGAAACGATTCCCCAGGGCACAAGATACAGCCACCAGCTCTGCAGTGGAAACACTGCAGCCATCAGGCAAGGAATACCGTTCAATATGTTCTGGGCATACACAGAGCCAACACGACCGTCAACCATCGAGTCATCGGTGTAAACCACTTCGTGGCCTCGGTACACGTCAAGAATCGAGAGGAAGTGACAGTGGAGAGCTGCGGGTTGAACTGAATCCTTGGGCCCACGTGAAACATACAGGCGAAGCCATGCCCTAGGAGTTCACCATGGAGGAGAACGCAAATAGACCTCCAATATAGATGGTAAAGACAAGGCCTCCAGTGCCAATAGAAGGGATTGGACATGAACCGCACTCGTTAGCCCCGACCTGGGCCGCTGATGTGGGAGATTGACTGCCGCGAGCGGGAAAAGGAGATGGTAATTCGGATGCTCAGGAGAACAAAGAATGTGTACAACGTAACTGGCGAGCAGTTGTGCATGTCTGATCTGCAATGGAGGGACCCCAGCCTCCACCAGTACGCTGGTCACTGGACTCGTCCAAAAAGCTCGTCACTAGTTGAACCCCACAGTGGTGCAAAGGGTCGATTAAATGCAATGCTGAGGGCGCTGCCAAACCGTAAACCACACTCCCATAGCCAATTCGGGATTGGACAAGGGCACCGTAGAGCTGCAGCAGCGTAGAGCGATCTGCACCCCAATTGGTGTTGGTCAGGTAACAGAGGGCATTGAGGTGCTGCCAGCACTTCTGCTTAAGCTGGCGAAGATGTGGAAGCCAAGTCTATCGAGTGTCGAAAACCAGTCCTAAGAATCAATATGTCTTCACTACAGTGAGTGGATCGTCATGAGGGTAAAGTTCTGGATCCAGATGAACGGTGCGATACAGACGGAAGTGCACGACACATGACTTTGTAGCTGAAAACTACAAGCCGTGGGCTAGAGGCCATGATGCACCTTGTGGATGTCTCCCTGTAGGTGACACTCGGCAACACTAGTACTGGAGCAGCAGTACGAAATGCAGAAGTCATCTGCATACAGAGAAAATGAGACGGAGGGCCCGACAGCTGCTGCTAGACCGTTAATGGCCACTAAAAATAGAGAGAGACTCAATACAGAGCCCTGTGGGACTCCATTCATCCTGGATATGGATGGAACTATGGAAGGCACCAATTTCGACACGAAAAGTACAGAGTGACATGAAGTTTTAGATAAAAATTGGGAGCGGGCTCCGGAGACCCCATTCATATACAATGTGGCAAGGATATGATGTCACCAGGTCGTGTTGTATGCTTTACCTAAGTCAAAAGAGACGGCAACCAGGTGTTGGTGTCTGGAAAAGGCTGTTTGGATAGCAGACTCGAGGGGGACAAGATTATCAGTCGTACAGCGACCCTGGTGGAAGCTGCCCTGACTTGAAGCCAGTAGGCCACCTGACTCCAGGGCTCAACCCAACCACCAACATACCACACGTTCCAGGAGCTTACAAAGAATGTTGGTGAGACTGATGGGCCGATAGTTTTCCACATCAAGTGGGTTTTTATCGGGTTTGAGCACTGGAATAATGGTGCTCTCCCGCCATTGCAATGGAAAGATGCCATCGCACCAGAGCTGGTTGAAGACGACGACGAGATGTCGCTTGTTGTCAAATGAGAAATGTTTAATCATCTGGCTGTGGATCCGATCAGGCCCGGGAGCTGTGTCGGGGCAATGTGCAAGGGCACTGAGGAGCTCCCACTATATAAACAGGACATTATAGGATTCACTGTGGTGCGTAGTGAATGAGAGGACGTTCCCTTCGAGCCGCCAATTGAGAGTGCGAGAACCTGGAGGGTACTTATCCGACGCAGAGTCTCGAGCAAAGTGCTCAGTAATCGCATTTGCATTGGTAAATAACACGCCATTTATGGTAAAACCGGGTACACCTGTTGGGGTCTAGTACCCGAAAACATGTTTGATCTTTGCCCAGACTTGGGAAGGTGATGTATGGTACCCAATGGTCGAGATGTATCTCTCCCAACACATCTGCTTCCATTGTTTGATAAGTTGATGAACACCGACACGGAGCCGTTTAAAGGCTATGAGGTGCTTCAGGGAAGGGTGCCGCTTATGCTGCCCTTGCATTTTCTACCACAGAAACAATTGTTGTAGTCACCTGCTCAACCATGACATTGATGTTATCGTATGGGAGAGATTCAACAGTGACAGCAGTGGTGAAAGTTTCCAAGACCGCCTTTTTTAAAGCCCATCTGGGTAGGCGTCCATGGGCCTAATGCTGGGGCAGTGACAGGACAATGGGGAAGTGGTCACTACCACACACGTCGTCCTGTTCTCTCCAGTGGGTAGAAGGGAGAAGTCCTGGGCTGCAAATTGATAAATCAATGGCACACTAACGTGTGGCTACCACAGTAGTTAAGAGGCAGAGGTTGAACTGAGAAAATAAAGTTTCGACATCTCTGCCTCGGCCAGTAAGCATGGTGCCACCCCTCAAGGGGTTATAGGCATTGAAATCTCCAAAAAGTAAGAAAGGTTTAGGGACATCTTGGATATTCGGCAATCCTGCCGGATGTTCGCGTCATTCTCCCACGATATTTCAACAGCGTGCCTCACTGTCTTCTTCAGGTGCTACCTGAGATTGGTCCTTGGGTCGATCGAGTCCAGTATTTATGCCTGGAAGGAGCTGAGCATTCCCTAATCAGTCCACGCCAAGTCGAGTGTTCCGTCTGTGGACCGTGCCCGCCAGACTAGGCTTCAATGGACCCCTCCAGTTGCGGATGTTCCGACTGCTGTCCGCGCCCGTTTTGGCCATCCTCAACAGTTGTGGTCATTATCTGAGGTGTGTCAGACCTGATCTGAGATGTTGGGTACTCTGTCTCATGACTGTTACTATGATTTCCACTTCTGTTTCGTGCTGGGTGCTCCATAATCGGTCCGCACCACGTCATGTGTTCCGTCTGTGGTCCGCGCCCGCCAGATGCGGCTACATTGGCCCTCTCTGGTCGCCGGTGTTCTGACAGGCGTCCGCGCCCGGCCTGGCCGTCTTCTGAAGTACAGTTCATGATCTGGGATGTGGCAGATCTGGTCTCTAATGTCCGACACCGTGTCTCACGGCTGTTCTCTCAGTCTCCACTTCTATTTCTTGTAGAATCTCGGAGTGTCCTGCGTTGAGTTTTCACAAGCGCAAGTGCTGGATTCCAGGCAGTGCCGATTTGGTATCCCGAGTCACGGTTGATTAGATTGTCTGTGACCTTATCCTCGCTGGGTTCTTTAATGACACTGTCCCAAAATCTTGAGGTCTGTGTCACATCATGGTGTCATTGTAATCCATTAAATAACCAAGTTCCTGACAATGCTCTGCTATGGCCGATTAAGTTGCCTGTCCGAGTCTGGTATGTTTCTGGTGTTCTTTACACCTGATGTCCACAGTTCTGTTGGTCTGGCCAATGTATGATATCCCACACTGGCTTGGTATGTTGTAAATACCTGGCTTGCATAGCCCCAGGTCATCTTTTACATTCCCCAATTTTGGTGGGTGGGCAAAATATGCTCTTAATGTCATATTTCTGGAGAATCCTGCTGATTTTTGGCAGAGATAGGTCCGGCGTATGGCGGGTGTGCCGTCTTCTTTGCCTCTTCTGGTTCTTCTTCAGGATCCTTTGGCTGATTGGCAGGTTGAAGTGCCTTCTGGATATCTCTAGAGGAGTAACCATTCCTGCTGAACACTGATCGTAAGTATTCTATTTCTGTGGCCAAACTATCGGGATCTGACAGAGTTTGTGCTCTGTGGACCAGTGTTTTGAGCACTCCATTCTTCTGTGCCAGCTGGTGGCAACTGCTGGCTTGTAGGTATAAGTCAGTGTGCGTAGGTTTGTGGTACACAGTGTCCAAATGTGCAATCTGCCTTTCTCTTCACTAGAACATCCAAGAACGGAAGCAGTCCATACTTCTCCATTTCCATTGTGAACTGAATGCTTGGATGGCAAGAGTTCAGATGTAGCAGGAATTCGTCTAACTTCTCCCTACCATGGGGCCAGATGACAAAGGTATCATCCACATACCTAAAAAAGCACTTGGGTTGATATGTAGCTGAAGAGAGTGCCTCCTCTTCAAACCTTTCCATAAATAGGTTGGCCACCACTGGTGATAGAGGGCTGTACATCACCACCCCTTCTATTTGTTCATAAAATTGACCCCCATAAAGGAATTACGTCGTGGTCAGTACACACCTGAATAGGTCAAGGAGAGCCCCATCAAACTTCTCTCCAATAAGCTCAAGTGACTCCAGTGGACCTGTTTGAAGAGAGACACCACATTGAAACTAACCATGATGTCTGTGTCTGTGATGTGTTGCTGGCTCAGCTGTTGTAGGAAATCCTCTGAGTTCCGGATGTGATGTGCACATTTACCCACATGTGGTGTCAACATCTTCTTCAGGTATTTCGCAGTAGGGTAAGTTGCTACGCCAATATTGCTGTCAATAGGTCGCAGATGAATTCTCTCAGTTTCCTGCTGAGATACTGAGAGGGGGAAGTAGTTACAGTTTTAGCCAGGATCAAGCATCACATTAACTCCAGAGCGGCAAACAGTATCAAACACCGAGCTAGTCTCGCTCTGGTTAGAGAGAGAGTGCGCGACCTGCGCCACCGACTGGATGTGACGTCCAGACTTACCTTAGGGGGAAAAAAGGACAGGTATACACTCGCACACACACACATATCCATCCGCACATACACAGACACACAAATGTCTGCTTGTGTCTGTGTGTGTGTGTGTGTGTGTGTGTGTGTGTGTGTGTGTGTGTGTGTGTGTGTGCGCGCGCGTGCGCGCTCGAGTGTATACCTGTCCTTTTTCCCCCCTAAGGTAAGTCTTTCCGCTCCCGGGATTGGAATGACTCCTTACCCTCTCCCTTAAAGCCCACATCCTTTCGTCTTTCCCTCTCCTTCCCTCTTTCCTGGTGAAGCAACCATTGGTTGTGAAAGCTTGAATACATGAAATTTGTTATTAACAAGCCGAATGAAGGGGGTAAATTATGCTGCCACAAAAGTCTTTGGTCACTTACCTAATAGCATTAAAAGTCTGCCAGATAGCCATATAGCGTTTAAAAGGAAATTAAAAGAATTTCTTAATGGCAACTCCTTCTACTCATTAGATAAATTTTTGGATGTAGTAAGTGGGTAATTTCCCCAACCCCCACAAAAAAAGAAGAAGAAATTAAAAATATTAAGTGTCATGTAATATTTTGTGTAATGTAATATCTTGTATAGACACCTTTTATTAACCTGACACGTTCCACATCATTACTAAGAGTCGTATTCAAGATCTATGGAACAAGTACTAATCTAATCTAATCTAGTGTGGGATGTCATACATTTGGCCAGACCACCAGAACTGTGGACATCAGGTGTAAAGAACACCAGAGACATAGCAGACTCGGACAGGCAACTAAATCAGCCATAGCAGAGCTTTGTCAGGAACTTGGTCATTCAATGGATTAAAATGACGCCAAGATTGTGACACAGACCTCAAGATTTTGGGACAGCGTCATTAAAGAACCCAGCGAGGATAAGGTCACAGACAATCTAATCAACTGTGACTCGGGATACCAAATCAGCACTGCCTGGAATCCAGTACTTGAGCTTGTGAAAACTCAACGCAGGACACTCTGGGATTCTACAAGAAATAAAACTGGAGACCGAGAGAACAGCCGTGAGACACGGTGTCAGACATTAGAGACCAGACCTGACACAACCCAGATCATGAACTCTTCTTCAGAAGACGGCCAGACCGGGCCGGACGGCGGTCGGAACACCGGCAACCAGAGAGGGCCAATGTAGCCGAGTCTGGCGGGCGCGGACCGCAGACGTAACACACAACACGACGCGGACTGATATGGAGTGCCCGGCACGAAACAGAGGTGGAAATCATACTAACAGTCATGAGACAGCGTACCCAACATCTCAGATCGGGTCTGACACACCTCGGATGACGACCATAACTGTTGAGGACGGCCAAAATGGGTGCGGACGGCAGTCGGAACATCCGCGACTGGAGGGGTCCATTGAAGCCGAGTTTGGCGGGTGTGGACCACAGACGGAACACTCGACTCTGTGCAGAGCGATTAGCGAACACCCAGCTCCTTCCAGGCATAAATACTGGACTCGATCGACCCAAGGACCATTCTCAGGTAGCACCTGAAGAAGATAGTGAGGCAAGCTGTTGAAATATCGTGCGAGAACGACACGAACATCAGGCTGGATTCCCAAATATCCAAGATGTCAACAAATCGCTGGGAAAGTATGAAGAATTACGAGGTTTAGGTAGTTGATCAATCTGTGCGGCTAATACATTCAGGTGTACTGCACCATCTGGAGGAAGATATACACTGGAGACAGTTCTTTCCTGTGCCATCCTTTTTCTGACGGTCATAGCGTCAAAAGGTGTTTGAAAGGGCACAGGTTCACTACATACTGAGTTTAGGACAAACGCAAACTCCACCTGACACTCGATTGTAGTCACTACAGTTCTTGTAATATCCCCTATAGCCGTGGAGGGCAGGGAGTCCGCATTTCCGGGAACCAGGTCATCTGAAGAGCAATGCAGAAAGCAGTTGTAAAGCTTAACAGTTGCCGTTGCTCAACCAGGTGGTGGGAAAAACCGACGCAATTCCACTGGAGATGACGTCATCGTGAGACTGGGAATGCATGGAACATTCGATGAGATAGTTTACGCCTCAGTCACCTGCTGCCACTGACTTATTGCCTGAGCAGTCTATATCCATTGCGTCTGACAGTCTAGCGAGATCTAACTCCTCAGCAAAAGTCAAAATCTCCACCCCATCCTCAGATGCAGAGCTTGTAGGTAGTGGTGGTGGGGGGGCCACCGCAATTTCCTTGGTCTTAAGGGTTTTCTTTTTTGGTTTCTTTCGCTGCTCCTTGGGTTTCCATGGCTGGGAGGACTTCACCGATTCACTCTCTGGGACTGAGGATGAGTGTGAAGCCCTACGACCAGCTGCTTTTGGGCTCTTCAGCCACTGGTGGGTGTCATCTTTCCCACTAGCAGAAACATGGGAAGGGAGTGACCCAAAGGAACCCCTTCCTAGCAAAAGCCGAAGAAGACTTACGCTTCTCCATCTTAGAAGTGGGGATGGACGTACCCGATGGTGATGGTGGTGGTGGCAAGGGGGGGGGTCTCCAAAGTACGTGGTGCAGGAGCAACAGGGAGGGAAATGCCCCTTACCATCAGGGGGGCAGGTGTAGTCTTCCGGCTCTGAGAGGTGACTGGGGTTGACAGAGCTGATGGTGCCAAAACTGTTGCAGCGGCGGTGTAAGACTATGTCATATGCACAGGATGCAGGCGTTCAAATTTTCTCTTAGCCTCAATGTAGGTCAGTCGGTCCAGGGTCTTGTACTCCACAATTTTCCTTTCTTTCTGGAAAATCTTGGAATCTGGCAAGCAAGGCGAATGGTGCTCTCTGCAGTTGACACAGATGGGAGGGGCACAGAGTGTCGGTATGTAATAGGCGTCCGCAATCTCAACATGTGACGCTGGAAGTACAGTGGGAAGACCTATGGCCAAACTTCAAGCACTTGAAGCAGCACATCGGGGGAGGGATATAGGGCTTTACATCACAGAAGTAGACCATCACCTTGACCTTCTTGGGCAATTTATCACCCTCAAAGCTCAAGATGAAGGCACCGGTGGCAACCTGATTATCCCTCGGGCCCCGACGGACACGCTGGACAAAATGTACACCTCACCGCTCTAAATTGGCGTGCAGCTCATCGTCAGACTGCAAAAGAAAGTCCATGTGAAATATGATACCGTGGACCATATTTAAGCTCTTATGGGGTGTGATGGTTACAGTAACATCCCCCAGCTTGTCAGAAGTGAGTAACACCTGTAACTGGGCAGAGAATGTTGTTTTGATCAAGACTGACCCAAAATATCATTTTGGACAAGCCCTCTGCCTCCCCAAACTTGTCCTCTAAATGCTCAACATAAAATTGAGACTTTGTTGTCATGAAAGATTCCCCATCAGTTCTCAAACATACAAGGTACTGGGGCAAATAAGATCTGCTGCCATCCTAAGGCTGACATTCCTCCCATGGTGTGGCCAGGGAGGGGAACAATTTAGGGTCATACTTCTGTGCATTGAATTGAGCTCATGAATGCTTAGAGACTGCTGGTGTTTCACCACCAGCAAGAGATGATGGACTACACTTCATTGCGTGTTATCTTCCCTGAAGCCACCCACTCCGATCAGGGGCCCTCCTCAAGGGTGCCACCCAACCGCAGCAAAGGCCACCTGGCAGGATGGCTGTTGCTCGGAGTCCCGATGCCCCAGGTGGATGGGGATCTACCCCTTGGCATATGTGGGATGTTAATGGTGCAGGCATCAGCTGAGTGATCCCTGTGTGGACAGGGGGGCTACAAACAACAGGGTACATGGCAGCCCTACCACAATGGACTGGCTACCGTGCTGGATTTCAGGTGCAAAGAAGTCCACGGTCATTGTCGACACAGAAAGCGATAGTGCACGGTGGAAAATGCTCCCGGGAAGGTGTCCTCGCCCAATAGATGGAGAATGAGCAGGAGTGAAATGCGACAACGAGGAAGTGAACTAAGGATCTCAATGCACGATGGACACAATGCACCGTGTAAGGTGCCCTTCCCCAATTGACTTGCTCTTTGGGAAAATTTTGAAGAATGGAGGTCAAACCAGACAGGGGACCATCACATAAAGGTCGAAAGGTGCGAGAGTCCTTTTAGTCACTTCTTACGACAGGCAGGAATACCTCGGGCCTATTCTAGTCCCCAGACTCGCAGGAGGCTAAGTGGGAAGTGCGCACATGGAGTATCTGGATGCAGTGGACGATCGCAGTCTCAACATGTGGTGCTGGAAGTGAAGCAGGAAGACACGTGCCCAAATTACCAGGACTTAGAGCACCGCATAGGGGGAGGGACATACGGTTTAACGTCACAGTGGTAAACCGTCACCTTGACCTTTTCGGGCAATGAATCACCCCCAAAGGCCAAAATGAGGGACCAGTAGCAACCCTGTTGTCTTTGTGTCCCCTGTAAACGTGCTGGATAAAATGAACATCCCGCCGTTCGAAATTGGCGCTTAGCACGGTGTCTGACTGCAAGAGGAGGACACAATGGAAAATGATCCCCTGGACCATGTTGAGGTTTTTATGGGGAGTAACAGACACAGGAATATCATCCAGCTTGTCACGGGTGAGTAACATTCGGGATTGGGCTGGGGATGCTGTCTGAATCAAGACTGCGCCGTTCCGCATCTTGGACAGCACAGTCACTTCCCCAAACATATCCTCGAGGTGTTCAACAAAAAATTGAGGCTTCGTAGGTAGAAAGGAGTCTCCGTCAGTTCTGCTACAGATTAAAAACTGTAGCCCTACGTTCCTCCCACGGTGTAGCAAGGGAGGGAAACGATTTAGGGTCATACCTGTCAGCATTGTATTTGATCATGCCCTTCTTAGAGGCTGCTGGTGCCGTACAGTCACCATCAAGAGATGACTTATTCCGCTTCATTGCGGGTCGTCCACCTTGATGCCACCCACTCCGATCAGGTGCTCTCCCCATAGGTGCCACCCAGCCACAGCAAAGGTCAACTGACATGATGGCCGTTGCTGGAAGTCCTGATGCCCCAGGAAGACGGGCATCTACTCCTTGGCATACGTGGGGAGTTTACAGCTCAGGTATCAGCAGTGCGATCCCTGTGTTTTCAGGAGGCTACCACCAAATGGGTACATGATGGCGCCATCACAATAGAGTGGCTACCGTGCTGGATATTAGGCGCAGAGAAATCCAATATTGTCATGGGGGCGAAAGAGGACAGGAGACAATGGAAGAAGATGACATACCCCAGAAAGTGTCCTCACCCAAATAGTTGAATAGCAGGTGGAGATGCAAAGCCATGACAAGAGATTCAGGAGATCTAATGTAAGGGCACTATGGATAACTTGTGCACCACATAAGGTGTCCTGCCCCATATGGCCCGCACATTTTGAAAGTGGCAGGTCAACCCATAGAATGGGATCTGAACTCATAGGGCCTAAAAGTGAGAGACTCCTTTTAGTCACCTCTTACGACAGGCAGGAATACATCGGGCCTATTCCAGCCCCGGATCTGCAGGGGGACCCAAAATTGGCATTTAAAATGCCAGTCTTCTGTAAAATGACAAAGTGTGACACGAGAAAAAGCGGCGCTATGAAGAAAATGATGGCAAGAATGAAATCAAAGAAATGGACATGGACCCCCCCCCCCCCCCCCCAGTAGATACAGGTGCAGGCAATTGAAGTTCGCAACAAACCACAGGCAAAGCAGACAGGAAGTCGGCACAACTAGTACTGAGTTGACTCAGAAATGAAGTACGTGACAGCACAAGAAGATAAGGGAATGTCTACCAGAACCAAAATCTGGAATCACTGGTATGAAAAACAGCTAACAATGTAAAGTACTTTGTCACATTGACAGTATCACATACAATGGTAAGTTTGAACTCATGGAGCACATTTGTGCAAGGAAGTAAAAAGTGAAGTACAACAGCAAAACACTACAAAACACCAGTAAAAGATCTACAGAAAGGTGCATGGAACCACATCTAAAACCCAACAAAATTAAGAGTGGCCTGCTTAAAATGCATTCAACTAACAAAAATCGTGGAAAACCATAACATCATGCTCACACCCAACATATTATATTATTTTACAATGGGAAGTCATGCACTTCAATTATGCAAAGGGTTAAAGATAACTTGTGAACTAAAATCAAAAAGTAAAGTCACCAGTGTATTGGCATAAAAAACAGATAGAACCTACATCCTAAAATGGAAAACAGTCATACAAGATCAAAAACTGGGATAGCCAGTCCTTAGAACAATACACTTAACAAATATATAAACTACTATACACTGCTAATGGGTGGACACTTTTTTATGCTGAAGCATGAAGTAGGATATATAGTAATACAACTACACGAAAAATAACTTAAAAACACTGTACTAAATACGAAGTGAAAATTGGGCTACCACATTATGGAGAACACACAGAAAAATATTTTTTAATTGAAAAAAAAAATCATAATATAATATAAAATCTGTGCAAAGAAAACATCCAAAGGGATCCTAAAATACTGCTGTATCAGTCCTGAATCGCAACCTGTATATTAATGACTACAAGCGGGAAATAGCAAAACGCCATTAGCCACAGAGGGAACAGATATTGTAACTATTATCCTCATCCTTCCCTAATCCAATGAGACTGATGACCTTGCTGTTCGGTCTCTTCCCCCAAATCGACTCAATCAATCCCAATCTATGTTCTGTACAAACAATCAAAATTTGACGAAAGGTCATGACGCCTTAATTCTACCTTCCCATTATGTGTGAACTCCAGGTCAGTTCTGAGGCATTTAATTATTTCCACCTCTTCTAAAATATTCAGCAGATGGGTTGGATGGTTGGTTTGTGGGGGTTGAAGGGACCAGACTACAAGGCTATCAGTCACTTCAGCAGATGGGCTTTTCCCCAATGTAAAATATGAAAAAAAGAGTTCAACAACATAAAATGGGGCAATATGTTTGAAATTCTGAGAAAAGGTGGGGTAAGCTACAGGGACAGATGGGTAATATATAATATGTACAAGAACCAAGAGGGAGCAATAAGCACGAGAGATCACGAATGAAATGTTCCGATTAAACAATGTGTAACACAGATATGCAGTCTTTTGTCCCTAGTGTACAATCTATACACCAAAGAAGCAATGAGGGAAATAAAAGAAAGATTCAACTGTGGGATTAAAATTCAGCCTGAAAGGATATTAATGATAAAGATTTCTTGACGACATTGCTATCCTCAGTGAAAGTGAAGAAGAATTATAGGCTCTGTTGAACGAAATAAACAGTTTAATGGGTACAGAATATACACTGAGAATAAATCAAAGATGGACAACAGTAATGACAGAAGTAGCAGAAATGAGAACAGTGAGAAACTTAACATCAGGACTGGTGATCACGAAGTGGATGAAGTAAGGAATTCTGCTATCGAGGCAGCAAAATAACCCACTACAGACAGAGCAAGGAGAACATAAAAAGCAGACGAGTACTGGAAAAGGGCATTCCTCGCCAAGAGAAGTCTACTAGTATCAAACACAGACCTTAATGTCCGCCCCCGGAAGCCGAGTGGTCAGCGCGACAGAATGTCAATCCTAAGGGACCGGGTTCGATTCCCGGCTGGGTCGGAGATTTTCTCCACTCAGGGACTGGGTGTCGTGTTGTCCTAATCATTATCATTTCATCTCCATCGACGTGCAAGTCGCCAAAGTGGCGTCAAATCGAAATACTTGCACTCTACGAATGGTCTACCCGACGGGAGGCCATAGTCGCACAACATTTACAGGCCTTAATTTGAGGAAGAAATTTCTGAGAATGTACATCTGTACATTGTATGGTATAGAAACATGGACTGTGGGGAAACTAGAATGGAAGATAACCGAAGATTTTGAGATGTGATGCTACAGAAGAATGTTGAAAATTTGGTGGACTAGTAAGGTAAGGACTGAGGAGGTTCTCCACAGAATCAGCAAGGAAAGGAATATGTGGAAAACACTGACAAGAAGAAGGGGCAGGATGGTAGGGCATGTGTTGAGACATCAGGGTACTAGAGGGAGCTGTAGAGGGTAAAAACTGTAGGGAAAGATAGAAACTGGAATACATCCAGCAAATAATTAAGCACATAGGTTGCAAGTGCTACTTTGAGATGGAAAAGTTGACAAAGGACAGGAGTTCGTGACGGGCAATGTGGATCCAAACGGAAGGCTGACGATTCCAAAAAATCAGATTTTTGGAAATATTCATAATAGTGTGACCCTCCATACATAAATGTACACTGAACACTGAACACAGGCCATTTAGTGCATATTTTAGATGAGGTAGAAATAATGAAATGCCTCAAAACTAATCCAAAGTTCACCCTTACTGCGCACTTAAAACTACACAATGTCCTTTTGGCTAATTCTAACTGTTTGTACAGAACACACGAGAGATCCACCTCGACACAAAACAGGTAGGCTGTCCATTCCGTCTGCGGTTCACGGCATTTTGCTGTTCGCCACTTGTAATTGTTAATGTGTAGGTTTCATGAAAATAATATGGTAACATTCATTTCAGACCCCCTATGAGATGTTTGTATTACATAGATTTCATATTTTCCACTGTTTTTCCAGTTAAAAAAATTTGTACTATGTGGTTTTTTGAATGTGGTGGCCCAATCGTTGCTTTCCATTTAGTGTATTATTTTTACATTACTTTTGACCTCGTTTTGATCATGTGCTACTTCACATTTCAGCATAAAAAAGTGTTGATACATTTGGTGTCTACAGAAGTTCATATTTTTCTTAAGTGTACTTATCCACCCACCGCCTCAGACTGTATGCCCAGGGACCTCAATACATGGGAATGAAAATTTGTAATAATTTAAAAGGGAACAAGTTGATGCAGATGAATTTAGGTTCATTTAAAAGAAAGCTATATGAGGTACTGACACTGAAGTGTTATTACTCAGTGGATGAATTCATGCGGGACAAACTGGAAATTTGAGCTGAGTACAATGTGTTATCCTTATAGCGTCATTATTTATTATAGTGCTATTACTTATTAATGTAAAAATCATTGCAATTGTTTTATAAATTTTTGACATGTCTCTTATACGCAAAACAAATTGATTGCAAATGTACGTCATGAGATGTATAAAACACAATTCACAATTCTAAGGACTGGCTAGCCCACGTTTTGATCTTGTATGACTTTTAGGATACAAGTCCTATCTGATCTTTTTAAAGAGGTTATCTTTCAGCCTCTGTGCTTTATACTGGTACACTGGCTACTTTGTTTTTAGTTTTTCCCTTGCAAGTTATTTTTAGCTCTTTGCATGTTTACACTGATTTCACATTGTCATACAATATGCTAATTGCAAGTACCCTATTACTGTTTTCCACACTCATCATTACATTTATTGCACTTTAAACCCACCACTCTGGTGTTTGCTGGTTTTTAATATGTGGTTCCATGTTGAATATTTTTTTACATTTCTGAAGTACACTATTTGTCAATTATACTGTTTTTCATGCCAGTGAATCCAGATTTTAGTTCTGTATAGATGTTCCCCATCTTCTTGTGCTGCCATGTAGTTAATTTCTTGGTAGGGTTTAGTCTTACCATTTCTTACGGATGTCTACAGCCACTGGGCTGCAACACTGAGCCTCCAGTTCCACATATACATGCCTGGGTGGTCTTGTGTGGACATGATCCGTGCATTCAGTATGAGCTGAGCCAATGTCCTGGCCATTTCACCTGTGGTTTACTCACTGCAGTTGTTAGTAAGCTGAATCTACTGGGAGATTCTTGTCCATTTCTGTAGATTTGGTACTTACTATCATTTTTTTTGGAAGGTTTCATTTTGCCTCATGTTCTCTGTCATTTTGTGGATGACAGGTGCGTATTTTACTAAAAGTACAGGCACAAAGCTAGGGATGTCTTATTGATTCTCGTGGAGATCTAATCACAAATTAAGGTCCTCGACCCTCACCTGATAACTAACACAGCAGCACTGATACAGTCAAGTTAAGGTTAGTTCTCATTATAAACTTTGTATCTTGCTTATGTTCATGTGTTTTTCACCTGAAGATAAGCCTTTATGTTCATGACACTAGTTGTGACAGAGTGATTAATAAATCAATTTCTGGCAGCTGTTGCAATTTTTATCAGCTGAAATTTTGTAACAAGCTGCTGTAAAGACAAAAGAAACCAAATGATAATTGTGATAATAAGTGTTTAATGGAACTCACTATGACTGATATCCCCAAAGATGGACTTAAAACATTGGCGTAAATTGGAAACATGGCAAAAGATCTAGATGAAAGATGAAGTAAATTTTCTGGAAACTTGAGTGTGAATAATAACGACACAAAAACCAACAACTTACTAGCCTTTGAAAGTGTTTTCGAGCCAGCTCATGGCACAAGTCACACAGATGAGTCCTCATTCATTCTATTTATGTGATTGCATTGGGTATATACTATGTGATTGCATTGGGTATATATATGAACAATGTATTTTGTACATGTACATATGTGCAGCAAGCACAGAGTGTAATGAGGCAATTTCATCTCAAATCATACAGAACATTTCATCTCATGATCAGGAATTTCTCTGAAAAAAATATATGTTAGACCTCTATATCATGTGTGTTAGGAAATAACAACAAAAATAATCAATTTTTGAAAAATACAAGTAATTGGATACATAAAAGAATCTACTCACCAAAAGGTGATGGGAGAAAATACAAATAAAAAGGTATTATAGTTTGCATGTTTTCGAAGCCAGTGGCTCCTTCTTCTGGCAGAAGGGTTGAAGGTGAAGGAAGAGGGGTGAAAGAAAAGGACTGCTGAGGTTTAGAAAATGGGTTAGGTTTGGGAAAGTCACCCAGAACCCCATGTCATTGGAGACTCACCAAATGGGATTAGAAGGAAAAGACTGATTGTTGGGGACTGCACCCAACAGGATTTGAAAGCCCGACAGCTTAAAGGTGGAGGATACAGAAATAGGCAATACTATTTTGCTGCTAAAACATTGTACACATGTAAATAAGAGCAGAAAGCTAAGTGGATTCCATGTAATAGGGGTGGGAGGGGTACGATGAAAAACAGACAGGTAAGAAAATGAAAGATATAGTTAACTGAAGCACAGTGACGAAAGGAATAGTTACTATGGAGAAAGGCTGAGAATGAAGAAATTAAATTAAATTAAATTAAATTAAGGCCAGGTGGATAGCAAGAACCAAGGATATGTGTAGCGCCAGTTCCTACCTGCAGAGTTTTGAGAAACGTATCTGGGGGAAGAATCCAGACGGCATGTGTGGTGAAACAAAACCGAGATCACGACTGTCATTTTGTACAGCATCTCTGCAACAGGATATTGTTTGTTGGCGGTATAAACACTCGGCCTATGCCCATTCATCCTAACTGATAACTTGGTAGTAGCCATGCCCATATAAACGATCAAACAGTGTTTACACAATAGCTGGTATATGATGTGTTGTTTCACATATACTATAAAAGAGAGAGCCACCTGTGAAATTACACATTTCATATACCAGCTGTTATGTAAACATTGTTGGGCCTTCTACATCAGCATGACTACCACCAAATTATCAGTTAGCATGAGTGGTTGTAAGCAGAGTGTGTATACTGGTAACAAATAATATCCTGTTGCAGAGCATGCTCTACAATATGACAGTCACTAACTCGGTACCTGTTTCACAACATGTGCCATCTGTTTTCTTACCCCTGACACCAGTTTCTAACAACCCACCAGGTGGGAACTAGCGCTATAATACAAGGGCTGTTCAATAAAGAATTATCATAATTTTTTATGGTCATAATTTCTCACACTAAAATTTAATTTTATGATATTCTGTTAAATTAATGTGCAACAAACACAGCTTAGTAGTTTCATGGTTGGGACTCCTGGTTCCTGCCTGTGAGAAGCAGGCAATGTCAGACATGTTCAGTATCACCCACCACTGCAATGGAGGCAACACGTGAGGAAACAAAGAAGAGTGGAAGAACTTTAAACAAGTTTTACAAAAGCATCTTTAAAACTTTGTAAGCGTATAATGTAAATGCATTTGGTGCAGAACCTGAAGGTAGCAACATGTGTACCCAATGTGAAGTGTGGTTTCAAAACCTAAACACTGCTATCTCAGCAGCCACCTATACTGAGAAGGTACAATTAATGACACTGACACCAGATAGTTTCCTCAAGCAGCACATACAGATATACATAACCCACTTACGTTATGTAATTTCAAAAGTATGTAAAATAAAAAAAATGAGAAAGGTATTTGGGCATGCCCAGATTCCTGCTGTAGGCATCCACTGCAAGATGATACACTTGGTGTTGCTCTGGAATATTACCTAAGTGATAACCAAGATTGCAGCAGGAAAAGTCCTAATCGGGCTGATGTTATCTCTGTTACCAAAAATGGTGAAAAAGTTAAAAAGGTAAAAAGATATGACCTAATCAGTAAGAGAAGCATATCACCTAATGAAAAAGGAGAACCCAAATTTAAAAATTGGTCTCTCAAAATGGGTAAAGAGCCAGCCAGTGAAGCACTGTACATCAGATAATAAATAAATAAACAGCAATAGATCATGAAAAAAGTGCTTGTGATGGGGTAAGAGATCTCTATAAACATCTTGCAACAAGATTTAACATCCGGCATGAAGTTGTTAATGCTATAACCAAAGCCACTGGATTTCTACAGACCATATCAAAATTTCTACAAAGTGTGAAACTCTTACTTCTAACTGCAAGTATATTTAAAAAAAGACTATGTTGGAAGCAATTTCATTTTTTGTGTTTAAGACAATATTGGAGGGTCTCTCAAGAGCTGCAAGATGTAACTGTCTCCTTTATGGCACCTCGTGGTCTGGCAAATTCTTTCAAATAGCCATCATCAACAGATCAGTGTGCAGTTCCCATTTCCCAAGTACTGCTCCTATTGGATCATCCTTGTCCATTGGCAAATTCAGCTTGGCAGGAATAATTGATGACATAGTATCTAGAGACCATACATTTCCTAAGCATGTGCATGTGACAATTTATCCAGCAACAATGTTGACTATTATATGTAGCCAATTTTAATTCATGGAATGTCAAAGAAGTAAAATCATTACAGAAGGCAATAAAAAATTCTGAATATCAGAAACAGAAAAATGTATATAAAGAGTAATTTTCTATACCTATTTTTTTTAATGTAAAATGCTCGAACAAAATGAACAGTTGTTGTCCCACTCACTTATAAGGCTGTAAAATAATTGCTCTGATAAATATATAACAGTTTTGCATTACATTTACTCAACATCATTAGTCAATTAAAATTTTTAAGTGACCAGGATCTTTTGACCTTGAGAATAGCTAGCTATAAAACAAAAACTTCTCAAAATTCACACCATAAAATATTGTCCACTCTGATTGTACCTTCCATAAGTACAATTTATATATTCGTATGGCTAACATGCAGTTTAAAATTATAGTTATATAACATTAGTAATACTATATATAACAAGAGTACAAAAATACAAAACTACATATAAAACTAACTAAATGTCAATACCTAGGTTCCTAATCCATATAAGAGCCGTATCGTCAGCTTTCGTGAGGTCGCTCTAATTCCCCCGGTAGGAGCAAAGGGGCATTTGTCTCTAATGTGTTCGACTGTCTGTTTCGGAGCCCCACAGTCACAAACCGGAGACTCCGTAGTGCCCCATTTGTAAAGAGAGCGCGCATCGTCCGTGCCCAGTGCGAGCTCTGTTCAATTTGACCCATAGATTCCTGTCAAGTTGTGTGTCAGCAGTATCTCAATTATACTTCCAGAACCACTCACGCTCTTTAGGATTTGGTTCCACAGGTCTCTCACGTGAGAGCTCTTCTGATTGCTCTAAGGTATGTCTTCCTGTATGGGTGATTCCTGGTTCTCCTGTATCTTGTGGTATTCCCTAAGCAAGGCCTCACTTTTGCAGATATTACTCAGCAGAGGAATCCAATAAACTGGTGTCGGTCGGATTGCCCCAGTTATTAACCGCACAGTGTGGTTCAACTGGATGTCGATCAAGTCGGTGTGGCAACTGTTTAGCCACATCGGGGCACAATACTCGGCTGCTGAGAAGACCGGCGCAATGGATGAAGTGCGCGAGGTATCTGCTGAAGCTCCCCATGTCATTCCACACAATTTTTGAAAAATATTATTGCGAGTTTTTACCTCGGCAGCAGTATTTTCGAGATGTTTTCTCCACGAAAAGGTGCGCTCGAGGATGACAACGTGGTACTTGGGGTACTTGTTATGGCAAAGAGTGTTTCTGTTAAGTATCACTCTGAGCTCCGCATTAGAATGCACATACTTTAGTTTTACTTGTACCGGGTACAAGTAGCCGCTTGCTAAAATAGGCACTCGTAATGGCTAGATCTTCTGTAAGAATTGTCTCCACTCATCCTAAATGCTCTGTTTTACAAGCAAGAGCTATATTGTCCATGTAGCAGAATTTTGCTTAGCTGGTATTGGGGAGATCAGAGATATATAAGATGAATAACGGGAGGGCTAACAGAGCCCTGCGGTATACTGGCAGACCGTTAGTTAATTTCCTCTCCTTGCTCACATTTTCTCACAAGTACACATGGAAATATCTATTGTTTATCACAGTGTTTATGAGAGTTACAGTTTTCTGGCATTGGACTGTTTATAGTAATTTATGTACCATCCCTTCTCTCCAGACCTCCGTGTCATATGCCACAGTTAGATCTACGAATGTGACGGATGTCTTCACATTTTCTTGGAAACCAGCTCCTATGAAAGGTGTTAAGGCCATTACCTGGTTGCAGCAACTTCTCTGGGACCTGAAGCCCACCTGCTCAGCTGGAATATGTTCCGAATGAAGCTGCTAATTCTGTTATAGATGAGTCTCTCCAGGAGTCTATATGTACAACTCAAAAGGGAAATTGGTCTGAAGCTTTGCGGGTGGTCATCTGGTTTACCTGGTTTCAAAATTGCCACTATTTTTGTTCTCTTTAGCTCACTAGGCAGTGATCCACTATCTAGGATGTCGGAGAAGAGGTGGATCAGCCATTTTTTCCACCATTACCCATGTTTATCAGAAATTCCGGGTGTATATTATTCAGACCATGTGCCTTACCATGTTTAGTTTGTTTCAAGCCCTCATCCAATTCAGCAGTGTAAATGGTGAAGAGAAATTGGATTTGTTTGGGCACTGAGCTTTTAGAGAGGTGAGTTTTTGTTTTATTTTAGAAGTGTGTTTTTTTTGTCACCGGATGATCTAGATGTTTCAACTATATGGTTAGCAATTTGGTTACCTGAAATAGAATATCTGCCTGGGTTTATTGGAGGTTACGCCAAGCTTACGCAGAAGGCTCCATGCCTTTCTACTTGAAAGTCTGAAGTTTACATTTTCTACCATCTCACACCATTGTACTCATCTAGCAGCGTCAAGACTTTGGAGGAGGTCATCTACAATATCACTGTCACCAGATTCACTGTACTGCTCATAAATTTGTTCACAATGTTCATTCCAGCTTGGTATATATTCCTTTCTGTACCCATGAGGGATAAACTTCTTAACAGTAGTAAGAACAGCCCCCATAAATTGAGGGTAGTTTTTAGGTTCTGGCGGAATAAAACAAATATATTTATCTAGGTGGTCAGCAAAACTCCGCAAATCAGCCCTGCGGATATTTCATCTGGGTTGTGGTACAGATCTCACTATTGGGACAGAGAGCCCCGTATCAAGGATTATTGGCCTGTGCTGACTGTGTGGGGAAATTACCGGTAGGTATGACCTCTCTGGATATAGGCACTGGGTGCCCTCTGTAGTCCTGGGACACAAAGCAGAGGTCTGGGTTGTAATCTCTCTGCCATGTGCCCAATCTGTTGCCTCTATGTGTTCTGTAATTAATCTAATCTTGTCCTCACAATACTTGCGGGGTATTCAAAAAGTCTCTCCGCAGTGCCATATGATTGTTAGTCACGTGTGCCATACGCCGCAGTGAATATACTGAAATGAAACTCAGTGAAATACAAGTTATTAATGTATCGAATATTCATTTTTACTTACAAATTTTCACATTAAATGTTGAAAGTGTTCCCCCTGCTGTCGAATACACAATTCGATTCGTCTAATCATGTTTCCAAACACAAGAGTTACATTTATTCTGTAACAGAAGCTGCTAAAGTGGATATTGCAGTTTTCAATTCAACAATGAATTTTGGACAGTTTTCATAGACAGTTGCTTTCACTGCACCCCAGAAGAAAAAGTCAGGTGGTGTTAGGTCAGGCGATCGTGGAGGCCAAAGTCCCTGTGAAATTATGCGATCACCAAAAACATCAGCAAGCAGTGACATTGAAACTCAAGCTGTATGCGCAGTTGCACCATCTTGCTGACAATAACCATTCAGTATTTCACTTAACACAAGTCCTCCTATGAATGGGTACAGAATATCACTGCAGTATTAAGTCCACTTGAAGGGAAGTAACCCAGGCAGGCGAACAATCATATGGCACGCACTGCTAACAATCATACGGCACTGTGGAGAGACTTCTTGAACACCCCTTATATGAGCTATGGATGAGGTGGGGTGGGGTGGGGTGGGGTGGGGTGAGAGGGGGTGAGAGGGAGGGGAGGGGGAGGAGGGGGAGAAGGAAGCAAGGAGGGGGCTAGGGGTATATTTTTAGTCATAAATGGAAGTCAGTTCTTGAAACTTTGTCCGTATGCTTTCTCAGGACAGTTTACATCTACCTTCAAGAGTCTACCAGTTCAGTTTCTTCAGCAGCTCTGTGACACTCTCCCGTAAGTGCTGCTCTTCTCTGTATACATTCAACTTTCTCTTATATTCCAATTTGGTATGTGCCCCAAACCCTTGATCAATATTCTAGAGTGGTTTGTGTGTGTTATTTGTATCTCCTCTGCAGACTGATGGAATTTTACCACTATTCCACCAAAGTCCGAAAACAGAAGTCTATTGTGTCATTTACTGGTGACTGAGCCTAGGTGCTCTTTCCATTTCAGTACATATAACTTGCCTTATTCCGGCAATTTTGTATACAGAATGACTTGTTTTGTTGCATTAGTTCCACTGGGTTATGGGTTCAGCATGAAGTAAAGGCATTTTCAATATTAAGTTTGAAACATACGAAGACGCGCTGAAAATCCAGGAGGGAATGTAACAATATTACGAAGAGGACAGCTACTCACCATATAGTGGATATGGTGAGTTGCAGATAGGCACAACAAAAAGTCTGACACACAAGACAATAATCTTTCAGCCAGCAAGGCCTTTGTCAAAAATTCAAAAATAGACACCTCCCCCCCCCCTCCCACACACACAAAAGCGCGCGCGACCACAGTCTCTGTCAGCTGAAGCCAGACTAGACTATTTCTTAAACTATTCTCAGTCTTTGTTGAGGTATTATATGTCATGCATATTACTCTGTCGACTTTTCACCATAACTGACAAGTTGC
The DNA here is from genome assembly GCF_023864275.1 of Schistocerca cancellata. Taxonomy (NCBI): domain Eukaryota; kingdom Metazoa; phylum Arthropoda; class Insecta; order Orthoptera; family Acrididae; genus Schistocerca; species Schistocerca cancellata. The sequence goes on along the minus strand of NC_064627.1, from coordinate 12,238,593 downwards.
AACTTTCTGCCACAAGAGGGCTTGGAATTGTAGCGTGCAATATTGCAGTGTGCAATGTAACTATGTCAACATGTAACAACCAGCATGCTGTAATCAAGTTTCTAACTGCAGAAAAGTTTTTCCATGCATGGAGCACACTCTCCTTTAGCACAACAATACTAGATCACACACAAACGCTGTGACACCTTTGAAAATCCAACATCTTTATTAAGTTTACTGTTCATCAATCATCCTACAATATAGTCCTGACTAGGCTACATCCAATTTTCACATGTTCCCACTTCTTAAAGAACACCTTTGTGGACTTCACTATGACAGTGATGAAGGGATGATGATGATGTTTGGTTTGTGGGGCGCTCAACTGCGTGGTTATCAGCACCCGTACAATTACCCAATCTTTGCTCAGTCCAGTTTCGCCACTTTCCGGGATGATGATGAAATGATGAGGACAACACAAACACCCAGTCATCTCGAGGCAGGTGAAAATCCCTGACCCCGCCGGGAATCGAACCCGGGACCCCGTGCTCGGGAAGCGAGAACACTACCGCGAGACCATGAGCGGCGGACACTGTGATGAAGGGATGCAAGCAGAGGTGAGGCTGTGGTTCATTAAACTATATAAAACATTCTACAGTGATGGTTTCAATAATTTGATCTCTTATTGGAAGAAATGTGTTTGTCGCCAGGGTGACTATATTGAGAAATAAATATATAGACATGAAGAATGTTAATGAAATTTGTTTTTTCTAAAATTCTTGAAGGGTTTTCAAATAAAAATTAGTTTTCAGCACACCCTTGTAGAAGGAAAGAATCACCACAATAGTGGGGTGCAGTGAAGCTATCGGGATGAGGAAATGGCGCAGAAATTTACATTAATTTAATACTGTCTTTACTACCAGTAAAGATAACTGTGAAAACTGTGTGTGGCATAAATACTGCAAATTGTAGATCTCAAGAACTATGCCACATGGAAATTTGCTGTGGAAGCATACTTATTCTGGATGATTTATGAGACCTAATGAATGGTACACCGAAGCCTATTGAGAAAAATTATGCACATAAGAACCAGGAGGCAATATCAAAGTTGATATTATTAACTGATCCAGTGAGTCAAGTACACATAGAGAAGATTGCTATGGCAAAAAAGAAATTTGAGACAAGTTATAGTATGCATTTGAAAATGGCAGCCTTCCAAGGAGAGAGTGATTACTCTGTGAATTTATGACCACTCGACTTGATAATTGTAAAAATGTGGAAGAGTAGATTAATAAGATAATATCTACATCAAACAGATTAAGGAGCATTGGGTTCAAGATTGTCGATGAATGAACAGGCACATTATTTAGCAGAACTGCCTGAAAAATATGCACCCATGGTTATGGAGAGAGGAAGCGTGCTTACCAATTATGGGAGACAGAGTGAAAGTGAAGTCCTGCAGGAAGCGCAAATGTACATCAGTGTTTCATACTCTGCAGAAGGAAATTAGCTACAGTACTTTATTCTATGATGGAAAGTAGAAAAGTAAGAAACTATTAAAGTGCTACAAATGTCACAAGATGGGTTAAAATTGCACCCCAGTGCCATAAAAGGACACAAACAAAGAAAAAAGAGTATGATGCGAATAGTCCAGAAAGGAGGGCAGCTAACCAAGGTTAGGCACTCTCCACTTATTACTCTTGAGGAATAATGGATAACAGAGAACCAGAATGGATGTTTGATTCAAGAGCATCAGTGCATATTATTACAGAGAAAACAAATCTTTATGCTGTCACTAATAAAACACATATGGGTATATCCAAAGCGGATGGGCAACAGAGTAATCTTCAATATAAATGTAGCAAAAATAGTTGCTCAACATGGGGAAATTATGGCTATGGCGATTTATGAAAGGGGAATTTTCAAGTTAGATAATGTTAAAGACATATAGGAAGATGTAAACCGTCGTGTGTACTCTGGAAAAGGTTTCTTGTGGCATAGAAGACTTGGGAACGTAAACAGAAAAGGCATTTCATTACCAGAGTACAAGGTAACAGGAAAGAAAGATTGTGGTAAATGCAAAGAACTTCATGAAATTTGTATACAAATGAAACAGGCTAGGTTACCAGTTAAACCACAGACAGCTTGCATTTAAAACACAAATTACCTTCATAGACTACTTTATATATAACAATGTTTATTTTTTTAAATTACATGATCAAGTGATTGATATTTTTCCAAAGTTTTTCAATATGGAGAAAGAGAATGGTAAATAAGATTAAACTTGTCAGAACTGATAATGGGGGGGGGGGGGGGGGGGGGGGGGGATTATACCAATAGAAAATTCAATAAACATTTGAAGGAAGTAGGACTCAGACACCAAGTCTCCATCAGATAGAGTTCATCCCAGAATGGAGCTGCACACGGAGAAAATAAGACTATTGTTAAAACAGCAAGAAGTATGTTAACAGATGCTGGGTTACCTAAATGATTTTGGGCAGAGACGGTATCCATAGCTGTATATTTGATCAACTGATTGCCTACCAAAGAAGTAAAAAATTCAACTCCCTATGAAGTGCAGACAGGAAGAAAGCAAAACCTATGACACTTACAAACTTTTTGATGTGAAGCTATTGTATAGATCCTGGAATAATGGAAGGAAAAATGGTACCCAAAGTCTTAAGAAGTACATTTTTATAGGCTATTGTCAAGCCTCAAAGGGTTACTGACCCATGAATCCTACATATAAGAAGATGCTGATCAGTAGTGGTGATGTATTTCTTGACAATTATAAAAATGAAGTAAAAGAGTGTCATCCAGACAATACAACCTCTTCCCTAACATCCTCAAATTTAATAAACATTAAGTCTAGAAAAGAAACAGAAACTGAAGATGAGGAAGAAGATGACAATGAACACATTGGTCAGATTAGATGTACTTTATGTTCCAACTGATCCATACATAGCCGGCCGGAGTGGCCGAGCGGCTCTAGGCACTACCGTCTGGAACTGCTAGACCGCAACGGTCGCAGGTTCGAATCCTGCCTCCGACATGGATGTGTGTGATGTCCTTAGGTTAGTTAGTTTTAAGTATATATATAAATGACCTAGTAGATAGTGTCAGAAGTTCCATGCGGCTTTTCGCGGATGATGCTGTAGTACACAGAGAAGTTGCAGCATTAGAAAATTGTAGCGAAATGCAGGAAGATCTGCAGCGGATGGGGACTTGGTGCAGGGAGTGGCAACTGACCCTTAACATAGACATATGTAATGTATTGCGAATACATAGAAAGAAGTATCCTTTATTGTATGATTATATGATAGCGGAACAAACACTGGTAGTAGTTACTTCTGTAAAATATCTGGGAGTATGCGTACGGAATGATTTGAAGTGGAATGATCATATAAAATTAATTGTTGGTAAGGCGGGTACCAGGTTGAGATTCATTGGGAGAGTCCTTAGAAAATGTAGTCCATCAACAAAGGAGGTGGCTTACAAAACACTCGTTCGACCTATACTTGAGTATTGCTCATCAGTGTGGGATCCGTACCAGATCGGGTTGACGAAGGAGATAGAGAAGATCCAAAGAAGAGCGGCGCGTTTCGTCACAGGGTTATTTGGTAAGCGTGATAGCGTTACGGAGATGTTTAACAAACTCAAGTGGCAGACTCTGCAAGAGAGGCGCTCTGCATCGCAGTGTAGCTTGCTCGCCAGGTTTCGAGAGGGTGCGTTTCTGGATGAGGTATCTAATATATTGCTTCCCCCTACTTATACCTCCCGAGGAGATCACAAATGTAAAATTAGAGAGATTAGAGCGCGCACGGAGGCTTTCAGACAGTCATTCTTCCCGCGAACCATATGCGACTGGAACAGGAAATGACAGTGGCACGTAAAGTGCCCTCCGCCACACACCGTTGGGTGGCTTGCGGAGTATAAATGTAGATATAGATGTAGTTCTAAGTCTAGGGGACTGATGACCTCAGAAGTTAAGTCCCATAGTGCTCAGAGCCATTTGAACCATTTGATCCATAGTCAGGAGATCCTCCTGGATGCACACATCATGTGACAGAAAAACAAGCATACACAATAAATATTTCCAACGAAAAACAAAAATGCCATTGTACCTTCCACAGACCCCAAATGGAATCATCATCGTGCATGTGTTATTTGGAGGGGGGAAAAAAACATATTTTCATGTATGAGTTAATAAACACTAAGTAGACACATTCTATGAACATACAGTTGTAGAGGATGAAGAAGAAAATATTTTCTTGTCATACACCTAAATCTAAGGAATACCCTGATTATGAAATGTATGCAGCCTTTTAATGATGAACCTACAACAGTCGCAGAGACTATGAGTGGTTCAAAATCTCCACAATGGAAAGGTGCCTCAGAAAGTGAATTTTTCAAAAAATGGAAATGGAAATGTCGTGTGGCTAGGGCCTCCCGCCGGGTAGACCGTTCGCCTGGTGCAGGTCTTTCGATTTGACGCCACTTCGGCGACCTGCGCGTCGATGGGGATGAAATAATGATGATTAGGACAACACAACACCCAGTCCCTGAGCAGAGAAATTTCCGACCCAGCCGGGAATCGAAGAAAACTTTTGAACGTGTGGAAACTTAGGTGCCGTTTCACCCTAGCAATAAAAGAAATTTTACTAATTTAGCAAATGGATATGAAGATAGCATATGTAAATCTGAAATTAGATGAAGAAATACATGTGATCTCACAAGAAGAAACTAGAAAAACTCATCCGGAAAAAGAGAAATTTGGCAAGTGATGAAACGTATTTATGGACTGAAACAAAGTGGTTGTTACTGTAACAGATGTCTGCATGAAACCTTAATATGAGTATGAAACAATCTAAAGGAAATCCTGGTACCTACTATAGAAGAAGTAAAGCAGAGACCAGAATAACAGCTACATGGCTGGATGATTTCTTGATTATAACTAAAGATGAATAATAAACAATTTAAAAATACTATTCAAAACTAAGTTTAACATGCATGAGTTAGAGAGGTGCAGCAGTATTTTACAGACTATAAGATTCCAAAATTCAAGTGCATCTTACACTTGTTTGATTTACAATTTCTGCCAGTCTAAAAAAATGGCCAAATATTTAATTCCACAGGAAATCTCTCTCTATCTGGCAACACTGGATTCAACTGGCAGCAACAGTGCACCGATGCGACGAATGCAAGCTACAGGGATTCACAAGCTTGCTAAGACTTCTCCCTCCCACCCCGCCATCACAAATACAGAACACTGCCTAGCCTGTGATGTGCCACTACAGTCCACGGAGCAAGTGAACTTGAAGTGAAAGAGATCTGTGTTGTTGGTAATAGCACAATATTTCTGTTAGTAACTAGTTATGTAATGGAAAAAATAACATATTAATATGTTGTGGGCTATAACTTCAAAGTAATAGCACATGTAGAACAACATGGGAATACAGCAACTGAGCGATATTTTGGCCCCCACCAAGAAAAAAACCATTTGCGATTGGCACTGAAAAAAAGAATGAGGAAGACTAAATGAAGAAACACAGGACTGAATGCAAAACTGCCAAAACTAGATGATGACACATTGAAATGAAATCAAGGGACACTGTCAAAATGGCATTAGAATTAATACAAAATTATTCAAATACTAAAACTAGTGCTACAGCGGAACATAACAGACTTTAAAGATGGAGTTAGTTGGTGCTACAGGTTTATGAAGTGTCATGCGAATCAAAACCAAAATATGGGTCAACGGAAGTGTCCGATTCCATCCATCTGCTTTGACCCATGGTGAAAGGGTGTTATGGTGTGTGACGTTACTAAGGCGCGGAATTTATGAGTTGGTTGTGTTTGTAGATGTCGTTTTGTTGTGTTTGATGGTGCCTGCATCCCCCCCCCCCTCTCTCTCTCTCTCTCTCTCTCTCTCTCTCTCTCTCTCTCTCTCTCTCTCTCTCTCTCTCTCTGTGTGTGTGTGTGTGTGTGTGTGTGTGTGTGTGTGTGTGTGTGTGTGTGTGTTTTGTGGTTTTATTTTTCGTAGTCGTTGGTGTTTGTTTTTTTGAATCAATAGCTATGGTTGACCTATATAGGTCAAGGGAAATGACTGATTCTAATTTTCGAATTTTTATGTGTAGGTATTGGTGTTTTCGTATCATCAGCTGTCATCAAGGGAAATGTCTGATGCCAATTTCCGTAGTGTTTGCTGTAGGCATTGGTGTTTTGGTATCATTCAAAAATGGTTCAAATGGCTCTAAGCACTATGGGACTAAACATCTGAGGTCATCAGTCCCCTAGACTTATAACTACTTAAACCTAACTAACTTAAGGGTATGACAAACATCCATGCCCGAGGCAGGATTCGGACTTGCGACCGAAACAGCAGCGCAATTCCGGACTGAAGCACCTAGAACCGCACGGAAACGGCAGTGTGGAACTAATCCAAACAGCAAATATGGACGAAACTCCTTTGACATTTGATGTGCAAGTAACAGAACCATTGCCATGAAAGACGATAAAACTGTAACTAGAAAACAAGTGGACATGAGAAAATGCACTACACTGTGGTCTTTTCATGTTGTGGTGATGGTCATTTTTAAGTGGAAAACAATGGCAAAACTTCCCAAACACCGGTTGAATGGATGAAGCTGGTATGAAATTATGCATTAACAGAGTATAGGAGAGAAAGACTTTTGCTTCATTGGAAAAAAAAAAAAAAAAAAAAAAAAAAAAAAAAAAAAAAAAAAAAAAAAAAGAGTTCTCTTCTCACAGTAGATCATTTTAGTAGTCATTTGAAAAATTCTTTGAAAGCGAAAAGATAAATTGAGACACAGAAATGTAGAGCTTGCTATTATTCTGAGAGGACTTGCTTCACAACTGCGACCTCTTGATAAGTAAACCATTTAAAGTGCATATGGGAGAGGAATGGAACAATCAAACAATGGAATATCCGGGATGGAATATAACAATACAATGAAAAGGATAGTTGCTACTCACCATGTAGCAGAGGTGCTGAGTCGCAGATGGGAACAACAAAAGGACTGTCAGAGAGTAAGCTTTTGGCCAACAAGGCCGTGATCGGAAATCTCTCTCTCTCTCTCTCACACACACACACACACACACACACACACACACACACACACACACACAGTCTCTGGCAGCTGAAGCCAGTGGCTGTAGTCATTGATCGTGTATATGTGTGTGTGTGTGTGTGTGTGTGTGTGTGTGTGTGTGTGTGTGTGTGTGTGTGTGTATTTTCCATGAAGCCCTTGTTGGCTGAAAGCTTACCTTTTAACACAGTCCTTTTGCTGTGCCTATCTGCAACTCAACATCTCCACTATATGGTGAGTAGCAACTATTCTTTTCACAATATTGTTATATTCTATCCTGGATTTTCCATTCTTTGATATATTTTGTGTGTGTGGGGGGGGGGGGGGGGAGGGAAGGAGTGATTCCACATAGTGTAAGAGAGCTCTTTGACTGTTCCTTAACAATGTACTTTAATGCATTGTGTTCTGTAATTATGTATGTTAAAACATAGCTTGACTTATCCCTGCAATTTCGTGTTCAGAATTCCTTATTTCGCTGCACTAGCATTTGATGAACATATAGATTGGTAGAGCACTAAGCACAAGCAATTATCCAGTCACAACACTCAGCATGCTTACTGAACTGTACTGTACTGTACTGTACAAGGGACACAGGTGGGTCCTAGAAGTATGGGAAGAAAATCTCAGGGCAAGTCTCCAGGCTGGTTGTGAGACTGCACTCAACATTCAGTAATCATATGTTGCACTCAATCAGGATTCTATAAAAATCTGACAATTACCTAGACCTATGTTGGAATTGTTTAATAATCATCTAGACATTTTTACTCAAAAAGAAAATACAGCTGACTCTTCTGAAGCTTAATTACATATGAGGAACGTAAATGAAAATTCTGTTCTTGGTTTCAGTGTGGGAGACCATTTATTTCCACCCGACAATTTCAATTTGCAGAAATGTTGCAGTCTTGCTGTTGATGTTTATTGACCCCATATATCTATTTACTGGAAGGGAGGAGGGGCAGCGTGTGGAGCAACTGCTTCACTGTCCTCCCCCTTTTACTACATTAACGAACTAATGAGTCTGTAACTGTAGCTTAATTATCATACTGAAATCCTGTCCTGCTGTTTAAATGAGCAAGTGCTGATGAACAGTTCTTGCTCTAAGGATAGTAAGCCAGTTCCATAATTTACACTGACTTGAGATTTACTTTCATGATTCATTTATGCCAGCATAAATGGTACAGTATTAAGTGAAATTCTTCACAAAACTTCTGATTTGTCAAATAATAACTGGTAATTGAAATGACCAACTCAATCCCTAATAAATAATCTTAAATCTATAAATGGGTTTGACAGTTACAAAGTAAGCGTAAAAGTAAACAAAATGAATTGAGAACGGTGATAGGAAACTCACCTTAAGCTCATTAATATCGTACACTGGGGGCCTTAGGTCATGATTACCATGAGCAAACGCGCAATGTGGTCCGTTTTTCACACAAAATCCTCGTGAATCCGTATCATGAACGCACATACATGTCTTGTAATATCTCAGGTGATAGCGTCTTTCCGTATCACCTGCTGTGCGATGTAAAAACTGACAACTGAAAACAATAAATAATAATCCAGGATCGCATTCTATGCAAATATGTATAGATCAATAACATTTACTGTATTTTATCATGCAGAAAAGACAGAAACTGATCCGAAATGGTTGTTTATATTTTGAATGAAAAAGAACAACTAACGATTGTATAACGTAAAGTGCTTACAACTACTCGATAACTCGATTCAGTCGAGTCGACTGACGAAAGAAACGAACGAAAAGCATGCGGACTGACTGGCGGAGGTGCGCGGGTGGCAATGCATGTGTCCCCACTAGTGTAGTAGGCCTGTCGTTTCATCAAACTTCGTGCAGTAATTATCAGCACTATAATTAAAAGTTCCATCTCGTCTTCTAACGGGTCTCCTCCGCCGCTGATTCATAAAATGCCAATGAAAACAAGTGAAAGGTCTGTGTTGGGTACATTTATGTTGAAGAAACAATGGACACTGTTCCACACGAAACTCCTTCAAATATCTGTAAAAGGAAGAAAAATCATCTTCATCCTTATCGGTGAACTTTTATAGTGCAAACGCCCTCCAGAAAACACTCGACACTTCAATCCCGGAACTTACGAGTAATGATTCGGCTTTTCTGTTGGAGTTGTCAACAAAGTTTTTGATTCAGACTGCATTTTGTGATGCTAACACACTGCGCATCATTACTGCGCACGGAACGCTGCGTCTGACAGGACGCGCTTATTGGTAAGTGTGTGTGGACTTCTCTTGCTACCCCATTGGAGTTTGAAGTCACGTGGAAGAGGCCAGATCGAAGAAATCAGTGGAATGGAGGCCGTTACGAAAGGGAATCTGCGACAAGAGAAAGAAAAGCTTGTGTTGGATGCTTTCGTAGATTCATACACTACCTACGTGAAACGATTTATCAACCGCTAAACATCGAGGAACGTGCCAGGCTGCGACAAGAGAAAGTAAAGCTTGTGTTGGATGCTTTCGTAGATTCATACACTACCTACGTGAAACGATTTATCAACCGCTAAACATCGAGGAACACGCCAGGCTGTTTACACCACATAAAATTCTTACGGGAAAGTGTCAGGTAACGAGGATTATCAACTTGTGACAATGTTCCTTGACATTCTGATGAAACCAGTATCTAACATGACATTCAACCTCTGTATGAATAGAGCAAGTTTTAAATTTATCGTTCGCTACACATCTTGCAGTTTGATTGCTTTTGTTGCACATATTGAAGTTAAGGAGATTAATCATATAATCTTCAGTACTGTATTAAGAACGCGTCGTACAATTTTGTAAAAGTTGTGTGAATTCCAATATCCCGCTAGCCGTCAATCAATCAATCACTAAAATGGTTATAAATGTAACAAATTGCTGATTTAGTGTCATGTAACTCTCTTCGCCACTTACACCTTGCTGCTTGTGTTAGAGATACGTGGGGATTTTCTGCACAGTCCACCATATAGATATTCTAGTTATTCTCTTCTGTCCATCTTAAAAAGTATATTCATAAGATTTCAAAGTGGTGCAGAGAAGACAACATGCATTAAATGTTCGGAAATATAAAATTGTGTATGCCACAAAATGCAGAAACGTATCATAAGAGTGCAATTTCAGTAAATCATAGATGGATCCTGTGAACTTCTACAAATATGTGTGTTACAGTTCGTACAGGTATGAAATGGAATTATGGCATACAGACTTGTGTGACCTAACCTAGAATATTCCTAAATTGTGTATGGCCCGCACCAAATACGAATAATGCAAAATATTGACTGTAGGATTGCCCATGCAGCATCACGTAAATGCTGAAGAAACTGAACTGGCAGATGCTTGAAGGTTATATAGTAATGATGGGAGTGATATATAATTTTGTTGTAAATAACAGATAGCATTTATTCACTCTTGCATAAGATACAGTAGGAAAGAGAGCCAACAACAGTGTAACCATGTCAACTGCAGCAAAAAAGAAGTGACATCCTGCTATATGGGGAACTTGCACTTGATTTGCCTGCCAGTTCCCGTGAAAATGTTTGGTGCAGGTGTGGGCTGCTCCTGTTCTGCGGGGGGTGGACAGAAGCGTCCGATCCCACACGTCGGCTTTGACCCGTGACGTAAGGGTGTTGTGCGTGACGTCATGACGGCGCGGAGTTTGGTTTGAGTGTGGCTGCCTCCAGTTCTGTTTTATCTTATTTTATTTACTTTTCTGATCTGTTCGTTCTATCTCGTAAGATTTTTTTTTTTTATTTAAAAACACTTATTACTTACTATAATTGTCAGTTTCCTCCAATTTCTGTTTTAGTTTATTATAATTATCTTTCTGATCTGTTTGTTCTATCCTGTGAGATTTTTTGTTTTTTTTTAAAAAGACAAAAAACACTAATCGGCTACTGAAGCATCTTTATCTTCTATGTGTTGCAGGGGTTACGATCCCTGGGGAGGTGGGTGGGTATTCATGCATGGCTGTCTTCACTTACACGTTGTAGCTACGCAAGGCGTCTAAATTTATTTATATTTAGTTTGCCCCCCCACCCAAAACACCCAATTTCCCGCACTTGTCCCGTTAGTGTCATTAAGCTTCTTGTGGAAATTGTGTGTTTTTGTTTTTGTTTCCGCCATATTTGTGACGTCATGGGTCAAAGCAGACGGGCGGGATCGGATGCTTCCGTATTTCCTCTGCGGGTATCATTTCGGTGTCCTCTCTTGGTGCCAAAGTTAAGCAAGACTGTAGGCCTATGTTGAAATGTCACCCTCCACAATGAAGTGCAATTTGATAGGCTGAGTAAGGAGTGTGCCGTCACAGCTGAACACAGGTTTGAGCCACACTGTTGAAACTACCACCTGTTTGCAGATCTTGTCAATTTTGAAACTGTGGCTTATACTTGAGACTGCTCTGTAAAGTCCAGAATAGAGCGAAAGAAGCAGTGGGCATATTGCATCACCCCCGAGCAACACTTGGAATGTTTTCTGCTGATCTTTGCACACGAATATCTTCAGGTCTCCATTTCTGGCAGCATTGGTAGGCTCAGTCCAGTTCCAGTTTCTGCCAGCTGTGTCTGTAGCTCGAGAATGACCAGCTCAGAACACTGGCTCAATTAATCCTCCTGGAATCCACAGCTGCTTGCCGTAGACTAACTGTACAGGAGAGTGTTGTATGTCTGCCTTCATTGTTCTCAATTCGAGTGTGACCAGGGGCAATGAGCGGTTAGGCCTACACATTAGGTTAGTTGCAGGCAGTTACACCACCCCACCATCCTGTTGCTGGTGGCAAGTACATTGGAGTGCGGGCTTGGTTGCAGTCACACAGTAGTAACAGTTTGTGGGAAAACTGGCTTTTGAAATTGCCTCCCTCAGTCTGTGGTTACATTATGTAGAATGCCAAACCTGGAGAGCACTATTGCTCAACTGGCACGTATGTTCCGGATTGTGACAACTTTTGGCCACCTGTTAAAACTATCGATCACTGTCAGTGAATAATGTCATCCCAAAGAGTACAGCAACTGGTCCACGGTGTCCACTTGCATATGCAAACTCTTGCTGATAGTGTTGGAAATGGAGTGATCGGAACAAAGATGTACCTGCCGATCTTATTACACTGGCGTAAATAGACATGCTCGTGCTCGTACACAATAATCTTTTTGATCTCTGGGCCACGCATCATTGTCTGATACTAACTTATGTGCAACTCAGATTCCTGGGTGGGCCAGGTTACACAGTGTGTCAAAAGCCTCACAGTGATGATGATCTCGTACATAGGGTTGCTGCACCCCAACCCCTTTGCTACATCACACCAAATTCCGTCCGGCAGATTTGGAGTTGATACACATCTGAGCTGCAGAGCTATTCAATGCTCTTGTGCAAGACTGCATAACAGAGGAGGTTCCTGTTACTTAGACACCTACTCTACCCAGCGAACAGTTTAAATTGATGTAATTCTGAGATACTCAATCTGTGATAAGGTGTTTTTTTAAAAAAGCACATTAGTTGTGAACTGTGTGATATATTTGGCGTGACTTCACTGTTGTTGTGAGCCAAGGTCTGTCTCTCTCTGAAAGATAGCCGTTTGGCCCATAAAAATTCTGAAGTGTCCCCCTTCAACAGATGCCTGGAAATGGTTCTTAGCGAAGTAAACAGCAAACAACTCACGGTCAGTAGCAATCCATTTTTGCTGCTTCATTAAGTTTTTAAAAAGGAATGCAGGCATCTGCCATTTGCCATCCACTCCTTTACCAAGTTGTTGCTGTTTGGCTCACATTGACCAAAAGCACATCGATGTTGTCTCAGCAACAATGTCTGTGACAGATGTTTCTCTAGGTCGTGGAAAGCTGCTTTTTCCCCTGGACTCCACGGTATTTTAAGATACCAGTAGTATATTTGCCATTGAGTAGTACTGAGAGTGGCTACTCAGTGGCAGCCAGAGTGCATCAGTGGGTCCCCTCATCAGTTTTGGGAAGGGGTACCTGTTGTGCTGCTATGGCCCACTCATACGATGGTGAGAAGCCTTTGCTGGAGACAGAGTATCCCAGGAATTTAACCACACATCCCCAAGGCAGATATGATGTCGAATAGTGCATGTCACGCTCCCTGGTGGCACTGGCGGGTTTGGTGAGCGTTGGAAAATCCTGAAGCAAGTCATGGGGAAAGTACATCATCTGACATTGTTTTGTGAATCTTGTCTCAGGGGTCTTCTTGTGTGATGCATACGCGTGTGCTCCACACTGCTGTGAGCACACAGTAGAATCACAGAACCCTAATGATGGTGTGGGAAGGCACATGTGCATCACACTGCACTTGATGCAACCAGTTGGCTGTTGAGCATGTTTGAAACCAGTAGAAAGTTACATAAAAAGTATGCAGCACTTATAGGACCGAGTATGTCTGTAATAGCAAAAGTCAGTGTCAAGTGACAGTCGGAATTCAGATGCAGTGTTAACTGCTTTTCATCATAGACGGGGAAATTGGAGTTGTTGGTCGCATTAAGCCCATCTTGTTGTGTTCTTGTAAGATAGACCACTGACTTCTGAACTCAGGTCAGTCAAAAACTCTTCACTCGATGTACCGGCCTGCACAATAAGTCAGAATGATTGTTTGACTGCAGATAGTGTGGCATTTGCACCGTCTCTGTACCACACCCAGATCTAGGAGCTTAACTGTTGCTGGCAGACCTTAGTGCCCAGTAATACATGTCTTTTAAATCTGCACAATTGCAAGACCAAATGCATTGGCAGGCCGAGTTGCCAAAATGCCTGGGGTAACAACACCGTTGTTCTGGTGATTCTTACGGGACAGCATTTTATCGTGTTTTTTGTTTTCCTTTCTCTCTCTCTCTCTCTCTCTCTCTCTCTCTCTCTCTCTCTCTCTCTCTCTCCAGTTACTTGGTAGCTGTTGTTGGTGTGTAGCTACTTACATTTTGAGTTTTGGCTCTTGGGTTGCCAACTGCCCCGTGGTGGGTTTAGTAGATGTACGCTGTGGGTGGGAAGTATTTGTGCACGTTCCAGAGTCAGTGATGCAGCTTCCATAAGCCTGTGCATTGTAGGAACACTGTTATTGATTTTTGTGTATGCACAAATTTCATCTAAGCTGTTTATGAAGCTGTGTAGCTTTTTTGGCTAAGACTTGTTGTGGTAAGGGTGTGTCACAATGACAGCACAGTTGTCAACTGGAAGTTAATGGAACCATAGCTTGTGAAAAGGTTGTTTGGGCAAAAGTTCAGGGCCCACTAATGATTGTAAGAATTTGGGTACTTGTAAGAATTTGGGTACTTGTGATGGTGGTTTGTTACCTTTATTGACATTTGTGATTTTTTATCACATCTCTGGTGACAATATGAAACACTGTATGAGAGTTTCCTTTAGCGTACTATAAATTTGTATTGACAAAGTTTCTTGTATCCCTTCTAAGTCCTCCACTCAGTGGGGCACATGCCACATTATCATACCATAAGCCTAGCCTCGTAAGTGTGAGGCGGGGGAGAGGAGATTGCATGTTTCAGTGACACTGAGGCCTTTGTTTGCGGTAGTGCAGCTACTGGCAGGGCGAAGCCGAAGATTGTGCCACAGCTAGGTGGTGGTGGTGGTGGTGGTGGTGGTGGTGGTTAGTGTTTAACGTCCTGTCGACAAAGAGGTCATTAGAGACGGAGTGCAAGCTCGGGTTAGGGAAGGATTGGGAAGGAAATCGGCCGTGCCCTTTCAAAGGAACCATCCCGGCATTTGCCTGAAACGATTTAGGGAAATCACGGAAAACCTAAATCAAGATGGCTGGAGACGGGATTGAACCGTCGTCCTCCCGAATGCGAGTCCAGTGTGCTAACCACTGTGCCACCTCGCTCGGTACCACAGCTAGGGGCTGGGAGCTCTGCCAACAGTGGTCAGGTACTGGCAGTTGCGATCCTGTCACCAGCTGCACATTGGCCAATGACGCAATAGCTTCAACTGTTTGTTCTCAATGTGGCACAATGCCTCACATATCGGAGACTTGGTCATACAACTGTGGTGTGTGATGGGAGAGCTATGTTTAGAAATTGTGAAGGCAGAGCTCGTGGATCTGATAACTGTAGTCGACATTCCTCCGAAATGTATAAACTTCTCTGGGGATTGACCAGTACGGAGCAGAAGGTTTGCTTTTGTAATGAGAGAAGGAAAAGTCGAGACTGTGGTGAAGCAAAAAAAAGTTTCAAACCCATGCAACCTCAAGTGTTTGCATTATTTTTCCCCCTCCAGCTTGTAACAAAACCAGTTGCCAAGTGTGATGATGCTGCCACAGATTCAAGTACGAATACATGCTCTTGTCAATGTACCTGGGGAGTGGAGCTACACTTAACCTCGATGGAATGAAGACTGTTGCTCGGCCATCAGAGCCGGGTGTGCAGTTTTGCAGCAATTAAATACCACCTGGGGAAGTCTTTGTGCCTTCAAAATTGTGAGAACGTGAGCAGGCGAACAATAAAAGTACTGAAGAGGAACCCCCAAAAGGACTTCGCAACTTCCATTTATCGGTCTACTCCCTCTGCATGAGTTTGGAACTCTAGAAGGTGGGTTTCGTGTGAGAGCTTTACATCTCCCCTTATGTTCTTACTGAGAAATGGTGTCTCGCTTAGGTTTTAGCTGGAAACTGTATCATCCGGACAAACTACAGCACATTTGCTGTAGGGCTGTGGAAATGATGATGCTCTGCTTCTTCTCGTGCAGTGGTGTGATGTACGAGCTTCCATTCTCTGTGTGGGAATTGAAATCATCTGTGCCTACAGCCAGAGACGCTGTTCCAGGACCAGGTCAGATTCACCCCTTGCGTGTCCAGGGGTTAGATTATGCCCGAGGTAGTCCTGCCTGTCATAAGAGGTGACTAAAAGGAGTCTGTCACGTTTCGGCCTTCATGTGATGGTCCCCTGTAGGGTTTCACCTCCATTTTTCAAACTTTTCCGAAGAGCAAGCCAATTGAGGAAGGACGCCTTACATGGTGCATCGTGTGCATCTTGCACTGACCCCCCTGCGGGTTTGGGGGTTAGAATAGGCCCGCGTTATTCCTGCCTGTCGTAAGAGGCGACTAAAAGGAGTCTCAACTGTTTCGGCCTTATGTGATGGTCCCCTCTCGGGTTTGACCTCAATCTTTCTAAATTATTCCGAAGAGCGAGCCAATTGGGGAAGGGCGCCTTACATGGTGCACTGTATCCGTCGTGCATTGAGACCTTTAGCCGGCTTTTTCGTCGTTGCAATGGTGTCCCGCTCGTTTTCCATCTCTTGGGCGAGGATACGTCCCTGGGTGCGATTACCACGCTGCACTCTGCAGTGTTGCCTTTCACTGCTACGACGATCTTGGACATTTTTGCACCTAAGATCCAGCACGGTAGCCAGTCCGTTGTGGTGGGGCCGCCATGTACCCTGTTGGTTGTAGCCCCCTGACAACACAGGGATCGCTCTACTGATGCCTGCGCCATTAACTCCCCACGTATGCCAAGGAGTAGATGCCCATCTCCCTGGGGCATCAGGACTCCCGGCAATGGCCATCCTGCTATTGCTGCGGCTGGGTGGCACCCGTGGGGAGGGCCCTTGGTCGGAGTAGGTGGCATCAGGGCGGATGACCCCCAATGAAGCGTGGTACATCATCTCTCGCTGGCGGCCAGCCACCAGCAGTCTCTAAGCGTTCGAGGGATCATTTTAAAGCTAACGTTTATGACCCCAAATCGTTCCCATACCTGGCCACACCATGGGAAGAACGAAAGGCAATGACTGACAGTGAAGTGTATTCGCCCAGGTATCTCGTCTGTACCAGAGCTGATGGTGACTCGTTTCTATCCGTGAAGCCTCAGTTCTTTGTAGAGCATTTAGAGGACACGTTCGGGGAGGTGGAGGGCTTGTCCAAAATGCGCTCTGTGTCAGTTTTGATAAAAACGGCATCCTCTGCCCAGTCACGCAGGTTACTTGCTTGTGACAAGTTGGGGATGTTAACGTTACCATCACCCAACATAAGAGTATAAATATGGTCCAGGGTATTATTTTCCATCGGGACCTACTTTTGCAGTCTGATGACGAGCTGCGCACCAATTTAGAGCGCTGAGGTGTACATTTCGTCCGGCGCATACATCAGGGTCCGAGGGACAATCAGGTAGCTACCGGTGCCTTCATCTTGGCCTTCGAAGGTGATACATTACCAGAGAAGATCAAGGTGATGGTCTACCGATGTGACGTCAAACCCTATATCCCTCCCCCGATGCGGTGCTTTAAGTGCTGGAAGTTTGGTCACATGTCCTCTCGCTGTACTTCTCACATGTCGAGATTGTGGACGCCCATCTCATCCCGATACTCCATGTGCTTCGCCTCCCGTCTGTGTCAACTGTGGAGAGCCTCATTCCCCTTGCTCGCCGGACTGCAGTATCTAACAGAAAGAACGCAAAATCATGGAATATAAGACCCTGGACCGACTGACCTACACTGAGGCTAAGCAGAAATTTGAACGGCTACATCCCGTGCGCATGATGTCATCTTATGCCTCCACTGTCACTCCTGCTCCAGCTCCTTCAGCTGCAAGACATACAGTCAGCTCTCAGAGTCAGAGGACCTCACCTGCCCCCTTGACGATGGGGGCCCCTTCTCTCGCTGTTGCTCCCACACCATCTACCTCGGGAGCAGCACTCACTAAACCACTGGGGACACCAGTCCCCACTTCTAAGCCAGAGAAGCGTAAGTCTTCTTCGGCTTCTCTCGCTCGGAAGGGATTCCTTGGGTCACTCTCTTCCCAGGTTCCTACCAGCGACACAGCAGACGCCAACCAGTGGCTGAAGAAGCCACAGGTCGCTGGTCGACGGGCTTCGCGATCCTCTTCGGTCCCGGAGACTGACTCCAATAAGCGCTCTCAACAACGGCAACCAAAGGAACAGCGAGAGAAAACGACTTTGAAGACCCGTAAGACCAAGATACCTGCGGTGGCACCTACTCCACCGCTACCTAAAAGCTCTGCTCTGACGATGAGGTGGAGATCCTTGCGTCCGCTGAGGACCTCGATCTCGCCGGTCCCTCAGACGCAATGGATAGCACTTGCACGGGTGCTCCATCTGAGGCAGCAGGTGACCCAGCAGCGTAATCTGCCTTCCCAGTCCCGTCACGCCTTTCCCCGCCATGGACAATACCATCCAGTGGAACTGCAGCGGTTTCTTCCACCATCTAGCTGAGCTCCGCCAACTTATCTGCCTTCACCCTTTCTTCTACATTGCTCTTCAGGAAACTTGGTTTCCAGCAATGCGAATCCCCGCCCTCCGTGGCTATCGGGGTTATTATAAGAACCGGGCAGCATGTGAAAGCGTGTCTGGTGGCGTCTGCCTCTATGTCCTTCACACTCTGCACAGAGAGTCTGTCCCTCTCCACACACCTTTAGAGGCTGTCGCTGTTCGGGTGTGGACGCCACAGGCTGTTACCGTCTGCAGTCTTTACCTTCCACCGGATGGTGCTGTCTCGCAGCATGTCCTGGCTGCGCTGATAGCCCAATTGCCGCCACCTTTCTTGCTATTGGGCGACTTCAACGCCCATAAGGCTGCGTTCACACTGCCGGCCGGGCCGGGCCGAGCCTGGTCGGGCCGCCGCCCGCTTCGATATCAAACACATGGTTTTGAATTGCGGTGTTCACACTGGCGGCCGGGCCGCGCCGACACGGCGTGAGCCTCCCGGAGCCGAGCCGACGACATCCTGAGTGTTTAATATTGCCGGCGCGAGCCGACCGCAGGCGCGAGCCTGTGGAGCAGCACTACAGCTTCTGCAGTACACGCATCACATGTCTCCCTTCTGCTTTCATCACAAGTGTGACTGCACACGTCTTTTATTTTAAGATGTTACCTCACATTTCACAATAAGTGAGGAAAAATTACGTTTATTATAATGATACATGCGAAATTACTTTTATTTCATTTATTTAATCTACATGCATGTACAACAATAGCTTGCCAGCGTTCGCGGCATTGCCGCCACTGAATAGTTCGCATAATGGATGCAGAATAACATATACATGACATTAACTTGTGTCCATCAATTTGGTATCAGAATTTCGGCTAGTATGACAGTAATGATGCAGTTTCCAGATTATGGAACGAAGTAACCAAGGAGTGTGTTTCAGATAGTACGCACAAATATAAATTATTTTCCTTTATAATTTTATTTGTTTTATTTACAGTGAAATGAAATACAAAAAAATACAGTAAATAGCAAAGTAATTTCAATTCCAAAATTTATTTGAGAGGTTTTTTAATTAATTTAAGTTGCATTTTTAACGAAATATTCAACAAAAGTGTTCCTGACAGTTTTTGAACGTAATGTGGAATTTCTGTTGAATGTGGCACCAGCTGTCTGCATATCAGCATTGTTACAAAACTTTTCAGCTTCAACATTGCATCCTTCTCTGCCAATGACAATATTATGAAGTAGACAAATGCACTTGACTATGTGATCAGCTACGTCAACGGATGTTTCAATTTCCTTCCTCAGTAGTCTCCATTTATTGGTCATTATACCAAATGCACATTCAACAACTTTTCTTGCTCTGGAATGCATATCATTGTATAGAATCTTCTCGTTGTCCAAATTTCTGCGAGGAAAAGGTCTCATCAAATTCTCTAATAAGGGGTAAGCTTCATCTCCCAAAATGACGTACGGTAGTTCCTGACACATTCCTTCAAGTCTTGTTGGTGGCGGTAATAACAGCTCCCCATTTGTAAGTTTCTTATATAACATACTTTCTTTAAACACGCCTGCATCAGACTGTTTACCGTAGGCACCAACATCCACAGCTATAAATTTGTAATTTGCATCAGCAACTGCTTGGAGTACAATCAAATAATACTGTTTGTAATTGTAAAACATGCTGCCAGAAAGTTTAGGACATTGGACACGTATGTGCTTCCCGTCTATACATCCAACACAGTTTGGAAATCCCCATCTCGTATGCATTTCACTGGCAATTTCTTTAAATCGAGAAACAGTTGGCGTTGGTAAATGAATGGGGGCAAGTGACTCCCATATGGCCATACAAACGTCTTTCACCAACACTGATACGGTGGACACTCCTAATCGGAATGACGATGCTAGTGCATGAAAGGAGATGCCAGTGGACAGATACCTGAGAAAAAAAATCGTAAAATGTGTTACTCAAGTGTGGTGTTGGGCGAAGTTTTTACAGTTTTGTTTGCACAGTAGGTATTTACTTAGTCCATGTCATTTCATACTTATACAACAATAAATAATTAAAGAGACATTTTCTTGCATCCTTCTATATTCTTTCAATTAAAATAATGAAATCGAAATGCAAAGACCTGAGAGACAGTTACAGAGAATAACTTGTATAACTTGGCAAAATAAGGTCATGTGATCCAGGGAATAGTATATCAAAATGCAATTCCACTCGGGCTTTGTTCTGTCATATGATTTTCCTAAGTTCCAAGAGCTATGCACAGTTCCTTACCAGTGGAAATAGAACCACTGAGTCAAAGGGCATATCAGTCTGTCTATCTTACAAGGTAATGAAAAGAATTCTGTGAGGTCATCAGTGGCTCCACATGATGAACCATCACCACTGCCAAGCGCTGCATCATGAAGAAAAAGTTGGAAAATTCTGAAGGAGTGTATCTGCGATTCTTCGTTGAAGGCACAGCAAGACATTACCCAAAATGCCGAAGCTAATTACTTACTGATGATTCTCAGGAGTCCCATAAACTCTCTTCCCCTCAGAGGTAAGCGTTTGTGAAATTTAAAATACAAAAGCATGACTACAATTAATTGGAGGTAGTGAATGCTGCACAAAGTTCTACTGCAAACCAAAAAGTGTGTACTAACGAATCTTACCTTATCGTTATACACAATTTTTCTTCTGCTGTTATACTTCTGCGAAAATTTGTGTTCTGTTTCGAAATTTTGTCTTGAATGTTCTGCAGCACATACTGAAATGTATTATGATTCATTCTGTAATATGAATAAAATTTTTCAGGATAGTTTTTAAGTTCTTCATGTAAAGAAAAAAACTCTCCTAAATGTCTGTCGCTATTTATGGGATGAATCCATAACCTCCTAGTTCTTCTGTACTTCAAAACTCGACGAGTAACTGCAGAGTCAAAACAATACCAATAAAAGAGTGAAGACATTATTCTACACGACAGCACACACTAGCCAAAGGCGAGCAACTGTTGACTGCAGCTTCGTTTTCTAGTGACTTGCTTGTCAGCTGTCGAAGGGTGGGGATTTTTTTAAATTTATTTATTTGGCCTTCGGCAACTAGCAGCCATTTAGCCAAAGAGTAGGGATTACCTTGACGGTGCAGCGCAGCCCGCCAAGGAAGGAAAAAAAAAATGAAGAACAATGAAACGCACATCTGTGTCGATGTACAGTAATTTCATTAACTCTCCATTATTTTTTCTGTCAAAGTAGACAACGAGACTACAGAATTGCGCTTCAGTTTCTGCAGTAAACGTATCACAAATCTCCACTTTGTTTTTGTGATTAGTTTTACACCAAATTTTATCAGACCTATGTCATTGACACTTCTACCTGTACATGTGCGCAATCGCGCGCACATGCAGACTATACATTTAGGTTTTTTAATGGGTTCACGTGTGTATGGCGTGCGTGCGTGGTGGGGAGAGGGGTTGGAGGTGGTGGGAACTCCCTGAAAGCCATTCGTTCCAGTTGCAGTCAGGCAGTAGCAGGTCAACATCATTGTTCTTTGTTACATGCTTCATACTGCTCTTGTCATCATGGATGTGGAGCAACTTATAAATGAAGTTAAGCTGCGCCCAGCTATTTGGGACCAGAGACTGGGCGAATACCACAATCGTGACGTAATTTCCAGTTTATGGAATGAAGTGGCACAGGAGTGCTGTTCAGATGGTAGGCATGAATACAAATTATCTTTCTTTATTCTTAACTTTTTTATTTATAATGAACCGATATGCAGATATAATGTAATAAATTAGTATATATTAGGAGTTACTTTGTTGTGGATTATAGTAATGTTTTTATTTGTATTTGTAAATAAATGTTCAACGAACGAGTTTCTGACTGCCTTCGAACGTAATGTAGAATGTCTGTTGATTTGTTGTGTTTAGGACACTGGGTATGTATGCGTTTCCCATCTAAATATCGTACGCAGTTTGAGAAATCCTATGTCAGACGCACTGAAATATTTCTTTAAATCGGGATACATTCAGCATTGCTAAACTAATAAGAGTACGTGCTTACCATATGGCCTTTCAATCTTTTTTTCACAACCAATGATACAATTGACATTTCTATTCACAATTATCATGATAGTGCATGATAGGCTATCCCAGTTGAAATATACCTGAGAAGCAACTTGATAAACTTGCTACTCAAACGGGGCAACGTGGAAAGCTTTTTGACAGTTTTATTAGAGAATATAATACACATTTACGTAGTTAGTCTATTTTCATACTTCTGTGGTAGTAGGGAACTATGGAACCAGTTTTCTTACGCCATTTTATTGTTCTTTCAGTTAAAACGGCGAAATCTAAATGGAAACATCTGAGAGACAATTACAGAGCAGAACTTAAGAAACTTGGTAACGTTAGATCAGGTGACCCAGGAAAAAGCCCACAGAAACGCAATACCACTTGGCCTTGGTTCCAACACATGCATTTCCTAAGGGATATTTTAATTCTAAGAGCAATGCAGAGTTCGCTGTCATCAGAAACGGAACCAGAAAGTCAATCTCAACTATCTCCAGAATTTTCGTCTAACGACCACTCTAGTCCACAAGATGAACGAGATCAGTCTGATATATCATCATTAGACCCCCCTGCGGGTCCGGGGATTAGAATAGGCCCGAGGTATTCCTGCCTGTCGTAAGAGGCGACTAAAAGGAGTCCATCCCCCTCATGGGGGTAGTTAGCACCTGCGTCCGGAGACGGACGGTTCCACGACCTATAATCGTGGTCTTTTTGGTTTTTCACTTCTCGTTTCTTCCTTCCTTTTGTTGGTTCCTTTCTTTGCTATTCTCCACCTCACTGTCTTCCTTACTCTTTCCCTTGACTTCTCCTTGCCTTCTCATTGCCTTTTTCTCCTTGCCTTCTCATTGCCTTTCTCTCCTTGCCTTCTCATTGCCTTTCTCTCCTTGCCTTCTCATTGCCTTTCTCTCCTTGCCTTCTCATTGCCTTTCTCTCCTTGCCTTCTCATTGCCTTTCTCTCCTTGCCTTCTCATTGCCTTTTTCTCCTTGCCTTCTCATTGCCTTTCTCTCCTTGCCTTCTCATTGCCTTTCTCTCCTTGCCTTCTCATTGCCTTTTTCTCCTTGCCTTCTCATTGCCTTTTTCTCCTTGCCTTCTCATTGCCTTTTTCTCCTTGCCTTCTCATTGCCTTTTTCTCCTTGCCTTCTCATTGCCTTTTTCTCCTTGCCTTCTCATTGCCTTTTTCTCCTTGCCTTCTCATTGCCTTTTTCTCCTTGCCTTCTCATTGCCTTTTTCTCCTTGCTTTCTCATTGCCTTCTTCTCCTTGCCTTCTCCTTGCCTTCTTCTCCTTGCCTTCTCTGGTCCCCGCCTTGGCGTTTGAGACAGTCTGTCCTCTTTCTCCCTCTCTCTCTTCTTTTTCCTCCTCTTCCTTCCTCCCTGTGCGTGTCTGAAGGCCGACCCACGCGTTCGCACGCGTAGCCGGTGACGGGGTAACGCGTAAGTCCCCGCCCTGGGTAGACATGTAAGGCACGCGCGTACCCCCTGGTAAAGGCCAGGCCCGGGGAGGGGTGATTGCCTGAGCTGATACCTTCTGACCATGCCGATTGGTCCCTCCGTCTGTTTCTCGGGAGGTGTGACCTGAGGTGTAAACATTCACCTAAGGCGGGAGTGCCCTCTGAGAGGGTCCCCACAAGGAAGGAGCGCGCCATTGGAGACGCTGGCAATCATGGGGGATTCCTCCGCAATGGATTCTACTCCATCTGTCTCGACTTCGACCCAAAAACGGAAACGTGACCAGCCAACAGTGACAAAAGTACTACCGCCTGCCCCACAGTTCCTCGTAGTTTCTCGCACTGAGGACGGAAAGGATTTTTCCTCTGTCAACCCTTTTGTTATTCAGAAGGGCGTTGATGCCATAGCCGGATCTGTCAAATCTTGTACCAGGTTGCGTAACGGCACCTTATTACTAGAAACTGAGAGTGCCTTTCAGGCACAAAAACTGCTTCGGGCCACCCTCCTGTACACGTTCCCTGTCCGGGTGGAGGCCCACCGAACTTTGAATTCGTCTCGTGGTGTAGTCTATTCTAGCTCCCTCGACGGATTGACTGACGAGGATCTTCAATCTTTCCTCGCTGAGCAGGGCGTGACGGCTGTCCATCGGGTCATGAAAAAGGTCAACAACGACCTTGTACCGACCCGGACACTTTTCTTGACCTTCCATAGTGTTAAGCTGCCATCGCGCATCAAGGCAGGCTACGAGGTTATTTCAGTTCGCCCCTATGTCCCGACACCTACGCGCTGCTACCAGTGTCAGCGTTTCAATCACACTCGACAGTCTTGTTCCAATGCGGCTAAATGTGTCACTTGTGGCAGGGATGCCCATGAGGGTGACTGTCCACCTCCGTCTCCTCGTTGTGTGAACTGTCAGGGTGACCATGCCGCATCCTCCCGCGACTGTCCTGTCTATAGGGACGAACGTTGCATCCAAGAAATTCGGGTCAAAGAGAAAGTGTCCACCTCGGCTGCTCGCAAGCTATTTGCTAGTAGGAAGCCCACGCTGCTCCCAGCGGGGAAATATAGTACTGTCCTCGCCTCTCCTCGGACTACCCAGGAGGTAGCAACCCAGACATGCGATCTGACCTTCAGCACCACGGTCATCCGTTCGGCCAGTGCTAAGATCGCGCGGTCGACGTCTCCTCTTCCTCCCATCACACCACAGACACCAGCCCCTTCATCAGCTTCTGCTAAGACGAAGACCCAGAAGTCAGATGCACGGGCCTTCAAGAAGGAACCATCCTGTGCAGACTTCCTACGTACCTTGACCTCCCAGCCTTCGACCGGTACTTCCACCAAATGTCCTTCCAAGAAGGCTCATAGGAAGCACAGTTCTCCTTCTCCGCCACGGCGCGTTTCTTCTCCTGTGCCACCCAGCGGTTGCCGCCCCAGGCCGTCATCCGTTTCGCCTGGCCGCACCGCCGGTAGCCGTATATCGGGCCGAGGAAGCTCCCCCTCCCGGCCATCCTCCCGAGATGGCCGATGACCCTATAGACCCCATGGACGCTGACTGTCCGCCTACTGATAGCGGCGGCAGTGCTCGCTCGAAGCCAGGCCCTAAGCGGCCTTCGAGGTGACCCCTTCTTTCCTCTTCCTTTTCTTACGATGGCACTTATTCACTGGAATATTCGCAGCATTCGCTCCAACCGAGAGGACTTGAAGTTGCTGCTCCGCTTGCATCGTCCGCTCGTCGTAGCCCTCCAGGAAACGAAGCTACGCCCATGCGATCACATTGCCTTGGCACACTACACCTCTGTGCGTTTTGACCTACCCCCTGTGGTAGGTATCCCAGCTCATGGAGGGGTTATGTTGCTGGTCCGGGATGATATTTACTACGATCCCATCACGTTGCACACCGGCCTGCAGGCAGTTGCCATCCGCATTACTCTCCCCACTTTTACGTTTTCCTTTTGTACCGTTTACACTCCATCGTCCTCTGCCGTTACCAGGGCAGACATGATGCAACTTATTGCTCAGCTACCTGCACCGTTTTTGTTAACTGGAGACTTCAATGCCCACCATCCCCTTTGGGGTTCTCCAGCCTCCTGCCCGAGGGGCTCCTTGTTCGCAGACCTTTTCAACCAGCTCAATCTTGTCTGCCTCAATACTGGCGCCCCTACTTTTCTTTCGGACACATCTCATACCTATTCCCATTTAGACCTCTCCATATGTACTCCCCAACTTGCACGCCGGTTTGAGTGGTATGCACTTGCTGATACATATTCGAGCGACCACTTCCCGTGTGTTATCCATCTCCTGCAGCATACTCCCTCTCCGTGCTCCTCTAGTTGGACCATCTCCAAGGCAGACTGGGGGCTCTTTTCTTCCAGGGCGACCTTTCAGGATCAAACCTTCACAAGCTGCGATCGTCAGGTCGCACACCTCACGGAAGTCATTCTCGCTGCTGCTGAATATTCCATCCCTCACCCTACTTCTTCTCCACGTCGCGTACCGGTCCCCTGGTGGACCGCAGCATGTAGAGACGCTTTACGTGCTCGTCGACGTGCTTTACGCACCTTTAAACGCCACCCTACAGTGGCGAATTGTATTAATTATAAACGTTTACGTGCTCAGTGTCGTCGTATTATTAAAGAAAGCAAGAAAGCCAGCTGGGCTGCTTTCACAAGCACCTTCAACAGATTTACTCCTTCTTCTGTTGTCTGGGGTAGCCTGCGCCGGCTATCTGGCACTTAGGTCCACTCCCCAGTTTCTGGCTTGAAGGTCGCGAATGAAGTCCTTGTGGCCCCAGAGCCTGTCTCCAATGCCTTCGGCCGCTTTTTCGCCGAGGTTTCGAGCTCCGCTCATTACCACCCTGCCTTCCTCCCCCACAAACAGGCAGAGGAGGCTAGGCCACCTGACTTTTGCTCCTCGAATTGTGAAAGTTACAATGCCCCATTCACCATGCGGGAACTCGAAACCGCACTTGGCCGATCACGGTCCTCCGCTCCAGGGCATGATTCTATTCATATTCAGATGCTGAAGAACCTTTCTCCTGCGGGTAAAGGTTTTCTTCTTCATACATACAATCGCATCTGGATTGAGGGACATGTTCCCGCATGCTGGCGCGAGTCTATTGTTGTCCCGATTCCTAAGCCGGGGAAGGACAAGCACTTGCCTTCCAGTTATCGACCTATCTCACTTACCAGCTGTGTCTGTAAAGTGATGGAGCGAATGGTTAACTCTCGATTGGTTTGGCTGTTCGAGTCTCGAAGCCTACTTACCAATGTCCAATGTGGATTTCGTAGGCGCCGCTCTGCTGTTGACCATCTGGTTACCTTGTCGACCTTCATTATGAATAACTTCTTGCGGAAGCGCCCGACCGTGGCTGTGTTCTTTGATTTGGAGAAGGCTTACGACACCTGTTGGAGGGCGGGCATTCTCCGCACCATGCATACATGGGGCCTTCGCGGTCGCCTCCCTCTTTTTATTCGTTCCTTCTTAATGGATCGACAGTTCAGGGTACGTGTGGGTTCTGTCCTGTCCGACACCTTTTGCCAGGAGAATGGGGTGCCACAGGGCTCAGTTTTGAGCGTCGCTCTGTTCGCCATCGCGATCAATCCAATAATGGATTGCCTCCCAGCTGATGTATCAGGCTCCCTTTTTGTGGACGATTTTACCATCTATTGCAGCGCGCAGTGTACACGTGTCCTGGAGCGCTGTCTTCAGCGTTCTCTTGACCGTCTTTACTCCTGGAGTGTCGCCAATGGCTTCCGTTTTTCTGCCGAGAAGACGGTCTGTATTAACTTCTGGCGCTACAAAGAGTTTCTCCCACCGTCCTTACGACTTGGTCCCGCTGCTCTCCCAATCGTGGAGACCACCAAATTTTTAGGCCTTACCTTTGACAGGAAACTTAGCTGGTCTCCACATGTGTCATATTTGGCCGCCCGTTGTACCCGTTCTTTAAATGTCCTCCGTGTTCTCAGTGGTATGTCGTGGGGAGCGGATCGAACCGTCCTACTTCGTCTATATCGGTCGATCGTCCGCTCCAAGCTGGATTATGGGAGCTTCGTATACTCCTCTGCATGGCCATCCATCTTACGCCGCCTCAACTCCATACAACATCGGGGTTTACGACTTGCGATCGGAGCATTTTATACCAGTCCCGTAGAGAGTCTTCATGCTGACACTGGCGAATTGCCACTCACTTACCGGCGCGATATACTGCTTTGTCGGTATGCCTGTCGGCTACTGTCAATGCCCGACCACCCGTCTTATCGTTCCTTTTTTGACGACTCTCTTGACCTTCAATACGGGTTGTATGTCTCTGCCCTGCTACCCCCTGGAGTTTGCTTTCGTCGCCTCCTTCAACACCTTAATTTTTCACTCCCTGCAACCTTTCGAGTGGGCGAGAGCCGCACGCCACCTTGGCTCCAGGCTCAGGTCCGCGTTCACCTTGACCTCAGCTCGCTCCCAAAAGAGGTCACCCCCGGTTCGGTCTACCACTCCCGTTTTTTGGAACTTCGTTCGAAGTTCATCAACATGACTTTCATTTATACAGATGGCTCTAAGACCAATGACGGGGTCGGGTGTTCCTTTATTGTCAGGGCACAAAGTTTCAAATACCGGCTCCATGGCCATTGTTCGGTCTTCACAGCTGAGCTCTTTGCCCTCTACCAGGCTGTTCTTTACATCTGTCGCCACCGACATTCTGCTTATGTCATCTGCTCAGATTCTCTGAGCGCCATCCAGAGCCTCAGTGATCCGTACCCGGTTCACCCTTTCGTACACCGGATCCAACGCTCTCTTCAGCGGCTGGTGGACGTCGGTCCGCCGGTTAGCTTTATGTGGGTTCCTGGCCATGTCGGTATCCCTGGGAACGAAGCTGCAGATGCCGCGGCCAAGGCTGCGGTCCTCCAGCCTCGGACAGCTTCTTGTTGTGTCCCTTCGTCCGATTTTAGCAGGGTCATTTGTCGGCGCGTTGTGTCGCTGTGGCATGCCGATTGGGCTGCACTTACCGACAACAAGCTTCGGGCCTTAAAACCTCTTCCCGTGGCTTGGACGTCCTCCTCACGCCCTTCTCGGCGGGAGGAGGTCGTTTTAGCAAGGTTACGAATTGGACACTGCCGGTTCAGCCATCGCCATCTGCCGACGGCTGCGCCTGCGCCGTTCTGCCCATGTGGGCACTTGCTGACGGTTAGACACATTTTAATGTCCTGTCCAGATCTTAACCAACTGCGCCTCGATCTTAAACTGCCTAATAGTTTCGATGCGATTTTAGCGGATGACCCACGAGCAGCTGCTCGTGTTCTTTGTTTTATCAGTTTGACGAACCTCGCTAAGGACATTTGATGATGTTGTTTTTTAATCCTATGCCTGTCAGTCTCTTTTATCGTGTTTTCCCTTTTAGTTGTTGTTGTCAACTTGTGCCTCGCGGTGCATTCTTAGAGTAGTCAGGGCGCTAATGACCATTGAAGTTGTGCGCCCTAAAACCACAAAAAAAAAAAAAATAAATAAATAAATAAATAAAAAAATATCATCATTAGTGGCAGTTGATGAAACGTCGCCACTGGCAAGCACAGTATCACAAAGGAAAAAAAAAGAGAAGTAGTGGGCCAAATATTGAAGAAGAATTTTTAAAGCTCGAAAAGGAAAAATTAGCTGTGATGAAGGCACATCAAGACATGACCCAAAACGATGATACGTACCATTTCCTGATGAGTCTCAGGAGTGCAATAAACTCCCTTCCAGTTCAGCGGCAAATGTTTGTGAAACTTAAAATACAAGAGCTTGTTTATAATGAATTGGAGGCAGTGAGTGCAGTGCCAGGTTCTTCAAAACAATGACTGCGCTAATTCAACTTACTTCTTCATTACAGACAACTTTGATTTTTGTATTATATTAATGTGAAACTGTATTTCGTTTTGTAATTGTTGCCTGAAATGTTCTTTGGTAGTGATACATGTTATTACTCAATCTGCAATATAAATAAAAGTTTTTCAGGAACGTTCTTTATTATTGTAATTAAAAACCTTTACTAAATGCCTGTCGATATTCTTAGGGATAGTCAATGTCCACACTATTACAATGTGCTCAAAATTCGACGAGTCACCATAATGTGAAAACATAACTAAGATAACAATGAAATCATTGTTACATAAGACGATTCTAATTGGATAGTGGTGAAAAACTTCTGGCTGCACCTGTGTTACCTTCGACCTTCAGCTGCTAATGAATTAAGATCCCTTTGCCGCTGGGGACAAGATCACCAAGGGGAAAAAATACACAGAAGCAAACAGTGACACACACATCTCATCCTTTACACTGCTTTGAACTAGACGAGAATCCAACACATCAATCGACAATAATTTATTTACCTGTCCTGCTGTGCTTGAGGCTATGCTGAATCCGCGCATTTTCTTTCAGTTACAATAGAAAAATCGAAATGGCAGCACCTTACAGAAAACGATAACTTAATCATTTCGTCGTCAAATGATCCAGTAAAGCGTTGATTGAAACGCTGTCCCACTCAACCTTGGTTTCATTGCATTCATTTCCTAAAATGGACTACTTGTAAGAGCTATCCACAGATCTTTCTAAGCGGAGATAGGGTCGATCTAAAGAATGTAATTATTTACAGCTTGCAGTACTACACTTATGTGATGTGCAAAAAAATGAACTTTTTGCGCCTTAGTCAAACTTAGACATAGAAACATCTGTAAATGTATTTATATTTTTTAACATCTGCAGTTTATTATATGCAACTAGAAAGAAATCGTGTAGAATGTTACAAGCTTTTATTACAATGCATCAGGAGCAAGATCTCAGATTAATATACTCTTATCTTTTAGTTCGAAATACGAAATGTACATTATACTAATTGTAGGATGTTGATGACAAATAATTGTTTGTCTTTTGTGATGTAACGTGTAGCCAATTATAAAAGCATAGCAGATGATTGTCCAGTCGCCGAGGGAAAAATTCTTACACATTTGGATTTATCTAGACAATGAGACCATTAAAATAATACGAGGGACCGACACTAGGTCTGCGCTGATCACTAGTAATTAGTTTTTTTTTCTGTCCTGCATTATATGACTATACTAAACCAAGCTGTAACCGCGCGAACTCCGTGGCTTGCGGACACGGCACTGACGCCACTGAACAGCTCGCATTACTTGTGACCAGAGACAGATATCAGTGTCATTATCATTTCAAAAACTTTTTGGTACTTTTAGCTACATTTCATACGCAACAATGTATGGTCTAAAACGGATCTAACAGTAAGCTACCCGCTACATAACTTTTTCACTACAAGATCTGTAAATCAAGTGCACAACGTTGACAAATAGCATCATTTAACAATGACTGTTAAGAAATACGAAAAGATAAATGATTCAATACGAAGCTAAGATGTTACACTAGCACGTGTACAAAAATCAGATTTTTTAGCCGCATAATTTCTTCAAAATCGGCTGGGAAGCGTTACGAAACTAAGAAATCACGCGAAACGAAAAGTAGACTTTTTCTTTTTTCACGACGTAAGTAACGCTTTTAAGGAAAAAATGAGTTCATAAAACGATGTGGCGCAGTCTTATATACCTCTAAGAATTTTTAGAACATGAAAATCGGAGAAGTGGATTTTCCCCCATTCCGCCGACCCGGCTCGGCGCGGCGCGCAGTGTGAATGCCCTACACGTCGGCCTGAGCTGGCTAGGCACGAGCCGAGACAGTACGCGTCAGCCCGGCCCGGCCCGGCCGGCAGTGTGAACACAGCCTAACCCTCTGTGGGGTGGGTCAGCGGCAACAGGTCGAGGCGCCACCATTGAGCATTTATTGTCGCAGCTCGATCTCCCGATTTTAAATGATGGTGCCTTCACACACTTCAGTGTGGCGCATGGTACGTACTCCGCCATTGACCTTTCAATCTGTAGCCCTAGCCTCTTACTGTCTGTCCAATGGAGTGTGCATGACGACCTGTGTGGTAGTGACCACTTTCCGATCTTTCTATCATTACCACAGTGTCACTCATCTGGGCGCCCTAGCAGATGGGCTATGAGTAAGGCTGACTGGGACTTGTTCTCCTCCACTGCCGCTATTGAGCCTCTCTGTAATGATGACATTGATGCGGTGGTTCAGTCGGTCACCACCGGCATCGTTACTGCCGCTGAATCTGCCATTCCCCGTTCCTCTGGGTCCCCTAGGCGGCGGACTGTGCCTTGGTGGTCGCCTGAGATCGCTGCAGCGATTAAAGATTGCCGGCGGGCGCTACAGCGTCACAAGCGACATCCCTGCATTGAACACCTCATCACCTTCAAACGGCTGCGTGCGCGGGCCTGCCGCCTTATCCGCCAAAGCGAGTAGGAGTGCTGGGAGCGGTATGTGTCCACCATTGGCCTCCATGTCTCTCCATCGCAGGTCTGGGCCAAGATCCGACACCTCTATGGCTATCGAACCCCTGTCAGTGTCCCTGCGCTCTCACTGAATGGAGCAGTTTGTACAGACTCCGGCGAAATTGCCAACAGCTTGGCAGAGCATTTTGCTGTTAGTTCCGCTTCTTCCAATTACCCACTGGCCTTCCGCTCCATTAAAGAGCGGATGGAACGTTGGAGCCTTTCGTTTCGCACCCACCACCCAGAATCTTACAATGCTCCATTCAGTGAGTGGGAATTTCGCAGTGCCCTAGCTGCTTGCCCTGATACCGCTCCTGGGCCAGATGGCATCCACTGTCAGATGCTGAAACACCTTTCAGTGGACTGCCAGCGGCGCCTCCTCGATCTTTACAACCGTCTTTGGGTCGAGGGGGAGTTTCTGTCGCAATGGCGGGAAAGCATTGTCATCCCAGTTTTGAAACCTGGAAAGAGCCCTCTGAGGTGGACGGCTACCGTCCCATTAGCATCACCAACGTTCTTTGCAAGTTGCTTGAACGGATGGTGAGCCGGCGCTTGAATTGGGTACTGGAGTCTCGGGGCCTTCTGGCTCAGTCTTAAGGTGGGTTCCGTAAAGGCCGCTCCGCCACTGACAATCTGGTGAGCCTGGAGTCAGCCATCCGTACAGCCTTTGCCTGCCGTCAGCATCTGGTCGCTGTCTTTTTCGACATGTGGAAGGCGTACAATACGACATGGTGTCATCACATCCTTTCTACGCTTCATGGATGGGGTCTTCGGGGTCCTCTGCCGCTTTTTATCCGCGGTTTTCTGTCATATCGTACCTTCCGCGTGCAAGTCGCGGCCTCATATAGTTCCTCCCACATCCAGGAGAACGGTGTGCCACAGGGTTCTGTTTTAAGTGTCTGCCTGTATTTAATAGCCATTAACGGGCTCGCTGCGGCCATGGGCAATTCTGTCTCCACTTCCCTGTATGCCTTTACTATAGCTCTATTGGCATTGCAGCTGCTGAACGTCAGCTACAGGGCGCAATCCGCAAGGTGCAGTCTTGGGCTGTAGCGCGTGGTTTTCAGTTTTCGGCTGCTAAGACCCGCGTTATGCATTTCTGCCGGCGCCGAACGGTCCATCCTGCGCCGCGGCTTTATCTTGACGGCGAACTTCTTGCTGTGGTGGAGACCCACAGGTTTTTGGGTGTAGTTTTCGATGCCCGGTTGACTTGGCTGCCTCATATTCGGCAGCTTAAACAGGCGTGTTGGCGGCATCTCAATGCTCTTCGATGCTTGAGCCACACCTACCTTGTTACGGCTCTACCAGGCGTTAATCCAGTCCCGTTTGGATTGTGGGAGCCTGGCTTATGGCTCCGCTTCCCCATCTGCGTTGCGGGTACTGGACCCAATACTACACAGCGGGATACGACTTGCCTCTGGTGCCTTCCGCACCAGCCCTGTGGACAGCATACTAGTGGAGGCAGGTGTCCCTCCCCTGCGGTTACGGCGCCAACGTTTGCTGGCCGCTTATGCTGCCCGTGTTTTTAGCTTGCCCGGGCATCCAAACTATCGTCTCCTGTTCCCGCAATCGGTCGTCCATCTGCCAGAACGTCGGCCGCGGTCTGGTTGTACGAACGCGGTCCGTGTCAAAGAGCTTCTCTCCGGGCTTAGGGTTTTCACTGTTCCACCTCCTTTCCGGGCCACTTTGCGTACACCCCCATGGTGTGTTCCTCGCCCTTGCCTTCGGCTCGACTTGGCACAGGGCCCGAAGGACTCAGTCCTTCCAGAGGCCTTCCGCCGCCGCTTTTATTCTCTTCTGGCCACGTATCAGGGCTCTGGCATTGTTTACACTGACGGTTTGATGGTTGCTGGTCGTGTCGGGTATGCGCTAACTCTAGGAGACCATTCCGAACAACGTTCCTTGCAGGATGGCTGCAGCATTTACACTGCTGAGCTGGTTGCCATCTTTCGTGCCCTAGAGTATATCCGCTCCTGCTCAGGTGAGTCCTTCGTTATCTGTAGCGATTCCTTGAGCGGTTTACGAGCTCTCGACCAGTGTTTCCCTCGTTCTCATCTGGTGATGGCTATCCAAGAGTCCCTGCATACTCTTGCCTGTTGTGGCCGCTCTGTTGTCTTTGTGTGGACCCCCGGTCATGTCGGTATCCCGGGCAATGAACATGTTGACCGCCTGTCGAAAGAGGCCACGAGACAACCATCTCTGGATGTTGGCCTCCCAGAGACTGATTTGCGGGCAGTCCTCCGCCGAAAAGTTTTTGCGCTTTGGGACGCTGAGTGGTGCAATCGGATCACGTCCAATAAACTCTGTGCCATTAAGGAGACGACGACTGTGTGGTGGTCATCCATGCGAACCAACCGCAGGGACTCAGTCGTCCTTTGTCGGCTCCGCATTGGCCACTCCCGGCTGACACAGTTATTTACTGCGCCGGGAGGACCCTCCTCTATGTCGCTGCGGGGCAGCTTTGACAGTGGCCCACATTTTGTTGGCCTGCCCCCTTTTAGCTGTGGTCAGGCAGACATTTGCGCTGCCTGATACGCTCCCTGCCCTTTTATCTGATGACCCTGTTATGGTTGGCTTAGTTTTAAGTTTTATTCGGGCAGGGGGTTTTTATCATTTACTCTGAGTGTTTGTTATGTTCTTTTTTGTTGATTCTGGCCATTGGCCTACGATTTTAATCTGAGTTTTTTAATGCGTTTCTCGGTGGTTAGCTTTTCCTTTTTTGTTTCTATGGTCGGCCAACCACCGTCACACATCTGTGTGATTTTAGTTTGTCTTGTCTGGTCTTTGTCTAAGTCTCTCTTGTTCTGTGTTGTCTGTGATCTATTCTGTTACTCGTTTTTCTTCTCTGTGGGTGTTTTTAGTATTTGGAAAAAGGGACCGATGACCATCGCAGTCTGGTCCCTTTAATCCCACAAACCAACCAACCATCTTGCACTGAGACCTATTGCATCCTTCATCAATGTGGATCTGCACTTCTGCTCATTCTCCAACTGTTGGGCAAGTTCACCCTCCTGGTTGCGTATTTTTCCATCAACTGTGCATATCATTTTCTACACTGACAATGATAATGGGCTTGTTTGCTTGATTCCATTTGATATCCAGCATGGTAGCTAGTCCGTTGTGGTGGGGCTGCCATGTACCCTCTTCATTGTAGCCCTCTGACCACACAGGGATCGCTGTGCTGATGCCTGCGCCCTTAACTCCCTGAGGAATAGATGTCCATCACCATGAGGCATCAGGACTCCCAGCAATGGTCATCCTGCCAGGTGGCCTTCACTGCGGCTGGGTGGTGCCCGTGGGGAGGCCTGCTGGTCGGAGTGGGTGGCATCAGGGCGGATGACACAGGGTGAACCATAGTACATCATCTCTTGCTGGTGGTCAAACACAAGCAGACTCGAAGCACTCATGGGCTCAATTCAACACACAGAAGTACGACCCCAAATTGTTCCCCTCCCTGCCACACCATGGGAGGAACGTCATGCTAAGGATGGCGGCGGCTCTTATTCGCCCCGGTACCTTGTATGTTCGAGCGCTGATGGGGAATCTTTCATGACGAAGAAGCCTCAGTTTTTTGTTGAGCATTTAGAGGAGAAGTTTGGGTAGGTGGAGGAATTGTCTAAAATGCGATCTAGGTCAGTCTTGATCAAAACAGCATCCTCTGCCCAGTCATGGGCGTTACTCGCTTCTGACAAGCTGGGGGATGTTTACATAAACATCACGCCCCATAGCTTAAATATGGTCCAGGGTATCATATTTCAGATGGACCTTCTTTTGCAGTCTGATGATGAGTTATGCGCCAATGTAGAGTGGCGAGGTGTACATTTCGTTTGGCGTGTCCACTGGGCACCGAGAGGTAAACGGGTTGCCACCGGTGCCTCCATCTTGGCCTTCGAGGGTGATACACTACCTGAGAAGGTCAAGGTGATGGTCTACCACTGTCATGTGTTGCTCCTACACCATCTACTTCTGTAGCAACCCCCCCCCCCCTCCCCCCAACCAATCCCCACTTCTGCGCCGGAGAAGCGTAAGTCTTCTTCAGCTCCTCTCTCTAGGAAGGGGTCATGGGTCACACCTTTCCCAGTTTTCTGCTAGTTGGAAAGATGACACCTGCCATTGGCTGAAGAGCCCAAAAGGAGCTGGTCGTAGGGCTTCACGCTCATCCTCAGTCCCGGAGACTGAATCAGTGAAGTCCTCCCAGCCAAGGAAACCCAAGGAGCAGTGAGAGAAATCCAAAAAGGAGATGCCGAAGACCAAGGGAATTGTGGTGATACCCACAGCACTGCTACCTACAAGCTCTGCATGGAGATTCTGGCATCCGCTCAGGACATAGATCTCGCCGAACTCTCAGACACAATGGATATAGACTGCTCAGGCAATAAGTTGGTGACAGCAGGTGACCCTGAGGCATAACTGCCTAATTGAATATTTCATGCCTTCCCAATCTCACGATGACGTCATCCTCCAGTGGAATTGCGGCCGTTTATCCCACCACCTGGTTGCGCTATGGCAACTGTTAAGCTTTACACCTGCTTTCTGCACTGCCCTTCAGAAAACTTGGTTCCTGGAAATGGCGGACCGCTGCCCTATATAGCTATAGGGGATATTATGAGAACTGTAGTGACTATAATAGTGTGTCAAGTGGACTTTGTGTATGTCCTGAAATCAGTATGAACCTGTGCTCCTTCAAACCCCTCTTGAAGCTGTGGCTGTCAGGATAAGGACGATGCAGGAAATAACTGTCTGCAATGTATAAACTCCTCTGCATGGTGCAGTACCCCTGAACGCATTGGCTGCACTGATTGATCAACTCCCTAAACCTTTCCTACTTTTGGGAGATTTTAATGCTCACAACCCTTTGTGGGGTGGCACCGCACTTACTGGCCAAGGTAGAGATGTCAAAAATTTACTGTCATGACTCGACCTCTGCCTCTTAAATACAGGTGCCACCACACATTTCAGTGTGGCACATGACATGTATTCGGCCATTGATCTCTCGGTTGGCATTCCTGGCCTTCTCCTATCTATCCAGTGGAGAGCACATGACCTGTATGGTAGTGACCATTTCCCCATCTTCCTGTCACTGCCCTGGCATCAAGCCCACGGACACCTGCCCAGATAGGCTTTAAATAAGGCAGACTGGGAAGCCTTCACCTCTGTTGTCACCATTGAATCTCCCCCACAGGGTAACATCAATGTGGTGGTTGAGCAGGTAACTACAATGATCGTTTCTGCGGCAAAAAACGCGATCTCTCGTTCTCCCTCCATTTTAACTCTGTCGCACTTTATTTGCATTTGTTTGTCTTGGTGGTTGACTTTTCCCTACATGTTTTCATCTCGCCCCACCTTGTCTTTTTGCGGTGGACATTTTAATTTGGTGCAGAGTGGCTGGGTCATCCTCTTTTATTGTTGTGATCAGCTAGGCCAGTCCATCTGCTCTATGGTTTTAATGCCTTCTTCTACTTTTCCTTGTGGTGCATGTTTTCCTCATTTTTTGTTCATTACATTCCCTTTCTTTTTAGGTGTGGTGTTGGGTGTTTCTGTGCCTTGAGCCTTGCTTGTCAGGGAAAAGGGCTGCTGACCCTGTAGTTTGGTCCCTTTATACCCCAAACCAACCAGCCATCCTCCCGCGACTTTCCTGTCTATAAGGAAGAACGCTGTATCCAAGAAATTCGGGTCAAAGAGAAAGTGTCCACCTCGGCTGCTCACAAGCTATTGGCTAGTAGGAAGCCTGCGCTGCTCCCAGCGGAGAAATACAGTACTGTCCTCGCCTCTCCTCGGACTACCAGGGAGGTGGCAACCCAGACATGCGGTCTGACCTTTAGCACCACAGTCGTCCGTTCGGCCAGTGCTAAGATCGCGCGGTCGACGTCTCCTCTTCCTCCCATCACCCCACAGACACCAGCCCCTTCATCAGCTTCTGCTAAGACGAAGACCCAGAAGTCAGATGCACGGGCCTTCAAGAAGGAACCATCCTGTGCAGACTTCCTACGTACCTTGACCTCCCAGCCTTCGACCGGTACTTCCACCAAATGTCCTTCCAAGAAGGCTCATAGGAAGCACAGTTCTCCTTCTCCGCCACGGCGCATTTCTTCTCCTGCGCCACCCAGCGGTTGCCGCCCCAGGCCGTCATCCGTTTCGCCTGGCCGCACCGCTGGTAGCCGAACATCTGGCCGTTCACCGGCGGAGGAAGCTCCCCCTCCCGGCCATCCTCCCGAGATGGCCGATGAACCTATAGACCCAATGGACGATGACTGTCCGCCTACTGATAGCGGCGGCAGTGCTCGCTCGAAGCCAGGCCCTCAGCGGCCTTCGAGGTGACCCCTTCTTTCATCTTCCTTTTCTTACGATGGCACTTATTCACTGGAATATTCGCAGCATTTGCTCCAACCGAGAGGACTTGAAGTTGCTGCTCCGCTTGCACCGTCCGCTCGTCGTAGCCCTCCAGGAAACGAAGCTACGCCCATGCGATCAAATTGCCTTGGCACACTACACCTCTGTGCGTTTTGACCTACCCCCTGTGGTAGGTATCCCAGCTCATGGAGGGGTTATGTTGCTGGTCCGGGATGATATTTACTACGATCCCATCACGTTGCACACCGGCCTGCAGGCAGTTGCCATCCGCATTACTCTCCCCACTTTTACATTTTCCATTTGTACCGTTTACACTCCATCGTCATCTGCCGTTACCAGGGCAGACATGATGCAACTTATTGCTCAGCTACCTGCGCCATTTTTGTTAACTGGAGACTTCAATGCCCACCATCCCCTTTGGGGCTCTCCAGCATCCTGCCCGAGGGGCTCCTTGTTAGCAGACCTTTTCAACCAGCTCAATCTTGTCTGCCTCAATACTGGCGAACCTACTTTTCTTTCGGACACATCTCACACCTATTCCCATTTACACCTCTCTATATGTACTCCCCAACTTGCACGCCGGTTTGAGTGGTATGCACTTTCTGATACATATTCGAGCGACCACTTTCCATGTGTTATCCATCTCCTGCAGCATACCCCCTCTCCGTGCTCCTCTAGTTGGACCATCTCCAAGGCAGACTGGGGGCTCTTCTCTTCCAGGGCGACCTTTCAGGATCAAACGTTCACAAGCTGCGATCGTCAGGTCGCACACCTCACGGAAGTCATTCTCGCTGCAGCTGACTATTCCATCCCTCACCCTACTTCTTCTCCACGTCGCGTACCGGTCCCCTGGTGGTCCGCAGCATGTAGAGACGCTTTACGTGCTCGTCGACGTGCTTTACGCACCTTTAAACGCCACCCTACAGTGGCGAATTGTATCAATTATAAACGATTACGTGCTCAGTGTCGTCGTATTATTAAAGAAAGCAAGAAAGCCAGCTGGGCTGCTTTCACCAGCACCTTCAACAGTTTTACTCCTTCTTCTGTTGTCTGGGGTAGCCTGCACCGGCTATCTGGCACTAAGGTCCACTCACCAGTTTCTGGCTTGACGGTCGCGAATGACGTCCTTGTGGCCCCTGAGGATGTCTCCAATGCCTTCGGCCGCTTTTTCGCAGAGGTTTCGAGCTCTGCTCATTACCACCCTGCCTTCCTCCCCCGCAAACAGGCAGAGGAGGCTAGGCCACCTAACTTCCGCTCCTCGAATCGTGAAAGTTATAATGCCCCATTCACCATGCGGGAACTCGAAAACGCACTTGGCCGATCACGGTCCTCCGCTCCAGGGCCTGATTCTATTCATATTCAGATGCTGAAGAACCTTTCTCCTGCGGGTAAAGGTTTTCTTCTTCGTACATACAATCGCATCTGGATTGAGGGACATGTTCCCGCATGCTGGCGCGAGTCTATTGTTGTCTCGATTCCTAAGCCGGGGAAGGACAAGCACTTGCCTTCCAGTTATCGACCTATCTCGTTTACCAGCTGTGTCTGTAAAGTGATGGAGCGAATGGTTAACTCTCGATTGGTTTGGCTGCTCGAGCCTCGACGCCTACTTACCAATGTACAATGTGGATTTCGTAGGCGCCGCTCTGCTGTTGACCATCTGGTTACCTTGTTGACCTTCATTATGAATAACTTCTTGTGGAAGCGCCCGACCGCGGCTGTGTTCTTTGATTTGGAAAAGGCTTACGACACCTGTTGGAGGGCGGGCATTCTCCGCACCACGTATACATGGGCCTTCGCGGCCGCCTCCCTCTTTTTATTCGTTCCTTTTTAATGGATCGACAGTTCAGGGTACGTGTGGGTTCTGTCCTGTCAGACACCTTTCGCCAGGAGAATGGGGCTCAGTTTTGAGCGTCGCTCTCTTCGCCATCGCGATCAATCCAATAATGGATTGCCTCCCAGCTGATGTATCAGGCTCCGTTTTCGTGGACGATTTTACCATCTATTGCAGCGCGCAGTGTACACGTGTCCTGGAGCGCTGTCTTCAGCGTTCTCTTGACCGTCTTTACTCCTGGAGTGTCGCCAATGGCTTCCGTTTTTCTGCCGAGAAGACGGTCTGTTATTAACTTCTGGCGCTACAAAGAGTTTCTCCCACCGTCCTTACGACTCGGTCCCGTTGCTCTCCCAATCATGGAGACAACCAAATTTTTAGGCCTTACATTTGACAGGAAACTTAGCTGGTCTCCACATGTCATATTTGGCCGCCCGTTGTACCCGTTCTTTAAATGTCCTCCGTGTTCTCAGTGGTATGTCGTGGGGAGCGGATCGAACCGTCCTACTTCGTCTATATTGGTCGATCGTCCGCTCCAAGCTGGATTATGGGAGCTTCGTATACTCCTCTGCACGGCCATCCATCTTACGCCGCCTCAACTCCATACATCATCGGGGTTTACGACTTGCGATCGGAGCATTTTATACTAGTCCCGTAGAGAGTCTTCATGCTGACGCTGGCGAATTGCCACTCACCTACCGGCGCGATATACTGCTTTGTCGGTATGCCTGTCGGCTACTGTCAATGCCCGACCATCCGTCGTATCGTTCCTTTTTTGACGACTCTCTCGACCGTCAATACGGGTTGTATGTCTCTGCCCTGCTACCCCCTGGAGTTTGCTTTCGTCGCCTCCTTCAAAACCTTAATTTTTCACTCCCTGCAACCTTTCGAGTGGGCGAGAGCCACACGCCACCTTGGCTCCAGGCTCAGGTCCGCGTTCACCTTGACCTCAGCTCGCTCCCAAAAGAGGTTACCCCCGGTTCGGTCTACCACTCCCGTTTTGTGGAACTTCGTTCGAAGTTCAACAACATGACTTTCATTTATACAGATGGCTCTAAGACCAATGACGGGGTCGGGTGTTCCTTTATTGTCGGGGCACAAAGTTTCAAATACCGGCTCCATGGCCATTGTTCGGTCTTCACAGCTGAGCTCTTTGCCCTCTACCAGGCTGTTCTTTACATCTGCCGCCACCGACAT
Organism: Schistocerca cancellata; assembly: GCF_023864275.1. Lineage (NCBI taxonomy): Eukaryota > Metazoa > Arthropoda > Insecta > Orthoptera > Acrididae > Schistocerca > Schistocerca cancellata. The sequence continues at coordinate 12,197,084 of NC_064627.1, read as the reverse complement.
TCCGCTTATGTCATCTGCTGCGACTCCCTGAGCACCATCCAGAGCCTCAGTGATCCGTACCCGGTTCACCCTTTCGTACACCGGATCCAACGCTCTCTTCCGCAGCTGGTGGACGTCGGTTCTCCGGTTAGCTTTATGTGGGTTCCTGGCCATGTCGGTATCCCTGGGAACAAAGCTGCAGATGCCGCGGCCAAGGCTGCAGTCCTCCAGCCTCGGACAGCTTCTTGTTGTGTCCCTTCGTCCGATTTTAGCAGGGTCATTTGTCGGCGTATTTTATCGCAGTGGCATGCCAATTGGGCTGCACTTACAGACAACAAGCTTCGGGCCTTAAAACCTCTTCCCGTGGCTTGGACGTCCTCCTCACGCCCTTCTCGGCGGGAGGAGGTAGTTTTGGCCAGGTTAAGAATTGGACACTGCCGGTTCAGCCATCGCCATCTGCTGACGGCTGCGCCGGCGCCGTTCTGCCCTTGTGGGCACTTGCTGACGGTTCGACACATTTTAATGTCCTGTCCAGATTTTAACACACTGCGTCTAGATCTTAACCTGCCAAGTACTTTCGATGCCATTTTAGCGGATGACCCACGAGCAGCTGCTCGTGTTCTTCGTTTTATCAATTTGACAAACCTCTCTAAGGACATTTGATGATGCTGTTTTTTAATCCTATGCCTGTCGGTCTGTCTTTAATCGTGTTTTCCCTTTTAGTTGTTGTTGTCAACTTGTGCCTCGCGGTGCATTCTTAGAGTAGTCAGGGCGCTAATGACCATTGAAGTTGTGCACTCTAAAACCACAAAAAAAAAAAAACCACTGTGATGTTAAAACCGTATGTCCCTCCCCCTATGCGGTGCTTTTAGTGCTGGAAATTTGGGCACATGTCTTCTTGCTCCATTTCCAGTGCCACATGTCTACACTGCGGACGTCCACTGCATCCACGTACTCCGTGTGCACTTCCTCCCACTTGTATCAACAGTGGAGACCACCACTCCCCCTGCTCACCAGACTGCACAGTACTCCAAAAGGAGGGGAAAATCATGGAGTACAAAACACTGGACCGGTTGACTCACCAAGAGGCTAAATGTAAATTTTAACGATTACACCTCATTCGGCTGACGTCCACATATGCTGCAGCTACTTCAACATCACCGCCACAAGTGATAGTAATTACATACACTGTGCTGCCAGAATACATCTGCCCCCTTCGTGGTAGGGGGCAAATATTCTTCTGTTGCTCCCAAAGCACCTACTTCGGAGCAATACTCCATCTAACACAGGGAACATCGATCCCCTCCCCCCACCCAGCCGGAGAAGCGACAGCTTCCTCCGGCTCCTCTTGTGCAGAAGCAGTCCCGTGGGACTCTCTCTTCAGAGGACTCCACTAATGCCACAGTGGACACTCACCAGTGGCTAAAGGAGCCTTAAGCTGCTGGACGGTCTTCCTCCGTGCCTGAAGCTATTTCAGAGAAGTCCTCCCAGCGAGCCCCTAAAGAGAAGCGAGAGGACAAGCAAACCAAAAAGAAGACTGCCAAGAAACAGGACCCTCCGATGGCCTCGACACCACCACTCCCTACCGGTTCTGCATCTGAGGATGAGGTGGAGATTTTAGCGTCCTTTAATCTCACTGATGCTTCATCCGCCATAGGAATGGATACCGATACTCAGTCGGTGGCAGCAGGTGACCCTGAGGCATAAACTGCCTCCTTGCGTGCTTCACGCCTTCCCAGCCTCACGATAACGTCATCTTCCAGTGGAATTGCGGCAGTTTTTCCACCACCTGACTGAGCTATGGCAACTGTTAAGATTTAAACCTGGTTTCCAACAATGCGGAACCCAGCCCTCGGTAGCTATCGGGGATATTACAAGAACCGTAGTGAGTATAATAGTGTGTCAGGTGGAGTTTGTGTTGATGTCCTGCACTCAATATGTAGTGAACCCGTGCCCCCTTCAAACTCCTCTTAAGGCTGTGGCTGTCAGGATAAGGACGACAGAGCAAGTATCTGTGTGCAATGTATATCTTCCTCCAGATTGTGCAGTACTCCGGAACGTTTTGGTTGCACTGATTCAGAAGCTCCCTAAACCTATCCTACTTTTGGGAGATTGTAATGCCCATAACCTCTTATGGAATGGCACCATACTTACTGGCCGAGGTAGAGATGTCGGAGATTTACTGTCTCAACTCGACGTCTGCCTGTCAGGATAAGAACGACAGAGGAAGTAACCGGCTGCAATGTATATCTTCCTCCAGATTGTGCAGTACTCCTGAATACTGGGGCCCCCCACACATTTCAGTTTGGCTCACGGTACTTCCTCGGCCATTGAGTTATTACTTTGCAGACCAGGACATTGCCCCTCAGTCCACTGAAGAGCCCACAATGACTTGTGTGGTGGTGACCACTTCCCCATCTTCCTGTCACTCCTCCTGCATAGCGCCCATGGATGCTTAGCCAGATGGGCTATAAACAAGGTAGACTGGGAAGCTGTCACCTATGCCATCACCATTAAATCTCCCCCATATGGCATGGCAACACTGGTGTGATGGTTGAATGAGTCACCAAGACAATTGTTTCTGCAGTGGAAAATGCAATCTCTTGTTCCTCAGGGTGCCTCGGTGAAAGACAGTACCTTGGTGGTCGCCGGAAATTGCTGAGGCCATTAAAGAGTGTAGGCGGGCTCTACAGTTTCATAAGCGGCACCCTTTCCTCGAGCACCTAATAGCTTTAAATGGCTCTGTGCCAGCGTTCCCCATCTTATAAAAAGATGGAAACAAGAGGGTTGGGAGAGGTACGTCTCAACCATTGGGTGCCATACATCACTTTCCCAAGTCTGGACGGAGATCAGACATGTTTTTGGGTACGAGACCCCCCCACAGGTGTGCCTGGCATTCATATAAATGGAGTGTTATCTACCGACTAAAATGCACTTGCCAAGCACTTTGGTGCCCACTATGCTTAGGCCTCTGTGTCGGAAAATTACCCCCTGCCTTTCGTACCTTCGAACAGCTGATGGAAGGGAAACGCCTCTTTTTCACTACACACCACAGTGAATCGTATAACGCTCCATTTACTGAGTGGAAGCTCCTCAGCACTCTATCTCATTGCCCCGACACAGCTCCTGGGCCAAATCAGATCCACAGTCAGATGGTTAAACATCTCTTGTTGGACTTCCAGTGACATATCCTTGTCATCTTCAACCGCATCTGGAGGGATGGCATATTCCCGTCGCAATGGTGGGAGAGCATCATCGTTCCTGTGCCAAAACCCGGTAAAAACCCACTTGATGTGGATAGCTATTCGCCCATCAGCCTCACCAATGTTCTTTGTAAGCTGCTAGAAAGTATGATACGTCGGCATTTCTGTTGGCTCCTGGAGTCACATGGCCTACTGGTGCTATGCGGTCGCTCTACCACTGATAATCTAGTGTCCCTTGAGTCTGTCATCTGAACAGCCTTTACCAGATGCCAACACCTGGTTACCATCTTTTTTTTATTTATGAAAAGCTTAGGACACGACCTGGCAACATCATATCGTTGCCACATTATATGAATGGGGTCTATGATGCCGTAGCTATTTTTATCCAAAATTTCCTTTCTGTGTCAAAGTTGGTGCCTCCCATAGTTCCCTCCATACCCAGGAGAATGGAGTGATGCAGGGCTCTGTATTGAGTGTATCGCTATTTTTAGTGGCCATTAATGGTCTAGCAGCAGCTGTAGGGCATAACCTTGGTATGCATAACAAACTGCATGCCATTAAGGAGAATACGAGTGTGTGGAAGACCTCCATGCGGGCCTCTTGCAGGGACTCTGTGGTTCTCTGCTGGCTCCGCATCAGCCATGCTGGAGTGACCCACGGCTATCTCCTGCGCCATGAAGACCCACCTCATTGTCATTTGGATGCCCAGTTGATAGTGTCCCATATTCTGTTGCACTGTCCGGCTTTCGCTGCCCTGCAATGAAATCTTCAGTTTCTGTACTCATTACCATTAATTATAGCAGATAACTCCTCATCAGCTGATTTAGTTTTATGCGTGGGGGGGGGGGGGGGGTTATCCTTCATCCTTCTATCTAAGTTTTAGCACTTGTGTGTTCCTCTGTGTCCTCCACCCTATCGCTTTTAGGCTAAATGTTTTAAGGTGTTTTTTCCTTGTGGTCAGCCAGCCACAGTCATCGGCTCTCTTGTTCTAATCCCTTCTACCTGTTTCTTGTGTCTCTCTCTCTCTGGTTTTCTTGTGCTATTTTGTTCATTGTAGTGTTCGTTGTGCTGTGAATGTCATTTGTTTTATTCTCTCTCTTGCGGAATTGTTTTAAAAAGGAACAAGGGACCAATGACCTAGCAATTTGGTCTCCCCCCCCTCCCCCCTCTTTAAACCAACCAACTGACAAAGTAACATGCCTTTTGCATAGGAACATAAATATGAGCCCCTTGCAAGCCTTGCATTTTGTGTCACGTGAATCGGTACAAAGTGCAGACTCAATCAGAATAAATACTGTGTATAGATGGACAAGTGAAAAGTTTGAGAACAAAAGAGACAGATGTCATAGTATCAAAAATGTAGCTGGAAATGAATATCATGAAATTCGCAATTCCATGTTGAAAAATATCATGCCAACCTGTGAAACTGAAGTCTGTCCAGCAATTAGGTCCCATGAGCTCAATAAATATATTAAAAATATTATGAATTCAAGAGAGAATTTTGAAAAAGAAGTAATTGAAAGTTACAAAGGCATTTTCATCACTTGCGAAAAATCCCCTCTGAGAATATAGTCAAGGAGAAACTATAAATGAATTGAAAAATATAATGCGATCCTCCAGAAAAATCTACCCTGCTTCCAGGATTGTCATAAGCAGTAAGTGAGAGCAGTACTGACCAAATCAACTGCAGAATTAATGAGATTTGTGATAGATTAGGTGCTATGATTATAAAGTCAAGTTAGTTCTTATTCAAAGATTGTTTGGCCGAGGATGGGCTGATTGCTGACAAGCATTTGACGCAGTACCACACCTAAGGCTATTATCAAAATTATGATCATATGGGGTATCAAGTGAAATTTATGATTCGATTGAGGCCTTTTTGGTAGGGAGGACACAGCATGTTACGTTGGTTGAAAAGTCATCATCAGGTGAAGAAGTAACTTGGGTGTGATCCAGGGAAGTGTATTGGGACTCTTGCTGTTCCTTTTATATGTTAAAGACCTCGAAGACAATGTTAATAATAACCTGAGACTTTTTCCAGAAAATACAGTTATCTATAATGGTATATTGTCCAAAAGAAGCTGCATAAATATTATGTCAGTTCTTGATAACATTTCAATGTGATAACAAAGATTGGCATCTTGCTTTAAATGTTCGGAAATGTAAAATTGCATACTTCAAAAAATGAAAAAACGTAGTACCCTATAATTTCAATGAGTCACAGTTGGAATCCGCCAACTCGTACAAATACCTGGGTGTAACACTTTGTAGGGACATGAAATGGAGTGACCACATACACTCAGTTGTGGGTAAAGCAGGTGGTTGACTTCAGTTTATTCGTAGAATACTGGGGAAGTGCAGTCTCTCACGTGACCACTTCTAGAATATTTCTCAAGTGTGAGAGACCCATGCCAAATAGGGCTAACTGAGGATATTAAACATACAGAGAGACAATTATTGAACTATATGAAATAAAATCATCATAACCTCTGAATGGTTTGCGTTAGGAAGTTTAAACTGCAAGGTTTGCTTCGGGGCATGCTGGGAACTAGTGTGCATGTGCATGGTCTGGTTTAGCGATGAAGCCCACTTTCATTTGGATGGTTCGTCAATAAGCAGAATTGTTGCATTTGGGAGAATGAGACTGCATTTTGCGATCGACAAGTCTCTTCACCCTAAACTGATGACTATGTGGTGTGCAATGTCCAGTCATGGAATAATCGGTGTGATATTCCTTGATGGCATGGTGAGTACCCGAACATTATGTGAGGGTTTTGGAAGATGATTTCATCCCCATTTATCAAAGTGGCACTGATTTCGCCATCGAAAGCACTTTAACTGCATTGTGGCTCTGGGGTACCCAGAGGCCACTGGCATGGGCCTCGATTGACCGCCATTTTCTCCAGATCAGAACATATGTGAGTCCTTCTTGTGGGACTACATTAAAAACAGTGTTTATCGCAATAATTCCAGCTCCGACACTACTGCAGGCCGTGCAAAATTTCGCTAAGGGTCTTCTCCTAACCTTCACCAAGGATGGCAGGCATATCGAACATGTCATAAACTAAATCCAAATATCTATAGTGTTGTCTACATGTTGAATAAAATGATGCACACCGTATTTTGTAACTAATTTACATTTTTTTCATACTGTTCAATAACTGACACCCTGTATACAGAGAATGGCAGCACGGAAGGTCACAGGTTTTTTTTATACATGGAGAGTGTCACAAAGATACTGAAGAAACTGAAGTGGCAGACCCCTGAGGATAGATGTAAACTACCCTGAGGAAGTCTACTAACAAAGTTTCAAGAACCAGCTTTAAATGATGACTCCAGTAATATACAACCACCTCCTAAGTATCGCTCATATAGAGATTGTGAGGATAAGTATGGTATCCACCACTATTAAAGCTCCACACCAAACAACGCATCATTGGTTGCACCTCTCCATGTGCTACTAATATTGCAGGCCACCTCTGTGCGTGTGCACGTGCTTCAAACCACAATGTTGGCCTCCAATGGCACTCAGCGACTGGCCGCACAGGATATATAGCGACCCGAGCTGCCGGCTCCATTAACTGTGGAGCCTTATTTATCGCCACCACCAACATCTACAAGCCAGTTCTCATCATGCTATGTTTTACTCCACAACTTGGGAGTGCTACACTGCAGTGGACCTGCTGATCAGTATTGATTTGACTGTGCTTTGGATTAGAATCTGAGTGCTATACTGGAACTTGGACCTAAACATTCACTAAGCTTAGTATGTCAGCGGGCTTGTGATTCTGACGGAATTCTGCATTTCATGTGCGCTTCCTGAACATTGGTATAACCACCATCAATTTATATAATTTTCCATACAGTGTTCAACTACAACTTGGCGCTTGGTAACAAAGTTATTTTTATGAGTGTTTTGTCAATAAACCGTTGAATGGTGTTATATTTGTTGTGTTATTCCTGGTTATGTCACAATTAAATGGCGACAATTCAGCAACCATATACATTGGAAGCTCTACTCATTCAACTTATTCTTCAGCAGGATGTGAACCAGAAGCAGCTACTGAACATCTTCCAACCACTTCTTCAAAGCGTACTGCAAATGCAAGCAACGCAGCAAGTGCTGGCTATTCCTCCCTTTAATGAGGCTTTAGAGGATTGGGAAGCCTATGAATCAAGATAACTAGAGCATATCCACACATTCAAGGTAACTGATGCCAGCCTCATGAAATCTTTCTTTTTGACTTTGTCAAAACCTGGAATTTACTTGCTGCTGTGCCATCTGGACCCCTTATCTAAGCCTTCAGAGCTCACCTTTTCAAATATTGGTTCGTTGCTGATTAATTATTACCAGCAGCATACCCATGTTATTTCCTCCCAGGTAGCATTTTACCAATGCAAGAGACAGCCAAATCAGACTCGTAAAGAATTGGCTGCAGAGCTGTAAGCTTTAGGGCGAAAATGCTATTTTGTTGCCCCTAAAAGTGAGTCCTATGCAGAAGAAATGATCGTGGGCATGGGCATCCGGAGGGATTTCTAGCGCGAGGCACTTCAACTCGAAGACCCGTCCTTAGACCAAGTTTTGAACTTAGCACAAAGTTACAAAGTGACTCAAGCAGCAGACTGGAGTCGTGGATCGACATAGCAGCCATTAATGTAAACACATCCCAGGCAGCTGCCAATGGCCACACTAGTGGTGATTTGGACGTAGCAACAGTACAGGCAGGATGCCGTACCATCGACCGACAATGCCCTCCATCCCACTCAAGCCAATCGGACTGGTATTGGTTAGTGATACGTCTGCCATCCCATCCGGATTGTGTTAAAAACATCAGTGTGAAGACTGCCCTGACAAATGAACCTATTGCTAAAACTGCTCTGTCAATGGCCATTTAGCTTATGTAGGTCTTAAGTCCTGTCAGGCAAGGCAGCCTCCTGCCCAACAGGTGGATGTTGATCTGGTAGCCACTACAGGCCATCAAGAGACCACCAATAAGCATTTTGTAGAAGTGCAAATTGCAGAGAAGCAATCCAGTTAAAAGGTGCAACCATTAGCATTCTGAATTATGGTATCTATTTGAATCTTGGAGCACCTCCCTTGCAAAAAACAGATGTCTAATGGTATATAATAAACGCATCAAGTCGAACTGCCAACATCATATCATCACCTGCCACATTACCTTCTTAGTCATTAACAGTGATTCCACTGAGAACTTGTTTGGACTTCACTCTTTTCAGAAATTTGGGCTTTCAATAGAAGATTCTGTGTATTTGGTATTTGAGACTCGGACCTAGAGACACTGCTAGGATTATAAGGACCTGTTCACCCTGGAGCTCAGCACTGTAAAGGATTTTGAGGCACGCCTCACACTGAAATGTAATGCACTGCCTCGTACTTTAGAGCCCACGCCATTCTGTTAGTTCTCAGAGACCAAGTAAAGGAAGAATTGGATCGACCAACTGCAATTGGAGTTCTAGAACCTACTCCTCCTAGTCAATGGGGCATAGTGCTAAAGCCATCGGGGAAGATCCACCTGTGTGGCAATTTTAAAGTTACTGTCAGTGCCTAATCAGAGATTGAGGCATATCCTATTCTGAAGTCAGAAGAATTACTGCCAAATTAAAAGGTAGAAACATCTTCTCTAAAGTAGACATAATGGATACATACCTCCAACTTCCCCTTGATTCAGAATCTCGTCAGTTTCTTGCACTTGACACGCTGCACGGACTTTATCATTTGAAATGACTAATGTTTGGTACAACAAGTACCCCTACCCCCCGTTTTTCAGCACTTTTTGAAACAATTAGTACTCAAAAGTGAATGGTTGCATTAACTATTTAGTTGACATCATTGTAACAGGGGGAACCTTGGCAATCTGAAATCTTTATTCAGCGTCTTAAAGAAAGCTGGCCTGAAATGCAGAAATGAAAATTGTTGTTTTTCCCAGTCTGAGACTGAGTACTTCGGCCACATCGCTTCCAGCTTGGGCATTCGTCCTCTGGATAAACGTATTGAAGCCATAATCAAACTTCCCATACCAATAATGCATAAGCAACTTTGTTCCTTTCTGGGAAAGATATCGTGTTACTGAAAGCTCCTACGTGCAGCAACAATAGAAACTGCACCTTTCTCCCTGTCATGCAAAAAAAGGGGGGGCTTTTCAGTGGACACCAGCTTGAGAGCATGGCTTCCACAGGTGGAAATCCTACTGTCGACAGCCTCGTGCCTCGCACGTTTTCTTCCAACAAAGCAGATACTTATTGCAACAGACGCATCTGATACAGGTGTCGGAGCAGTCCTGGCACACAGGGAGGCAGATGGCTCTGAGCACCCTGTGGCTGCTGCTTATGATGTTGGAGGGCCTGCCTGTGATATCGAATCGCCTCAGTGATCCCTGGTGACCACCAAGGCACAGTCCTCTGCCGAGGGGACCCAGAAGAAAAGGGAATTGCAGATTCCACTACAGAAATGATGCCGGTTGTTATTGTGAGAACCACCTGATCAATGGCATCATGAGAAAGAGACTCAATAGTGGCAATGGAAACGGACGAGTCCCAGTCAGCCTTATTCAAAGCCCATTTGGGGAGGTGCCCAGGAGAGTGATGCTCTGGCAGTGACAGAAAGATTGGAAAGTGGTCACTACCGCACAAGTCATCATGCACACTCCATTGGACGAATGGTAGAAGGTCAGTGCTGCAGACTGGAAGGTCGATGGCTGAGTACATGTCATGCACCACACTGAAATGTGTGGAGGCACCATTATTTAAAAGAGAAAGGTCGAGCTGTGACAACACTTGCTCAACGACAGTGCCTTGGCCTATTGCCACCAATCCAACCCGCAGAGGGTTATGGGCGTTGAAGTCGTCCAGTAACAGAAAAGGTGGTGGCAGTTGGGCTATCAGCGCATCCAATACATGCTGCGGGACGTCACCATCCAGTGGAAGATAGGGACTGCATACAAAAACAGCCTGAGGCATCCACACCCAAACAGCGACAGCCTCTAAAGGTGTTTGTAGAGGGACAGACTCGCTGTAAAGTGAGTGAAGGACGTAGATGCAGATGCCACCAGATACCCTCTCATAAGCTGCCCAATTCTTGTAATAACCCCGATAGCCTTGGAGGGCAGGGGTTCACAACACCGGAAACCAAGTTTCCTGGAGAGCAATGCAAAAGAAAGGGTGGAGGCTGAGAAGTTGTCAGATCTCAGCAAAGTGGTGGAAAAAACTGCTGCAATTCCACTGGAGGAGGATATTGTCCGCGGCTAAAAAAAGTGTGAAGGGACCGAGAAGGCAGATTATGCCGCTGGGTTATCGACCACCACTGAAGGAGAGCCTGAATCGAGAATCAGTGCGTCTGAGGTAGGGGCGTGATTGAGGTCGTTCGGGGACGCCAAAATCAGCAAATTGTCCTCAGACGCAGAGCTGGTAAGGACAGGACCAGGTCAACCGATGGTCCTCCCACAGGGTAGCCAGGGAGGGGAACGATCGGGAATCATAGGTTGCAGCATCAAAATTATTCCTGACACACTTGGAGACTGCTGGGGCCAAGCAACCACCAGCTTGATGTGATTTAACCCATTTCATTGTGGGTCATCTGCCCTAATGTCATCCACTCCGACCAGGAGATCTCCCCACGGGTGTCACCCAGCCTCAGCAAGGGCCACCTGGCAGGATAGCCATTGCCGGGACTCCTGGTACCCCAGAAGGATGGGCACCTACTCCTTGGTATATGCGGGGAGGTCTCAGCTCTGTCATCAGCATTGCGATCCCTGTGTTGTCAGGGGGCTACCACCAAGGGGTACATGACAACTCCACCATGGTGGACTAGCTACCACACTGGATTTCGGGTGCCGAAATGGTCCAGAATTGTCATGGCCGCAAAGGATGGTACAGCGCAGGAGATGAGGAGGAGGCAACCAATATGATGTTGGGTACAAAGCCTGCTACATGACAATAGGTAGCATGCAAGATCTTGGTGCATGATGGACAAACCAAAAACACCATGTAAGGTGTTCTTCCCCAAATGGCACACACACTAGCAACAGAAATTTGGAAAAGATGGAGGTCAAACTCGAGAGGGGACCAAGACAAAGACCAAAATGTGAGAGATTCCTTTTAGTCGCCTCTTACAACAGGCAGGAATACCGTGGGCCAATTCTAACCCCCGGACCTGCAAGAGGGCATCTGGTGCTGGTCGATGTCAGGGGTAAGTTGTTCTTGTTGGGATGTGGTGTTGGTCAGCTAGCTGTGTACGAAAGGCGTCTATAAGTCTGGTGTCTGTCTGGGTAGCTTGGGGTAGGATGGGAACTAGGTGACTTGTAATGGTGGTGTGGGGATGGGGATGGAAAAAACTGTTGGAAAACTAGGTGGGGACAAAGTTGGTTGGCATGTCACAGAACATCCCGGTCCAGAAGCTGCACCTGGAGTCCTTCCAGTTCCAGTACTGGACAATTGTTCCCGGAATCCAGGCTGGTTGCTGGCAAAATCCTATCGCCCACAACAAGGTCCCAGGGCATAACTTGGAAGCAGGCAATAGTGGTGGTGCTGGTCTTGGCATTTGCAAGAGCAGGCTCAAGAGGCTCTGGGGTGCTGTCCATAGAAAAGTTCCGCAGGACTTTCCGATGGGTGTGGACATGTAACTGCTCAAAAAAAAAAAAGTTGGTGATCTATCGGTGGAGTGATGCTGGACGTATTTCTTCATTTGAGTTTTGAATGTGCTGGCTATCCTCTCAGCTTCTCCATTACATTGTGGATGGAAATGGACTGTTGGAATGTGGCAAATTCCATGCTCGGCACAGAAACTACCAAACTCCTCGCTACAGAATTGTGGACTGTTGTCAGTTACGAGCACTTCCGGCAGACTTTCAACTGCAAATTTTTTTTTTTTCTAAGGCTGTGATGGTGTTGCTGGTTGATGTGGCATTGCAGCAGGCACTGTACGGAAATCAGGAGTGAGCATCAGTCACTATCAAGAACACTGCGTTAAATCAGGCCCAGCAAAGTCAACGTGTACCAGTTCCCAACGGCGAGCACATGGTGGTCAAAAAGCAAATGAATGTCATGGAGCTGCCTGCTGGCTTTGGCAGTATGGACATGTCTGGGTGAGTTGTTCAGTCTCCTGGTTCCTGCACGGCCAGTAACTGAACCTGCAAGCCGGATGTTTAGTTCAGGATACCCCCAGTGATCTTGGTGCAATAGTAGCAGGACATGCTGATGTAAAGAACAAAGAACCACTACTCGTGGGTGTCCATCGGAAATGAGCAGAAGCACTCCATTGATCAACATGAGCTGATTGTGAGCATTAAAGAACTGATGGAATGCCGCAGAAGCCTTGGGAGGTGGTTGTTCACGCTACCCATGAAATATGTGACTCCGGACTTGTTGGAGTACCTTGTCATTACCGGTTGCATCTGCAACCTGGGAGCTGGTAATGGGAAAAGAATCTAAGGTGGCTTCTGCTTCTTCGTCGATGTGTAAACACAGAATTTCTTCTTTGTCAAACTCTTGGATCAAGTCCCCATGGAAGGCGGGATAGGGCATCAGCATTGGATTTTCAGTTGTGTTGTGGAAGTGAATCTCATACTTGTAGCACACCAAAAATACAGCCCAGTGCTCGAATCTTTGCTGCTGGATTGAATGAGGAGATCAGCGGTTTATGGTATGTGATGAGGTGAAACTTTGTGCCGTAAACAAAAATGTGGAATTTCTTTAACACGAAGATGATGGTCAGTGCTTCTTTTACTATTTGGGAGTACCGGCATTGGGTGTCAGTCAACATTTCTGATGCGTAGGCCACAGGGTGCTCAGAGCCATCTGCCTCCCTGTGTGCCAGGACTGCTCCGACACCTGTATCAGATGCGTCTGTTGCAATAAGTACCTGCTTTGTTGGAAGAACACCTTACCTATAAGCGGCTCTGTGCCTGAGCTCGACACCTTATTCACCGAGGGAAGCAGGAGTGCTTGGAAAGGTATGTCTCCACCATTGTCATCCATACCTCTACATCACAGATTTGGGCCAAGATTAGGCAGCTCTATGGATATCAGATCCCTGTCAGTGTACCTGGGCTTTCACTGGATGGAGCAGTCTGTACTGAATCATACACAATTGCAGAACACTTAGCCAGGCATTATGTTCAGAGTTCTGCTTTTACGAATTACCCACTGGCCTTCCGCTACCTGAAAGAGCGGTTGGAACATCGAAGCCTTTCCTTCCATACACACCACTTTGAATCGTACAATGCTCCATTCGGTGAGTGGGAATTCCAAAGTGCCCTAGCCGCTTGCCCTGATATGGCTCCCGGACCGGATCGCATCCACTATCAGATGCTCAAACACCTCTCGGTGGTTTATAATTTATAAAAAACAGCTACCAGCCACATGTATGGTTTAAAAAGGTTTATTATCTTCAGACCATGACCGTTTTTGGATTTTTCTTTACAAATCCATCTTCAGATGGCAGTTACAAGCATTCTAAGTTTAATACACTTTTCAATATGCACTATGCGAGTGCTATTCCTGTCAATGGACGTCACTTTCAACCTCATCATCTTAATTACACACGCAGCACACACGAATAACGTTTACAAAACGTGGCCCAGCTTCATATTACAAACGAGAACAATACTTGCAAAGAACTTACAGTCATAACGATGTTAACTTACAGTTGCTATATAGTCGATATGGGTACAGTAAAATATCTCTTTTTGCCATTGTATGAGATTAATCTAAAACGGAATAAATAAAATTACATACAAATAAGATTACAAAAATTATATGTAGTACAGAAATACTGTGTGTTACTAATTAGTTGTTACAATTTTAGGAGATAAATTCTAATATATGACATGATAAGCAATGCACATGTTTTCATTATGCAATGTTTCAATGGCAAGTAAGCAGTTTTGGGGGGCCTGTATACTGAATGTTTTTAATGGAATATTAGGCTTAAGTTATTTTAAAAAAGTGAAAGCTTCTTCAAAGTTATTTAGGAAGGGGGTGTTAACTGACTCTGTCTGTTCATTCAGAATGGGATCAGGGAACCTGTTTTTATGTGTATGAATCTCAATCTCCTCTAAGAGATTCAATGTGAAACCCTTGTCTTTGAGGTGTAATATCTGCAGGTTGTTTTCTATATTCTCAACTGTATGATTGTTTTCTGCAAGATGGGTGGCAAAAGCAGATTTGCTTAGGTTTTTCAGACGTAGGGCATCAAGGTGTTCCTTGAATCTTGTTTCAAAAGCTCTACCTGTTTGGCCAATGTAGATTTTAGGACAGTTGTTACACTTAAGTTTATAAATTCCAGATCTTTTATGGGGTATGCTATTGTGTGGGCGTGTGTGTATGACTCTTTGTTGGAGTTTGTTATTGGTAGAGAAACTGATTTTGACATTTCTTCTTCTTGAATAGGTTGGAAATTTTGTATGAAAGTGGGCCTATATATGGTAGGGCTACATATTTTACTGATTCTTTGTCTTTCATAGTTATTGTGGCTGTTGCTCGTTGCAACGACTTACTGCTAGCAATTTTTTCTTTTATTTTTTGAGAGAGTGTGTCTATGATTGAAGCATCATAGCCATTATTTTGGGCAATTGATTTGATTATGTTGATTTCTTTGTGCTGTTCAGTGGGGGTGAGGGGGACTTTATGCATACGATGTAGCATTGACTGGAAATCAGCCGTCTTATGTTGGTTCAGGTGGCAGGATGTGTTATTGATGGTAACATCTGTGGTTGTTGGTTTTCGAAAGATACCAAAATGGTGTTTGTTATTTATGTTTGATATTTTGAGATCCAGAAAATTGATGCTATTATTTATTTCATGCTCCACTGTGAATTTGATGTTGTTGTGTAATTTGCTCAGATCTTCAGCTAAGGTATCAATTTCGCTGCTGTTACCATCAAAAAGTAATAGTGTCATCTACGTATCTCTTGTAGTAAATTATTTTACTGTTCATTTGGTTATTGGATGAGAAGAACTTTTGCTCAAGATGGTTAATGTAAATATCAGCTAATAATCCAGCAAGACTGCTACCCATTGCAAGGCCATCATTTTGTTTATAGACTTTATTATTGTAGGTGAAGTAATTATTAGCCAAGTGTGAGGATCTCTATTAACTCATATATTTCTGGAGGTGGACAGCTAGTGCCCCATTAGCCTTACCAACATTAATGTGCAAGTTGCTCGAATGCATGGTGAGCTGGAGGTTGAGTTGGCTACTTGAGTCTCGGGGCTTTCTGGCTCCGTCCTGGGGTGGGTTCCTTAAGGGCCGCTCTGCCACCGATAATCTAGTCTGACTGGAGTCCGCCATCCGCAAGGCATTTGCCCGCCATCGGCATCTGGTTGCCATCTTCTTTGACATGCAGAAGGGATACGATATGATGTGGTGACATCACATCCTCACCACGGTTCATGGGTGGGGTCTTAGGGGCCTGCTCCTGCTTTTTATTCAAAATTTTCTGTTCCTTCGTTCCTTCCGTGTGCAAGTTGGTTCCTCCCATAGTTCCTCGCGAGTCCAGAAGAATGGGGTCTTGCAAGGCTGTCTTGAGTGTCTGCCTCTTTTTAGTTGATATCAATGGACTAGCTGCAGCTATGGGAACATCTGTATCGGCTTCTTGGTATGGTGATGACTTTTGCCTGTGCTGTAGCTCCACTGGCATTGCAGTTGCTGAACGACTACTACAGGGCGACATCCGCAGGGTGCAGTCCCGTCTCAATTATGGGAGCCTGCTGCATTGCGGTTGCTTGATCCCATACTTCACTGCGGGATCCAATTCGCAACTGGAGCTCCACACAAAAGCCCTATAAACAGCATACTTGTGGAGGCTGGTGTCCCTCCATTGTGGATCCGGCACCAATGGCTATTGGCCACTTATGCTGCACGTGTTTGTGGCATCCAAATTACTGTCTCCTGTTCTCCAACTCAGTCGTCGATCTTCCAGAAAGGCGGCCCAAGTCAGTGTGTATGATTGCTGTTCACATCCGGGCTCTTCTCTCTCTGGGCTTGAGGTTTTCCCTCTCCAACCTCTTTTCCGGGCCCATATGCGTATACCCCCATGGTGTGTGCCCTGCCCATGCCTTCAGCTGTATTTAGCACAAGGCCCGAAAGACTCTTCTCTCGTGAGGCCCTCCGCCAATGCTTTCTTTCCATCCTTGCTGCATTTCCCGGCTGTGCTATAGTCTGTACCGACGGTTCTGTGGTTGCTGGTCGAGTTGGTTATGCCTTTACTCTTGGGTAACAATCTGAACAACGCTCATTGCTGGATAGCTGGTGTTTACACTGCAGAGCTTGTAGCCATCTCCCGTGCCCTAGAGTATATCCGCTCCTGCTCAGGTGAGTCTTTCGTTATCTGTAGTGACTACCTGAGCGGTTTACGAGCTATCGACCAGTGTTTCGGGTAATTAACGTGATGACATGCTGGCCAACTGGCTATCAGTGCACCGGCCTTCCGGAATGTGATATCCAGTCAGTATTGCAGCAAAAAGTCCTTGGTATTTACAGTGATGAATGTCGCGAACTGCCTTTCCCAACAAACTTAGGGTCATCAAGGAGACGACAGGTGTGTGGAGCTCCATCTTGCGAGCCTCTCACAAGGACTTAGTTGTTCTCTGCTGGCTATGCATTGGCCACACCTGGCTGACGCACGGTCATTTATTGCACCGCAAGAATGCACCTCTATGTCACTGTGGATCAGCTTTGACAGTGGTCCACGTCTTGTTGGCCTGTCCGCTTTTAACTGTGCTCAAGCAGACATTTGCACTGCCTGATACGCTCCCTGCCCTTTTAATACATGGCAGGCTCAGTTTTGAGTTTTATTCAAGCAGGGGGCTTTTATTGCTCAATCTGAGGGTTTCTCTTTTTTTGTGTTGAGTCTGGCCTTTGGCCTACGGTTTCAGATTTAGTGTGTCTCTTGGTGTACTGCCCCCTAACACCCCCCCCCCCCCCCCCACCACCACCACCACCACCACCACCACCACCACCACCACGGTCGGCCAGCCGCTGTAACACTTTTAATTCCTCTTTTCTGGTCTTTGTCTATGCCTTTCTTGTTCTGTGTAGTCCCTTGTCCTCTCCATTGCTTTTCTTTCTTCCTTGCGGGTGCTTCATGGTCAGGGTCATGGAAAAAGGGACTGATGGCCTTTGTAGTCTGGTCGCTTCAACCCCGACAAAGCAACCAACTAGTACCAGATGCCCTTCCCGGTCTAGAGAGATGTCGCCCGATCACAAACCACAAGTAATTCCAGATGAAGATGAAGAAATGCCGCTGGCTCCTCCTGCTCCACTGCCGAGGTCAACCTTCACCTGCAGCTGGGGCATTTTCATCCATATTCTCCTGTGCCCCGAATCACTAACGCCACTGAGGACTCAGAGGAGGACCCCATGTATGTGGTGTTCATTTGCAGCAAATGCTTTCCCACTTCCCTAAGGACGAAGGGGTGTGGTATCCACCATTGTTAAGACTCCGCACCAAGCAGCAGTGTAATCCATTGCACACAGCCGAGAAATGTTGCTAACAGTGTAGGCCGTCTTCGAACGTGCGCTTCAAACCACAGCGATTGGCCACCCGTGACACATGGTGATTGGCCATCCAGAATGTACAGCGACCCCAGCCACTGGTGCCATTAACTGTGAAACCTTATTTAACACTGCCACTGACATATACTAGCTACTTTCCTATGTTCTGCTCCACAGCTCGTGCGTGCTACGCTGCCGTGGATTTGCTGTTCAATGTTAATTTGGCTGCACTCTGGACTTAGAATTCGAATGCTATATTGGAACTTGGGCCTCAACACTGACTAGGCTTAGTATGTCAATGGGCTTGTGATTCTGCTGGAATTCTGCATTTCACGTGCACTTCCTGAACATAGGTATACCCACAATCATAATTTTCTTTAAAGTGTTCAACTACAATTTGGCACTTGGTAACAGAACTTTTTGTGCCAGTGTTGTCGGTAAACTGTAGAATGGTGATATATTTATTGTGTTATAACCAGAAATAACAGTAAGATTATAACAATTACAGCACACACAGAGCCAACGAGCCAATAATTCTTCTCATGCTCCATACATGAATTGAACGGGAAAATATCCAAATAACTGGTATAAGGGGGTGTACCCTGTGCCATGCACTTCAGTGGTTTGTGGATGTACATGTAGGCTGCCTTTAAACAGACTAGGCTCAATGACCTTCTGTAAAACCATTAAAAATAATGCAAACTAATATTTTCAAAATCATCAAAAATAATGTAAATTAATTATTTCTGGGGAAGGGGGGGGGGGCGGCATATAGAAGAAAAAAACCCTGTTAGCTCAAAAGAAAGCTGCCAAATATTGTTCACAGTAATGTTTGCTTAATACCATTCAAACAAGCGAAAATTCTTGTCTGATGCACTGAAATATAAATGACTTGAATTTGAAATGTTCCTGCAACCTAAGCTACAAAGTTGATAACTTACAAGTTCTTCTCGCATAATGTAAAAGTGAAATAATGATTTGTTTAAATGAACATTGGCGTATCTCTAATTCAGTAAATATTTTAAATAAAATTGAAAATTTCAACATTACAAGCATCTATTGCAGGGGGAAAAAAATCCCATGGAGGATGTTGCTTACTTTTGGATTCTTCTATAAGGTACAAAGTGAAAAACAGATTTTAAATGTTTAAATGAAGATTATACATTTCAAAGCTGTGCAAAGAGCTTGAAGACCTTAATGTGTTAGTGATCGCGGTTTACAGAATTCCACAAAGGGCATTAATTAAACCATTCCTCTCTAAATTCCAGTGCATTTTAAATAAACTAAAGAAAGGAAAAAAGTGGTAATAGCTGCTGGTTTTAATGTAAACACTGCAAGCGGCATCAAAGAATCAACAAAAGTTATTGATTCAATTAAAAAGTGTTGTTTTAAACTGAATTTTTTGGAGTTCACCAGAAAAAATGTTCACTCAGCCACATCCATTGATAACATTGTAACAAACTGTTAATGTCCATAAATTATGTCTAGACTTAGGACTTTCGGTTGACTCAGCCTTGTTTGTTTCACTGCCAAAACTTATAAACTTAATACAAGAAAAACTTATATCAGAAGACATTTCAATAAAACAAATAGTGTAATATGTTATGAGAAACTAACAAAAGTTAGCCAACTG
This sequence comes from Schistocerca cancellata, assembly GCF_023864275.1. Lineage (NCBI taxonomy): Eukaryota > Metazoa > Arthropoda > Insecta > Orthoptera > Acrididae > Schistocerca > Schistocerca cancellata. The sequence goes on along the minus strand of NC_064627.1, from coordinate 12,177,757 downwards.
TATAACAACTCCCAACTGCTTCAACAAGCCTTAAAATATAATAATTGGACGTAGGGAGCAGTGGGAAAAAACAGGTCAACACCATTGGTACATTGCCCGGTTCTTTGATGGGTTGAAATCAGACCAAGGTGCTGCTGGGGCTGGGGTGTACGGGGCTCAGCCAAGACTGGAGGGCATCATCTCTCTAGGAAAACTGGCCTCGGTATTCCAAGCTGAAATTACTGCAATCTGGGCATGTGGGGAGGAGAATATGCATCGGTGCTACAAGGACTATAGTGTCTGCATCTATTCAGACAGCCGTGAAATCATTGACAGCCTGTGCAACGAGATCTAAGATTGTCGCAGAATGTGGAGCCAGGGGGAAGCAATAGGGTTAACCTAGTGTGGGTCTCTGGCCACTCAGGGATTGGTGACAATGAACAAGATGACAGATTGGTCAGGATGGGGGCTAAGACTCCATTCATTGGCCTGGAACCTGTCCTGACAATCACAAAGGCTATGATCAAACTAGAGCTACAGGACTGGCTTAGAAGACAGCACATAGAATACCGGACCATGGTCTATAAACAAAAACACAGTAAGGTAATGATGCCAAAGCTGTGTTTTAAAAGAAGCTATGTAATCCTGGGCTTGAACATAAAAGAGAATAAACTCATGGTTGGACTGATAACGGGCCATGGGAATTTCAAAAAACACCTACATGCAGTGGGTATAATGGAAAAAAAAAAACCGTAAATGTGGGATCTGTGACGAGAGTAAAGAAACTGCATCACACCTAACCTTTGAATGCACGGCATTGGAGAGCAAGAGACACAGAATTTTAGAGACAACTAGAAAAAATTTGTGGTAAGGTCTTACGGGACTAAACTGATGAGGTCATCGATCCCTAAGCTTACACACTCCTTAATCTAAAAAACACACACACACACACACACACACACACACACACACACACACACACACACGCCTGAGGGAGGACTCAAACCCCTGACGGGGGGGGGGGGGGGGGGGGGGGGGGGGGGGGGGGGGGGGGGCAGGCAGCTATGTGGACTGTGACGAGGTGCCTCTGACTGCTCAGCTACCCCACATGGCAGGACAACTAGACCTGAAAAAATGTGTCTAACAAATATCTGGTAAGGGACTCCTTGCACTATTTAAGGGCATCAGTTGGCTTTACTAGACATACAGGGAGTGATACCACACAATAACATCAGTTTCGGTGCAGGCAGTAGCGGGTTAGACCAAAGGTGTTTTAGCTTCCCTGCCAAAATCAAATCAAGTGAAAGTAAAATTGTCTCTCAAGGATGGTGATTAAACTGATGAAAATTTTAGTAATTTTTTTAATAGTTCTTCTGAAGAATTTGATGAAACTTCCCCACTAAGAACATACTGCAATAAACCATCAAGCAAAGTAAGATGGATCACACAAGGAATAAAAATTTCCCATGAGAGGAAAAGAAAGTATAAAATCAGCTGAAGTACAACAAAGATCCTGGTTTTGTAAAATATATTAGAAACTATACAACTATTTTAAGAAAGTTGTGTAACCTTCAAAACAAATGACAAATAGTAAATTCAATCTAGAGCAAAAAATAAAAAAAAATTTCTGTGAAATAGGTATCAGAAATCAAAAGCTAGATATTTCTGATCTGATGTAAAACCAGCTCAAATATCTGACTGCTTCAGTTAGTACTTCATAAATGCAGCCAATCTGATTTAGATGTAGCAAATTATGGACAGACAGTTAATAGTTTTGGATTGTAAGGCAAAATCACAAAATCAAATAGGTGTAATGCAGGAGTAGGTTTAATAATGAATAAAGAAATAGTGCGGGTAAGCTACTACAAACAGCATAGCGAACGCATTATTGTGGCCAAGATAGACACAAAGCCCACACCTACTACAGTAGTACAAGTTTATATGCCAACTAGTTCTGCAGATTACGAAGAAATTGAAGAAACGTATGATGAGATAAAGAAATTATTCAGATAGCGAAGGGAGACAAAAATTTAACAGTCATGGGTGACTGGAACTCGATAGTAGGAAAAGGAAGAGAAGGAATGTAGTAGGTGAATATGGACTGGGGGTAAGAAATGAAAGAGGAAGCTGCCTAGTAGTATTTTTCACAGAGCATAACTTAATCATAGAAGAAGGTTGTATACATGGAAGAAGCCTGGAGATACTGACAGGTTTCAGATAGATTATATAATGGTAAGACAGAGATTTAGGAACCAGGTTTTAAATTCTAAGACATTTCCAGGTGCAGATGTGGACTCTGATCACAATCTGTTGGTTATGAACTGTAGATTAAAACTGAAGAAACTGCAAAAAAGTGGGAATTTAAGGAGATGGGACCTGGACAAACTGACTCAACCAGAGGTTGTACAGAGTTTCAGGGAGAGAATAAGGGAACAATTGACAGGAATGGGGGAAAGAAATACGGTACAAGAAGAATAGGTAACTTTGAGGGATGAAGTAGTGAAGGCAGCAGAGGATCAAGTAGGTAAAAAGAAGAGGGCTAGTAGAAATCCTTGGGTAACAGAAGAAATATTGAATTTAATTGACGAAAGGAGAAAAAATAAAAATGCAGTATACGAAGCAGGCAAAAAGGAATACAAACGTCTCAAAAATGAGATCGACAGGAAGTGCAAAATGGCTAAGCAGGGATGGCTAGAGGACACATGTAAGGATGTAGAGGCTTATCTCACCAGGGGTAAGATAGATATTTCCTACAGAAAAAATTAAAGAGACCTTTGAAGAAAAGAGAACCACTTGTATGAATATAAAGAGCCATTTCAAGATGAAATGGGAGATATGATACTGCGTGAGGAGTTTGACAGAGCACTGAAAGACCTGAGTCGAAACAAGGCCCTGGGAGTAGACCACATTCCATTAGAACTACTGACAGCCTTGGGAGTGCCAGTCCTGACAAAACTCTACCATCTGGTCAGCAAAATGTATGAGACAGGCGAAACGCCCTCAGACTTCAAGAAGAACATAATAATTCCAATCCCAAAGAAAGCAGGTGTTGACAGATGTGAACATTACCGAACAATCAGTTTAATAAGCCACAGTTGCAAAATACTAATGCGAATTCTTTAGAGACGAATGGAAAAACTAGTAGAAGCAGACCTCGGGGAAGATCAGTTTGGATTCCGTAGAAATATTGGAACACGTGAGGCCATACTGACCCTACGACGTATCTTATAAGCTATATGAAGGAAAGGCAAACCTACGTTTCTAGCATTTGTAGACTTAGAGAAAGCTTTTGACAGTGTTGACTGGAATACTCTCTTTCAAATACTGAAGATGGCAGGGGTAAAATACAGGGAGCGAAAGGATATTTACAATTTGTATAGAAACCAAATAGCAGTTATAAAGAGTTGAGGGGCATGAAAGGGAAGCAGTGGTTGGGAAGGGAGTGAGACACATTCATTTCTTACCCCCCCAGTCCATATTCACCTACTACATTCCTTCTCTGTCTTTTGCTACTGTTGAGTTCCAGTCATCCACGACTATTAAATTTTTGTCTCCCTTCACTATCTGAATAATTTGCTATATCTCATCATACATTTCTTCAATTTCTTCGTAATCTGCAGTCCGCCGCTCGTGGTCTCGCGGTAGCGTTCTCGCTTCCCGAGCCCGGGGTCCCGGGTTCGATTCCCGGCGGGGTCAGGGATTTTCACCTGCCTCGAGATGACTGGGTGTTTGTGTTGTCCTCATCATTTCATCATCATCCAGGAAAGTGGCGAAATTGGACTGAGCAAAGGTTGGGAAATTGTACGGGCGCTGATAACCACGCAGTTGAGCGCCCCACAAAAAACACGTAATCTGCAGAGCTAGTTGGTATATAAACTTGTACTACTGTAGTAGGTGTGGGCTTTGTGTTTATCTTGGCCACAATAATGCGTTCGCTATGCTGTTTGTAGTAGCTTACCCGTACTCCTATTTCTTTATTCATTATTAAACCTACTCCTGCGTTACTCCTATTTGATTTTGTATTTATAACCCTGTATTCACCTGACCAAAAGTCTTGTTCCTCCTGCCACCGAACTTGGCTAATGCCCACTATATGTAACTCTAACCTATCCATTTCCCTTTTTAAATTTTCTAACCTACCTGCCCGATTAAGGGATCTGACATTCCATGCTCTGATCCGTAAAACGCCAGTTTTCTTTCTCTTGATAATGACATCCTCTGGAGTAGTCCCCACCCGGAGATTCGAATGGGGGACTATTTTACCTCCGGAATATTTTACCCAAGAGGACTCCATCATCAATTAACCATGATGCTATATATTTTAAAAAAAAATCACATGATTTTCTAATGGAAAGATCCTACTACTCAGAGGAAGATTTCATGAAGGATGAGGTGATATTTTGAGCAGAATCCTCAAAATTAATTAAAAATTTGTGCTTGTTATAGTGGGCGCACATTATGAAATAGCATTAAAAATTAGAAAGAACAGTGAATAAATTCGTCAACAAGCAATTTGTATGGTTGACAAAATTTTTAATTAAGTAAATTGTAATCCAGACATGTATCCCGTACATAAGACTATTGTTCTGAAATTCTGTATGTTATGAGCTGAATAAATCACATTTCCAAGGTGCTGTCCGTGGACCTCTGTATGGGCTCTTTCAGACAGTTTCCACATCTTTCCTACAAAAACGTGAGTCTTGCATTTCTTCTGTTGTACTGTGGTCTTTCCTGGCTCAGAACTCTACTTAGGTGCCCAGCACCTGGACACTGTAGCACAGTCCTGTTTCTTAGGCCTCGTTTTTTTCAAAAACTGAGTTGGCTGCCCCATATTCATTACCTGAAGACTAACTGCACTCAGAAGCTTGACACTATCTGCTGCTTTGCCCATAAATGTTGAGGGTGCTACTCTTATATGTATTTACCAGGCCCTGGTTTTGTCGTGACTGCACTATGGTTGCCACGTTAGTGGCTCAGTGGCTCCTTCAGCTTTGAAACTGTTAGATCCAGTCCACTATCATGGCATGCATCTGGCCACTAGTGCCTTTCGGTCTAGTCTCTTAGACAGTGTGCTTGCTGAAATGGAGATCATCCCTCTTCACATTCTATGGTACCAGCTCTTGGTCTCCTGTGCAATTGCTATTCGACAATTCTCTGACTGTCCCACATACTCCAGTCTCTTTCCCTACAAGGGGTGTTGTCATCTTGATTCATGCCCTTGGTTGGGAATACCATTTGATGATCAGTAGACCCACAATAAGTCCACTGAAACTGTGCCTAAAACGTTTGGTCCTGCAGTATAACTTTTTACATTATGATGCAGTACATTACTCAGAAAACTTTTGTCAACTGAGTTTGGCGGAAACATATGCAATTATACCTGGTGGAGTATAAAATTGCTGATATTGGCTTCTCCTCATTAATTTATGCAAAAGGATGCACAGTAGGGTAACATTGCTCACTTTCATAGGATCTATAACCCTTAGGTTGCTGAAAACTCGGAAAACAAGATGCGTTTATACCAAAAACATTTTCAGCAATACTGTAGATGAAATAACCTCTACCTGCAAATTCTTTGTGCTCTTCCTTTCTCAGTTATCGAACTATCAGTTTAATAAGTCACGGCTGCAAAATACTAACATGAATTCTGTACAGATGAATAGAAAAACTAGTAGAAGCCGACCTCGGGGAAGATCAGTTTGGATTCTGTAGAAATATTGGAACACGTGAGGCCATACTGACCCTACGACTTATCATAGAAGCTAGATTAAGGAAAGGCAAACCTACGTTTCTAGCATTTGTAGAATTAGAGAAAGCTTTTGACAATGTTGACCGGAATATTCTCTCTTTCAAATTCTGAAGATTGCAGGGGTAAAATACAGGGAGCAAAAGGCTATTTACAACTTGTATAGAAACCAAATAGCAGTTACAAGAGTTTAGGGGCATGAAAGGGAAGCAGTGGTTGGGAAGGGAGTGAGACAGGGTTGTAGCCTATCCCCGATGTTATTCAATCTGTATATTGAGCAAGCAATGAAGGAAACAAAAGAAAAATTCGGAGTAGGTATTAAGATCCATGGAGAAGAAATAAAAACTTTGAGATTTGCCGATGACATTGTAATTCTGTCAGAGACAGCAAAGGACTTGGAAGAGCAGTTGAACGGAATGGATGGTGTCTTGAAGGGAGGGTATAAGATGAACATCAACAAAAGCAAAACGAGGATAATGGAATGTAGTCGAATTAAGTCGGGTGATGCTGAGGGAATTAGATTAGGAAATGAGACACTTGAAGTAGTAAAGGAGTTTTGCTATTTGGGGAGCAAAATAACTGATGATGGTCGAAGTAGAGAGGATATAAAATGTAGACTGGCAATGGCAAGGAAAGCGTTTCTGAAGAAGAGAAATTTGTTAACATCGAGTATAGATTTAAGTGTCAGGAAGTCGTTTCTGAAAGTTTTTGTATGGAGTGTAGCCATGTATGGAAGTGAAACGTGACCGATAAATAGTTTAGACAAGAAGAGAATAGAAGCTTTTGAAATGTGGTGCTACAGAAGAATGCTGAAGATTAGATGGGTAGATCACATAACTAATGAGGAGGTATTGAATAGGATTGGGGAGAAGAGGAGTTTGTGGCACAACTTGACTAGAAGAAGGGATCGATTGGTAGGACATGTTCTGAGGCATCAAGGGATCACCAATTTAGTATTGGAGGGCAGTGTGGAGACCAAGAGATGAATACACCAAGCAGATTCAGAAGGATGTAGGTTGCAGTAGGTACTGAGTGATGAAGCAGCTTGCACAGGATAGAGTAGCATGGAGAGCTGCATCAAACCAGTCTCAGGACTGAAGACCACAACAACAACAACAACTTCCTTTCTCATAAATACCAGGATATTGCTTCATCATGTTGCAACCCAAGAAAAAAAAAGCTGCTTCGCCAATGAAGACAGGGTAATATTTCACCAAATGAAGGCACCTTCCTGTTGGGTGATAGTTTCAGTTGACTTTAAGAAACTGACATGAATTTTGAAAACTTTCTCACTTCTCCGGCCTTGGCATCCAATGTCCACAAATGTGAAACAATAGTGGGCATCCACTAGAGCTAGAAGTACCACACTAAGTATCTTTTTGTAGTTCAAAAATTGGCTAGGTATGACGAATGTGTTTGGTGTCAATTGCCCACAAACAGTTTGGAAAATTCCGAAGTTTTTCTAGATGTTGTGCTGTGTTTAGCCACTTATTTCTGTTTATAGGCAACTGAAAAAAAAGCTGGGTTGTTATTCTATGAATGTGTATTGTAGGTAATTTAAATGTTGTTAATTTTTATCTGTACATCTAAAACTGCAAACATGCTTTCAAAAAGGCAGGCTATATATTATGCATTGTTTTCAGGGGCCAGAACATAAAGTTCTTGATACATTAGCTACTGAACATGTAAACCCTGATCCTGGGATATAGACACTGTGTGTTACGATGAAGAAAGTCATGACACTGCAGCTACTGAAGCTGCTGTAATTGATCAAGATGGACCTCCAACGGGCAGGAAAAGGTAGAAGCTTACACTTCTTCATAGCAAGTTGATAGCAAAATGTAAACAGCGTGAGGTGAAAGCTGTTCATTTTGTGATCTACTGTGTTTTAAATTGAAAGAATTGGATTTTAAGTAAAAACCTATTTTGTTTCTCATTAAATAAAGGCAATAAAAGTTGTACATACACGAATTATGCAATTCATGTATCTGATTGTACCTAAATTTTAAAAATCCAGTTAAATAAACTTTGTTATGACTAACGTTCACAAATAGTCTTTCCAGCTAAGAATTACACAAATATTTTATTGAAAATTGTAATTTTATAGTACCTAAAATACCTAATTTAATGTTAGAACCTGATTGTACCTAATTTTCAAATATTCTAAAAATATCTAATTTCATGTTAGAACTTGACTGTATCTAGTTTTTAAACTTCCAGCCAAATAAAATTTGTATGACTAAACCTACCCTTTCGGTTTTCGCGATTACTTAGAAAACAGTAATTGAATGATAACTTGTTTGTTCACATGTGTGAACGCCAATCGTGAGTCACAGTGACAGCATATGCCAGGCTGTTTCCACCCGCCCTGTTCCGCGGAGCATTGACGCTCGCTGTGAACTGTCAAATTGGCCGGCAGGACAAGGAGGAGCCTTGTGACCTGCCTCCAGCACCTTCCTGCCTTGTCGGAACAGCCAGTTTGAATCACCTGCACTGCCTACAATCAGTAGGTCAGTGTGGAAAGTCAAGAATGCCGAAACTAGGCAGATCCAAATCATCTCTGATTCGTCACTTGTTAAAAGGATTTTCTGGTTTCCCTACAGACAGAAGAGTTATTCACTGCAATGTGTACAACAAAGGTGCAAGTAAAATGTTGACCAATTATCTGCTTTGCCCACTCGCAGAACAGTGATTCCACTATTTTTTCCAAGTTACCTTGGGCCAGACATATGTGAATGCAAAAGTAGTGTTTCTAAACCCTTAATGTAGGTTAATTTTGCTAAGTAGATCTTTTGCGTAAATTATTCCACAAAGTATTTCTCTTTTCTTTTTGTTTTTAGGTATGTTCTGAACAGAGGTCACATTTAAGTAAGCATGTTGCAGCGGTTAAACACCAGGCAAATTTTAAAAAAATAAATTAAAATTGAAACAAGCATTTGTAACTAAACCAAATGCAACAAACAGAACTGAATTTAATCTTCAGCTGTGTTGAGCCATTGTTGCAGCAAACATACCATTCAAATCAGGTGAAAACAGCCAGATCCAAGGTTCTCCTGAAAAATACTGTCACCACATCATTCCATCAGAATCCACACTGAGAAAGAACTATTTAGATTCTTTATATGAAAATACATTAAGCAAGATAAGGGAAGACCTGTGGCTCTCTGTCGAAGAGGCAACTGACAGACAAGGTCGATATGTGAGTAATTTGACTGTTCGAAAGTCAGATCCTGAAATTTGCTGTGTACCTCACCTGATCTGCAGCAAGGAGCTAAAAAAGACTAACCAGAAAACAAATGCTCACTTTGTTAATAAAGCCCTCAAATTACATTTCCCCAACAGTCTGGATGAAAATAAACTACTTGTAATCTACACTGATGCAGCCGCATACATGATTGCTGCTGTCAAATTGTTGAAAGTATTTTACCCAACCTTGCTCCACATCATATGTCTCGCCCATTCCATGAATCATGCAGCTGAGATAATAAGTCTACAATTTCCACATGTAAATAAGCTATTTCTGCCATCAAAAAGGTTTTTATTAAAGCACCTACAAGAATCCAGTTATTTAGAGAGGAACTCCCCAATGTACCACTTCCACCAGAACCCATACTTAATTGCTGGGGAACATGGCTACAGGCAGTGGAATATTACAGCAAGCATTTGGAAGACATTAAGAACCTTGTTCTTAAATTGTGGGAGGAGGCAGTGAGCATTACTTCAGCTAAAGATTTTCTAAAGGACCCAACAATTTCGAACAACATTGCATACATAAAATCACATTATGCATTTATGCTATTATTAAAGCTCTAGTGTGTTCAGGGAAACCAGTCTACACGCAACTGCGATTGATAGAAGAGGTCACAGAAAAAATCGACTTAGTCCCTAGTTCTATTGGTATGAAAGTGAGAAACTAAAGACACAAAAAAAAAAAAAAACCACAGGACTGACCACCATCTGCACAGTGGTTGATATCTTATCGAGTAAATCAACAGAACATGAGTGTGCGGTTTGCACCTAATACCATCATTTAAATGATGACATCTGTTGACGTGGAATGCTCATTCTTGGCATATGAGATGCTATTAACAGACAAGATATGCAGTTTCTCAATGGAAAATGTGGAGAAAGTGTTAGTTATTTACTGTGACTGTAATTATGGACATAGGCAATAATATAACGTGGATTTTTATCAATCTATTTATCTTCCTAGACAGTAAAATGTCACATTTTGGTCACCTATTTCCAGATTATTATAACCTATTTTTGTAAGTTATAGAACCTATAATACAATGATGATATTATATTTTGAATAATATGGATTTTCATGGTATGCCTTCCAGCATTCAGATGAAAAGTGCTATAAAAATATAGGCAATGAGTGGTTTTTATCATAAGAAGATTCATACACCACTTTGTTTACCGCAAGACCTGGGATATAGACGTAGCATAACAACTAGAACTGAAGACAAGAATTTGTATAGAGTAGTATGTTCGTGACCATTTATTTGTGCGATGTTGCATTCGGTGCAGACTTGGACTCTCTGGGAGCTGGACACTGGCTAAGTTTTATGTCGGGGAGCTGCTGGTACCTACCACAGGGTAGAGCACATTCCTAAATTTAAAGAGTTAAATATCCCCAGGTCTATGTGACACCCTGCTGTGTCTCCTGAAAGCACCCCACGACTTTACAGACAAGTCACACACATCCAGTTGCTTCTCTGATTACCTAAAACTTGTAGGTGTCCTTCCCATCCACTAAAAGGTCATACAGAAAAAATGGGGAATAACATACCACTTTCATTATTGTTCCATTTTTCTTAAATAATAGCAACGTACAAAAAGAGAATTATGGATTATTTACATAAATATCAATTGCCTTTGGTTAATGTGGCAAAGCAAAGGGTAAAGTGAAATGCAAAGAAACCAGTTGGTGGAACAATAGAGTAAAAGATGCAATTAAAAAACGTAATATAGCAAAGAAAAACATGGAGTTTGAAAAAAGAAATCAGAACCAGAGGCTGGTACCAAAAGCTGAACACAAGGTGACAACACTGGAGAAGGAATACTGACAAAAGAAAGCGCAAGCAAAAGAAGAAAAGGAGAAGAGTTGGGAAATATTCGCTCAGAAGCTTGAGCAGGGTAGCAAAGGGAACCAAAAACTGCTCTATGGGTTTTTGAAAAGTAAAAGAACTGATAGAGAAGACATAAAAGCGATTGAAACAGAGGATGGGGATATTATCAGGGAGTTGGAAGGTATCAGAGGACAGATGAAGACTTATTTTGAAATCTTACTGAGTGGGGAAGGTGCACAAGAAAGTGACACTGAAGTCTTTGAATTAGAGGAATAGCAGTATCCAATCTCTCGGTTAGGAACAGAGAATTCCCTGAAACATATGAAAAGTGGGAAGGCGGCTGGAGTAGATGAGCTGACAGTGGGTATGATTAAAGCCACAGGAATCTGTGGAATACAATGGTTACACTGGGTCCTTGAGGGTGATATGGAAGGAAAACAAAGTGCCGGATGAATAGAAAAAAGGAATTATAATACCATTGTTCAAGAAAGGTAGTAGAAAGAAATGGACCAACTACCGAGGAATCTCACTCTTATCACACTGCCTTAAGATAATGGAAAAGGCCGTAGAAAAAAGATTGCGGAAAATTCTAGAACACCAATTAGAGGAACAACAGTGTGAGTTCAGAAGTAATATGGTAAAATTATATCTCATTTTCTCCCTCTGTCAGTTAATGAAGAAATATTGGGGAAAAGGAAAGGACTTGATTGCAGTACTTGTGGATTTGGAAAAAGCATATGACAGTGTACCACGGGATAAAATATGGCAATGCTTGAGAAAACATAATGTTCCTGATTAAAATAGTCTAGATGCTGTACAATGGTTGTGATAGCAGTGTACAAGTAGGAGGTGGAAGATCAAAATGGTTTAAGACAAAGAGAGTTGTTCAGCAAGGCAGTTTGCTCTTCCCTTTACTCTTCATTACACTTATGGACACAATCATGAAAGAAATCGAGGATGAAGAAAATGAAGGTCTCAACACTTTTGTTTTTGCCAACGACATCACCATTTGGGGAGAGACGGAAATGGAGGTTCAGAGGAGACTATATTACTGGAACACACAATTTAAGAAATTCAAGTTAACTGTGAATAGGAACAAGACAGTGGCAATGAAGAGGAGCAGGACACCCACACCTTGTCACATCATACTGGGGGGGGGGGGGGGGGGGGGAGAAGGTTGAATGTGTGAAAAGCTTCAATTATCTGGGTAGCATCATATCATGTGACGGTAGTTCCAAACTACAAGTCTTAAACAAAATAACGAAAGGATGTAGCTTCTTCCACCAAGTATGAAATCTAATCTGGGACAAGGAAGTCCCTCAAAGAGCCAAACAGACCGTGTATAAAATTTATCTCGTGCCAAACATGATGTATAGTCTAGAGGCTTATGTCATAAATAAGAGAGAAGAGTGTCAAATGTGAAATGAAGTTCCACAGGTCAGCTCTACGGAAAACTAGGAGAGACCTGAGGGTGACAGTGAGTACAGAGGGGAGAATGAGTGCTTTGAGATTAACTTGACTCCACGCCAGTATTTGGAGACGTAGGTACCAGGAAGAAGACCAGTTGGGTGGCCTAGAAAGAAATGGACAGATCAGTTTAAGGAAGATCTCAAGAGGGAAAAGCTATACCAGGACAGAAACCAATGGAGGCATATCGTTCACAAAGTACCTACATGGCTCGCTGGAACGAAATCCTGATGATGATGATGATGATGATGATGATGATGATGATCACCAATTCAGTACAATTCTGTGTAGAAGACCAGTTGAAAAGTGAACAGTAGTCTTCAAACCACTAATGCATCTGTAAACCTATTCCATGTGCTTGTACAGTCATTAACAGCCCATAAGGCACTGTGTCAAATGCTTTCCAGAAATCTAGGAATGTAGAATCTGCCTGTTGTCCTTCATCCATAGTTTGCAGTATATCGTATGAGACAAGTCGAGCTGAGTATGGCATGTCTAAAACCGAGATGATTTGTGGACATAAGCTTCTCAGTCTCAAGACAATTTATCATATTTGAACTGAGAATATGTTCAAGGATTCTGCAGCAAACCAATGTTAGTTATGTTGGTGTGTGATTTTGCAGGTCAGTTCTTCTGCCCTACTTATACATAGGAGTCACCAGCATCTGTCTCCAGTGGCTTGGGATGGCACACTGGGCAAGAGATTTGCAATAAAAGCAAACTGAGTAAGGGGCCATTGCTGCAGAGTACTCCTCGAAAAACGGAAGTGGGATTCCATCCGGACCTGGTGACTTTATTTGTTTCTCTATGTCACGGATGATTATTACTATGCCATACATATGGGAGTCTGTTCAATGGTCAGACAACAGTATGTTTGTACAATTCTCCTGAACAAACGACTTCGTTAATCTGAGATTTAAAACTTTGCCTTTCGTTTTGGTATCTTCAACTGCCACACAGACTGGTCAAAAGTGACTGGATGGAAGCCTTAGACCAACTTAGCAATTTTACATAGGATGAGAATTTTCTTAGTTATTTGCCAGATCTTTTGCTATGATATGCAACTCTCCTCTTCTCCTCTGAATGCAAAGATATTTTGTTGATGCCGACCTACATAGGGAGAAATGATCACCGTGATAAAATACGGGAAATCGATACTGGTACGGAAAGATGTAAGTGTTTGTTCTTTCCGCATGCTATACGAGATTGGAATAATAGAGTATTGTTAAGGTGGTTCAGTGAATCCTCTGCCAGGCACTTAAATGCAATTTCCAGAGTATATTTGTAGATGTAGATGTAAAGTGTGGTGTTGTTAGTAGTTGTTTGCTTTGAGCAAAATTATTTTCATAGAAGCACAAATCTTTGCTAACTTTTGTTTGTCTCCTTTGAACCGAGAGTCCAACAGCCTCTGTGTCCTCAGCGTTTTCCGAATCTTGTTATTATACTATGGTAGGTTTTTCCATTCTTAATCCACTTACTGGGTACATAGTTCTCCAGATAATGACCTACAGTCTGCTTGAACTCTGCCCGTAATTCCTCTACGTCAATCTTACTGGAACTAAGTGATGTCAATTGACTGTCTAAGTGAGATGTTAATAACTGCATATCTGCTCTTTCAAACAAAAACACCCCCCTAGCCAAAGACTGATTCATTAACTTTTGCAACCATAGTTGCTATAATGACTTCAGGATCGCTAATCCCCACTTCTATGCTGACGCTGTCGATAAGATCCTGCCTATTTGTAGCTACAAGATCTATGATATTTCCAGTGTGTGTGGGCTTGTGAACTAGCTGCTCAAGACAGTTTTCAGAACATGTGGTGAAAAGTACTTTGCATGACTGTCTTTCTGTACCCCCATATTGAATCCAAAAACATTGCAGTCAATACTCGGTCGGTTAAAGTTGCCTCCAACCGGCAAGCATGAAGAGAGTATTAACCCGTTACTGACCATAGACATTTTTTGAATGACTCTAGAACTGTCACAGCAGAATCAGGTGGCCGGGTAAAAACATCCAAGAATTAACTTGGTAACCAGATAACTTCACTGTTACTCAAGTATGACCTAAATAGATATAGTATTTTTGTCAACTGCAATGAACACTGCCCCTTCTATGGTCTCTAATCTGTGTTGCCAATACACATTCCATGACTTGCTAAATCTTTCAGAGCTTTCCACTTCAGATTTCAGCCGGCTGTCGGTCTCCTGGGTAATATGAGTGTGAGAAGTTTCCTGGAGGGCAGTAAATTAGGGAACTTTGTTACAAATACTTTGATAATTTACTGATAAAATTTTGACAGTTGATGTGCTTATTGTGAGCACAGTTTGACTTCCCTTGCTGTGTAATGACTGGCAACCGTTAATCAGAGTACCTCCAATAAACACCTAGCCTAAAAAACCCTGATGTGCATTCCACAAGTACTCTATTACCCTAGTAGCTGCTTCCTCTGTGTAGTGCACCCCTGATCTGTTACGTGGAGCCCTACAAATCCCCAACATATAATTCAGGTCTAAAAACATGTAGCCAAGACTATCAACTCTCAGAACAACGCTGCTCATTGTGAAGTCTGCTCGCACCCCAATCTCGAGGCCAGAAGCTTACACCACTCTCGCGATGCTGTCTGTACGAACTAAGGACGGCCCCAGTACCGATGCGACAGGCCTCATTGGCGCCAATGTGAGCTGTAATGTGCAGACGACTGCACACTACTCTCTCGGTAGAAGCAGACAGGGCCACCTCCACATCTCGGATAAGGCTCCCTGGCATACATACAGAGTACACATTGGCTTTCTGTACAGCCCTAAATGCTATTTGGCTAAGGGTTTCCACAGCACACCTAACGTTAGAGCTCCCAATAGCTAGCAAACCTCTGCCTACATGTAGCTGCTCGGTCCCCACTGAAGGCGTGGACAACTGTCCACTCCAGACATCCGGTCTCCACATTGACCCTCTGCTTTGAATGATGCAAATGCATCACCACCCACCACTCACTCTGCTGTTAGAGCCTCGGGTGCACTAGAAGGTGCCTCAATAGTAAAAGCTGTGGGTGAAACAAGCGACATGTCTCTCGTGCACAGCATGCACACATACTACCCATCCTTGCAAGACTAGCTGAAGAAGTAAACTGTAAAATCAGACTGATTCCTAGATATGCAACTTGCTACTCTTGTGATGTGTTACCAATTGCCACTGGTGTCTCAGTGAGCTGTGTAGCTGGCTGTTCAGAAGAAATGACAACTGCACTACAAACTGCCCAAATTTACACTTACAAAATGTGAGCCTACGCCTGTTAAATGGAAACGTGCACGAAATTTTAAGAACGTGCTGCAAGGAGAACACAGGAAAAGATAAACACTTAATTTGCTCCTCTGTAGATGTGTATCAGTCGAGATCTGGCTAAATAACTTACTGGAGCAGAGTGCAGATGGTTTGGAGGTATTGGACCAGTGGCTGTAATATTGCTCCACACCTTTGCTATGACACTGGATAAATGAGGTATTGGCAATGCAAGAAGCAGAGAGACACAGTTGGCAGATGTGTGGTATCACATGGTACCAATCTTAAACAGTTTCAGTTTGGGCACTCAAAACACAAGGTCCTCGTTTGTAAAACAAACGAGCTGTCAGCTTCAATAATGGCGTGATAATTGTGCATAGGACGCACCTTGGTGAGTTGTGTATCTAAGTCTCATCCGTACTGATGCAAACTGTTGCTTAACATGAAGTTTTCAGACATGTCAAACAGACATCAAGAAATAAAGGACCATATTGAATCAGGAGCGAAATACGCACACTTCAAACTGCAAGGTGCATTAAAACAAAATCTACAGTCCGTTTAAGAGCTGACAAGAACATTACTGCCATATCAGCAAATTATAGGTTGTTTATTTTTACATAATTCAACCAAAAATGCGAATCACTCGTTCAGGACAACTGCTGTTCCACAGTTTACACTCAAGCTGGACATTTGCTTGAGTGAAACCATATCATTCACAGTCATTGCGGAAATCTTCACACTAACTACTGACTTAGACTTCAGCGACATCGTGGTGGTAAATTGTATGAATTAATAACCAAAATGTAAAGCCAATGGACCAGTTGTGAACACAGATCACTACATTGCAGGTGGGTATGAAGGATGGATAACTTTTAAGAACACAAAGTTAGCACTTGTAACAAGGAACATCTACAAATATACAGCCAAGGACCCCAGAATCAGAACAACACAGATGATGTCTTCCTACAAGCAAGCAGACCAGTGCTCAGGTGAAACTTACAGGACTCGCTTCAGTGGGAGACTGAGAACGATCATATGTTTCAACTAACATAGGGATGCATATAATTTTTATATATATATGTGTGTGTGTGTGTGGGGGGGGGGGGGGTATAATGATGGTGGAAACTGATTAATAATAGCTGCTTGAATAAATGGGAAAAAATTGATTGCAAAGAATAGTTGAAAAAAATTGGAAGGTAATTTCTGAATCTGTACACAATCCGGGGTGACTTTAACTCATACCAATACCACAATATCAACAGATCCTAAATATGAATGCATTCAAGGTCAATATTCATAATATGCATCTCGTACTGCTTCATGTTAATTCCATTGTGCATAGTCATGATTATAACAATGCCGATGCAGGATGAAATGATGAACAGAGAGGGATGCACATCTCACATGTGCAAATTAATTTTACCTTTCTAATAACTTTGAATGAATTATTTTTCATGCAGATGTATCAAAACATTATCCTTGCCACAAAACAACAGGTTGATTTACATTTGACACTGTGCATATCCCATTCAGTTTACATATAGCTTACATGTACAAAAAGAAAAGAACGAAAAAATGATACAATTCCACACAAGGACCATGGGTGAAATAGTTTGCACTGTTCCAATAGGTTGCGATACCATTCAGTGTGACTTTTTGCAGTCATTCATTAGGGTAATTTGTTCTTTCTGTATTCACTCCGATACGCATTTAAGGAACAGAATTTTACCCCAGACAGTTGTTTTCAATGTATCATAAATGTAACAGCCTTGTGGTGCAACAGCTAGTGGCATGTAGCATGCTTGCTGATAAACTGTATTCTGATGTGGGTGAGGAATGCACCATCCAGTTGCCTTGCAGCTAAGCCATTTATGGCAAATAC
This sequence comes from Schistocerca cancellata, assembly GCF_023864275.1. NCBI lineage: Eukaryota > Metazoa > Arthropoda > Insecta > Orthoptera > Acrididae > Schistocerca > Schistocerca cancellata. The sequence continues at coordinate 12,160,331 of NC_064627.1, read as the reverse complement.
AATTTTAATGCATTGACATTGAAATTTTTCATTACTATGCATCACTTCTCTGACTATCACTTGCATACCAATCAACAAGTTGGATCCAAGAATATGTCTGAACACAGTCCAGTACCCTTACATAGTATCAATCATATGCTCTACACAGCAATTAAACAAAATTTTTGCAATGTGGTGATTTAACTACGGGATATAATTCTATTTACATTAGAATATTTGTTTTGACATTTGTCTGGCTTTGAATTGTGTAGATACCTTTATTGAAGTGTTTTGGATTTTCACGTCAGAGGAAGGTGATATGTAAGTGCCGCATTTATTCCGTGGACAGAGGAGAGAGTGCTTGTGCTTTATTCTATTTTGTTGGACAAAGATGTGTGCGTGAATTAATAATTCGTCTTGGTGATTTGTCCGCATTATTTCTAGGGAAAAGTGCTACATTGTGTAATTGGTACATTATCCAGTTCTATTGTGTGATAACGTCGACAAGAGTAGTTTAAAGTCACATGGGGAACACAAAATAACACTTTGGTATAGGACGCGCTCAGCATTGTGTGCAATTGACTTGTCGAAGTAATTGAAAACACGCAGATTTGAATAGCCGCACAATAGAATATAGTGTGGTCCATTAATAATTAGCAGAGATTTAAAGACTCACCCATGCTAAGTATTAAAATATTGAATTTTGAAATAATCGACAATACAGAGTAGCTTATTGATTCCGTTGCAAGGTTGCATGAATCATTCAGCACAATTACAGTTGCTTACGAAATCACACTATTTAAGATGAGTGGATGCAGCGTGACTGCAGTTTTATTTCAGAAGGATCAATAAACCGCAGTTCGACATATTCAATGTTGTTCGATTTTCTTAATGTAAAACCAATCTTTTGAACTTTGAATGCAGGTACACTACATACCTGTCAGAATTTTGGTGAGGGCGACCAGACATTCATTTCGAGAAGGAAAAAAATTGAATTAAAAATACAAATCCACACTGGGACCCTAACTGAACAGTCACACTTACCGAAACTCTATGTACCATTCTCCCTCAATCCTTCCCTGATACGAGCAAGCTGGAAGACAAGACGACACCAAGTGGTTCATGTGGTGATGCGAAAGGAGGAGGGGAAAAAGCGTTTCATGTTGGCGCGCAACCTGTCGGCCTGAGTGCGTTGCAGCATGAAGGGCAAATTTGGAACTGCAACTTTAGGCTTGAGTAACAGCCTAAGGTCTGCAGTACAAACCTAAGGAGAAGATAAGTACCGACCATTAACGCAAGTCATCTACAAGTGTGTGTGTTATCTATTTGGAAACGTTGTGTTAATGCATTGAAGTGTTGTCTATAGTGGATAAAGATTGTGTTTATGTTAAATATTTGCTCCAGAATAAGTAACCATGCACAGCAGAAATCGTAGAGTATGAGGTGAAGTAAACTCGAGGTTGGAAATGATAAGTGAAGATAAGGGGGAATCTCATAGGGAGACGACTGTTGAAACTGGTGGGGAAACACGATCAGCGGAGGTTGATGTTTCAAATGTTGAGGCAACATTGGATGTAGATTCTATCCAAAGTAAATACTGTGACATGGGAGAACCTGTAGATGTGGTAAGTTCGAAGGAAGGGAAAGATGACACTTTGAAGGTTACAGTATTTAGTGGTGATCAGTTTACGTGACTGATGGATATCATGACGAAGCTTGACAGTAAATTTGATAGGCAATTTGGATTATTACATGGAGACAAAAGTTCTTTAAAAGAGGACACTAAGCAATTACAGGAAGATACGGATTCTTTGAAACATGATGATAAATCACTGAATGAAAAATTTGATAAATCAACTCTCGATTGGAAAAAACAGTTAAGTGAGGAATTCAAAGGGCTTGAAATCATGGTTTCTAAAGACTGAAATCAATTATATTCTGAAGTAATAGAGAAGGTCGAGGACATTGAGAAGACATGTAGGGAGATTTCTAAGGGACCGAATGATCTAATAGATTGAATTTCAAATTGCGAAAGTAGTTCCATAAAAACCAGTAAGCAAATTGACAATTTGATTGGACTGGTCACGGACTTTGAGAAAGATGCTTGGCAAGGGATAGATCAGTACTTGAGAAAGCAATTAGATGAGGATTTAAATGATTGGATCAAACTAAAAAATAAAGAGGTAGAGGAAAAAGTTGGAAGTGTCATTAAATCAAAGTATTCAGAGTTAGTTAAAGAAATCCAGACGATAAATGCTGAACTAATTCAATCATTTACTGATAAGTTCCAGACCATTAAAGACAGACTTTGTGAAGATTTTTCGAAATGGCAATGGGAAATGGAGGATAGATCACTTGATTTGCAACAGAAATCTTCGTGAAACTTGTTAATGGAGGATCAATATTCTGTAGACAAATCAATAGGTAATCAACGCAGGAATGATGTGAAATGTTGGGGGAATGAATCGGATAAAGTTGATTATTGGTATGTGAACGAAGATAATCCGTTTGTGCAGAAGGAGACAAGTATTTTTAAAAGTAGGCATTTTTCTACAGGAAGGAATGAGACCCGTCCTAAAATCTTTGTAAAGAATTTTAAACATATTTTCCCAAGGAGTTGGTCTGAACAGGAATGACTACATTTCAAAGCATCTAAAATTACGGGTGAAGCAGCACTGTTGGCTATGGAAGCAATTGAAAAGTGCCAAATGTGTGCGGACTTTGAGTGACTGTTACTAGCAAAATATTGGTCTAACAGTAAACAAGAACGACTTCGCAAGGAAGTATACCAGCCAGAATTTCATAATGGCAAACGAGGTTCCCTGAGACAGTATTTTGAAAAATATATTAATAAGACTAGGTATTGGATCCCATATCTCATCGAGAAGTAACTCGTATTTTGAAAGGCAGACTACCAATCCATATGCGAGAGAAACTTATTAACGTCCCAGATTCCAATGTGGAACAATTTCTGGCAGTCGTTGACTCGATAGATATGATTCTAGATGATGCACGAGCTTCTAAAGATAATGGTCAAATGTCTAATTTACAAAGAAATAACAAGGGCAATAATAATAACCAGAACTTCAAATACAGCCATAACAGTAAATACTGGAATGAAGAGCGTAGGAATGACTATTCCAAGGAAGATCATAACAGTGATACCCATTCTGTAAATTATGTAAAGGTGGAGAATATCATACAAAAAAGAAAATTTAAAGATGTTCATGGTCAAGTTACTAATTTTAGGAGAGACACTACCAGTCCAAAAGAAGATCCAGATCAAATAGATATCCATTGTGGGAGAAAGGTAAGCACATTCCTAGTCTCAGGATGCTCTGTATCTGACACTTTCAGTGTTAAGATGCAAAGGAGCTCAAAATAAGCACGAGTGGATATTCTACTATGGGGGTATCGATGGAATGTACCTTCCTGATTGTATCGAAGAAGACTGTGCCTTGTATTGGGGGACTCAATTTTTTATCAGATGTTGGAGCAGTGATCAATTTAAAGAGAGGGACCTGTACCTTAAACTCTGGGGACAAGACTGTAACAGTTTCTTTAATGAGGGGTGAAATAGACCCAAAACCCTTATTTATAAAGTTAATGATTGATTGTGTTAATAGTAATGACCCTATCATAGATGGTGTTTGTCTCATTGAATGTGTTGAAGATAAAATAGATCAAACTATGATACAAGAAAAAGTAGCAGAATCCGAAATTTTATCTGTTAATCAACAGGAAGAATTGAATTGCCTTTTAAATGCTTATTTATCTATTTTTGACAGACATCCAGGAATAATTAAGTCTTTTGACTTTAAGATCAACACTTTCTGCCAAACATTCTACCCCATTCCTTGGTCAAAACAGGATGCAGTCAAAAAGGAAATTGACAAAATGTTGAAATGGGGAATCATTGAACCATCTCATTCTGAATATTGAAATCCTTTGTTGGCAGTTTTTAAAACAAATGGTGAAGTAAGACTTGTTTTACATGCTTGTGAAGTAAGACTTGTTTTATGTGCTCGGGAAATAAACAAGATCATTGCACTTGTTCAAACAACACCAGAGAATGTAGATGAATTACTGCGGAAGTTTCATGGTGCTCGGTTCCAATCTCACCTGGATATGAGAAGCTCATATTGGCAAACCTAGATCTCAATAGAATCTAGAAAGTATACAGCTTTCATCTTTTGAGGTAGAAGTTATCAGTTCACTGTCATGCCATTTGGATTGAACATAAGTGGAAGTGTATTCATTTCAGCATTTGATACTCTGCTCAGTTGGGAATTGCTTGACAGAGTGACATTGTACGTGGACGATATTCTAATAGCCACCGAGACTTGGAAAGAACATGTTGAATTATTGAAGAGTGTTTCTGTGAAGTTTTCTGAATATGGGGTTACAGTGAACTTACAAAAATCTAAGTTTGCGAGGAGGCAACTGAAATCTTTAGGACACATCATTTCACCATATGGTAACTTATATTACCAAATCCAAATAAACTGAAAGCCATCAAGAAATGTCCTTATCCAAGGAATAAGAAAGAATTAATCATTTTTAGACTTATCTTCATCTTTTCGCCAATTTTTGCCAGAAAGTGTTATCAACCAAGAATGTTTGCTACAGTTACTGCGAAAAAATGCAATGCGGAAAAGGACTATACAATGCTCTCAATCATTTGACAAAATATGTAATGCTTTAACTAAAGTGCAGTTGTTGCACCACCCAAAATTGGATCAAGATACCTGTATAGCTAATGATGCTTTGGAAACTGGCATGGGAGTGACAGTTTTTCCAATGGAAGACATGCAAGATATAAACACCATCAAAATCATTGGATTTGAAAGCAGAACTTTGAAGAGACGCGAACGTGCGTACTCAGCCACTGAACTGGAAGTGTTAGCTGTTAGTATGGGCACTGAAAAAATTCAGATATTTTGTTTACGGGAGAAATACATCTATATTTTGTGATCACAAGGCATTATCCTACATATTAACTAGCAAAATGTTCCACTCGAGATTAACTTGCTGGGCGTTGATTGTACAATATATCAAAGGAAAGGACAACGTCATAGCTGATAAGCTGTCAACATTACCTAAAGGAAGGGATAATGAAGAGGCTGAGAATTCAATTATCGACTTCCGAGTGATGAACATGACTATGAAATTTTGTGAGACCAAGATGTCAACTTTATGTCAAAATTTATCATGACTACAGGAACAAGATTTACACTGGAAGAAGATAAGAAACAAAGTAAATCAAGGAACTGCCACTATTTCTGAAAATTGGTATAAGTTTCAAGATATTCAAGAAAAAAATTCCGAACGACACATGGAGAGAGTGTATTCCAAAGCATTACATCGAACCTTTACTGTGGTACACATATTTAACTTGAGGACATTTTGGACCCTTGAAACGTAAAAATAAATTGGATCAATATTGTTATTACCCCAATCTTGAGCGAATAGCTAATAATGTACTCAAGAGATGTAAAATTGTCACAAAACCAAACCAATCAACTACTCCAGAAAAATACAACTACACCCCATAATACCTCATGAGACTAGAACTTTAATATCCTGTGATGTGTGTGGACCATGTCCTGTTTCTCGTGGAAGATTCTAGTATATATTGGCATTCTATGATGTATTCTCCAAATATGTAATTATATCCATTACGGAATCTACATGCTCGACCTATGTTAAGTAAACTTGTTGATTATTACATAGCTAAGGTGGTTGTTGTTGCGGTCTTCAGTCCAGAGACAGGTTTGATGCAGCTCTCCATGCTACTCTATCCTGTGCAAGCTTCTTCATCTCCCAGCACCCACTGCAACCTATAGCCTTCTGAATCTGTTTAGTGTATTCATCTGTTGGTCTCCCTCTACGATATTTACCCTCCACTCTGCCCTCCAATACTAAATTAGTGATCCCTTGATGCCTCAGAATATGTCCTACCAAACAATCCCTTCTTCTAGTCAAGTTGTGCCACAAATTTCTCTTCTCCCCAATTCTATTCAGTACCTGCTCAGTGGTCAGTGGTTCACGGTGTGGGTTCCTGTTGTCATGTCCTAGTTCATGAACCACGGGCAACATATGAGTGGCCAAGTAAGTGGTCCTGACAGTCGGGATACCAGTTACTTCAGAATAAGGCTGGGCATCTCGGACATATTCTGAGTTGTGGTCACCTTTGTGCTCATACGGCAAAGACTACCAAATCCACCGGTTAGTCCCTCAACCATTAGGGGTAAAACTCAATGGGACCCGGGGCAAGTAAGGCTAGCAACCTGCTTCCCTGGTATTTTAAATATGATGCTGGCAACAATCAGAGCAAAATGCCTCGGACCTTTGGAGGAGACAGAGTCCCACCTCTAATTGACAAACCAGGGACTCCTAAGATACAACTCGGCAAACAAATGGTAAGTAGATGGGGAGCTATTAATATCAATGGGGGCTACTCTGGGAAGAAGGTAGAGCTGGGAGAGGTTGCAAGTAAGATGGGGTTGGACGTTTTAGCTGTTAGTGACATTCGGGTAAGGGGTGAGAAGGAAGAGGAAGTGGGAGAATACAAGGTCTACAGGTCAGGAGTCAAAGCAGGAATAGCACAATGGTGTGTAGGGCTTTACATGAGGAAAGAAATGGGACCCAGCGTAGTTGCAATAAGGTATGTAAACAAATGACTGATGTGTATAGTTTTGACAGTGTCTAGCAAGAAAATTAGGATTGTGTCAGTATATTCGCATTGTGAAGGGACAGGTCAAGATAAGATGGATAGTTTTTATGACGCACTCAGTGATGTAGTTGTTAGAGTAAAGAACAAGGACAGTGTTCTGCTCATGGGTGATTTTAATGCCAGGATTGCAAATCGAACAGAAGGGTGTGAAAAGGTTATGTATAAATTTGGAGAGGACATGGAGGCCAACAGGAACGGGAAACAACTCTTGGATTTCTGTGCCAGTATGGGCTTAGTAATCACATAATCCTTTTTTAAACATAAGAACATTCACCGGTATACTTGGGAAGGCAGGGGAACCAGATCTGTCATTGACTATATAATAACAATTCAGGAAGGCTGTGAGGGACACACGTGTATTCAGGGGATTCTTTGATGACACTGACCACTATTTAATCTGCAGTGAAATTGGTATTGTGAGGCCAAAAGTGCAATAGGTCAGGTCCATATGTAGGAGGATAAGAGTGAAGAAACTTCATGATGAGGAAAATAGGCACAAGTACTTAACAGTGATCTCAGAAAGGTACCAGTTAGTTGAATGTAGTCAATTACAGTCATTGGAAAAGTAATGGACAAGGTACAGGGACACAGTACTAGAAGTGGCTAAAGAATGTCTTGGAACAGTAGTGTGTAAAGGTAGGATGAAGCAAACAGCTTGGTGGAATGACACAGTCAAGGCAGCCTGTAAAAGGAAAAAGAAGGTGTATCAAAAATGGCTACATACTAGAACTCAGGAAGACAAAGAAAGTTATGTTGAAGAAAGAAACAAAGCCAAACAGATAACTGCAGCATCCAAGAAGAAATCTTGGGAAGACTTTGGAAACAGGTTGGAGACTTTGGGTCAAGCTGCTGGAAAACCATTCTGGAGTGTAATTAGCAGTCTTCGAAAGGGAGGTAAGAAGGAAATGACAAGTATTTTGGACAGGTCAGGAAAACTGCTGGTGAATCATGTTGATGCCTTGGGCAGATGGAAGAGTTGCTCAATGTAGGTGAAAATACGATCAGTAATGTTTCAGATTTAGATGTACAATGGGATAAGAATGATGACAGAATTAGGATCACATTTGAGGAAGTGGAGAAAATGGTCAATAGACTGCAGTGCAATAAAGCGGTTGGGGTGGATGAAATTAAGTTGGAACTCATCAAAAAAGGGGAATGTCAGGTCTGAAATGGCTACACAGGATAACTGAAATGGCATGGGAGCCGGGACAGGTTCCATCAGACTGGACGAAAGCAGTAATCACACCAATCTTTAAACATGGAAACAGAAAACATTGTAACAACTACAGAGGTCTATCTCTTTAATCAGCGTTGTGGGTAAAATCTTCTCAGGTATTGTTGAAAGGAAAGTGCGAGTTTTAGTTGAGGACAAATTGGATGAAAATCAGTGTGGGTTTAGGCCTCTTAGAGGTTGTCAGGACCAGATCTTTAGCTTACGGCAAATAATGGAGAAGTGTTACGAGTGGAACAGGGAATTGTATCTATGCTTTATAGATCTAGAAAAGGCATATGACCGGGTTCCGAGGACGAAGTTATTGTCTGTTCTATGAGATTATGGAATAAGAGGCAAACTTCTGCAAGCAATTAAATGTCTTTAAATAGATAGCCAGGCAGCTGTTAGAGTTGACAGTAAATTGAGTTCATGGTTCAGAGTAGTTTCAGGGGTAAGACAACCTGTCTCCACTGTTGTTCATATTACACTCCTGGAAACGGAAAAAAGAACACATTGACACCGGTGTGTCAGACCCACCATACTTGCTCCGGACACTGCGAGAGGGCTGTACAAGCAATGATCACACGCACGGCACAGCGGACACACCAGGAACCGCGGTGTTGGCTGTCGAATGGCGCTAGCTGCGCAGCATTTGTGCACCGCCACCATCAGTGTCAGCCAGTTTGCCGTGGCATACGGAGCTCCATCGCAGTCTTTAACACTGGTAGCATGCCGCGACAGCGTGGACGTGAACCGTATGTGCAGTTGACGGACTTTGAGCGAGGGCGTATAGTGGGCATGCGGGAGGCTGGGTGGACGTACCGCCGAATTGCTCAACACATGGGGCGTGAGGTCTCCACAGTACATCGATGTTGTCGCCAGTGGTCGGCGGAAGGTGCACGTGCCCGTCGACCTGGGACCGGACCGCAGCGACGCACGGATGCACGCCAAGACCGTAGGATCCTACGCAGTGCCGTAGGGGACCGCACCGCCACTTCCCAGCAAATTAGGGACACTGTTGCTCCTGGGGTATCGGCGAGGACCATTCGCAACCGTCTCCATGAAGCTGGGCTACGGTCCCGCACACCGTTAGGCCGTCTTCCGCTCACGCCCCAACATCGTGCAGCCCGCCTCCAGTGGTGTCGCGACAGGCGTGAATGGAGGGACGAATGGAGACGTGTCGTCTTCAGCGATGAGAGTCGCTTCTGCCTTGGTGCCAATGATGGTCGTATGCGTGTTTGGCGCCGTGCAGGTGAGCGCCACAATCAGGACTGCATACGACCGAGGCACACAGGGCCAACACCCGGCATCATGGTGTGGGGAGCGATCTCCTACACTGGCCGTACACCACTGGTGATTGTCGAGGGGACACTGAATAGTGCACGGTACATCCAAACCGTCATCGAACCCATCGTTCTACCATTCCTAGACCGGCAAGGGAACTTGCTGTTCCAACAGGAAAATGCACGTCCGCATGTATCCCGTGCCACCCAACGTGCTCTAGAAGGTGTAAGTCAACTACCCTGGCCAGCAAGATCTCCGGATCTGTCCCCCATTGAGCATGTTTGGGACTGGATGAAGCGTCGTCTCACGCGGTCTGCACGTCCAGCACGAACGCTGGTCCAACTGAGGCGCCAGGTGGAAATGGCATGGCAAGCCGTTCCACAGGACTACATCCAGCATCTCTACGATCGTCTCCATGGGAGATTAGCAGCCTGCATTGCTGCGAAAGGTGGATATACACTGTACTAGTGCCGACATTGTGCATGCTCTGTTGCCTGTGTCTATGTGCCTGTGGTTCTGTCAGTGTGATCATGTGATGTATCTGACCCCAGGAATGTGTCAATAAAGTTTCCCCTTCCTGGGACAATGAATTCACGGTGTTCTTATTTCAATTTCCAGGAGTGTATTTATGGATCATATGTTGAAATCAATAGACTGGCTGGGTGAGATTAAGATATGTGAACACAAAATAAGCAGTCTCGCAAAAGTGCATGACTTAGTTGTGACGGCAGATTCGATTGAAAGTTTGCAAAGTAATATTTGAGAGCTAGATCAGAAATGTAAGGACTATGGTATGAAGATTAGCATCTCCAAAACGAAAGTAATGTCAGTGGGAAAGAGATATAAATGGACTGAGTGCCAAATCGGAGGAACAAAGTTAGAACAGGTGGACGGTTTCAAGTACTTAGGATGCATATTCTCACAGGATGGCAACATAGTGAAAGAACTGAAAGCGAAGTGTAGCAAAGCTAATGCAGTGAGCGCTCAGCTACGATCTACTCTCTTCTGCAAGAAGGAAGTCGGTACCAAGAATAAGTTATCTGTGCACCAACGAGTTTGATGCAAAGGAGCTATTACTGACTATGCTAAATTAATTAAATGTAACTTCATCTTCAGAGTATGCAAATAATAAAGTTCGATGTGAAACTGGGGGGGAGGTTATAAATTGTAGCGGTTGTTGTGGAGCAATATTATAGTAATTAATAATAATAGTGATACCAGTAATATTGGCATGAATTGTGGCATCTGTTGTAGATCTCGTGGACAGATTCAGTTGTGCCTGTTTTGACACGTATCTGTGTTGCTGGTCTCATACTGGATATACTTAACTGCTGAAAATTTGTTTTTGCATTTACCTTGAGATTTAGTAAAGTAAAATTTGCGGAGTAGTTAGAAAGTTAAGTATTCTGTGATGGGAATTGCATGTAATGCTGAATCAATAATCCTGATGCACACCAGAAAGTAAACCAAAGAGCTCACATTATCGCAGCTCATGACCCATCTGCGTATTATTTTTTATGTCGATGGTGGTCTCTTATGGATCACTTGCACATTTTTTGAAGGTAGTGGGTGTTTCAAGTAGTGGTGTCTCAAAAGTTGCTTTCATAACCAGGATCTCCAAGGACATAACAGCACATGGACTGTGGTGACAGCTACAGTTTGAAATGAAATGAAATGTCGTGTGGCTAAGGCCTCCCGTCGGGTAGACCGTTCGCCTGGTGCAGGTCTTTCGATTTGACGCCACTTCGGCGACCTGCGCGTCGACGGGGAGGAAATGATGATGATTAGTACAACACAACACCCAGTCCCTAAGCGGAGAAAATCTCCAACCCAGCCGGGAATCGAACCCGGGACCGTAGGATTGACATTCCGTCACGCTGACCACTCAGCTACCGGGGCCGGACAGTTTGAAATTAAATGATATTATTTGTTATAAGCTTCCAGTATTCACATTCAGTAAATCTTATTGGATCAATATCCTTGGTAACTATTCAGGAACTGTGTACAAGACAGCAGTATTCATTGTGTAAATTGCTGGACAGAATTCTAACATGGCATCACCAAAAAAGTGTGAACCGAATTGTTCCACTATCTTAATCTTCCCAATCAGAGGTCTGTTGGCTCTACCTTTCAGCATGCCAATAGGCTGTGCATATATGAATCAGGATTTATTGACTAGCACACTACCCCCCTGATTGACTTCCTTACTACCCTTTTTAGACGGTCCTGGACTATTGACAAACTTAATTTTGAAGGCTTATTGATTTCACTTTCATATTTACTTGTACAAACTTTATTGTGACTTCTACATAACAATAAATAAAGAGTGGTCAGGAAAGCACATTGCTGATGGTTCAAGAAGCATAACACTTTAATTGGTTGGATTCCCAAGGGAAAAGCAGTTGGAATTAAACTACTTGGATATAGTGCATAAGGCTTATGTGGAAGTGCACTGAACAGTAAAAGAAAAAAATTATTAAACTCTACTTTGCCGTAATTGCTGTAATATGGTATGACAAATATCTCTGCAGCAATCATTGGAACATAGATTATACTCTTATATTCCTTAAGAAACTGTGTCTGACAATTGGATGTAATTCTAAGGTGCTTCTTGCTGACTGTGCAATGTAGTAATTAGAATTATTCCTATTAATCATCAGAATATATAGCTGTAAGTGTCTTAGGGGTCAAGGAATGATTTCATGTAACTGGCTACTTGATGTGTTCATAGATATGACACTACTGGAAGTAAAGGCTTTTTACACAAAATCACATATCACGGGTGTTCACTTCTCAAAAGTATTATACAGTCAGCTGTTCCTGGGTGGTAATAATTGTGTTAGATTCTATGGACAAAGTAATTCATTGTCCAAGGACATTCTGTTACTATTAAACAACACAGTGTACAATACTGTAAATAATACTGGACATATGGGACACAGCTGACACGCAAGTTGTGCTAACTTACAGCAATGCAAAACAATTTTTAAGGCAAGGGAGAGAGGGTACTCTTGTCACTTCACCTCTGTAGTGGCAATAATCCTTATTTTAACCACAAATGTAGTAGGAAATGCTTAATTATGTCTACTTTGACTCTACTTTTGGTGAAATCATCATTTTCCCCTATAATTTGTACGATTTCCTCTTCTTCCAAAATCCTGTTTCACCCAAACGTTTCTTTGCTAATACTAATGAGCTCATTCTGCTTGTCACCTCGCATTTTGTACTTGCGTGGTGGGTGGGGACAGGGTGGATTACCTGCATCTTGGACAAAGTGGATTTTGCTGCTTGGTGGCCCAGCTGGCCCAATAAATGGTGAAGTGACATTTTTGGTATAGGATTTTAGATTTGTCATTTTGCCAGGGAGAGGTAGTGTCACCTTTTACTGCTTCTGTTCTCTTGGTTTCCTCTGTTACTGGACAGGGCACCACACTTGCGACTTTGTTGGTTTTGTTGCCACAGTCAGTGCATCCTCAGTTGCCATACCAGGTGGCAGTTCAGACAATAAGGTGCCCGACACAATGTGGCAACATGGCCAGGTTAACCACATTGGCAACATTCTGCCACATGTGTGGTCATTATTCCTGACAGAAGTGTAAATGAACTGATACGCCTCTTCCCACAGAAAGGATACCCACACTGCTTCGTGTAGGGATGTGGAGGAGACCACCTTAACTTGAACACCCACTTATGCATCGATTCTACAAATAGACACTTCTATAGGCTTTGTCGTAGCTTTCTCCTGTAACATCTCATTTCAGATCACCTCAGTGCCAAGGATGCAGGTTTTGCTGAATACTAGGTGAACACATCTACGAATGCTTCCTCTTCCTCAGTTGGCTTTTGCCTCGAAGTGGACATCTTATCGTGTTAGTAACTGGTCCCAAGTTGATGTGAGATGCTCTCTGTCAATCCTTTTGCTAATACTTCAAACCCCCTTACATTTCGAAGTATGTCATCAGACTAATTTAAATTTTGTTACAAATAGTAAAAAATCATATTTCCAATCACAAAAATGACACACGTCACGTATATACTGCAAAAATAAGTGGATATTCTCATCAGGTTTTCCCACAAAGTATTGGTCACACTTTGGGGCATCAGTGTTGATTCCTGTTTTGCATCTCTCTGCTCTTTGAAACTGTCTACAGTCTCTCGTTCTTTCTGCGTATCCAAGTCCCATCTTGTTAAATTCCTTCCTTTTGGCAATTTCTTCAATTCTTGTTTCCTTCAAGCAATTTAGTTATTCCCCTCCTAGTCTGTCTATTTTTAACAGCCTGGAAATCGTTCCAGAGCTGTAACGGGTGATTTTGTTTGTCTGGATCAAAAAATAAAAATTGACGACATTCAGTAAAAGCTGCATTACCTAAGGCAACATGCTGTACAACAGCATTACAAGAACTATCTGAGGTTATGATATTTACTGTGTTAGCAATACTAGTGTTTAGTTGTTCTACTAGTAGACCTGTTGCCTCCACTCTGTCAGAAAAATTATCAACACCCTCGCATAATTGCACAGAGTCAGATTTTACTTTCTTAATGTCCTTCTGAGAAGCATTTACCGTATTAGTTTCGTCCTCAAATGGATTAGAACAAAGTCCGGACTCATTGCCTATTCTCACTGACCAACTCCCCTCCATAAGATCATGTAAATCTTTGAAATCTTTATGAACTTCTCCAATTTCAATTTTGAAAATACTGTGAAATTTAGTTAACTGTTGCCCTATTTTGACATGCAGATCTTGGTGGTTAGAATCAATTTTATAGTTTAAGCTATTCAATTTTAATTTATTTTCATCCTTTAGTTCTTTGTTACTAGATACAATCTTACTACTTAACTGTTTACTACTGGATTCCATCTTATTGCTCAGTTCTTTATGGTGCGATTCAAGTTATGAAAACAGTAATTGCATCCAATTTGGTGCCTTTACCTTGCCGCTTGACGTTTCAACCAGTTTTAAAGGAGTTTCTAATATTCCTTGACTTTGCTGAATTTCAGAAATACTAATCTGATAACTCTATTAATTCAACATTTTCTTTTTTGTCTTCAATTTCAATTACATCGTGATCAGAAATTGATTCTGACTTAGCAGTAACATTGAAATTTACTTCAGATTTTAATTTTGACGAATCACCTTCTGAGTTCGATTGTATTACTTTGACAGAACCATCCCCATTAATTTCAGTCTCTAATTCTGAGGACTCATTGTCAGGGAATGGTTTCATCTTAACTTTCACCTCATTTTTATCAGTAGATTATATTTTTAATAGCCTGTTAGCAGCAGTTAACAAATACTTCAAATATTCTTGACTCGACTTAATTACTTGACCTCGACAAGCGATGCTGGCACAGTATACCGGCAAATGTGATGTGACACTAAATAACGTAATGTAGGCAACAGCAACAGCTGTAACAGTGAGGATGGTGGTGGGTGTCACCTACTGCAGTAGCTCCAGAAGTGCCAGGGCACCGCTGAGAGCGCGCAGTAGTTCCAAGATAATTTGCAGGTCCATGCACCTCTGCGTTGATGCAGTGTCTTCTTATAAGCTCAGCAGCAGTGGTAGGAATGATGTGGTGGCATCTTTCTACCTCCTTCCATCACATATCTAAATGGCCCTTTCTCAGACATGTATTAATTAGTAGCTCTGTCATTTCACAATTTATAATCATTTTAATTTAATAAAAATAGAGTTAAGTTTGCTTTAGGTACTGAAAAAGTTGTAGCTAGATTGTGTTTAAACTTTTCCAGCTAGAATTTTTAGAATGGAACCGATAGTCGAACGTGACATCTGAACTGCCTCATTAGGATTCCTTCTAACTATTATTATTTACAATACAGTCTTGAAACTTGCTGTAGCTGTATTATCTCATGAATGTAACTGAGTGTCATAATTAGATCTTTCTATTACTAATACAAATGATACTTAATATACCATAAATAAGGATGTTTTCTCCAAATTTGGTTTTTAGTAAATACAATGAAACCTAATAGAGGTAGCCTATTGGTGTCACATATTTAATATTTTACATGAAACTAAAGCTACATATGAATTTTCAGCTTTCTGAGTCTAATATTTAGCAGCTTCAATTTTTCATAAAAATGCCAATTTTAAACAAAATATGGGTTTGTTCAAGTTGAGATTTGTAACTTTTAATTGTGACCTATATTTTCATATTCTGAGCAATTTTTGGCTTTCTAGTTTTATTATTCAATGCCACTTCTTATGATTGTATATTTTGCGTAACATATACCTTCTGAGACTTTATATTGTTAACATTAATATACTTAAACAAACACTGACAAAGTTTGGAAAAGTTAAGTTAATTTTTTTCTTAAATTCTGGTGCAATCTCCTGTATGTTAAGCACAGGCACGATATGGTCACATGGTGCTGGTAGCAGTGAATCGGGCAAAGTCCCGGCACACTCGCTTGCGTCTGCAACTCTTACAATAATACAGTGCTTGTTTCACATCACCATCTAAGGGATTATTTTAATAAAAGGAGGAAAGAAAAGGTGCCCAAGGTAAGTAAAATGTTCAGTCAATAAGAAACTAAGTGCAACAATTAAAAAGATAAGTTGAATACATTGTTACAAATTAGCTTGGTACTATAGCAGAACCAATTTTGTCAAATAACAGAACTTAAAATATCTACAAAGAAACAAACAAAAGTGCTTAGGTACAGGAGGGTGTTTTTGAAATCAGAAAAGTGCGATTTGCAATGCAGATGACCAGCCAGATATGGTCACAAGTATATTAAGTAACACATGTAAATGAAAAATTCAGTATATTCATGAGTATATTCACATTAAAATCTGAGGAGGTATTGTGGTGGGGATTCTAGTAGAAAGATCTGGGTAACAGAAGGTATCCCAAAATCTTCTGAAACTATCAAATATCTAAGTTCTAATAAATAAGTTTTTTTCTCAGGTCTACAGAAAACTGCTGCAGGAAAATAAGAGACTCCAAAATGGTAAGACCATACAGAACTTAAACAATAAAATGAAAGCCATTTGGATTATAGTACAACTGGCAACACAAAGCCGAAGCAGGTGAACATAAAAATTAGAATTTAAGATAGTGTAATAGGTAAACCTAAGGACCTTGCAACATTTTTAAACAACTACTTAAGTAATACAGCATCCAAACTGCAATAAAAGCGTCCAAACATAAAACATCCAACTACAAATAGCTATGTTCCTTACACAATGCCTCTGCTGCTGGCCACTGGGGAGGGAATCAGTACAACATTTAAGAGCAAAATTTCCACAGGTCTAGATGAAGTTCCAATGTGTCTACTAAAAGATTGCAGTAGCTGTATAACAGCACACCTAACATACACTATAAATAAAGTGTGCAAAAGTTCTTCCCATACACAAAAATGGGGATACCGAAAAATCAAGTTTTAGAGACCAGTTGCATTACTGTCATCCTTATCCAAAGTAATAGAAACTATTATCAAAAACAGACTTATGGATTATTTAAATAAATACCAACTTCGAATAGTGTGGTTTCAGGTCTAATTAGGAAACAGCTACTGCAGCAAAATTTACAAAGTCAATTTTAGAAACCGTAGATAATGGAGAAGAAGTAACAGCTGTTTTCCTGAACCTCAGTAAAGCAAAGGACCCTGTTGATCATGAAATACTTCTAGGTAAACTTGAAGCACTAGGAGCAACAGGGGGTTATAAATAAATGGTTTAGGTCATGTCTAGAAGACAGAATGCAGAGGGTGGAGATATTTCAAATTTAAAGTGGCTCAAATTATATGGTTGCACCAGCTTTCAGATCAAGAATATTTGAACATTAGATTCCCTCAAGGGAGCGTGCTAGGCCCAGTACTGTTTCTCATTTATATGAATGACTTTCCATTGTGTGCAACTCAGGGAGAAACTGTGTTATTAGCTGATGACAGAAATATAGTTATTACATATAGCACACCAGAAATTATAGAAATAAAGCCTGGAAAGCAGCTTATGGCTGTCCGCTACTGGTCATATAACAATAAAGTAACTTCTTATTTAAAAAGGACTTCCACGTAAATAAAAAACCTAATATAGCAAAACTTAAAGTGCGTAATGAAATCATAGTGTGTGTAACTGGCACAAAAATTTTAGGCAAGTATGTTGATCAACACTAATATCAGGTGAACATTTCAGTGTAGTTGGAAAAAGAATTGCCACAGCATGCTATGTCTTATGAATATTAACCACAGTGTGTAGTAGCTCAAGTCTGAAAACAACACACCTTGCACATGTACATTCTAGAGTTGATTATTGCATTATATTCTGGGGTGCAAATGCTCAGAATGTGGAAAATGTGGTCAAACTGCAAAAACGAGCCATCAGAATAATGAGCAAGAGTTATAAAAGGTCTCACTGAACTGAGTTATTTGAAAAAAAAAAAAATAATAATAATAATAAATGTGGTATTTTGCAGTTCCAAGTGAATATGTATTTGAAACAGCAGTTTTTATACAAAAATGTAGAGCAATACACAGCAAACAGCTCCATACATGATTATTAAACCAGATGCAGTGATTGCTACCCTAGATAGAATGAATAAAGCATGGACCCAAACCACCATGTTTTACCAAGTAGTCAACACACATAATAACCGTCCAAAAGATATCAAAAACATTGAGGGACTACATAAATTTAAAACATACCTATATTAAAGAGTTCATTCAACACAGGATTATTAGAAATGAATAATCAAGTTGACCAATTACAATGTAGACAAAGAGGCTGGAGGATGCTTGTAAGCGACACTGTACGTTGTAGTTTGTAATTTACTGATGGTATCTGAAACCAATGCATATTATTGGAGGAGTGTTACGATTCATTTCTCTTGTTTGAAGCAGGTTCTTTCTGTTTTATCTAACGTGTCCTCAGCCCTCTGTCACTGTAAGCTCTGGGCATGCTTTAGTGACCACCATATGGTGCAGCGGTGGAATTTGTGTGTGTTGGACAGCGGGGCTCCTGGCTTCACCACCTGGACCACGAGGAAGGTACACACCTCTATATTTAAAAAAAATAAATAAAAAAAAGACACACCCTCAACCTTAAGGTGTGCTACGTGCTGATGAGGTGAAAGGCTGTTGGGGTAAAACAATATCTAGCGGGCAACCTCTGGGGCATCTGCTGCCACACAGTTGTATAAGGCTTGCTCAGGCATAAAGGGCTCTGCCTGGTTTGACAGGTGTTTCCCTATGCAACAGTCTCATCAAACTACTACTGCTGCTGATGGGACGGGACGGGTGTACCATCAGGTAGTATCTACACCCATTCATCAAAGAAAGCTCGGTTGGTCAGTCCTCCCGAAAAGAAGTCTTGGAATCAAAGTAACATTTCATTGTACTCAAGCGAACAAGAGGAACCTTTGGGAAGGTATCCTCTAACTATATTCACAAGGTATTGGAAAGTATTGGTCGGTCTGTAAAAAGTGTCAAACAACTTCATAATGGAACACTTCTAGTTGACACTGCTCATATCTAAGCTACTGGTATGTAAGGCCTTAGGTGACTACCCAGTCGAATCTGACTTAACTTTAGTAAGGGTGTAGTCATGTGCTCTGATATAGTGGAGGCGGACCCTTTGGAGTTACATGAAGAATGGAAAACTGTGGGCGTCACAGAAGTGCAGAACTGTGTGAGGAGATTCGATAGCAAATTGGAAAAGTTGGGAACATTTATTCTAATGTCTAGTACTCCAGAATTGCCTTAACATACCCTTGCAGGCTATATGCGTCTGAAGGTTCGCCCATTTGTTCCTAACCCAATGCCGTACTACACACGTCAAAGATTTGGTCGTACCACTATGGGATGTAATTGGAGGGCGGAGGGGGGGGGGCAACATGTGGCAATTGTGGAGTCTCAGCTCACGGAATCAGGAAATTCTTGTACACTTCCTCCAAAATGTGTAAACTGCTCTGAAGATCACCCAGTGTGCAGGAGAAAGAGTGAGATTTACAACAAAAAAAGGAAAATTCCAGAGTGAAAGTCAAGAGACGCATACCCTGTGGTGAAGCTAAAAAAGCTTTGAAAGCTATGCAACCTCTGGTTATTGTTACTTCTTTTGCATCAGCCCTTAAGACTCCAATCACTACTTCTCCACACGAACTCAGATCACACATTCAAGTACAAGCACATGCACTTGTCGGTGTACATGAGGGGGAAACACTCCACTTGAAACTGAAGTCATTCAGAAGCCGTCAACAATGGGCTTACCACCTAAGCCACGTACCACTACCCGTCATCAGAAGCCAAATAAGCCATCTCCGCAACGCATGCAATCACCTCCTCTCATCAATAAAGAAAAACGTCCTTGGAATAGTAGTTCCAAGTCCAAGAAAGCGATAGTTAAAGCTTTGGATAGGCGAACTCTCCCCCTCTCTAATATGGACTGTGCTCTGGAGGATATGGACTTCCAGTTGGAGAAACTGGAGAACCGGAAAGTGGCTAACGTTCCCCCTGACCTCCCTGGCAAATCACCACCTCAGAGGCAGAGAGAAAAGAACAACCGTCACTAAACAATAGCTTCTACAAGGACTTCTGTATCGCCATGGAATTTAGACGGACATTGCTACATTTGGAAGAATTACAGCTTATGGTCTAAGAGAAACCATTCTGCATCTGCTTACAAGAAATACATCTTAAAGTTACCGACAAGCCTGCATTACGGGGTTACCAACCATACTGGAAGGACGATTCTACTGGCGACAGTGCTGAAGGTGGAGTGGCTATCTTCGTTGACAACGGATGCCACTCCTCTCCTGACCCTCTTACCACGACTATGCAAGCAGTTGCCATGAAAGTTCTCACGCCCTTTAATATCACAGTGTGTTCTTTGTACCTTCCACTGAACGATGCTTTGGATGCAGACTCACAGACCGAACCCCATTCTCTTGAACACAGCGGTGAGAAAAGTCATCGCCAATGCGATATCAGAAACGCCGCTCCTCGAGAAAGTATTGGATAAGAAGTGGCAGGCGTCCACGTAGTCCCCATTCATGAAGTTGGCGAAGGATATTGTTCCTCCTAGTAGTGTCACTTGCATTTTCGAAGCCAAAAGGCTCACAAACCAAATGCTTACGGCGTAAGGAGGACTCCCGTATCGCAGTCTCCAGTAGAATTACAGGGTGTTTACGATCTGGAAAAAACCCGGGAATTTTTTCATCCGGGAGAAAACCGGGAAAAACCTGGGAGTTTTTTAGAATTCCGGGAATTTTTCATTGTTTTTGTTCTGAGTTAAATTTTTGTAATTTTGACTGGTAATAACCAATACTCTAACAAAGGATATTATTGTATCCTGCTACTGCAGAATAATACTGCAGCAATAAAACATGAACGAGAGAAAAAACTAAAATAAAACTTAAATTGCAAAGGAAATGCGCCATATACAGTAACAAAACACAGTGCTCATACAAGCGTCTGCCAACAGCAAAATGTGTCTAAAGGTTTAGGAAGACTATGCAATGCTTCGTAACAACAAATTGCCTCCGATGAGCATGACGTCACAACTGTTTACATTTAGATTCGTTTTAGCAGTTACGAGTGGGATCATGCGCATGTGCAGTTGAGTAGTTATCTTCTTCCGCTTCTGGCTACAGAAACGTGGCTGTTGGCTGTGTAAGCAGTCGCAGTGTAAAACAAAATTTAAAAAATAAAAAATAAAAAAAAGCAGCTAGGTGCTACCGGGAAAAATTTTACTGGCACGCCCAAGTTGCCACATTGCACGGCAGCCCTGGATCTAGGAGTGGAGGGGGTGGGGGGGGGGGGGGGCAAATTCATGTAAAACTTGTTTCACAAAGCGCCTAACATCCAGCGCACGTTGGGTATATTGATTATTCGTATGACTTTGAAACGTGTCCCTGTCGGTTTTTGAACATTGTTGAACACATTCTAAGTTGATTTCTGAATGAATCAAAAGTTGATTTGTGAATGCGTGCATAGTGTACATGATGTCTCTGTCAGTGGAATCCTTGTCACATCAAGAAATAAACTTTCCTGCAGACAAAAGGGCTATACGAGCTGAGCAGAGAATAGCCGAACGAAGGAAAGCCAACCACTGTCTGATTATGCCGTTGATAGGGTTTGCGAATGATGAGCATTGTTACGATTACCAGCGAAATCCATAGCTTCAGACTTCCAGAGTGTGAATAAACGACTAACAGGAATAACAGGTAAGAAAGATTATGTATTATCTTCTCGGTGTATCCAAGAAAATGAAATTTTGACTGACAATTTTTGGCCAGATCGCTATATTAGCAAGGGCCAGTTGTACAGTCTCTGGCTAGCAGCCACTTTAAGGTCTATTCTGGAAGTAGCGCGGGAAACGCGTTGTACGAACAGCTAACAATGCCTAACCGGAGAATAATCGTGGGATAACTTAACTGGTGATTCTGCCAGAGTTAGTGAAGTTAACCGGCGAATAAAGTTTGACATTGGCAGGAATAGATACAGAATTAGTGATGACAACATTGTTTGTTAGAACAAGGAAGGGGAAGAAGCGGGGACATCACACAAATTATGGAAGAATAAGACGATTCCAAATTTCTATAAAAATTTCGCACTACTACTTTTCGATCTCATGCTTGAGAAATTGGAACGTATGAATGAAGTGTAAAACTATTTCCTAACGTATAGCTTTTTGCTTATAGTAGGCCTAATAGGCATTTGATATTGGTACTTTGTGAATTATAATCTGCCGTGTTATAAAAATGGCCATTTCTGCCAAAACAGTCTTGTTTATTTGGCGTGTGTTACAATTGCTGCAGTAATTTATATTGCAGACAGTGAAAAAATATAGGTAACCAGGTCGAGAAACCACACCAGTCTTTGGCCTATTTGTAATTACAGCCTTTTCAGTATTAGACAACGACATTTCGATTTTTCATGTAGCAAAACGTTTGACGAACTTTGATGAGGTAACAGATACTTTCGCAGAAAGCAAAGCATGCCATGTAAAGCTGTAGCAAGACCAGAGAGAAAAAAATTCTAGGAGCTAAGGATTGAAGAAATGTGTATTGTCTTGCTTGTCTCTTCTCTTTACTGGTTTTATGTATTCTATACGAAATTTTATGTCACACAAAGCAGCAAGTTGTTAGCTAATAGGGCATAAACAGTGAAATTTTCTGAAGAGTTTAAAAAAAAGAAAAAAAAAAAAGAGGGGCAAGATGTCAAACCGGCCGACTGGAAGCAGGAGAGGCACCATAGGACATTTTAATTTCCACTGTCCTGAATATAGTTTGACGGCATCCAGTACAAAAATACACGTTTCAATTCCACAGACCGAAATACAGTGACGTGCGATAGAAGAATGCTGTGTGAAGAGGTGAGGCGCTGCACTTGGCACACTTAAGATCAGATAACATGTCTTACAATTCCTCGGACACGTATGTTTTATGTATCAGAGTCTTCAGAAAGATGTGCGGTACAAAATGAACGTATTTTTGAAAATTAGATTTTTTAAAATTTTTGACGTCCTATCTCAAAACTCTCGAGGGACGCCACTATCTACTATTGCCCCGGTTCGGAAATATCGTAGATTCGGGTCTGATGTGCAGAGCAGTCGGATTTATAATAGGGAAGCGGGTAGTCTCCACGTGACCCGTGTTTACATTTAGTGATTTTGCTGTTTCCTATTTGTCTACTGCACTCACGTAAATGAAAACTAAATTGATTTCTTTGGCCGGCAGCTATCACGTGAATTAAAATACATTCACACAATTACGGAAGCCTAAAATATGTTATTAGTTTCAGATTTTATTTTATTTCCACCTTTCTGACATCAAGCATTAATTGCCATGCAGAACATTGAAGTTATTTTTATTGGTTTGCTGAAGAAATTTTCTTTTATTAATATTTTCTGCTGAGGCAGTCAATATATTTGAAACAAAGGGTTTAATTTCAAACTATTGGCTAGTTTCAATTGTTCAGTGCATTTCAAGTGTACGTTTTCATCTTCTAACACGTATGTTGTTACGCCATAACAGAGAACCAGACATGAGATAACAAAGTACTGGTACCCAAGGAAACTTACATCCCGAAACCACATTGAAAAGCTTAATATCAGGTCGATGCCTACTTCACTGGGAATCTGGGGCTCATTTAAAAATCAGATCTTTTATGACGAGCCACTTAGAAGAATTTATAGCCCAAAAGATCACACTTTTATATCGTTATTAAAACATTTACTGGCACATTTGTGTGATGTATCTTAAAACGTATTACGTGCATAAAAGACCAACATTATATGTGAAAGCTTAGCTTCTCTTGCAGCGTATTATCCTTAGAGACCAATATTATATGTGAAAGCTTTGTTTTTTCATGTAGCAACATTATATATATTAATTTGAACCTTTAACTTTTCCTGTTTGTATGTTTGCGCTACTTAACAGTGATGTCGCTATTGGCTGACTACACCACGTGTCTGAAGCTCTGAATATCCGCTGTCATCGGTTGGCGATATCACGTGACATGAGCTATGACTGGCTTACAAATGCGCATCACAATCTCGATTTCAATGCTTCGGAAAGTAACATGCGGTGTTTAGTGGAATTCTAATTTATACTTTCGTAATATGAAAATATCCAGTGTACATGTTACTGCACATCAAACAACTTTCCATAAGGTGTTTCGTTTTCTAAAGCACCAGGAAATTCTACGCCCATGTATAAAACCATAACCATCAAAGGATTGATAAGTTATATAGTTCCGAGAGAAAATATACTGTCAGTTAACAGGGAAAAACTATGTTTCCACCTGAGAGAAAGTGTATTTTTAACCGGGAAATCCGGGAATTTTTTTCCTTGTCCATGTTTACACCCTGAAGTCGCACTGGGAGTGGCTCAGTTGACCTCGGGATTCGAGCAGCCAGACGAGGCGGCAGTTGACCATGCATTCAACAGTTACCCGTACAACTGGTAAGAGCTACACTCTAGTTACTATTAGGGGCGCTATGACCATTGCCTGGTTTCCAGAATGAATTAATATTGCCTCCTTCCAAGTCTTGGGGTGCTGTCCATCAAACCAGATATCTGACTGAAACAAGAAAGGAGTTGTCCTTCCGATTCAGGGCACAGGAGACAAAGCATGGCATGGATCTCATCAGGTCCTGGAGCAGTGTATCTGGTTGCAGACAAAGCTGATTCCAATTCCCACATGGAGGACAGAACGTTCTAGAAATCGAGCTGCCTCATCTCTGCAGTCCTATGGAACACCTGAAAAAGCAGGAACTTGTCTGAATAACGTAATAACGGTAAACAAGTGTTCAGCTGAAACCTGAGCCATATCTTCTGGTGTCTCCACCAAGAAAGGCTGTAAGTAGTGATGGGATGACGAGGCGAGGCGACTCGAGCACACCGAGTACTCCTCGAGCCTCTAGTTCTCAAGCAATTCTCGAGAAACTCACGAGAAACGGCTCGGCGGCGTGTGCCGTTTCGCGCCAGTTGGCTGCGGCAATATACACCGCGCCGCTGTTGTTTTATGAATTAAATGCCACCGCTAGACAAACACGCTCGCTGCTCGCTGTGCTCATAACTAGTATGCATCAGGTTTCATTCGAGTAAAGTTGATTTTCAAATCAATATGGACACTCGAAAACGAACATCATTGTGCTGGCAATACTTTACGGAGGATGGAGATAACATTACCTGCAACATTTATCGTAAAAATCGCCGTAATGTATCAAAGAAATACAACAGGCATGATTAGACATCTTAAACTGCACAATTTATTGAGCAATAAAACAGCGACGTCCGTTGATACAGAGGCTCATTCTTCCAATAAATATCCAGGTACGTATGGTACAAAATGTGAATTCCGTGTTAAAGTTCGGATAGTGTCCGAAGCGGTCCGCCACGCTTAAAAAACATTGATTTTTTAATCATACTACGATAACATGCAACATATTCCAAAATCAAACCTATACTATCCTAGCTTTTGCACAATACTATATGTAATTTTATTGGACTAGTTTCGAGCATAACGTATTCCCTCGCAGGAGCACTGATCTAAATCTTACGTTTCTCTTCATAGAGGGAAGTAAACGGCAACAACAGCTAGATGAAGCACTAGTGGCCATGATAACAGACGATTTTCAACCGCTTTCAATCGTCGACGACACTGGTTTTCGACGTTTTGTTTCATTGTTGGACCCACAATACTCGATAACAAATCGAAAAAAGTTGCGCCTCATGATTGAGGACGATTACCATAAACAGAAAGAGGCTGTAAACTTGGCTGTGGAAGACTCTACTTGTGTTTCTTTAACGACCGATATTTGGACCTCACTCAATAGTGAGGCATATATTGCTGTAACTGGTCATTTCATTAACACTAATTGGTGCTTGAAAGCTTTAGCTCTCGAGGCATTTCATTTCCCGGAAAAGCATACAGCGCTAAATATTAGTGTGGGGTTAGATAACGTGATTTCAAAATGGAACATTGAAAACAAAGTTATAAGCATCACAACTGACTACGCCAGTAACATGGCGGCAGCCGCACAAGTTATTCTCAGTGGCAGCATAGATATGTAACATGTGCCTTGTTTAGCACACACCATCAATTTAGTTGTGGAAAGTTCTTTGAACAGCAACAGTGAGCTCTGCAAAATGCGGGAAAAGGCCAGAAAAGTTATTAGCTATTTTAAAACAAGTTGCAATGATGCTAATGAAAAACTCCATGACATCCAGGATCTAATGAAAAAACCTGTTTATAAATTGATTCAGGAAACTGAAACCCGATGAAATAGTACGTTTTATATGCTACAACGTCTAGTGGAGCAAAAGGAATGCATTGCAGCCTGTTCATCATCTTTGTATTCAGGTGTGGAGAACCTCACAGCTGACGAGTGGTGAATTTTGAGCGAATGTTTACGTGTACTGGAGCCATTTGAAGTGGTAACAAGCGAAATCTCAACTGAAAACTATCTTTCTTTCGAAAGCTATTCCAATAATCAGACAGCTAATCCTAACCGTATGCAATGGGAAGTGGGCTACCACTACAGCGCAACAGCTACAGCAACATCTGCACAACTCACTAATAGCCTGGCTAGGATTAATAGAAACAAACAAACAAAAAGTGTTCCATGCACAGAAGCGAGCAATAAGAATTGTGTGTGGGATGCATCCTAGGCACTCGTGCAGGGATCTGTTTAGAGCTCTACAAATCCGTACAAAAGCTACCCAATATATTTTTTCCCTGATGTGCTTTGTTTCAAAAAAACAGCAACTTATTCAAAATCAATAGCTCATACCACAGTTATAACACCCGAAGGAAACTGGATATCCATTATGAGCTAAAAACGAAAAGCATGGTCCAGAAGGGGGTTTTATACAGTGGCACCAAGATTTTTAATGCCCTCCCACCGCATATTAAAGAACTGGTTGGAAACATGCCAAAGTTTAAAGAATATCTGAAGCAGTTCCTTTTAGCTGAATGTTTTTACAGTATTGATCAATTTCTTAGCAAAAATGCATAGAATCTCTTGTTTGTGCTTGAACCTTACTGTGTGACCTCTACAATTGATTAATCATACTCTGTAAGTACAGTGTAACTTAATACAATACCCAAATTTATGTATGTGTATATTCTTTCAGATGTTCTGTATATTAACTAATATGTAAAGGTATATGCTAACTTCACAGTTTCTTTAATCTAATGGTAAGATCAATGTATCTGTGCACAAAACAATAATCTGTAAAAACCTTGACTCGTTCTATATCCAGGGATATGTTCCCATATGGATCTATGGAACACTAAATAAATAAATAACATGCCGTTGCCACAGTTCTCGACCCAAGATTCAAAACGTTACTATTTACGAATCCCATTCATTCAAAACATGCCGTTGCAAGCCTAATTGCACAGTGCAAAAACGTGGTAGAGACCGCACGATCTACTCATTCGGCTGCTAATGACACTAGCCATGAGTACCATTTCGTACAAAACACCAGTAGTTCCTTATGGGCTTCTTTCGATGAAGAGGTTTCCAATAAAAATCTAATGAAAAGCGGTTGTGATACCATAGACCTGGAGGTATAATGATATTTGGAATAACCGTACCTACAACGCACAGATAATCCTTTACACTACTGGAAAAAAAAAAAAAGTTACCCAGGTCTAGCTGTCGTGGCAAAAAAATATCTTGCAGTACCTACAACTTCTGTTCCCAGTGAAAGAATATTTTCGAAAACAGGACTACTTATAAACAAACAAAGAAGCAGACTAAAAGGCAAATTGATTAATAAAATCATATTTCTAAACAAAAATCGACGGCAGTGCAGCAATGGGAAGTAAAAATGCCTTCTGCTGAACAACTTTTGTTTCCTTTCTTTCTTCAGTAAGTAAACGCATGTCGCAGTTTCTGTATATAAAAGGCTATAGCACTTCTCTTTTACGTTTAAGCACGCATGCATACATGCAGAGTGTACAAGGTAGTTTATTTTGTAAGAATAAAGCTTCTGTTTCACGCGAATTCTGTGCCTTGTTTTAAACAACAATCCTATGATTTTTGTCTTATGAGACATATACTAATAATTCAGTGCACATTAATAGCGGTACGACAGTTGATGTCAATCATAGAATTTCAAAGTTTTCCGTGCATGTACATATGACGAATACGACCGCTGCGTCTCAGTGCTTCGTGTACTGAAGGTTTGCACAATTTCTCAGAGAGCGCAGCACTGTCAACTTCTCAAGTGTACCCGAGACATTCTCGAGAAATTGCCTTCGCGTCGTGCGTTTCTCGAGTGCGATCATAGCCCATCCCGAACTGTAAGGGGACGTGTACTGCTCTTGCCTGAAATCCGTCTTATTGATTCCCACACTTGTACAATGGAAGTGGTACAATTAATTAAGTCATGAACTCCCTCCAGAAAGCCCTCTTCCATTCTTTTATTACTTGCCTCGCATGTGCACTCGCAGATCTGAAGGCATGAAGGTTTTCTGTAGTTGGGCAGTGTTTGATGTTCCATAAATCTGTTTGTCTGGCCCTGATTGCCAATTGACAGTCCTCATTCCACCAAGGTATAGGCCTTCGTCTGAGGAGGTTACTAAACCAGGGGATGGACTCTGCAGGAGCCTGTTGGATCTCACACATTATATGGACCACTGTCTCCTGTGCAAAATCCTTTTCTTCAAAAATAGCCTGTTGACTGCAACCAATTTGCTCTTTGTATCACCCATCTGCACGGTCTCCTGTCAGCCACCGTCCTACTCAGCAGACGGATCCACACTGGGAAATGGTCACTAGAATATAAATCTGGAGCCCCTTCCCACTGAATTGAGTCTGCAATAGCTGGGGAACAAAAACAAAGGTCAATGCCTGAAAGAGATCCTGTAGCTGTGGAAAAGTCTGTCACCTGACCCACGTTCAGAAGGCAGAGATTCTCAAAATGGACAATTCGCTTGATCATCTGACCACTGGATCAAGTGGTAACTGAGCCCCACAGACCACAGTCCAGAAAAGTTCGGTCTGTGAGTCTGCATCCAAAGCATCGTTCAGTGGAAGGTACAAAGAACACACTGTGATATTAAAGGGCGTGAGAACTTTCATGGCAACTGCTTGCATAGTCATGGTAAGAGGGTCAGAAGAGGAGTGGCATCCGTTGTCAACGAAAATAGCCACTCCACCTTCAGCACTGTCGCCAGTAGAATCGTCCTTCCAGTATGGTTGGTAACCCCGTAATGCAGGCTTGTCGGTAACTTTAAGATGTATTTCTTGTAAGCAGATGCAGAATGGTTTCTCTTAGATCATAAGCTGTAATTCTTCCAAATGTAGCAATGTCCTTCTAAATTCCATGGCGACACAGAAGTCCCTGTAGAAGCTATTGTTTAGTGACGGTTGTTCTTTTCTCTCTGCCTCTGAGGTGGTGATTTGCCAGGGAGGTCAGGGGGAACGTTAGCCACTTTCCGGTTCTCCAGTTTCTCCAACTGGAAGTCCATATCCTCCAGAGCACAGTCCATATTAGAGAGGGGGAGAGTTCGCCTATCCAAAGCTTTAACTATCGCTTTCTTGGACTTGGAACTACTATTCCAAGGACGTTTTTCTTTATTGATGAGAGGAGGTGATTGCATGCGTTGCGGAGATGGCTTATTTGGCTTCTGATGACGGGTAGTGGTACGTGGCTTAGGTGGTAAGCCCATTGTTGACGGCTTCTGAATGACTTCAGTTTCAAGTGGAGTGTTTCCCCCTCATGTACACCGACAAGTGCATGTGCTTGTACTTGAATGTGTGATCTGAGTTCGTGTGGAGAAGTAGTGATTGGAGTCTTAAGGGCTGATGCAAAAGAAGTAACAATAACCAGAGGTTGCATAGCTTTCAAAGCTTTTTTAGCTTCACCACAGGGTATGCGTCTCTTGACTTTCAACTCTGGAATTTTCCTTTTTTTGTTGTAAATCTCACTCTTTCTCCTGCAAACTGGGTGATCTTCAGAGCAGTTTACACATTTTGGAGGAAGTGTACAAGAATTTCCTGATTCCGTGAGCTGAGACTCCACAATTGCCACATGTTGCCCCCCTCCTCCCCCCTCCAATTACATCCCATAGTGGTACGGCCAAATCTTTGACGTGTGTAGTACGGCAATAGGTTAGGAACAAATGGGTGAACCTTAAGACGCATATAGCCTGCAAGGGTATGTTAAGGCAATTCTGGAGTACTAGACATTAGAATAAATGTTCCCAACTTTTCCAATTTGCTATCGAATCTCCTCACACAGTTCTGCACTTCTGTGACGCCCACAGTTTTCCATTCTTCATGTAACTCCAAAGGGTCCGCCTCCACTATATCAGAGCACATGACTACACCCTTACTAAAGTTAAGTCAGATTCGACTGGGTAGTCACCTAAGGCCTTACATACCAGTAGCTTAGATATTTTGATTGAATGAGCAGTGTCAACTAGAAGTGTTCCATTATGAAGTTGTTTGACACTTTTTACGGACCGACCAATACTTTCCAATACCTTGTGAATATAGTTAGAGGATACCTTCCCAAAGGTTCCTCTTGTTCGCTTGAGTACAATGAAATATTACTTTGATTCCAAGACTTCTTTTCGGGAGGACTGACCAACCGAGCTTTCTTTGATGAATGGGTGTAGATACTACCTGATGGTACACCCGTCCCGTCCCATCAGCAGCAGTAGTAGTTTGATGAGACTGTTGCATAGGGAAACACCTGTCAAACCAGGCAGAGCCCTTTATGCCTGAGCAAGCCTTATACAACTGTGTGGCAGCAGATGCCCCAGAGGTTGCCCGCTAGATATTGTTTTACCCCAACAGCCTTTCACCTCATCAGCACGTAGCACACCTTAAGGTTGAGGGTGTGTCTTTTTTTTATTTATTTTTTTTAAATATAGAGGTGTGTACCTTCCTCATGGTCCAGGTGGTGAAGCCAGGAGCCCCGTTGTCCAACACACACAAATTCCACCGCTGCACCATATGGTGGTCACTAAAGCATGCCCAGAGCTTACAGTGACAGAGGGCTGAGGACACGTTAGATAAAACAGAAAGAACCTGCTTCAAACAAGAGAAATGAATCGTAACACTCCTCCAATAATATGCATTGGTTTCAGATACCATCAGTAAATTACAAACTACAACGTACAGTGTCGCTTACAAGCATCCTCCAGCCTCTTTGTCTACATTGTAATTGGTCAACTTGATTATTCATTTCTAATAATCCTGTGTTGAATGAACTCTTTAATATAGGTATGTTTTAAATTTATGTAGTCCCTCAATGTTTTTGATATCTTTTGGACGGTTATTATGTGTGTTGACTACTTGGTAAAACATGGTGGTTTGGGTCCATGCTTTATTCATTCTATCTAGGGTAGCAATCACTGCATCTGGTTTAATAATCATGTATGGAGCTGTTTGCTGTGTATTGCTCTACATTTTTGTATAAAAACTGCTGTTTCAAATACATATTCACTTGGAACTGCAAAATACCACATTTATTATTATTATTATTTTTTTTTTTCAAATAACTCAGTTCAGTGAGACCTTTTATAACTCTTGCTCATTATTCTGATGGCTCGTTTTTGCAGTTTGACCACATTTTCCACATTCTGAGCATTTGCACCCCAGAATATAATGCAATAATCAACTCTAGAATGTACATGTGCAAGGTGTGTTGTTTTCAGACTTGAGCTACTACACACTGTGGTTAATATTCATAAGACATAGCATGCTGTGGCAATTCTTTTTCCAACTACACTGAAATGTTCACCTGATATTAGTGTTGATCAACATACTTGCCTAAAATTTTTGTGCCAGTTACACACACTATGATTTCATTACGCACTTTAAGTTTTGCTATATTAGGTTTTTTATTTACGTGGAAGTCCTTTTTAAATAAGAAGTTACTTTATTGTTATATGACCAGTAGCGGACAGCCATAAGCTGCTTTCCAGGCTTTATTTCTATAATTTCTGGTGTGCTATATGTAATAACTATATTTCTGTCATCAGCTAATAACACAGTTTCTCCCTGAGTTGCACACAATGGAAAGTCATTCATATAAATGAGAAACAGTACTGGGCCTAGCACGCTCCCTTGAGGGAATCTAATGTTCAAATATTCTTGATCTGAAAGCTGGTGCAACCATATAATTTGAGCCACTTTAAATTTGAAATATCTCCACCCTCTGCATTCTGTCTTCTAGACATGACCTAAACCATTTATTTATAACCCCCTGTTGCTCCTAGTGCTTCAAGTTTACCTAGAAGTATTTCATGATCAACAGGGTCCTTTGCTTTACTGAGGTTCAGGAAAACAGCTGTTACTTCTTCTCCATTATCTACGGTTTCTAAAATTGACTTTGTAAATTTTGCTGCAGTAGCTGTTTCCTAATTAGACCTGAAACCACACTATTCGAAGTTGGTATTTATTTAAATAATCCATAAGTCTGTTTTTGATAATAGTTTCTATTACTTTGGATAAGGATGACAGTAATGCAACTGGTCTCTAAAACTTGATTTTTTGGTATCCCCATTTTTGTGTATGGGAAGAACTTTTGCACACTTTATTTATAGTGTATGTTAGGTGTGCTGTTATACAGCTACTGCAATCTTTTAGTAGACACATTGGAACTTCATCTAGACCTGTGGAAATTTTGCTCTTAAATGTTGTACTGATTCCCTCCCCAGTGGCCAGCAGCAGAGGCATTGTGTAAGGAACATAGCTATTTGTAGTTGGATGTTTTATGTTTGGACGCTTTTATTGCAGTTTGGATGCTGTATTACTTAAGTAGTTGTTTAAAAATGTTGCAAGGTCCTTAGGTTTACCTATTACACTATCTTAAATTCTAATTTTTATGTTCACCTGCTTCGGCTTTGTGTTGCCAGTTGTACTATAATCCAAATGGCTTTCATTTTATTGTTTAAGTTCTGTATGGTCTTACCATTTTGGAGTCTCTTATTTTCCTGCAGCAGTTTTCTGTAGACCTGAGAAAAAAACTTATTTATTAGAACTTAGATATTTGATAGTTTCAGAAGATTTTGGGATACCTTCTGTTACCCAGATCTTTCTACTAGAATCCCCACCACAATACCTCCTCAGATTTTAATGTGAATATACTCATGAATATACTGAATTTTTCATTTACATGTGTTACTTAATATACTTGTGACCATATCTGGCTGGTCATCTGCATTGCAAATCGCACTTTTCTGATTTCAAAAACACCCTCCTGTACCTAAGCACTTTTGTTTGTTTCTTTGTAGATATTTTAAGTTCTGTTATTTGACAAAATTGGTTCTGCTATAGTACCAAGCTAATTTGTAACAATGTATTCAACTTATCTTTTTAATTGTTGCACTTAGTTTCTTATTGACTGAACATTTTACTTACCTTGGGCACCTTTTCTTTCCTCCTTTTATTAAAATAATCCCTTAGATGGTGATGTGAAACAAGCACTGTATTATTGTAAGAGTTGCAGACGCAAGCGAGTGTGCCGGGACTTTGCCCGATTCACTGCTACCAGCACCATGTGACCATATCGTGCCTGTGCTTAACATACAGGAGATTGCACCAGAATTTAAGAAAAAAATTAACTTAACTTTTCCAAACTTTGTCAGTGTTTGTTTAAGTATATTAATGTTAACAATATAAAGTCTCAGAAGGTATATGTTACGCAAAATATACAATCATAAGAAGTGGCATTGAATAATAAAACTAGAAAGCCAAAAATTGCTCAGAATATGAAAATATAGGTCACAATTAAAAGTTACAAATCTCAACTTGAACAAACCCATATTTTGTTTAAAATTGGCATTTTTATGAAAAATTGAAGCTGCTAAATATTAGACTCAGAAAGCTGAAAATTCATATGTAGCTTTAGTTTCATGTAAAATATTAAATATGTGACACCAATAGGCTACCTCTATTAGGTTTCATTGTATTTACTAAAAACCAAATTTGGAGAAAACATCCTTATTTATGGTATATTAAGTATCATTTGTATTAGTAATAGAAAGATCTAATTATGACACTCAGTTACATTCATGAGATAATACAGCTACAGCAAGTTTCAAGACTGTATTGTAAATAATAATAGTTAGAAGGAATCCTAATGAGGCAGTTCAGATGTCACGTTCGACTATCGGTTCCATTCTAAAAATTCTAGCTGGAAAAGTTTAAACACAATCTAGCTACAACTTTTTCAGTACCTAAAGCAAACTTAACTCTATTTTTATTAAATTAAAATGATTATAAATTGTGAAATGACAGAGCTACTAATTAATACATGTCTGAGAAAGGGCCATTTAGATATGTGATGGAAGGAGGTAGAAAGATGCCACCACATCATTCCTACCACTGCTGCTGAGCTTATAAGAAGACACTGCATCAACGCAGAGGTGCATGGACCTGCAAATTATCTTGGAACTACTGCGCGCTCTCAGCGGTGCCCTGGCACTTCTGGAGCTACTGCAGTAGGTGACACCCACCACCATCCTCACTGTTACAGCTGTTGCTGTTGCCTACATTACGTTATTTAGTGTCACATCACATTTGCCGGTATACTGTGCCAGCATCGCTTGTCGAGGTCAAGTAATTAAGTCGAGTCAAGAATATTTGAAGTATTTGTTAACTGCTGCTAACAGGCTATTAAAAATATAATCTACTGATAAAAATGAGGTGAAAGTTAAGATGAAACCATTCCCTGACAATGAGTCCTCAGAATTAGAGACTGAAATTAATGGGGATGGTTCTGTCAAAGTAATACAATCGAACTCAGAAGGTGATTCGTCAAAATTAAAATCTGAAGTAAATTTCAATGTTACTGCTAAGTCAGAATCAATTTCTGATCACGATGTAATTGAAATTGAAGACAAAAAAGAAAATGTTGAATTAATAGAGTTATCAGATTAGTATTTCTGAAATTCAGCAAAGTCAAGGAATATTAGAAACTCCTTTAAAACTGGTTGAAACGTCAAGCGGCAAAGTAAAGGCACCAAATTGGATGCAATTACTGTTTTCATAACTTGAATCGCACCATAAAGAACTGAGCAATAAGATGGAATCCAGTAGTAAACAGTTAAGTAGTAAGATTGTATCTAGTAACAAAGAACTAAAGGATGAAAATAAATTAAAATTGAATAGCTTAAACTATAAAATTGATTCTAACCACCAAGATCTGCATGTCAAAATAGGGCAACAGTTAACTAAATTTCACAGTATTTTCAAAATTGAAATTGGAGAAGTTCATAAAGATTTCAAAGATTTACATGATCTTATGGAGGGGAGTTGGTCAGTGAGAATAGGCAATGAGTCCGGACTTTGTTCTAATCCATTTGAGGACGAAACTAATACGGTAAATGCTTCTCAGAAGGACATTAAGAAAGTAAAATCTGACTCTGTGCAATTATGCGAGGGTGTTGATAATTTTTCTGACAGAGTGGAGGCAACAGGTCTACTAGTAGAACAACTAAACACTAGTATTGCTAACACAGTAAATATCATAACCTCAGATAGTTCTTGTAATGCTGTTGTACAGCATGTTGCCTTAGGTAATGCAGCTTTTACTGAATGTCGTCAATTTTTATTTTTTGATCCAGACAAACAAAATCACCCGTTACAGCTCTGGAACGATTTCCAGGCTGTTAAAAATAGACAGACTAGGAGGGGAATAACTAAATTGCTTGAAGGAAACAAGAATTGAAGAAATTGCCAAAAGGAAGGAATTTAACAAGATGGGACTTGGATACGCAGAAAGAACGAGAGACTGTAGACAGTTTCAAAGAGCAGAGAGATGCAAAACAGGAATCAACACTGATGCCCCAAAGTGTGACCAATACTTTGTGGGAAAACCTGATGAGAATATCCACTTATTTTTGCAGTATATACGTGACGTGTGTCATTTTTGTGATTGGAAATATGATTTTTTACTATTTGTAACAAAATTTAAATTAGTCTGATGACATACTTCGAAATGTAAGGGGGTTTGAAGTATTAGCAAAAGGATTGACAGAGAGCATCTCACATCAACTTGGGACCAGTTACTAACACGATAAGATGTCCACTTCGAGGCAAAAGCCAACTGAGGAAGAGGAAGCATTCGTAGATGTGTTCACCTAGTATTCAGCAAAACCTGCATCCTTGGCACTGAGGTGATCTGAAATGAGATGTTACAGGAGAAAGCTACGACAAAGCCTATAGAAGTGTCTATTTGTAGAATCGATGCATAAGTGGGTGTTCAAGTTAAGGTGGTCTCCTCCACATCCCTACACGAAGCAGTGTGGGTATCCTTTCTGTGGGAAGAGGCGTATCAGTTCATTTACACTTCTGTCAGGAATAATGACCACACATGTGGCAGAATGTTGCCAATGTGGTTAACCTGGCCATGTTGCCACATTGTGTCGGGCACCTTATTGTCTGAACTGCCACCTGGTATGGCAACTGAGGATGCACTGACTGTGGCAACAAAACCAACAAAGTCGCAAGTGTGGTGCCCTGTCCAGTAACAGAGGAAACCAAGAGAACAGAAGCAGTAAAAGGTGACACTACCTCTCCCTGGCAAAATGACAAATCTAAAATCCTATACCAAAAATGTCACTTCACCATTTATTGGGCCAGCTGGGCCACCAAGCAGCAAAATCCACTTTGTCCAAGATGCAGGTAATCCACCCTGTCCCCACCCACCACGCAAGTACAAAATGCGAGGTGACAAGCAGAATGAGCTCATTAGTATTAGCAAAGAAACGTTTGGGTGAAACAGGATTTTGGAAGAAGAGGAAATCGTACAAATTATAGGGGAAAATGATGATTTCACCAAAAGTAGAGTCAAAGTAGACATAATTAAGCATTTCCTACTACATTTGTGGTTAAAATAAGGATTATTGCCACTACAGAGGTGAAGTGACAAGAGTACCCTCTCTCCCTTGCCTTAAAAATTGTTTTGCATTGCTGTAAGTTAGCACAACTTGCGTGTCAGCTGTGTCCCATATGTCCAGTATTATTTACAGTATTGTACACTGTGTTGTTTAATAGTAACAGAATGTCCTTGGACAATGAATTACTTTGTCCATAGAATCTAACACAATTATTACCACCCAGGAACAGCTGACTGTATAATACTTTTGAGAAGTGAACACCCGTGATATGTGATTTTGTGTAAAAAGCCTTTACTTCCAGTAGTGTCATATCTATGAACACATCAAGTAGCCAGTTACATGAAATCATTCCTTGACCCCTAAGACACTTACAGCTATATATTCTGATGATTAATAGGAATAATTCTAATTACTACATTGCACAGTCAGCAAGAAGCACCTTAGAATTACATCCAATTGTCAGACACAGTTTCTTAAGGAATATAAGAGTATAATCTATGTTCCAATGATTGCTGCAGAGATATTTGTCATACCATATTACAGCAATTACGGCAAAGTAGAGTTTAATAATTTTTTTCTTTTACTGTTCAGTGCACTTCCACATAAGCCTTATGCACTATATCCAAGTAGTTTAATTCCAACTGCTTTTCCCTTGGGAATCCAACCAATTAAAGTGTTATGCTTCTTGAACCATCAGCAATGTGCTTTCCTGACCACTCTTTATTTATTGTTATGTAGAAGTCACAATAAAGTTTGTACAAGTAAATATGAAAGTGAAATCAATAAGCCTTCAAAATTAAGTTTGTCAATAGTCCAGGACCGTCTAAAAAGGGTAGTAAGGAAGTCAATCAGGGGGGTAGTGTGCTAGTCAATAAATCCTGATTCATATATGCACAGCCTATTGGCATGCTGAAAGGTAGAGCCAACAGACCTCTGATTGGGAAGATTAAGATAGTGGAACAATTCGGTTCACACTTTTTTGGTGATGCCATGTTAGAATTCTGTCCAGCAATTTACACAATGAATACTGCTGTCTTGTACACAGTTCCTGAATAGTTACCAAGGATATTGATCCAATAAGATTTACTGAATGTGAATACTGGAAGCTTATAACAAATAATATCATTTAATTTCAAACTGTCCGGCCCCGGTAGCTGAGTGGTCAGCGTGACGGAATGTCAATCCTACGGTCCCGGGTTCGATTCCCGGCTGGGTTGGAGATTTTCTCCGCTTAGGGACTGGGTGTTGTGTTGTACTAATCATCATCATTTCCTCCCCGTCGACGCGCAGGTCGCCGAAGTGGCGTCAAATCGAAAGACCTGCACCAGGCGAACGGTCTACCCGACGGGAGGCCTTAGCCACACGACATTTCATTTCATTTCAAACTGTAGCTGTCACCACAGTCCATGTGCTGTTATGTCCTTGGAGATCCTGGTTATGAAAGCAACTTTTGAGACACCACTACTTGAAACACCCACTACCTTCAAAAAATGTGCAAGTGATCCATAAGAGACCACCATCGACATAAAAAATAATACGCAGATGGGTCATGAGCTGCGATAATGTGAGCTCTTTGGTTTACTTTCTGGTGTGCATCAGGATTATTGATTCAGCATTACATGCAATTCCCATCACAGAATACTTAACTTTCTAACTACTCCGCAAATTTTACTTTACTAAATCTCAAGGTAAATGCAAAAACAAATTTTCAGCAGTTAAGTATATCCAGTATGAGACCAGCAACACAGATACGTGTCAAAACAGGCACAACTGAATCTGTCCACGAGATCTACAACAGATGCCACAATTCATGCCAATATTACTGGTATCACTATTATTATTAATTACTATAATATTGCTCCACAACAACCGCTACAATTTATAACCTCCCCCCCAGTTTCACATCGAACTTTATTATTTGCATACTCTGAAGATGAAGTTACATTTAATTAATTTAGCATAGTCAGTAATAGCTCCTTTGCATCAAACTCGTTGGTGCACAGATAACTTATTCTTGGTACCGACTTCCTTCTTGCAGAAGAGAGTAGATCGTAGCTGAGCGCTCACTGCATTAGCTTTGCTACACTTCGCTTTCAGTTCTTTCACTATGTTGCCATCCTGTGAGAATATGCATCCTAAGTACTTGAAACCGTCCACCTGTTCTAACTTTGTTCCTCCGATTTGGCACTCAGTCCATTTATATCTCTTTCCCACTGACATTACTTTCGTTTTGGAGATGCTAATCTTCATACCATAGTCCTTACATTTCTGATCTAGCTCTCAAATATTACTTTGCAAACTTTCAATCGAATCTGCCGTCACAACTAAGTCATGCACTTTTGCGAGACTGCTTATTTTGTGTTCACATATCTTAATCTCACCCAGCCAGTCTATTGATTTCAACATATGATCCATAAATACACTCCTGGAAATTGAAATAAGAACACCGTGAATTCATTGTCCCAGGAAGGGGAAACTTTATTGACACATTCCTGGGGTCAGATACATCACATGATCACACTGACAGAACCACAGGCACATAGACACAGGCAACAGAGCATGCACAATGTCGGCACTAGTACAGTGTATATCCACCTTTCGCAGCAATGCAGGCTGCTAATCTCCCATGGAGACGATCGTAGAGATGCTGGATGTAGTCCTGTGGAACGGCTTGCCATGCCATTTCCACCTGGCGCCTCAGTTGGACCAGCGTTCGTGCTGGACGTGCAGACCGCGTGAGACGACGCTTCATCCAGTCCCAAACATGCTCAATGGGGGACAGATCCGGAGATCTTGCTGGCCAGGGTAGTTGACTTACACCTTCTAGAGCACGTTGGGTGGCACGGGATACATGCGGACGTGCATTTTCCTGTTGGAACAGCAAGTTCCCTTGCCGGTCTAGGAATGGTAGAACGATGGGTTCGATGACGGTTTGGATGTACCGTGCACTATTCAGTGTCCCCTCGACAATCACCAGTGGTGTACGGCCAGTGTAGGAGATCGCTCCCCACACCATGATGCCGGGTGTTGGCCCTGTGTGCCTCGGTCGTATGCAGTCCTGATTGTGGCGCTCACCTGCACGGCGCCAAACACGCATACGACCATCATTGGCACCAAGGCAGAAGCGACTCTCATCGCTGAAGACGACACGTCTCCATTCGTCCCTCCATTCACGCCTGTCGCGACACCACTGGAGGCGGGCTGCACGATGTTGGGGCGTGAGCGGAAGACGGCCTAACGGTGTGCGGGACCGTAGCCCAGCTTCATGGAGACGGTTGCGAATGGTCCTCGCCGATACCCCAGGAGCAACAGTGTCCCTAATTTGCTGGGAAGTGGCGGTGCGGTCCCCTACGGCACTGCGTAGGATCCTACGGTCTTGGCGTGCATCCGTGCGTCGCTGCGGTCCGGTCCCAGGTCGACGGGCACGTGCACCTTCCGCCGACCACTGGCGACAACATCGATGTACTGTGGAGACCTCACGCCCCATGTGTTGAGCAATTCGGCGGTACGTCCACCCAGCCTCCCGCATGCCCACTATACGCCCTCGCTCAAAGTCCGTCAACTGCACATACGGTTCACGTCCACGCTGTCGCGGCATGCTACCAGTGTTAAAGACTGCGATGGAGCTCCGTATGCCACGGCAAACTGGCTGACACTGATGGTGGCGGTGCACAAATGCTGTGCAGCTAGCGCCATTCGACAGCCAACACCGCGGTTCCTGGTGTGTCCGCTGTGCCGTGCGTGTGATCATTGCTTGTACAGCCCTCTCGCAGTGTCCGGAGCAAGTATGGTGGGTCTGACACACCGGTGTCAATGTGTTCTTTTTTCCGTTTCCAGGAGTGTAATATGAACAACAGTGGAGACAGGTTGTCTTACCCCTGAAACTACTCTGAACCATGAACTCAATTTACTGTCAACTCTAACAGCTGCCTGGCTATCTATTTAAAGACATTTAATTGCTTGCAGAAGTTTGCCTCTTATTCCATAATCTCATAGAACAGACAATAACTTCGTCCTCGGAACCCGGTCATATGCCTTTTCTAGATCTATAAAGCATAGATACAATTCCCTGTTCCACTCGTAACACTTCTCCATTATTTGCCGTAAGCTAAAGATCTGGTCCTGACAACCTCTAAGAGGCCTAAACCCACACTGATTTTCATCCAATTTGTCCTCAACTAAAACTCGCACTTTCCTTTCAACAATACCTGAGAAGATTTTACCCACAACGCTGATTAAAGAGATAGACCTCTGTAGTTGTTACAATGTTTTCTGTTTCCATGTTTAAAGATTGGTGTGATTACTGCTTTCGTCCAGTCTGATGGAACCTGTCCCGGCTCCCATGCCATTTCAGTTATCCTGTGTAGCCATTTCAGACCTGACATTCCCCTTTTTTGATGAGTTCCAACTTAATTTCATCCACCCCAACCGCTTTATTGCACTGCAGTCTATTGACCATTTTCTCCACTTCCTCAAATGTGATCCTAATTCTGTCATCATTCTTATCCCATTGTACATCTAAATCTGAAACATTACTGATCGTATTTTCACCTACATTGAGCAACTCTTCCATCTGCCCAAGGCATCAACATGATTCACCAGCAGTTTTCCTGACCTGTCCAAAATACTTGTCATTTCCTTCTTACCTCCCTTTCGAAGACTGCTAATTACACTCCAGAATGGTTTTCCAGCAGCTTGACCCAAAGTCTCCAACCTGTTTCCAAAGTCTTCCCAAGATTTCTTCTTGGATGCTGCAGTTATCTGTTTGGCTTTGTTTCTTTCTTCAACATAACTTTCTTTGTCTTCCTGAGTTCTAGTATGTAGCCATTTTTGATACACCTTCTTTTTCCTTTTACAGGCTGCCTTGACTGTGTCATTCCACCAAGCTGTTTGCTTCATCCTACCTTTACACACTACTGTTCCAAGACATTCTTTAGCCACTTCTAGTACTGTGTCCCTGTACCTTGTCCATTACTTTTCCAATGACTGTAATTGACTACATTCAACTAACTGGTACCTTTCTGAGATCACTGTTAAGTACTTGTGCCTATTTTCCTCATCATGAAGTTTCTTCACTCTTATCCTCCTACATATGGACCTGACCTATTGCACTTTTGGCCTCACAATACCAATTTCACTGCAGATTAAATAGTGGTCAGTGTCATCAAAGAATCCCCTGAATACACGTGTGTCCCTCACAGCCTTCCTGAATTGTTATTATATAGTCAATGACAGATCTGGTTCCCCTGCCTTCCCAAGTATACCGGTGAATGTTCTTATGTTTAAAAAAGGATTATGTGATTACTAAGCCCATACTGGCACAGAAATCCAAGAGTTGTTTCCCGTTCCTGTTGGCCTCCATGTCCTCTCCAAATTTATACATAACCTTTTCACACCCTTCTGTTCGATTTGCAATCCTGGCATTAAAATCACCCATGAGCAGAACACTGTCCTTGTTCTTTACTCTAACAACTACATCACTGAGTGCGTCATAAAAACTATCCATCTTATCTTGACCTGTCCCTTCACAATGCGAATATACTGACACAATCCTAATTTTCTTGCTAGACACTGTCAAAACTATACACATCAGTCATTTGTTTACATACCTTATTGCAACTACGCTGGGTCCCATTTCTTTCCTCATGTAAAGCCCTACACACCATTGTGCTATTCCTGCTTTGACTCCTGACCTGTAGACCTTGTATT
The DNA here is from genome assembly GCF_023864275.1 of Schistocerca cancellata. Classification (NCBI taxonomy): domain Eukaryota; kingdom Metazoa; phylum Arthropoda; class Insecta; order Orthoptera; family Acrididae; genus Schistocerca; species Schistocerca cancellata. Next base: position 12,118,075 of record NC_064627.1, on the reverse strand, counting down.
CTCCCACTTCCTCTTCCTTCTCACCCCTTACCCGAATGTCACTAACAGCTAAAACGTCCAACCCCATCTTACTTGCAACCTCTCCCAGCTCTACCTTCTTCCCAGAGTAGCCCCCATTGATATTAATAGCTCCCCATCTACTTACCATTTGTTTGCCGAGTTGTATCTTAGGAGTCCCTGGTTTGTCAATTAGAGGTGGGACTCTGTCTCCTCCAAAGGTCCGAGGCATTTTGCTCTGATTGTTGCCAGCATCATATTTAAAATACCAGGGAAGCAGGTTGCTAGCCTTACTTGCCCCGGGTCCCATTGAGTTTTACCCCTAATGGTTGAGGGACTAACCGGTGGATTTGGTAGTCTTTGCCGTATGAGCACAAAGGTGACCACAACTCAGAATATGTCCGAGATGCCCAGCCTTATTCTGAAGTAACTGGTATCCCGACTGTCAGGACCACTTACTTGGCCACTCATATGTTGCCCGTGGTTCATGAACTAGGACATGACAACAGGAACCCACACCGTGAACCACTGACCACTGAGCAGGTACTGAATAGAATTGGGGAGAAGAGAAATTTGTGGCACAACTTGACTAGAAGAAGGGATTGTTTGGTAGGACATATTCTGAGGCATCAAGGGATCACTAATTTAGTATTGGAGGGCAGAGTGGAGGGTAAATATCGTAGAGGGAGACCAACAGATGAATACACTAAACAGATTCAGAAGGCTATAGGTTGCAGTGGGTGCTGGGAGATGAAGAAGCTTGCACAGGATAGAGTAGCATGGAGAGCTGCATCAAACCTGTCTCTGGACTGAAGACCGCAACAACAACCACCTTAGCTATGTAATAATCAACAAGTTTACTTAACATAGGTCGAGCATGTAGATTCCGTAATGGATATAATTACATATTTGGAGAATACATCATAGAATGCCAATATATACTAGAATCTTCCACGAGAAACAGGACATGGTCCACACACATCACAGGATATTAAAGTTCTAGTCTCATGAGGTATTATGGGGTGTAGTTGTATTTTTCTGGAGTAGTTGATTGGTTTGGTTTTGTGACAATTTTACATCTCTTGAGTACATTATTAGCTATTCGCTCAAGATTGGGGTAATAACAATATTGATCCAATTTATTTTTACGTTTCAAGGGTCCAAAATGTCCTCAAGTTAAATATGTGTACCACAGTAAAGGTTCGATGTAATGCTTTGGAATACACTCTCTCCATGTGTCGTTCGGAATTTTTTTCTTGAATATCTTGAAACTTATACCAATTTTCAGAAATAGTGGCAGTTCCTTGATTTACTTTGTTTCTTATCTTCTTCCAGTGTAAATCTTGTTCCTGTAGTCATGATAAATTTTGACATAAAGTTGACATCTTGGTCTCACAAAATTTCATAGTCATGTTCATCACTCGGAAGTCGATAATTGAATTCTCAGCCTCTTCATTATCCCTTCCTTTAGGTAATGTTGACAGCTTATCAGCTATGACGTTGTCCTTTCCTTTGATATATTGTACAATCAACGCCCAGCAAGTTAATCTCGAGTGGAACATTTTGCTAGTTAATATGTAGGATAATGCCTTGTGATCACAAAATATAGATGTATTTCTCCCGTAAACAAAATATCTGAATTTTTTCAGTGCCCATACTAACAGCTAACACTTCCAGTTCAGTGGCTGAGTACGCACGTTCGCGTCTCTTCAAAGTTCTGCTTTCAAATCCAATGATTTTGATGGTGTTTATATCTTGCATGTCTTCCATTGGAAAAACTGTCACTCCCATGCCAGTTTCCAAAGCATCATTAGCTATACAGGTATCTTGATCCAATTTTGGGTGGTGCAACAACTGCACTTTAGTTAAAGCATTACATATTTTGTCAAATGATTGAGAGCATTGTATAGTCCTTTTCCGCATTGCATTTTTTCGCAGTAACTGTAGCAAACATTCTTGGTTGATAACACTTTCTGGCAAAAATTGGCGAAAAGATGAAGATAAGTCTAAAAATGATTAATTCTTTCTTATTCCTTGGATAAGGACATTTCTTGATGGCTTTCAGTTTATTTGGATTTGGTAATATAAGTTACCATATGGTGAAATGATGTGTCCTAAAGATTTCAGTTGCCTCCTCGCAAACTTAGATTTTTGTAAGTTCACTGTAACCCCATATTCAGAAAACTTCACAGAAACACTCTTCAATAATTCAACATGTTCTTTCCAAGTCTCGGTGGCTATTAGAATATCGTCCACGTACAATGTCACTCTGTCAAGCAATTCCCAACTGAGCAGAGTATCAAATGCTGAAATGAATACACTTCCACTTATGTTCAATCCAAATGGCATGACAGTGAACTGATAACTTCTACCTCAAAAGATGAAAGCTGTATACTTTCTAGATTCTATTGAGATCTAGGTTTGCCAATATGAGCTTCTCATATCCAGGTGAGATTGGAACCGAGCACCATGAAACTTCCGCAGTAATTCATCTACATTCTCTGGTGTTGTTTGAACAAGTGCAATGATCTTGTTTATTTCCCGAGCACATAAAACAAGTCTTACTTCACAAGCATGTAAAACAAGTCTTACTTCACCATTTGTTTTAAAAACTGCCAACAAAGGATTTCAATATTCAGAATGAGATGGTTCAATGATTCCCCATTTCAACATTTTGTCAATTTCCTTTTTGACTGCATCCTGTTTTGACCAAGGAATGGGGTAGAATGTTTGGCAGAAAGTGTTGATCTTAAAGTCAAAAGACTTAATTATTCCTGGATGTCTGTCAAAAATAGATAAATAAGCATTTAAAAGGCAATTCAATTCTTCCTGTTGATTAACAGATAAAATTTCGGATTCTGCTACTTTTTCTTGTATCATAGTTTGATCTATTTTATCTTCAACACATTCAATGAGACAAACACCATCTATGATAGGGTCATTACTATTAACACAATCAATCATTAACTTTATAAATAAGGGTTTTGGGTCTATTTCACCCCTCATTAAAGAAACTGTTACAGTCTTGTCCCCAGAGTTTAAGGTACAGGTCCCTCTCTTTAAATTGATCACTGCTCCAACATCTGATAAAAAATTGAGTCCCCCAATACAAGGCACAGTCTTCTTCGATACAATCAGGAAGGTACATTCCATCGATACCCCCATAGTAGAATATCCACTCGTGCTTATTTTGAGCTCCTTTGCATCTTAACACTGAAAGTGTCAGATACAGAGCATCCTGAGACTAGGAATGTGCTTACCTTTCTCCCACAATGGATATCTATTTGATCTGGATCTTCTTTTGGACTGGTAGTGTCTCTCCTAAAATTAGTAACTTGACCATGAACATCTTTAAATTTTCTTTTTTGTATGATATTCTCCACCTTTACATAATTTACAGAATGGGTATCACTGTTATGATCTTCCTTGGAATAGTCATTCCTACGCTCTTCATTCCAGTATTTACTGTTATGGCTGTATTTGAAGTTCTGGTTATTATTATTGCCCTTGTTATTTCTTTGTAAATTAGACATTTGACCATTATCTTTAGAAGCTCGTGCATCATCTAGAATCATATCTATCGAGTCAACGACTGCCAGAAATTGTTCCACATTGGAATCTGGGACGTTAATAAGTTTCTCTCGCATATGGATTGGTAGTCTGCCTTTCAAAATCCCATGTCACAGTATTTACTTTGGATAGAATCTACATCCAATGTTGCCTCAACATTTGAAACATCAACCTCCGCTGATCGTGTTTCCCCACCAGTTTCAACAGTCGTCTCCCTATGAGATTCCCCCTTATCTTCACTTATCATTTCCAACCTCGAGTTTACTTCACCTCATACTCTACGATTTCTGCTGTGCATGGTTACTTATTCTGGAGCAAATATTTAACATAAACACAATCTTTATCCACTATAGACAACACTTCAATGCATTAACACAACGTTTCCAAATAGATAACACACACACTTGTAGATGACTTGCGTTAATGGTCGGTACTTATCTTCTCCTTAGGTTTGTACTGCAGACCTTAGGCTGTTACTCAAGCCTAAAGTTGCAGTTCCAAATTTGCCCTTCATGCTGCAACGCACTCAGGCCGACAGGTTGCGCGCCAACATGAAACGCTTTTTCCCCTCCTCCTTTCGCATCACCACATGAACCACTTGGTGTCGTCTTGTCTTCCAGCTTGCTCGTATCAGGGAAGGATTGAGGGAGAATGGTACATAGAGTTTCGGTAAGTGTGACTGTTCAGTTAGGGTCCCAGTGTGGATTTGTATTTTTAATTCAATTTTTTTCCTTCTCGAAATGAATGTCTGGTCGCCCTCACCAAAATTCTGACAGGTATGTAGTGTACCTGCATTCAAAGTTCAAAAGATTGGTTTTACATTAAGAAAATCGAACAACATTGAATATGTCGAACTGCGGTTTATTGATCCTTCTGAAATAAAACTGCAGTCACGCTGCATCCACTCATCTTAAATAGTGTGATTTCGTAAGCAACTGTAATTGTGCTGAATGATTCATGCAACCTTGCAACGGAATCAATAAGCTACTCTGTATTGTCGATTATTTCAAAATTCAATATTTTAATACTTAGCATGGGTGAGTCTTTAAATCTCTGCTAATTATTAATGGACCACACTATATTCTATTGTGCGGCTATTCAAATCTGCGTGTTTTCAATTACTTCGACAAGTCAATTGCACACAATGCTGAGCGCGTCCTATACCAAAGTGTTATTTTGTGTTCCCCATGTGACTTTAAACTACTCTTGTCGACGTTATCACGCAATAGAACTGGATAATGTACCAATTACACAATGTAGCACTTTTCCCTAGAAATAATGCGGACAAATCACCAAGACGAATTATTAATTCACGCACACATCTTTGTCCAACAAAATAGAATAAAGCACAAGCACTCTCTCCTCTGTCCACGGAATAAATGCGGCACTTACATATCACCTTCCTCTGACGTGAAAATCCAAAACACTTCAATAAAGGTATCTACACAATTCAAAGCCAGACAAATGTCAAAACAAATATTCTAATGTAAATAGAATTATATCCCGTAGTTAAATCACCACATTGCAAAAATTTTGTTTAATTGCTGTGTAGAGCATATGATTGATACTATGTAAGGGTACTGGACTGTGTTCAGACATATTCTTGGATCCAACTTGTTGATTGGTATGCAAGTGATAGTCAGAGAAGTGATGCATAGTAATGAAAAATTTCAATGTCAATGCATTAAAATTGTATTTGCCATAAATGGCTTAGCTGCAAGGCAACTGGATGGTGCAATCCTCACCCACATCAGAATACAGTTTATCAGCAAGCATGCTACATGCCACTAGCTGTTGCACCACAAGGCTGTTACATTTATGATACATTGAAAACAACTGTCTGGGGTAAAATTCTGTTCCTTAAATGCATATCGGAGTGAATACAGAAAGAACAAATTACCCTAATGAATGACTGCAAAAAGTCACACTGAATGGTATCGCAACCTATTGGAACAGTGCAAACTATTTCACCCATGGTCCTTGTGTGGAATTGTATCATTTTTTCGTTCTTTTCTTTTTGTACATGTAAGCTATATGTAAACTGAATGGGATATGCACAGTGTCAAATGTAAATCAACCTGTTGTTTTGTGGCAAGGATAATGTTTTGATACATCTGCATGAAAAATAATTCATTCAAAGTTATTAGAAAGGTAAAATTAATTTGCACATGTGAGATGTGCATCCCTCTCTGTTCATCATTTCATCCTGCATCGGCATTGTTATAATCATGACTATGCACAATGGAATTAACATGAAGCAGTACGAGATGCATATTATGAATATTGACCTTGAATGCATTCATATTTAGGATCTGTTGATATTGTGGTATTGGTATGAGTTAAAGTCACCCCGGATTGTGTACAGATTCAGAAATTACCTTCCAATTTTTTTCAACTATTCTTTGCAATCAATTTTTTCCCATTTATTCAAGCAGCTATTATTAATCAGTTTCCACCATCATTATACCCCCCCCCCCCCCCCCCACACACACACACATATATATATAAAAATTATATGCATCCCTATGTTAGTTGAAACATATGATCGTTCTCAGTCTCCCACTGAAGCGAGTCCTGTAAGTTTCACCTGAGCACTGGTCTGCTTGCTTGTAGGAAGACATCATCTGTGTTGTTCTGATTCTGGGGTCCTTGGCTGTATATTTGTAGATGTTCCTTGTTACAAGTGCTAACTTTGTGTTCTTAAAAGTTATCCATCCTTCATACCCACCTGCAATGTAGTGATCTGTGTTCACAACTGGTCCATTGGCTTTACATTTTGGTTATTAATTCATACAATTTACCACCACGATGTCGCTGAAGTCTAAGTCAGTAGTTAGTGTGAAGATTTCTGCAATGACTGTGAATGATATGGTTTCACCCAAGCAAATGTCCAGCTTGAGTGTAAACTGTGGAACAGCAGTTGTCCTGAACGAGTGATTCGCATTTTTGGTTGAATTATGTAAAAATAAACAACCTATAATTTGCTGATATGGCAGTAATGTTCTTGTCAGCTCTTAAACGGACTGTAGATTTTGTTTTAATGCACCTTGCAGTTTGAAGTGTGCGTATTTCGCTCCTGATTCAATATGGTCCTTTATTTCTTGATGTCTGTTTGACATGTCTGAAAACTTCATGTTAAGCAACAGTTTGCATCAGTCCGGATGAGACTTAGATACACAACTCACCAAGGTGCGTCCTATGCACAATTATCACGCCATTATTGAAGCTGACAGCTCGTTTGTTTTACAAACGAGGACCTTGTGTTTTGAGTGCCCAAACTGAAACTGTTTAAGATTGGTACCATGTGATACCACACATCTGCCAACTGTGTCTCTCTGCTTCTTGCATTGCCAATACCTCATTTATCCAGTGTCATAGCAAAGGTGTGGAGCAATATTACAGCCACTGGTCCAATACCTCCAAACCATCTGCACTCTGCTCCAGTAAGTTATTTAGCCAGATCTCGACTGATACACATCTACAGAGGAGCAAATTAAGTGTTTATCTTTTCCTGTGTTCTCCTTGCAGCACGTTCTTAAAATTTCGTGCACGTTTCCATTTAACAGGCGTAGGCTCACATTTTGTAAGTGTAAATTTGGGCAGTTTGTAGTGCAGTTGTCATTTCTTCTGAACAGCCAGCTACACAGCTCACTGAGACACCAGTGGCAATTGGTAACACATCACAAGAGTAGCAAGTTGCATATCTAGGAATCAGTCTGATTTTACAGTTTACTTCTTCAGCTAGTCTTGCAAGGTTGGGTAGGATGTGTGCATGCTGTGCACGAGACACATGTCGCTTGTTTCACCCACAGCTTTTACTATTGAGGCACCTTCTAGTGCACCTGAGGCTCTAACAGCAGAGTGAGTGGTGGGTGGTGATGCATTTGCATCACTCAAAGCAGAGGGTCAATGTGGAGACCGGATGTCTGGAGTGGACAGTTGTCCACACCTTCAGTGGGGACCGAGCAGCTACATGTAGGCAGAGGTTTGCTAGCTATTGGGAGCTCTAACGTGAGGTGTGCTGTGGAAACCCTTAGCCAAATAGCATTTAGGGCTGTACAGAAAGCCAATGTGTACTCCGTATGTATGCCAGGGAGCCTTATCCGAGATGTGGAGGTGGCCCTGTCTGCTTCTACCGAGAGAGTAGTGTGCAGTCGTCTGCACATTATGGCTCACATCGGCGCCAACGAGGCCTGTCGCATCGGTACTGGGGCCATCCTTAGTTCGTACAGACAGCATCGCGAGAGTGGTGTAAGCTTCTGGCCTCGAGATTGGGGTGCGAGCAGACTTCACAATGAGCAGCATTGTTCTGAGAGTTGATAGTCTTGGCTACATGTTTCTAGACCTGAATTATAGGTTGGGGATTTGTAGGGCTCCACGTAACAGATCAGGGGTTGTAATGGTCGCCTAGTCGTAGATATTGCTAATTGCTATAATCGCTCTATTTCACTCCCATTTACGGAGCTTGCTAGCACTTGATGTTAGGTTGTCGCCATTAAAATGCATTGTGTTGTGGTAATCGCTGCTACTTGCTGGATCGCTGCTGTGTCTCGATGCTGATGCTGGCTCAAAATCTGGTTGTCTAGGGTTAAAAACATGAGGTCCCATGTTTTTTATGTGCTTTTGATGATAAAGTACGAGCGAAACCAACAAATATGTAAACTTCAAATATTTATTACTCTGGTGGCCATCTTAATTCCACTGTCCACCAAAGACCATGACACAACACAAAGTAGTACTTCCTTTACATGTTCTTTGCATTGTTTATCCACCTCAAACAATAACACACAAACACACTTTACCAAAGTGACATTCCGACTGCCCCCCGACCCTTCTTGCTGCTTGTATTTATAACATTGTCTAAGAACTACTAAAAAGAGATATAGTTTATAAGTCACATGTACATCTGTTATCATAATTTGTGCAGAAAAGTTATTAATTTGCATCGAGTGACATAATTTAACATGTTATTAAAATGACAGACAGATTTGTTGACTTGACAGAATAATTCTTTGTTACAAAAAGGCCGTATTTTAGAAGTTTGTCAATTGACTTCTCTAATTTGCATAAATAAGTAAATAACATGAATTATTAAGAATTACATTGGTTTTCGTCTAAAATAGGATTGATTACATGAATACTGAGTAAAAACGCTCCTAGTGGACAAATAGGTTTCACTGAGTGATTTTTATTTAAGGAGATCCAAAGTACATAAGTTGGCCACTATTTTTCATACTTCATATTAATTATTTAAGATGGACTTAGTGTTTTTACGTAATGACATTTGCTGTATCAGTGATCAAGTGATATTAACTTTTGTGTGGGTCAGTTATTCAGTATAATTTAATGGGTTGACTGTTTATGGAGACATGTTATGCAATAATTGTTAACATACACAACTTGTTGTTGTTGTGGTCTTCAGTCCTGAGACTGGTTTGATGCAGCTCTCCATGCTACTCTCTCCTGTGCAAGCTTCTTCATCTCCCAGTACCTACTGCAACCTACATCCTTCTGAATCTGCTTAGTGTATTCATCTCTTGGTCTCCCTCTACAATTTTTACCCTCCACGCTGCCCTCCAATGCTAAATTTGTGATCCCTCGATGCCTCAGAACATGTCCTACCAACCGATCCCTTCTTCTAGTCAAGTTGTGCCACAAACTTCTCTTCTCCCCAATCGTATTCAATACCTCCTCATTACTTACATGATCTACCCACCTTATCTTCAGCATTCTTCTGTAGCACCACATTTCGAAAGCTTCTATTCTCTTCTTGTCCAAACTAGTTATCGTCCATGTCTCACTTTCATACACAATAACTTTTCTAAAATCATAAATACTCGTTAAACTGGTTGAATTTGGAGGGTATCGCATACTTCGGTACAGTAAAGCCTTTAATATGTTCCGTTACAGGGTGCACTACACAGAGGAAGCAGCTACTCGGGTAATAGAGTACTTGTGGAATGCACATCAGGGTTTTTTAGGCTAGATGTTTATTGGAGGTACTCTGATTAATGGTTGCCAGTCATTACACAGCAAGGGAAGTCAAACTGTGCTCACAATAAGCACATCAACTGTCAAAATTTTATCAGTAAATTATCAAAGTGTTTGTAACAAAGTTCCCTAATTTACTGCCCTCCAGGAAACTTCTCACACTCATATTACCCAGGAGACCGACAGCCGGCTGAAATCTGAAGTGGAAAGCTCTGAAAGATTTAGCAAGTCATGGAATGTGTATTGGCAACACAGATTAGAGACCATAGAAGGGGCAGTGTTCATTGCAGTTGACAAAAATACTATATCTATTTAGGTCATACTTGAGTAACAGTGAAGTTATCTGGTTACCAAGTTAATTCTTGGATGTTTTTACCCGGCCACCTGATTCTGCTGTGACAGTTCTAGAGTCATTCAAAAAATGTCTATGGTCAGTAACGGGTTAATACTCACTTCATGCTTGCCGGTTGGAGGCAACTTTAACCGACCGAGTATTGACTGCGATGATTTTGGGTTCAATATGGTCATGCAAAGTACTTTTCACCACATGTTCTGAAAACTGTCTTGAGCAGCTAGTTCACAAGCCCACACACACTGGAAATATCATAGATCTTGTAGCTACAAATAGGCGGGATCTTATAGACAGCGTCAGTATAGAAGTGGGGATTAGTGATCGTGAAGTCATTATAGCAACTATGGTTGCAAAAGTTAATAAATCAGTCTTTGGCTAGGAGGGTGTTTTTGTTTGAAAGAGCAGATATGCAGTTATTAACATCTCACGTAGGCAGTGAATTGACATCACTTAGTTCCAGTAAGATTGACGTAGAGGAATTACAGGCAGAGTTCAAGCAGACTGTAGGTCGTTATCTGGAGAACTATGTACCCAGTAAGTGGATTAAGAATGGAAAAACCTACCATAGTATAATAACAAGATTCGGAAAATGCTGAGGAGACAAAGGCTGTTGGACTCTCAGTTCAAAGGAGACAAACAAAAGTTAGCAAAGATTTGTGCTTCTATGAAAATATTTTTGCTCAAAGCAAACAACTACTAGCACCGCCACACTTTACATCTACATCTACAAACATACTCTGCAAATCGCACTTAAGTGCCTGGCAGAGGATTCACTGAACCACCTTAACAATACTCTATTATTCCAATCTCGTATAGCATGCGGAAAGAACAAACACTTACATCTTTCCGTACCAGTATCGATTTCCCGTATTTTATTACGGTGATCATTTCTCCCTGTGTAGGTCGGCATCAACAAAATATCTTTGCATTCAGAGGAGAAGAGGAGAGTTGCATATCATAGCAAAAGATCTGGCAAATAACTAAGAAAATTCTCATCCTATGTAAAATTGCTAAGTTGGTCTAAGGCTTCCATCCAGTCACTTTTGACCAATCTGGTGTAGCAGTTGAAGATACCAAAACGAAAGGCAAAGTTTTAAATCTCAGATTAAAGAAGTCGTTTGTTCAGGAGAATTGTACAAACATACTGTTGTCTGACCATTGAACAGACTCCCATATGTATGGCATAGTAATAATCATCCGTGACATAGAGAAACAAATAAAGTCACCAGGTCCGGATGGAATCCCACTTCCGTTTTTCGAGGAGTACTCTGCAGCAATGGCCCCTTACTCAGTTTGCTTTTATTGCAAATCTCTTGCCCAGTGTGCCATCCCAAGCCACTGGAGACAGATGCTGGTGACTCCTATGTATAAGTAGGGCAGAAGAACTGACCTGCAAAATCACACACCAACATAACTAACACTGGTTTGCTGCAGAATCCTTGAACATATTCTCAGTTCAAATATGATAAATTGTCTTGAGACTGAGAAGCTTATGTTCACAAATCATCTCGGTTTTAGACATGCCATACTCAGCTCGACTTGTCTCATACGATATACTGCAAACTATGGATGAAGGACAACAGGCAGATTCTACATTCCTAGATTTCTGGAAAGCATTTGACACAGTGCCTTATGGGCTGTTAATGACTGTACAAGCACATGGAATAGGTTTACAGATGCATTAGTGGTTTGAAGACTACTGTTCACTTTTCAACTGGTCTTCTACACAGAATTGTACTGAATTGGTGATCATCATCATCATCATCATCATCATCATCATCATCAGGATTTCGTTCCAGCGAGCCGTGTAGGTACTTTGTGAACGATATGCCTCCATTGGTTTCTGTCCTGGTATAGCTTTTCCCTCTTGAGATCTTCCTTAAACTGATCTGTCCATTTCTTTCTAGGCCACCCAACTGGTCTTCTTCCTGGTACCTACGTCTCCAAATACTGGCGTGGAGTCAAGTTAATCTCAAAGCACTCATTCTCCCCTCTGTACTCACTGTCACCCTCAGGTCTCTCCTAGTTTTCCGTAGAGCTGACCTGTGGAACTTCATTTCACATTTGACACTCTTCTCTCTTATTTATGACATAAGCCTCTAGACTATACATCATGTTTGGCACGAGATAAATTTTATACACGGTCTGTTTGGCTCTTTGAGGGACTTCCTTGTCCCAGATTAGATTTCATACTTGGTGGAAGAAGCTACATCCTTTCGTTATTTTGTTTAAGACTTGTAGTTTGGAACTACCGTCACATGATATGATGCTACCCAGATAATTGAAGCTTTTCACACATTCAACCTTCCCCCCCCCCCCCCTCCCCCCCAGTATGATGTGACAAGGTGTGGGTGTCCTGCTCCTCTTCATTGCCACTGTCTTGTTCCTATTCAGTGTTAACTTGAATTTCTTAAATTGTGTGTTCCAGTAATATAGTCTCCTCTGAACCTCCATTTCCGTCTCTCCCTAAATGGCAATGTCATTGGCAAAAACAAAAGTGTTGAGATCTTCATTTTCTTCATCCTCGATTTCTTTCATGATTGTGTCCATAAGTGTAATGAAGAGTAAAGGGAAGAGCAAACTGCCTTGCTGAACAACTCTCTTTGTCTTAAACCATTTTGATCTTCCACCTCCTACTTGTACACTGCTATCACAACCATTGTACAGCATCTAGACTATTTTAATCAGGAACATTATGTTTTCTCAAGCATTGCCATATTTTATCCCGTGGTACACTGTCATATGCTTTTTCCAAATCCACAAGTACTGCAATCAAGTCCTTTCCTTTTTCCCAATATTTCTTCATTAACTGACAGAGGGAGAAAATGAGATATAATTTTACCATATTACTTCTGAACTCACACTGTTGTTCCTCTAATTGGTGTTCTAGAATTTTCCGCAATCTTTTTTCTACGGCCTTTTCCATTATCTTAAGGCAGTGTGATAAGAGTGAGATTCCTCGGTAGTTGGTCCATTTCTTTCTACTACCTTTCTTGAACAATGGTATTATAATTCCTTTTTTCTATTCATCCGGCACTTTGTTTTCCTTCCATATCACCCCCAAGGACCCAGTGTAACCATTGTATTCCACGGATTCCTGCGGCTTTAATCGTACCCACTGTCAGCTCATCTACTCCAGCCGCCTTCCCACTTTTCATATGTTTCAGGGAATTCTCTGTTCCTAACCGAGAGATTGGATACTGCTATTCCTCTAATTCAAAGACTTCAGTGTCACTTTCTTGTGCACCTTCCCCACTCAGTAAGATTTCAAAATAAGTCTTCATCTGTTCTCTATACCTTCCAACTCCCTGATAATATCCCCATCCTCTGTTTCAATCGCTTTTATGTTTTCTCTATCAGTTCTTTTACTTTTCAAAAACCCATAGAGCAGTTTTTGGTTCCCTTTGCTACCCTGCTCAAGCTTCTGGGCGAATATTTCCCAACTCTTCTCCTTTTCTTCTTTTGCTTGCACTTTCTTTTGTCAGTATTCCTTCTCCAGTGTTGTCACCTTGTGTTCAGCTTTTGGTACCAGCCTCTGGTTCTGATTTCTTTTTTCAAACTCCATGTTTTTCTTTGCTATATTACGTTTTTTAATTGCATCTTTTACTCTATTGTTCCACCAACTGGTATCTTTGCATTTCACTTTACCCTTTGCTTTGCCACATTAACCAAAGGCAATTGATATTTATGTAAATAATCCATAATTCTCTTTTTGTACATTGCTATTATTTAAGAAAAATGGAACAATAATGAAAGTGGTATGTTATTCCCCATTTTTTCTGTATGACCTTTTAGTGGATGGGAAGAACACCTACAAGTTTTAAGTAATCAGAGATGCAACTGGATGTGTGTGACTTGTCTGTAAGGTCGTGGGGTGCTTTCAGGAGACACAGCAGGGTGTCACATATACCTGGGGATATTTAACTCTTAAATTTAGGAATGTGCTCTACCCTGTGGTAGGTACCAGCAGCTCCCTGATATAAAACCTGGCCAGTGTCCAGCTGCCAGAGAGTCCAAGTCTGCACCGAATGCAACATAGCATAAATAAATGGTCACGAACATATTACTCTATACAAATTCTTGTCTTCAGTTCTAGTTGTTATGTTACGTCTATACCCCAGGTCTTGCGGTAAACAAAGTGGTGTATGAATCTTCTTATGATAAAAACCACTCATTGCCTATATTTTTATAGCACTTTTCATCTGAATGCTGGAAGGCATACCATGAAAATCCATATTATTCAAAATATAATATCATCATTGTATTATAGGTTCTATAACTTACAAAAATAGGTTATAATAATCTGGAAATAGGTGACCAAAATGTGACATTTTACTGTCTAGGAAGATAAATAGATTGATAAAAATCCACATTATATTATTGCCTATGTCCATAATTACAGTCACAGTAAATAACTAACACTTTCTCCACATTTTCCATTGAGAAACTGCATATCTTGTCTGTTAATAGCATCTCATATGCCAAGAATGAGCATTCCACGTCAACAGATGTCATCATTTAAATGATGGTATTAGGTGCAAACCGCACACTCATGTTCTGTTGATTTACTCGATAAGATATCAACCACTGTGCAGATGGTGGTCAGTCCTGTGGTTTTTTTTTTTTTTTTTTTTTTTTTTTTTTTTTTTTTTTTTTTTTTTTTTTGTGTCTTTAGTTTCTCACTTTCATACCAATAGAACTAGGGACTAAGTCGATTTTTTCTGTGACCTCTTCTATCAATCGCAGTTGCGTGTAGACTGGTTTCCCTGAACACACTAGAGCTTTAATAATAGCATAAATGCATAATGTGATTTTATGTATGCAATGTTGTTCGAAATTGTTGGGTCCTTTAGAAAATCTTTAGCTGAAGTAATGCTCACTGCCTCCTCCCACAATTTAAGAACAAGGTTCTTAATGTCTTCCAAATGCTTGCTGTAATATTCCACTGCCTGTAGCCATGTTCCCCAGCAATTAAGTATGGGTTCTGGTGGAAGTGGTACATTGGGAAGTTCCTCTCTAAATAACTGGATTCTTGTAGGTGTTTAATAAAAACCTCTTTGATGGCAGAAATAGCTTATTTACATGTGTAAATTCGAGACTTATTATCTCAGCTACATGATCCATGGAATGGGCAAGACATATGATATGGAGCAAGGCTGGGTAAAATACTTTCAACAATTTGACAGCAGCAATCATGTATGCGGCTGCATCAGCATAGATTACAAGTAATTTATTTTTGTCTAGACTGTTGGGGAAATGTAATTTGAGGGCTTTATTAAAAAAGTGAGCATTTGTTTCCTGGTTAGTCTTTTTTTAGCTCCTTGCTGCAGATCAGGTGAGGTACAGAGCTAGTTTCAGGATCTGACTTTCCAACAGTCAAATTACTCATGACCATCTCTGTCAGTTGCCTCTTCGACAGAGAGCCACATGTATGGATCACCTTTATCTTCCCTTATCCTGCTCAATGTACAATCATCAAAAAAAGTTTTGCATTTCCTCGATTCCGAGAGTTCTAGAACCTATACAGAAAATTTAAATAGAGATCAACATAAACATCATTTCCGCTCCTTTTATTGCTCATGAAAACTGCACATTCTATGTTGTACCACCAAACAGTGAGGCCTTCAGATTCTGGTGGTCCAGATTGCTGTACACACTGGTACGTCCAATACCGAGTAGCACGTCCTCTTGCATCGATGCATGCCTGTATTCATTGTGACATACTATCCATATGTCCATCAAGGCACTGTTGGTCCAGATTGTTGCACTCCTCAACAGTGACTCGGAGTAGATCCCTCAGAGTGGTTAGTGGGTCACGTGGTCCAAAAACAGCCCTTTTCAGTCCATCCCAGGCATGTTCAATAGTGTTCATGTCTGGAAAACATGCTGGTCACTCTAGTCAAGCGATGTCATTATCCTGAAGGAAGTCATTCACAAGGTGTGCATGATGGGGGCTCAAACTGTCATCCATGAAGAAGAATGCCTCACCAATACATTGCCGATATTGTTGCACTATTGGTCGGAGGATGGCATTCACGTATGGTACAGCCATTACAGAGCCTTCCATGACCACCAACAGCATACGTAGGTCCCACATAATGCCACCCCAAAACAGCAGGGCACTTTCACTTGGCTGCACTTGCTGGCCAGTGTGTCTAAGGCATTCATTCTGACCGGGTTGCCTCCAAACACGCCTCCGGAGATTGTCGGGTTGAAGGCATATGCGACACTCATCATTGGAGAGAACGTGATGCCAATCCTGAGCAGTCCATTCGGTATGTTGTTGGCCTCTCTGTACTGCTACATGGTGTCGTGGTTGCAAAGATGGACCTCGTGATGGACGTCGGGAGTGAAGTTACACATCATGTAGCCTGTTGCGCACAGTTTGAGTCATAACATGACATCCTGTGGCTGCACAAAAAGCATTATTCAACATGCCGGCATTGCTGTCATGGTTCCTCCGAGCCATACTTTGTAGGTAGTGGTCATCCACTGTAGTAGTAGCCCTTGGGCAGCCTGAGTGAGGCATGCCATTGACAGTTCCTGTCTCTCTGTATCTCCTCCATGTCCGAACAACATTGCTTTGGTTCACTCCGAGACACCTGGACACTTCTCTTGTTGAGAGCCCTTCCTGCCACAAAGTAACAATGCGGACACAATCGAACTGCAGTATTAACTGTCTAGCCATGCTTGAACTACAGACAACACGAGCTGTGAACCTCCTTCCTGGTGGAATGACTAGAACTGACTGGCTGTCGGACCCCCTCCACTTAATAGGTGTTTGTCATGCATGGTCATTTACATCTTTGGCCAGGTTTAGTGACGTCTCTGAACAGTCAAAGGGACTGTGTTTGTTATATAATACCCACAGTCAATGTCTATCTTCAGGAGTTCTGGGAACTGGGGTGATGCAAAACTTTTTTTGATATGTGTTTGTATGTTAAGTATCTAAATAGTTCTTTCACCGTGTGGAACTAATGGATTGTACCTAAAAACAAAAAGAAAAGAGAAATACTTTGTGGAAGAATTTACCTATGAGATCTACTTAGCAAAATTAACCGACATTAAGGGTTTAGAAACTATATTTTTGCATTCGCATGTGTGTGGTCCAAGTTTACTCGGGAAAAACAGTGGCATCACTACTGAATATAGATAGTGCATGTGTTTCAAACTGGCTGTTCCGACAAGGCAGGAAGATGCTGGAGGAAGGTCACAAGGCTCATCTGTGTCCTGCCGACCAGTTTGACAGTTCACAGCAAGCGACAATGCTCTGCGGAACAGGGCAGGCTGGAACAGTCTGGCATATACTGTCACTGTCTGACTCACGATTGGCATCCACAAATGTGAACAAACAAGTTATCATTCAATTACTGTTTTCTAAATAGTCAGAAAGACCGAAAGGGTAGTTTTAGTCATACAAATTTTATTTGACTGGATTTTTAGAAATTATATACAGTCAAGTTCTAACATGAAATTAGGTATTTTATGTACTACAAAATTACAATTTTTGATAAAATACTTGTGTAATTCTTAACTGGGAAGATCACGATAGAATGTTAATCACAAAAAATTTTATTTAATTTGATTTTTAAAATTTAGATACAATCAGATACCAAACTAGTGTTTTCAATTATGAATTGGCATAATTTGCATATGTACAACTTTTATTGCCTTTATTTAATGAGGAACAAAATAGGTTTTTACTTAAAATCCAATTTTTTCACCCTTTGCTGCTTTCATTTTGTTAAAAACTTGTTACAAACAGGTATAAGCATCTACCTTTTCCTGCCTGTTGGAGGTCCATCTTCATCAATTACAGCAGCTTCAGTAGCTCCAGTGTCATGACTTCCTTCATCGTAACACACAGTGTCTATATCCCTGGATCAGGTGTTAATGTTCAGTAGCTAATGGATCATGAACTTCATGTTCTGGCCCCTGAAAACAATGCATAATACATAGCCTGCCTTTTTGAAAGCATGTTTTTTTTTAGATGTACATTTAAATTACCTACAATACACATTCATAGAATAACAATCCTGCTTTTCTTCCGTTGCCTATAAACAGAGATGAGTTGCTAAACATAGCACAACATGTAGAAAATCTTCAGAATTTTCCAAACTGTTTGTGGGCAATTGACATCAAACACATCATTATATCGAGCCAAGTGAATACATGAACCTAATTTTTGAACTACAAAAAGATATTTAGTGTGGTACTTCTAGCTCTAGTGAATGCCCACTATTGTTTCACATTTGTGAGGAAGTTTTCAACAATTCATGTCTGTTTTTTAAAGTCAACTGAAACTATCACCTGACAGGAAGATTCCTTCATTTGGTGAAATATTACCATGTCTTCATGGCGAAGCAGCTTTATTCTTGGATTGCCACATGATGAAGCCATATCCTGGTATTTATGAGAAACGAAGAGCACAAAGAATTTCCAGGTAGAGGTTATCTCATCTACAGTATTGCTGAAAATGTTTTTGGTATAAAGGCATCTTGTTTTCTGAGTCTTCAGAAAACCAAATGGTTATAGACTCTAAGAAAGTGAGCTGTGTTACCCTGTTGTGCATCCTTATGCAAAAATTAATGAAGTGAAGCCCAATATCAGCAACATTTTATATTCCTCCAGGTACAATTTAATATGGGACAGCACCTTGGAAATGAGATTTATTCATCTCATAACATACAGACCCCCCCATGAACCATGGACCTTGTCGTTGGTGGGGAGGCTTGCGTGCCTCAGTGATACAGATAGCCGTACCGTAGGTGGAACCACAACAGAGGGGTATCTGTTGAGAGGCCAGACAAACGTGTGGTTCCTGAAGAGGGGCAGCAGCCTTTTCAGTAGTTGCAGGGGCAACAGTCTGGATGATTGACTGATATGGCCTTGTAATACTAACCAAAACGGCCTTCCTGTGCTGGTACTGCGAATGGCTGCAAGCAACGGGAAACTACGGCCGTAATTTTTCCCGAGGGCATGCAGCTTTACTGTATGGTTAAATGATGATGGCGTCCTCTTGGGTAAAATATTCCGGAGGTAAAATAGTCCCCATTCGGATCTCCGGGTGGGGACTAGTCAGGAGGACGTCATTATCAGGAGAAAGAAAACTGGCATTCTACAGATCGGAGTGTTGAAAGTCAGATCCCTTAATCGGGCAGGTAGGTTAGAAAATTTAAAAAGGGAAATGGATAGGTTAAAGTTAGATATAGTGGGAATTAGTGAAGTTCGGTGGCAGGAGGAACAAGACTTTTGGTCACGCGAATACAGGGTTATAAATACAAAATTAAACGGGGGAATGCAGGAGTAGGTTTAACAATGAATAGGAAAATAGGAGTGAGGTAAGCTACTACAAACAGCATAGTGAATGCATTATTGTGGCCAAGATAGACACGAAGTTCACGCCTACAACAGTAGTACAAGTCTATATGCCAACTAGCTCTGCAGATGACGAAGAAATTGAAGAAATGTATGATGAGATAATAGAAATTATTCAGATAGTGAAGGGAGATGAAAATTTAATAGTCATGGGTGACTGGAATTCGGTAGTAGGAAAAGGAAGAGAAGGAAACATAGTAGGTGAATATGGATTGGGGGGAAGAAATGAAAGAGGAAGCCGTCTGGTAGAATTTTGCACAGAGCACAACTTAACGATAGCTAACACTTGGTTCAAGAATCATAAAAGAAGGTTGTATACATGGAAGAAGCCTGGAGATACTGACCAGTTTCTGATAGATTATATAATGGTAAGACAGAGATTTAGGAACCATGTTTTAAATTGTAAGACATTTCCAGTGGCAGATGTGAACTCTGACCACAGTCTATTGGTTATGAACTGTAGATTAAAACTGAAGAAACTGCAAAAAGGTGGGAATTTAAGGAGATGGGAGCTGGATAAACTGAAAGAACCAGAGGTTATACAGAGTTTCAAGGAGAGCATAAGGGAACAATTGACAGGAATGGGGGAAAGAAATACAGTAGAAGAAGAATGGGTAGGTTTGAGGGATGAAGTAGTGAAGGCAGCAGAGGATAAAGCAGGTAAAAAGACGAGGGCTAGTAGAAAGCATTGGGTAACAGAAGAAATATTGAACTTAATTGATCAAAGGAGAAAATATGAAAATGCAGTAAATGAACCAGGCAAAAAGGAATGCAAACGTCACAAAAATGAGATCGACAGGAACTGCAAAATGGCTAAACAGGGATGGCTAGAGGACAAATGTAAAGGTGTAGAGGCTTGTCTCACCAGGGGTAAGATAGATACTGCCTACAGGAAAATTAAAGAGACCTTTGGAGAAAAGAGAACCACTTGTATGAATATCAAGAGCTCAGATGGAGACCCAGTTCTAAGCAAAGAAGGGAAAGCAGGAAGGTGGAAGGAGTATATAGAGGGTCTATACAAGGGCGATGTACTGGAGGACAATATTATGGAAATGGAAGAGGATGTAGATGAAGATGAAATGGGAGATATGATACTGCGTGAAGAGTTTGACAGAGCACTGAGAGACCTGAGTCGAAACAAGGCCTTGGGAGTAGACAAAATTCCATTAGAACTACTGACAGCCTCGGGAGAGCCAGTCCTGACAAAACTCTACCATCTGGTGAGTAAGATATATGAGACAGGCAAAATATCCTCAGACTTCAAGAAGAATATAATAATTCCAATTCCAAAGGAAGCAGGTGTTGACAGATGTGAAAATTACCAAACTATCAGTTTAATTAATCACGGCTGCAAAATACTAACACGAATTCTTTACAGACGAATGGAAAAACTAGTAGCAGCTGACCTTGGGGAAGATCAGTTTGGATTCCGTAGAAATATAGGAACACGTGAGGCAATATTGACCCTACGACTTATCTTAGAAGCTAGATTAAGGAAAAGCAAACCTACGTTTCTAGCATTTGTAGACTTAGAGAAAGCTTTTGACAATGTTGACTGGAATACTCTCTTTCAAATTCTGAAGGTGGCAGGTGTAAAATACAGGGAGCGAAAGGCTATTTACAACTTGTACAGAAACCAGATGGCAGTTATAAGAGTCGAGGGGCATGAAAGGGAAGCAGTGGTTGGGAAAGGAGTAAGACAGGGTTGTAGCCTCTCCCCGGTGTTATTCAATCTGTATATTGAGCAAGCAGTGAAGGAAACAAAAGAAAAATTCGGAGTAGGTATTAAAATCCATGGAGAAAAAATAAAAACTTTGAGATTTGCCGATGACATTGTAATTCTGTCAGAGACAGCAAAGGACTTGGAAGAGCAGTTGAACGGAATGGACAGTGTCTTGAAAGGAGGATATAAGATGAACATCAACAAAAGCAAAACAAGGATAATGGAATGTAGTCGAATTAAGTCGGGTGATGCTGAGGGAATTAGATTAGGAAATGAGACACTTGAAGTAGTAAAGGAGTTTTGCTATTTGGGGAGCAAAATAACTGATGATGGTCGAAGTAGAGAGGATATAAAATGTAGACTGGCAATGGCAAGGAAAGCGTTTCTGAAGAAGAGAAATTTGTTAACATCGAGTATAGATTTAAGTGTCAGGAAGTCGTTTCTGAAAGTTTTTGTATGGAGTGTAGCCATGTATGGAAGTGAAACGTGACCGATAAATAGTTTAGACAAGAAGAGAATAGAAGCTTTTGAAATGTGGTGCTACAGAAGAATGCTGAAGATTAGATGGGTAGATCACATAACTAATGAGGAGGTATTGAATAGGATTGGGGAGAAGAGAAATTTGTGGCACAACTTGACTAGTAGAAGGGATCAGTTGGTAGGACATGTTCTGAGGCATCAAGGGATCACCAATTTAGTATTGGAGGGCAGCGTGGAGGGGAAAAAATCGTAGAGGGAGACCAAGAGCTGAATACACTAAGCAGATTCAGAAGGATGTAGGTTGCGGTAGTTACTGGGAGATGAAGCAGCTTGCACAGGATAGAGTAGCATGGAGAGCTGCATGAAACCAGTCTCAGGACTGAAGGCCACAACAACAACAACAACAACAACAACAACAACATACAGAATTTCAGAACAATAGTCTGATGTACAGGATACATGTCTGGGTTACAATTTACTCATTTAAAAATTTTGTCAACCATACAAATTGCTTGTTGAAGAATTTATTCACTGTTCTTTCTAATTTTTAATGCTCTTTCATAATGTACACTCACTATAACTAGCACAAATTTTTAATTCATTTTGAGGATTCTTCTCAAAATATCACCTCATCCTTCATGAAATCTTCCTCTTAGTAGTAGGATCTTTCCGTTAGAAAATCATGTGATTTGTTTTTTAAAATATATAGCATCATGTTCGTTATGTCACAACCTTTTATTTTTTGTATATGGAACACAAATCAAACTTGCCTAAGGATTGAGCCTTGAGGAACACCTAGTGACAGCTTTCCTCTCCGCTCTATTTGTTGTGATTATTACCCTTTGTTTCCTCTCAATGAGATATGATTCAAAGCAATAGACCTTATTCTGTACATATTGAATTTGAAAAGCAGCAGAGCATGGTTTACAGAGTCGAATGCTTTTGTAATATCACAGATTATCACTGCAACTTTAGTTCCCTATCTAGCAGTGAACTAATTTTTTTCAATAGCAGCTATTGTGCTTTTATATTGTTGGAAGCCATATTGGTTATTTGAAATGATATCATACTGAGTGATAGTGGATCTTTAGGCCGCAATATTTTTCATATGACCGGGGGTATAGAAATGGGGCAATAACTTCCCATATAAGATTTTGAACTTTTTTAAAATATGCATGTTTTAATAGATTAGGGAAGTAATCTTCCTCAAACAGTTTTTTTTAATACTTTGGCAGATATCCCACCCAGCCTGCAGAGTCTTTGCTTTTTAAAGACAGTATGCCAGTTTCAGCAACTTATGTAGAGACTTGCATTTTTAAACATACAGTGATATTGCCTTGCAATCCAAAACTATTTACTTTCTGTCCATAATTTGCTACATCTGTATCAGATTGGCTGCATTTATGAAGTACTCACTGAAGTACTCAAATATCTGAGCTGGATTTACATCAGATCATTTCTTAAGTTTAATTTCTGATATATCTAGCTTTTAATTTCTGATACCTAATTCACAGCAAACTTTTTTTTTATTTTTTGTTCTACATTGAATTCATTATTTGTCATTTGTTTTGATGCTTACACAACTTTCTTAAAAATAGTTATATAGTTTCTGATATATTTTACAAAACCAGCATCTTTGTTGTACTTCAGCTGATTTTATACTTTCTTTTCCTCTCATGGGAAATTTTTATTCCTTGTATGATCCATCTTACCTTGCTTGATGCTTTATTGCAGTATGTTTGTGGTGGGAAAGTTTCATTAAATACTTCAGAAAAACTATTAAAAAATTTACTAAAATTTTCATTCGTTGAATCGCCATCCATGAGAGATGACTTAACTTTCACTTAATTTCATTTTGGCGGGGAAGCCTAAACAGCTTTGGTCTAACCCACCACTGGCTGCACCAAAACTGACTTTATTGTGTGGTATGTAGTAAAGCCAACCAATGCCCTTAAATAGTGCAAGGAGTCCCTTTACCAGTTTGTTGTTAGACACAATTTCTTGAGGTCTAGTTGCCCTGAAAATTCTGTGTCACATGCCCCCCATTGCCGTGCATTCGAAGATTAGGTGTGATGCAGTTCCTTTACTCTCATCACAGATCCTACATTTAGGGTCTTTTTCCATTATACCCACTGTATGTAGGTGTTTTTTGAAATTCCCATGGCTGGTCATCAGTCCAACCAGAGTTTGATCTCTTTCCTGTTCAAGGCCAGGATTACATAGCTTCTTTTAAAACACAGCTTTGGCATCATTACCTTACTGTGTTTTTGTTTATAGACCATGGTCCGGTATTCTATGTGCTGTCTTCTAAGCCAGTCTACATCTACATCTACATCTACATTTACGTTTATACTCCGCAAGGCACCCAACGGTGTGTGGTGGAGGGTACTTTACGTGCCACTGTCATTACCTCCCTTTCCTGTTCCAGTCACATATGGTTCGCGGGAAGAACGACTGTCTGAAAGCCTCCGTGTGCGCTCTAATCTCTCTAATTTTACATTCGTGATCTCCTCGGGAGGTATAAGTAGGGGGAAGCAATATATTAGATACCTCATCCAGAAACGCACCCTCTCGGAACCTGACTCTTGCAGAGTCTGCCACTTGAGTTTGTTAAACATCTCCGTAACGCTATCACGCTTACCAAATAACCCTGTGACGGAACGCGCAGCTCTTCTTTGGATCTTCTCTATCTCCTCCGTCAACCCAATCTGGTACTGATCCCACACAGATGAGCAATACTCAAGTATAGGTCGAACGAGTGTTTTGTAAGCCACCTCCTTTGTTGATGGACTACATTTTCTAAGGACTCTCCCAATGAATCTCAACCTGGTACCCGCCTTACCAACAATTAATTTTATATGATCATTCCACTTCAAATTGTTCCGCACACATACTCCCAGATATTTTACAGAAGTAACTGCTACCAGTGTTTGTTCCGCTATCATATAATCATACAATAAAGGATCCTTCTTTCTATGTATTCGCAATACATTACATTTGTCCTGTAGCTCTAGTTTGATCATAGCCTTTGTGATTGTCAGGACAGGTTCCAGGCCAATGAATGGAGTCTTAGCCCCCATCCTGACCAATCTGTCAGCTTGTTCATTGTCACCAATCCCTGAGTGGCCAGAGACCCACACTAGGTTAACCCTATTGCTTCCCCCTGGCTCCACATTCTGTGACAATCTTAGATCTCGTTGCACGGGCTGTCAATGATTTCACGGCTGTCTGAATAGATGCAGACGCTATAGTCCTTGTAGCACCGACGCATATTCTCCTCCCCACATGCCCAGATTGCAGTAATTTCAGCTTGGAACACAGAGGCCAGTTTTCCTAGAGAGATGATGCCCTCCAGTCTTGGCTGAGCCCTGTACGCACCGGCCCCAGCAGCACCTTGGTCTGATTTCAACCCATCAAAGAACCAGGCAATGTACCATGTATGGTGTTGAATTGTTTTTTCTCACTGCTCCCTATGTCCAATTATTATATTTTAAGGCTTGTTCAAGCAGTTGGGAGTTGTTAAACAGTTGGCTAACTTTTGTTAGTTTCTCATAACATGTTTCGCTATTTGTTTAATTGAAATTTCTTTTGGTATAAGTTTTTCTTGCATTATATTTATCAGTGTTTGGCAGTGAAACAAACAAGGCTGAGTACTAAGTCTAGACATAATTTATGTACATCATCAGAGGAATAGTTTGTTACAATGTTATCAATGGATGTGGCTGAGTGAACATTTTTTCTGGTGAACTCCAAAAAATTTAGTTTAAAACCAGACTTTTTCATTGAATCAATAACTTTTGTTGATTCTTTGTTGCCTCTTGCAGTGTTTTCATTAAAACTAGCAGCTATTACCATTGTTTTCTTTCTTTAGTTTATCTAGCATGCACTGGAATTTAGAGAGGAATAGTTTAATTAATGCCCTTTGTGGAATTCTGTAAACTGCAATCACTAACACCTTAAGGTCTTTAATGTCTGTGGAACAGCTTTGAAATATACAATCTTAATTTAAACAATTAAAATCTGTTTTCATTTCATAGCTTATAGAAGAATCCAAAAATATGCAATTACCTCCATGGGATTTTTCCCCCTTCAGTAGCTGCTTGCAGTGTTGAAATGTTCAATTATATTTAGAGATATGCCAATGTACATTTAAAAAAAATCATTATTACCCTTTTGCAGTCTGTGAGAAGAACTTGTAAGTTATCATCTTTGTGGCTTAGGTTGCAGGATGATTTCAAATTCAAACCATTTATTTTCCAGTGCATCAGACAAGAATTTACGCTTGTTTGGATGGTATCAAACATACATTACTGTAAACAATGTTTGGCAGCTTTCTTTTGAGCTAACAGGTTTTTTTTCTCTTTTGTGTGTTCTCCCCCCACTCCCACCCCCCTCACCCACACACTCCTCAACCCCTGAAAATATTGGTTTCCATCATTTTTAATCAATTTGCAGAAGGTCATGGAGCCTAGTATGTTTCAAGGCAATCTACATCTACATCCACAAACCACTGTGAAGTGCATGGCAGAGGGTACGTCCCCTTATACCAGTTATTAGGATATTTCCCCGTTCAATTCATGTATGGAGCATGAGAAGACTGACTGACTCGTTGCCTCTGTGTATGCTGTAATTATTACAATCTTATTGTTATAACCATAAATAACACAATAAATATATCACCATTCTACAGTTTATTGACACAACACTGATTCAAAAAGTTCTGTTACCAAGTGCCAAATTGTAGTTGAACACTGTATGGAAAATTAAATAAATTGATGGATGTAACAATATCCAGGAAGTGCAAGTGAAATGCAGAATTTTTGCAGAATCACAAGTCCTTTGACATACTAAGCCTAGTAAACATTGAAGTCCAAGTTCCAGTATAGCATTCAGATTCTAAGTCTAGAGTGCAGCCAAATTAAGATCGAACAGAAAGTCCACAGTATTATGGCACTCATGAGTTGTGGAGCAGAAAATAGAACAATGAGAACTGGCTTGTATACATCAGTGGCAGTGTTAAATAAGGTTCCACAGTTAATGGAGCTGGCAATTGGGGTCACTGTACATTCTGGGCGGCCAATCACTGAGTGCCACGGGAGGCCATTCGCTGTGGTTTGATGTGTATGTATGAAGACCGGCTACACTGTTAGCAGCATTTCATGGCTGCCTGTAGTGGATTGCGCTGGTGCTCAGTGTGGAGCTTTAATAGTGGTGGATACCACACCCCTTCCCCCTTGGGGAAGTGGGAAAGCATCTGCTGTGAATGAACACCAGATACATGGGGTCCTTCTCTGAGTCCTCAGTGGTGTTAGTGATTCGCGACCCAGGAGAAATCGGATGGAAACGCCCCAGCCATGGGCAAAGATTATATGGTGTTGACCTTGGCAGTGAAGCAGATGAAGCAGGAGCAGCCAGCGGTGTGATTCATTTTCATCCGGAACTACTTG
This sequence comes from Schistocerca cancellata, assembly GCF_023864275.1. NCBI lineage: Eukaryota > Metazoa > Arthropoda > Insecta > Orthoptera > Acrididae > Schistocerca > Schistocerca cancellata. The sequence continues at coordinate 12,091,137 of NC_064627.1, read as the reverse complement.
TGTTTGGTGATTGGGTGACATCATGTACTCCGAGAAGGGCATCCGGTGCTGGGAAATGTCAGGGGTAAGCTGCTCTGGTTGGGGTGTTGTGTTGGTCAGCTGGCTGTGTCAAAAGACGTGTATAAGTCTGCTGTCACTCTGTCTGGGTGGCTTGGGGTAGGATGTGAACTAGGTGACTGGTAATGGTGGTGTGGAGATGGGGACGGAAAAAGCTGTTGGGAAACCACGAGGGGACAAAGTTGATTGGCATGTCACAGAACGTCCTGGTCTGGAAGCTGCACCTGGAAACCTTCCGGTACCGGTGCTGGACGATTGTTCCAGGAGTCCAGGCCGGTTGCCGGCCAAATCCTTTTGCCCACACCGAGGTCCTAGGGTGGAGCTTGGAAGCAGGCAATGATGGTGCTGGCAGTGGCATCGGCATGAGCAGGCTCAAGAGGCTCTGGGGCTTCTGTCTGTGGAAAACTTCCGCCGGACTTTCCGATGGGTGTGGACATGTAACTACAAAAAAAAAAAAAGTTAGTGATGTATCGGTGGAGTGATCCTGGAGGTATTTCTTCATCTGAGTTTTGAAAGTGCAGACTATCTTCCTGGCTTCTTGATTAGATTGTGAATTGTGTTGGAATGTGGTGAATGCCTTGCTGGGAACAGAAACTACGAAACTCCTCGCTACAGAATTGTGGACTGTTGTCACTAATGAGCACTTTTGGCAGACTTTCAATCTCAAAAATTTTTTTCTAAGGCTGTGATGATGTTCACGGTTGATGTGGCAGTGCAGCAGACACTGTATGGAAATCAGGAGTAAGCATCAGTCACTACCAAGAACAGTGTGTTAAATGCTGGCCTGACAAAATCAATATGTACCAGTTCCACGTGTACCACATGGTGGCCAAGAAGCAATTGAACGTTGTGGGGCTGGCTGCTGACTTTAGCAGGGTGGACATGTCTGGGTGACTCGTTCAATCTCCTGGTTCATGCCCGGCCAGTAAGTGAACCTGCAAGACAGACATTTAGTTCAGGATACCACCTTTGTGCAATAGTATCAGGACGTGTTGATGTAAAGAATAAGGAACTACTACTCGTGGGTGTCCATCGGAAACAAGTAGCATCACTCTATTGATCAACAGTGAGCTACTAGCGAGCATTAAAGAACTGACGGAATGCTGCAGAAGACTTGGGAGGTTGTCATTCAGGCTACCCATGAAATATGTGACTATGGACTTGTTGGAGTGCCTTGTCATTACCGGTTGCGTCTGCCACACAGGAGCTGGTAATGGGAAAAGAATCTATGGTGGCTTCTGCTTCTTCATCATTGTGTAAACACAGAATTTCTTCTTTGTCGAACTCTGGATCATGTCCCCATGGAAGGCGGGAGAGGGCTTCAGCATTGGATTTTCAGTCGTGTTGTGGAAGTGAATCTCATACTGGTAGCACGCCAAAAATACAGCCCAGCACTGGAGGCAGAGAGCAGTCCCATCTGGAATCTTTGCTGCTGGATTGAATGAGGAGATCAGTGGTTTATGTTATGTGATGAGGTGAAACTTTGTGCCATAAACAAAAATGTGGAATTTCTTTAATGCGAAGATGATGGTCAGTGCCTCTTTTACTATTTGGGAGTACCTGCATTGGGTGTCAGTAAACATTTCTGGTGCGTAGACCACAGGGTGCTCGGAGCCATCTGCCTCCCTGTGTGCCAGGACTGCTCCAACACCTGTATCAGATGCGTCTGTTGCAATAAGTATCTGCTTTGTTGGAAGAAAACGTGCAAGGCAGCAGGATTTCCACTTGTGGAAACCATGCTCTCAAGCTGGTGTCCACTGGAAAGGCACCCCTTTTTTGCATGACAGGGAGAAAGGTGCAGTTTCTATTGCTGCTGCAGGTAGGAGCTTTCACTAACATGATATCTTCCCCAGAAAGGAACAAAGTTGCTTATGCATTATTGGTATGGGAAGTTTGATTATGGCTTCAACAAGTTTATCCAGAAGACGAATGCCCAAGCTGGAAGTGATGTGGCCGAAGTACTGTCTCAGACTGAGAAAAACAACTATTTTCATTTCGGCATTTCAGGTCAGCTTTCTTTAAGACGCTGAATAAAGATTTCAGATTGCCAAGGTTCTCCCTTTACAATGACATCATCTAAATAGTTAATGCATCCATTCACTTTGAGTACTAATTGTTTCAAAAACTGCTGAAAAATGATAGAGGTACTTGCTGTACCAAACATTAGTCATTTCAAATGATAAAGTCCATGCGGCGTGTTAAGTGTAAGAAACTTGAGATTCTGAATCAAGGGGAAGTTGGAGGTATGTATCCGCTATGTTTACTTATGAACTGTAGATTAAAACTGAAGAAACTGCAAAAAGGTGGGAATTTAAGGAGATGGGACCTGGAAAAACTGACTAAACCAGAGGTTGTACAGAGTTTCAGGGAGAGCATAAGGGAACAATTGACAGGAATGGGGGAAAGAAATACAGTAGAAGAAGAATGGGTAGCTCTGAGGGATGAAGTAGTGAAGGCAGCAGACGATCAAGTAGGTAAAAAGACGAGGGCTAGTAGAAATCCTTGGGTAACAGAAGAAATATTGAATTTAACTGATGAAAGGAGGAAATATAAAAATGCAGTAAATGAAGCAGGCAAAAAGGAATACAAACGCCTCAAAAATGAGATTGACAGGAAGTGCAAAATGGCTATGCAGGGATGGCTAGAGGACAAATGTAAGGATGTAGAGGCTTATCTCACTAGGGGTAAGATAGATACTGTTACAGGAAAATTAAAGAGACCTTTGGAGAAAAGAGAACCACTTGTATGAATATCAAGAGCTCAGATGGAAACCCAGTTCTAAGCAAAGAAGGGAAAGCAGAAAGTTGGAAGGAGTATATAGAGGGTCTATACAAGGGCGATGTACTTGAGGACAATATTATGGAAATCGAAGAGGATGAAGATGAAATGGGAGATATGATACTGCATGAAGAGTTTGACAGAGCACTGAGAGACCTGAGTTGAAACAAGGCCCCGGGAGTAGACAACATTCCATTAGAACTACTGATGGCCTTGGTAGAGCCAGTCATGACAAAACTCTACCATCTGGTGAGCAAGATGTATGAGACAGGAGAAATGTCCTCAGACTTCAAGAAGAATATAATAATTCCAAACCCAAAAAAAGCAGGTGTTGACAGATGTGAAAATTACTGAACTATCAGTTTAATAAGTCACAGCTGTAAAATACTAACATGAATTCTTTACAGATGAATGGAAAAACTGGTAGAAGCCGACCTCGGGGAAGATCAGTTTGGATTCCATAGAAATGTTGGAACACGTGAGGCAATACTGACCTTAAGACTTGTTGTTGTTGTTGTTGTTGTTTTCCTCAGTCCTGAGACTGGTTTCATGCAGCTCTCCATGCTACTCTATGCTGTGCAAGTTTCTTCATCTCTTAGTACCTACTGCAACCTACATCCTTCTGAATCTGCTTAGTGTATTCATCTCTTGGTCTCCCTTTATGATATTTACCCTCCACGCTGCCCTCCAATGCTAAATTGGTGACCCCTTGATGCCTCAACACGTGTCCTACCAACCGATCCCTCCTTCTAGTCAAGTTGTGCCACAAACTTCTCTTCTCCCCAACCCTATTCAATACTTCCTCATTAGTTATGTGATCTACCCATCTAATCTTCAGCATTCTTCTGTAGCACCACATTTCAAAAGCTTCTATTCTCTTCTTGTCCAAACTATTTATCGTCCATGTTTCACTTCCACACATGGCTACACTCCATACCAATACTTTCAGAAATGACTTCCTAACACTTAAATCTATACTCGATGTCAGCAAATTTCTCTTCTTCAGAAATGCTTTCCTTGCCATTGCCAGTCTACATTTTATATCCTCTCTACTTCCACCATCATCAGTTAATTTGGTTCCCAAATAGCAAAATTCCTTTACTACTTTAAGTATCTCGTTTCCTAATCTAATTGTCTCAGCATCACCGAACTTAATTCGACTACATTCCATTATCCTCATTTTGCTTTTGTTGATGTTCATCTTATACCCTCCTTTCAAGACACTATCCATTCCATTCAACTGCTCTTCCAAGTCCTTTGCTGTCTCTGACAGAATTACAATGTCATCAGCAAACCTCAAAGTTTTTATTTCTTCTCCATGGATTTTAATACCTACTCCGAATTTTTCTTTTGTTTCCTTCACTGCTTGCTCAATATTCAGATTGAATAGCATCAGGGAGAGGCTACAACCCTGTCTCACTCCCTTCCCAACCACTGCTTCGCTTTCATGTCCCTTGACTCTTATAACAGCCATCTGGTTTCTGTACAAGTTGTAAATAGCTTTCCGCTCCCTGTATTTTACCCCTGCCAGCTTCAGAATTTCAAAGAGCGTTTTCCAGTCAACATTGTCAAAAGCTTTCTCTAAGTCTACAAGTGCTAGAAACATAGGTTTGCCTTTCCTTAATCTAGCTTCTAAGATAAGTCGTAGGGTCAGTATGGCCTCACGTGTTCCAATATTTCTACAGAATCCAAACTGATCTTCCCCGAGGTCGGCTTCTACTAGTTTTCCCATTCGTCTGTAAAGAATCCACATTAGTATTTTACAGCCGTGACTTATTAAACTGATAGTTCAGTAATTTTCACATTTGTCAATACCTGCTCTCTTTGGGATTGGAATTATTATATTCTTCTTAAAGTCTGAGGGTATTTTGCCTGTTTCATACATCTTGCTCACCAAATGGTAGAGTTTTGTCAGGACTGGCTCTCCCAAGGCTGTCAGTAGTTCTAATGGAATGTTGTCTACTCCCAAGGCCTCGTTTAGACTCAGGTCTTTCAGTGCTCTGTCAAACTCTTCACGCAGTATTATATCTCCCATTTCATCTTCATCAACCTCCTCTTCCATTTCCATAATATTGTCCTCAAGTACATCGCCCTTGTATAGACCCTCTATATACTCCTTCCACCTTTCTGCTTTCTCTCCTTTTCTTAGAACTGGGTTTCCATCTGAGCTTTTGATATTCATACAAGTGGTTCTCTTTTCCCTGAAGGTCTCTTTAATTTTCCTGTAGGCTGTATCTATCTTATCCCTAGTGAGATAAGCCTCTACACCTTTACATTTATCCTCTAGCCATCCCTGCTTAGCCATTTTGCACTTCCTGTCGATCTCATTTTTGAGACGTTTGTATTCCTTTTTGCCTGCTTCATTTACTGCATTTTTATATTTTCTCCTTTCATCAATTAAATTCACTATTTCTTCTGTCACCCAAGGATTTCTGCTAGCCCTCGTCTTTTTACCTACTTGATCGTCTGCTGCCTTCACCATTTCATTCCTCAAAGCTACCCATTCTTCATCTAGTGTATTTCTTTCGCCCATTCCTGTCAATTGTTCCTTTATGCTCTCCCTGAAACACTGTACAACCTCTGGTTTAGTCAGTTTATCCAGGTCCCATCTCCTTAAATTCCCATACTTTTGAAGTTTCTTCAGTTTTAATCTACAGATTATAACCAATAGATTGTGGTCAGAATCCACATCTGCCCCTGGTTCCTAAATCTCTGTCTTACCATTATATAATCTATCAGAAACTTGTCAGTATCTCCAGGCTTCTTCCATGTATACAACCTTCTTTCATGATTCTTGAACCAAGTGTTAGCTATGATTAAGGTGTGCTCTGTGCAAAATTCTACTAGGTGGCTTCCTCTTTCATTTCTTACCCCCAATCCATATTCACCTACTACGTTTCCTTCTCTCCCTTTTCCTACTGCCAAATTCCAGTCACCCATGACTATTAAATTTTCATCTCCCTTCACTACCTGAATAATTTCTTTTATCTCATCATACATTTAATCACTTTCTTCATCATCTGCAGAGCTAATTGGCATATAGACTTGTACTACTGTGGTAGGCGTGAGCTTCGTGTCTATCTTGGGCACAATAATGCATTCACTATGCTGTTTGTAGGAGCTTACCTGCATTCCTATTTTCCTATTCATTATTAAACCTACTCTTGCAATACCCCTATTTGATTTTGTGTTTATATCCCTGTAGTCACCTGACCAGAAGACTTGTTCCTCCTTGCACCGAACTTCGCTAATTCCCACTATATCTAACTTTAACCTATCCATTTCCCTTTTTAAATTTTCTAACCTACCTGCCCGATTAAGGGATCTGACATTCCACGCTCCGATCTGTAGAACGCCAGTTTTCTTTCTCCTGATAGTGACTTATCTTACAAGAAAGATTATGGAAAGGCAAACCTACATTTCTAGCATTTGTAGACTTAGAAAAAGCTTTTGACAATGTTGACTGGAATACTCTCTTTCAAATTCTAAAGGTGGCAGGGGTAAAATACAGAGAGTGAAAGGCTATTTACAATTTGTACAGAAACCAGATGGCAGTTTTAAGAGTTGAGGGGCACGAAAGGGAAGCAGTGGTTGGGAAGGGAGTGAGACATGGTTGTAGCCTCTCCCTGATGTTATTCAGTCTGTATATTGAGCAAGCAGTAAAGGAAACAAAAGAAAAATCTGGAGTATTAAAATCCATGGAGAGGATATAAAAACTTTGAGGTGCGCCGATGACATTGTAATTCTGTCAGAGACAGCAAAGGACTTGGAAGAGCAGTTGAACAGAATGGACAGTGTCTTGAAAGGAGGATAAAGGAGGATATAAGATGAACATCAACAAAAGCAAAACGAGGATAATGGAATGTAGTTGAATTAAGTCGGGTGATGCTGAGGGAATTAGATTAGGAAATGAGATACTTAAAGTAGTAAAGGCGTTTTGCTATTTGGGGAGCAAAATAACTGATGATGATTGAAGTAGAGAGGATATAAAATGTAGACTGGCAATGGCAAGGAAAGCATTTCTGAAGAAGAGAAATTTGTTAGCATTGAGCATAGTTTTAAGTGTCAGGAATTCGTTTCTGAAAGTATTTGTATGGAGTGTAGCCCTGTATGGAAGTGAAACATGGACGATAAATAGTTTGGACAAGATGAGAATAGAAGCTTTCGAAATGTGGGGCTACAGAAGAATGCTGAAGATTAGATGGGTAGATCACATAACTAATGAGGAGGTTTTGAATAGAATTGGGGAGAAGAGGTATTTGTGGCACAACTTGACTAGAAGAAGGGATCTGTTAGTAGAACATGTGTTGAGGCATCAAGGGATGGAGGGCAGCGTGGAGGGCAACAATCGTAGAGGGAGACCAAGAGATGAATAAACTAAGCAGATTCAGAAGGATGTAGGTTGCAGTAAGTACTGGGAGATGAAGAAGCTTGCACAGGATAGAGTAGCATGGAGAGCTGCATCAAACCAGTGTCAGGACTGAAGACCACAACAACAACAACATGTCTACTTTAGAGAAGGTGTTTCTACCTTTTAATTTTGACAGTAATTCTTCTGGCTTCAGAATAGGATATGTCTCAGTCTCTGATTAGGCGTTGACAGTTACTTTAAAATCGCCACACTGGTGGATCTGCCTCGATGGATTTAGCACTATCCCCCATTGACTAGAAGCAGTTGGTTATAGAACTCCAATTGCAGTTGGTCGATCCAATTCTTCCTTTACTTGGTCTCTGAAAACTAACAGAATGGCATGGGCTTGAAAGTACTGAGACCCTGCATTACATTTCAGTGTGATGTGTGACTCAAAATCCTTTGTGGTGCCGAGCTCCAGGGTGGACAGGTCCTTATAGTAGTAGCAAAGTGTCTCTAGGTCCGAGTGTGGAACACCTTCAGATACAATATTATGAGAAGGAAAATTGCTACTCACCATATAGCAGAGATGCTGAGTCACAGGTAGGCACAACAAAAAGTTTTATACTCTTAAAGATTTCTGCCAATGACCTTTGTCAACAATACACACACACACACACACACACACACACACACACACACACAAATGCAACTCACACACATGACTGCAGTCTCAGGTAACTGAAATCGGTTGAAAACCCAGATTTTTGAAAAGTGTGAAGTTCAAACAAGTTCTCAGCGGAAAAACTGTTAATGACTAAGAAGGTAATGTGGCGGGTGATGATATGATATGATATGTTGTCAGCAGTTTGACTTGACCACATACTGGGACGGTGTGTTTATAATATGCCCACAGACGTCTGTTTTTTTTTCCAACGGAGGAGCTCCAAGTTTCAAATAGGCACCGTAATTCAGAATGCACATGTCTACTTGTAATTGAGCTGGTTTCTCTGCAATTTGCACTTCTACAAAGAGCTTATTGGAGGTCTCTTGATGGCCTGTAGTGGCTACCAGATCAACATCCACCTGTTGGGCAGGAGGCTGCCTTGCCTGACAGGACTTAAGACATACAGAAGCTAAATGGCCATTGGCAGAGCAGTTTTAGCAATAGGTCCATTTGTCAGGGCAGTCTTCACGCTGATGGTTTTTAACACAATCCGGATGTGATGGCAATGATTTCAGTAACTAAGACCAGTCTAATTGGCTTGATGTGGGGAGGATGTTGTTGGTTAATGGTACAGCATCCTGCTATGTCAAAATCACCACTAGTGTGGCCATTGGCCGCTGGCTGGGATGTGTTTACGTTAATGGCTGCTATGTCGATCCACGACTCCAGGTTCTTGCCTGGTGCTTGAGTCAACTCGAAACTTTGTGCCAAGTTCAAAACTTGGTCTAATGATGGGTCTTCGAGTTGAAGTGCCTCGCGCTGGAAATCCTTGCCTAGAGTACTCCGAATGACCATGTCCATTATCATTTCTTCTGCATAGGACTCAGTTTTAGGGGCAACAAAATGGAATTTCCACCCTAAAGCTTGCAGCTCTGTGGCCCATTCTCTATGAGTCTGTTTTGGCTGTTTCTTGGTTTGGCAAAATGCTACCTGAGAGGAAATAACATGGGTATGCTGCTGGTAATAATTAGTCAGCAATGAACCAATATTTGAAAAGGTGAGCTCTGAAGACTTAGATAAGGGGCCAAATTGCACAGTAGCCATTAAATTCTGGTTTTTACGAAGTAAAAAACAAAGATTTCATGAGGCTGGCGTCAGTTACCTTGAATGCGTGGAAATAATCCAGTGATCTTGACTAGTAGGTTTCCCAATCCTCTAAAGCCTCAGTAGCAGCTTCTGGTTCACATCCTGCTGATGAATAAGTTGTGTGAGTAGAGCTTCCAATGTAGATGGTTACTGACTTGTTGCCATTTTATTGTGACATAACCAGGAATAACCCAACAAATATAACACCATTGTATGGTTTATTGACAAAACACTGATAAAAATAATTCTGTTACCAAGTGCCAAGTAGTAGTTGAACACTTTATGGAAAATTATATAAATTGATGGTGGTTATACAAATATTCAGCAAGTGCATGTGAAATGCATAATTCCAGTGCAATCACAAGCCCACTGACATACTAAGCCTAGTGAATGTTTAAGTCCAAGTTCCAGTATAGCATTCAGATTCTAAGACCAGAGAACAGCCAAATCAACACTGAACCGCAGGTCCACTCCAGCGTAGCACTCCCAAGTTGTGGAGTAGAACATAGCATGATTAGAAAGCACGATTAGAATTGGCTTGTAGAGTCAGAGGAGGTGATAAATAAGGCTCCATAGTTAACGGAGCCATCGTCTGGGGTCGCTGTATATCCTGTGCGGCCAGTCGCTGAGTGCCACTGGAGGCCAACACTGTGGTTTGAAGCACGTGCACACGCACAGAGGTGGCCTGCAATATTAGCAGTACATGGAGAGGTGCAACTAATGATGCGTTGTTTGGTGTGGAGCTTTAATAGTGTGGGTACCATACTTATCCTCACAATCTCTATATGAGCGATACATAGGAGGTGGTTGTATATTCCTAGAGTCATCATTTAAAGCTGGTTCTTGAAACTTTGTTAGTAGACTTCCTCAGGGTGGTTTATGTCTATCTTGAGGAGTCTGCCATTTCAGTTTCTTCAGTATCTTTGTGACACTCTCCCATGTATCAAAAAAATCTGTGACCTTCTGTGTTGCTGTTCTCTGTATACAGGATGACAGTTATTGAACTGTATGAAAAAAATGTAAATTAGTTACAAACTGTGGTGTGCACCACTTTATTCAGCACGTAAACATCACTACAGATATTTGGATTTAGGTTATGACATGTTTGATATGCCTGCCATCATTGGTGACAGTTATGTGCAGACGAATAGCAAAATTCTGCATGACTCGCTGAAATGTCAGAGTTGGGGTTATTGCTATGCATCTTGTGTTTAATGTAGCCCCACAAGAATGAGTCACATGTGTTCAGATCTGGAGAAAATTGCTATGTTACGTAAGCAAAAGAAACTAATGATCAAAGTCCGAAAACAATTTATTGGACTGTTCAATTAACCAAAATAAAAGGTGTGAACGAACCGTTCGGCCAATCCGTTGGACGCCGGGTGGAAAGGAGGGGTGTTAATCAAGCGGATGCCCAAGGTGTTGCAAAAAGCCTTGAATTCGGCCAAGGTAAACTGAGGGCCGTTGTCATTCACCAGCATCTCCGGAAGACCCTCAATTGCAAAAATACGGGAAAGCGCTTGGATGGTCTGGGCGGACGTCGTGGAGGTCATGACATAAGGGAACCTGCTACCAGCGTCGACCAGGATAAGCTAGGAAAATCCAAGGAAGGGACCCGCAAAATCGAGGTATAACCAGGACCATGGAGAAGGAGCATTCGGCCACGGGACGAGGCGGCGTGGTTGCACCGCTTGCTGCTGCTGGCACGACGGACAGGAAGCCACCTAGCGCGCGATCTCGGCATCCATCCCCCACCAGTAGATATGTTGGTGTGCCAGCTGCTTGGTCAAGACAACACCCCAGTGTCCCATGGGAAGGAGTTCTAAGGCACGTTGGTGGAGAGAGGAAGGCAGGACCACCCTCCAACGATCAGCATCTCCCGAGATGAGTACGCCATCTCAGGCGTTGAGGTCCTGGTGGCGGTCCCAATAAGCGCGGACATCCGGAGACCACGGGTGACAGCTGTCCGTCGCCCACCCCTGTTGGACGTGGTGCAGCAAAGTCCAGAGGGTAGGGTCCTCGGCCGTGTGACGGGCCACCAGCTTGGTATCCAACGGCAAGGTAGTGACGGCATCGGCTTCAGCAGTATCCAGGTGGAAACAAGCCACGGGATCGGCGTCGAAAATGGGGTCGGTCAGCATTGGCATGCAGCGCCGTGGCCTGAAACCGGATGCCGTAGGAATAACCTGCGAGGAACAGAGCCCAGCACTGGAGCCGGCGTGCAGACCGGATGGGGATGGCGGATGTAGAGCTTAACAACGAGACCAACAGTTTGTGGTCGGTGTACAAGGTGAACCGACGACCATATATGAAATTGTTGAACTTCTTGAAGCCAAATATGATCGCCAATGCTTCCTTCTTGATCTGGCTGTAGTTCCGCTGAGCCGGATAGAGCGTCTTCGAGATGAAAGCCACCAGGTGCTCCACGCCGTCGATGATGCGAGACAGCACTGGGCCGATACCGTAGTCCGATGCGTCAGCAGCCAATGTGAGAGGCAATAATGCGATTGTACAGAATCAGGCACGGCGTCAGGAGAGCCGCCTTCAGACGGCGAAACGCCCTATCACAAGCCAGAGACCAGTCCCATATAACGTCCTTCTGAAGGAGACGGTGGAGAGGTTCCTCCAAGGCCGTGGCATGTGGAATAAAACGGTGCTAGTAGTTAAGCTGGCCCAAGATGGACTTGTGCAGGGAGACGTCCCGCGGAGGCGGCAGCTGCTGGATGGCCTCGATATATTGTGGTGTGGGGTGAATGCCGGAGGCACTGAGGACATGGCCGAGGTAGGTCACCTGAGGCACAAAAGAAAGTTACTTCTCCTTGTTGCAACATAAGCCAGCAGCCTGGAGGACATGGAAGAGGTGGCGGAGGTTCCAGGCCAAGTTTGGGACAGAGGTGCCCGTGACTAAGATGTCATCCAGGTAGTTCGCCGTACCCGGAATGTCTTTCGTCACGGACTCCAGATATCCCTGAAAAATGGTGGGAGCGCTAGTGTCCCCAAAAGGAAGACGGTTATAGCGGAAAAGCCCTAAAGGAGTTGAGATGACCGAAACAGCTTTGGACAGGTCATCCAAAGGTAACTGGAGGTACACATTGTGATATTCGCTATTTTTGACTTCATTAAAACAGCAAATACGAGTAGTTAATACTTTCAGCCAGAAGGCAAATACTTGTTTATAAATAATGATTAATGTATAATGAGGCGTTGCATGGCGACGGTGGAATTTTCTAAATAATGTAATTCGTCGTTTTTGGGCGGCAATATAAACAGAAAAATATGGATAGATATGCGATACTTCACTATTTTGTTCGCTGGAGAACAAATGAAGCCTTGAGCGCTAAAGACTTGTACTGTTTTTCTCAAGTAAGACGGACGCAGATTTGTGGCAGTCTGATCTAATTTTTACTAAATGTATAAAAACGTGTTATGTCTAAGTTTGAGTGAAGTGTAAAGAACTGTTATAACTTACCGTGACGACGCACGAGCGACTCAAAGAAGACAATGGCTGCATAAAAGAGCGCTCAATGGACATGATACAGACATAAAAATCTACCGTCATTGTAGTACTAAGCTTAAGGTACGATATAGGTTTTAGTTATAATAAATATTTGTTCTGGGAATACTGAATCATTTAGCAGTGCTCATTCCTATTATCTCCTCAGTATTATTTTCATTTTAATTGTGCATTTTGCTAATATTACAGACACCAAGATCAGCAGTACAATGTGCGTGTTACATTGATAAAAAGAAAGCTGTTTTATCGTCTTCTTGCATCAGCTTTAATATTGACTTTCCCTTCTGTGTGATGTTACAGTTGTTTTTGCGCCCTTAAGAACTTTCTGGTCCCTTAGGAAATTGTTTTATCATAACAATAACTTCACAACCGGGTATGATCATATCTACGATCATTAAGTAATTAGAAAGACGATAACGCAATTTCTTAATCAATACCACACTAGTTGTGACTGCCTCAAACCACGCGAAACTGCAAGTAAAAACTTCACATCTCATAATGCAATATTTTATGACAATGATTCTTACGCCAATTGTGATTGATAAAACAGTAAGCTAAATCTCAATTTCCAACTTTCCATTGAATAACAACATCACCTTTATTTTGTAACATCACAACATCCCTCAGATGAATTTTGGCAAACGCCTTGCGACCAGCCAATTTCGACAAAATGTCCTCTAACTTCGGGATGGAGTAAGAATCGATAACAGAGACAGCATTGACAGTGGCCTTAAAATTCCCACAAATGGGCAACAACCTGTTGGGTTTCTCAAGAATGATGATGGGCGTAGCCCAATGGCTATGGGAAACGGGGCTGAGGATGCCCTCATCCTCCAGGCGTTAAAGCTCCTGTCGTAACTTGTCACTCAGGCCGAAAGGAACCGAGTGAGCCTTATGGAATTTCAGGACAGCTGAGGGAAGGAGTTCGATGTGGGCCTCAAACCCTGAAACCCCCAGAGACGGAGTGGAGAAAACGTCAGGGAATTCCTGCAACAGTCGTTGGAGGTGGTCACCCGCCGAAAGAGACTGGACAGTTGGCTCCGAATCATGGATCTCCAAGCCCAATGAAGGGAAAATATCCGTGCCCAATAGGTTCGTGGTTGTGGGCGCAGACAGGATCAATACCTGAGCCTGAACATCATGCGAGCGGTACTGGACCCGAACAGAGAACCACCCTTGGAGGTTAATGACATCATTACTGTAGCTCCGTAGGACCACATGAAAAGGACGGAGAGGTGGGGAACCTAAACGACGGTGGGAGTCAGCATTGATGATGGTGGCGGAAGACCCTGTATCCACCTGAAACAGGAAGGGGACGCCATCAACCTGTACTGTCAGAGTGATTGTTGCCACTGAAGGCGGAAGGACGGACTGCAGAAAGGAAATCTGCGGTGGAGGGACGGAGTCGTCCTCCAGAGAGTTGGGAGCGTTGATGGATGTGGGGTCCATGAGCCTTGTGACCCTGTTTTCCGCAGGCCGAACAGGTCACACGTTGAAACCGACACTCATCTCACCAGTGCGAAAGGAAACATTACCGACAGCTCGGTAACCCTTGCCACTGTTGTGGCTGGGGCGGCTGACGCTGCCGTCGTGGCGGCTGGTCCGGTGGTGGAGCAGTCACGCCCTCTGGATCCGTGAATGGGGGAGGCCCCTCCGGACGGGGGGACCTGTGAGACCCCTGTGAGGCATACTGGCGCCGCAAAGGATGTGCGACAAAGACCTGTGCAGGGGGAAACAACTGGACCAACAAGCGAGTATACTGCTAATGACAGTGGACAACATTTAAGAAAGTATCCAATGATGGATCCTTCAACTTAAGGAGGTCGGTCCGCAAGGAGTCATCCGGAGCATGTACGAGAAGCATGTCTCGAATGAGCGCTGAACCATACGACTGTTTACATGAGGGGTTACCAAAAAAGAAAAAAAAAAAAAAAAAACAGACAGTTCCAGGAGAGGCCTTGAAGTGTGGCGATCCACTCCCTTTGAGATGGGAGGGGAGCTTCTGACAGCAAAAAAACTTGTGACGGGCAGCCGGTGCGTGGACCTGGGAATCAAAATACTCCAACAACCTTGAAGTCAACTGTTTGTACGAGAGTGCGTGTGGCTCCGTTTCGGGGCGCAACTGCTGCAACCGATGATATATTTCCGGACCAACATAGGCACGAAAAAACGCGCGCATCTGCATGTCGCCAATGACGTCATGCACCAAAAAATGTTGTTCCAACTGTGCTACGTAATTGCCCCAAGGCTCCAAAGACTTGTCAAACTTAGGAAAAGCGGGAGGCGTGGCCCGCAGCCCCACGAGCGGGGAAGCGGACGTATCACTCGGTGCCTGAGACCCGTGGGATACAGCGGACAGAGCCTGCATTTGCTGAATAATAAGTTCATTCGTCTGCTGCATACTCGATAAAAGCGCGAGAACACGTGCTGAGGGCTGATCGAGTCCCAGAATATCCTCTGCCATGGAGGAGAACAAGCAACAAACGCATGAAAACTACGAACCAAATCGTCGCCACTGCTATGTCTGCATAAGCAGAAGAAACTAACAATCAAAGTCCAAAAACAAATTATTGGACTGTTCAATTAACCAAAACAAATTCTCCTAGTATAACACCAACACAAAACAATAATCCGTCTTCGAATGACAACTACGTACAAGAATAATATAGAAAACAACTGAAATAATTTCCTACTAGTCTCCGCCAGAGACTTCTCCAATATACCAAGCCTAATCCAGAGATCAGCAAAGAAGATTGAAGGCAGAAGCTATCCACATCTGCTGGCAGTCGATGAACTGCCGATGTGCAGCCGAGCGCCTGCGTTTATAGCGCTTCGCCCGATGAGTACCTCGGAACTATTTTGCATCACGTGGTTTGACGTGTGAAAATAGTTCTGGGATCTGCAGCGACCTCTTCCTTATGTTTATGTGGGCCGGTAGTGGCCCCTGGTGGCCGCTGGTGTCTTTGCTGTGGTGTTGTTGTTGTGGCCGTTCATCAATATTGCCTGTGGGTTGTGTAGTGCTTCGGTGTGCCTGCGAAGCGGGCAACCCGCGGCTGTAGGCTGTCAGTTTGGTTGCTGATACTCGAGGCGCCATGATGTCTGGTGGAGAAGACCACAGCAAAAATGGTGGTCAATTGAGGCCCATGCCAGTGACCCCTGAGGACCCAAGAGCCAAAATGCGCTTCACAGAGTTCTTCTCCAGGACATCAAACACTCTTCTACTTCAATGGCGAAATCAGAGTCACTTTCGTTAATGGGGATGAAATCATCTTCGAAAACCCTCACATAATGGTCAGTAGTCACCATGCCATCAAGGAATATCACACAGATTATTTCATGACTGGACATTGCACACCACATAGTCATCCATTGAGGGTGAAGAGACTTTTCGATCACAAAGTGCAGAGTCTCAGTCCCCCAAATCCACCAATGCTGCTTATTGAGGGACCCATCCAAATGAAAGAGGGCTTCTTCGCTAAACCAAACCGTGCACAAGCACACTAGTTCCCAGCATGCACCGCAGCAAACCTTGCAGTTTAAACTTCCTAACACGAACTGTTCAGAAGTTATGTCTCTCTGTACGTTCAATACCCTCAGTTAGCCCTATTTGGTACAGGTTCCACACACTTGAGAAATATTCTAGAAGTGGTCACGTGAGAGATCTGTAAGCAATCACCTTCATAGACTGATTGCACTTCCCCAGTATTCTACCAATAAACTGAAGTCAGCCACCCACAACTGAGCCTATGTGCTCACTCCATTTCGTGTCCCTACAAAGTGTTACACCCAGGTATTCGAACGAGTTGGCCGATTCCAGCTGTGACTCATTGATATTATAGGGTACTATGTTTTTTTCATTTTTGAAGTACGCAGTTTTACATTTCTGAACATTCAAAGCAAGTTGCCAGTCTTTGCATCACATCGAAATGTTATTAAGAACTGACTTAATATTTATGCACCTTCTTTTGGACAATATACCATTATAGATAACTGCATTATCTGGAAAAATTCTCAGGTTATTATTACCATTGTCTTTGAGGTCTTTAACATATAAGATGAACAGCAAGGGTCCCAGTACACTTCCCTGGATCACACCCAAGTTACTTCTTCACCTGATGATGACTTTTCAGCCAACATAACATGCTGTGTCCTCCCTACCAAAAAGGCCTCAATCCAATCATAAATTTCACTTGATACCCCATATGATTATACTTTTGATAATAACCTTAGGTGTGGTACTGCGTCAAATGCTTTCCAGAAGTCAGTCCATCCTTGACCAAACAATCCTTGGATAAAAACTTACTTGACTTCATAATCATAGCACCTAATCTATCACAAATCTCATTAATTCTGCAGTTGATTTGATCAATACTGCTGTCACTTACTGACCTGTGTAACACCTACAGCACCTCTCAGTGTTGAAAAAACAAAAATAGCTCCCAAATTAGCTCCCATGTCCTTAAAATATCAATTCCCAAAATGACCCAAGGCCCTCCACAAGTAGTAAATGTGGTGTCACCGCCAGACACCACACTTGCTAGGTGGTAGCCTTTAAATCGCCTGCGGTCCATTAGTATACGTCGGACCCGTGTGTTGCCACCATCAGTGATTGCAGACCGAGCACCGCAACACGGCAGGTCTAGAGAGACTTCCTAGCACTCGCCCCAGTTGTACATCCGACTTTGCTAGCGATGGTTCACTGACAAAATACGCTCTCATTTGCCGAGACGATAGTTAGCATAGCCTTCAGCTACGTCATTTGCTACGACCTAGCAAGGCGCCATTACCAGTTACTATTGAGATTATGAATAATGTACCATCAAGAGCGATGTTCACCATTTATGGATTAAAGTTAAGTATTCCACCAGCTACGTCCATTTTCTTCTAAAGTCTAATTTCCTTGTCCTGTTCCAGACCTCACGCCAGCCTGCGCGAGCTAAAACGCGTGCCTTTCGGCTCTCCTGCCAACCCACAACAGTAATTACGAAAAATAAATAAAAAACAACTAGAGGGAAATATCTAGTACAGAAAGCAAAAGAAAAGAAAAGGAAAATTTAATTATAAATTTTAGAAACATGGGAAGGGGGAAAACTGTACAAAATATTAAAATATTAGTTATTTCAATACGTAAGAAAATCAATATTATAGTCATAGAACTTAGGTCTGGGACACCAAAGATAGTGTTTATGGAAGTATAAATAGCCATACGTTGTAATTACAATACTCCAATCTCTAGTCTGTTCTAGTTCGGAAGTTATTTAGGACATATATCTTTAGAGAACAACAATTGGGACTTTATTAAACGGGGATCAAGAATAGATCTTGACAGATTGTTTTTGAGGATTGTCAGTTCAAGACTTTAATTTGGATATTTATCAGATTAGATAAACGGGAAGGTGAATAGTAATCTCTTTGTCTTTAATGTCAATTCCAGTCAATATTTAAACACTTTACTGAATTGAGAATTTTAACCGAATTTGGACTTTGGATTGTGATAGTGGGAAACTTTAACTTCACGTGACTAGTGATCATAGTTAATGACAGTTTGCGGATATTAAATAGAAATAACTTATTTCTCTCACAAATGAAATTTTAGAGTCAATAAATAATAAAATGTCACCTATTGGAATTTTTTGTGACTTGTCTAAGGCCTTTGACTGTGTGGACCACAACATTCTCTTACATAAGGCTAATTTTTATGGCTTGCGAGGTAGCATTGGTAGATGGATAGAATCATATCTGCAAAACAGAAAACAGAAGGTGATAATTAATGGTGCCAATGATAGTCCCATTTCTTCTGATTGGGGCACATTAAAATGTGGCGTGCCTCAGGGGTCCATCCTAGGACCTTTGCTTTTCCTTATCTTCATCAATGATCTCCCACTTTGCACAGACACCGAGTGTAAATTTACTCTTTTTGCCGATGACACCACTATTCTGCTTGAAAGTCGAACTAACAGTGACCTAGAAAATAAATGTAATGCTGTACTCGTTGACATCCTACACTGGTTTAAGTGCAACGGACTAACTCTAAACATTCAGAAAACTCAGTATATGCAATTTCACACATCTCAACAAGAAAATGAAGTATGCCACTTAAACTGTGGTAACCAAAATATACTACACTGTGAATCATCTAAGTTCTTGGGCATTCTAATTGATGGCAAGCTGAACTGGTCTGAGCATATCTTAGACCTACATAGAAGGCTCAGTGTGGCAACTTATGCTCTGCGTGTAATCACCCCCATTGGTGATGAGGACGCTACTAAAGCTGCCTACTTTGGTTATTTTCATTCTATCATGTCGTATGGCATAATATTTTGGGGCAACAAGCCTTTAGCCAAAAAAATATTTACTGCACAGAAGAGAGCTGTTAGAATCATGAGTGGTGTTCATCCAAGATATTCTTGCAGAAGTCTGTTTCATAAGTTACAAATATTAACACTTACCTCTCAATTCATATTTTCTTTGATGATTTTTGTTTCTAACAACCTATCTCTTTTTAAAACTAATAGTGAATGTCATGATCATAATACTAGGTCTAAAAATGATCTACACAGGGATCTGAAACATTTAAGTCTTGTTCAGAAAGGTGTTCATTATTCAGCCACAAAAATTTTCAACTCCCTTCCATCAGGTATTAAAGATCACATTAATGTCTTACCTACTTTTAAATGTAAATTGAGAGAATACCTAATGGTAAATTCATTCTATTCTCTTGATGAGTATCTACAGATAAAGCAATGATTTTTTATTCTGATAAAAATTTGTTTGCTATAGATCACATTAACTGTTTAATTTGGAAAATGTACTATATTTCCTTTTTAGGTATTGTTTTATATTACTTGAGCTATACCTTTGATTTGATTTTAACCTACAAACTTATTCATAATCTTATGGTACATTTTTGACATTTTATATATGTGTATTATATCTGTTGTATGTAATCATGACTCATTCCACATCCTTGTGATTTATCACAATACGGATTAATGGAATACGAAATAAATAAATAAATAAAAATAAATAAAGAAAGTGACAGGATATTATCTAACATCTCTGATGCTAGCGGGAATCCTACTTAGACATCTAATTAAAGAACTTCTTTGAATGAGATCGTATGAGTGAACCTATTTACTAATAATTCTTGTCAATAAACTGACGTTGTTAATTTGAAACGTAATAAAAGTCTTGAACATTAATTTAACTTAGATTAATAAACGTTAATGTTATGTGATCTACACCAAGAACAAACTAGTGATTCGTAACTAAAACAACTGAACAAAAGGTTAAAGCATCGTCGTCTGTAAACATTGGTAGTAAAGCTACTAAAGATTTTTTTCTCTCAGAGTTGGGAAGACTGTACGTGTAGTACCCCACGTTTAACAATGGGTTTTAAAAGTAATCAAACTGATACTTAGCCGGGGCAATATTAAATAAAAGTAAAACCCTTCAATGACAGTCAATGTGTAAAAAATAAAATCAAACTTTCACCTATTAGACGAAAAAGCGAAAACAGAAAAACCGCTGCTACACATATTTGGCGCCCTACAATGTGGAGCTCGAACATAAGATTAGTAGAGCACGGTTTGAAGCCGCTACAGGTATTGAGGTTCGCATATTAGGAAGAAGGATGTCGTAGGCAGTTTGTTTCACAGGTCGCTGTTGAGTGTGAGAAACGTGGGTCTTTCCAACTGCTGAGGGAGACAGCCAGCAATGCAGAGGACGACACAGCTCAACCAATAGGCGACAGCATTGGTCTTCGAGTCTATGAGAGTCCAGCCAATCACAACGCAGCTGATCTACGGAACCACGAGAGTACAGCCGACTGCTGTGCCACACTGCTCATCTCTAAGCAAAAGAATCGACCTCAGGTATTTAATTATTATTTTATCCAAGGAAATCTTGATAGGGATTGTTTCTTTGTGTCACCTTTTGTAGTAGTGCTGTAGTGTAGTGAGTGAAGTATTTTTTTTTTTAAGTGTGTGACGATTAATATTGATTTTATAAATGGCTAGGAGACATAGAAATAGAATGGATGATATGGAAGATTTACACTTAAGGGAACCTGATGTACAGAGAAATGTGGTAGAGGGATTAGATGCTGTTGATTCACAAGTAAACGTTAGTGATTCAAATATTGCTCAGAATATGGAGACAACTACTGATGTTAATGTGAACTTGATGGAAGTGGAGAATATGGGTACTGTGTTTGGTGACGGGAGTACATCTCAATTTAGTAATACCAAAATCTTTGGTTGGAAGAAAACATTGGTGCTAAATTGGAAGAAAACATTGCAGCAAAAGAAGCAGAGCGTTCTGCTAAAGAAGCAGAACATTTTGCTAAATTATAGAAAAATATTTTGAAAGAAAATACAAAGTTATCCGATAAATTAGACAATGTAGAATCACATTTTAAGAAAATATTTGAAAAGGTTCAAGATGATGTACAAGAGATTACTGAAAAGTATGATACCTTAAGTATTAAAGTTAGGCATTTAGAATCTAATCAGGATCAGATCTTAAATAATGTTAATAATTTGACTGATAGAATGAATAAGTTAGAACTTAATACTAAAGAAGCCATTGATAATTATTTAGAGGAACAATCGAAGGGTGCTGAGGAGAGACTATCCCAATGGTTCGAAGAAAAATCCTCCAAAGTTCCTAATCAGGCCTCTGATATTGTAAATGATATTCAATGGTCATGTCAGGAAATTATTAATGGATATAAGGAAGAATTTAAGTAATAAAGGAAAAAGCATTAGAGGAAGTTCCAAAACAACAATTGAAATCAGATTCTAAAATTTTTAGTAATGAAATTCGCATCGAAGGGATGAACAGATTTGGTTAGCGGAGTGATGCAAACCGATATCCATTCTTATCATGATTTTAATTTTAGACCAAAGAAACGGGTAAAATTTGGCAGGGAATTGTATGAAAATGACGAAATGTCTGACTGGGATTCGGAACCATGAATGCAGCAGGGATATTTGCCGAACTTGAGAATTGAAACCAGTATTTTTAAGAGTAGAAAATTCCCTACATTCTCAATTGAGAAAAATAGTGTTCATATACACCCTAAGGTATTCATTAATAGTTTTAAGTGAGTTTTTCCTCAAGGTTGGACAGAAAAGATAAAATACAATTTATTGTGTCTAAAATGGTAGGAGAAGCGGCAGTATGGGCTAATGATGTAAGCGAATGATGCAGTTCATGTCAAGAATTTCAAAGACTTTTTCTAGCAAAATTCTGGTCATATAGCAAACAAGAAGATTATGAAACGAGGTTTACAATCCCGAGATATTCAATCCAAAAACAGGTACTCTTAGGAACGATTTTGAAAAATACTTAAATAAGACAAAATTTTGGTATAATCCTATTTCATATAGAGAAGTAATAAGGATTTTAAGATCTAGATTGCCGATTTACATTCTAGAACAACTAGTAACGGTGCCAGATGATGATCTTGATTATTTTTTGTCTATGGTAGATGAAGTAGATATGTTATTAGAAGATGCTAGACACCAGTATAATAACAGTAATTATTATCAATTTAATGCAGATGGTAGTAATGGTAACAACCACATCTACAACAATAACAGGTTTGCTCGTGGAAATGGCAATCGAAATGGTAACAATAATAACAATAGAAGGCAAAATTCTAATTCTGGGCAGGTGAATAGATATTCTTTTGGGAATAATAACCCAAATTTTGGTAATAAGCAATATTACAGTTCTGATAATAATTATGGGAATAGCAATGGTAACAATACATTATACAATGTCCAGAAAAGGAAGCGTAGATTTGTAGAAAATCAATCGCATAATTTTAATAGAGTACACAATATTTCTGCACCAAGTACATCTTGGATGTGAAATCAAAATGTACGATGGGAAGAACCATATAGTGATAATAGTAATAATAATTTTAGAACCAATATGAATAGTGCTAATAATTCGATACCATTATCTGACAGAAAAAGCTTTAATAATCCAGGTACTTCAGGTAATGGGCAACATACTGTGAGGATTGTTAAAGTACACGACGAACCCAAGATTACAACTGAAACTAGAGAGGTAAACTAGATCCAGTCAGCTTAGGCCTTCCTCAGTTGACTGGAGAGAAGCAGGAAGGAAAATCGTGTAATGCATGTATGTTCCGATATAATAATGAGAATGATATTAGAGAAGAACTATTAGAGGAAAGACATTGTCCGAAGGTAAATAGAGAAACCTTACTAGCCGCAGTGGAGGTAAAAATTGACACACTTCCTGTGCAGATATTAATAGATACAGGCTCTTCAGTAAATGTCATGAGTTACAGTTTTTACAAGCAGATTTGCCGATGTAAGATGATGCGGACTTTACCGGTGTTGGGTTGCACGATCTCAGGGGCTTTTAGTGCAAAGGCACAACGTGTTAGGATACAGATACAGGTAGAAATTATGATCCAAGATGATCGACTAATATGCGGCTTCTTGGTTGTGGAGAAACTTTCAGTACCATGTATATGGGAATGGTATTTTCTACGAAATCACAGTGCAAACCTAGATATTAAGGAAGGTACGTGTACGTTGGAAATAATTGATAAATTTGTTGAATTAAAATTTATGAAAAGATTTGATATTCATGGAACATACTGTAATAGCTTTAACATAAAATGTATGAATAATGGCATTGTACTGTAAGGCTGTGATGATAATTGTGAGGATCAGATAAGTGAAGTCAGTGAAAGTATCATTAACGATAAGGTATCGGAATCCGAATATCTCACGGAAATTCTAAGGTAGGATTTATCTTCATTATTAAGGAAGTTCAGATCCATATCTGATAAAAAAATTACCAGGAGTAATAAAAGGGTTTGAATATAAGATAAGGGTCTGTCCTCATAAGAATTGTAAGGTAAATTACTCTGTACTTTCGTCGAAGAGAGAAGATGTTCAGAAAGAAATCAGAAAGATGCTAGAATGGGATATTATTGAGCCTTCTAGTTCTGAATATTGTAGTCCATTGTTGGCGGTAGAGAAAGCAAATTGGGATCTGAGGTTGGTTTTAGATGCTCGGGATATCAACAAAATTCTGATACCAGTTAGAACCTGACCTGAAAATCTCGAAGAATTGCTGCAGAAGTTCTATGGAATCTCGTTTCTAACTTCTTTGGGCCTCCACGCTTCGTACTGGCAAACAAAAATTACTTAGGAATCACGCAAATACACGGTATTTGTTTTAGGTGGCCGATGCTACCAATTTAAAGTCATGCCTTTCGGACTAAATATTAGCGGAGGAGTTTTTATAGCCGCTCTAGATACAGTCTTAGGACCTGAATTACTCGGAGCAGTAACTGTATATGTGGATGACTTATTGATAGCTACCCGAACTTGGGAAGAGCATTTATATTTAGTGAATGAGGTTTTCGAAAGAATTAAAGAATATGGAATTACTACAAATTAAACGAAGTCAAAATTCGGGAGAAAAAAAGATGAAGTTCTTGGGGCATATCATTTCATGAAGTGGCATTATCCCTGATCCTAAGAAGATAGATAGTTTAAAGAAAATTCCTTATCCTAAGTCTAAGAAGCAGTTGAAGTCATTCTTGGGATTAGTTTCATTTTTTCGGAAGTTATATTACCAAACCAAATTCTTAATAGTGAGGTATTATTAAAATTATTACGAAAAAATGTGTCATGGAATTGGAATACTGATTGTAAGGATACTTTTAATAATATTCGCGATTCCTTATTACAAGCAGAAATTCTAAAGCATCCTGACCTGGAAAAGGATTTTTGTATTGCAGCTGATGCGTCAAACAACAGACTTGGTAGTGTTCTGTTTCAAATGGAGAATAAGGATGATCCTAATACTATGAGGATAATCAGCTTTGCGAGTAGTATCAGTGTGTGAACGGTCATATAGTACTACTGAATTGGAAGTTTTAGCTGTTGTCTGGTTGTTAAAGAAGTTTAGGTATTTTATTTATGGTAAAAAGATCACTGTTTACTGTGACCATCTAACTGTGTCATTCTTACTATCCAGTAAAATGTTGCATGCCAGGTTGACTCGATGGGTATTACTATTGCAGGAGATAAGATCAGTGTCAAGCATGAAAAAGGTCGCAGATGCGTTATCCCGACTGCCTAAAGGATTACAAGGAGATAATTATGACAAAGGTGATAACAATTTAATATTACTTTTTATTCAATCAACGCCATACAAAAAAGAATTTGAAGAAATGTGTTATAAGATCACTGAATTACAGTATGCCGATAAGAAGTGGAGCAATATCATACGATCTTTGAAACAAATGAAGGGTGAAAGTGTAAATAACGATAAATATCAGCTGGTCGGTGACACCTTATACCATCATAAAAATAGAGATTCCAACTGGTTAATATGTATACTTACTGGGTGTTTAACCACTTGGTTTGGGGACATGTGGGAGTAAAGAAGTGTGTGTATAAATTATTAAAATACTGTTTTTACCCGAACTTAAAGAAATTTATTTATTTATTTATTCATCCGTAGACAACTTGTGTTGTATGGATGTCGTCAACTGTATACATGGAATAAGTATATACATAATAGTACTTCTGGTAGTACATATTTCTATGGTGCAACTTAATCGTTTGTACACAAAACAAATACACACCAATCTTAGTTAAAAATAAATATAAATTTACAAATTTACAAATGTATTCTTGCATGGATTACACAAAACAAATACACACCAATCTTAATTACAGATAAATATAAGTTTACAAAGGTACTCTTGCATGAATTGAGGTGAACACATGTCATTTACAGTATTCTTTGACAGTGTAGTAACATTTATCTGCTAAATAACTTTTTTGCAGCTTTCCTAAAGGCATGTATTCCAGTTTCAGCTTTGATCTCCTCTGGAAGTCTATATACATTTTTATTCCATTAAATAATAAACTATTTTGGGTTTTTGTTTTGTTTTTTCGTATGAGATGCAAATGGTGGCAGGATCTAGTCCAGTGTTGGTGTATAGATCTGTTTTGTGTGTACTGATCAATGTGTGTTTTTATATATATCACAGTCTGAAAGATGTATTCACATGGTACTGTCAAGATTCCCATGGTTTTGAATAAATCAGTACAGTGAGCTCTCTTGCTGCTTTTTGTTATTATTCGTACAGCCCTCTTTTGCAGCTTGAAAATTGCTTGTATGTTCTGCATGTTAGTACCTCAGAAGGTTATGCCATAACTAATTATTGACTGCACATATGCAAAGTATGTAGTCTTAGCACATGAAGTATTACATACTGACATAATTATCCGGAGTGCATAGCAAGCAGTAGCAATTTTCTTTTCTAGTGCTGCAATATGGTCAGTCCAGTTAAGCTGTGAGTGAACATGCATTCCTAGGAGTTTTGTGTTTGTGACACAATCTATAAGTTCATCTTTAACTTTTAGCCCTATGCTATTATGTTTTTTATTTATGTGGAAATTAATACTGTTTGTTTTTTTAATATTGAGGGTTAATTTGTTGCTTACTACCCACTTGCATACATGATCGAGAGTTTCTTCAGCTTTGTCTCTCAATTTGTCTGGTGACTCATCACTGATAAGGATGCTGCTATCATCTGCAAATAGTATTGCTTCCCCGTATTTGACACTCTGGGGAAAATCATTGATATATATTAGGAAGAGTATTGGCCCTAACACACTTCCCTGAGGGACTCCTATGTTAATATGTTCTGGTTTGGAAATGTGTTTTGTCAATCTGCTGAACTTCGTTTGTGAGATCTCTACACACTGTACCCTATTTTCCAAGTACAATTGAAACCAATTATTTACTGTTCCCCTTATTCCTAGTGCCTCCATTTTGTTTAGTAGTATTTTGTGGTCTACCATGTCAAATGCTTTGCTAAGGTCAAGGAATATGCCTGTTACATGTTCACCTTCGTCAAGTGTTTCTAAGACAAAATTTGTGAAGTGAGCTACTGCTGAACCTGTGCTTCTTCCTGGCCTGAAACCAAACTGTTCTTTACACAGTAGGTTGTACTTTTTTAGGAAATCCATTAGTCTCTTTTTCATTATATTCTCTATTACCTTGGAAAAGGATGAGAGTAATGAGATGGGCCTATAGTTTTCTATATTTTCTGGATCGCCTTTTTTAAATAGAGGCAGAACTTTTGCACATTTTAAGTATTCTGGGAAGCAGCCTGAAGTGACAGATTCATTTATGATGTGTGCCAAAGGATGTTGTATGCTGTCAATGCAGTCCTTCAGTAAGCACACTGGCACTTCATCTAAACCTTCTGATGTTTTATTCTTTAGATTCTTCACAACCATCCTTACTTCTTCTGTAGAAGTCGGTAACAGTAACATTGAGTTATCCATATATGTAGTTCAATTTTTGTACAGGCTGTTTTTTGCCAAACTTTTGCTGTAGCTTGGTAGCAACACTGCTGAAGTACTCATTTACAGTATTTACTAGTGTATTTGGGTTATGTATAATAGCACCATTATGTTTAATTTGAATGTTTACTGTTTTTAATTTATTACTGTTTGTTTCCTGTTTGGTAACAGCCCAGGCTGCTTTAATTTTATTTTCTGCCTTTTCTATAATACTGTCATTGTGTGCTTTTTTTGCATCTCGTAATACTCTTCTGTATATTATTTTGTATGTGTGGTAGTAGCTTAGGAAACCAGGATCACTATGGTAGTTTTTTAGCCTGTTCAGTTGTTTGAGTGTTGCAGAGGATTTCCTTATTCCTTTGGTCACCCAGGTATTTCTTTTGTGTGAGTGTACTGCAGTTTGCACCTTTGGGAATGCTTCATCAAATCTGAGTTTAAATAGTGACATGAATGTAGAAAATTTTTTATTTACACTAGTTTCAGCATACACTTCTTCCCAAGTTATACTGTTTATTTGCTTGGCAAATTCTGATCTGTTTGGTTTGGAGAAAACCCTTCTGTATGTGTATGTTTTAGTTGTATTGTCTATATTTATGTTTAATTTTAGGATTTGACAGGAGTGATCAGAAAGGCCAAGGTTATCTACAATAATTTCACAACTTTATCTATGTCCGTGATGATGTGATCAATTGTTGATGATGAGTTTTTGGCTATCCTCGTGGCTCTGTTAACTAATGGTGATAACTTATAACAGCGCAATATATTCAAGAATGAGTTACAGAATCTATCTGGCTTTTGTGTGTTTATATTTAAGTCTCCACAAATGAGAACCTTCCATTTAGGATTCAAAGCCATGTCTACAATCTGGATTAGTTTTGCTGTGAAAGTATCTATATCACCACTGGGTGAACGGTAAATACATATTATAGTTAACCTTTGTGCCTCATCTGTCTTGCTTATGTCTATGGCTGATATTTCTATGTGTTTTTCCTCACTTACAGAATTAATATCATTTCTAATTTTATAGGCAATTCCTTGCTTAACATATATACATGATCCACCACCTCTAATGGTGGTTCTACTATAATGACATACTAGTATATATGAGTTTAAATTTATTAATGTTATTTCAGTTCCTCTACACCAATGTTCAGTAATGCATATGACTGAACTGTTTAAAGTTTGTAGTTCCACTTCTAATTGTTGCACTTTGTTCCTGATAGATTGTATATTTTGATGAAAGACTGAGAAACGAGCACAGCTTACCTCGCCTGTATCTTTTGTTTGCATTTTGTTGACAGTGACTGATGCTTTGCGCCAGTTTGTCCCAGTTTTTTTCTCCTCTTGGTGCTGAACCACAAAAAATCCTCCTTTAGAGTGATGTACTTTTTTGTCCTCTGGCTCCTTCTGATGGGGTGTTGTTTAGCTGTTGGCTTCTCCATTGGTACTGTCGTTTCTGGTGCTACTGCTGTTGTTGGCTTTGCTGTTGTCTGTCCCACTGTTGCTGTGTCTCCTGTTCTTATTGTTGGTGGTGGTGGTGAAGGTTCTGCTGATGTCAGTTCCGCTGCTGACGAGATGACTGCCTTTGTTGATTTTTCTTGTACTGTGGAATGTTCTATTACTGATAGTGGTATAACATTTGTTTTTGTGTTGAAGGTGTTTTGAAGTAGTTTTAATTCCTTCATTAACATGTTCGCCAGATATTCTTTCCCAATACTGTTTAAGTGTAGTCCATGTTGTGTATGGAATCTACGACCTATATCACAGCTCTACAAAATAAAATTTTTTTTTCGTTGCCAGGGAAGTTTGAACGAAAATGGGATATTGTTATGATACTCATTCCGAGTATACTTGTACTTTTTCCAAATTGGCTCTGGTTTTTGAGATATAGGTTATTTGTGGAAATGAGAGTTTCATGTGGATAATATCGACTGCAGGGTCCATATATGGTGTAATGTATTTGCTACCTGTTTTTTAATTAGTGATATTGTACTATCTTTATTAAACAATTGTGCTCAGAGAGTGCATCTGTGTGGTTGAGGATTACATCATGCAAACATCACACTGTCAGCATGTGTTCAGTCCTGTTGTGCGGTGCGTGTGTTGAAGATATTGAGGGTTGTGCAGATTTGAATTCGGCGGTACTCGACATTCATTTGCTGGCCGAGGTAATCCCCGCAACATCCGATAGGTAGCGTTCAGTGTAAACAAGAAAAATGGCGATGGTCGAAAGTCACACACATGTGCAGTGCAGCTTCAAGGAGATAGAACCTTTTCATCGTGACGTAGCAAATAAGAGGTGAGTGTTCATTTCACACAAAACAATTAATGATGTTTGTTGCATGTGATTGACATGCAAATACAAGAAAGTTCTGCATAATATGTAGTATTTGTGCAATTTTGTTTTAGGAAAACATGAGTTCTTCACGCCGTCTTTGCGTGAACCATCCAGATGAGTTCTGCTACATTTGTGGTGAATACGTTCTTCAAAAGAACAGGAAGAATATCACTCCTTTTGTGAAGGATATATCTGGCATCTGGCATCTTTCGGAATTAAACTTGGAGATCAAGACAAGGCGTGGGCACCCCATAAAGTTTGTAAATGCTGTGTGGAGTGCTTACGGCAGTGGACAAAACGAAAAAGGAAAAGCTTAAACTTCGGAGTGCCTATGGTATGGCGAGAGCAGAAGAACCATACAGATGATTGCTATTTTTGCATTGTTAATGTGAAAGATTTAATAGGTTCAAAAAACGAAAGTGGGAATATCCCGATTTGGAGTCAGCAAGAAGACCGGTGGTGCACAGCAACGATGTTCCTGTACCAACCTTCACAACATTACCCACGCTAACATCATCAGATGATGAGGTGCACGGCGAGGAATGTACAAGTATTGGTTCGGAATATGAAGGACGTGAGACACAACCCCAGCAGTTCGACCAGAAGGAGCTCAGTGACTTAATACGAGAACTCAATCTTTCAAAGCAAGCATCAGAACTCTTAGCATCCAGGCTTAAGGAAAAGAACTGTCTTCATCCAAGTGTTAAAATAACAGCTTACCGGACGAAAGAAGAAAACCTTCTTCCATACTTCAACCAAGAAGAGGTTATAGTGTATTGCAGCAATATACCTGGACTTTTACTTGAATTGGGGCTGCCGGAATATAGACCAGAGGACTGGTGTCTCTTCATAGACAGTTCCATTAGAAGTTTAAAATGTGTTCTCCTACACAATGGCAATCGTTACGCATCTATTCCAATTGCCCACTCAACAAAACTTTGTGAAGCATATTCTAACATCAAGATGGTTCTGCAGAAAATTCAGTATATGCAGCACCAGTGGTTGATTTGTGTTGATTTGAAAATGGTGAACTTCTTGCTTGGACAACAAAGTGGATACGCAAAGCACCCATGTTTTATCTGCATGTGGGATAGTAGGGCAAAGCACGAACATTGGAAGCAGAAAACATGGCCTCCAAGGGAACATATGGCCGTTGGTGACGCAAACATCATTAATGAACCTCTGGTTAGTAGGGACAAGATTGTTCTTGCACCATTACATTTTAAGTTAGGACTAATGAAGCAATTCACCAAAGCTTTAGACAGAAATGGTAATTGCTTGACATACATCTGCAATACGTTCCCTGGACTCAGTAGTGAAAAACTTAAGGCAGGAATATTTGATGGTCCTCAAATTCGCAGGCTCATCAACGATACCAATTTTACAAGTGTCATGACTGTCACTGAAGCATCGGCCTGGAACAGTTTTGTCGCTGTTGTAAAATGTTTTTTGGGCAATCATAAAGCTCCTAATTACGAGGAACTGGTCAAAAACATGCTCACTAACTTTCAAAACTTAGGAGCTAACATGAGCATAAAATTGCACTTCCTTCACAGCCACTTGGATCGATTTCCTCGTAATCTAGGTGATTTCAGTGAGGAACAAGGAGAGCGGTTCCATCAAGATATGAAAGGAATAGAGGAAAGATATAAAGGAAGATGGGACAGGCATATGATGGCAGATTATTGCTGGAATCTGCAACGTGACTGTTCTGAAGAGACCTATAAAAGGAAAGCATGCAGGAAGCGGTTCGTCATGGACGGAAAATGATATACTTATAGAGAAACTTTTCAATTATGTTTTATACGTGGACAAATGCCTATCAGGTTTTCATAGAAGCTATTTATAAAGATTATTTTCTTTTTTCATTGTAGTTTGTAGCGCTCGAGTTCAGTATTAGCAATTTTTTCTAATTTTTTGAATAAATCATGCATTATCTCAAAAACTAGAGCCAAACTGCATAAATGGTTGCTATATTCGTCCTCAGCACCACTAACCCATCCTAAAGCCACTCAAATATCCTTGGCAAGAAAATGAGTGTTGACTAGTGTATTATTTATATTAACACATTTAACATTTTTAAAACGTCTACAGATTTTGGCAAACTGATAGTTGGCTTTTTGTATTTCTGTATTTACACATGATTGGTTATCCAGATCGTGCCGATGTGGTGTATTCACGATTATCACGTTTGTATGCGTGAGGTTCTTCGGACACTGTTTAAGATAACGTGTAGCATTTGCAGTTTCATTTTTATATACATCATTTGAACCTCCGATGAGTATTACACAGTCTTTATCGTGTAGATTTTTAACCTCTCTAGATTCAGTCGTTTTTATTATTTCCGTTAGTGGGGCTCCCGGTTTTACTATGCTACACAAACTTCTATTAGTTTTCTCTTTAATTTTCTTTGCGAGTCCACGGCCATGACTATCTGAAAGCATGAATATTTTATTATGCGAGTTATCTGTTAGAATGTTTGCGTTTGAGTGTCTGTTTGTATCGGTATGTTGTGACGTACTTCAAGGTCATTTTGTACCAGTATTGTCTCATGAATTTCATACGATACTTTATCGCTGTTTCGAGATTTTTTGATGTGTTTAGACTGTTCACTGGTGGTTTTAGGCCTACTATCTTGAATGTATTTCTTCCCAAGCGACTCGTAACGGCTCGTTTTACCCTCGCTGTCTACAATTGCGAGTACTTCAAATAAGTTTTCATGCACGAAATTAACGTTGCGGTCATTGTTCACACGATTTAACACTTCATGTTTGTTGTTTTTAAACGTAGCTTGGTTGTTTTTAAACGTAGCTTTGTTCCAGTTTTTGGAAGCAGGCGAAATGTTTTGCACCGAGTCCCGCGTGTAGCACGTACCTTGTTTTGGTCGGAGATCATAATTTTCTTTCTTGAGCCATGAAATTTCTTTACGAAGCACTTTGACAGTTTTCTGTAGGCTGATAATACGTTCATTTAATTTTGTTGTAACACCATTATCATTCACATAATGACTGTTTTTCACTACGGAGCTGTAATTTTCGCGCACAGGAATATTACGAACACTTGAATCTGTCGCCATGTTGTTATACAATTTTTATCTAGGTATGTTCTATGTCAAAAGACCAAACCAGTTAAGTCATAAGATAGAATTACATCCAATTATTCCATCTAGACCATTAGAACTGGTTTCGTGTGATGTAATCGGGCCATGGCCCATCGTCAAGGGAAATTTTCGATATGTAATAGGTTTCTACGACGTATTTACAAAATATATGAAGTTGCATACCTTAAGAACTACACTCCTGGAAATTGAAATAAGAACACCGTGAATTCATTGTCCCAGGAAGGGGAAACTTTATTGACACATTCCTGGGGTCAGATACATCACATGATCACACTGACAGAACCACAGGCACATAGACACAGGCAACAGAGCATGCACAATGTCGGCACTAGTACAGTGTATATCCACCTTTCGCAGCAATGCAGGCTGCTATTCTCCCAAGGAGACGATCGTAGAGATGCTGGATGTAGTCCTGTGGAACGGCTTGCCATGCCATTTCCACCTGGCGCCTCAGTTGGACCAGCGTTCGTGCTGGATGTGCAGACCGCGTGAGACGACGCTTCATCCAGTCCCAAACATGCTCAATGGGGGACAGATCCGGAGATCTTGCTGGCCAGGGTAGTTGACTTACACCTTCTAGAGCACGTTGGGTGGCACGGGATACATGCGGACGTGCATTGTCCTGTTGGAACAGCAAGTTCCCTTGCCGGTCTAGGAATGGTAGAACGATGGGTTCGATGACGGTTTGGATGTACCGTGCACTATTCAGTGTCCCCTCGACGATCACCAGTGGTGTACGGCCAGTGTAGGAGATCGCTCCCCACACCATGATGCCGGGTGTTGGCCCTGTGTGCCTCGGTCGTATGCAGTCCTGATTGTGGCGCTCACCTGCACGGCGCCAAACACGCATACGACCATCATTGGCACCAAGGCAGAAGCGACTCTCATCGCTGAAGACGACACGTCTCCATTCGTCCCTCCATTCACGCGTGTCGCGACACCACTGGAGGCGGGCTGCACGATGTTGGGGCGTGAGCGGACGACGGCCTAACGGTGTGCGGGACCGTAGCCCAGCTTCATGGAGACGGTTGCGAATGGTCCTCGCGGATACCCCAGGAGCAACAGTGTCCCTAATTTGCTGGGAAGTGGCGGTGCGGTCCCCTACGGCACTGCGTAGGATCCTACGGTCTTGGCATTCATGCGTGCGTCGCTGCGGTCCGGTCCCAGGTCGACGGGCACGTGCACCTTCCGCCGACCACTGGCGACAAAATCGATGTACTGTGGAGACCTCACGCCCCACGTGTTGAGCAATTCGGCGGTACGTCCACCCGGCCTCCCGCATGCCCACTATACGCCCTCGCTCAAAGTCCGTCAACTGCACATACGGTTCACGTCCACGCTGTCGCGGCATGCTACCAGTGTTAAAGACTGCGATGGAGCTCCGTATGCCACGGCAAACTGGCTGACACTGACGGCGGCGGTGCACAAATGCTGCGCAGCTAGCGCCATTCGACGGCCAACACCGCGGTTCCTGGTGTGTCCGCTGTGCCGTGCGTGTGATCATTGCTTGTACAGCCCTCTCGCAGTGTCCGGAGCAAGTATGGTGGGTCTGACACACCGGTGTCAATGTGTTCTTTTTTCCATTTCCAGGAGTGTATGAATGTACGACCTATGTTGAGAATATTAGTGAATGAGTATTTTAAGTGTGTGGGAAAACCAGAGAGGATAGTTACCGATAATGCATCGTATTTCATTAGTAAACCTTGGAAGACAGTAATGTCTGAACAGCAAATCCAACATACTTTTATCTCCAAACACAGACATCAAAGTAGCCCCATAGAGCATGTGTTTAGGGAGTTAACTAGATTTATGAGGACACATATATCCAAGAACCATGTAAAATGGATTGAGATGATTCAAGATTCAAGATTCAAGATTCTTTATTAGCCGTTGATCATGCAAGATGAAATAGGCTTCGTCAGTACATAAAATAATATTAATATTCCAGACACTATATATAAGGCATAGATATAATTAGCATATGAGTAACTTACAAATAACATAGACCTTAAGCAGGTGACTACAATGCTTACTACAAATTCTTGTTTCAGATACATACAAAGGTACCAAAAATGAGATACATTGTAGTAGCAAACACAGTAGTTACGTAACACATCATAACACTGGCAAATAAAGTAGTTACCTAACACAGTTGAAATACAAAGGTATTAAATATGAAATATTTTGTAACAGTATATATAGTAGTTAATTAAGTTAATTATGCAATTACAGGTTTATCTCTGTGCTACTCAGATCATAATATTCTTGCATAGAATAAAATGGATTGTCAGATAACCAATTGTACAAATTTTGTTTAAGAATTTTTGTGGGCATGTCCCGAGCAGATTGCGGTAGTTTGTTGAATATTTTTAAGGTATTCACTTTGTGTGAGTTACTACTTTTTGTTAGTCTGTGTCTTGGTATATCATAATCTGCCTTCCTTCTAGTGTTGTAGTTATGAATTTCTTCCCTGACAACACCTTCCATACCATTGTTTTTAATGTGTAACACACAGATATAAATATACAAGTTTACAATGGTCAACAGTCTTAGCCTTATAAAGAGAGGACGACAGTGCTCCGTGGGACCGACTTTACACATTATGCGCAGCATTCTTTTCTGCATCAACAAAATTTTGTTACTGTGAGAGCTGTGCCCCCATATGAGAAGGCCATATGTAATATGTGACTGGAAGAGTCCACAGTACATTGTTCTCAGAAAGTTCATGCTAATCATGTCCCTAAGTTTCCAAAGGAGATAGGAGACTCTTGAAAGCTTTTTGCAAACCTGATTTACGTGTTCTTCCCAGTTAAGTTTGGAATCAATATGCATTCCTAATAGTTTTACAGTTTTGTTTTCTATGGTTTTGGGTAACCCTAAGAGAAGCTGTTGTGTTTTCTCTGAGTTACACAGTAATTTATTGGATGTGAACCAGTGGATGGCTGATTTGAGTGATTCCTGTGTGTTATTGTGCAAAGCTGAGATGTTCTGATGTGAGGTGAGGAGGGTTGTGTCATCTGCATAGCATATGGTAGTACTATTTATGTGATGAGGTAAGTCATTGATGGCTATGATGAAGAAGAAGGGTCCCAGAACCGAGCCCTGTGGTACACCAGTACTAACTGCTGCTACAGGGGAGTAATTATTTTTAACTGAGACAAACTGTCTTCTATTATGAAGATATGACTCTATGACTGCTAATGCTGGGTTACATACACCATAAAATTCTAGTTTTGCAACCAGGGTGCCAAAGGGAATGCAGTCAAAAGCTTTGCTCAGATCACACAAGACAAGTGACACCATATTCCGGTCTTCAAAGGCTGTTAATGTCTGGTCAACAATTTCCAGGATGGCCGCAGTGGTATTTCTGCCCTGTCGGAATCCGAACTGACTATTGCTCAAAAGGTTGTGTGTCTCAAAATAGCTACTTAATTGAGTGTACATAAGTGACTCAAATACTTTAGAAAATATTGGCACAATTGAGATTGGGCGATAACTTTTAGGAAGATGTTTGTCACCCTTTTTAAACACTGGAATAACTTTGGAAATTTTGAGGGAGTCGGGAAACACTCCTGACTGTAAACATTTATTAAATATGAATGCCAATAGTTTAGCGATCGAGTCTACAGTTTTTTTTTACTATGTAATTGGAGAGCCAGTAACAGTCCATACTTTTAGAATTTGAAAATTTTGTGACTGTTCTTTTAATCTGAGCAGGTGTGATACTATACCAGTTAAAGACATGATCTACTGGTGGAAGGGCATTAAGTAAATCGCTTGCAGATGTATCTGTTTTTTCTATCTTACTTTCAATTTCTTTAATTGAGCTAATGAAGTAGTCATTTAGTTCCCTTGGAGTGAGCTGAGTTTCATGTGTGTGACGTGTGGGATTTTCTTGTGCTACAATCTGCCATGCTGCCTTGCACTTGTTTGTTGCACCTTCTATGTACCCTTCATAAGCAGCCTTTTTTGTCTGTATCAGCTTAAGTTTGTAGAATTTTTTACATTTTTGGTATGCTGCATAAAAGGTGCCCTCCTGCTCTGATCTTTGTTTACATGCATTTTTATATGCTGTGTATAGTACGAGCATGTTTTTTCTTATCTGGACCAGTTCGTCTGTGTACCATTCCAGCTTTTTATTTTTATATGTTCCAGAAGATTTGGTTTTAATTAGTGGTGAGCATGAATACCATAATTCTGTATAATTTTTAAGGAAGTTTTCAAAGGTAGTTTCAACATCAGACTTCTCAGATGAACACTTATAGACAAAGTCCCAACTTGCATCCTCTAGTATACGAATAAATGACATAATGTATTCTTCTTTTTGTCTTCTTACCCATGTCATATTGTGCACACTAGTGGAATTTGGTTGCTTACTAAAGAGATTGAGAAGCAATGGGTCGTGGTCTGCAAAGCACCCATTTGCAAGGCTAACAGTGTAGCTGCCACGGGGAAAATTCACAATAATATTGTCTATGCATGAATTTTTACGTGTTGGACACTGGATGGTACAGTACAGATTAAGGGACCTTAATAAATTAAGAAAAGTTCTTGAGGGCTCATTACTTGTGTTTACCATTTCTATATTAAGATCACCACATATGGCAATCTTTGTTTTATGCATTAGTATTTTTCTAACCAGTAGTTCAAATCTTTCAAAAAATGTATCAATGTTGCCATTGGGAGATCTGTATAGGCTTACAATTATTAGATTTTCATCAGTCATTTTTATACAACTAAATTCTGCATCTAACTCTGTACAGTAAGATGATACATCTATTTTTGTCAAGTTGAAATTATCTCTGATAAAGATCCCAGCCCCACCATTTCGCCTCTGCTTTCTGCACATTATGTCTGCAGTGACGTATCCTTGAGGTACAAACATATCTACCTCATTTGCAACTAACCAATGCTCACATACACATATTACATCAACATTCTTAATCTTACAGAAATGTTCCAATTCTAACATCTTATTTCTAATACAACAAATATTAACTTGAAGTAATGTCAGCATATTATCTCCCTTTTTGTTTATCTGGATACAGTTTGACTTTGAATCACAGTTTATATTTTTTACATTACCTACGAGTGGTGTGCTTGTCAGATTGTTGATCCCCATGTCTGTTATGGTGTGCTGTTGCTGATCTGGGGCCAACAAAAATCCTGACTTCTCGCAGGTGGTTGCCTCTTGTGAATTGGTCGGCTGCTGCTGGCTTCATTGTATACAAAATCCTGGTCCTTTAGCTGTTTCTTTCTTCTCTCTCCTCTCCCATATCTTGGCTGCAGGATCTCTGAAGGTGGTGCTTCTTCTTCAGCTGGTGGTGTCACAACTTCTTCTTCTGGAGGTGACAACACTGGTTCTTCTGCTGGTAATAACACTGATTTTTCCTTTATAGGGCAAAGTGGTGACTCTTCCTTTTCTTCCTTCACTGGCAGTGTTATGGGTGGATGTATCTGTTCTTGTGGTTTGTCAATTTTTTCTAATATTTCTTTGCACAGAATTGTTTTACCAAAATTGTTTCTGTGCAACCCATGCTTTGTAAAATGATCTCTCTGAGAGCTTGTTGCATCAATAAATGTTACATTGGCGAAACTGCTACAGATCTTTCTAAATTTTCTATTTGTTCGAATAATTTCTTTATTTACGCATGAAGCTTCCATCAAGTCGTGTCTTTGTGGAATGCTTACAACATATACATCTGAATGTGTAATTTTCCCTAAGGTTTCACGTAGAGCCCTTGTTGCATTGACACTTTCGTTTCTATAAACGTCGTTACCTCCTCCAATAATGACACATTTCGAACCTTTTGTTACTGATGTTTCACAGTTTTTTAGCACTTCTCGTAGAGGAGCCCCAGGCTTGGTGGTTCCACTTACTTTTCGTTTATTTTGCATAGTGGCCATTTTACCTGCTAAGCCTCTTCCGTGGCTAGCTGAACAAATGTAAACATTGCCCTTACTCTCACTTCGTGAACCATTTTGCGAAAATTTAGTGTTTTCTTCACTCTTCAAAGTATGCCCTAGAGACGTGTATTCATTTCTCTTATGTCCCTGGTTGTTCGTCTCTTCATACGTGTCTAGCAGCTCATATTTATTCCTTGTTTTTAGTTCGAAACGATTTCCACTTTGTTTCACACGCCTGTTTATTTTAGGCCTAAGAAAAGGTTCGTTTTCCACTTTTTGTTTTTGTTTGAGATCACTAATCACTGTTTCCAAATTATGTATATACTCTTTAGCGTACAATAAATCCTGTTCTAATGTGGAAACAACGTTTTCTTCTCGCACAGTATCTTGTTTTGATAAGCACATCGATCGCAAACAACAGCCAATTACACCACAGTCACATTTTGCGCTTACCGCGGCAGAACTCGAGATGCATTTTGAATGAATCCATTTTTGACTCGCTGAACATAGTCTGAAACCATTAAAAAGTCTTTCACTGCATAAGATGCACTTTATATCGGCAGTATACACGTTTTTCACGGAGCCACTTACTAAAACTTCTATACGAGCCGCCATCTTCAACGATATCAGTTTTTGAAAGACCTACCACATCTCTCTACCAAATGTACGCCTAACGAAGTATTTTTAGGGAAACAGGACTCTGGAGAGTAGTTGTCAACCTTTTCAATAATGACTGAATCTCCTATGAAGCGAGAAGATCTATTTAGAGTAGTCCACCAGTCATTACAGCATCAAGGAAAAGACAATTTGACAAAACACTGAGACCTATATTTTATTATAAGATTGGTGATAAGGTTGTAGTCCGTAAATATCCGAAGTTGTCGATATGGAAGAAAATCAATAGGAAGTGGAAAAATTTGTTCAACAGACCATATCAAATAATAGACAAACCTTTTCCATGTAGTTATGTAGTAGCTGATGAAAAGAACCACATGAAAAAAGGTATTTATCATCATGCAGATGTAAAGAGATTTATTTGAAAGTAATAATTTTTTTTGAATTTTTAG
Source organism: Schistocerca cancellata (assembly GCF_023864275.1). Classification (NCBI taxonomy): domain Eukaryota; kingdom Metazoa; phylum Arthropoda; class Insecta; order Orthoptera; family Acrididae; genus Schistocerca; species Schistocerca cancellata. The sequence goes on along the minus strand of NC_064627.1, from coordinate 12,051,807 downwards.
ATTAATATTATTTTTGTTGTTGAATGTCAATTATGTTTGAAGAAGTTATTTGATGTACCTGCAAGTTTATCCTACAAAGTAGATTTTAATTTTGAAAAATATTAGTTGTGTAGGTAGGCTTACGCCTTTTATAGATACTAGTTTTGTTCTGAATATAGAAAGTAGATTTGTTTGAAGGATATTAGGCATAGGAAGGTTTCACACTTTTAATAAAGTTGTTCAAGCATTTGTTTGAAGAATATTATCTGTAGGGAGGTTTCACAACTTACATGAAGTTTGTTTGAGGATTTGAAGAACACTAGTTGTAGGAAGGCTTTACGCCTTTGGAGACAATTGTTTAAAAAGGATTTGTTTAAAGGTTATTTTTTTAAAAAAAGGCTTTACATTTTTAATAAGAAGTGTTTAAAGAGTTGTTTGAAGATTATTCAGTATAGATAGGTGTTAGGCTTGTAATAAGATTTATTTAATTTATTACTAAGTTGAGAAATGGTTTACGCCTATAGAAGATTTTACTTGGAAGAAAGGATAGGATTACAAGGTGTAGGCTGGCTTTATGCCTGAATATTGGTAAAAATTAATAAGATTGAAGTCTGTAATTATTATTTTCAAATGTTTTAGTGAGAACAAGTATTTAAGTTTAATGTAATGAAAATTTGTCATCTTGTTTGCTGTGTTAAATTTTAATACTTAGATTATACTAAGTAAAGATGACACATCAAAATATCTCAACAGTATTTCTGATGGGTAGGAGAGAGTGTTTTCACAAGGTTGTCGACTTCTCTTGCGTAGTCCTTTAACAAGAATGGATCAGTAAAAGGGGAACTCCGTGTTTTGAAAAAAGTGTTGTGTGAAGTGTTAATGATCCAAGATATTAGTGACGGGAGAACTAATTCTTCATATGAAACTAGTAAAAACTTCAAACGCAACTTCTTCATGAGTACAGTAACTTAAAACGATTTGGACTCAGGAATTGAAATACATAGAAGGTACTGAAAGTATATAGACAATTGTGTGATTAACTGATGGCCTCCGACACATAGGTTGAACTGAACAATGTTATAATAGTGGGCGGGTGTAGGGGCAGTCAAAAGAAGATATTATATAACAGAATGTGCATGAATTAACTTAAAGTCAATGGAATTCGTTAAGCCTACTGTTCCAATATAAAAACGAGCAGTAGTATTATTATGTTGGTAATCAATATCTAAAATGCAGTTTTAACGGCTGCATGCAGCAGAACGTTGGACTTCAGGATGTAAGTCTCAGTCACAAGCTAAAAGAAGAGGTGGCCGAGTGAAAAACCAAATCGTACAATGCTGCCTGCTATGATTTGGTGCAGTAGCAGCTTCTCTTTGGCATGTCTTGTCATCAAAAGAAGATTCAAGAAATTGTTGAAGATCAAGTCTTGTAAAATTTGTTTTGTATAGAGTCATGATGTTTTTAAACAGAGCAGTGCACTTAGGCTTGTTATAATATAAGTGATATATATAACTGTGGAAATGTGTAGTGGCAGTTCAGTTAGGCCAAAGTTATTAATTTTATTATATAATATGTCTTGAGATATATAGTGGGCAAACCTGTTAAGCCTGTCTAAATTTTAATGTTTGTCAAACATACTGTGTATTGAGCAAGCAGTAAAGGAAACAAAAGAAAAATTTGGATTAGGTATTAAAATCCAGGGAGAAGAAATAAAAACTTTGAGGTTTGCCGATGACATTGTAATTCTGTCAGTGACAGCAAAGGACTTGAAAGAGCAGTTGAACGGAATGGACAGTGTCTTGAAAGGAGGATATAAGATGAACATCAACAAAAGCAAAACGAGGTTAATGGAATGTAGTCGAATTAAATCGGGTGATGCTGAGGGAATTAGATTAGGAAATGAGACACTTAAAGTAGTAAAGGAGTTTTGCTACTTGGTGCGCAAAATAACTGATGATGGTCGAAGTAGAGAGGATATAAAATGTAGACTGGCAATGGGAAGGAAAGCGTTTCTGAAGAAGAAAAATTTGTTAACATCAAGTATAGATTTAAATGTCAAGAAGTCGTTTCTGAAAGTATTTGTGTGGAGAGTAGCCATGTATGGACGTGAAACATGGACGATAAATAGTTTAGACAAGAAGAGAATAGAAGCTTTTGAAATGTGGTGCTACAGAAGAATGCTGAAGATTAGATGGGTAGATCACATAAGTAATGAGGAGGTAGCTCCCATGTCCTTAAAATATCAATTCACATAATGACCCAAGTCCCTCCACTAGTAGTAATTATGAAAAATAAATAAAAAACAAATAGAGGGATATATCTAGTATAGAAAGCAAAAGAATAGAAAAGCAAAATTTAATTATAAATTTTAGAAACGTGGGAAGGGGGAAAACAGTAGAAAATATTAAAATATTAGTTATTCCAATACGTAAGAAAATCAATATTATAGTCATAGAACTTAGGTCTGGGACACCAAAGATAGTGTTTATTAAAGTATAAATAGCCATATGTTGTAATTACATTACTCCAGTCTCTAGTCTGTTATAGTTCGGAAGTTATTTAGGACATATGGCTTTAGAGAACAACAATTGGGACTTGACTAAACGGGGATCAAGAATAGATCTTGACGAGATTGTTTTTGAGGATTGTCAATTCAAGACTTTAATTTGGACATTTATCAGATTAGATAAATGGGAAGGTGAATAGTAATCTCTTTGTCTTTAATGTCAATATTTAAACGCTTTACTGAATTGAGAATTTTAACTGGATTCGGACTTTGAATTGTGATAGTGGGAAACTTTAACTTCACGCAACTAGTGATCATAGTTAATGACAGTTTGCGGATATTAAATAGAAATAACTTATTTATCGAAAGTGACAGGATATTATCTAACATCTCTGATGGTAGCGGGAATTAAAGAACTTCTTTGAATTAGAGATGGGCAAAGTGAAACATGTAACTGTTTCGAAACAAATGAAACAGTACAATGTAATGTTTGATACGTCGTTTCGAAACAGTGAAACAATTTGTGTTTTGTAATCTAATAAACCTACACAATTTATCATCTTGAATGTCTACTGTATAAGTATGTCCATATAAACACAAATGAGGTGCGAGAGCGCTAATCATATAGCAGGAAGTATGAAACGTATCACTTTGTCGAATTGGCAGTTTCGTATTTCCTGCAGCAAATGCACTGCTTTCGTGTTGTGTGACTTTCATACTTTTCAATTGGCTGAGGACAGCCATAGCTGAAGACAGAAGAACCATCACGAACGGAACTGGAGGTGGGAGCGAACTGGAGAAACTACGGATATGCTACTGGGATTCCCACATTCCGTTAGTATGGGTAAGATACCCATCCTGCTAATTTTCATGCACAGAAAGGGAATCATTGTGGATAATAAGCACAGTGACTATAGACTCACAAATAACGCCAAATACTTCGAATAAATAACAAAAAAAAATTGTCTTTCATGGTGTTTCGAACCGTTACTATAAATTCACCATGCTTCCCAACCCTTCCCGTTCACCATTACACTATCAGTGATATGTCAAACAGATTGCTTACAATTATACCTACATCAAATTTATGTATATGTCTAATAACTGTCACTCTACGCCTTTCTTTTATTCAAAATGTTGTAGGCTTACTTGAGTTTCTTAATATGAATATTGCACATCAACAGAGAAACGCATGTTATAAAAAAAGTGTAATTTAACTAAATGATTTTCACATAGTTATTATTTTCAATGTGAATAGTATGCATTGTTTTATTGTTTTGTTAGTGTTTCTAAAGCAGATGTTACGCCATTTCGGAATAGGACAGTCAGCTAGAAACGAAGCTTTATTTTCGGATATCTTCAGCTTCATGCTATTTGTTGTCAAAAAGATTTCGACACTCTTGAAAGTGTTTCATGAAGTGGTATGTTGTGTTTCAGTATCTGTGCCGAGCCCGAATGTCGTCCGACACAGAGCGGAATGAAACATCCCTGTTTCGATACAATTAGTCCGTTCAAAGCACAAGTGAACTGAAACAGCCTTATTTTGAAACAACGATACAGTTTCTGTGTCTGGCTCGAGATCGAATCTGGTCCGGTTATCCGAGACAGGGGCGTAATGAAACACCACTGTTTCGAAACAGTGAACCACAGCCGTTCCGAGACACTGAAACAGTTCCACGTACCGATACACTGTATCGAAACAGTGGCCAAGTCGACTTTGAATAAGATCGTACGAGTGAACCTATTTATTAATAATTCTTGTCAATAAACTAACGTTGTTAATTTGAAACATAATACAAGTCTTCAACATTAATTTAACTTAGATTAATAAACGTTAAGGTTACGTGATCTACGCCAAGAACAAACTAGCGATTCGTAACTAAAACAATTGAACGAAAGGTTAAAGTATCGTCGTCTGTAAACATTGGTAGTAACTAGTAAAGCTACTAAAGATTTTTTCTCTCAGAATTGGAAAGACTGTACCTGTAGTGACCCACGTTTAACATTGGGTTTTAAAAGTAATCAAACTGATACTTAGCCGGGACAATATTAAATAAAAGTAAAACTCTTCAATGACAGTCAATGTGTAAAAAATAAAATAAAACTTTCACCTATTAGACGAAAAAGCGAAAACAGAAAAAGAGCTGTTACACCTGCTTATGATTCTGCTTATAGCAATCCTGGAACCTGGGTAGATTTTTCTGGCATATCACATTATATTTTTCAGTTCAATTGTAGTTTCTCCTTCGCTATATCCTGAGAGGGAATTTGTGCCAACAGTGATGAAAGTGCCTTTGTAATTTTTATTTGCTTCTTTTCCAAAGTTTTCTCATGAATTCATAATATTTTCAATATATTTATTGAGCTCACAGGCCCTAATTGCTTGTTGCTGGACAGACTTCAATTTCACAGTTTGCCATGATGTCATTTTTGAACATGAAATTGCGAATTATAAGATATTGATTTCCAGCTACGTTTTTGACACTATGACATATCTCTCTTTTTGTTCTCAAACTTTTCACTTGTCCATCTATACATAGTATTTATTAACTGAGTGTGTGCTTTGTACTAATTCACGCAACATGAAATGTAAGATTTGCAGGGGCTCATATTTATCTTCCTCTGTGAAAGGCATGCTACTTTGTTTGCATCGAACACTGTTCAGGATTTGTCTGAGTCACAGTTTTCTTCATCAATAAGTTCCACATATCCATCTCCAAGTGGCAATATTTCTGCTTTTCATTGTACTGCTTCACAGGATGAGAGGTTTTTTTGAAAGACAGTTTGTCTCATGCCCTATCCACAGATTTTCATGCTTTCCAGCTTCTTATTTCACCTTATCACAGTATTATGGCGCATTAGCATTGTGGTTTTATTTTTTGACACTAACAAGTCTTCTTTGAGGGATTCAATCTCTCTTTGCAGCATTTTAATAATACTTTCTTTTGCATTCACTTCACTTTGGAGATCAACCCTTTGCTCACATAAACAGTCATGTAAACAGACCTGGCAGAACCACATGAAATCATTATTTATGAATTTTAGATTCACTTTTGCACACTTTTCACAAAGCCAGAAGGAACACTTTAAACACAGAATTCCTTTTACAACACTTTTTTTTCATTCCTTGCACATTGCACTGCTAAACATTTGCTTTTTTTGAGAGGGATCCACTGTTACACTGACCTAACAGTGCCATCTTCCCTAGAGTCTTGGAGCTGGTGTTCAAGTCAGGCTACAAAGTGGGACCTGTAACAAATGCAAAAAATTGTCAACCCAGTAAGGGTCGCGAGTGCATTGACGGCAATGACAAAGAGAGAAATTCAACTGAGAACCCTGTGAGACACTGTTCTCATGTATATGTGAGGAGCTGACTGAAGTGCTGGTTGGATGAGAACTGACAAATAAAAATCAGTTGGGGGCCTCAAATGCTACAGTCGTGGAGGGCGGGTAAAATGTGATGACACCAGGTGGTGCCATATACCTTATGCAGGTAAAAACTATTACAAGCTGCTGGTATCTAGAAACGGCTTGCTGGAATGCAGTAAGCAATCTAAACAGACGGTCAGTTGTGGATCGTCCCTCCCAGAAATCATACTGATAGAAGGGACAAAAGGTTCCAATATTCAAGAATCTAACACAATCTGCGAGCAAGCATCCTTTTGAGCTGTCCATAAGACAACGGAGCTTGGCCCATAGCTGAGATGAAGAGACACACGCCCCCCCGGGAGGAGACATTCCCTCCTAATGCATTTGATTAGATAGCAAGCATTAGCACAAAGTGGCTTAAAAGTGATAAGGTCGGTCTGCAAAGGACGGCATTTGAATTGCCTGTGTCTGTATATGTGTGGATGGATATGTGTGTGTGTGCGAATGTATACCCGTCCTTTTTTCCCCATAAGGTAAGTCTATCCGCTCAAAGACTTTTTCAGAAAAACACACACACACACACACACACACACACACACACATATATATATATATATATATATATATATATATATATATATATATAAAAACAAAGATGATGTGACTTACCAAATGAAAGTGCTGGCAGGTCGACAGACTGCCTTTACAAATGTCTGCTTGTGTCTTGTATGTGTGGATGGATATGTGTGTGTGTGCGCGAGTGTATACCTGTCCTTTTTTCCCCCTAAGGTAAGTCTTTCCGCTCCCGGGATTGGAATGACTCCTTAAATGTGTAACTGTCTTTTTGTTGTACCTGACTGCAACTCAACGTGTCATCTTTACAGTGAGTAGTAATCAATCCTTATCCTAATATTGTTGTTATTCCAACATGGTGACTCAACTGTTTTATATATTATACAAGATTAGGCCTGTAATTGACGATGTGAATAGGAAAAGTCTTTCAGTTGCCATGAGTGAGCATTTGTCAGTTGACAAACAAATGTCTACTACCAAAGCAAGATACCACATGAAGATGTACATAAAAAACAAACCACATAAATGGAGGTATAAACTTTTCATTTTGATTGGAGAAATGTGGTTTGCACACGAAACTGAAATCTACAGTGGCCAGGAAAACAGTCCAAAATTTAGATTAAATAAAGAACTAGACATTGGAACTTCTGGAAACATTGTGATTTGCCTTATAAGTGACATTTCAAGGGAGTTGAACAGCTAGTTCTTTTTGACAGGTATTATACCTCTATAGATCTAGTTCTGTGCCTGTTCAGGCAAGGGATTCAGTGTAAAGGGATGATCCAAAGGAATAGAATACCAAATTGTAAACTTAAAAATGAAAAGGAGCTGAAGAAATAAGTATACAGGTATTCTGAGAACACATTAATCCCATTGACAATGTGGACATGGATAAATAGTATTATCTGCTTCTGCCCCCACCCCCTCCCCACCCCGTCTCTCTCTCTCTCTCCCTTTTTTTCAGTGAGCTGTCAAAATCTGAAGATCTGACAGAAGGAAGAGAGAACACAGAATGGCACTACATCACCCTGCTGTTTTTGTTTACAACTTACATATGGAAATGTAGTGGTGACAAAATGAGGAAATTTACTAAAGTAATCCAAATGACCACTTTGTCTCAAAGCATTTTCATGCAAATTGCCAATATAGATTTATTAGCTAACAGTATTGGCAGATATCATATAAAGGCCAGACCCAAATGATGGTATTTATGTTTGCTTTTCTATTTGTGTGATATAATTCATCGGTTCTCTGCAGAAAGGGTACCCACTGAAGAGAGAACAGCAGACATGCTAATGAACTGGAAGAAATTCAGAACTGAATTGGCTCAGTGTCCTTGCTTGATTGGTCATGGACCAAAAAATGGAGGTTGCCCAGCTAGCACAGGTTCAATACAGACCAGCAGCCTTAAATATGTACAATCATCGTTACCTCCAAATGGTATAACATTAGAACCCTTTAATCACGAGCCATAGTGGAATGAGAACGAAGTGCAAAAGCCCTAACTGCAAAGGCTATACTTTTATCATGTATCAGAAGTGCAAAGTAAATTTACATTTAAATGAAGACATTGTATTTGATAGTATGTAAAGACACATGCCATCCATCAGTTTTCGATTTTATCTTAACTGTTGTTCACTTGGTGTTTAAAACTTGTTTTATACTTAACAGATGTTTGTTAATAATGCCAAACAGTGTAAAATCCAGGCTGGAATAATGACAATATTTTGAGAAGGATACATTTCTCTTCGAAATATGGCAGAGATGTTGAGTCGCAGATAGGCACAACAAGAAGACTGTCAAATGAGTAAGCTTTGGCCAAAAGGCCTTCTTCTGAATTAGACAAACCCATACATAAACACACCCTCATGCAAATGGTATGTGTGTGTGTGTGTGTGTGTGTGTGTGTGTGTGTGTGTGTGTATGTGGGGGGGGGGCATCTAATTCATTGAGAAGGCCTTTTGACATAAAATCTTACTTGTTCAACAGTCTTATTGTTATGCCTCTCTGTGACTCAACATCTTTATTAATATGTAAATTTCACAGTTTTGCATAAGTTCAAAGTGTCCTGTATGAGCAAATATTATAAGTTTCATGCAGATTTGCGTAAATGGAAGGGTAAATATATTTCAGAATTAAGAATTATTATTTTTCAACATTTTTCTGACATCATTCAATGATTTCAAATGCAAAGAAAATTATTTGGTGTTCTAAAAAACAAGTAGAAGAAAAGGAACAGAAGAAAACTAAGAAACCCCACATAAAAAAGAGAGGGGGGAGGCTTGACTTGCTAGAAGAATTCATGAAAGGAAACGTGGCTGTGTTTTGAATGGTCAACTGGAAGACAATCAAATGAGATTTCTTAGCAGCTTTGTAGAATTATTTTAGGGCAGACACATGATTGTAAATTTGCAATACCTCTTTGGCAAAATAAAGTGTGAAAGTTTGAAGCACTCCAGAAAACACTGTACCTCACATAATACTAGTCACAGAAAACTGGTTAAAACCTGAAGCTGACAGTAGTGAGACCTTTGGGCAAATTTAAGGTATCCTGAAAGGATTGGGAAATGGGTAATGGAGGTGGTGTATTTGCCATGGTAGACAAGAAACTCAAATCCACCAATATAGAAACTGAAGCTGCATGTGAGACTGTTTGGGCAAGACTATGTGTCAAGTTTGGGCATAAAATTATAATAGAGTCCTTTTGTTGAACACCAGACACACCTCCTGGTGTAACTGAAACCTTAGAGAGAACCTTTGTTCGTTTGTACATACGTCCTAATCATACCGTAATCAGTGGAGGAGAATTTAATCATCCAACAAATCATTTGGGATAATATTATAGTTTATAGTTCTGTTAATTGTGGGCAAGACAAGACATCCTGTAAAACATTACCAAATGCCTCCTCTGAAAACTACCTATAACGGATAGTTCACAACCTCACTCATGATGAAAATATATTAGATCTAATGGCAGCAACTAGACCTGACCTCTTTGAGGAAGTCCACGTTGAAACTGGTGTCAGTCACCGTAAGTCAGGTACAACAACAATGTATACCAAGGTACTAAGGGCAACTAAAACGAGTAAAAAGATTTATATGTTCAGCAAACTAGTCATAGAAGCAGTGCTTTAATGTTATCACTGAGGAACTTGGAATCTTTAGCTTAGGACAGGACAATGTAGAGGAACTATGGCTCAAGTTTAAAATAATAGTTTATCATGTACTGGACCCAGTAGAACAGTTCATAATGGGAGATATTCTCCACGGTATACACACACTGCTGAAACTTCTACAGAAACAGATTACTGCACGATAGGTATAAAACAGAGCGTAGGGCTCAAGATAGAGAGATGCTGGATGAAATGTGTTTACCAGTCAAGAGAGCAATGCATGAAGCATTCAGTAACTGCTGCAGCAGAATATGGGTGAAAGGTCTTCACCCCAACTTCATTCATGCAGCAATGAAAAGGTGGCTGAACTGGGTATTAGTGTCAGTGGCATTGAGAAACAGCTGAAATTGTTGAAATGGAACAAATTGCAAGGGCTCAGTGCAAACCCTTTCAGATTCTAAACCCAATTTGCACCTGAATTAGCCCTTCCATTAACTATAAATGATTGTAGCTCCCCTGAACAAAAAACTGTACCCAGTAGCTGAAAGAAGGCACAGATCCCTACAAGAAGGGTAGTAGAAGTGATCCAGAAACTACTATTCAGTATTCATTTCTTGTAAGCTATGTAACATTTTGATCTCAAACTTAATGATATGTCTCCAACAGAATTACCTCATCCATGTCAGGTAGCATAGATTTCAAAAAATGTCAGTCATGTGAAACCCAATTCACACTTGTCATGTGAGACATCTTGAAAGTCACGGATCAAGGCAATCTGGTACATACAATATTTCTCAATTTTCGAAACGCGTTTCCCCGTGCTTATTATCAAAAGTACAATTGTATGGGATATCAGATGAAATTTATGAATTGTTTGAGTATTTCTTGGCAGGGATCATGTTATCTTGGATAGAGTGTGTTTTGTAAAATATATGAAATGATAGTTGCAATCAACATTCAAAATTTTTGTCATAAATTTAATATAATCTCAAAAAATCAATTTGGCTTCCAAAAAGGCAAAAGTACAATTTATGTAATTAATGGAGTCATAAATAAAGTTAGTTCAACCTTAGATAAATCACAAAGTTGCAGGCATCTTCTGTGTGACTTATCCAAAGCATTCGACTGTGTGAACCACTCACTATTATTATATAAAATGCAAAAATATGGACTTACAGTCAGTGCCTTTCAGTAGTGAAAGTCATATTTGACAAAGAGAGAGCAAAGGATAGTCATAACTGAGACAAAGGGAAATACTCCTCTAAATGGAGATCTATTTCACAGGGGGTACTGCAAGGATAAATTCTAGGCCCAGTACCTTTTCTTTTTACATAAATGACTTACACATAAGTGTAAATCATCAAATTTATTCGCTGATGACACATCAGTAGTGAAAGAAAATAAAAAAGCAGAAGAAATTCCTGAAAAGTCATAAAAACTCTAAAAAGATCTACATGTGTGGTTCCATCTAAATGGCCTAAAACTAAATATTTAAAAAATCAGAGCTTTTTCAGTTGAAGACAAAACAGTCAGAAATAGATGATATTAAAATTATGGAATTAAACCAAGCAGAGTTAAATTCTTAGAAATGCAGTTGGACAGAAATCGGTCATGGTCCTCACGTATATAGCCAATGTCACTGACAATAAACTTGAAAAAGGTAGTGTATCATAGCTACTTTGAGGCAGTAGTGAGATATGGCATTGTCTTTTGGGGAAATGCTAGCAGTTTGACAAAAATATCAACTTTACAAAAACTAATTATAAGGAACATGTGTAGTGCAAAGCCAAGAGAATCTTGTTGCAGTCACTATTAGGAGATCTAAACATACTAAGCATTCCCACACTGTATTTATATGAAATAATTGTTTTCACAAATAATAATCCAAAATTGTTTGCTACAAATAAGTTCCGGCACAGATATGAAACTAGAAACATAGAAAGCTTCATGCTTCCTACATGTAGACTCCATCTTTTTGCACAGACCCCACAATATATGGTGATGAAAATATACAATAAGTTAAAAAGACAAATTTTCAAAAGATTGCAATAGACTCAGTAAAGAGAAAATTATATACTACACTGGTACAAAAATGCCATTGCTCTATTGGTGAATTTTTTAATGAAGATATGACCATTTGATAAGGATAAAAATTAATAGTATCTATATTCAGTTATTTTATAGTTCTAATAAATGTTATATTCCATGTACATTCTATTATAGTTATAAGCTTGACGAATCTCCTGTACAATAAATCAATGATTTGACATGTATGTTATGAGACAATAAAATTCTGATTCTGAGTCATAGACAGATGTAGAAGTAACTTCAGGTGTGCCCCAGGGACGTGTGTTGAGACCACTGCTGTTCATGTGGCATATTAATGATCTTGGGACAATACCAATAGGAACCTCAGAATTAGGAGAAAAAGGCACATAGTATCCTCTGAACACTCAGTTGGCTTCTGGAAACTCATATAAATACCTGGGTGTAGCACTTAAAGTAGTACATGAAATGGAACAATCACATAAGCTCTAACATGGGTAAAGCAAGTAGCAGACCTAATTTTATTTGTGGTAAATGTGGGAAATGCAATCAGTATATAAAGTATAATGCAATCAGTATATTACAAATCACTTGTGCAACCCGTATTATTGCTCAAGTGTGTGGGACCCATACCAAATTGGACTAGCAAGGGATGTAGAACATATACAGAGAAGGGCAGCACACAGGTTTGTGAGACCCACAGAAGAGTGTGGCAGAGTGGATGAGAGAACTTAACTGGCAGACTCTTGAAGATAGATAAAAACTATCTCCAGAAAGCATACTAAAAAAGTTTCAAGAACCAGCTTTAAATGATGACTCTTAGGAATATATTGTTACTGCCTGCTTCCACAGACATCATGGATTTTACAACCTAATGATGACAGTCCTTCTTCTAAACACATTGTTCAGCTGTATACGTGCAGAACAGAAGTGTGGCTGAATGCGGTCAATTATCACTATCAAATAATTTTCTCAGAGAAATAATTTTATCTTGTCAGTGTTCTTAATTGAAAAGATATTTTTTTCATCAGTATTCTGTATTAGATATGAAGTATACTCCCAATTATTTGGGGTAACGCGAGTGAGAAGATCCACGAATAATCAAAAGATATGAAAATTGGGAGATTTTCAAACATGTATTCAGGTGTTGACAAATGTGAAAATTACTGAATTATCGGTTTAATAAGTCATGGCTGCAAAATACTAACACAAATTATTTGCAGATGAATGGAAAAACTAGTAGAAGCCGACCTCGGGGAAGATCCGTTTGGATTCCGTAGAAATGTTGGAACACGTGAGGCAATACTGACCCTACGACTTATCTTAGAAGCTAGATTAAGGAAAGGCAAACCTACGTTTCTAGCAATTGTAGACTTAGAGAAAGCTTTTGACAATGTTGACTGGAATACACTCTTTCAAATTCTGAAGGTGGCAGGGGTAAAATACAAGGAGCGAAAGGCTATTTACAATTTGTACAGAAACCAGATGGCAGTTATAAGAGTTGAGGGACATGAAAGGGAAGCAGTGGTTGGGAAGGGAGTGAGACAGTCTCTCCCCAATGTTATTCAATCTGTATATGAGCAAGCAGTGAAGGAAACAAAAGATAAATTCGGAGTAGGTATTAAAATCCATGGAGAAGAAATAAAAACTTTGAGGTTCGCCAATAGCATTGTAATTCTGTCAGAGACAGCAAAGGACTTGGAAGAGCAGTTGAATGGAATGGATAGTTTCTTAAAAGGAGGGTATAAGATGAACATCAACAAAAGCAAAACGAGGATAATGGAATGTAGTCGAATTAAGTCGGGTGATGCTGAGGGAATTAGATTAGGAAATGAGACACTTAAAGTAGTAAAGGAGTTTTGCTATTTGGGGAGCAAAATAACTGATGATGGTCGAAGTAGAGAGGATATAAAATGTAGACTGGCAATGGCAAGATAAGCGTTTCTGAAGAAGAGAAATTTGTTAACATCGAGCATAGATTTGAGTGTCAGGAAGTCATTTCTGAAAGTATTTGTATGGAGTGTAGCCATGTACGGAAGTGAAACATGGACGATAAATAGTTCGGACAAGAAGAGAACAGAAGCATTTGAAATGTGGTGCTACAGAAGAATGTTGAAGATTAGATGGGTAGATCACATAGCTAATGAGGAAGTATTGAATAGGATTGGGGAGAAGAGAAGTTTGTGGCACAACTTGACTAGAAGAAGGGATCTGTTAGTAGGACATGTGTTGAGGCATCAAGGGATGGAGGGCAGCGTGGAGGGCAAAAATCGTAGAGGGAGACCAAGAGATGAATAAACTAAGCAGATTCAGAAGGATGTAGGTTGCAGTAGGTACTGGGAGATGATGAAGCTTGCACAGGACAGAGTAGCATGGAGAGCTGCATTCAAACCAGTCTCAGGACTGAAGACCACAACAACAACAACATTCTTTGTCTGAAAGTTTATCCAAGGTCTGTGCATAGGTGCTGTAGGCCTATTTATTTCTTAAAATAGCCTGTGATGCTGGTCTGCTTTTGAGATAAGTTCACATTTTTTTGCATGGTATTTTGAAGTTTCGTTGCAGCAATAATGTTTTTGCACTAAAACCCTCTCTGGCCCTTATAATCTAGAAGAGTGTCAACACATTGCAAAGCCCTACAATGACTGCCAAGACCACAGTCTCCTTCCCCACTTTCATGTTCACTGTCTTCTTTGTTTTATTGTGAAGCAGCAGTCACAATTATGGCATCACTCATGTATCAGAATCCAGTTTCCCATCCATCAATTTTCAGTCACTCATTCAAGTTTTCTCCATCTGCATCTTCAAAATTCTATGCCAGTTTTGTTAATTGTGTAGTGGTTATTTCTTCATCATTGAAACCTTGGAAACCACTTTCTTCTATATCTGGAAGAATTTTCTGTCATGACAGAAGTGCAAAAATGTGGGATTGGTTTGGAACTCAACATGATAGATATGCTCTACAGGACCTTACTGGGATTACAGCATATGATGAACATCGTAAATATTTGCTTGAAAGTATTATAAAATGCATTGAATGGTTCCTTAGTTGATAATTTTGAGTACACATCTTCCCTGGTTTCTTTTGCGAACAATTGGATAAAAATATTAACCTTTTCTGGGTAGAAGTGCCTTTTATATTCCCACTTGTATTTAACAACCTCAGGTACAGAAGAATTTATGCATGCTATTAGTGTGTTGTGGTCTGAAAGACCTAGTTTACATTTTGTGTCTCAGTACCATCATTTTCTATATTTTGAAGTGTTGTGACTTGGCAAGACAGCCAAGCCACTATGACTGGTAGCCGAAAGGCACGCGTTAAGCTCACACAGGCTGGCGTGAGGTCTGGAACATTTAAGGAAGTTAGATTTTAGCAAAAAAGGTCGTAGCTGTTGGAATACTTAACTTTAATGCATAATTGGTGAACATCGGTCTGACGGTACATGCATCACAAGATAAATAGCAAATGATAATGGCGCCTTGCTAGGTCGTAGCAAATGATGTAGCTGAAGGCTATGCTAAATATCGTCTCGGCAAATGAGAGCGTAATTTGTCAGTGAACCATCTCTAGCAAAGTTGGCTGTACAACTGGGGCGAGTGCTAGGAAGACGCTCCAGACCTGCCGTGTGGCGGCGCTCGGTCTGCAATCACTGATAGTGGCGACACGCAGGTCCGACGTATACTAACGGACCGCGGCCGATTTAAAGGCTACCACCTAGCAAGTGTGGTGTCTGGCGGTGACACCACATAAAGATATTATCTAATAGGCGCGGAGATGGCCCTGTTATTCTAGTGGGGTGTGTGAAGAGTGGTTTCATGTGAAAGCTGTTAAGGATACCCAAAAGCTGTCTTTTTTCTTCATTTTCAATTAACAAGTTGATGTTAAAATCCCCACATTCTAATAAGTTCACTTCATTGTTATACAAAATGCTTATCACTGCTTCCAAAATTAAAAAAAATATGTTTTTGTCACCTAGTGGTGACCTGTATATTGACATGACAATTAGATTTTTACACTTCTCCTCAGATTTTAGCTCTATGACACATGATTCAAAATGTTTCTCAGTATTTAGGTGGTATATTTCAGATCTAACTTTATACTGCAGCCCAGCCCTAGTGTATATGCACACTCCACCATTTTTACAAACACTGCAGCAATAATGAGATGCTAATTCAAAATTGCTTATATTTATAAGACTTAGTTCACTGACCTTGCACCAATGTTCTGATAGACAAATAAAAGAGATATCTACAAAGTTGTTTATGGTGACTTCTAATTCTACCACTTTATTCTTGAGACACTGATTGTTTTGACTCATTATCTTGAAAGTTTTGCAAGTATTTGTTATTTTGTCAGTACCTGGTGAAGTGCTGCTTTGTTGCTGATTTTTAACACTTATCTGCAATTTTTCTCTCTGATTTGGCACAATCTCTTCCTTTTCTTCATTTGGTGCCATAAAAAAACATAACTAAGTGAAGCAGCTTTGGCTGCATTACTGAACAGTGGTGCAAAGGAAAAGCAACTGAAACTGAATACATGGTTTTATCTTGTTATGGATTAGTTTGGTACTATAGGAGAACCATTTTAGTCACATTGCAAAACTTCTAATTTCTTCCAAACTGTAATAAAAGCTTCCAAAAATACAGCATACAACTACAAGTAACTATGTACCTTACACAATGTTGCTGCTATCAACCACTGGGGAGGAAATCAATAGTATTGAACATACATTTAAGAGTAAAATGTCCACAGGTCTAGATGAAGTCTCAATGTGTCTCCTACAAGACAGCTTCAGGAGCATAACAGCACCCCTAAAAGACTTTATAAATAGAATTCTCATCAGGTTGCTTCCCTGGGTATCTACAGTAAGCAAAAGTTCTTCCCATACATAGAAAATGTAATGGAGAATTACAGACTAGTTTCATTACTGTCTTCTTTTCAGAAGTAACAGAAACTATTATGAAAAACAGACTTATGGATTAGTTAAGTAAATAAGAGCTTCTGTGCAAAGAACAGTTTCGTTTTTGATCTAGAAAGGGAACAGAAGCTGCTATAGCAAAATTTATAAACAGTAGTTGTAATAACCTTAGATAAAGGAGAACAAGTAACAGTTGATTATAAAATACTTCTAGGTGAACTTGTAGAACTATGAATTGGGAGAGGGGGGGGGCAGAGGGGTTGTAAATAAATGGTTTATGTCTTACCTAGCAGACAGAGTGCAGAGGGTTAGAGATATCCCAAATTTCAAGTGGCTTGATCTTTCAGATCAAGAATATTTTAACACTGGAGTCATTGAAATGAAGAATGGTGTGTTGGGCAGCATGCTCAACAAGTGGGAGGTCCAGCTATTTTTTGGCCACAATTTGTCAGGGGCTATTCATGTGAACAGACAGCTTATTGATTGTGTAGCCCACATAAAACGCAACAAAGTGATTGCAGCTTAGGTTGTGGATCACATGAGTGGTTGGTTTCACCTTAGATAAAGGAGAAAAGTAACAGCTGATTATGAAATACTTCTAGGTAAACTTGCAACACTATGAATGGGGTGAGAATATGGAATGACTGGCATTGTCGAAGTGGAGTTATTGCTAGTGGCTGGTAGGTTTAATAATAAGGACAGAGGTTCTGATGCAGCCATCTTTAAGGTGGAGGTCACATTGAGGAAGGTGTCTTATTGGGTTGATGAGGACCATGTCAAGCGAATGGGGGAGGTACTGGAGGAATGAGGATATGGTGTCCTCACCTTCAGTCTAGATCACAAAGATGTAATAAATGAATCTAAACCAGGTGAGGGATTTGGGATTCTAGATTGTTTGAGAGACATCCTCTATGTGGCCCATGAAAAGGTTGGTGCCATGCGGGTGCCCGTAGCTGCACACCTGATATGTTTGTAGGTGATGCCTTCAAAGGGAAAGTAATTATAGGTGAAGATATAGTTGGTCATGGTGACCAGGGAGCAAGTTGTAGGTTTGGAATCCATTGGGCCTTGGGAAAGGTAGTGTTCAATAGCGGTAAGGCCATGGGCATTACGGATGTTTGTGTAAAGGGATGTGGCATCTATAGTGATGACAGTGCATGGTGTGGTAAAGGAGAAGGAGAATCAGTGAAGGAAATGGTTAGTGTCACTTAAAAATAGCAAGATATGTTGCAGGTAATAGGCTGAAGGTGTTCTCTATAAGTGCAGAGATTCTGTCAGTAGGAGCACAGTAACTGGCCTCAATGGGGTGTCCTGGTTGGTTGGGTTTGTGGACCTTAGGAAGAAAGATTGGAATGTAGGGGGTGATAGGGGTGAGGAGAGAGACAGACCTTGGGGAAAGGTTCTGGAATGGGCCCACGGATTTGAGGAAAGACTGGAGATCCTGCTTGATTCCTGGAATTGGGTCAATGTGACAGGGTTCAAAGCTGGACAAATCTGACAGCTGGCAGAGTCCATCTGCTACATAATCCTTGGGGTTTAAAACAGCAGTGGCAGAGCCGTTGCCAGCAGATGGGATTATAAGGTTGGGATCAGCTTTTAGGTGGTGGATTGCGGTTATTTCTGCATATGTAAGGTTAGCTTGCATGTTGAGGGATCTGGGAAATGATGGTGAGACAAGGTTTGAAATTAAGAAATGCTGGAAAGTTAACTGTGGGTGATTTGGGGATCACGCAGCGTTCAGCATTGGTCCTGCCGCCATGTATGAGAAATCTTGTGTATGCATAAACTTCTTCCACAGAGCTGCCAAATCACCCTCATTGACTAGCATTCTCAGTAAACTGACCCAATGGTGCTGTTATACTGATCCTTGGTTCACTGGCCAAATAATGGCAGTCACATTAGGAAGTAAAAACTTTGTTACAATGAGACCATCATCAGACAAAAGAATCTTCTCACAGGGATTTGAAGGAATACTATCAAGCATTAGCAGTGCAAAAATTTCTGTAATTCTTCCCAGATGGAATCAGCTGTCACAACATCTGAATTAAGCAGTTCTCCTAGCACATCAAGTTTTCAAATGCTGTAATCATGTTTGAATCTGGTTAGCAATCCATAAAAGGCATTAAATTCTTCCCGTAAACCTAGAGCTTCGTGAAAAAATTTAGCTATTTTGACACACATCACACATGAAGGAAGAGAACTTCTACTCGTTTTTGGCTAATCCATTTCAAAAGAGCAGCATGTAATTCATCAAACATACATCTCTTTATACTTTTTCATGCATTTCGTCCAGGACTAGTACTCAGTTTCCTAACAAAATCCTGTATTTCCTGCTTGTTCTTTTTAATGTCCCAAATAGTTTGCATTCCTGTATCATAATCAGCAGTTAGTTTTGCAGAAGTTTCCCTCTTCTCAAATCTTTCATTTACACTAATTTCTGTTTTAATGTCAACACATGTTCCTTTCATTTCTCTGTCATCTCTTTTACAAATTTCTTTTAACTTGGTTTGGTGCCCTTACAGGGTATCCACAATTAAAATTGCAGTTTCAAAACTCAGTAGAAAGAGAAACACTGCTCAGAATGATGTCAAGTTTGAACAACATATTTTTGGCACAGGGGAAGACATCAAGGAACAAAAACAGTTTAATGAAAAGACTACTAGGTGATGCTGTAACCATCAGAATACACTGGCATGATGTGGTGGTAATGTTGTGTACACAAGTTGTGAAAGGACAGTGCATTGGCAGAGCTGCCATTTGAAATCAGGTGATTCATGCGACAAGTTTTCCAACACGATTGTGGCTGTGCGACAGGAATTAACATAGTTTAAATGCAGAATTGTGGTTGAAGCTAGATGCATGGGGCATTCCATTTTGAAAATCATTAGGGAATTCAATATTCTGAAATCTACAGTGTCAAGAGTGTACTGAGGGTGTTCAGGCATCACTATAGGCAGCACAGAGGCCAATGGCTTTCACTTAATGATTGGGATCATCATTTGCATAGAGTTGTCAGTAATAACAGATGAGCAAAACTGCATGAAATAACTGTAGAAATCGATGTGGAATGTACAACAAACTTAGCTGTTACGACCTTGCAGTGAAATTTGGCATTAATGGGCCATGGCAGCAGATGACCGATATGAGTGCCTTTGCTAACAGCATGACATCACCTGCAGTGCCTCTCCTGGGCTCGTGACCCTGTCAGTTGGGGCTTAGATGACTGGAGAACTGTGGCCGGGTGAGATGTGTCTCAATTTAAGTTGGTAACAGGTGACTGTAGGGTTCAAGTGTGTCACAGACCACACGAATCCATGGACCCAAGTTGTCAACAAGGCACTGTGCAAGCTGGTGATAATTCCATAATGGTGGGGGCTGTGTTTTTGTGGAATGGACTTGGGTCCTGTGGTCAAACCGAACATTGACTGGAAATGGTCATTTTTTGCTACTTGGAGACAATTTGCAGCATTTCCCAGATTTCAGGTTCTAAAACAATTGTGAAACTTTCATGGATGACGATGTTTCACGTCAGCAGGCCTTAACAGTTTGTGATTGCTTTGAACATTCTGGACAATTTGAGCAAATGATACGGACACACAGGTTGCCTGACACGAGTCCCTTCGAATAGATGTGGCAAAAAATAATGTAACTGATAGAAATAAACAGTTACTGAGAAGTAGAAGTTACTGTAACAACTACCATCACCCCATCTGTTGACCGAAGATTGTACTTCAGTTTTGCATCATGTGAAATCTGGCTACAAAGGAGAGGGATGGACAATCTAGGTGGTGTTCTGTACATCATGGAAATAACTGTGAGCTGTGCCCCATCTGTGTACGTAAGTGTGTACTATGCTTTTATGCACTCTCACTGCTTTCGGCACAAACTAAGTTGGAGTGACCACAAGGAATTCACGCGACTATGGAAATAACCATCAGACATTGGTATTTTTCTATGGCACCTACCGTATTTGGTCACAGTTCTTATTCTCTGGAAGTTAACAGGCTACCACTATACGTAATCTAGAAGCCGATAGCTGTGTCCTGGACTCCAGTTACAGGTCATAGAAGCAGATGACACTTACAGAGAGGGTAGTTATTGAACTGAACAAGTATTTTCATACTATTGCAGAAATAACTGCTGGCAGAAATCCAACAGCTGTGTTTAATATTGTAAGAACATATTGTGTTAATTTTGGGCAGTGTAGGAAATACAAGCCAGCAGTAATACAGGAAGTAGCACATCTCCAATCTTCTTGTAAATGTAACATTACAGTGAGGAAAAACTCACTGTGGTTTATCTCGTACTTAGTACGGAAAGCCATGAAGTATTGTAAACAGTATGCAACATGTTAATAGCAATATGTTAATACTTTTTAGAGAGTGTAATGTTTTGTGGCATCATTATGATGAGAAAGTGGCAGTGCTGTATCACAGATCAATTGTATTAAAGTGTATCTAATCAGCTTAAGAGAGAAAAAAATTTGTGTAATTCGGTGATACGTGGCTTTGTGGCATTACAAAGTAATAAATAAGTTTTCTCAATTTGTACATGCCCATTACAGAAGTAGTTTTTGATTTAATTAATCTTTGGCCACTGACTTCAAAAAAAAATTTTACAATGTATTAAGCACATCAGTTTTATACAGGAAAGGTGTACAATGGAATATTTACACTTCAAACATATGTATGGCAAATCTGACATTTCATGGAGGCATATATGGAATGAATCAGGTGTTTACATTAACAATCAGGTCAGACACTTGTAATTGACATTTAAATAATTTACTTCATGGCCAACTAATACTTGTGCATACTACATGAACATATTTTAATTACATATGCTTTCTTGTTTTCAATGAGCTCAAGTCAGTTCACTTTCTATTACGTTAGGTAACACTGAAAAACTTTCTGTCAGGTGCATTCATTATCATGTTGAGGTTTTGTTATATGCAAAACTTAGACCTTTGTAGTGCCCCCAGAATTTTACGGAAGTCTGGAGACATTTGTGTTCCAACTGTTTCGAACATGCGTTACTTTAAAGCAGGGTGTAAGGATGAGCATGGGATCCTGCACCCATTTATTGTTTGTCCAGGTGAAACTGGAAGGGAGATAATTCGTCGGCGCTGGCAAGTATTCAGCGCGACCTGCCAAGAATAAGCAAATATGGCCTGGAAGCTCCGTGGCTAGCTGCAAAGAGTAATGTAGCATTGTATTGTTAAAAAACAAATGGAGAGACTTGAAATACAGAGTGTTTATTAGATGTTTAACTACTGTTGAGAGTACGTGGACTGGATGCGGATAGTCAGCCACGATAAAAGCTTATATATTAATTATGTTCAACAGTGTGTAATTAACTGATTCTGGGTGCCCGGTAATGTGTGGGTTTACGTCATAAAGTTTAGTTGTTTTTTGGTACAAAGTGGAAATAAATATGTTCTGGTGCACTGAATGATATTCCAAGAGTAGCGTATTTTTAAATAAGAAGAGAGAGGGCGAGAGGGTGAAAATTTCCCCTTCCTAGCAGTGAAATCTTCAGAGAAGTTCATGACCACACCTCTCCACAATAAATTCTGTAACCCTCATTGCAATCATATCAAATAAGGACACCTTTCAGTGCTTTTCAGTCCATCTTCCTTCTCTGTTGTTTTGGAATATGAGGATAGCAGGTGGAGCCTATCACCTGCAGATGTTTCAGTCTTGGCTTCTTTCCATACTGCAGTTCATATAGAGATGTTCCTGGAGTACTGGAAGGAATGTAGGTTGCAGCATTCACCATCTCTGCCCAAAGTTTCTGTGGAATGTTTCCATGTGCATGTATTATGGCTCTGGCAGTTTCCACAACTGTGCGGTTCTCTCTTTCACTGCACCCATTTTGTTCTGGAGTATATAGCTTTGTTGGGTATTGCATTATACCCTCTTTGTGAAGAATCTCTTTTGCTTGTTAGTTGTCAAATTCTTTCCCATTATCACTCAGAAGTTCCTTGATGGTATGTCCAGCAGCTTTTGCTTTAGCTATGAACTGCCTTAACTTTTCTGCAACTCCAGACTTTGCTTGTATGAAATATGTTGCCCTAAACTCTGTAGAATCATCTTTGAAAAGAACAAAATACCGGTGCCCTGACACAGAAGGTACTTGAAATGGACCACATACATCAGCACGAATAAGCTCACCTGGTTCTGCTGTCCTCTTTCTGGTGCCAAATGGTTGTGGCGACAGTCGACTGCCAGTAACTTCACCGGCAAAGCGCAGAGTAAAAGGTCTTTGAGGACTCGAGGTTCTTTGGATTATTCCTGTCTGCGTCTAGAGAGTGTACACATGTAGTGAAATTGTGCATTGTTTTTCTTGTGTTTCTGGAATAAACGAACCGTAATAAAAGTGCCTTAACGTAATAAGTTGGTATTTTTTGGTGCGTGGACCGTCACTATAGCCATAAAAACCCACATTGGTGACCCCGAGTCGCGAAAATACGTTGCAGTCGCTCGCTGTGTATCACCGGTTTCGCGCCAATAGACAATGTCGCAGCCTCCAGTTTTTACGGCAGTGCACGACGCCGCGACCACAGAATGGACATTCGACTGTGAAGCGCAACGCTTCACCCCGTGTGCCACTAATACACCGGGAATGTTCGTATCTCCCGTGTTTGCCTCGCCTGGCTGGACGACTCTAACCTCGGCTGGCATTCCACACCGGGCGCTGTACACATCGTCGCAGACACCTTCCGCGGCATTCTACGCTCAACAGGATGCCCCGCCAGCACAGGACCACGGAAACCCCGAGTTCCTACCACACAGCATGGACCACGCGGCCGGCCAGTTTCTGGGTCCACATGCACGGCTGCCGTTTAACGTGCCCCGCTTCGCGCCGGTCGAAGGTACACTCGCGCCAACCGCGCCGGACCGTTTATACGCCTACCCGTCCTGCCGCCCCGCGCACACCTCGGGCGACGCACCTGCTGTGGTTCCGCCCCGTCACTCGGCGCTCAATCGCGATCTCGCGCCCCTGCTCGAGATTCCGCCCGCGCCTGCCGTGCCGTGCTTGTCGTGTGGGCGCACAGATTCCGTGCCTACATGGACTGGATACCACGTCTCGCCTACACAGTTAACGGACGTTCAACGCAACCCAGTGAACACCTTGCAGAATCCCTGTGCGTTTCGTGCCCCTCCTACAGCCCCGCAAACACTGACCCCCGGCCGTTTTCCGAAGCTGCCGCCGTTACAACCGGACAACCCAGTGATGTGGTTTACCTTGGTGGACAATATGTTGGACATACACGGTATTGCGGACGACAGCACCCGTTTCGTGTGTTTAGTGAACCATCTGCACGACCACCCTGATCTCATCAGTGACTTATTGCTGAATCCTCCTAAGAGCAACAAATATGCCTCTGCTCGCGCATTACTTATCGAACGTCTCTCTCGTCCGCCGGCCGATACTATTCACAATATAATTTACGACGAGACCTTAGGCGACAGAACACCCTCACAGCTGTGGCGACGCTTGCGTGCACAGGTCGGTACCGAGGTTCTGCCGAACTTAGCGCTCTGGGCATTGTGGTTGGTGAAGCTACCACAAGAATTACAGTTACATTTGCTCCCACATACCGCAGCGTCACTCGAGGATAAACTACGGCTGGCGGATCAGGCATACGCTATTATTCGACACAGCACAGTGTCTAACACCGCCGAGGTTGGTAACCCTGTGTGTATACTTCCACCGTCGGGCGGTAGAGGCCAGGCGCGTGCGTATCGCGGACAGCACACGGAACAGCAGCCACCTAGCGGCCAAGACCGGGAACCGCCAGCGGGTCGGCAACAGCCGCTCCCCACCCCAACAGGGCTAGCGCCTGCCCGCCCCGCCTTCCCCCCGCCTGACGCTTCGGCTGGCGGGACGAGTTTAGCCGATTCACACATATGCTGGTTTCACACCACTTTCAGGGACGCCGCTCGCAACTGCCGTCCGCCCTGCGCGTTCCCAAACGCCGCACGCGGGCCGCTGTAGGCGCCACGGCCCGCGGATACAGGCAGGGGCGCCCACAGACATTGCATTCTGTCAGATCCCCCACCCCACGAGGACGTCTGTACGCCTTGGATGTAGGTTCGCGCCGGTATTTTCTCGTCGATACCGGAGCAGACATTAGTGTCATACCTCCCACATTTTCCATAAAGGACATGACATCAACCAAACTGTCCCTTCAAGCAGCAAATAAGTCGACACTTCGAGTCAAGGGCCTGGCAAAGCTACCTATTGAACTCATACCTGGTAAACAGTTCACTTGGTCCTTCTACGTGGCTGATGTCGAAGATCCAGTATTAGGCATCGACTTTCTTTTTCACTTCGGACTGTCTCCAGATCTTCAGTCAGCCGCATTATTGCACCACGCCTCGTCCACGCAAATAGCATGTTCAGTCGCCTCTTCGGCCCCCCCTCCCCCTCGGCTGCCCGACGACCTTGGCACAGATCCCATCAAGTGCTCCTCATCGGCAGACAGCCTCACGATTTCTACTGCCCATCCCCAACCTGAACGCCCTGCAGTCGACGATCTCCGTCCTCACAACGCCGAACGGAACCGTGCCAGCTCATCGGCTACGCAAGCCCTCACCGAGGCACGACGCCTCATACAACGCCTGCCAACGCCGCCACCACCTGACACCGGAGATGCACCTCGTGGAACCTCGTCGACACCGAAGCAGACTGCTTCCCTGGCACATCAGGTTAGTGACTCTCGTGTGCTACCGATCCCCGTTCACGACGGCCCCCAAATGAGTCTGCCAGCCAAGCTGAACGCTATTACGAATGGCACGACTCACAAAATTGTCACGACAGATGGGCCTCCAGTACGCCATAAAGCGCGCTGACTACCACCACATAAACTACGCCTTGCTAAAGCCGCAGTGGAGGAACTTCTAAGGACAGGCATTGTCCGCCCATCGGACAGTAACTGGTCCTCCCCCATACATTTAGTTCCCAAAAAGGACGGCACTGTGCGCCTGTGCGGCGACTATCGTCGCCTCAACGCACGGACGGTATTAGACAATTACCCGATACCTCACATACAAGACTTTGCGCAAGTACTCAGCGGAGCATGCATCTTCAGTGTCTTGGACTGCCGCAAGGCATATTTACAGATACCAATGGAACAGAGTGACATTCCAAAGACAGCAGTAATCACACCTTTTGGCCTGTACGAATTTTGTTACATGCCTTATGGTCTCAAAAACGCGGCCCAAACTTGGCAGCGTTTTATAGACTCACTTCTTTTTAACTGCACGTATTGCTACGCATACCTTGATGACATACTAATTTTCTCCCCCTCTGACAGGGAACATGAACTCCACCTGGCCACGATACAGGACTTATTGACACGTAACGGAGTCGAGATCAATAATGACAAGTCGCAACTCCGCTGCACCGCTGTCACTTTTCTGGGGTACACAGTCTCCGCGGATGGTATATGCCCCCCGCAGGAGCGGGTTGACTGCATTCGTAAGCTACCTCTCCCAGTGTCGTTTCGCGAATTACGCCGGTTTTTAGGAACTGTCAATTTCTACCGTCGTAACCTGCCGATGGCGGCAGCAATTCAAGCCCCTTTGACTGATGCATTGGCCGGAAAACAAACCTCAGGCAGTCGCCGAGTACCGTGGTCTGACAGCATGGTGAGAGCTTTTGAAGACCTTAAATCAGCGTTAGCACATGGTGTCACTCTCGCCCATCCTTTGCCAGATGCCTGCATCTCGATTACAGCGGATGCAAGTGATTTCGCAATTGGTGCAGTCCTACAACAGCATGTCAATGACAAGACTCAACCGCTCCGTTTCTTTTCCAAAAAATTATCTACAGCCCAACGTAAATGGTCAGCATTCGACAGAGAATTGCTCGCAGTTTACGAAGCTGTAAAATATTTCTGCACAGACATTGAAGGAAGGAATATAACAATCTTCACGGACCACCGCCCCCTCGCGGAGGCTATCCGTAACCCCGCTACTGACCTTCCCCCACGTAGGTTCCGGCAAATGGACTTAATTTGCCAATACACAACAGACATCCGTTACATTCGAGGGTCAGAAAATGTGGTGGCTGATTACCTATCGCGTATCACTGCAATTTCATCCCCCATTAATTTCGATGAGTTGGCCCACTTACAGGACAGTGACACCGAATTGCACAACCTCCGACAGGACCCAGATACTTCCCTTCAGATCGTTTCGTGCAACCTACCGGGCTCGGCGAAGCCACTGTGGTGTGATACTTCCACGGGCACCTCTCGGCCTATTGTCCCCCCTGCGCTACGTCGCCAAGTGTTCAGTAGTTTACATAACCTGGCACACCCTGGTGCTAAGGCTACTACTCGCCTGGTTACAGAACGCTTTGTGTGGCCAGGTGTGAAGAGGGATTGTCGTACTTGGGCCCGTGCTTGTTTACAGTGCCAGCGCAGCAAAGTTGGCAGGCACACACAACCCAGTCTAGGTAAATTCGACATCCCGAAAGGCCGCTTCCGTCATGTACATGTGGATCTCGTGGGACCATTACCCATGTCGGATGGTTTCAGGTACATCCTGTCCGGCATTGATCGCGTTACACGTTGGGTGGAGGCAATCCCCCTGCAGGACATCACAGCAGATTCCGTAGCACGCGCATTTGTATCCTCCTGGATAGCTCGATTTGGCTGTCCTACATCCATCACCACCGACCAGGGAAGACAGTTTGAATCCCTGCTGTTTAACAAACTCTGCGTCCTCTGTGGGGTGGATAGATTCCGCACTACAGCTTACCACCCACAGAGCAATGGACTGGTCGAGCGGTGGCACAGAACGCTGAAAGCGGCACTCATGTGCCACGGTGGTGAGTGGTGCAATGCCCTTCCCTGGGTTATGCTAGGAATACGCACGGCTTACAAGACAGACCTCCAGGCTTCGCTCGCAGAGTTACTGTATGGCGAGACCCTAGTCCTCCCTGCAGAGTTCGTCAACGACGAAGCAATCGCCGACCTGTCCGACCTCCCCATGCTAGTTGAACGGGTCCGGACACACATAGCCGCGATCCGCACGCCTCCTCCACGGCCACATACCCGCCCTCGCGTGTTCAGGCATGTGGCACTGGACTCTTGTGAGTTCGTTAGGTTACGGGATGACACGGTCAAACCGGCATTACAACCACCCTACTCTGGCCCACATCGAGTAGTGTCTCGCAGGGACAATACTATGGACATTCTTGTCAGTGGTCGCCAGCAGACAGTTTCCCTCCAACGCGTGAAACCAGCCTGGACGATCGAAGAATCTGTAACACCTCCCCCCGAGTCTAGTGTTCTTTCATCAGATGGTGACGACCCCGACCCCACACAGACCACTCACCCCCCTGCGTCCCACCACGATCGTAATGGCACCGAGCCTACACCCGAGGGCAACTCAGCGGTTGCGTACGATGATATGCTACCCTCGTTCCAAACAGGCAATGCGTGTGACAATCCACAACCTCAGGCTCAACCTCATGTTGCGTGTGACATTACACCGTCCCAAGTGTTGATACCCAATACCTCCACAGAGTGTTCCAAGGTTTCTCCTGAACTACGTTACTTTTCGCCCCCACCCCCCCTAGTGCACCCTACATCCACTGCCGACGAAATTTGCATCGCAATCAACGCCTCTGAGTGCCAACGCGACGAGCTTTCCTTGCAGCTCCACGAGGGATCCATCTTCGTCCTCCGCATAGGGGACACTTCACGTGGGTCCACACCCACGTCACACATCACCATCCTGCGCACAGTCCCTATCCCAAATGGGGTGGATACGGCTGCCATAACCGCAACGTTCAGCACCGATGGGATGCTCAAGATTCGCATCCCTCTCTCCGCCGGTACTGCAACAACATCCCCTGTGCCCGTCCAGTTCACGCGCACAGGTCGACCAGTCCGACCCCCCCACTGGATGGCGGACTACACGAGCGCTAGTCCACCCTGCACAGACAGTATGGACACTTAGCGCACGCTGCTACCAACCAGCGAGCATCCCACAACGCCACTACACAGGAAGACACCCACGTCCGTCCACCAGTGCTCCGCACTCCTGGGGGGGGGCTCTGTGGCGACAGTCGACTGCCAGTAACTTCACCGGCAAAGCGCAGAGTAAAAGGTCTTTGAGGACTCGAGGTTCTTTGGATTATTCCTGTCTGCGTCTAGAGAGTGTACACATGTAGTGAAATTGTGCATTGTTTTTCTTGTGTTTCTGGAATAAACGAACCGTAATAAAAGTGCCTTAACGTAATAAGTTGGTATTTTTTGGTGCGTGGACCGTCACTATAGCCATAAAAACCCACATGGTAAACGATGAGCCTTGCCATAAATACAGCCTTCACAAAGTTCACTCTCCATTTTAACCTCAATATTTCACTCACTATGAAGTATAGACTTCACATGGGGCTTGTTCTAGTGTCTGCCTGTTTCTGTATATGTGTGGATGGATATGTGTGTGTGTGCAAGTGTATACCTGTCCTTTTTTCCCCCCTATGGTAAGTCTTTCCGCTCCCGGGATTGGAATGACTCCTTACCCTCTCCCTTAAAACCCACATCCTTTTGTCTTTCCCTCTCCTTCCCTCTTTCCTGATGAAGCAACTGTGGGTTGCGAAAGCTTGAATTTTGTGTGTGTGTTTGTGTTTGTTATTGTCTCTATCAACGTACCAACGCTTTTCGTTTGGTAAGTTACAAGATGTAAAATACATGTACACGTTTCACTGTATGAGCTATTAGGATTTTTTCCCATTCCATTCCCATATGGTGATGGGAAGAGCGATGGTTTAACTGTCTCTGAAGTATAGCTAAGCACTCTTGCACAGGCAGCTATGTTATTTCCTGTGCCTTGCACATACAAACATGTGCCTTTGTTGCTACTTGTTCAGACACTAGAGATGCCTGTAGCCAATTGTTACTTGTTTCTTGAATGAAATATTATTTACTAGAAAAAAAACACTGAAAACATTGAGAAATACAGTAAATATGATTTTACAAAAATTTGATAAATAATAGGCTTTAATGAAACAGCTGAATACAAAAAATTACCTATAATTACCAATATAATGGGGTAAAACTCATGAAGGGACATACTTCTCATAAATTTTATTTTCACAAGTGGTAGCTCATGCTTATCTCTTTGTCATATTCAATGTAAAGGTGAACCCTGCTTTTAAACAAAATAAAACAAAAAAATGTAAGTCACCATATTTTTTTCCTGTGTTGTGTTTTTTCTCATAGATATGAGATTTGTTTTACAATCCTTATGCTACAGAGAATGTAGCTACCAAAATTTTACAGAGTTTTCATGGTAAATAAAAAATGGTGATTTATTTTCAAAATATTAACAAGTGTCATCTTGTGCTAACATAATGTTAAAACAAACTCCCAAAGCTCTGAAATTCCATAAAATAGAAACAGAACTAAAATGTTAAAATTTTGATTGGTTACTTACCTTAATAGGGGAGCCAAATAAGCCAATCTTTATCCATATTTGGGGTCTGAATAGTATAAATTTGTGTTCTGAATGCCTGGTTGTTAACCTGGGTCTTTCAACAAGTGTTACCATCTCTGTTCACAGTGACTGCAACTTGGACCATCAGTTGGGCCATCTAGTCTCCACAAGCCACCTAATGGTGTAAGCTTTTTATACCACTGTCCCTCTTCCCTACCCAGTTCTACTTGTGGAAGGTGTGGAGGTAGAGTGATTGTTGGTAAGTCTCCATGTGAGTTCAGGTCTCAAAGTAGTAAACCACACTGTGATACACAATGCTTCTCTTGTAGTGTCTGCCATTTGAGCTCGATGAGCATCTCTGTGATACTTACCGAACAAATCTATTTTACTTTTCTTTGCTCTCTCAATCTGGTACAGGTCCCCCAATGAGCAATAGTGAAGTATCGGTCATACGAGGGTTTTGTAAGTCTTTGTTTCTTCGTACAATTTTTACCTCTGACACTTCCCTCCATTCGATGACACTAGAGTTAGAGTTGTATATCAATAACTACAGCCTGTTCTGGCCCACATCAGACAGACTAGTTAGTTAGTTAGGTTAATGTTCCCTGGATAATTTGTACAATTAATTGTAATGATGTGGAATGAGTTGTATCACATACACACTACACATTCATACATTAAATACAGTCTGACCATTTAAATCTTATTTTTAATAAAATTACATACAAGTTGTCGTAATTCCTATTCACTACCTCTTACAGATTACAAAACTAGAAATTCTTCCAAGGAACAGAAATATTTTTCAACGAGAAACTTTTCCAATTTATTTTTAAATTTAACCTTACTGTATGTCAGACTTTTTATATCACTGGGTAAGCGACAAAAATTTTTGTGGCAACATTGGTGACCCCATTTTTGTGCCCTAGACAACTTCAATGTTGGGCAAGGATGTCATTTTTTCTTCTGGTATTATAATTATGTACCTCATTATTCCATTTGGACTTCAGTGGATTTCTTACATCAAATTTCTCGAGGGGATAAATGTACTGTGAAACTATAGTCAAAATGCATAACATCATAAACAAATGTCTACGAAATTGTTGGGGGCGGGCACCTCGTGTTACTGTTACATCATGTTTTATGATCGAAGAAGACTTATGAAATATGAGTTACTCCGGAACATAACTCCATATGATAGTACTGAGTAGGAGACCCAGAAGTGTAAGTGTATGGTCCAAAAGCATGTGAGAGTATTAAATAGTCTGGGTAGTTAACTGATGAAACATTTGCAACAAAATGCCATAGTCTGAAGCCCTCTTGAAATACAGTGAGGCTCACATAATACTAGGTACAGAAAGATGGTTGAATCCTGAAATTGATAGCAGTGAAATTTTTGGGGAAAATTTAAGTGTTTATTGAGAGGATAGGCTAATGGGAAATGCGGGTGGTGCATAAGTCAAAGTAGACGAGAACCTCAAATCCGCCGAGATAGAAATGGAAACTGCATGTAGGACTGTCGGGCAGGGCTCAGTACCGGGCATGAGGATAAAATGGTAATTGGATCCTTCTGTCACCCACCAGACTCACTTCCTGATGTAACTGAAAACTTTCCCTATTATACTGGAATCAAAAGTGAAGACTTTAATAGGCTGGCTAGATTTCAGAGAGAAAAAACTGCGATACTTGCATTTGTATTTTGTACCTAACTTCATTACTACCCTCAGGCTAAATTTACACTGTCCGTGATGCGATGCCGAGCCGAGCCGAGCGATGAAGCGCTGAAATCGCATGACGGTGGGCAGGCTCGGTTTAACAGTGGCAACAGAGCGCTGCCCGTTTAGACTGCAGGCTGGGCCGAGCGATATTATGCGGTGCGATGCGATGGCTCCGCTGTAATTGCAACCGAGATTGCGTTTCGCGCGAGTGTATGGAGCGATTGCTCGTTTGCGCTCGCATCTAGAGTAATTGCTTGCTTGCAATAGACGTCAAAAGACTAATTAACAATGTGCGTGAATGCCCCGTGTTGTGGGACCGGAAAAATAAATAGTACCACAATAGGGATTTTGTTCGTTAAGTGTGGAATGAAATAGCTGAAGATTGTGGAACAGACAGTAAGTACAAAAAAGTAAAATAAATAGCTACAAGACTCCAAGAAATAAGTAACACAAACAACTTCGTTTATTTTCTAATTTTAATTGTGTATAGATACTATTACAGTATTTTGATAATGAAATGACGTTCACAACAGTTACAGTATTTGATAATTTCGACATGAAATATATTTGCATTAATGACTGTTGACATAGTTTTTGAAGGCCTCTCTAACACTCCTCGCTCTTCTTGAAGCACTACTGTTTGCTCTGTCATTTTGGAAGCGTGCTGCAAAAAGCACTGTGTTCTGTTATGTCCCGGTCAATAGACAATCGAAGGGAAATGTCGGGCCCATCTTTATCGATTATTATATTGTGCGAGATGCAGATGCACTGAATATTAATGTCTGCACGTTCTACAGAAGTTTCAATTCCCTTTCGGAGAAGACATCACTCGCTGGCGACAATTCCGAAAGTGCGTTCCACCACCGTTCTAGCCCTCGATAGCCTCCTGTTAAATAACCTCTCTTCCTCAGTCGGTGACAGTCCAGGGAAAGGGTGCATTAAGTTTTCCAGTAGTGGAAAGGCTTCGTGTCCAACCGACACTGATGAGGCCTTTACTGAAGCACCTGGTAGTTCTTTCGGTGGAGGCCAGTTTTCAGTTTCGTTCAAAATATTATTGTACAAGTTACTTGCTCTAAATGTGCCAACATCTGATTGCTTGCCATAGCCTCCAATGTCAACCGCTATTAATCTGCAGTTAGCATCAGCTACAGCTAGTAAAGCAACCAAAAAATATTTTTTGTAATTGTAATACATTGTCCCAGAATGAGGGGGACATTTAACACAAACATGCTTACCATCAATGGCCCCCACACAATTTGGAAAATTCCAGTTGGCATACATGTGTTTTGCAGCGGTGGTATAGTAGGAGAAGGCAGGTGTACAGGGCTCAGAATTTCACATATTGTGGTGCACATTTCATGCACACATTGTGCAACTGTAGTTAGACCCATCCGAAACGACTGTGCAGGGCATGGAAAGACATCCTAACCAACAAATATCTGAAAAAGAATGAAATGAGCGTAATTGAAGGATGTATAGGCTCTCCGTAGGATTTGCAGTTAATGTGCTAAGGACAAAAAATGTATTAAGTATACAGTGTACTTAATTATTTATGCATACTTTCAGGCGAGGTACTGAAGAATAAATGGAAGAACCTACATGATACTTTCCGCTCTGAACTCAAAAAAACTCGTGCTGAACATTCAGGAGACGAAGGTGGCATGCCACCTTTCCAATCCAATTGGCCGTGGTACGAGCTAATGACCTTCCTGACTGACGTAATGACGCCACAGAAGACGAAGACTAATGTTCATCACAGTAAAAGAACAGCATCGCAACACGACGACGCACATGACAACGTACCATTTACACCAGCTCTTACAGAAAGAGAGTGTGTTTCACCTGATGAAACCAACCAAGCCAGTTCTTCAAGACTGTCTGTAAGTTCAGAGGGTAGCG